>NC_084483.1:61025533-62275533 GCF_030035675.1 Rhineura floridana
GCTTTGTTCTAATTTTTTTGTTTGAAAGTGACCTTGCCCCAGTGCACGTGTGCACATACACACACACAACCATTTTATGAATAAAATATATATTTATGAAATAAAAAGTTGCAATAAATATTTATATGTGTTTACAGCTAGTGAAGGAGTAATTCATACAATTCAGGACACACATAATAAAATATCAACAGGGTTCTGAATTGTTCTTTCCTGATGCCTGAGTGAGGGAAATGAGACAGGATGGGCTGTGAAATCAAGATAGGCTACAATCCTAACCCCACTTAGATAGGAGAAAAGGGACTTACTTTTGAGCAGAATTGCAGCCATAGATTGGCCATTAATTTTGTCTTTAAGATGTCCCAAGACTCTGTGTTGTTTTTGCTGAAAAAGAGTAACAGGGCTACCCATCTGGAAATTCATTAATGTTGTTCAGGAACACACAGGGAAGGTAACTGATCTGTAAACATATATTGATGCCTGAGATATGGTATCTATTGTGGGTTATGATATACGTATCCCCACATATTTCTACATCAGAGGATGATGAAACAGTACAGATTGAGGCATGTTCATACATCCCAACTACTGAAGCACTTGGCAGAGATTCCTCAGTGGACTGCAGTGCCTGAGCAAGCAAAATAATTTTATTATTATTATTTATTACTTTTTTAAAAAATATACTCTCCCTTTCTATGCCCAGCAGTGAGGCTTTAAAACAGTTTTAAATAGTGCAAATATTCCAAAACCACAGTGAATCATTAAAATAAATATGTACAGTAAGACCAATATTCCACTGTCTTTTAGCCTGTTATTGTAGATCTGGCTTTCATGTCACTTTAAACTGTTAAAATAAACTATAGTTCAAATGTGAACATGCAGCATGCTCGTGCAAGCTGCTGAAATCATAGGTCCTTCTCTCCTACCCTGCTCCTACTGTTACTGCCATGCTGCTGTGAAACAAGCCATGGTATGGCTCAGTGTTATGACCAAATATGGGCTCACAGTTTGTACTCTCTAAACACACCATGAGCAGTAACCAAGGCTTCTTCAGATCTTACTGCTCGTGGTAACAATATTTTACTTATGCAAAATAGGCATACTACTAATACTTAGGGTTGCCATATTGCCCGGTTAGCCGGGTTTTACCTGGATTCTTTGCATGCCACCTGGCGCCCGTTTAGCCCCTCAGGTGGCCCGGATTCTCAGCTTTAATTAAAAAATAATTAAGTTTCTAGGTGGACCGGTTCTCGAGATATACATAAAAACGTCAGCCGCCCCCGACTGTTAAATCTTTCTTTAAACAGTACTGTATAGCACTTCGTAGCTTTAACCCCACCCATTCAGGATTGCAGCCAATCAGTGAAGCCAGGGTTGCATTTGGTTAACCTGAGGCAGTGTCTAGAAAACTTCATTGCAATGCCAGAAAATGGTGGTTTCCCCCCCTGTTTATCTGAAAATCTCATAAATTGGGTAAGTATATACATTTCAATTTTTTTCCCTCTTGTGTGCAGGAGTCAGATCCTGGGCAGCGTTTTGAAAACCTTCCCAATACTTGCTTTTGTTAAAGCAATGCTAATCCCATATGCCCAGAGTAAATCCCATTGAATTCAACAGGACTTACTTTTGAGTAGACATGGTTATGAATGTGCTGAAAATCAAATGGACTTTGGAGTGAATATAAAAAAGAATTGTGTTTGTGTTCTAACTCTTTCTGTCGTCCTCTCCAGTCCTATTTTAAAGCAAGTAGGCAGGGCTTACTTAGGTATTACAGTTTTTATTCTGTAGGAAACTAATACTGATTTTTTAAAAACGAATACTGATTTTTCTGCAATGATCAACTGGTTTGACAAACTATTGTATGGGCTGTATGTATTTATACATCTGCAGTGTGTGTGTGTGTGTGTGTGTGTGTGTGTGTGTGTGTGTGTGTGTGTGTGTGTGTATGGAGTGTTTCCAACAACCCTGTGAGGTAGGGTTGGAAACCAAGGCAGCTCACAACAAGAAATAAAGACAATACTTCTTTCTTAATGGTTATGAATGTGTTTGCATACTGTGGAGCCATAGGAGTATTCATGGCAATGGCATTGACCCTCAGCCCTCAAATCTGAGATAACTGTGGGAGAAGACAGATTGGCCAAACATGGTGGCCAGATGTACTATAGCGTCATCATGGATAATATTCCCAACGGTTTGTAGTCCACCTTTCTGACTGGCGTAGAACAATGTTTCCCTCAGCTCCTGTTTCCAAAGTGCTCACCTCTACCTGAGATGCACTGACGACATCTTAATAGTATGGGTTGTAGGAGCAGGGCATCCTTGAGAAATTCAAGAAAGATGTGAACAAATGTTCCCTTCACCATCAACTTGAACCTGAACCAGTCCATTCAAGAGGTTCACTTTTTGGACATTACTATGCATCTACACAATGGACTCGTTGTGGATCTATAAGCATGCAATGGATCTATAAGTAGCACTTTATACATATTGAGATGCCTCTTGCTTTCTCCTAGAACAGTGGTTCCCAAACTTTCCCCCCCACAGACCACTTAAAAATTGCTGAGGGTCTTGGTGGACCATTTAATGATTTTTATGCCAATTGTAGCAATTGTAATGCACTGTTCTAGGTGCTATATGATTTTAAAATAATAGAATCACAGAATAGTAAAGTTGGAAGGGGCCTATAAGGCCATCAAGTCCAACCTCCTGCTCAAATGTATTTTTGCAGACAAGTTGTGGACTACCTGAATGAAGCTTGCAGACCACTTTGGACTGTGGACCACAATTTAGGAACCCCTGTCCTAGAACATACCACAATAAGCATTGCCTATAGCCAAGTCCTAAGAGAAACTGTTTTTCTTCTAGCTTATTGGACAGGAACTCACATGAAAACCTTTCATCAGTCATTCCTTAAATTACATTTATTATTATTATTATTATTATTATTATTATTATTATTACCACCATCACCTTCCACATGCATGTCAAAGCAATGTATAAAATGCAATAAAAACAGCAAAACAACACCCCACTTTAAAACAATATAGCAACTGATAAAAACCAATACCATACCTGTTACCACCCACTGAAGTGATAAAGCAACTATGGAGCAAGAAAGCCAGAATGGTATGTAGGAATAATCTTCCATAAAACAGACCCAGAAACAAAAGAGACAGAAGATGCCCTTGTAGTCTTCTTCAACTTTCAGTGAAAACCATTCCAGTATATTTCCAATGATCCATAGCCAATTCTGGACAGTAATACTTTCCTCTCTGGTCTTGGGTGGTAGTACTGTCTTTGTTTAATGTGAAACAGCTGTGCACCAGCAACAACTTGCCACACAACAGAGAAACAACACAGGGACTGGATCCGGCAATAAACCCTGATGTCAACTCTGTAGCCGTTATCTACCCCTGGCAATGCTCTTACAGGATCTAATAACATCATCTTCAACATCAGGGACTCATACACCTGCTCATCTTCCAACAGGATATACGCTGTTATTGGGTAGCAATGCCATTCTGCTTTCTCTAGAGGATAAACAGGTGAATTCTATGTAAAAGAATAAATGGATATAAATCTGACACCAGAAATGGCAATATTCAAAACCCAGTGGGACAACATTGTAAATGTCCCAGAACATTCCATTGTTCTAGAAGTTTTGTTACTAAAATTATGACCCATTATAATTTTTCATTTTTTGTTGCTAGACAAAAGCTGAGGACATTTGGGGGAAGAAAAAAATGATGGTAAAGAAATTAGGCTAAGATATAGACAGTGCAAATGACAGATAAAAAACATCAACGCTACTTGTGTACTTCTACATTTTGATGTGTAACATACCTTTCCATAAACTATGTGTATAATTAACAATGTGGAACAGACTCCTGCATGTAAAAGAGATCCTCAGGATGCAGTTTAGTCTTCCTTACTCGTTAATTGCTTGTAGAAGAGAAATACAGTAGCTGCTTTCAATATGAATGAGGATCTTGGGATGCTGGTCTTAAGACTGGAGGTGAGAAAGACTGTGGGAAATAATAATAATACATTTGCTTTTTTCAATAAAGTGAAATTCCAAGTGACTTACAAAAACAAACGTTTTAAAAAATATATAAAAACAAGGATGAATGACCTAAAATACATAATACCTATCTGTCCTACTATATTATATTTCTGTAAGGAACATGCTACCTGTGAATGTGTCTGCATAGGCATGTGCCTGTACTGAAGCGTTCACAGGTAACGTGACGCTTGAGGAGGGCAAGGGGAGGCAAACCTTGGCTGCAATGGCAACGAGGAGGAAGCCGTGGTGGCAGGGCAACAGCGATGACATGAGAGGTGGCAGGTGCGGCTTAGCAGGCAAGGCCTAGCCAGCCTGAGCCCCAGCCTAACCGGAGCCTAGTGGGCTGGCGAGCTAGCAAGTGAGACAGCAGCAGCAGCAAGAAGATAAGGTAAGTGGATAGGAGGGCAGTTTTGGAGTCCCATGGGGGGCAAGGGAGGCTTGGAGACCCACAGGAGTGGGGGAAACTTGGACACCCATGGGGGGGCAGGCATGGAGACCCTTGCAGGAGGAGGGGGAGTTTTAGAGGCCCTTGCGAGGGGAGGGGGAGGTTTGGAGATCCTTGCAGGGGAGGGGGAAGGTTTGGAGCCCTGTGTGGAGTGGGATAGGTTTGGGGATCCTTGGAAGGGGAGGCTAGGATATCTGTGGGGGGAGGTTTGGAGATCTGTGGAGGGGAACGGAGAGGTTTGGATACCCTTGGAGAGGCAGGGGCAGAGCTTCAGTGACCAGTGTGTGCGTGGGGGGGGGGCTCTGGCAACCTGTGCAGGGTTGATGAGAGGGTGGGGGACAGCTAGGGGCATCTGGCAGAGGCAGTGGGAGGGGTGGTGGAGGTGGCATGGCAGACGGGATGGAGAGATGGCTAAGGGGCACCAGACAGAAGGGGTGGGTGGAGGACTTGCTGTAGGGTGAGCTCTAGGCTGGGTTGGCAGTCCCTAGTACATATAATATTTTTGTAAGCCATTACGCTGTCAGGCAGTGTGATGGCAGCATTCTGAGGGGTGGAGGCAGAGGAATAGGGTTGTGTTTTTCAGCCTGAGACTCCAGTTTTCGGGGGTTCCCTCTGGATCACCAGCTGACTCACCTTAATCTCCGGACTTTCAGCTTTCATTAAAAAAAAGTAAGTTTCTAAGTGGTCCGGTTCCAGAGATACACACCAAAACGTCAGCAGCAGCCGCCCCCCCCCCCCACTTCTTGGTTGCTCTAAGTTCTGCTCTAATCCCTGCCCTTTCAGCTTTTAGCTAATAAGAAATCAGGGTTGTGATTGACAAGGAATGATAAAGCCAAAAAATGTAGAGTCAAATTGAGTTGACTGCCTTCAAGTCGATTCTGACTTATGGCGACCCTATGAGCAGCGTTTTCATGGTAAGAGGTATTCAGAAGGGGTTTACCATTGCCTCCCTCTGAGGCTGAGAGGCAGTGACTGGCCCAAGACTCAGAGACGTGCTTTTCCCTGCTTTTCTGAACATCTCACAGATTGAATAAGTAAGCTTTAAGTCTTTTTCTTTCCTGTGTGTAGGAGTCAGACAGGTTTAAATTTTGAAGAGGGCGGTGTTTTGCAAACTTCCCAAATTAAAGCTTTAACCCTCTTTTCTCCCAGGCATTTTAACAGCATTTGAATAACACGTGTTTTTAATTTGCTTATCTGTTTTTATAGGTTTTAATGGTTTAAATTTGTATACTTGTTTTTAATGTTTTTAATTGTTCTAAACCGCCCAGAGAGTTTTGGCTATGGGGCAGTATATAAATGCAAATCATCATCATCATCTAGTACTTGACTTTCCGGAGTAAACATACCCAGAGTAAACCCCATTGAATTCAATAGGACATGGTTAGGATTGTGCTGTAAATTGATGGGAATTTTGAGTGAATTTAGGAAAGAATTGTATTTGTGTTGTATATCTTTCTCTCCCCTTCCAATCCTATTTTTAAAACAGTTAGGCAGGGCTTACTTAGGTATCACTGTTTTTATTATGTTGGAAACTAATACTGATTTTATTTACTGATTTCTGCAATGATCAACTGGTTTTGACAATAAACTATTATATGGGGTGCATGTATTTTTACATCTCCAATGTGTGTGTGTATATGGGAATCTTTCCAACAACCCTGTGAGGTAGGGTTGCAGTCTGGAAACCAAGACAGCTCACAATAAGAAATAAATCCCTTTAAAATCCTACAACCATAAAAACAAGTATAAACAGTTGCAAAACAGCTTAAAGTGTCATGATTCTGAATTTTGGGTTGTGTGAATGAAATTGCTTATCACTTGAGGTTGCAGTTCTGTCCCTGTTTGAGTAAGTCCCACTGAATACACTGGGACTTGCTTCTGAATAAATAAACATAGGATTGCACTATAAATATCTTTACAGGTTGTGTAAATAATAAATATATTTGATAGTCATGGTTATACAAATATTTCTTCATTTATCATATTTTTGGTTTTTATTTAGGAATCCTGACGTTGTGAGATGCTTAGGTTTCTGCCTTACTCATAGGAATCTTGTTGTGGTTGGTATGGTATTGCATTTAAGAAATCATCACAGTCTTTTGTTCTTCTTTTTCTATTTGCATTTCATTTACCTTTATCCTCACTCCCTTTCATCCATAGAACCAACAAGAGTGGTTCTATGTGCTCTGCTCAACCTTCTTAAACCCACTGATGATTCACCTTGTTGTTTGTTTCTTGTCCAATAGTGGTAAAAGAGAATTCACATACTGGGCAGCGTGGCTGCAATTGGTGTTGTTCCTAAGCTACTGCCTATGAAGGTAGACCAAATCATGTGTACTTTCTCTCTGTCAATTGTATTCACTGGAATTGGGTTGGCTATCAAAGTGAGTTTATAGCAGCCCACAGGGGAGACAGAAAAGGGTAGAGAATCTTCTTACTCATTACTCAGATCTCTTTCTGAAGTGAAGGGTCAAATCTGTAAATATATTATGGATGTTAAAAGGTAGGGGCAGGGCATTCCAGGCAGAGGGGTTGCCAACCCTACTTGGATATGGATATCATTGCAGAGGATCCCTTGTCAAGCTTTACCAACAACACAATCTAAACCATATCTACTGAGAAGTAAGTCCTATTGAGTTCTATGGGGCTTAGTCCGTTAATAAGTGTGTTTAGAATTGCAGCTCTTCAGGGGCATCCATCTTTATTCCTGAGTGCTCCCATCTAACATCTCCACAACACTAGGCTCCTTTCTTCCTACAATGGCCTTCTGTTGACTGGCCTGGCCTGGCCTGAGGGCATTTGAACCCTTTTTGCCAGAAGCTAATTGGCTAGATTAAATGTTCCCTACCCAGGCTCCATCTTTTAGCTAAGATTTCTATCTTAATTTCCAGTCAGATAAATGTTTTTGTATGAATTGTATGCGCCAAGCAACTGTGGTTGATGCTTAATGTATCATGCTTAATGACATCACTTGGACCCGCCCCATGATGTCAGTTGGACCAGCCTCATGATGTCAGTTGGACCCGCCCCGTGATATCACTTGGACCCGCCCCATGATATCACTTGGACCTGCCCCATGATGTCATTTGGACCTGCCCCATGACATCACTTGGGCCCACCCCCAAAATCTCAGGGTTTGGGATGTTTCTGACCTGGCAACCCTACAGGGGAACCATGGCGGGTGTAAGGCAACTATGGTGAGGTTGTGATGCAAGCAAGAACAGTGGGCAGGCAGGTGATTAAGGCAGGTGTGAGGCAAGTGTGAGGCAAGTGAGCAAGCAAGGTGGGAGAGTGAGGTGGTCCGGGTGAGCCGTGGAGGAACGGTTAGGACAGCCCAAGGGTAGTTAGTCAACAGGGCCAGCACCAGGCATGACTGGACCCTTGGCAACTGCCTGCCCTGGCCCTACAGCGCTTGCCCACAATCCACACCTACCTCTCCTGTCGCTTCAATGTGAATGCCATGTGCACTGAGCGTGCAGGGCTGCCATTACCCAAGAGGGCAGCAGGAGCTTTCCTAAGGCGCTGATGCCCTCACCGCCTTCTTGGTTGATGGCACGATGCACGCTGTACTATAAATGCACATGCCTGCCATCAACCATGATGGTGGCAGGGGTATCATCATAGGGAAGCCTTCATCACCATCTTGGTTGATGGCAGGTATGCGTGTGCAGTGCACACAGCATTCACAACAACAGGAAAGGTAGGTGGGGCGTGTGGACAGGCGTCACGGGCACATGTGGTTGGGAGGAGCTGGCAGCTCCCTCTCTGTGATCTGCACTACAGTCAGGAGTTAACACTGCTGCAGATAGCAGGAGCACTACCCTCCCACTCTAAGGAGGGGCCCACAGCCCGGGCCCAACCTCTGGTACTGCCCTGCTCATCAACCATCTACTCTGCTGCTGCTGCTCTCTCACCTCAACAAAAGCCTCAGCAGCGGAAGGCAAAGAGGAGGGAAGCAGCAAGAGAGCAGGATGATTGCTGAGGCAGTGCCCCAGCCACTCCCTGCTGCTTCTGTGTTCCTTGCCTCAGCCAGCTGCCTCCTTTCTCTTTGCAGGAGAAGGTCTAGAGGGGAAGATAGGAGGAAGCTTGGTGACCTGTTTGGGGGGGAGGGTGACCTGTTTGGGAGCCCTGGGTAGCGCCGCCCCTAGGCACCAGGAAGGGGGGCAGTTGCCCCGGGCCCCGCGCTCTGGGGCCCCCCGCGCTTGGCGATAAGAAGCTGGGCTGCGGTGGTTTTTTCTTTTAAGCCATGCAGTCTCACCAGCTGCTTCCCACTCTTGGGGAATCTCCCGCTCTTCGGCTGCATGCCTGAGCGGTTTTCCCCCTCTCCGCTCATCAGCTGTGAAGCGGGTGTGCGTGAGGCTTTTAGGCGGGAGGTTTGAATCCCCTGCCTGAGTGGCTTCCTTGTGCTGCCTGCCGCCCGCTCATCAGCTGTGCAGCACGTTTACAGGCAGCACTTGCCGGCTTATTCTGGGCGGGAGGTTTGAAAGAGAGAAAGAATGTGGGGGGCCCCCAACTATGCTTTTGCCCCGGGTCCCGCACAGGCTACGGGAGGGCCTGGCCCTGTGTGTGTGTGTGCTTGGGAATGTTTTTAATTGTTGTAAACCGCCAGAGAGCTTCAGCTATGGGGCGGTATACAAATGTAATAAATAAATAAATAAATAAATAATGGGGGGTTGGGAGTCCCTAGGTGTGTGTGTGTGTGTGTGTGTTTGGGAGTCAGGGTGGGAGTTCCTATGTGTATGTGTGTGTTTGGGAGGCCTGGGGGGGTTGGGAGTCCCTGGGTGTATGTGCGTATGTGTGTTTGGGAGTTCCTGAGTTTGTGTGTTTGGGATCCCCTGGGTTTGTGTTTGTGTGTGTATTTGTAAGTCCAGGGTGGTTGGGGTTCCCCATGAGTGTGTGTATGTTTGGGAGCCCCAGGTGTGCGGGTGTGTATTTTGGGATCTACTGTGTGTGTGTTTGTGTGTATGTGTGTGGGGTTGGCATGCAAAGTGCTCAGGGGCAAAGCACCTAGTATATATATAAAATAACAGCTCAAACTCAACCACATCATACTAAAAGATAAGCAGAAAATTAAGGTTCAAAGGCCTGGGTGCAACAGGGTGTTTTTGTCTGGTGCCTAAAAACAGCTACTCATAGAATCATAGAACAGTAGAGTTGGAAGGGGCCTATAAGGCCATCAAGTCCAACCCCCTGCTCAATGCAGGAATCCAAATCAAAGCATTCCGGACAGATGGCTGTCCAGCTGCCTCTTGAATGCCTCTAGTGTCGGAGAGCCCACTGTCTTTCTAGGTAATTGGTTCTATTGTCGTATGGCTCTAACAGTTAGGACGTTTTTCCTGATGTTCAGTTGAAATCTGACTTCCTACAACTTAAGCCCATTATTCAGTGTCCTGCACTCTGGGACGATCAAGAAGAGATCCCGGCCCTCCTCTGTGTGGCAACCTTTCATGTACTTGAAGAGTGCTATCATATCTCCCCTCAGTCTTCTTTTCTCCAGGCTAAACAGTTCTTTCAGTCTCTCCTCATAGGGCTTTGTTTCCAGTCCCCTGAACATCCTTGTTGCCCTCCTCTGAACCCGTTCCAGTTTGTCTGCATCTTTCTTGAAGTGCGGAGACCAGAACTGGCCGCAGTACTCAAGTTGAGGCCTAACCAGTGCTAAATAGAGGGGAACTAGTACTTCATGTGATTTGGAAATTATACTTCTGTTTATGCAGCCTAAAATAGCATTTGCCTTTTTTGCAGAAACATCACACTATTGGCTCATATTCAGTTTGTGATCAACAACAATTCCAAGATCCTTCTCACATGTCGAATTGCTGAGCCAAGTATCCCGCATCTTATAACTGTGCATTTGGTTTCTTTTTCCTAAGTGTAGATCTTTGCATTTATCCCTGTTGAATTTCATTCTGTTGTTTTCAGCCCAATGCTCCAGCCTATCAAGGTCCCTTTGAATTTTGTTTCTGTCTTCCACAGTATTAGCTACGCCCCCCAATTTTGTATCATCTGCAAATGTGATAAGCATGCTCTGTACCTCCTCATCCAAGTCATTAATAAAAATAATTAATAAGCACTCTGACTACGATTCTGGAGCCAACTGTGTATCCACTTGATAGTTGTTCCAGCCCACATTTAGCTAGCTTGCTAATCAGAATATCATGAGGTACTTTGTCAGAAACTTTGCTGAAGTTGAGATATATTATGTCCACAGCATTCCCACAGTCTACAAGGGAGGTTACCTGATCAACAAATGAGATAAGATTAGTTTGGCAGGATTTGTTCTTCATAAATCCATGTTGGGTCCTAGCAACCACTGCATTGTTTTCAAGGTGCTTACAGACTGACTGCTTTATAACCTGCTCCAGAGTTTTTCCGGGGATTGATGTTTGGCTGACTGGTCTGTAGTTCCCTGGTTCCTTCAATCCTCTAGGATGCAGTTTTTCAGGCCCTGCCAATTTGAATTTGTTCAAAGTGATTAGGTATTCCTTGACCATTTGTCTATCAATCTCAAGCTCCAATCCTGCCCCTTCTACTTCATGTTTCCCAGGAGGGTCATGGACCCTGTTTTGGGAGAAGACTGAGCCAAAGTGGGAATTGAGCACTTCTGACTTTTCTTTGTCATCTATTATCATTTTGCCATCCTCACTGAGTAGCTGTGCCACCATTTCTTTTATCTGTCTTTTACTATGGACATACCTGAAGAAAGCTTTTCTGTTGCTTTTAGCATCCCTCACTAGCCTCAGCTCATTCTCAGTTTTAGCCTTCCTGATGCCATCCCTGCAATTCTGTGATACCTTGATAGAGTCATGGCACTAAGGCCCAGTATGGGTAACCTTTATTTGTTTTCTGCAGTGTTTCTTCAAAGTCTTTTTATGTCTTTACTCTGGAGTGTAAGGGCCTAACTAGAAGTTATAAGGGGAATGTGTGACTTGTACCCACCCTGTATCTTCTTGGTAATTTGTTGTGAAAGGAATCCATATGGCATTATTGAATTCATCATAGGCACCAGCAAATGAATTGGAATGGGGTGGGATGGGGAAATGCTTAATGCAATGATGACTTAGCACAGTTTTTAAAAAACTAGATGTTACCATCTAGTAAGTCCACTGAGACCTGGGTCAGTAGAAACATTGTGTCTCCCATAATGTCTAGGACATTGGCTTACAGCCCCATTCTCCCACACAGAAGATGAAGTAATAAGTCTGTTTCTAAATTGTAACACTTTAGACTGCAGCTGGAGGCATATGTGAATGTATGCTTCTCCATTTATTTTTTTTAAATCCCCTGCCAATAGGAAACAATGTTAGGGAGAATAGTCCTAGCCTAACCTTCTCCCTGAAATGCCCTTCTTCTATATGTAAGGATTTGTGGGGGGGCATATTGATTCAGTTATGTAAACCCCATCTTGTGGTACAGCTGAGAAACAGGTTTACCATCTCATCTGCTGTCTGGGAGAACTAGGCATATGAGAGGAAGGAAAATATGTTTTATATTGAAAGTGATCAAACCATAAAAACATGTTGTTTAGAGAGAGGTTGTGGGGTGTTTCACCTCTGGGATTTAAAACAATAGGCTGGATAAACATCTGCCATGCCACATTTAGATACAGTGAAACTTAGATTTATTACATCTTTTATTACTCAGGGGGTTGTGATGACCCTTGAAAGTCCATCACAATCTCAGTATTATATGACATAAAATAGTTTAGTGTCAGTGAACCTTTTTCAGAACCTGGCATCCTTCTGAGTTCCAAAGTCTTTATCAATACTCCCTTGAGGACATTGGTGATCACTCGTGGCTGAGTAAGATTGTCTTCCAAGATAAGGTCTTTAACGGTGGGTCCGTAAGTGACCGTGGAGGCCAATTCTGGATCCACACAGCCTCCCACAGTGAGGACATAGGTTTCCAGATGGAAGATGGTCGCGATGAGGATTTGTTTGACGTGCCTTCCACTTGGCTCCTTTGTCCCATTCGCCCTGTATTCATGCTTCTTCAAAGTCCACAGCACCTTTGATAATAGCCGACCTCCATTTGGGACGTTTATGGGCCAAGACTTCCCAGTTGTCCATGTTCATGTTACATTTTTTTAGATTCGCTTTAAGAACATCTTTAAACCTCTTTTGCTGTCCACCGATGTTCCGTTTTCCATCCTTAAGTTGGGAGTAAAGTAGCTGATTTGGAAGACGGTGATCAGGCATTCGAACAACATGGCCAGTCCAGTGAAGTTGATGTTGAAGGATCATTGTTTCAACACTGGTAGTCTTAGCTTCTTCCAAAACGCTAACATTAGTCCGTCTGTCTTCCCAAGTAATTTGCAGAATTTTCCGGAGGCAGCGTTGGTGGAATCTTTCAAGAAGTTGAGAGTGGCGTTTATCAGTGGTCCATGTTTCACAGGCATACAGTAAGGTCGGTAGTACAATGGCTTTGTAAATGAGCATTTTGGTCTCCCTGCGAATATCCCAATCCTCGAACACTCTATGCTTCATTCGGGAGAATGCGGCACTCGCAGAGCTCAGACGATGTTGAATTTCAGCATCGATGTCAGCTTTTACAGAGAGATGGCTGCCAAGATAGGGGAAGTGATCAACGTTCTCCAATGTCACACCATTAAGCTGGATTGATGGTGCTACAGAGGGACTAGTTTGCACCTGTTGATGAAGCACTTTGGTTTTTTTAATATTAAGTGAGAGCCCAAGCTTTCCATATGCTTCTGCAAAGAAATTTAGGATAATCTGAGGGTCTTTCTTTGAATGTGCAGAGACTACATTATCATCGGCATATTGAAGTTCTATGACAGAGGTTGACATTACCTTACTTTTTGCTTTCAGCCTACTGAGATTAAAAAGCTTTCCATCTGTTCGATATATGATTTCCACACCAGTAGGACATTTTCCCTCAGTAAGGTGTAGAATCATAGCAAGAAGATAGCAAATAAGGTAGAAGCATTCCTGTTTTATGCCTGATCCGACTCTGAATGGATCGCTCTGAAAGCCGTTGTTGTCCAAAATTGTTGCTATCATGTTGTCATGAAGGAGTCGCAAAATATTCACAAATTTATCAGGGCATCCAGTTTTCAGAAGGATGGTCCAGAGAGCGGTTCGATTCACAGTGTCAAAGGCCTTAGTCAGATTAATAAAGGTCAATTCTGCTCCTGGCATTTTTCTTGAAGCTGTCGTGCAGTGAAGATCATGTCCACTGTCCCCCTGGAAGGGCGGAAACCATTTTGAGATTTGGGGAGGACATCCTCTGAGATCGGCAGGAGGCGATCTGCGAGGATCCTTGCAAGGATTACCTGTGGTAGCAAGAAGAGAGATACCTCCATAGTTCCCACAATCTGTTCTATCACCCTTCTTAAAAAGGGTAATAATTATGGGGTCCCTAAAGTCTTCCGGGATCTCCTCCCTCATCCAGATTTGTAAATCGGTATTCGTGATTCTGTCTAGCATGGATATTGGAATTACATTCTTATATAAGTTGGGACATATGAAAACATTCGCACTTACAATAAGGTGAGGCAATAAGTGAGGCATGCCAGCTCATTTGTTGTTTCCTTTTTATGGCTCACAGCTAAGTAAATGAAGCTGGAATGCCAGAATGCTTTGTGAACAATGTAGCAAAAGGAATGCATGCACCCGTGTTTTGTAGTAGCTTTCATATGAGCACACACTTAACATCCTTAGAGGGAGAATTGTCACCTACAATCAGGATTTATGTTAAGCCAGGACCTATTTCAGTGTCATGTTCAATATGACACAGGGAACCCTGATTGGATCTCCTTTTTCTTTGCTTAAAAACCAGTGTGTGTGCACATGTATGAGGATTTGGATTGAGGCCACAGTGTTGTGGGAGAGGAGGTTAAGTCTTTCCTTTCCCTTTCCCTGACTTAAATTGCCCCTCTCCCACCTGCTGGTAGCTATGAAGAGACAAAAAGATATGAACAAGAGGCATATCTATCTCAGCCGCCCCCCTTGAATAAATAGTAACTATGACTGTGATTAAAGTCAAGGCAATGGTATGAGGAGCTAATCTCCTCTCCTCTAGTACTGCAAATCCAGTCCAACCCCTGGTGGCTTATTTTAACAGAAGAAAGTCAGGGTAGCTGCTCATGGATCTTCCCTGTTATGCCTAGTTTGGCCCTTAGTGATTTGGGAGCCACTGCAATGCATCACCTTCCTATGCTTTTCTGACAATATCGAAAGGGCAAAACCTTGTGGGAGGAGCCAGCACTCTCTTTACTTCCCAGACGAGCATTGCCCCTCCTGAGAACTTCTCCCACACAAGGGCAGGCAGAAGGGAGGGATGCTGCCATACATCTGGCTTCTCACCAGCTGTGTCCCTGTGCTTACCCGGAGGGAGAGGGGGAGCAGTGAGGTGGCAGGGAGGTCAGTGTGGTGTGGGTGCAGCAGCAGGAGCACCAGACTGGCTCTGCCGCTACACTCACCCTGCACCAGCTTCCCTGCTACCTTGCCCCTCCCTCTTCATAAATAAACCCAACAATGTGGCTGATGGGAGGCCAAGTGTGTGGTACCACCCCTTCCCACTGGCTGCCCCTGCTCCAAATGACCCTGAGCTTTTGATGTTACCAGTGGTGCCAGGAAGGGGAAAACCCTTCAAGGTAACATAAGAAGGACTGCAAGGGAGACAGCTGGGGTATGGAGATCACTTCCACCATTCACTTTTGTCATAGCAATGGCAGAAGCAATTGGGGTTGAGGGCTCTGCAATAGACAATGACACATGGTGGAGCATGGACCTTCCTCTTTCCATCTTTCCATGTCCCCGGAGGGTGAGAAGGGAATGCACCTATCAAACAATTATTTTTGTATTTTGTCTTACATACGATTTTTCTATTTCCCTAATAATAGCAAAATATGTAAGAGAAGTTTACCTGCCAATGTGTCATCCATATAAATAATCTAGCAATAATAGATAATGAGAGAGAGAAAAATAAATCATTAGAAGAAAATAAGACAAGAAAAAGTGGGGAGAGGAAGGAGGAGGAGGAGGAGATACAATTAATAATCTGAACAATATGGCCTTAAATTTGCTCTATTACTACTGGCTGTCAGATTTTTATTTATTTATTATTTGATTGATATGCCTCCCTTCCTCCCGGCAGGAGCCCAGGGTGGCAAAAAAAAGCACTAAAAACTTTAAAACATCATAAAAACAAACCTTAAAACACATTAAAACAAAACATCCTTACAAACATTTCTTTAAAAAAGCTTTCAAAACATCATCTAAGATTTAAAAAATTTTAAAAAGAAGGTTTAAGAACATATTAAAAAGCAATTCTAACACAGATGCAGACTGGGATAAGGTCTCAACTTAAAAGGCTTGTTGAAAGAGGAAGGTCTTTAATAGGCGCCAAAAAGATAACGGAGATGGCACCTGTCAAATATTTAATATTTAAGGGATGTTTAACCTAACCCACTTATATTTGCCATGCTCCCAAATTTAGCAGTTTTGGGTCTCAGTTGTGATGAAAATCAAGAAAAGTATAGGTATTGACCTGCTATGAGATTTCTGGCTATCTTATTAGGGTTTATGAAGGACAAAGTTTTATTTAGCTGAGGATGTGGAGATGGCGACTTATCTTTCAATAGCAGATGATTCATCATTAGTCACAAATGGAAGAAGATAAACCCACTTTCTATTGGTTTCTGAAGGTATGAAATGCCTCCAACACCTGTCTACTAATTGAGAATATATTATCCTCAGCCTACGTGGAGTCAAACCATCTAAATGTCAGTCTCCTTTATTGTTATAAAGAGGGGGAGGCTACTAAAAGATGGCGACTGAGTCGGACGCTCGTTTCTAGAGCTCCGCATTTTATCCTGTAACTCAGTCTTTTAATTGTTTTTAACGGCTCCGCTGGGGGCTGAAAGACTATGAGGACGCTGTGAAAGCTGCTCTGTTCTTGATAATCAGTAAGTGCGATTGAACTTCTAAATTCCTAAACAACTACGCTTCTATGCTTTTATTATTCTGAAAGCTCTACAGTGACACATAAAGAAGAAATGTTTTAGATATTATAAGCCTCCTTCTTTTCATCATTATCTTCCTGGAGATAACTGCGGAGCCACGGAGTTTCAGCTAAAGGTAGACCTTGGCGAATTTATAATTACCAACATAAGCTGTGAATTAGTGCCAAGGACAAATAGTAACTTATTAACATGGTCCTCACCAGACAAAAATGTAAAGACCTAGGAATTGCACTGGATAATGAGGACAGGACACTGACAATCGGTGGGGAGCAAACTAAAATTACACACTTTTATCAACCAAATATTAGTGTAACGAAAGCAGAAAAAAAGCTGGAACCACAAGAAACCCTGCAATATGAACCACTGCTATTGGACTGGGAAATAAATAATTTACCACCTTGGTCCCCACAAAATGGAGGGACTAGTTCCAAGAACATAGCCCAGGACATTGATGAGGTGGAAGGGAAGACAGGGCTCTTTGATATATCTTGGACAAGAGCTGAGACTAATATATCACTGTGCAGCAAAGAGAGTTCAATGCCACCGCTTGAGTCCTCAGATGACTATAGGGAGTTTAAATCTATCATTAAATATGATGAAGGATTAAATAAACATGAGTCATTCAATGCTGCCTCTTTAAGAGAAAAGGAAGATTGGTGCCAAACAGTGACGCAATCACTTACTCATATCTCTAAATTTGTTGCAGAAGCCAATTCTTTATTAACAACCTTAACAGAATGTATTATGAAAAAAGATTCCAATAATAATATAAAGACAATCTCACAAGCAACACAGACTATTCAACGAACACACCACCATCTAGTGGAGGAAAAGAAAAAAAACAGCAAACCTCCTCCTCAGGCTGGGAAAAAGAGCAAAAATATTAAAAGTAATAGAGCACATAAAAAATGTCACATGAAATTTGAAAGACTATTTAAATTATTAGATCTACGAGAAGACCCTCAAAAGAAGAAAAGAAAAAGAAAGAGAAAGAGACAGCAGACTAAAGGAACAACTAAACTACAAGAAAATGTTTCACCAATGTCAATTGAAAATTTACTAAATATAGAAACCGATAATTCAAGTGATAAAAGAGAAGTGACTATTCCTATTTCTATTTCTACTCCTATATGGCAAAATCAGGATACAAGTATGATAGAACTGCCACCTATTTTTACAACAAACATAAGTCCTCCAGCATTAACCCAAACCTCTAATGTTTGGGACTTAATATTAAATCCAAAAACTTTGGCCATAAGTAATTATCCAAAATTAAAAGGACATCAATTGCTGAAGGATAGAAAGCAACATCTACTAAAGATAATAAAAGAAATATCTCCTGGCGCTATTAGGATGGATGACATTACAGATGTTAAATATCTTTTTTACAATTACATAAACGCAAGAGCCATGATAACTTTCGTGGATGAAGATAGAGCGAAATTTTTCTATACCAAAAGAGACCTGTTATCAGAATATAATTTACATCTTACTCGGGTGTTTGAAAATCGAGCCCCTTTACAAAGACTAATTATACATTCTTGTAATACTGATAACTCGCCTTCTATATCCCGAAAAGATGTTGGAACGAATATGCCTTTGGAGGGTATGAATGAAGCTGAAAAAAACCAAAAAGAATTAGAACAATTTTTACCGGAAGAGTTAACTCTAATAGATACCTTTACTACATTGCTGACGGAGACAAAATTACAAATTCAGACTAAATTGGGAAAACTAATATCTACACTTGAAAAATTAGAACATAAAGAAGAAAATCAAGACCAAGTTACCCTAAATAATATAAAAAAGAGTGATCAACAATCCCCACAGAAGTCTGTAAATGAACATATCATCAAAAGTGGGAAGATGGAAGTTCGAACTGTACCTTTGTACAATAAAACTAAAAACTGACAATACGAAAGCTCAAAAACACACAATTTGAAGATTGTATCATGGAATATGGCAGGATGGAAGAATAAAATAATGGACCCAACTTGTATGAATTTTTTAGATCAATTTGATATCATATTCATACAAGAAACTTGGGAATTAGAAGAACTGCGTCTAAATGGATATTCGATATATCAATTGGAAGCTATGCCTAGCAAGAGAGGCGGACGCCCAAGAGGAGGCCTATGTATTCTCATTTCTACTACAATTAATGTGCCAATTGTTAAATGTGATCCATTACCTGAATTAGCAATTGCGGTACTCTTAAAGCTCTCTTGTTATACCCTGATGTTACTCAATGTGTATTTACCACCGAGCAAAAATAACGAAATGGCTAAGAATAATATAGCTAAGTTGGAACATTATATAATAGAACTAAATACATTACATCCTGAGGCCCTATTATTAATAGCCGGTGATTTTAATGCAAGAATGGGACCATCAGATGAAATATTATTCACAAAATATCAAATGACGTGCCCCTATTTGGACGGCCCAAATATTATCCCAACAAGGCAGGCGAAAGACAGGGGTGTAAACTATACTGGCTTCTGCCTAATACAAATGATAATAAACTTAAATTTAATTCTTTTAAATGGTCGCACAAAGGGAGATCTAGAAGGGGAATATACTTTCATATCCAGTAGAGGAACGTCTACAATAGATCTGGGAATAGTGTCACAGGAGTTGTACCAAATTGTTGAGAAATTTAGGATAATGGAGCGACCTGAAAGTGATCACTTACCTATAACTATTGAACTTTCAGGTGGTGAAAGTCAAATCTTTATTGAACCACAATCTTTTCCGAGCACTGTTTATGAGATTCGTCCAAATAGGATACAATGGAGACCCAAATTGGAAAAAGAGTTTATATCAAGGTTAAATTCACATGATTGCCTTGTTTTAAAGGAATCTATATTGTTAAATACTCAACAGACTAATCCATACCACTATTTTCATAAATTGATAAATATTCTCCAGATGACATTTGTTTCGGATACAAAGACCAAATATAATAATAGGCTGAAGCACTCTAAACCCTGGTTTGACCAGGAATGCGTAGATAAAAAGAAATATTTAATAGCCAACTTCAAAGCATATAATCAGGATAGATCCCCTGAATTACTACAGATCTATTGCGAAACAAGAAAACAATATAAACAATTACTAAATAAAAAAAAGAAAACAGAATGTACATTACTCTGGCAACATATTATAAATGCTTCAAAATCAAAAAATTCATCCTTGTTTTGGAGCTTAATAAGGACAAATTGGCCAAAGACTTACACCAATATAGACTCCTATATCCCGGCGCAAGTTTGGGAAGATTATTTTTCCAACATATATAGGAACAATATGCCCGAACAATCTAACATCAAAAGAACTAAGTTGATGCCTCCGGAATGGGACCCCGTTTCTAGGAAAGAAATTCTGGATCTAATAACACAGTTGAAACCAAACAAAGCCCCAGGTCCAGATAACATTCCTGCGGAAATTTTTAAATTGAATGCAGAATGGTGGGCTCCAATATTGGCGGTCTTATTTACATATATTGACCGTACTACGCAAATACCTAGAGACTGGGGTGGTGCTGTAATCATTCCAATATATAAAAAAGGATCAATATCTGATCTGGCCAATTTTAGGCCTATTAGTCTACTAAACATAATTAGTAAACTTTATGCGGCCCATTTACATAATAAATTAAAATTTTGGATTGACACTGAGCATATCCTAGCCCAGGAACAAGCTGGCTTTAGGACTGGACGCTCCACTACTGATCAATCTCTTATCCTCCAACATTTGGTAGATAAATATTCAACAAAAAAGGGAAATATGCTATTTACCGCTTTTATTGACCTAAAGTCAGCTTTTGACTCAATATCTAGATCTAGATTGTGGGAAAAGCTTGGCAAAACTAATATAGATCCTCGATTGCTCCTATTAATTAAAGGGATGTATGAGAACACCTATCTTCAAGTGAAATGTAATAATAAATGACATCTTACAAAGCCAACAGCCACATTTAAAGGGGTCAAACAAGGTTGCATCCTGGCTCCACTTCTCTTTAATATCTACATAAATGAGATAGTTGACTTTCTAGCACCTGTCATCTCCCACCCTCCCAGGATGGCTGAAATACCAAGAGACTTACTTCTCTATGCAGATGATATAATTTTGTTCTCGAGATCACCTATTGGCTTAAAACGACTATTGTCAAAGCTGGCGACATTCTGTACAAACGAACAACTTGAAATAAATTATGGAAAATCAAAAGTCATGATCTTTAAAAAGAAACAAAATAGATCAAAACATCGCTGGCAGATAAATGGGCATTTAATAGATCAAGTTACTACCTTTAAATACCTGGGAATAACTTTTCAGGCTTCAAATTCATGGCAAATGCATAGGAAGATGATAGTTATGAATGCAAGAAGAACTCTTAAAGCTCTGCTATCCTTTTTTTATAATAAAGGAGGACAAATAATACCATCAATTATTACAGTCTTTAAGACAAAAATAATACCACAATTGATCTATGGCATGCAAGTCACTACATGTCAGAATTTCACAACTCTGGAGGCGATACAAAACAGTTTCCTTAGATCTATCTTGGCTGTTCCTTCCTGCATACCTAATTTTATTTTAAGATTGGAAGCAGGATTACAAACAATTGAATCCAATGTTTGGGCCCATAGAATTATATGTTGGTTAAAATTATTGTTTAATCCCGAGATGTTGGTATCTTATATATTAAAGGATTGTCATCAATCCACCTGGAAACAAATGCTGATAAATAAAATAACATCATTCGGTTTTTCCATACCAATAATTTTAGAGCTGGGATATGTAAAAGCTAAAATAAATATTCTGCAGAGAATTAAAGATATAGATTATCAGCAACATTTGATGTTAATGCGAAAACATAGGTATAATTTAAAACCTTTGACACCTATGCCATATTTAGCCAATCTTACCATACCAAAATGGAGAAGGGCGTTTACGCTGGCAAGATTTAATATCTTGCCATCAGCGCTGTTAGAGGGTAGATACAAGAAAGTTCCTTATAATGATAGAAAATGCCCTTGTGGAAATGGAGAAATTGAAACTGTCACTCATGTTCTATTTTATTGTCCCTTTTATTCTGAAGTTAGATCTCAACTTATCGCGCCTATTATAAATTCCCTTCCAGGTAGAACTGATGATTTTTATACGGAATATTTATTAGCAGATAGCTGTAATGATTTAACAGAGAGAGTAGCTAAATACTGTGCCATAGCCATTAAATGCAGGAAAGCCTTAATAAAATGATGGTAATATTGTAGCCATAAGGGCTTAAGCTAAAATAATTCGCACTTTAAATCCATGGCAAAACTGACATTTTGGGATTTAGATAGAGAAAATGTCTAGATAAATGTCTAGAAAAGACCTGTAGTCTATGCTTGTTCCCAAACGAAGTTTTAATTATTTTGATTAACATTGTGATGATTTTAACATATTCTGAATTGGTATACTAATTTTATTATTTTTGTTGCATATAGTGTTTTAATATTTTAACCTTTCTAGGAGATAAAATGTATATATATATGGATACTTATCTGGTCAATGACCGTAATAAACTGAACTGAACTGTTATAAAGAGTTGATTACAGGATATGCTCCCACAACCAACCGCATGCATTCTGTGGGGTTACATTTCTAAAATCAGTTTCCCATTTTGACTGATATAAATTATCAGAAGAGTCCCAATGTATCAATATTGTTTAGATTTGACTTAAGGCATACTTGAGATTATTAGACACAAAATTTTCAGATTTAGTGCATTCACTTAGTGAGACAGATTTCACAGTTAATTTTAGAATTATATGTTTAACTTGTAGATATTGAGATATTGAAACACCCTGGTTGCCCATCTTCCCCGTCATTTTGTTATAGCTCTTAGGTCACTCTGCATTAATCTTCTAAGCTCTGTTAGACCATATTCTTCCCATATTAACCAGTCAGCTTTTCTCTTTGAATTCTTTATTATAATAAATTACAGTAAGTGGTGAGAGGCTTGAGCTTAGTTTACTTCTGTATCCATACCAGACTTTAAATAGATTGTTTATGCAGAGATTTGCTTGAATAACTTTTAGGTCCCTTTGTTCCAATGCCATAATTTTTTTTAAAAAAACTTCAGGATCTGTTGCCATTGTTCCTTTCTAGCCTTTCTAGCTTTGTCAGATATGAACCATGATTTTTAATGAGGTAGCATGGCTGTTTTGTAGTACGAGTTAAAGCATGGTATCTCCTCTTTCAAGTGGTTTGCATAATATTTTAGCAGCAATCTTGGCTTCCTTTCCCATAGGAAATCTAATGCTAACCTTTGCCACTTAGTTATAATTTCATGTTTAACTTGTAATGGAATACAGGCATACCCCGCTTAAAGTCACTTCACGTAAAGTTGCCTCGCTATAAAGTACATGCTCCATACTCCACTATATCCCACTTTAACGTACGCGCTTCGCGATAACGGATACTTAATGGCATGATGCCGCTGCCATCTAGTGGCGATTGCAGTGCAGTACATGCATAGATAATTGCTTCACTTTAAGTACATTTTCACTTTACATACATGCTCTGGTCCCATTGCGTATGTTAAAGCGGGGTATGCCTGTATTTATAAGAATAATACTGGGGAACCATATTCTTCTTAATAGCTGACATCTTTCCCATCCAATAAAGGCCATCTATCAACATTTTTTTTAATTTCATGATACAGCTTATTGAAATGATAATTGACCAAATCTTGTAAATTTGAGGTTATTCATACCCTCAGATTTGCAATTGGAGCTTCCCACCATAGGATTAGACAGACTTTGGATATATTTTGTCTCTTTCTACCCAAGTTAAAACTCATTAATTTCAATTTAGTTAGGGTTAATCTTATATCTGGATCTGCTCCAAACTCTCTTATACTACTCTAGAGAAGGCATTTGTAGGGTCCTGTAATGTTAATACTATTATCATCACCATACTGATAGATTTTATTTTCCTCCTCCTGTACACTTACTCCTTTTAACTGAGAACTAACATGGATAGTATCAGCTAGAGGTTAAATAGATGAGGCAAATAATAGTGGAGAAAATGGACAATGCTAAGCACACTGCTACAAAGATTAAAAAATATAGCTTTCTCTATTTATTGAAGCAAAAGCTCTACAGTTAACATATATTACTATGAGTCTTTTAAGTAGAGTCTTTATCCCAGTCTGTGTCTGTATTGGAATAGCTTTTAAATATGTTTTTAAGCTTTTAAAAATGATTTAAAGATATTTTGTTTTAATATGTTTTTAAAGATGTTTTGTTTTAATATATTTTAATGTCTGTTTTTATAATGTTTTGAAGTATTTTAGTGTTTTTGTTTGCTGCCATGGGTGCCATGGGAGGAAAGGTGGGTTGTATCGTCATCATGATCATGATCATCATGATCATCATCATCATCATTAATAATAATAATATGACCCAGTCTGTCCTGGATCATTGCCTACTTTTAAACCGCTTGGCAGAAAAATATAGGAACCGAATGGGGAGCGGCCTATATGTTGCCTTCGTTGATCTAAAGTCCGCCTTTGACTCTATTCCAAGGGACAAATTATGGGCTAAACTGGCCAAAACATCAATCGATAAGACTGCTGTTTCTTATCCACAATATACATCTGAATACTTCATTACGTGTCCATTGGGGATGCGATGGGCGTCTGACCAACTCGATTCCCACAACAAAAGGAGTTAGACAGGGTTGTGTCTTGGCTCCTCTACTTTTCAATCTCTTTCTGAATGATTTGGCAGAAAGATGTCTTACCCCAACTTTTCATTCTCCCAAAGTAAGTGAACATAGATGCCCTATTCTGTTATATGCAGATGATGCGGCCCTTTTATCATTTTCCAAAGTTGGCCTTAAACGCTTGCTCCGAGTCTTTATGTCATATTGCACAGACAATCACCTTACCATCAACTTTTCCAAAACCAAAATTCTAGCTTTCGTAAAGCGTCCCATAGTTTCTGAGTGGACAATTAATGACCAACGAATTGCCCAAGTTACGTCTCACAAATATCTTGGCATTATGTTTCACTCTTCTCTTTCTTGGGCGCCACATATTCGCGCGGCTGTTCTGACAGCCCGGAATACAGTGAAGAGCATTTTACGCTATTTTTACACCAAAGGGGGGCTATTCATTCCAGCAGCTATCCAGGTTTTTAGAACCAAAATTATACCTCAACTACTATATGGTGCCCCTCTCTGGATCTATGCCTACAACTCTACTGTAGAATCAGTACTTTCAACCTTTTTACGCCAAATCTTTGGTGTCCCAAACTGTGTTCCGAATGCCGCCCTTAGGTTAGAAGCTGGCCTAACCTCGACTGAATGCCAAGCCTGGTTACTCGCCTTTAATTATTGGCTCAAACTATCTTACAACTGTCCATTTGGACATCTAGCATCCCTCTGGGAAGATTCCTATCTTTCCACATGGATGAAAACCTTCCTTGTCAAACTCCCCAGGTTAGGCCTTTTTTAAGAATATCTATCTTCTCAAGATCCTACACTGATCAGACACACTATCCGAACTCGACTTAGGGACATAGACCTTCAAAGCTCAACCTGCGCAGCATATAAAGTAAGCTCATCTTTGCATCTTAACTTGAGCTTTGACCCCCTGAATCATGCCCTATACTTAGATTTTCTAACTGTACCGAAATACCGACGAGCATTCGCCAAGGCTAGATTCAATTGTTTAACATCAGCACTGTTGGAAGGGAGATACCAGGGAATAGGCTATGACCAACGCATCTGTCCCTGTAAGGGGGGTAGCATAGAAACGCTCTCACACGTTTTCTTTGTTTGCCCACTGTATTCGTTTGAACGCTACAAATATATATCTCCAATTACCAAAAAGTTTCCTAATAAACCTCCCGAGTGTTTGTTATCCTGTCTCTTGACTGGCTTAAATAGGTCGATCACGATCTCAGCTGCTAAATTTGTTCATGCAGACCAATTCAAGCGCTCAAAATTTCTCTCTCAAAGCCTATGATAGATTTTACTCTGTTGTTCTATTTTACTTAAATCTTAACTCCCTTATTTTACTGTGTACAATTTTATTCCTGTATTTTATATTATATATTTTCTGTACGGGTCATTGACCGCAATAAATATATCTATCTATCTTTAATATGACCCAGTCTCCAAATCCAGTCCTCAGCTGAACTGATAACATTCATGGTGTAAATACCTCAATTCTACATTATCAAATGCTTTTTCTTCAATGAATAAAACGATGCCGTATGGTTCTCCTGATATTTTAGGTAGATGTAATATGTTTGATAATCTGTGTATGTGTGTTGATAAAACTTTCCTTTGATAAATCCAGTTTAAACTTCTTTTTTTTTCTTTTTTTTAAATAATTTTTATTCAAATTTTTCAAAAGACAAACAAAACAAAGTAAAAAAACATAACGATACAACAACAAAAAATAAAAATAAAATAGTTGACTTCCGATTTGTCGCAGATCAGCTATAAGTATATAATATACATCAAACCTGTCCCTTAATATATACATACAGGATCACTTTTCTCCATAGGCTATCTTAGTTAATCGTCAAATCCCAATATCATCATTTTATTTTGATCTTTCAACAAAAAGTCTAAGAGAGGCTTCCATTCCTTAAGAAATGTGTCTGTCGATTTTTCTCTAAGTAGACATGTCAATTTATCCATCTCTACTAAGTCCATTAATTTCAATAGCCATTCTTCCGTTGTTGGTGTTGATTCCATTTTCCACTTTTGTGCATATAATAATCTTGCTGCCGTAATCATATATAATATTATTCTTCCATATTTCTTTTCTATTTGTTTATCCATAAAACCCAATAAAAAAAATTCTGGTTTTGACTGAATATTTATCTTTAGAATTTTTTGCATGATCCTACCTATCTGTGCCCAAAATGATTTTGCCTTTTTACACAGCCACCACATATGATAAAATGATCCTTCTTGTTGTTTACATTTCCAACAAACATTAGAAACATTACTATACATTTTTGACAACTTTTCTGGAGTCATGTACCAACGGTACATCATTTTATAGAAATTTTCTTTAAGATTATAGCATAATGTAAATCTCAAGCCTTTTTTCCACATATTTTCCCATTGATCCATTTGTATGTTATAACCAACTTTTTTTGCCCACTTTACCATACACTCTTTTATTTGTTCTTCTTCCATATCCATTTTCAGTAAGAGTTTATACATTTTCGCAATTATATTTTCATCATTTGTACACAAACCTATTTCAAAATCAGATTTACTTATTTCAAACCCATACATTTTCTTGTCCATTTTATATCTTTCTAACAATTGTAAATAGGCAAACCATTGAGAACTATATCCTTCCTTTATCAGTTGTTCTCTCTCTTTCATTATATATTCTCCATGTACATTTTCTAATAGTTCTTGATAAGTTAACCATTTCTCTTTTCCAGCCATTTCTCTTCTGTAAAACGCTTCTTGACTTGAGACACATAATGGTATTTTCGAATAGAACCTTGGTTTATATCTATTCCATATTTTCAACAGAGGACGTCTTATATAATGATTATTAAAGTCTACATTTACTTTTACTTTGTCATACCATAGATATCCATGCCATCCCCACTTCAGGTTATGGCCCTCCAAATCCAATAGTCTTTTATTCCTCAATAAAATCCATTCCTTTATCCAGACTAAACAGCAGGCAGCAAAATAAAGTCTCAGATTTGGTAATCCCAGTCCTCCTCTTTCTTTGGCGTCTTGTAGTAATTTAAATTTAACTCTTGGTTTTTTTCCTTGCCATATAAATTTAGAGATATCTTTTTGCCATTGTTTAAAAGGTAAATCAGAGGATATTACAGGTATTGTTTGAAACAAAAACATCATTCTCGGTAATACATTCATTTTTATCACAGATATTCTACCCATTAATGACAATTGTAGTTTATCCCATCTTAGCAGATCTTTCTTAATCTCTGTCCATAATTTTTCATAATTATTATGAAACAACTTTGAATTTTTATTTGTCATAATGATACCTAAATATTTCAACTTTTTCTCTATTGTAAAATCTGTCTTGTCCATTAACTCTTTCTGTTCCCTTAAAGTTAAATTTTTCACCAACATCTTTGTTTTTTGATTGTTGATCTTAAATCCTGCTAACGGTCCAAATTCTTTTAATTTGTCCATCAGTACATTAATTCCTTCCAAAGGGTTTTCTAATACAATTATCAAATCATCAGCAAATGCTCTCAGTTTATATTCTTCTTTTTTTATCTTTAATCCCGAAATCCTTTTATCTTGCCTTATATCTCTAAGCAGCACTTCTAAGACCAGAAT
The DNA here is from genome assembly GCF_030035675.1 of Rhineura floridana. Lineage (NCBI taxonomy): Eukaryota > Metazoa > Chordata > Lepidosauria > Squamata > Rhineuridae > Rhineura > Rhineura floridana. The sequence goes on from NC_084483.1 coordinate 61,053,377, forward strand.
AAATAGAAGGGGAGATAATGGACATCCCTGTCTTGTACCCTTTTGTATTTCACATGAATCCGTTAAATCTCCATTAACAATTATCTGAGCCTTCTGAGATGTATAAATCGATCTAATCCATTTTATAAAATTGTCTCCAAAATCCATTTGCTCCAAAACCTGAAACATAAATTTCCAATTCAAATTATCAAATGCTTTCTCAGCATCTAAGAAAATCAAAGCTGCTTGTTTATCATTTCGTTGTTCTAAATATTCCAACACATTCAAGACATTCCTGACGTTGTCACGTAATTGTCTTTTAGGTAAAAACCCCGATTGATCTTCCTGGATAAATTGTTGCAATATTATTTTCATTCTTTCTGCCAAGATCATTGTAAAAATTTTATAGTCATTATTCAATAGAGATATCGGCCGATAATTTTTTGTTTTAGTTAAATCTTGCTCCTCTTTAGGTATTAATGTTATGTTAGCATTTTTCCAACTATCCGGTATCTTTCCCTCTTGGAAAATAGAATTCATTGTATACTGTAAAGGTAGCAAGAGTTCTTCCTCCAAACATTTATAGTACATTGCAGATAACCCATCTGGTCCTGGCGCCTTTCCTGATTTAATTTTGTTTATAGCTTCAGATATCTCTCTTGACGTGATAGGGCCATTAATAGCTTGTCTCTGAAAGTCTGTAATTTTAGGCAAATTCTGTTTAGATATATACTCTTCTATTTTTTCAGATGGGATTTCCTGACACTTGTACAATGATGAATAATATTGATGAAAAATCTTTTTGATTTTTACATTATCTGTCAGCATCTCATCTCCTTCTTGTATCTTTAAAATAATATTTTTTTGACGTTCTTTTCTTAATTTATATGCTAACCATTTCCCCGGTTTATTTGCAAATTCAAAAGTCCTTTGTTTAGCAAAATTTAGTTTCCTTTCAATTTCTCTAACTGTCAGCATTGATACTGTTTCTTTTTTTTTAATTCAGAGTTACATTTAATAAAATATCCCCTCATAAATGCCTTACTTGTATCCCAAACAATATTTTCATTTGTTCCTTTATGTAAATTATATTCAAAAAACTCTTTTAATTTCTTCTTACATTCTTGTACTACTTTGTCATTCTGTAATAAAGATTCATTTAGTCTCCATCTAAATCCAAGATTTTTTTTTAAAAAAGTTAATATCACAGGATTGTGGTCCGAAAAAGTTTTTGGTAATATATCCATTTTAAAAATATCTTTCACTAGATTTTTAGACATCCAAATCATATCAATCCTCGAGAATGTTTTATGTCTCTCTGAAAAATAAGTAAATTCCTTTGCGTTATCATTTATATATCTCCAGGTATCCACCAATTCTAAATTTTCCATCAGTTCAAAGCAAATCTTTGGTAATTTACCCTGTGTCTCTTTAATATTTTTTTCAGAAAGTCTATCAATTTTTGGTGAGATTACCCCATTCCAATCACCCATGACACACCAATGATCATATGAAAACTCTGACAATTTTTCCATAAGTCCTGTGTAAAACCTTGTTTTATCTTCATTGGGGGCATAAATACCCACTATCAAAATTTTTATGCCCTGTAAAGTAATTTCAACCCCCACAAATCTAACACTATCATCCAGTAATATCAATTTAGGGAGCAATTGTGGGTTAATGTAAAGAACAACTCCATTTTTTTTTTTGATCCAGCCGAAATAAATTCTTCACCCAAATTTTTACAAATCAAATATTTGGAATCTTTCTTCTTAATATGAGTTTCTTGTAAACAAATTATATCCAATTTTAATTTTTTCAAATAATGAAACACTTTCTCTTCTGCGCCGTGTTGGTTCCATTTATATTCCAAGTTAGATATTTGTAATCCATCTTTAAGCGTGTATTTTAAAATGTACCTGATGCTCCCTTTAATCCATCATCTTCCTTTCCCTCCTCTGCATGTTCCTGTTGACTTTGTTTCCCAGGAATTATATCCATATCTTTGAGTTTATCTTCTTCCATGTCTTTTGAAGCTTTTCTCAAGAAATCCCTTGCCTTTTGAACAGTATTCAATCAATATTTCTGTTGTCTGAATGTAAAAATCACTCCTTCTGGAACATCCCATCTAAATTGAATTTTGCATTGCTTAAGTTTTTCTGTAAAGAAAGCATATTCTTTTCTCTTATGTAAAAGTCTAATAGGAATTTCTTTCATCACCAGTATTTCCTTCCCATCAATTTTAAAGGTATTGTTGAAGTGTTGTTGTAATACCATATCTCTGGTCGTCTTTTTTATAAAGTGAACAAGCACATCTCTTGGAATTTTTTTCATTGTTGCATATCTGGAATTAATTCTATAAACTTTATCTATTTCAAATTTCATCCGATCTTCATTCAAATCCAGAAATTTTACTAAAGCATTAACAATTTTATCTCTGATGTCTTCACCTGTTTCCTCAGGGATTGCACGGAATCTCAAACAATGTTCTTTATTTCTCAATTCAATCACAGCCATGTAGTCCAAATTTTTTTCTAATTCCAGATTTAATATATCTGTTCTATTCTCCAAGATTTGTACCTTTTCTTTAGTATTTTTTGCATCCTCCTTTATTTGCCCAATTGTCCCTTTAATCTCATCCACTTGTGTTTTAATATAGTCTTTTATATCTATCAATTCAGTTTTCATTTCCTGTTTTATATCACTAATCCCTTCCATTATATTTTGAAACATATCTGGGGGTATAGCCCCTTCCTGTGGATCAATTGAACCTCTTTGCTCCTAAGCCTTAGCTGCTTTTTTAGTTGTCATTCTCAAAAGAAGCCTTTAATTTCTGATATTAACCACTGTTCCAAAACCTAGAGGCAGTCTATTTCTTTTTTTTTTCCTCCATCAACAAAAGAGTTAATATTCCAGGCCTGTTATTATAGTCCGGCCAGCACAGTTCTTATCTACGTCCAGGAATGCAAAACAATTCTGGTTCACAACACCAAGCGATTAGTAACATATACGAACAGCAGATTCGTCCAAAAAGAAATAATCCAAGGAGAAAAATAGTCCAAAATATATTTCCATCAAATAATAATTACCTGTCATCCGTTTTTAATCTTTAAAACTCCAAATTCAGGCCAGCTTTTTGTCATAAAAAAAATAAAATAAATTGTTTACATTTTCTTTCTTCCTTAATTATATTTAAAAGAGAAAAAGTATGACTCACCCAGATTTCTCAGTTGCTGATTCGTAAACAAATCCCTTTTATTGTAGTAATTTAAGCCAAATGATAAGATTTAGACAGAAGGAGTCTCGCTGGTTAAGAACGTTTTTAGAAAGAAAAAAAACGCTTCGCTTTTTTTCAGTACAGCTTGTTGGAAGTCCTGACTCCGTCTTCAGCCGATCGGTATGCCTTCTTATCTCAGGGAATTCCTGATCAATTCCAGCAGCCGACAGCTCAACGAAGTCCTGTGGAAAATCTGATCGGTTCACCTATACCTTGGAGAACATTTAAGCCAGTCAAAGTTTCCTCTTGGCTGGCTTTTAAACTGAAAAAAGCTTCCTCTGAGGCAGAGATCTCTCAGAGACAATCACCAGCTGAGCACTCACTTCCGGGAAGTCTGATAAATCCAGTTTAAACTTCTACAGTATATCTGTTATATTGCGTAGCTTTTTTGTCTGAATTTTTGTCCAAATTTTAAAATCCTGGTTAAGGAGGCAAATAGTTCTATGAGAATACAATTTAGATAAGTATTTCCCCTGTTTTGAAATTCCAGTTTTAGCTGGTATGCCAGTTACAGCCATTCCTGGACAGGGATAGCTTTGCCATAATAATGCATGCCTTGGTAAACTCTAGACTAGACTACTACAGTGTGCTTTATGTGGTACTATCCATGAGGTTGGTTCAGAAGCTGCAGCTAGTGCAGAGTGCTGGGCCTGCCTTTGGCTAAAGAGGCTCTGTTTTAGCATATTACACTGATGCTGAAAGTTCTGCACTGGATGCCAGTACGTTACTAAGCTAAGTTCAAGGTATTACTGTCATTGTAATAAAGCCCTAAATGGCGTAGGGCCAGGTTACCTGAAGGACCTGTCAGAGTACTATGATCATCTGGAGAAGCCCCCCTGACTGTCGCACAATGAGCATATATTTGTTTAGTTTCTACACAAATGAAGGCTTTTAGCATAGTAGCACCAGTACTTTGGAACACTGTTCGCACTGAAATGAGAAAGGCATCTATAATTTTGATATTTTGTCACTGTTGAAAATGTTTTGGCTTTGCCAAGCATTTTTAGAGAACTAATTTGATTCAGTGTTGGCTATTTTCCCCTGATTTTACAATTTTATGATGTTTTAATGATTTTATTGTATACCATCAGGAATATTTTAATGAGTTTGTGGTTTAGAAATATTCTTGTAAATAAAATGAAATAAACACCTTTAAGAAAGAGTATTTTTTCCTGTAGATAAGTGTCATGTGACACCAAAGTTATAAGTACCTCCAAAACTTTATCAATATATTTTTTAATGAATGTTCTCCCCCCCCCTTTTTTTTTAATATCCTGTGCTTCCTCCAAGAAGGAGCCCAGGGTGGCAAACAACAGACACCAAAACACACATACAAATAACACAGGGCAATATTAGCCAAGTGTCAAATTCCCTTTTACGTTATTTGTGACGATGATGGTGATGATTCCATCAATGTGCATTTCCCTGAATCTGATTTTCTATACCTTGCTGCCTCTAGTGTCACTGAAAATCTCCTCCAAGATGCTCTGCAAGAAACTTAACTTCCTTCTATACAGAAAATTAATCTGCTGTTGGGAGTGACATCCCATTAAAAGCTTTCTCTTTGGCACATGTTTGTTTCTTATTCATGGCAACTGAATCACATGTGAAGATTGTTTGTCACAATATGCAGCTGAAAGCACAGGCAGGAATATTTCTGCCTGTCATTTATATAGCAGTCTTAGGATGGTACATGTGACAACTGATAACATGGTAGTTTGCCATAATGTGCATGTAACTGTAACTTGTGAGGTGATTGTAACATCATGCAAAGTGGGGACAGTTTTTACCACAGATCCTTTCTGGATTAGTAGTCTAGAAAACATTTTATGGCGTGTTGGCAGATCTTATACAGCAAACATAATCTAGGATACTGCCTTTCAATTCTAGAGTTCTTTGGCGGGTAATCATGGACTCCTTGGTAAGAAGATCAGTAATGGCAGATAAGCTTTTCAGTTTACATGGGACCATTGGTTAATACTCTGCACTGCAGAGTATGCCCCACTGTCTTCTGCAGCCCACAAAAGTCCCATGGCAGATCCTAAGGGTTCATTTATCAGACACATCAAAGTGGAAAGTGAGGGTCCACAGTCTGAAAATCACTGATGTATGATAGAACAGGCCCTTAAAAATGTCTGTACTGGTTGGCTTGCACTAGCATATACTGCAAGAAGCTAGCAAAACAAACTCCAAAGTCCTGAAAAATTGTACTAATTATGAGAGGAAGAAATGCACAGGTTCAGAAAAACCACAGTTTGCTACACAGGGAGCATCAAAGGAAGAAAAGTTGAAAGCAAAAACAACTTCTGATTCACGCATGATGACTCATCATCACAATTACTCAGCACTTGATGGTTTGTGGCCACATACGTAAATTGACTCCATAGAAACCAGACAGGTGCTTCACAAATACCAAGCATTGCATGATGAACATAGGCAAGTGTGAACTCAGACTTTGCTTTGTATATAAAAGGACATTCCAAGTTGAGACACTTTAAGGATGTCAGAATCCTCCTCAAACATTTTGTTTTAATCAATTATTATTCTGTTTTTGGTTAGAAGCTGTTTTTAAAATATTTACAGGATAGCGAGTGTTTAGTGTGGTAGTCTTCCAGCTTAAATATTTTAAAATTATTGTTTTCCTCTGTTTTATTACTTGTCAATGTAACTGAACTGTGATTCTGGAAATATGGTTATGAAGGAATGTGATGCATGAGGGATTGCTGCATGGTCCTTATTAAGAAGAATAATGAGCTTTAATTAGATCAGCTGGCGACAAGCTGTATCTGCATCTCCAGAGCCTTTCAATATGACAATTAAATTTGAAAAAAAAAAAGCAGCTCGTTCTTTCCACTCCCCTCCTTGTCTGATGGCTGCTCCACCTTCTGCTGGGAGGGCAGCAAGTGGAAGAGATACAAGAGAAAGAAACTACAAACAGCCTAAGCCAGTTGTTGGCTTGCTGTTCATTTTTCAACAAGCACCGTGTGTGCCTTTCAGAAATAGAATGGGCTAACTTTTGGATTTGGCATTGGCCTGCCATTCACAACAGACAGGAGCCAAGAGACAGCTATTTGGGGCACAGAAGGGAGAGAATTCCTGGAGCATTTGAAGCAAGCCTGGACTTCATTAGAGCTTCCATGTTTCCACCCTGAAACCTGGGAATACTGGTATTATAGAAACCCCCAGGGACAGCTTTTCATCTTGCAGATGGCTAATGGTAGAGCCAATTGCATTGTCAAGGGTGCTGCTGCTGCTGCATCTTAGCACCTGTGTGGCAACAGTAATGCTTTTTCCGCCATAACTCCAAAACGGTCCAGTTCTCCTGTAATGTTAGCCAATTTTTTTTTCCATATGGGGGAAAGCATGACAGGTCATTTACGCACTTCTTCCCAAGTTATCTCTCTATAAAGAACTTGTGCATAAATGTTAATAGTGTGTTCTAGAGGTTAAGCCATATAGGGGAACATCAGAGCATTACATGCATTCATAAAATTTTATTGCGGCAGACTGTTGGATACAACAGGCTGTCAACAGTGAATGTCCAATGTTGGAGAGGCTGTGGGGAGACTGGCACTTTACATCTCACGTGGTGGACTTGTGAGGTGGTGCGGCATTTTTGGAAGAGAGTCTTCTATGAGATTGGTCTCATTATGCATCAACAAATACTTCCGGACTCACTTGTGGCTCTGCTATCAGTTTTCCAGGATGATAAGTTGAACATTCATTCAAAAGATCTGGCTGTAACTCTTTTGGTAGCAGCTTGAGTTGTTGTCTCCCATCACTGGAAATACAGGAATGTAAATCTGATGGAGCAGTGGTATCAGCAAGTGTGGTATGAGCATTGATGGAAAAGCTAACTTAGCAGAGAAGGCAACAGCGTGATCCTAATAGGCAGAGCACATTCCACATTAAATGGTTTTTGTTTATCAGTCATGTGGCTCTAAAAGAACATGATTGGTCACCACCTTTAACCCAAGATTTTTTATGGAAGGATGTGCTTGGGTAGTTTACATCAGCTTGCCTATGGGATGAGTTAGGATTATTGCAATATTTGGATTTGACAACTTATAATAGCTATTATTGTTAAAAATAATACTTGATGGTCCCTTCAAATTTCATGTGTAGTGTTTTTCTTGTGTATTGTTCTCTTAAATATATTATATTGGTGATGATATGAAATTAATGGGTTCAGAACTTGGATAACTATTCATGTTTGTCAGATTTCATAGAGTAATTTAATTTTCTTTTCCAGTTTCCCCCCCCCCAAATTATTTTACTTTATTTTACTTACTTTAAATTAATTTTGGATGTAATGTGATTTTTAAATGGTTGTTTTCTTTTATATATTCAATGTATTAATTATTGATTACTATAAATTGAAATTCATAATGAGAGAGCTGTATACTGTAAAATTGCAATAAAATTCATGGGAAAATCCCAGTGAATGTCTATGTCAATGGAGGATAGGACAGTGATGTGGGAGAGATCAAGTCAGTTTCTTATGTTTGGGAGCACATCTGAAAGACAAGAGCTCTGGAAAGTGGTGATGTCACAGCTACTACTTTTCATGCTGTTGAAGTTAAAACAAAGCTCATTTGTAGGGCTGAAACAACCTTCAAGAGCCGAAATGAATGGACCTTTGTAGATATGATTACAGAAGTAAGAAAAATATAGTTAAATCTGACCAACAATGCACTTTTGGATGGTTTCACAAATGCATATACTTTGTTGCTCAACAATAACCAATTTTTATGGGTTTGAACCTATTGCAAGTGGTTGGTCTCTGCCACTGGTTTGATCGCAAAGGAGAAACTTTAAAGGGAATCACCCCTTTGGTTTTTCCAGTTCAAGGTTCAAGTAAGAGCAAAGGTATCATGTTGGTTGTGATTTGAGATTGTGCTGGCATAAAGGTTTGTATTTCCTTTAATCTTGCTTGATAAAGTTTTGCCTCAGTCTTATTTCATATAAACCTGCAGGCCTGGTGCCAGAGGGCGGCCAGGTTGGGCCATGGCCAAGGGGTCCCTGAAGGGACCCTCCTTAAGGCTGGGAATGTGGTACTCCTGTTCTGTGATCCATGGCAGTGTTGGGTGTTTGATGAGTTTGTTTTCAACTGTTTATATTAGGTTTATATTGTGCTTTGGCCTTGTTGTACGTTACTGTCAACCTACTTATGGTTGCTATTTTTACAGGAGGGCAATAGGTAAAACACAGTAGCACAACTTACACAGTGCGGGATCTGGACCCTGATACCACTGAGGCTGAGCCTAGCAACTAGAGATCTTATGAACCAAGAGCCCTGACCCAGGGCCTCAGTGACTGCAGCGACTGAGCTGGACTCCACAAGGGACCTCATCTTCAAGGCTTTAAATACCATTGAGTCTGTGACTGACTGCAGCATTCCTGATGAGAGTTAGCAGAGAGGGGATTGAGTGCCAGGCTTCAGCCAGATGATTGCCTTTTAAGGATCTGTTTTCTTTAGTATAGGGGCACAGCTGGGTGGGTGGGTGGTTTGTCAGGCCAAGTGGCTATATAAGAGCTCAGTCAGCATCCATCTCCTGTCAGAACAAATCATGTAATCCCTGGGACCTACCCAAAGTACTGAAAGACCCACCTCTGACCACCTCTGTTCCCTGACTCCAGCTCTAGACCTGGGGCTGATGGGAGCTGGGGTCCACAACATGTGGAGGGCATCACATTGGCTACCTCTGACTCAGATAAGCAAGTTTCTCTGGCATTTGGAACTTCTGCAGTTCAAAAGAGACCAGGTCACCTCCTGCTGCACATTTAAATCACACCTACCAATTCCCTTCCGGGCAACCTTCCAGGAGTCACTTGTCAGTGATGATGAGCAGGACTAGAGACAAAAGTGGGTGGAGCAATTAATGTAAAATTTATTTTGGGGCAGAAGACTAGTTTCTATAAACACTCACACACCCCTCTCCATCCTCCATCCAGGCAAGCAAGAGGCATGATCAGAGTTCAGGCAAAAACACTCAAGGAGAATGCCAAGTAGGGTGGTGAGGGGGAATGGCCTGAGGAACTGAGGGTCAGACAGAGATTCCTAGTGGGCCAATTGAGCCCCTGGTCTCCACCCCTGGCATATGTACTATTGTATCATCATAAACTGTTTTTAATGAGAATGATTTCATTCCCAAAAGATTGGTATATATTATTAAATAAGGGGAAATAGTCATTTCCACAACAGAAGAGTCTTGATACTTTGATAGTTCTCACGTATGAGGCAGAAGCTTGGAAACCATAACGGAACTTGATTTAGACGTTCTACATTTGCTAACCTAGGAATGCTTTCGTAAATGAATTTCCTGGACTGATTTGATAAAACTCTTTAGACCAATCATGTTTTTAGTTTGGAATCATCTAATGGAAGTTTTGTCTCCCTACTTTCCAGCAGAGCTTTTATCAATCACTCTTTCATTCCTAGAGGGGGAGTGTATGCACTTTTCAAATTCGATTTTACCATTAGGGATACTCACAGTTTGAATAAGAGAGATTGCACATTCACAGTTATCCTGAATGATGAATCATCCCTCAGCATTGACATAAGCAAGGAGAGCACAGCTACAGCTTCTCAATAATCTACTTAGATTCTTGGAATTATACATCTGTCATATGTTATATCATGTTCTGCTTGTAGGCAACGCTGTATATGAATGAGCGTAGCCTGTAAGTAATATTTATGTGCTGTAGATTTATTTGGAAATGCTCATGAATGCTGGAATTAAGACTTTCTCCATTACTCCAAAATAGTCAGCTGTGTGTAGCCCAAAGCTTTCAAGGCTCCATATGACATCTGAGCAGCTGAGCCAATGGAAGAGTAAAAATGTAAATGTACTGCGTTCAAGTCAATTCTGACTTATGGCAACCCTATGAATAGGATTTTCGTGATAAGCAGTATTCACAGGTGGTTTACCATTGCTTTCCTCTGAAGCTGAGAGGCAGTGACTGGCCCAAGGTCACCCAGTGCACTTCATGGCTGTGTGGGGATTCGAACCCTTGTCTCCCAGGTCAGTCCAACACTCTAACCACTATACCACACTAGCTCTCTAATGGAAGAGTAGCCACTTGTAATATTAGAGAAGATCAACCAAGAGCATCAAGAGATTTGGAAGGGAAGAAGAGGAGTAATTTTTAGATGTGGATGGGGAGAGACACTGGATTTCCAGGAGACAAGATTAGTGACACACACAACCCACCATAAACGTTGGCACTTATGTAATTCTCTGACTTGAAGTACAGTAAATGTCAGTTGTAGCCTTTTCATTCATTTGCCCTTTTCTATTTTTATTTCTGTTTTCTCTTACATGTATTTCTACTAGCAGCGCAGACATCAAACTCTCTCTGCTCTCTTTATGATTTTGTTGGTGTTGTTTCAGAGTTCCCAGTGTGCTCAATAGCACAGTATGTGATACCCTTAAAGAGATGGGCAGACCATCCATTTCCAGCTCCAGGATTTAGGAAGCCCATGTATAGGGCATGCACAGTGCTGTCTCCTCCCCACTAATCTGACCTCCTTGGATGCAAAATGAGAATGGTGATGCAGTAGGCCATTTCTTGGTTTGGGAGCACTAGGAGATTTCTGACTTTACCACACTCCAGTGCTCAGTTGGTCCCAATCCTGAAATACAGACCAAAAAAAGGAAACCAGCTCCCAAGGTCTCTCTTTTATACATGTTTGAAACTTAAATTTAAGCTTACACATATGACTACTGAGTAAGTAACTGAGAAAAGGAAAATACTGGGAAAGTCTTTCTTATTTATTTACTTGTTTGTTTGTTTATATCCTGCCTTTTCCTAAGGAGTTAATGCCCTGCCTTTTGTCCTCCTAACCATCCTGTAAGGTAGGTTAGGCTGAGATGTAGTGACTGGTCCAAAATCACTCAGTAAGGTTCATGGCTAAGCAGGGGTTTGAACTGTGTCCTAATCTGACACTGGTGGAAGTAGGGCAAGAGCAAGTCCTGTTGGGATTCTTTTGTTTGTATTCCAGAAGGAAGATAGAATTAGGATCCTCCAGCTGGCTAGGCTTGCCTACCTTTACCTGTGCTCTTTTCTACCTAACTTCCTTCCATTGTAAACTGATATGCTCAGGGAAGCTTATCAGCCTCTCTTTCCTTTGTCTTCTCCTTTGACTGTCCAAGGAGAGAGGAGACATCTCTGTCTTTGTTCTCTCTCCTGAGCCATGAGGGCAATACACAAGTCTGGGCATTGTGTCTTCAACTTGGTTAGTTAGAACTAGGTATGCCTTTCCTATCTACTATGTATTTCTATACATAAACTAGCTTTTTCTTATTTTACTAAGTTGCAGTGATTTAAATGCAGGGTAAAAGCTTGCTTCTTAGGTAAGTACACACACACTGGCACATGCAGCTCAGAACGCTGAGTTACTCTGCATACGCATAACAACCACTATACCACACTAGCCATCAGTCTTATATACAGTACCAGCTGTGATTGTGCCATGCAACATTATGCAGGATGGTTACAAGTGCCACACTTTAAAGCTTTTAAAGAGCTATCACATGACTTCTATCTGAATCTGCCTGAGGGCAGGGAAGACGCCAAGGTTGTTGTTGTTGTTGTTTTGAAACCAGAGTAATTGTGACACATTAGACCAGCCTTTCCCAACCAGTGTGCCTCCAGATGTTGTTGGACCACAACTCCCATCAGCCTCAGCCAGCATTGCCAATGGTCAGAAGAGATGTGAATTGTGGTCCAACAACATCTGGAGGCACACTGGTTGGGAAAGGCTGCATTAGACTATCTTGGGAAACCTACAAAAAATGGTAGTTCACAGCAAGCAGCTGGTGGTGCCTGCAGCTGATTATTTTTATTGTTGTAGGGTTTTGGTCATCTGTTCCTTTGGCTTTCTCAGAAAAGAAATGGCCCTTCTGCAACTTGGGGATAGAAGTAATTCAAGTGAACTCTTTTCTGATAAAAACAGTGGTTTGTATTTTGAAATATGTTTTATATAAATATAAACATGAATATTAATAAATGAATGCCAGACATTGAGACCATAAGGCCTTTTTTTTAGAGTGACTAAGGCCCATCCAGCCCTCTTTTTTATTTTTACATTTTCTGGAATGGTTTTCAGCTGCAGTACTAAAACCTGTTCCTTTGTAAATAATTCTCACTGAACTCACTTCAGGGCTTACTTTGTGATCAGGCATAAGGGAAAACACAGCCCTCTGCACATGATATTTACGTGGAAAAGCAGGACTGCACTGCTGGTCCTGTCCCCAACATCATGAGGATGAGTCAGCCCCACCCAAACAGACAGAGGAATCCCTACCTATGAGGGTTTTTTTCTTTCTGCCACAGCTATGTGACATGTCTAGTTCCAGAAAGTGAAGAGGACTCTTGGCTCAGCCCCAAAACAGATGCAAGGAAGGCGAAAGGTTCATTTGAAAACTAACCATCCATCAGGCAGGTTTAAAATCCAGAGGAGATGTGAGAGTCAGAAAACATTTGGGAATCTTTCGCTTTAACAGTCTAGTATATCCAACAGGCATATCACAATCGGTCAAAAGAAAGAAAACAGACAAAAATCCCAGGTGGCCATGTTGGTCTATTGGGGGGAAGACCCCACCCAAAGTAATAGTGAGTCTTTACCTTTAATTGAGCCACATAAAAACGAAGGCTGTCACCAGGTTAAAGTCATGTTAGCCAATTAATCATATGAATATTAGTCAACTGATTAATTAACTGATTGCAATAAAGATTTGTGACTTTGTGAATTAACTGATTAAATTTTCGTATGAGATGAACAATAGTTTGAAGCAAAAAGTACACTTTCATTGATTTTAGGTGTATGCACTTGCCATTGTAACCAGGCATTATCTCAGGAGAGGCATGGCTTCCTGTGTGTGAGAAAAGGGAGACTACCTCTTGATCAAGATGATGTCTTTCTATCTTGCTTCACACAGCACACAGTTAGACTTCTGAAATTTGCTCCCCCCAGAAGTAGTGATGGCCGCCAACCTGGATGGCTTTAAAAGAGGATTCAACAAATACATGGAGGATGAGGCTATCAATGGCTACCAGCCATGATGGCTGTGCTCTGCCTCCATGGTCGGAGGCAGCATGCTTCTGAATACCAGTTGCTGGAAACCACAGGAAGGGAGAGTGCTCTTGTGCTCAAGTCCTGCTTGTGGGCTTCCTGTAGGCATCTGGTTGATCATTGTGAGAACAGGATGATGGACTAGATGGGCCGCTGGCCTGATCCAGCAGGGCTCTTCTGATGTCAGTATCTGCATTATCTATCTGATCCAGCAGCGCTCCTGATGTCATTATCTGCATTTTAAAGGACTCGGATTAAAAATTAGATATAAATCTCTTGCCACTTAATTGGAATACCTTTTTTTGTTATACCAGCCTTACTGGTTAATTGCCCATAACTAAAATTTCATAGTAGTATGCCGCCCTGAGCTCCTGCTGGGAGGAAGGTCGGGATATAAATAAAATAATAAATAAATAAATAGTAGTAGTGGGAAAGCAAGCAACATGAATTATCATGTAAGGTCTTTCCCTGCTCTTTTTAAAGGATGTAGCTATGGAACTTCTTTTCTGCAGAGTACTTTCAACACTCTCTTTCCAACAGTTACTGAAAGAAATGACTTGCTGAAGCTCTTGATAATTTGCCTAGGTGATATGATTGGGCATGCACTGTGTTGCCAGGTCTGGCCTGTTAAGATGGTTCCTATAACTGTAAGAGTTGCACAGAAGGAAGAATTTCTCTAGGAGCAGTTTTTCGAAGCCCTCTGCAAAAACATCTGTCCTCTTATAAAGTGCCCTGAATAGTGATTGCATTATATAAATAAATACATAAAAAAAATTATATAGCGGTACAAGATTTTATAATATACCAAGAAAGAAAGATGGTTAGTCGTATAAAACAGATAAACCAGACTATAATATTTTGCTCTCAATAAAATCAAGAATAAATCATTTTTGGAATTCTTTTTTTTTAGGACTCAAAATTCATCCGCAAATATGATTCTGTTTGTGATGTTTTGGCCTACACAGCTGTGATTAATTCTGTGGAAAACACAAAGCATGTCTCCTCTTTTTTGGATTGTTGGTGAACAATTTATGCTTCTTTCTCCCTCTGCTATTGTCACTCATCCAGGAACTTGAGTTCCAAATTTTCCCAGTTGCAACATTTGTGTCTGCTGAGATGTTGTCTCCTCTTCACCCTCTGCGTTCACTGGCTGTGGCCTACAGCAATAGTTATTCATGATATTTCTAGGCTTGAGTTTAAATGGCCAAGGCTTGCTTTTGCCAGGTATGTTAGTTGTTGTTCCAGTTAACGTGGACTTAAACATACACACCTAGCCAACATGTTTGTTTACGTGACCTATTTGGGATATGATAGATAAAAACAATTTTTTTCATGCTTTCAGGATACATTTATGGGAGGAACAAAGGAAGCTGCTATATACCAAGCCAGAGCACTGGCCCATCTAGCTCAGTATTGTCTATACTGACTGGCTCTGGCTCTCCAGAATTTCAGGCATGGGACATTCCCAGCCCCACCAGCAGATGATCTACCACTGAGCTATAGACCTTCCCTAAAAGAGCAGCCTTGTAAACCTATTGTCAGAGCTTGGAAAAGTTACATTTTTTGAACTACAACTCCCATCAGCCCAATCCAGTGGCCATGCTGGCTGGGGCTGATGGGAATTGTAGTTCAAAAAAGTAACTTTTCCAAGCTCTGCCTATTGTTATGAGTCATAGACTGAATAATGTCACCTTTTGCCTGTCAAATCCCTAACAGCGGCAAGACTGGAGGAAATTCAACAGTTGAAGTTTCCTCAGCTCTGGATAAACAGTTCTGTTTTAAGTTAGTTTATGGCTATGTAACCTATTTGACCTCTTGACTTGGTAAGAGTCTAGAAACAGAAGACAATTACTCACAAATGAATGAGCAGTTCCAACTGCCTTATTGTACTCAAGAATCTCCCCCCTCAGAAAGTCTGGGGATTAAAATACATTGAGAAGAAAGACAATTTTGTCCATACAGCTGGTAATTGCAGATTTTCCCTGTAATATTTCCAGCATCACTAATATGGGCTAAAGCCATGAAATGTACTTTGGCAGTGAATATGTAGGATGAAATCTTTTACCTTCTCTATTTAATAAGTTTGTGAATATGAAAATAGTAAATTGTTTGCAGCCAGTAAAATAATATAGCTGTATGTTCTCATGCACACATTAAGAAAGAATGAAGACTGCCCTTAATTCTTTTTATTTGTTTGTTTTATTAGATACATTTGTTACTTCCTTTTTACCAAAGGACCCAGAGTGCATTACATCATAATAAAATAGTAAAATGCAATACATAGATAATGAATCACTAAAGCAATCAATAAAATAACTAACGAAGTTTGAACATTAATCCAATGCAGTTCTTCTAAATATCCCCAAAGTTGGGGCTGGGAGCACATCCAGAGAATTCTAGAGTCTGGTAGCCACCACTGAGAAGGCCCTCTCACATGCTACTGCCTCATGGACGTTTGAGGTGGTAGAATTACCAAGAAGGCTTCCCCTGCTGAACCTAATTCCCAGGCTGGTCTATAGAGGAAGAGATGATATTTCAGGTATTTGCATTAAGGACATTATACAGTAGGGCCCCGCTTTGTAGCGTTCTGCTTTAAGGCATTCCGCTGATACGGCAGCTTTCGTTTTCCATTTTAAAGGTTTTTTTCCCCTTTTGTGACGTTTTGCGACGTTTTCGCATTATTTTCGCGTGACACAGCCCATTAAAGTCAATGGGGTTCCACTTTACGGCGTTTTCCACTTTACGGCGGGGGTCCGGAACAGAACCCGCTGTATAAGCGGGGCCCTACTGTATATAAGACAAGACCTTAAATTGCGTCTGGAATCAAAGAGGAAAGCAGTGCAATTCTCTCAAGGATGGTGTAATGTGAGAGTCCAGGTCATGCTGGTGAGCACTAGTTGCAGCTTCCAAGTTCTTTTAAAGTATATTTTAGTCACTGAACAAAAAGATCACAAGAACAGCCTATGCTGGATCAGACCAAGGGATTGTCTAACCCAGCACTCTCCCTCCATCAGTTCTCAAACAGATGCTCCCTTCCTTGAGAAGTTCACAATGGAAACAAAATTTAGGTAGCCATTTGCTGCTGCTCCCCTCCTGTAATTGGAGGTATAGCACCTTTGAAGAGTAATATTAGTAGTTATAGCTAATGGCTATTAATAGATGTGCAACCAGAGCCTATGCTTTTTTACTCAGAAGTAAGTCCCAGTGAGTGGAAGTGTCTCCTTTGTAAGTGACCAGAGGATTGAGACCATATTTATGTAGTTATTTGTTTCATTTCATTATTTATTTAAAAGCATTTCTAAACCATTTAATAATTTAAAACTCTCTTAAGTGGTCAACAACAACAACAACAACAACAACTCCTTTATTAATTTGTCTAATCCTGTTAAAAAGCCAATGCTCATTGACCTGGAAGTCAGTCTAGTTGAGTTCAGTGGGATGTATTCTCCAACAAGTGTGTTCAGGATTGCAACTTTTAGAAGAGTAATAGAAAGCTCCTCCTCCTCCTCTTCATCTTCTTCTTTCTTCTAACCGTTTCAATTATGTGTGAGAAAACGATAATTGAAAGCTGTTTCAACAAGTGGCTAATACGTTTTACCTGATCTCTTGTGGCAAACATCTTAGACTCCTGATCTGTAAATCTTTAACACAATCTTATAATACAGTTTGCTCTTGGAGCAAAAGTGCCTTTGGATAGCAGACCTAAAACAAACAAAACAAAAAGAAATCCAAGCTTCCATTGTGACAGAAGATCAAATGGAGCCAAGAGAGCATCTTAACCCAACCTGCACAATTGCCCACCCTCTCTGTCAGTCTTTAATCAGGCTGTTGGCGGCGGCCAAAGTATCTGCAGGAATAATTAGGAAGTTCTGCTCTTGTAGGTGCTGAAGCCAAGCACTGCAGACAATAGGCCTTTCAATGCCTTAGTCTCCCTTCTTTGCAAGCCACATTCCATAGCTGGCAAATCATGTGCTAATAGAATGCCTAGTCCAGCGGGTGGGCTGATGGCTGGGAGAACTTTTCCAGTCCAGAACAATCAGTTTTAAACACACAAGATGTTTATGCAAGAAAAAAGGTGGGAGGTATAGCAAGAAAAGAGCATCCCTCCACCCCGATCCTTTGGATTTGTCAGTTGACAATTACAGGCAGCTTTAAATGAGTGACAAATGGTATTGCTGGGAGTTTCTGAACAAAGTTGTTAGGGGACTGATGTCATTGTCAATGACACCCATTTTTGTTTTTTTAAAGAAACCTCTCTTGTGCATGCACAGAGTACACCTTTTGATTATTTATTTATTTATTTGTTCTGTTTCATTTTTAAACCGCCCATAGCGAGTAGCTCTCTGGGCGGTGAACAAAACAGGATTAAAATACAGTATACAATAAAATCAGTGACGAACAACAGCAAATTAAACAAAAACATTAGATAGAACATATTGACATTAAAATTGAACATTATAATAACATTAAAATGCCTGAGAGTATAGCCAGGTCTTAACCTGGCGCCTAAAAGAAAGTACCGTAGGCGCCAGGCGTATCTCCTCAGGTAGGCTGTTCCATAGTTCGGGGGCCACCACAGAAAAGGCCCTAGATCTAATAACAATCCTCCGGGCATCCTGGTGAGTTGGTACCCAGAGGAGGGCCTTGGATACTGAACGAAGTGAACGGGTAGGTTCATAGTGGGAGAGGCGTTCCACAAGGTACTGCGGTCCCACACCGTGTAAGGCTTTATAGGTCAAAACCAGCACCTTGAATCTGGCTCGGAAACAAATAGGCAGCCAGTGCAAATGGGCCAGGACAGGTGTTATATGCACGGACCAGCGGGTCCCTGTCAACAACCTGGCTGCCGCGTTTTGCACTAGCTGAAGTTTCCGAACGGTCTTCAAGGGCAGCCCTACGTAGAGCGCATTACAGTAGTCCAATCTAGAGGTTACCAGAACGTGAACAACTGAGGCGAGATCGTCACTGTCCAGATAGGGGCGTAGTTGGGCTACTAAACGAAGATGGTAAAACGCATTCCGAGCCACCGAGGCCACTTGAGCCTCAAGCGACAAGGCAGGGTCAAAAAGGACCCCCAGACTACGAACCTGTTCCTTCAAGGGGAGTGTAACCCTATCTAGAACAGGATAAACATCCACCATCTGGGCAGGTAAAGAGCTCACCAACAATGTCTCAGTCTTGTCTGGATTGAGCTTCAGTTTATTAGCTCTCATCCAGTCCATTATCGCGGTCAGGCAACGGTTCAGCACATCAACAGCCTCACCTGAAGAAGGTGAAAAGGAGAAGTAGAGTTGCGTGTCATCAGCGTACTGATGGCAACGCACTCCAAAACTCCTGATGACCGCACCCAGAGGCTGCATGTAGATGTTAAAGAGCATGGGGGACAAGACCGACCCCTGGGGGACTCCACAATGGGGAGTCCAGGGTGTCGAGCAATGTTCCCCAAGCACTACCTTCTGGCAACGATCCGTTAAGTAGGAGCAGAGCCACTGCCAAGCAGTGCCCCCAACTCCCAACTCCGCGAGCCTCCCCAGAAGGATACCATGGTCGATGGTATCAAACGCTGCTGAGAGATCAAGGAGAATCAACAGAGTCACACTCCCCCTGTCCCTCTCCCGACAAAGGTCATCATACAGGGCGACCAAGGCTGTTTCAGTGCCAAAACCGGGCCTAAAACCGGATTGAAACTGCAAACTTTTAGTTGATTAATCAGTGAAAATATGGCTCCAACCCTATGTGGACTTACTTGGAACTGACTTCCAAGTTCATTAATAACCATAGGATCAGCTGCAAGTTGTGCTGATAATCCATGGGCCTTATTTCACAGTAATGAGCCTGGTCCAGAGCGTTAAGAGTTTTTGATAGATATATACTTCAGCTGAGTGCAGAAATATTTGGTCTGGTAAGACTGGTAGTTGAAAGAAAAACAGGAATGTAAGGTTTATTATTACAAAGAGATAAAGTCATACATGTGAAGCATCCATGTGGCTTGCATTCAGGGAGCTATCACTAACTAACTGAGAACAAAGACAGGAAGGGAAGGGGAGGAGCAAAGCCTGCAAAAACAAACAATTTAGAGGAATCAGTGGAGGAAAGAATATACTGTCTTTCTATCTATTGTCCCTGCATTTCAGGTTGCTTGTTATATTCATTGGTGCTTTACTCTCAAGACATAGTACAGTGCATGTGCTTTTGTGATGTAGTTCTCTTGATAGTCATGGCTAGTGAGAAGCCCTTTAAAGCAGGGTGGTTAATTATAATTATACTATAATTATAATAATTATACTATAGCCAGCGGGGATTTTTCGCATTTCACAATATTAACTTGAAAATACCTCCCATGCCATTCTGATGCTTCCCATAATCACGTTTCAAAACAAAACCTTACAAAACTTAGTCCTGAATTCAGAAACGCTTTCTTAACAACCCTCTACATTTTCATGGCGATACACAAAACAGTCAGAGAGAGTCGAGAGTTCAAAGTGTAAAAAGAGAGGGGGAAAACCCAGACCCCTTTTGGATTTTTTTCTGTCAAAGTTCTCATAATTTGTTGAAATTCATTAAAAATCAGCCATGTTCACTGAGTACCTATAACATGTATTACTGACCTTGCCCCATACTCTGACCTTCATCTTCTGCAGTTTAAAAGCTTTAAAAATGCCTGGCAGATTTTTAATTAATTTGAGAAATTTTATCTTTAACTCAGTTATAATGTCGGGCATGCTCAGTAAGAACCAACTGTCAGTGTTCTAAAAGCCAGACTCACAGCTGCTTGGCTTGGCTAATCAGGGGGCCACACACACACCAGACCTTTATTTCACTTGAGACAGTCATGGCTTCCCTCAGAGAATCCTGGGAAGTATACTTTGAGAAGAGTACTGAGAGGAGACTCCCAATTTCCCTGACAAAGCTTCAGTGGCCAGAGTGATTTAACAGTCATCTGCTCTGATTGAAGCTCTGTAAGGGGAGCAGGGCATCTCCTAGCAACTCTCAGCACCCTTCACTAACTACACTTCCCAGGATTCTTTGGGAGAAGCCACGACTGCCTAAAGTGAAATAAAGGTCTTGTGTGAATGTGGGCAGGGTCAGCTTTGGTTCAAATTTGGGTGGGCAGGCCAAGTCTGTTTTTTCCAACAGCTAGAGTCATTGCTTAAGTAGCAACATATTGTAATTAGTCTGATTTTACATCAAACTGCAGTTTCAGATTCAATTGTTAATGTACCCAAAATAGAAATAGAAGATAACCTCCAATTTGAAACACAAAATGCTGTCTTCACCATCATATGACATTGACCAATAAAAAGGGTTTGAAATTAATAAAAATAAATTTGACACAGGTTTCTAGGATGAATGAAAGAAATAAAATTTTCTAGATTAGATTCTCTGTAGAAACAATAGTAACACAGGAAAGAAGCAAAGTAAGAGGAACACCAACAAACATACAAAAATGTAATTCTCTATCTTTGGAGATGGCAGGTGTTGCCACTACTCACCATATGCTCAGAGGCACATGTTACCAAATTCTTCCAAGCTACACAGCAAGTGGATTGGACTGTGAAAGACCAACCCAAATGGTGTTTGTATTTTGACCAATTTGTAGGGCAGTACAATATCTCAGAGATGAGGTCAGGTCTCCTGCTCCCCTGGTGTATTCACTATAGCTGCCCAATTTCCCTGCTTTTAAAAGTTTGATAGAAATATCTGTGGGCTATAAGCACATTCTTAAGCCGCAAGGGTTTTTTTGCCTATTAGTGAATCTCTCTGGTTGTGTGTTTTTTTTTTTTTTGCCAAAGAGGTGTATTATCCTCTGGGGAAACTAGGTGTGGTGTAAAAGTGGATGTGGCTCTCATGCATGTATGCACACACAGACATAAGCCCGGATGATCTGTGCAGATCATTCAAGGTGCAGGCATTGTGCGTGGCAGAGAGGTCTAAACCTCTCCACATAGTCCAGTGCCATGATGGGGATGAACTGATTTGAAGAGCAGAGAGGGTGCAATTTCCCTTTCTATCATGATGCTGGGCTGCATAGAAACCTCTCTGCCCAGCACTGTGATGTCATTCATCACCACCACTGACAGCTGCTGAGGAGCATATTGGAGTGTTCAGGAGAACACTCATTTATTTATTTAAAATATTTCCATCCCACCCTTCTACCCTACAATAGGGCACTCAGGGCGGCTCACAATAAAATCATACACAATAAAAACACACAAAAATTAAAATAGATAAAAATACATAAAATACAGTTGAGAAATATAGGGGAGTGATATTAAAGGGGACTAAAGAGGTAAAAACTAAAAAGGGAGGGGAAAATAAAATCTACCTTCAATTCCTCCCAAGAGCTCTCCAGAACTAGATGGTTTTCAGAAGTCTCTGGTAAACCATCAGGGAGGGAGCAGAGCGGGCTTCTTGCGGTAGGGTATTCCAAAGCTTGGGGGCCATGGCTGAAAAGGCTCTCTTCCATGTGCCTGCCCCTCTGACATCTTTCATTCCAGGCATGCAGAGGAGACCAGAGGCAGCTGATCTTAAATCACAGGGAGGCACCTATGGGCATAATCGGTCCCTCAGGTGCATTGGTCCAAGGCCAATTTGCTGCAGGTCGCTGCACTGCAGTGTTTCCAGAGTACTGATGATGGCTGAGCTCAGGTCCTGCTTGTGTACTTCCAGTAGGCATCTGGTTGCCCACTGTGAGAACAGGATGCTGGATTTGAAGGGCTACTGGCCTGATCCAGTGGGCTCTGCTTATGCATGACAGCAGATCTGAACACACCTTCCTGTTTTCACAATGTTCCAATTTGATCCTTGGGAGCTCTTGGAGGTGGCTGTGGAGAATGGAGAAGGCGGGAATTTTTTTTCTCCCCATCATGCCAATGGCCACCACCATTGGCCATAAATTGGGTTGGAGCCATTTAAAAGACTTGGTGGACCAGGTCAAGCCTGCAGGCACCATTCCTATTTTAAACCTTTGGTCACTTTTTGGTGGGGCTAGCAACGGGAAGGCAATCCCTATCTTTGTCATGGTCTCTTCTTCTCTACCCCCACCCTGTGTCCACTTCTGTTGGCGCCTGAGACTCACAGGGAAGCAGTCACAAAGAGGTCCTACAGTATCTTGGACAGCTCAAAGGGCCCCATTTATTATTGCTGTTGTTCATTTATATCTTGCCTTTTCCTAAAACTGGGACTCAAGGTGGCTTATAAAAATTAAAACAAATACAGATAAAAATATAGATAAAAACATACAAAACATTATTGCTAAGATGTATTAAATTGTCTATGGAATTAAAACCATTTAAAACATATCCAATAAGCCAAAATGGAAATGGACTGCCTTCGAGTCGATTCTGACTTATCGGGACCCTATGAATAGGGTTTTCATGGGCCCTGTTCACACATTACAGTCAACGAGTGTACAGTCTGTGTACCCGGGTACACAAGTAGTTGGGCTGTACACTCGTACAGTTATTCACATGTAACATTCAACAAGTGTACAATCTATGTACCTAGGTACACAAGTAGCTGGGCTGTACACTCATACAGTTATTCACATGTAACATTCAATGAGTGTACAGTCTCCGTTATATACACATTTGCTGCCAGGGAAAGAAAATGGCTTCAATGACACTTATTAAATGCGCCATTGAAGGAATTCCCTTTTACTGGCAACAAGGCAAGGCATGCTGGGTCTGTTATACTTCCGGAAACTGTTTCCTGTCAAGGGGTACATTCAATAGAAAGCGTTTTGGCAGAAACAGGAATGTAGTTTTACTCTTTTCATTTTTCCTTAAGTTTTTAAAATCAAAACCCCAACTTTTAAAAAGAAAATACTAACCTGTAACTATCATAATTATAGTTATTAAAATATTGCATTTTTCATTGCCTGTTATTAGAATATGTATGGTTTTTGATGTAGGCTTTCATGGAATAATCCTATACATGTCTATACAGTCCTATAGATACCAATAGGACTAAAGTGCAGACCTAAATATATTGAATATTTATATATGGAAATATTTTGAGGGGGCTGCAACAGAAACAAGCTGCTTAAAAGATTATGAACTGAAACTATTCTTCCAACATGGTACACCTGATTCTTTCTTGAAGATATCATGTGTTTTAATACACAAAACTACACTCAAAATATAAATGTGGGAAAAATTATTTATCAATTGGGCTTTCCAGCCTACTGCTCCGCCTGTAACATACTCTGTCCCCTGGAAAGCCTTTCCTGGTATTTGGGAAACAGGAAAGCTCTGGGCTGTGGTTTTTATTGTTTTTCAGTAGAAATGCTTGTAGCTCGGTATCAAAAAGTGATCATCAGTATCTCTTTTTATGATCTATGTCGGTGGTTCCCAACCTTTATGAGTACGGGACCCTCTTTATAAGCTCAAATTTGTTTGTGACCTCCTCCCTCCAGGAAGGCAGCTTGGCTGCCAGGAAGGAAGGGGGAAAGCAGCCTTTCCTTGCAACCTTGCTTCTTTTTGCTTCACTAAAAGCCCTCTCGTTCTGAGTAAGGGCGTCATCAGCAGTGGCAGTGTGAGGAGAGAGGAGTCAGTGGTAGTAATTCCCTCTTCTTTCTGGTACCTCCACCCTCAGCCTCCTTTGGTGTCTGCCATGTATTTTATAGGCCGATGCCTGCCTTTGGTGCACCTGAAAGATGCTCTACCACTTCAGCAAAAGTCCTCCCCTCTCATTTGGAGCAAGGAGGTGTCATCTGCAGCGGCAGTTGGGAGCAGACAGTGTCCAGGGAGTGAAGACTTTTTTAAAAAATTAGTAATTTCTTTACTGTTCGTGGCCCCCTCTGGATTACTTCACAGCCCCCAGGTTGGAAACCACTGATCTATGTCATAATATTTAGCTTTTGGATAGCACTTTAAATGCAGAGTGGGCAGAAAGTAGATCAAAATGTATTGGTGTATCTCAGGATGACTCACAGATCGAGGATTTCAGACTCTTGTTTCACAATGAAAACAAGAAAATGACCACCCCACCATTATACTGCTGAAATGAAGAAAGTGGGGGGTAATCTGAGTGGATTTTTGTGTGGAAATACTGTGAGCTTAGTTCAATTTTGGAACTCAAAACAAATTCCTGGGCTAAAAATTACTTAACTCTAAGTGCATATATTTTGTGGCTTGCTCTGGATGATGGATGTGTTTTTTTGTAATAATAATAATAAAAAAAATCAATACAAAAAACCTGAAGTCTAACCATCCTGATCTAGAGTATTAGATCCTGATCTAGTCTAACCATGAAATCTAACCATCCTAACCATAGAGTGTTTGCCACCCTGGGCTCCTGCTGGGAGGAAGGGCAGGATATAAATCAAATAATAAATAAACAAACAAAACATTACAACCCTATGAGGGAGGTTTGTGTTACCATAAAACCATGTGATGCAGCTACTTCTGACAGCAGTTTCTAATGGAGGCAGCCATTATCATGTGTTTGACCATCAGGTGTGTCTAATTTTGATGCATGACACTTGACATAGATTACTGGTACATCCTCCCACCTTCTCTCAAGATAGCAATTTTCACTTGTCTGAGCCCACAGGGTCCCCCTTTCACTTGTCAGAGGCTTAGGGTCCCCCCCACAAGCCTTTTCTCTCTTCATTAGCTCTCTTCTTCTTTCACCTCTTCCTGTATTCCCCTCAAAGTGATGCTGCAATCCTATCCCAACCCCACTTACCAGGGAGTAAGTTCCACTGAGCTCAGTGGGACTCACTTCTGAGTAAACATGGCTAGGACTGCACTGGACTGTGAGCTGACACATAGGCAAACTCCCCTCCCTTTCTCTGCCCCCTCCAACTGTTTCTTTTAAGGGGCTGGAATCCTAATCCTCCTTACCTGGGAGTAAGTCCCACCAAACTGAATGGAATTTACTTTAGAGTAGGCATGGGGTTAGGATTGTACCAGGAATGTAATCAAACTTAATTTTGTAAAAATTAACAATGTAAACAGTCCTTGCCTAGCTTTAGCTTCTCTGACAGAACACTTGCTTTTTTTACGCAATTCTAACTCCACTTACCTGTGAGCAAGCCCCATCGAACTAAGTGAGACTTACTTCTGAGTAGATGTTTTTAGAATTATATTGCGAGCCCTCAGAATCTCTGCCCCTTCTCTCTCTTCACTAGCTTTCTGATTACTGCTTCCTTCTGCCCTTCTCTCAAGATAGCAGTTTTCACTTGTCTGAGCCCACAAGATGCTTAAACTCCATTTAAGTTTGTAAAACAAACTTATTTTTTAAACCTAGCTCTAGCTTCCTGACAAGTCTCTCTCACATTTTTAGTCACTCCATTTGCCTGGGAGTAAGCCCCACTGAACTCAGTGGGATTTACTTCTGAGTAGACATTTTTAAAATTCAAATGTGAATTCTCCAAAGCTCTCTCCATTCCCCAATTTTTTCTCCTTCCTTCCCTCATACTCAGTCACTGCCAGCACATAGAAGCACTGAACTCAATGGGACTTACTTCTGAGTAGACTTTTTAAAAATTGCAGTGAGTCCTTCAAAGCTCCCCCCCCCTTTTTTTGCCTCTTTCCTTCCCTCAAGCTCATTCATTGCTTCAGACTGGTCTCCCTCCCCTCTTTCTTGCCCTTGCCTCCATTTTAGCTTTATTCCTCTTTCCCACTCCGTGGCTCCAGCAACTGACTTTCCTTGAGCTCATTTCTGATTGGCAGCAGCAGCTGCTGCTGCTAGAACAAAAGCTCAGGCTGTCCTCGGTAGGGCTACCAGGTCAGAAGCATCCCAAAACCTGAGATTTGAGGGGTGGGTGTCAGGACCCTTCCTGTCAGGATCCCACCTCAGGCCACCACCTGCTAGGATCCCACCTGTGGCTACTGCCTTGTCACGGTCCCACCTCAGGGTCCTTGTTTTTAAATGGTTCTCTCACAGGCTCTAGCAAAGATCTCTCAAGATCCCACTGCTAGGCAGCACCACCAGTCACTCCCAGTAATTCAATATTGCCTTGAGAGTTTGCCTTAGTCTCTTCCAGGCCTATTGATACTTTGTGTCTGGGTGCACTTGCAGGCCACAACCTCCCTGTATCTTTGTGCCTATAAAGCATAGAGCCCTGGGTTGCTCTGGATACCTGATGATGTTACACTATCTCTTCACCGCTGCCACCATTGATACTGTTTCCCAACCTTGGTATACGCCCTGCCCAGCCTTCTGGTCTGTGTAAACCCAGCCAAGGATCAGGCATTAGGTTAACCAAGAAATATTTATTTATATACACAGGAATAACAAGACTACTTAAAGGTATAGTTTAACAAGCGTATGGTTTCATCAGATGCGTTACTCTTTATGTTACTAGCCGTCAATAACCTGCCTCACTACCTGTCTAAATCCAATCCAACCCACAGAACCAACCAAACTCTCTCATCAGCCAACAGAACTCTCTCTCAACTGTCATCCTCTCATTTATACCTTCAGACGCTCAGCCAATCATAAAACAACATTCTCCAGCATTCCAGCCCATGTACTCCCCCCTCTCACTCAGTCTACTTACCATATATACTCTAATAAACCCACACTTACCATATTTACAGTACAGGGGCATCACAGTGGGCCCTAGTGATGTCATGGAGGCGGGCCCGAGTGATGTCACGGGGCAGGCCCGAGTGATGTCATTAAGCATGATACATTAAGCATCAATCACAGATGCTTGGAGCATACAATTAAAACATATCTGATTGGAAATTAAAATAGAAATCTTAGCTAAAAAATGGAGCCTGGGTAGGGAACATTTAATCTAGCCCACTTGCTTTCAGCAAGAAGGGTTTAAGTGCCTTCAGGCCAGTCCAGTCACCAGAAGGCCACTGTAGGGACTAAGGAGCCTAGTGTTGTGGATATGTTAGATGGGAGCATTGGGGAGTAAAGATGGATGCTCCTGAAGGCTGCAATTCTAAACACACTTACTGAGGGATTAAGCCCCATAGAACTCAACAGGACTGACTTCTGAGTAGATATAGTTTGGATTGTGCTTGGTAAACCTTGACTAGGGATCCTCTGCAAAGACATCCATCTCCAAGCAGGGTTGGCAACTCCCTGCCTGGAATGCCCTGCCTTTATCTGCCCTTATACATGGCTGCTGCAAACATCTTTACAGATTTGACCCTCCACTTCAGAAAGAGGTCTGAGAAATGAGTAAGAGTAAGAAGTATCTTTTAAAATTGTTCTTTTCAATTCACTCTTGTATGTACATCATACCTAGGGCAGATCCACACCATTCATTTAAAGCACATTCAACACCCATTTGAAGCACATGAATCCCACCACAGAATCATGGGAACTGCAGTTTGTTAAGAATGGTGAGAACTATAACTGAGAGGGGGAAATGACACTTCCCAGGATTCTTTAGGGGAAGTCATGCGCTTTAAATGCGAGTTGGATGTGCTTTACACATATTGTGTGAATCCACTTAATAAATTTTGCCTGCATGTGAATTGTTTTAATTAATTTTTCAAAATGGAAATGAGCTATAAACTGTAGTGGGTGACCATGGGCTACTAACCATCTCTCAGCCTTTCTGCCCCTCAGGATGAAAACAATGGAGAACCATGACCACCCCAAGGCATACTTAAAATGTAGAAGTATTGTACAACCATAGTGTGAAATCGGATACTTACTGGGACACAGTATGACAAAATATTTATATAAGCATGACTATCAAATATGTTCATTATTTACACAAACTGTAAAGATATTTATAGTGTAATCCTATGTTTGTTTACTCAGAAGCAAGTCCCAATGTATTCAATGGGGCTTACTCAACCAGGGAAAACTGTACCCTGAAGTGATAAGGAACTTGTTCTTTTAACAAGACTTTTAAGCTGAGATCTTATCCCAGTCTGTGTCTGTGTTGGAATTGCTTTTTAATATGTTTTAAAACCTTTTCTTTAAAAAAATGTATTTAAAGCTTTTAAAAATGTTTTTAAAGATGTTTTGTTTTAATATATTTTAAAGTCTGTTTTTATGATTTTTAAAGTGTTTTTAGTGCTTTTGTTTGCCACCCTGGGCTCCTACTGGGAGGAAAGGCAGGATATAAATCAAATAATAAATAAATAAACTTCATTCACCCAACCAAAAATTTGGAATCATGCCACTGTAAGCTGTTTTCGAATCATGCCCCCCCCTCTCTCTTTTGCAGGTGTAAAAATACACCCCATATGTTTATTGTCAAACCAGTTGGTCATTGAGGAACATTTTTTTTTACAAATCAGTATTACTTTCCTACATAATAAAAACTGTGATACCTAGGTAAACCCTGCCTAATTGCTTTAAAAATAGGATTGGAGGGGGAGAGAAAGTTTTACAATACAAACACAAGTCTGTGCTATGTTTACTCAAAAGTCCCATTAATTGACAGGACAATCCTAACCATGTCTACTCCAAAGCAAGTCCTAATGGAGTTCAATGGGGTTTACTCCAGGTACATGGAAAGCAATTATTGGCTTAAATACTTTCATATTTCATAGCCCAGGGTCTGACTCTTGCACACAAGAGAAAAAAAAAACCTTTAAGCCATATTACTTACGCAAACTGCAAAATCTCAAAGCCACCACTTTCTGACATTGAAATTAAGCCTAGACATGCCTGGATCAACAAGTCACAACTCTGGCTTCATTTATTGGCTACAATCCTGAAAGGGCGGGGTTAGAGCCAGAGCTTGAAAAAGTTACTTTTTTAAACTACAACTCCCATCAGCCCCAGCCAGCATGGCCACTGGATTGGGCTGATGGGAGTTGTACTTAGAGCTAGGAGCTGATATAAAGATCTGTAAAACAGATTTAATAGTTGTGCGGGGGGGGCGGTTGACGTTTTGGTGTATATCTTGGGAATCAGACCACCTAGAAACTCAATTTTTTTTAAAATTGAAGCTGAGAGTCTGGAGATTAAGGAGTGCTAGCCGGAGAACCAGAGGGGACCCCCAAAAACCAGCAACTCCAGCTCAAAACCGGAGACCTGGTAACCCTAGTCCCTGGGGAGAAAAACTAATTGCTCAAGATCAGCTCCACGTGGACAGCATGCAGGGAGAATCAACACATGAACAAAAGACGTCTTTTTTCAGGGTACTGGTACGTGGTGATTTTTCAAATCACCACGTGTAGACTTTCTCAAGAGCAGCTGTACCCAGGTACAGGAGGCTTCTACCTGGGTACAGAGTAAAGTGTGAATACCCCCATGGTAAGCAATATTCAGATGGGGGTTTACCATTGCCTTCCTCTGAGGTTGAGAGGCAGTGACTGGCCCAAGGTCACCCAGTGAGCTTCATGGCTGTGTGTAGATTCAGACCCTGGTTTCCCAGGTCATAGTCCAACACTCTAACCACTACACCACAGATGAAGATAAATAGAACTGCACACTATTAAATGCTCTTGCAATCAGTTTCCCCAAAGCCTGTTGGAATAGAAAAGTTTTCACCCGCTGTTGGAAGGACAGCAAGGAGGGACCCTGTCTAACCTCCCTAAGATGGGAGTTCTAGGGCCTTGGGGCTGCCTGTGAAGGTGACGGGACCGAGAAAAGGCCCTTCTTCAAAGATCTTAGAGAAAGAACAGGCTCATATGGGAAGATACGGTCCTTCCATACAGCTTGGACCCAAGCTGTGTAGGGCTTTGTAGGTCATAACCAGCACTTTGAATTGTGCTCAACAAACTGCCAGTGGAGCTGTTGTAAAAAGGGAGTCAAGCTATAAGCTGACAGTGCAGGGACCTAGAGCCAACCATACACAGACAGGCCTGCAGTGTGATAGGTTCTGTCTTCCAGGAGAACCTGGCTCATTAGTTTCAGGACCTTGATCTGGCTTTAAAGTCATTTGCTTCTGTAAGGTTGGAGAAACAGAGGTACTGCAGGGCACTCATTCTCTTAGTCAGCAGATGGTGGCAGGGCTGTGTCCTCTTGGCAGAAGGGCCCTAAATAAGGTATTGGTGATTTCCCCTCCAACAAAGAAAGTTGCAGATAAAAAAACTACACAGCTATGAATATATATTGTGTATACACACAGGTGTGTAGACGCACAGTCTGCATCTGTGTTAGAATTGCTTGTTAATATGTATTTTTTTAATAATATGTTTTTAACCCTTTTAAAAAAAGATGTTTTTAAAGCTTTTTTTAAAACTGTTTTTAACATTGTTTTGTTTTAATGCATTTTAAGGTCTGGTTTTATGATGTTTTAAAGTGTTTTTGGCGTTTCTGTTTGGCGCCCTGGGCTCCTGCTGGGAGGAAGGGCAGGATATAAGTCAAATAATAAATAAATAAATAAAATTATACAATAAATTATACAAATCTTGTAAATACACATAAATGTATAATTTATATATAGAACAAATACAATTCATGAACGGTATAAAACTGTAACAAATGCATTGCTTTTTGCCAAGGCAGTAGTCTGAACCTCACCAGAGTCTCTACTGCACACTGCAAAGTCTGGGCTATGGGTAATGACACTCACTTGTAGTTTGGTGGTATAGCTCAGAGGCAGGTTCACCACCTCAGTGACAAACAGGTTGACGCTAGAACCAAACCGTACATACCCTTTGGTCTAGGGAACCTTATACACTGGAATCTAGAATATATGGATTCATCTTATGTGGCCATTAGCAACAAGTTGGGTTAGCAAGAGCTTTCTGGCACCATTTGGGAAAGCTTGGTTGTGGCCCGGCAATCAAGCTAGGGACTCGATTTTGTTTCCAATTCTCTGACTGGGAAGCTCCAGCTGGGACTAGTGCTTTGTTGAGCAGATGTATTAAATCATTCCAGGTGATGGGAGCCTTAAAAGTAGAGATCACAGAGAAAAGATGACTTTAATTATGGATGTATTAAATCATTGCTCAAAGGGGAAACAAAATGCCTGGGAATGAACTGTGCAGCTGCGTAGGAAAAAGGATGAGAAGATGCTGTTCATTTTAGGGGGATTAAAAGAATGACTGAAGTGGCACGAGGACAGTTGAGGGATATGAGAGATATTAGGGCCTCTCAGACAGGACATCTTGAATGCTTTTTTAAAATGGGATGTTGCAATGAACAGAAAGGAGGAGTTGGAAGAGTGTCCCTTTCACTGGCAGCATCTTGAATGCAAGGGAACATGGGTCAGCCAGACCTTCTGATCACAAAAAGAAAGAAGAACAGCAGGCGTTTAATCCCTATTTGGGTTGTGAGTTTTTCAATCAGCCTTTGGAGCTTTTTTTTTTTTTTTTAGCCGTGATTTGACATGCAGAAATTAGCATGTGAAGTTTTTCGCTGTAGGGAGACAAGAGTGTTATCATCAGCTACATTCTGCTGTCAAGTTATGGTTAAAGAGGCAAACGACACATTGTGTTATTTACACTTCGGGGGGAAAGCTTGTTTAAAGTAGCTGCTTCTGTTTTGAGGGAAAAGCAGTGTGTGTGGCGAAGTGATTCTGATCAGTGCCCATACCAGCTTCCTGTCAAAAATCTTCTCATGGCTCCTATTTGTCCCCAAGGGGCTGTTTTCTGCAAATAGCAGGGCAGGGGAGGAGGGCATTTTGGGCAGGAAACTGGTGTGGGCCCCTGATCTAGATTGGGATCCTACGGCTGACTTTTCTTCAAAATAGAGTAAGCCAGTTTAAGTACACTTTAAAAAAAGTGTTAATGTTATAGCGTGTAGTTTGGCCAAAGTCACAGCTACAAACAAGCCCAGCATCAGCACCAGGCATATTAGGGCAATTGCTGGGACCCATGTGACCTGGCAAGCCTCACTGGAGCAAATGCCTGCTCTGCCTCCACCCTTCAGGCATTGCTCTAGTCCCCTGCCTGCTCCTGGCACTGATGCTGGTGCTTCTGCAGCTATCAATCATTCCCCTCCCTCTTGATGGACGTGCCTAGTGGCAGCTCAGTGGCTGCTTGGCTCCAGTTGGCATTGGATGGCTGCCATATTGTCTTTCCCACAATGCAGTGCCTGTCATCTGACATATCTGTATCAGACTGCTTTAACTTGGATTCCTGCACTGAGCAGGGGGTTGGACTCGATGGCCTTATAGGCCCTTTCTGACTCTATGATTCTATGACTCTCGGCATTACATTGTGGGAAATATAACATACCAGCCCCCCAGTGCCCCTTGGTTCCCATCCAAAGAGTGCCACTGGCCCTAGGTGTGTCTGCCCAGGGGTGGCAGTGTTTCATGGCTGTTACATAAGTAATATCACTGGGACTGGTGACAACGCCTGGGGTGGTGATAGTGGGGATGGCAATAGGCCAGCCCAGGCAGGGTATGTGTGGGAACACTTGTGGGGAAGGGAGCCCCCATCGATGCCACTATGCTTGACACCGCTCAAGTCTGGCGCTGTTCTAGAGGAAAGAGTCATAGCTCAGTAGTAGAGCATCTGCTTTGGACACAGAAGACCCCAGGTTCAATCCCAAGCATCTCCAGGTAGGGCTGGGAATGTCCCTTGCCTGAAACCCTGGAGAGTTGCTGCCAGTCAGTGTAGACAATACTGAGCCAGATAGACCAATGGCCTGACTCAGTATAAGGGAGCTTCCTATGTTCCTAGCTGTAGACCTGGCTGAAAAACTGGCAACATGAATTTCAAATAACAGCATGCAGCAGCAGCAGCAGTAGTAACAACAACAACAATAATACTGTGCTTTTCACCCCATCTATGAATTGCCATATTTATCTGAACCACTGACTTGTGTAATAAATATTAATGACCTGATGAAACTGAGATATTTTTCTTTTGAACAATCAGGAAGATAAATACAAATATTTTGCTAGAGCCCCAAAGCTGAGATGGATATTCACAGAGGAATGTTATAGGATGCCATGTATGGTATTGCTGTAACAAACTGTTTCCATATTGGTTGTAATGTGCCTCTTGTCGAATTTGACCTTGAAAATCTTCATTTTATTTGTTTAAAGATATTGTGACACCCTTTGACTGATCAATAAAAGATACAGAAGAATGTAAGTACAGAAGATAATGGGAGAAGTAAACAACTGTAGTTTAAAAGCTAGGTGCCAAAGGCAGCCAAAGAATTACTAATTGATGCATTCCACTATTGCAGTGTTTTTCTAACCTAGAACAGAAATTCTGGTACAGAAAGATGACGAGACTATTAGTCAGTTTTCCTATTAAACAGATGTTTTCCAATTTGTCCTTGTTTCTTTCCCCAGCAGCTAGGTCCAGTTCCTCGAGGGCAAGTTCTGGTTCAAGAGTGCTCTCAGCGAGGTTGGTGATAATAATGGAATGGCCCTAATGGCAGGTCCCACAGTTCTTAAAAAAAGATGCCAGGAGATGTGATATTGGATCTTCCTCATTTCATTTAGTTTGGCTCTGAGGGGCTGAGCCAATGACAATACAGAAGGGGCTGGATTTTGAAGGATGGCAAAGAGAGACAGGTCGCTGCACTACAGAGGTGTTTTGGCAGGGAGCTCAAGCTAAAAGGGGCAGCAAGGGAGAATGGGCAAAGTCATTGAAGGGAGTGAGAGACCCAAAGGTGGTTAAGCTGAAAAAGTAAATGTGGCTATTTGAGTCCTTTTCATGCACTGTTAAGGAGATCTGAAAGCTGTAGGTGTATTTTCGGACTCTCTGTTTAAACCCTTTTTCTTTATTTCTTTATTTGCTTATAGCCGTAGGCCGTTGCATCATATAAATAACAGAATAAAAGCAATCAAATATGTTTTGGCTCAAAGGGTTACAATAAAAGGGTTACAATAAAAGAATGCCGATTTAAAAACAAAAAATTTACAATGAGAGGGTTTAAACCCACTAAACTGTTTAAACTGTTTAAACCCACTAAATGCTCATCCTTGCAAATATATTTCCATATTTAGTTAGGGGTGGGCAAGGACCCTTTATCGACATAATTTATAGTGGCAGGCACAGAAGAAAATGTTTGGAGGATATCTGCATGGAACATTAAAGAATTTAAATCCATGCAAGCATTAGCAAGAAGAAATAAACATTGCAACACAGAAGACTGCTAGATATTTTTATGTTCATCTGCTAAAGCCTATGAAGGCACCCTTCACATCCTGTTGTCTGTGATGGCCTGACACTTCTAGAAGATCCTTTGGTTGAGTTTTCTTCCTGCTCACTCTCCTTTCCCTGTCCCTTTGTAGACTGGTGGAGCATCACACCCTCTGACATTTTCCAGACAAAAACAGCCCCCCCTTTTTTATCAGGGTGGCCAGATGCAAAAGAGGGCAAGGCTCCTGCACCTTGAACAGTTGTACAGAAAGGGGTGTGGTGGTGTCAGTGGTTGTAGCTTGCATGATGAGCCACAGCTGCTGAAATCCTCACTTCTGGTCTCCAGGGCCATTAGAGTGCTTTCTTATCTTGGACGTTGCTATGCTTTCCTCCTGGTGCGAAGGAGAAACTTGACCCAAGTGAATGTGTGAAGTCCTCTTTGGTATGAATGTGCCGGACAGGATGCTGAAACAGCATCTTGGAAAGTTTTCTGCTCCTGGCCAACAAAACTTACATTGTAATAGGATCACAGTGAGTGCTGCACAGATCTCTTGTTCCATAGTGCCATAAACTCCAGCTGCTTGTGCCACTTGTAGCATCCATGCCCCAGGCTAGAATATCAATGCAGTTAAAGTAAAAAGTAGGCACATTGAACTGAGAAACCTCCTAGATATGTAATGGGTAGGCTTGCAGTGAATTCTGGGCTATGTGTCCCCAGGCTCTAGTCCACTGTCGTTCAGGTGTCCCCTCGAGTATTCTTCACATGAATGGCTCCTTCTGGCACTGAATGGAGAATATGAGGTTTGTTGATATAGAATAATAAAAAGAGCCCTGCTGGATTAGATCAAAGGCTCATATCATCCAGCATCCTCTGCATACCATGGCCTACGAGGTGCCTATGGGAAGCCCATAAGCATGGCCTGAGTACAACAGCACACTCCTCACTATTAGTGTTCAGCAGAGCTTGGAAAAGTTACTTTTTTAAACTACAACTCCGATTAGCCCCAGCCAGCATGGCCACTGGATTGGGCTGATGGGAGTTGTAGTTCAAAAAAGTAACTTTTCCAAGCTCTGGTATTCAGAAGCATACTGCCTTCAACACTGGAGGCAGCATACAGCCCCTGTGACTTATAGCCATGGATAGTCTGATCCTAAATGTGGTTGTTTAATCCCTATTAAATCCATTCAAGGGCAGAGACACACTTACTGTTGTGTTTCTCAAAATGGGAACATATGATGCTAGTCAAACTCCGTCCCTTTTTCCTCTAAAACCTCGCCAGATCAAATTCAGCTTCAGGGAGGTTTTGCAGCTGATTGGTAGAGAGACCCCTTTGTCTTCCAGGTGTGGCCAATGGAAATGCTTTGCTGCAGACTCAGGCAAAGACAGTGATTGGCATAACCCTTTGCTGTGGGTGGTCCTGAAAGGTCTGAAGGCTGCAGTGGAGAAGGGAGGTGTGGCCAGCAGAGGGCAGAGCCGCTTCAAAATGCAGCCAGAAAAACATTCTGCCTGCTTTTGAAGTGACTAATGTGTCCACACCCAAGTTAGTTGCCAACTGAGGTGACCATAGTTTTAGTTATGCACTGTGTGGAGAATAATTTTGTTTTCTCTATTCTGAATCTTCCAAATTTCAGCTTCATTGGATGACCCCAGGGTTCAACCACTATGAGCAAGGGACAAAAACCAATCTCTATCCACTTCCTCTGCTTTTATTTGCCTCTATCATCCCCCCTTACTCACATTTTGCCTAAATTGAAAAGCCCCAAACGTTTTGACCTTTCCTCATAGAAGAGTTGCTCTGTCTCCTTGATCATTTTGATTGCCATTTTCTGAACCTTTTCCAGTTCTACAATATCCTTTTTGAGGGGAGGTGAGCAGAACGGTTCACACTATTCCATGTGCAGTCACACCATAGATCGGCATAATGCCATTATGATATTGACAGTTTTATTTTCAATCCCTTTCCTAATGATTCTCAGCATGGAACTCACCCTTTCATATCTGCTGCTGCACACTGGGTCAACTTCTTCATCATGTTTTCCACTATGGCCCCCAGATCTCTTTCCTGGTCAGTCACCACAAGTTCAGACCTCATTAGCAAAGATGTAAAATTAGGACTTTTTTGCCCCAATATGCATCACTTTACACTATTTGTTACGTATCATGCTGCCCTGTTACCCAAAGTCTTTGGTGTTATTGACAGTGAATACAAAGTAATATGCAATTAGTGTAGTAGTTGATCACTCCATTTGCCTGATTACTTGCAGTGTGGGAAGCTGGAATGCTGATTTGTGTGTGTGTGCGTGTTTATTTATGTGTATGTGTACACAGGCAGCACATTTGTAACTAACTAGAATGAATTGCTAAGAGATTTCTGGAGAGAAGCTAGGGGTATCCAAGAATGCTGCTGCTGTGAATTTGACATTGTCTTTCTGCTGATTCTGCATCACTATAGTGCCTCCTTTACCTACATAAGCATGAATATACATGTTGGTATAAGATGTTTCCAGTGCAAACTCTCCTCCAAAAGGAAAACAAACATGTACATGCTCTGGATAGACTTTGCACTTCTGGGAAGGGAGAGCGCAAAAAACACAAGACTATTATTGCTTTTTTCTTTCTTGTCCACTAGATGGCAGTATATTGCCATCTAATGGGATTATTATACAGCTACTATAGCCAGCGTGAATTTTTCACATTCCGCAATGTTAAATTGAAAATACCCCCATGCCATTCTGATGCTTCCCATAAACTCATTTCAAAACAAAACCTTACAAAACATATAGTCCTGAACTCAGAAACGCTTGCTTAACAACCCCCTCAATTTTCATGGCGATACACAAAACAGTCGAGAGAATAGACAGTTCAAAGTGTAAAAAGAGAAAAAAAAACTCAGAGCCCTTTTAGACTTTTTTCTCTGAGAGTTCTCATAATCTGTTGAAATTCATTAAAAATCAGCCATGTTCACAGAGTACCTGTAATCCTAATACTGACCTTGCCCCATACTCTGACCTTCATCTTCTGCAGTTTAAAAGTTAAAAAAAAAAAGCCTGGCTGATTTTTAATTAATTTAAGAAAGTTTGGCTGGCACCCTATGATAAGGGCGGTCATGCTCAGTAAGAACCAACTATCAGTGTTCTAAAAGCCTCACAGCTGCTGGGCTTGCCTAATCAGGGGGCCACACCAACACCAGACTTGATTTCACTTGAGACAGTCATGGCTTCCCTCAAAGAATCCTGGGAAGTGTAGTTTCTGAAGGGTGCTGAGAGGAGACTCCTAGCTTCAGTGCCCAGACTGGTTTAACAGTCAGCCAATCTGATTAAAGTTCTGTGAGGGGAACAAAGCGTCTTCTAGCAACTCTCAGCACGCTTCACTAACTACACTTCCTAGGATTCTTAGAGAGAAGCCACGACTGTCCAAAGTGAAATAAAGGCCTGGTGTGGATGTGGCCAGGGACAGCTTTGGTTTAAATTTGGGTGGGAGGCTACATGTGCCTGCTGTAGAATAAAAAAGGTGGGGGAAACCCTGAAAAGCAATGATACTGTTCACAATGTTTTCCTTTTGCTCTCTGCTATCTTTTTGGTGCCTTTTGAAGACTTTTCCTCTTTCAACAAGCCTTTTAAGTTGAGACCTATCCCAGTCTGCGTCTGTGTTAGAATTGCTTTTAATATGTTTTCTTTAATAATGTTTTTAACCCTTTTTTAAAAAATATATGTTTTTAAAGCTTTAAAAAAATGTTTTTAATGTTGTTTTGTTTTAATGTATTTTAAGGACTCAATTTGTTGATTGTATGTACTGGAGGTTGGGCCCGAAGGGCAGTTTAGGGAACCTGCTGGTGTACCGCCCACCCCGCTGCACAGCAGACTCCCTGGCCGAGGTGCTGGAGGTGGTCTCGGCTGTACGGGCATTGTCCCCAGAATTGTTAGTGCTGGGTGACTTTAACGTGCATGTCGAGGCCACTCTCACTGGAGCCCCTCGGGATTTCCTGGAAACCATGGCTTCCTGGGAACTGCGCCTTAGTAATACTGGGCCCACCCATGTAGCCGGTCATGCTCTCGACCTTGTATTTGTCCTGGGAGAGGAGAGAAGTGGTCTGAAGTTGGGAGTGGTTCATTCCACCCCTGTGTCATGGTCAGATCACTACCTGGTAAACATGGACTTCTCGATGCCATGCCCCCTCCGCAGGGGTGAAGGACCTATTAGAATGGTCCGCCCCAGGCGCCTGATGGATCCGGATGGATTCCTGACTGCGCTAGGGGAATTGGAACCTGCTGAAGGTCGCCCGGTCGAAACCCTGGTGAAGGAGTGGAATGATGGGATCACCAGGGCATTAGACCGGGTGGCTCCGAAACGTCCTCTCCCCCTGAATAGAACTCAACTAGCACCATGGTATACACCGTGGTTGCGTAGTTTGAGACAGGAGGTGAGACGACTAGAGTGCCGGTGGCGGAAATCTCGCTCCGAAGATGTCCGGACACAGGTTAGAGCAGCAGTAGCTGCCTACCAAGTGGCAATAAAGGCAGGAAAGAAGGCTTTCTTTGCTGCCTCTATTGCGTCTGCGGAGTGCTGTCCCAGGAGGCTGTTCCAGGTGGTCCGAAGCCTGGTCGGTCCAGTTGCTCAGGAACCCTTGGAACAGTCAAAGGCCTCCTGTGATATATTAGCAAAGCACTTCGCTGACAAAATCGAACACTTACGGAGCTCGATCCCATGCACTGTGGATACAGTGGATGAACCAGAGTTGGCCAGTTGCATGCCGGTAAGTTGGGATCGGTTTCAGCTTCTCCCTTCTGAGGATGTGGACAAGGTGCTTTCATCTGTGAAGCCTACCACTTGTCTAACTGATCCTGGCCCATCGTGGCTCCTTATGAGCTGCAGAGAGAAATTGGGCGAGGGGATCAAGGCGGTGGTAAACACTTCCTTGAAAGAGGGTGTGATGCCATCAGCCTTCAAGGAGGCAATTGTAAAGCCCATCCTGAAGAAGCCCTCCTTGGATCCCCAAGTTTTCAATAACTTCCGCCCAATTTCGAGCCTACCATTTTTGGGCAAGGTCATTGAGCGAGTGGTGGCCAACCAGTTGTCAACACACTTGGATGAAACGGATTACTTGGATCCATACCAATCGGGTTTCAGGACCGGTCACGGAACTGAAACAGCCTTGGTCGCTCTGGTAGATGATTTGAGGAGGGCATTAGATAGGGGAGAATTCACCTTTCTTGTCCTCCTCGATCTCTCAGTGGCTTTTGATACTGTCGACCACGGTATCCTTTTACATCGCCTGGAGGGATTGGGAATTGGAGGCACTGTATTACAGTGGTTCCGTTCCTTTCTCTCCGATAGGTACCAACAAGTAGCATTGGGGGAGGAGGTTTCAGACCCTTGGCCTCTCAATTGTGGTGTGCCACAGGGCTCTATCCTCTCTCCCATGCTATTTAATATTTATATGAAGCCGCTGGGGACAATCATCAGGAGATTTGGGCTGCAGTGTCACCAATATGCAGATGACACTCAGCTCTATCTTTCGTTTAAATCTTCACCAGAGTTGGCTGTGGAGACCTTGTCCAAGTGCCTGGAATCCGTGAGTGGATGGATGGGAAGGAACAAGCTGAAGCTGAACCCCGATAAGACCGAGGTGCTACTTGTGGGGGACAAAAGAAGGTTGGGAGATGTTGACCTGAAGTTCGATGGGGTGAGTTTACCCCTGAAGGACCAGGTCCGCAGCCTTGGGGTTGTACTTGACTCCAGGCTGTCCATGGAGGCTCAGATTTCGGCGGTGAGCCGGGCAGCCTGGTATCAACTACACCTCATACGAAGGCTGCAACCCTACCTTCCTGCTCATCAGCTCCCACTGGTAGTACACGCCCTGGTCACCTCTCGTTTGGACTACTGTAATGCGCTCTACGTGGGGTTACCCTTGAAAACGGTCCGGAAATTACAACTTATACAAAATGCGGCGGCTCGACTACTTACGAACAGTCGCCGCCGGGATCACATCACACTAGTGTTGTTCGATCTACACTGGCTTCCAGTTGTTTTCCGAGCCCAATTCAAGGTGTTGGTATTAACCTTTAAATCCCTATACGGTCTCGGCCCAGTTTATCTTACGGAGCTCCTTCAACGCCACCAATTATGCCACCCGACAAGATCAGCCACTCAAGGCCTTCTCTCAATCCCGCCGACAAAAACAGCTAGATTGGCGGGTACAAGAGAGAGGGCATTCTCAGTGGCGGCCCCCACTCTCTGGAACTCCCTCCCACAAGATCTCCGGCACGCCTCTTCCCTAAATGTATTCCATAAAGCCTTAAAGACCTGGCTCTTTCAACAGGCCTTTGGGATCTCTGGGGAGGGTTAATTACTGTGACCGAAATGCCTCCTACCCTGTTTTAATATTGTTGCTGCTGTATTATTCTCATACTGTTTTTTATTGTATTATTGTATTTTATCTCATTGTGTTTTAACTGTTTTGTACGTCGCCTAGAGTGGCCTTTGGCCAGATAGGCGACACAGAAATTAAATTTTTTATGATGTTGATGATGATGATGAAGATGTTTTAAAGTGTTTTTATCATTTCTGTTTGCCACCAGCTACTGCTGGGAGGAAGGGCAGGATATAAAGCAAATAATAAATAAATAAATAAATAAATAAAGGAAAGGGGCTTCCCTTCTGCCCAGTGCCCGCCCACCCAATCTCCTCCCCCTCTCCTCCCTGCCCCTCCCCCAGGTCAGTGTTAGACTAAGACTGGGAGACCAGGGTTCGAATCCCCACACAGCCATGAAGCCCACTGGGCAACCTCCCTGCTAAAACAAGATCAGCACAGCACATGTCTTCTTTCTATTATCTGGGTTGATTGCAGGTGTTGCCACCACTCACCATATGCTCAGAGGCACATGTTACCAAATTCTTGCAAGCTACACAGCAAGTGGATTGGACTGTGAAAGACCAACCCAAATTGTGTTTGCATTCTGACAAATTTATAGGGCAGTCCAATATCTCAGAGCGGAGGCCTCCTGCTCCCCTGGTGCATTCACTATAGCTGCCCAATTTCCCTGCTTTTTAAACTTTGATAGAAATACCTGTGGGCTATAGGTACATTCTTAAACCGCAAGGTTTTTTGCCTATTAGTGAATAAAAACAAACGTTTCAAAAGTTTTTGAGAATGGAGATATTTCCACTGAGCTGTCTTCAGTTCCAGATGCTGGCAGTAGCTCCTTAATTTCTATACAATCCTTAGACTTTGGGTTTCCAGAATTTTTCAAAGACTTTGCAAATACATTCCATGGAATGTGCCAGCCAGATATTTTTCCACTACTACACATAACCTTAGACTGACCTTCACTCTCACTAAAAAAATGGTAAATTGACCAATGCCTCGGTGATCTACTGGGGCATTTCTTTCTTTCCTTTAAATGTGCCCTGATGTAAAGAAAAGGGGTGAAGGACTGCAAACTATAATTTATGGAACAAACTATTAAGCAAGAGAATGCTAGAGTTTCAAAGGCTTCTTTTGACTTAGATTGTGGTCCATGCAATTGCCAGAAAGCCGCTAGTGAGAAACAGGTGGAAAAGGAGCCTGCTGCCAGCAATTTATTGGGGGACAAGTCCTTTTGTGAAATAAATTAATTTAATCTACATCAGCCTTTCCTCAGCCTGATGTCCTACAAACTAAAACTCCTAGTATCTCCTCACCATTGGCCATGCTGGTTGGGACTGATGAACATTGTAGTCTAAAATGCCTGAAGGGCATCAGGTTGGAGAAGGCTGCTCTGTACTAACCTTAGGGTTCTTTTTGCCAGCACACACCTGAAAACTTAGGTTAAAAGTAGACATGGCACACATCTCTTGGCATTTCCCCCCCAGCTAAAAGCAGCCTTGGGAGACTGAGCAGAGAAATGGTGTGTGTGTACACATGCATGCCTAGTCCTTTCCCCTTGGGCTGCTCAAAAAAGTGCATTTTTTTCCTGTAGGAAAAAAAAAGGATGGGTACATTTTCATGGGTGGAAAACCATAAATGAGGAAGTTTCACTCCTGCCTTCCTACTTTCAGCCTCCTGAAGCTGTTTTTGGTTAGGAGAAAATACATCAGGGGTACAGATGCTGACAAGTGTGTTTCAAGCCTCGTATGAGCTCAAGCTTGAGTTCTTTCAGTGGAAAAATATGATTACTTCTTTTTCAGTACCCTCCCTCATATACTTTTTCTTTAGCCCCCTCCTGGAAATAAACAGCTAGAACATTTTTTTAAAGAAACTTGCACTAATGGACATATGAATTGGGTTTGGTTTTAAGTGGTGCAAACACACACGCTTGTGGGTATTTGTAAATGCTGGCTGAAGATCAGGTCCTCAATATTTGGGAAGATTCTTCCCATTCAGTGAACACTGATAACATGAACAGAAGTCTATAATGTAATATAAACACTCCCCTCTGATTTTCTGTGCATATGGCAGGAGTTCTACTTCTGTGGTTTTAATTCCCACTTTTCCACCCGTAACTATCAATGGGCTGGAAACTACAAACCCGAGATCCTTTTCACATGTGTTACTTGCCTATCTCGGGGTGTTGAAATGGACCTGGCAGATTGGCTGGATCCTGACCTCACCCAACTTCCAAGGGCCACTTTGACAGATGGGCTCAGCAGCCCTTCTGTCAATCACCTGACATCACCATGATGGGTTTTCCTTTGCAGACTATCTCGAATTCAAAATGATCTTAGTCTGCAAAGGAAAAAATGTTCCCTTGCTTGTGTGGTTTGATTTCAAAGCACGCAGGCAAAGGAAGTATTTCCCTTTATGCTTTCTTTGCTGGTGCAGTTTGAAATTAAACCATATGGGCAAAGAAGCAGGGTTTGCAGCTGCCATCAATCAGCCATGTCTTTACATGTCCCACACCTGATGCCACATAGGATGTGAGGTGCAGAGCAGATAAGTGGGGTTTGGGGGAAATGGCCTTGTGGGCCAAATTAGGATCTGTGCTAAGATTTGGCTCCATGTATTTGGGACCATGCATGGGCTGCTACTCATCTTGCATACCCCATGTCAATTCAGAATAAGTAAGGGCCTATTCTTACGACTGTCTGGGCAATAACTGGTGCATGTTCTGACTTAATATGTTGTACTGATTAACAAACAGCAGTGAGCACACTAGAGCTGGTATTGAGAAAGGGATCCTCAACAAATGAATGGCGGGCGGGCGGGCGGGCGGGCGGGCGGGGGACCAAGAGAGGTGGAAGCCAACTGCCAAGAGTGTTAAGATCTTCCAGTGTTTGGGAAGATCACAAGAACTGATGGGAGAAGTCTTATGAGAGCCAGAGGTTCCCAGCTATTGCAAGGTTTCCTCTTTCAACAAGCCTTTTAAGTTGAGACCTATCCCAGTCTGTGTCTGTGTTAGAATTGCTTTTTAATATGTTTTTAAATATGTTTTTAACCCTTTTTTAAAAGATGTTTTTAAAGCTTTTTAAAAAAATGTTTTTAACTTTGTTTTGTTTTAATGTATTTTAAGGTCTGTTTTT
Organism: Rhineura floridana; assembly: GCF_030035675.1. Lineage (NCBI taxonomy): Eukaryota > Metazoa > Chordata > Lepidosauria > Squamata > Rhineuridae > Rhineura > Rhineura floridana. The sequence continues at coordinate 61,097,140 of NC_084483.1, forward strand.
ATGATGTTTTAAAGTGATTTTAGTGTTTCTGTTTCCACCCTGGGCTCCTGCTGGGAGGAAGGGTGGTATATAAATCAAATAATTAATAATAATAATAATAATAATAATAAAGATTTGGGGGAGGTCTATATATTAGGCATCACCCAACATTGACTAGTCTCATTTGGCAGTGGCAAACAGTGCAAGTGGGTTGCGACTGATAAGGGGGAAGTGAGGCCCAAGGCTTGACCTAATTTTCTCTTCTGGGCCACAGCCTACTCAAGCTCCTTCCTGGCCAGGGTAAGAAACTGAAAATCAAGACAACAGCTATGTTGAAAAAGACTACATGCTATATTGCTAATGTATCTTCTCTCAATGGACAACACTTTACAAATCTTGAACAAAAAACTCAAACAAAAAAACTCAAACTCTTTTGCATATTAAAACAAGTGCTAAAAGAGGAAGCATGAGGGTGCTCATGGAGAGGGGACAAACCTTCCATTATCTGTCCTTGGCACCTCTGATACTTCCTAGGCGGGGATTATCCACAGGTGTGATCCACACCCTGGCAACTTCCTGTTGGATTACTGAAGCGCATTGCACGTGGGGCTGCTTTTGGAAATGGTTTGCATGTAGGGCTGTTTTTGGAAACTTGAGTTACTGCAGAATATAATTGCCAGATTTTTAACTGGTACAGCTCATTTGAAAGTAGTTTTGCTGTTTTTTTAAAAAAACTTCACTGGCTGCCTGTTCATTTCTGTGTCCAACTCAAAGTGCTGCTGGCACTCACCTTCAGAGACCTGAATGGATTGAGACCAAGTACCTGAAGGAGTGCTTACTCCCATCCCAACTTGCTTGCAGCCTAAGATTGCCTGCTGGTGGTCTTCCCCTAGTACAGGGGTTGGGAACCTTTTCTGGCTGTTGAACTGATGAGTTACCTCCCCACCCCTTGGTGGGCCAAACTTGATAGGGACCACCCATCTGTCACTTACATGACATCATGGTAGCATTAGCTGATGCTGTGCTTTGAAGTCCCTAGTGCCTCCTCATTTCAGAGTGAGACAAATGTCAGCTACAGAGTAGACTTTTTTTTTGCTATGGGTCTCCCATTATGGAATGGCCTCCTCCAGGAAGGCTTGCCTGGTGCCAAAGTTATTTTTAGGGGCAAGATAAAAGCCTCTCTATTCACCAGCCTTGTTGCTGGGGGGAGGCACACTGCAATTTAAGAATAGGAGACTCTGAAAAATTCGGTGAATAAGGCAGGGTAAGTGCCCTGCCCCCAAAGTCTGCTCACTCAAGAGCTTCCTTAACTGAGAGATGTTTCATGATCACAATCACTCTTTCGTTACTTAAGTGATCCTGAAAGAAACAAACAGCCTGTATAGTAACATTACCCTTGAAGAGTGAAATATTAGAACTTTTTATTATGAGCTAGAGTTAGACTCCACTTCCTGGACTTTCCTTTGCTTTTCAGTTTCAATTTCATTTGTGTTCTCTACCCAGCCAACAATAAAGAAGCATGTTTATTTACCGAAGTAAGAGATTGTTTATTCTGCAGTTATTATAATGAGTTGAGCAGGGTTGGGTGCTTATTGCTAAAGGGTGAAATAAAGACCTAACTTAAAGTGATTGCAAAAAAAAAATGGCTACCCTAAGTTACCTTTTACACTTTTAAAGCACTTACTACACTCACAATCATGGTGACTATTTATTCTTCTTTTTCTTGAGTAGTTGATGGCAAAGTTTGAAAACAGCCCTAGAGGAATAGAAATATTGCTGTGTACGCTACAGTTAGCTGGCTGGCTGGCCGGCCACCTAGAATGTAACTCAGGCCTAATTTCTGATTTTGACAATATATGCATCTCGGCATGAGGCATTTTCAGGGTTTCTGGACTGAAAAATCAACCCAGCAACCATAAAAAAATTCCAGTTGCTTTCCATAATTAGTTTCCAATTGCTTAGTTAATTCTTTATATAGCAGCCAGTTAAAAAGTTTTCCCTTGATTGTCTCAACGGAATGAAAATGTAAAGGTCAGTAAAAAGACTAGAGGAAGGGACTCTCAAGGAGGAGTTAAACACATCCTAAAGTATTTATTTTCTCTCTGCCCTTCCCTAAACTTGCAGCATGGACAAATTTGTTTTTTGGATGGAATCTAAAACTGAAATACCTAATGCAGGATCAAAACCAAGCTCAGGAGCTCACTGTAATTACCAAATAGTTCAGTTCATGAAGAATCAGACAGACCCCAGGTAAAAGAGGACTGTAGCTATAGGAAAAGTCGCACTTTTGACTTCCTAGGAATCTCTGTCTCAAAAAAAGAGGGAGATAATTCAACAGATTAAACATTCATGTAATTTAACATGCTCTTTGGATGGAGGAGGAGTGAGGGGGAAGGTCACGGCCTTCCCCTTTAGGAAGACTGGCTACTGGCCTGCTATTCACCCACACATTTAAGTATGGTTTATCTGTGTGCTTTTATCTCAATACTATTCATTTAGTAATTAGAGCAGTTATAGCCCTCCCTTCTACTGTAAATACACCACTCAGGATGGCATATATAAAAATGACAATTTCATTATAAACGCCAATGTGCACACAAAACAGTTACAAAAAGAGACAGGGTGTGCCAGACAGGGATTTCTTTTATTGGAACTGTAATTTTTAATTGTTCTTTTATTGTGAACTGCTGGAATCCATTTTTTAAAATATATATATAAAGAATGTTATATAATTATTTAAAATAAATAAATAAAACTCTGTTGCTTGTGAAGGAACAGAGCCCTATCTGTAGCCCGTACAGCACAGGAGAGAGAACTGGGCGAGCTGGTTGGAACCAGCATGAAAGTTTGTGAAAATCCCAAGGCACAGCCTAATGTTTAAAACATCGACCCAGGTCTGGAAGGGAAGGGAGTGCTGCCTGGTTCTTCAATTATCAGGCACTGAGTCTGTCATTCACAGTAACGAGGTACCTGGAAAAAGGAGTATGTAGGCCACAGGGAACGACTTTTGTTCAGTCACGCAGTATAAGTGGGTTTTAGAACTATGGAAAGCCCACTTTGTCCAGCAAACGGCTTTGAATTCTTGTTGCATTTTTAAAAATTGCTCTTCTGGTGCAAAGAGAATCTGTTGGCACAAGAGAGAAGGTGTAAAAGAGGCAGGCCCCATCCCTCCAAGCCAGTTACTAGAAGAGAACTGCCGTGTATCAGCTATAGCCTATTGCCAAGAAGCTTTTTCACAATGAAAACTCGGGATGTTTTTGAAAGAGAATCATAAAGGAAGCTGCTGAAATGCTTTGCTGGAGAAAGCAAAGCATAGGTCTCCTAGGAATGAATGCTAATTCCAGCCACGTTCTCTCTCTCTCTCTCTGTGTGTGTGTGTGTGTGTGTGTGTGTAGGGGCTAGTCTTACAGGTACACGGCATGCCAGCCAGTGGAGATCAAGAGCAGTTAGAGAAATCTGCCCTTTCTGGCTGAACACTTCGTGGAATCAGTAGGAGATATGATGCAACTGATACCTTTTGGTCTCCTCTGGCTATTTATACTTGGGGGGTAGGTGATCGTTGGATGTAAATTGGTCTTCTTTCAACTTAAAAAGGATTAATGTGAAAACAAAACTCAAAACACACAAAATAGCAATGCCCTTCTCCAGCCATCACAGTCCTTCCATCTGCCCATGTGGTATCCCCCCCCAATGGGTGGGAGCCTATAGGGATCGTAAGGAAGTCAGAGGAAAGAATTCCGTGTTGTTTGACATTCTGGGAATGTTTGTCGGTCTGTTGGACCCCCGTTGGAATGATCCGGCAGCTTGCAGTGTGTTCCGAGCACAGGGAAGGCAGCCCTACGGCATATGCAGAGCTTTCTGATGCCCAAGGGAGGAACAGTATGCTTTTGCTGCTTTCACCTAGGGGATGACTCTTCAATAGAGTGCAGACTTTTCGGCCTATGATATTTGGCCTGAGAAGTTTCTATGACATCTGGAAGGCAAGTTTCCTTTTAGCCAGCCAGGTTAGGCCTTGAAAGCAAAGTCCACTGGGATTCAACTTCCTTGACATAGATGCAGGGGCTGTTTTCTCCAGCCAAAAATGCATTGCTACCATCTAAATCATTTTTAATGGGCTTGGCTCTTCAGTTGAGAATTTGGGGGATGGTGGAGGGGGGAAGAGTCACAACCTAGTCTAAAAAAAGCTTTTACAATGGTGCTTGAAAGTGTTTGTCAAAACGGTGCACGGCAGGCATATTTCCTGTGGAGAATTGGTTAGCAAACATGATTTAAAATGCAACTTCGTTATGCTTTTACTCTTACACTGCTGAAGCTTGCAGACCTAAGATGACTTTCAAAGCTCATGTTACTCAAAGTCCCATTCACAACTTGCATTTCAAAGTGATCAATCATGTCAAAAGTAGATTGAAGATTGTTACTCCCTATGTGGACTTGTCACTAGCTGGTAACATCTCTGGGTGCTCTATGTGCGTGCTGTTTGGGTAATTAGCTTGTAATTCCAGCTTAAAGTCCCAAATTTACTTTAAATATATTTATTCTAGATCCCCCCCATGCCTTTTCATTTGAAAAAGTGGCCAAGGCAGCATACAAAAATGATATCATAAGGGTCAAACTAGACTTTCTACAACAGATGCATATAAGAATATCTTGATAGGGCTTTGTTTCCAGTTCCATGATCATCCTTGCTGCCCTCCTCTGAACCTCTTCCAGTTTGTCTGTATCCTTCTTAAAGTGCAGTGTCCAGAACTGGATGCAATACTCAAGATGAGGCCTAACCGTGCTGAATAAAGGGGAACTAGTACTTCACGTGATTTGGAAACTATACTTCTGTTAATGCAGCCTAAAATAGCATTCCCTTCTTTTGCAGCAACATCACACTGTTGGCTCACATTCAGCTTGTGATCAACGATTCCAGAATCCTTCTCGCATGTAATATTGCTGAGCCGAGTATCCTCCATCTCATATCTGTGCATTTGGTTTCTTTTTCTTAGGTGTATTAACCCTGTTAAACCTCATTCTGATGTTTTCAGCTCAGTGCTCCAGCCTATCAAGTTCCCTTTGAATTTTGTTTCTGTCTTCCAGGGTTTTAGCTATCCCTCCCAATTTTGTATCATCTGCACTTCCTCATCCAAGTCATTAATAAAAATGTTGAAGAGCAATGGGTCCAGGACCGAGCCCTATGGCACCCCGCTCATTACCTCCCCCCAGTTTGAGAAGGAACCATCAATAAGCACTCTTTGAATACCATTCTGTGGCCAACTGTGGATCCACCTGATAGTTGTTCCATCCAGCTCACATTTAGCTAGCTTGCTAATCAGAATAACATGAGGCACTTTGTCAAAAAGCTTTGTCAAAAGCTTTGCTGAAGTCAAGATCTATTTTGTCCACAGCATTCCCACAGTCTACCCGGGAGGTTACCTGATCAAAAATGGGATAAGATTAGTCTGGCAAGATTTGTTCTTGGTAAATCCATGTTGGCTTCTAGTAATCACTGCATTTTTTTCAAGGTGCTTACAGACTGACCACTTTATAATCTGATCCAGAATTTTCCCAGGGATTGATGTCAGGCTGTCAGGTTCCTCCTTTTCCCCCTTTCTGAAGATATCCAGCACTTCACCCATCCTCAACAATTTCACAAAGCTAATAGACAGTGGTTCCGAGAGTTCTTTCAATACTCTAGGATGCAGTTCATCAGGCCCTGAAGATTTGAATTCAATCAAAGTGATTAGGCATTCCTTGACCAGTTGTTTATCAATCTCAAGCTGCAATCCTGCCACTTCAACTTCAATTTCCCAGAAGCATCATAGACTTTCTTTTGGGAGAAGACTGAGCCAAAGTAGGAATTGAACACTTCTGCCTTTTCTTTGCTATCTGTTACCCTTTTGCCATCCTCTCTGAGTAGCTGTACCACCATTTATTTTCTCTGACTTTTACTATGGATGTACCTGAAGCTTTTTTGTTGCTTTTAGCATCCCTCACCAACCTCAACTCATTCTCATCTTTAGCCTTCCTGACACCATCCCTGAAATTCTGTGTTACCTGTCTATACTCTTCCTTTGTGGCTTGGCCTTTCCACTTCCTGTATGTGTCTTTTTTTGTTTTCAGGTCATCTTTAAGCTTTTTGTGAAGCCACATTGACTTCTTCTGGTGTCTTCTCCCTTTTCCTTTGTTGGAATTGTTTGTCATTGTGCCTTTAGAATTTCTTCTTTTAGAAACTTTTGTCCCCCATCCTTTGCTAGTGTCTTACTGAAAATATTTGCACTGCCCGTGATAAGTGAAATAAAGGCCATTAGCCATGTTGTGTGGCTTGACAGCTCTGTGGTTCTGCAGACGGAAGCAAGCACCAAAACCCAGGATGTTAACTCAACTCCTGCTATGACAACCACACCTGGCTGGTATTTTTTGTTTAACTTGGTGGGTTACAACTTAAGCAGGCTTGAGAAAATCCCAGTTCCAGGTCAGGCATACAAATGTAGACACATTGTCAACGGGTAACCTTCTTGTTGGATATCATTTGCATAATTAAGCTGTTTTGTGCTAAGGATGCTTTGGTGAAAGGCCAGTTCACACAAACAAGCAACACATATTTTCTCCCTGCAATCATATATGTCTTGTAGTGCTGGGAATTTAACATGTGAAAGCAACATGAGGAATCAATCATGTTATTGTTGGCTTTGATTTTCCCACATCAAGGGAATTTCAGCCATTCGTATAGCTGCTGTTAATAATGATGACTACCCCAGGCCTCTGCAGTCTGTTGGAAAGCAATGCAGCCATAGCTATGATGTGTAATGTTGCTTTAGCTGTACATAATGTTAATTTTTATGATGTTATTTGACAAGTGTTATTTATAAAAATCCATCTACAAAGTTGGATGCATATCATAAGAATTCAGACACTCTGTGAAATAATGTATTTGCACTACTGGCCATAGTTCAAAAATGCACTAAACATTAGAAGTAAAAAATTACTAGCCCTTTTTTTTTGCACTGCTTTTCTTTGACAAGAGGGATCCCAGCTGTGAATATTCTTTCCAAAGCATTGCCTGGGTTGATATTACTCATGAGAGTGTTAAGTTCTCATCCCCATGTGATACAAATGTACACGTTTTTCCATACAACTAAATTTACCTCCTCTCCAAATTGCTGTCTGGTTAAAGCAACCAAAGTTCTTCCTATAGTATGACGAGAGTGTAGCAAAAACAAACCCACCACTCACCCATTTCTCTTTCTTTAGCAGAGTACTGTGAGCTGGGCACTACAGTGTTTTATACTGTTTAAATTTTTAAATTGTGTTTTAAATTGTTTTTATAAGATCTGTTTTAAATTGTATTTGTTTTAATGTTTTTAGTTACTGTAAACCGCCCAGAGAGCTTTGGCTATGGGGCAGTATACAAGTACAATAAAATAAATAAATAAATAAATAAATAAATCTACCTTATACCGAACCAGGCAATTGATCCATCCAGCTTAGGACTGTTGACACCGACTGGCACTGGTTTCAGGCTGGAGTCTTTCCCAGTATTACATGGTGATGGCAGAGATTGAATGTAGAGCCTCCTGCACACAAAGCCTGCACTCTGCCACTGAGTTATGGCCCTTCCCATTGGATACTTGATGTGTTCTGAGTTCAAATGGTGTGCCTTTATCAAGATTTTCTTCACACAGGAAGCTCCTGTACAAGAAGGGACCCATAGTCACTTCAATAGGGGTAAATGCATGGCCACATCAATTTGTGAGCACAGAGCTACCTCCTCCATTAAAATCTATTATGGGTAGGGTTGTACTGTGTGCACATTGGTATTGCCACAAGGAATGACTGACTCTGAGGATGTATCTTTACTGTTTCTTTTAGCTTCCCTTTTCACAGGATAAAAACCTCCACATTATTGTTGACATTTGCAATATATCTCATAACATCAAGAGTTGGAAATTCTTCTGGTTTTTTGTCTGTGTATATTACAACTGTGGAAGGCCATCTTTGAAAAAGAAATTGTTCCTTGTGGCAAATCACAGCAAAGGCGTGGTATTTATTTATTTATTATTTGATTTATATCCTGCCCTTCCTCCCAGCAGGAGCCCAGGGTGGCAAATGGTGAGAATAGATACATCTTATAAGAAAAAAATGGTCCAGATGTGTTCTGCAAAATTGTTTCTTACAGGGCCAGTAGGTGCCACTGTTGACTCAATTTTCAACAGCCAAAACAGATGTTCTCTGGCAGCAGAGAATATATTTCTTCTTCAAGGTTCATTTTTGTCTGACTTAGACATATGTACGTACTATCAGTCTTTCCATATAAAGTTTGGCAGAATGCTGGGTTTACAAAATTACTCCAATTTTAGTCGAATGAACGAAGCCTGCTCTATCCCAAGAGCACTAAGTTAAACAATAGCAAAACTAGCTCTCTACGTTCTACAGTGCCAAAACACATGGAGAAGTCTTTTCTGATGTACATGTGTGTCTGTCTGTGTGATAAATTAAATGTTGTAATGATAAACATCCCATCTTTCATTACCCACTGTATAGGCTATATAAGAATGGCTGTCAAATATAGTTAACTTGCAGACAAGAACCTGAGGATTTGTGTGGCTCATCAGACGGCCAGTCACAACTGATGATAGTTTAAGGCTACGGGTATGGATTCTTGAGGGAATCCTTCCAGTGTTGTTGTCCTCCAACAATATTAGTTTTATTGTACTGTATAACAAGTACATGCAACATAAGAAAAATAAAGCCAAGGGCAATACTTTCCTGCCTCATTTTTGCCATTTTTTACTTGGTTGCTGCTTTGGTGATTAAAAATATGTATTCTAAATATAAAGGAGAAGATATGGCATAAAGTTAAAATGAAAGTGGAAACACTGGAACTTAGTAGTCTCTCTTTTTCTACTAAGCACATACTCTCTTCAATGCATGATGGGTAGGCAGGTAAGATCATGCCATAATGTTGTATTTTCAAATTGCTGCAACCCACCCTGAGACCTTATGAGGGTGGTTAAGAAATCAGCAGCAGCAGCAGAAGCAGTAGCAGCAGTAGCAGCAGTGGCGGCGGCAGCAGCAGCAGCAGCAGCAGCAGCATTCCAGGCCAAGTTCAAGATTCTGGTTTTGGTATACAAAGCCCTATGCAGCTTGGGAACAGGATATCTGAAAAATGGTCTTACCCCTTATACACCCAGTCAATCACTGCACTCTATAGGTGAGGGCTTCCTGCAGATACCATCTTATCAGGAGGTCCACTCCACACATTATAGGAAGCGGACCTTTACTGTAATGACACTGACCCTTTGGAATTCCTTCCCCTTAAATATTAGACAGGCACCATCTGTGTTATCTTTCCGTCTCCTGCTGAAGACCTCCCTCTTTCAACAAGTCTTTTAAGTAGAGGCCTTATCCCAGTCTGTGTTTGTGCTGGAATTGCCTTTTAAGATTTTTTAAAATTGTTGTAAAGATGTTTTAAAACGTTTTGTTTTAATATGTTTCAAAGTCTTTTCAAGATACTTTAAAGTGGTTTTAGTGTTTTTGTTTGCTGCCCTGGACTCCTCCTGGGAGGAAGGACAGGATATCTATCTATCTATCTATCTATCTATCTATCTATCTATCTATCTATCTATCTATCTATCTATCTATCTATCTATCTATCTATCTATCTATCTATCTATCTATCTATCTATCTATCTATCTATCTATCTATCTATCTATCTATCTATCTATCTATCTATCTATCTATCTATCTATCTATCTATCTATCTATCTATCTATCTATCTATCTATCTATCTATCTATCTATCTATCTAATCTATCGATATCCTGGATGTGTGTGTGTGTATCTCCCCTGACCAATGCTCTCATATTACTGAATTACAAATGGTACACCGAAATTTTGAAACACTGAAACTCAAAATCAATTATTGTAAGGTAACATTGGTTTTATGTTGGGAAATGTTTGTAAGAAACATAAAAAACTGAAACATGTTGCTTGCATAAGTATTTAACCCCTGTGCTGTGGAAGCTCCCAGTTTACACAGATGAAAGAAATTGCCCCATGGAGGACACAATTACCTTGCCATTGGCCTCCACCTGTGAACCATTAAAGTTGCTGTCACATAGTCAGGATAAAACCCCCACTATTGAAGGATCATTGGTCAGGCTGTGGATCAGAAGGGAAATGAAGATCAAAGAGTATTCTACAGAAGTGAGAGATAATGTAATATAAATGCAAAGATTAGGAAAAAGGTACAAACTAATATCCAAGTGTTTGGATATCCCAGTGAACACAGTTGGATCAATAATCAGGAAGTGGAAGCTGCATCACACCACCCAGGCACTGCCAAGAAAAGGCCGTCCCTCAAAACTCAGCGCTTGAACAAGGAGGAGACTTGTGAGAGAAGCCACAGAGACACCAACAATCACTTTGAAGAAGCTACAGAGTTCAGTGGCTGGGAGTGGAGTCATGGTGCACCAGTCAACCATATCAAGAGCTCTGCATAACACTGGCCTGTATGGGAGGGTGGCAAGAAAGAAACTGTTGCTCAAAAAGTACCATCTGAAAGCACATCTGGAGTGTGCCAGAAATAATGAGAGTCTCCCAGCTGTGATGTGGGAAAAGGTTTTGTGGTCAGATGAGACCAAGATAGCGCTGTTTGGGCAAAACTCAAAGCTCTATGTGTGGTGCAAACATAACACTGCCCATGCCTCAAGACACACCATCCCTACAGTGAAGTCTGGTGGTGGCAGCATCATGCTGTGGGGATGCTTCTCATCAACAGGGATTGGGCATCAGGAAGAATGGATGGAGCAAAAGACAGGGAAATACTGCAAGAGAACCTGCTTCAGTCCACTAAAAAACTGAGGCTTGGGAGGAAATTCACTTTTCAGCAGGACAAGGATCCCAAGTACAAGGCCAAAGCAACACTGGAGTGGCTGAAGAACAAAAAGGTGAATATCCCACATTGGCCCAGTCAAAGTCCTGATCTCAATCCCACTGAGAATCTGTGGGTCTCTTGGAAAATTGCTGTCCATAAGCTATGTCTAACCAACCTGAATGACCTGGAGCAAATCTGCCAAGAAGAATGGGCCAAAATCCCTTCGACATTGTGTGCAAAGCTGGTACATTCCTACCCCAAAAGACTTAAAACTGTTATTGCAGTGAAAGATGGCTCTACCAAATATTAATGTGTGTGGGTTGACTACTTATGCAAGCAACATGTTTCAGTTTTTTATGTTTCTTACAAACATTTCCCAACATAAAACCAATATCACCTTACAATAATTGATTCTGAGATTCAGTGTTTCAAAATAAAATATCATACAGAACGAAATTACAGTGTACCATGTTTGCAGAATGGGAATGAATAGACCAGATGAATGAGGTTGTGGAGGACGCACTGACATCCAGGAGTTATTGTATATGGATCTAGGACATGCGGGGGGCACATGGGTAGAAAGGACATTGGCTAGGAAGATTGTGATGCTGACAGCCTTGCTTATCATGCCACCAGAGGACATACAAAAAGCCTTTCAGGATCAGACCAGTGGTCCATTCAGTCTAGTATCCTGTTGCCGATAGCTGGCAGCCAAATGCCTCCAAGAAGTCAATAGATATGAAGGAAGCAGCTCCATGTACAGATGCTCTCCTGCAAGTGGCATCTAGCAGCACCCTGCCTCTTACACATAATCCTTCTCAGGCACTCAGAATGACTAAAATAACTAGCAGGAATTAATACAGGAATGTTAACATTATCTGTACACAGTATGAATCGATCAATACAGTGTAACTTGCCATGCAAGCTGCCAAATAGGTAAACTGGGATCTTGTAAAGATCCAATGCCTCTTGGTAGAAGGGCAATACAAGCTTTCGATTTATACCTACAGTAAGCTCTTTGTTGGGAAGAAACAGAGAGACAGATAACTTCCAGTAACACAGAGTGCAACGTTGCACAATTCAGTGGCCCGATTCAGACATAACACACCATGGGTTGTCACTAGAAGAACCAGAATGTGAAACCCTTGGGTTCACCTGCTCTTCCCTTCCCTTCCTTCCTTCCCTTAGTACTTCACACAGGAGGGGAGGAGATAAGAAGCTTCCAAACAATTTAATCTGAATGCAGTAAACTGGTTTGAGGAACCCATAGTTTGTTCACCCTGTGATATCAAACTAAGCCAGAAACTGAGCACTTACTCCTGCTCATTCTCATAACAATAAGCCATGGTTTGTTGAAATATAAATATACAAGTCAAATTGATAATGGTTTGTCATTATGCTTGAATTGGGTGATGGCTAGTGTGCTCCCACCAGGTTTTACAATAAAAAGGGGCTGGGTTTGACTAGCATTGTGTGCACTCATTTTCAGAAAAGAGAGGTGGAGACGCACTGGAACTGGAAGAAATAGTTTCTACCCTGTATCTGTACGAACTGTGCCATGGTATAGAGAACTACTTCCAGGAATGACTGTATGTGACACAGAGAGACAGTGACCACACTCACACCATACAGTTATTCCACTATTATTCCATGCACACCCTGCACACTCATAACTAGTATATCGAATGAAAGGCTAGGCTAGATCTTCCCACTGACATGCTACTTTTGCATGTGCTGGGCCTTTTTAAAAAAAGTGGGAGGGGGAAGAGTTCTCTGGGAAGACAGACTGACTGTTAAACCACTCTAGCTGTTGTAGCTCTGTGAGAATAGGGTTCTCCTAACAACTCTCAACACCCTTCACAAACTACATTTCCCAGGATTCTTTGGGGGAAGCCATTGCTATTTAAAGTGGAATAAATGTCTGGTGTGGATGTGGTCAGTGTGTTGTCGTGGCTCAAATGTAGGCCTGGGACCAGAGAAAACCCATGTTCAAATCCCCACTTAGCCATGAAGCACACTGGGTGAGTGTGGGCCTGTCCCTATTCCTTAGCCTACCCCTCCCTCACAGGATTACTGTGAGGATGAAATCACAGGGTTATTGTGAGGGGCGATGGAGAAACATGTATGCAAACCAGAGATCTTTGGAGGAAAAGAAGGATATAAATTAAGATATATTCTCTGTTGAGCAAGTTACGCTAAATCAGGGGTATCCCACATGATGCCCTCCAGATGTTGTGAACTGCAATTCCCATCATCCCAGGGGCATCACTACCGGGGTGCAGAGGGTACGGACTGCACCCGGGTGACACCCTGAGGGGGGTGACACCCAGAGCCGCCCCGCCCCATGCCGTTGGCCAGCAAAGGAGCCGAGAAGCGCTCCAGGTCAGCGCAGCCAACTCCTCCTCGGAGGCGGGCGGGCACCCGCTCGCTGGCAGTGAAGCCGGGACGGGCCTTCCACCACCAGCCTGGAGCGCATGGTGAGTGCCCGTGCTTGCACGCAACACCAGCCACCCCCGTCCATGCACCTGGGCGCCCCCGCACTCCCGCTAGTGACGCCGCTGCATCATCCTTGACCATTGGGCTGACTACCCCTGCTCTAAAATGTTTGGCTATCATGATTAGCACTTGCCGTGCAATGGATGCTTTCACTGGGTCCTATATGATATGTCTATTGTTTAGACTATGCCTAAATTGCAACTGTAGGTTTCCCCATGGTTTAATGAACAACACTTCAGCTTCGTGATATAACATTTGAACTGTCAGCGGTTAAAGTTTCTTGCCGTTTGGCTGTAGTTAGCTGCATATTCATTTCAAGTCATGCTGTCTCTTATATTATGTAAGGACTGTGACAAATTGTGTAACACACTGAGGAAAAGGTGGATGTGGTGAAATATAAGAGGCCTGTGGTCCTTCAAAAACCAATCTAGTACAAAACCCTGTCTATAGATATTTAGTCTCATTCCTGCTATGGAAAAGGAGTAAAACTGCTGCATCAGTGACTTTCCTCCCTCACACTGGGCAAAATACACCACAAAGAGTCTGATATATAATGTGAGACATCTGGATTGAAGAGTCTGACAGATGTTGAGAGGTTTTAAAACTGTATGTGGTATTTTTTATCTTTTAATAAAAAAAACCAAAGCTGTCTCCTATGATATTTGTCCAAATATTGAATGGTTGTCTAGAATTAACATAGGCAATGAGAAATATTTTTAAGTTGTCTTTTTTACTGAATACATTTTGAACTATTTCATTTTGATAGCAAAGTATATGCTTTAAGTATAGCTCATTGTAAAATGGGATCCAAAGCATGGTTAATGTTATTTATATTTTTTGAGTTTTTCAAAAACAACGTAACCACAACTTCTTTTAGACTGAACTGTTAACAAAAGATATTTCATATTAACAGCCCTAGTTCTCACTCCTTACTCATGTTATGATCTGCAAACTGTCCTATTACCTTAAGTCAGGGCTGACTTGACCATACTGATGGACTAGGCAGCTGCCTGGATGGCGCAATTCAAGGGGTGCTCCTCCCAGATAGGGAGAGGAAGTGGACAGTTCTTGTAAGGGGGAGACTAAGTAATGGCGCCTCGAAATGTGGCTAGATACCTACAGATATCATTCCAAATGATGTGCAAAGTAAGATGATTGTCAATAAATAAAGTATTGAACATAGTTGTGGGTCACTAGCTCTTGATTCTCAGTCATTCATTCCTAAATGCAGACATGAGAGCTAACTGCTTTGTTCTGCAATCCCAGAATTCTCTTTTAAGCTTTGAAGCACTACTCAGTTTCAAGACCTTGAAAATGACTCTGATAGGAAACCTAGATATGAGGGACTCAATAGCGTTATTTGGGCATTAATGCTCCCATGTTTGCCAACATGGGAGCAAAGAGCGGGGACGTGCCAAGTAGTCCAGCCCTATAATCTGCACATGAAGAGTGCAATCATCTATAGCAACAGAGCATCTTTGAACAGCGTTTTTGTGAAGACTTCATCATATCCCAGAACTCCAGTTCCAGGCTGCATGGAAGCCTTTGTGTCTACAGTAGTATGTCTGATGGTCCCATTTTTACAGATGGTTATGTTCTTCAGGCAAAGACTAGGAGTGGGGCTTTTGGCACATCCCCATTCTGATCTTGAAGAACAAATAGGGCTAGTGTTTCCCAAAGACTGAAGTCATTGTGGCATAATACTGTTATCACTCTGCTATAGTCATCAGTCACTTCACCTTCAGTAATTTCCGCTGGGGATCATTCAAATACCTTCTTAATTTATGGAACTTAAGTTTGAGGATGTGACTGAAGGAAAATTTGTCTCAGTTAATATCAGTGTGTGTGTGCGCGCGCGCGCGCATGTGTGTGTGCGTGCGTGCCTGATGTGGTTGTATCTTTGGATCAAATCTCTTCTTATTCATGAATCATGGGGTGGCTTTGGACAAAGCAAAATGTATTCTCCTTATGTCCTGGTTTGGAAATGCTGGTGACCCGCAATACAGAGCTATTCTGAAGGCGAGTAAGAGGAAAATAATAAATTGCTTTCCAGCTTAAAAGAACTCTGTAAGTGAAACCAACAAATATATTTAGGTTGTAAAAGAACTGTCTTCCTGATTCTTCTTTCTGGCAAATGTTGTAGAAATTTCCATAAGTAGACACATGAAAGCTATCTGGAACTGTGGATCCAGGCAAGTGTGAGGGCCTTGTATGCTGAACAGATTAGTTGTACTACCTTGTCTTGGAAATGCTGACTGTCTAGAAATAGCCTCTTAGGTTCATGGATGATGTCATAAAATGTGGTTTGACTAGAGCAAGTTAAATGATTTTCCAAAGTAGTCTTGGTAGCTTTTCTAATCTAGGCAAAGTTTAACATGATCATATGCAGTGATCTGCTATTAACATTATAGCAGTAAAATTTAGTGTCAAAGAAGATTAAGTAATAAGTTAAGGAAAGAGCTATATATTTCTGAACTCCCTTCCCAAAAGAGACGGTTGTGATATAAAAGAGCACTGTCTGCTTTGCAGTCACTGTAGTGTGTTTCTGTCAGGTCTGGTCTGTGAGTTTGAGGTAAGCTGGGAGTTGGGAACTAGGAACCATGGACTGAAGGCAGTAGTCAGGAGCAAAGAGCAGGTCAGAATGAAAGGACAAGCCAGGAGACCGTAGAGGTCAGGACCAATGAGCAAGATATATTTATTTATTTATATATTTATTTATTAAATTTTTACACCGCCCCATAGCCGAAGCTCTCTGGGCGGTTCACAACATCAAAATATCAACATACTATTTAAAACCACACATTAATCAATTTAAAACATAACCCATTAAATTTCCAAATAAACCTATACTAAACTAAAATACTAAAATACTAAAAATACTAAAATACTAAATGCTACAATACTAAAATGCTAAAATGCTAGAATGCCTGGGAGAAGAGGTAGGTCTTAACCTGGCGCCGAAAAGACAACAATGTTGGCGCCAGGCATACCTCATCAGGGAGGTTGTTCCATAATTCGGGGGCCACCAGTGAGAAGGCCCTTTTTCTTGTTACCATCCTCCGGGCTTCCCTCTGTGTAGGCACCCGGAGAAGGGCCTTCGATGTTGAGCGCAGTGTACGGGTAGGTTCATATCGGGAGAGGCGTTCCATCAAGTATCGTGGTCCCAAGCCGTGTAAGGCTTTATAGGTTAAAACCAGCACCTTGAATCGAGCCCGGAAACTATAGGCAGCCAATGCAAGCGGGCCAGAACCGGTGTTATATGTTCGGACCGCCTGGTCCGTGTTAGCAATCTGGCAGCTGCATTTTGCACAAGCTGCAGTTTCCGAACCATCTTCAAAGGCAGCCCCACGTAGAGCGCATTGCAGTAATCTAGTCTAGAGGTTACCAGAGCGTGGACAACTGAAGCAAGGTTGTCCCTGTCCAGATAGGGGCGTAGCTGGGCCACCAACCGAAGCTGGTAGAAAGCACTCCGTGCCACCGAGACTACTTGAGCCTCAAGTGACAGCGATGGTTCTAAAAGTACTCCCAAGCTACGAACCTGTTCCTTCAGGGGGAGTGCAACCCCATCCAGGACAGGTTGAGCATCCACCATCTGGTCAGAAGAACCACCCACTAACAGCATCTCAGTCTTGTCTGGATTGAGCCTCAGTTTGTTAGCTCTCATCCAGTCCATTGTCGCAGCCAGGCATTGGTTCAGCACATTGACAGCCCCACCTGAAAAAGATGAAAAGGAGAAGTAGAGCTGTGTGTCATCAGCATACTGGTGGCAACGCACTCCAAAACTCCTGATGACCGCACCCAGTGGCTTCATGTAGATGTTAAAGAGCATGGGGGACAGAACTGACCCCTGCGGAACTTCATACTGGAGGGTCCAGGGTATCGAGCAATGCTCCCCAAGCACTACCTTCTGGAGACGACCCGCCAAGTAGGAGGAAAACTACTGCCACGCAGTACCTCCAACTCCCAGCTCAGTGAGCCTCCCCAGGAGGATACCATGGTCGATGGTATCAAAAGCCGCTGAGAGATCAAGGAGAATCAACAGAGTTACACTCCCCCTGTCTCTCTCCCGACAAAGGTCATCGTACAGGGCGACCAAGGCTGTCTCCGTGCCAAAACCAGGCGTGAAACCCGATTGAAATGGATCCAGATAATCAGTTTCATCCAAGAGTGTCTGGAGCTGGTCCGCCTCCACTCGTTCTATGACCTTGCCCAGAAATGGAACATTTGCTACTGGCCTATAGTTATTAACAATTTCTGGGTCCAGGGAAGATTTCTTCAGAAGCAGTCTCACTACCACCTCTTTCAGGCAGTTAGGGACCACTCCCTCTCGCAATGAGGCGTTAATCACTTCCCTGGCCCAGCCGGCAGTTCCATCCCTGCTAGCTTTTATTAGCCAAGAGGGGCAAGGATCCAACACAGAAGTGGTTGCACGCACCTGTCCAAGCACCTTGTCAACGTCCTCGAGCTGCACCAACTGAAACTCATCCAAAAAATCAGGACAAGGCTGTGCTCTGGAGACCTCATATGATTCAACTGCTGTAATATTGGAGTCCAAGTCCTGGCGGATGCAGCAGATCTTATCTTGGAAGTGCCTAGCAAATTCATTACAGCGAGCCTTAGTTGGTTCTACCATGTCCCTAGGGCCAGAATGTAATAGCCCTCAGACAATTTTAAAGAGCTCCGCTGGGCGGCAGATAGATGCTTTAATGGAGGTAGCAAAGTAACACTTTTTTGCTGCCCTCACTGCCCCTAGATACAACTTGGTATAGGCACTTACCAGTGCATAATAAGATATAGTGATAGCCACCAACCTGAATGGCTTTAAAAGAGGTTAAGAGAAATTCATGGAGGATAAGGCTATCGGTGGCTACTAGCCATGATGTCTATGTTCTACCCCCAGTATTTGAGGCAGTATGGTTGCTGGGAATAACAAGTGGGAAGAGCATTGTTACACTCAGGCCCTGCTTGCAGGCTTCGCATCAGCATCTGGTTGGTCACTGAGAACAGGAAACCTGACTAGATAGACCTTTGGCCTGATCCAGCAGGGATATTTTTATATTGGAGTCAGACCCAAAGGATGCAGAAACACATCAGAGCTCAGAAAATATTTGTTGCTTGAGCAATGCTTAACTGGATCAGGAAGTTTATATTTTTTATGTAAATATATAACCTGTTCTTATATTCTTTCCTGTCCAAAAGGATCCATTGATCATCTTGGATAGGCCAGTTCAGTCTAGGGTCTGAAGATACTAAGCTGCCTAGGCAAATGATGTAACATGAAGTTCAGTGGCTCACTATGTAGGGTAGCTGCACACAGACACAAAGTTTCCCAGTCTGAGCCTGACTACCTCCCTGGTAGACTGTGAGAATGCTGTGGACTTAATATATCTCGACTTCAGCAAAGCTTTTGACAAAGTGCCCCGTGATATTCTGATTAGCAAGCTAGCTAAATGTGGGCTGGATGGAACAACTATCAGGTGGATCCACAGTTAGCTACAGAATGGCACTCCAAGAGTGCTTATCAATAGTTCCTTCTCAAACTGGGGGGAGGAAACAAGTGGGGTACCCAAGGTCTCAGTCATGGGTAGAGATGGTGAAGAATATTGGAAAAATCAAATTTAATACTGAATTCTGATTCAATCCGCATTCCTGATTTTCCTTCAGATTGGCTGTCTCTTTTAGTGTGTTTACAACACTAAACAACTGTCAGTGGCACTGGCTATTTTTTTTTAAAAAAAGACTGCCCCAATATTTATCTTTAAGCAATTATCTTCGTATCCTCTGAACTGCTGCTGTGTATATGAGGTGTTAACGATCGCTAATATCCATTAATCATCCTCTTATCTTTTTGTTTTGTTCTGTGAACTATTACAGCAATGGCCTTTCAAACTAATGTTTGTTTATTTTTTAACTTGTCTGTTTCTTTTCTGCCAGGTATTTGCCTCTCTCATAAACCCTAGAAATTAGGTATATATTGAAAATGTGATTATACTACTCTTTTTTTTGGTGATGCAAAAACCTTCCTGCTTGAACTGATGTTTTTTATATAATTTATGTCATTTGTGCCAGCAAGATTTTAATGTTTTGTTTATTAATATTTTTGTGTATAAATAAATTCTTTATTTCATTTCCATCATATATAGCCTATGAGTTATTATTACATTAGTTCTCAATCAATTCACATTCATTGCAAAATATAAAATATTTATTTTTCCAAAAGCAGTGCACTTCATTGCAATATGTGGGAGGCTTAACTTATGAATTAAGTAATTGGTAGCACAGCGAACCCTTTATTCCTCTCCTCAACGAACTACAAGAATTATGTCAGCTCCATAGGGAAATGAGGGGCGGCGGCAATGCGGTGTTGGCTCCATCAATGGTGCCTGCCTACAAGTTCTTGCTGCCTGGACTATTATGCAATCCAATACACACTTACCTGGAGGTAAGGGCTATTGAACCCAATGGAGCTTACTTCTGAATAGACATGTATTGGACTGCAGCCTTAGTCAACCACACAACTTCATTGAGCAGAGGCAATATTTTCTTCTAAGCCTCTTTCTCCCTATCTTCCCTGCCAAACTGACTATGTGACTGATTGTGTAATTCAGATGGGTGAGATTATTTCCCCCACCCCCTGCTTTGACTTTAATTCGTTGTGCAGCTTCTGTCTGAAAGTATGTATTCTTCCCTCCTCCCTCCATCAAGCATGGCTGTATGCACAGCAGAGGGGGCTGATGTGTCCCTTCATAACCACTAATTAGCCTCTTTTGAAGAGTACTTTATGTGATTGATCTGAATAGTATTAACTGTTAAATCCTTGCTTAAACACTTAGTGTAAAGCCCCAGACCAAAGCAATCAATAAGCAGTAGTGTAAAAGGTAAAGGTGTCCCCACATTTATAGTGCGAGTCGTTTCCGACTCTTAGGGTGACGTCTTGCAACGTTTACTAGGCAGACCGTATATATGGAGTGGGATTGCCAGTTCCTTCCTTGGCCTTTCTTTACCCCCCTCATTTTACCGACCACAGATGGATGGAAGGCTGAGTGGACCTCAACCCCCTTTACCGGAGATTCGACTTCCTCCTTCCGTTGGAATCGAACTCCGGCCGTGAGCAGAGCTTCAGCTGGATTACCGCTGCTTACCACTCTGCCCCACAGAGCTAAATGTAAATATTAACATAGGAATATGCTAGTAATGCCTTTTCTGCATTTTGCTTCTGGGTGCAAAGCCAAGCCAGCAATACAGCTCAGCAGCCATTCTTCTTTTGGTGTGGTGGTTTATTTATATTTATTTATTTATTAAATTTATATACCGCCCGACTAGCAATAGCTCTCTGGGTGGTGAACATAAAATAGCATAAAAATACAATGAATAACAAAATAATACTAAAATACAATCATCAATCCAATACAATAAACATTTTAAAAAGTAAATCAGTGTAACTTAAAATGCTTCAGAGAATAGGAAGGTTTTGACCTGGCGCCGGAAGGAGAGCAGAGTCAGCGCCAGGCATACTTCCTCAGGGAGACTGTTCCATAGTTCGGGGGCACCACTGAGAAGGCCCTAGATCTTGTCATCACCCTCCGGGCCTCCCTGTGAGTTGGAACCCAGAGGAGGGCCTTCATAGCAGAACGTAGTGCACGGGCCGGTTCATATCGGAAGAGGCATTCCGCAAGGTATCATGGTCCCGCACCGTATAAGGCTTTATAGGTTAATACCAACACTTTGAATCTAGCCCGGAAACATACTGGCAACCAGTGCAAGCTGGCCAGAACAGGTGTTATATGCTCGGACCGCTTGGTCCTTGTCAGCAATCTGGCCGCCGCATTTTGCACTAGTTGTAGCTTCCAAACTGTCTTCAAAGGTAGCCCTACATAAAGCGCATTACAGTAATCCAAACGTGAGGTTACCAGAGCATGTACCACTGATGTAAGGTCCTCTTTACTCAAATAGGGACGTAGCTGGGCTACCAACCGAAGTTGGTAAAACGCATTCCTAACCACCGAGGCTACTTGAGCCTCAAGTGAGAGGGAAGAGTCTAAAAAGACTCCCAGACTACGAACCCGGTCCTTTAGGGGGAGTGTAACCCCATCCAGGACAGGGTATATATCCACCATCCGATCAGAGAACCCGTCCACCAACAGCATCTCAGTCTTGTCTGGATTGAGCTTCAGTTTGTTAACTCTCATCCAGTCCATTGTCGCGGCCAGGCAACGGTTCAGCAAATCGACAGCCTCACCTGAAGAAGATGAAAAGGAGAAGTAGAGCTGCGTGTCATCAGCATACTGATGACAACGCACTCCAAAACTCCTGATGACCTCTCCCAACGGCTTCATGTAGATATTAAAAAGCAGGGGGGACAAAACTGACCCCTGCGGGACTCCATATTGGAGAGCCCGCGGTGTCGAGCAATGTTCCCCAAGCACTACCTTCTGGAGACGACCCGCCAAGTAGGAGCGGAACCACTGCCAAGCAGTACCTCCAACTCCCAACTCCGCGAGCCTCTCCAGAAGGATACCATGGTTGATGGTATCAAAAGCCGCTGAGAGATCAAGGAGAATCAACAGAGTTACACTCCCTCTGTCTCTTTCCCGACATAGGTCATCGTACAGGGCGACCAAGGCTGTCTCAGTGCCAAAACCGGGCCTAAAACCCGATTGAAATGGATCTAGATAATCAGTTTCATCCAATAGCGCCTGGAGCTGGCCAGCAACCACCCGTTCCAAGACCTTGCCCAGAAATGGAACATTCGCCACTGGCCTGTAGCTGTTAAAATTGTCTGGGTCCAAGGAAGGCTTTTTCAGGAGTGGTCTCACCACTGCCTCTTTCAGACAGCCCGGGACCACTCCCTCTCGTAAAGAGGCATTTATCACTTCCTTGGCCCAGCTACCTGTTCCATTCCTACTAGTTTTTATCAGCCAGGAGGGGCAAGGATCCAGTACCGAAGTGGTTGCACGTACCTGTCCAAGCACCTTGTCCACGTCCTCGAGTTGAACCAACTGAAGCTCATCCAACAAAACAGGACAAGACTGTGCTCCGGAGATCTCACTAGGATCTACTGCTATAACTTGAGAGTCTAGGTCCTGGCGGATACATGAGATCTTATTCTGGTTCTGCTTGCATTCAACTTCACTAGAAGAATGTGTGCAGTTAGCCTGCACCCCAGCCATCAAAGGGAAACAGTGGTGTGTAGATGAGACAAAAGTGCTCATAAAAATGGTCCAAATATGATCAAGGAAGGGACAGTGGTGCATACTTAAGGTACCTACAAGCGTGTGTGTGTGTGACTGTGTATGTGTGTGACTGTGCACTGTGGGGTCCTTCAACATTGACATCGTTATGAATTAATGGAAGGAAATGTGAAATACAGTGAGTCTTATAAAAAGCAGATGTGCCTATGTGGGCATAACTACATAAAAAGTTTAACTCTCCCCCCCAATAATAATTGTGGAAAAAACTGCAGTTTGGGGGGGGTTACTGAGAATTTACCAGTGGAATAAATATACAATGAGGCAAACATCAATGCACCAAGCAGGCAGAAGGAAAAAAACCCTAATCCCATTCCCTGCCAAATTATTAAGCAGCACATCTGTTAGCCTGAGGCAAGAGACAGACTAAAAGGTGATTATCTGCCTAATTGATATGTAAATAGGGGGACAAACCACTTGGAAGACTGTAATTTTCTGTAAGCATTTTTGTTAAAAATTACATTTTTTATTCAGCAAAAAAAAAAATCAGCAGATCAAATCAGAAAGTGCAAAAGCAAGCAATCAGGAAAAAACGACTGGAATACAAGTGGACAGGAACTAGGCAGCGATCCCCATCTCTAGTCCTGGGCCCAGTGCTCTTCAACATTTTTATTAATGATTTGGATGAGGAGGTGCAAAGAATGCTTATCACATTTGAAGATGACACAAAATTGGAAGGGATAACTATTATTATTATTATTATTAAATTGTATTTATACCCCACCTTGAGGGCCTTTGGCCCTCAAGGCAGCTTACAAAGAAACAGAAACACAGGTATAAAAATACAATAAAAGCAATACAATTTACAAAGATTAAATTAAATAACAAATAACATTATAAAAACAAAATTAAATAACAAATAATACTATCATTATCGGCACTGCCAAGAAAGAGGAGGTGGTGTTAGCGGGGACGGCAGCTCCCGAGAGGCAGAAGGCAACACACAGGCATTTGCTACAGCAAATACCCTGGAAGACAGAAACTAAATTCAAAGGGATCTTGATAGGCTGGAGCACTAGGCTGAAAACAACAGAGAGAAATTTAACAGGGATAGTGCAAAGTTCAACACCTAGGAAAAAGAAACTAAATGCACAGTTATAAGATGGGAGATACTTGGCTCAGCAATACTACATGCAAGAAGGATCTTGGGATTGTTGTTGATCACAAGCTGAATATGAGCAAACAGTGGCTCAATCTGGCTGCAAAAAAAAAAAGCAAATGCTATTTTAGGCTGCATTAACAGAAATATAGTTTCCAAATTGCGTGAAGTACTGGTTCCCCTCTATTTGGCACTGGTTAGGCCTCATGTTGAGTACTGTGACCAGTTCTGGACACTGCACGTTAAGAAGGATGCAGACAAACTGGAATAGGTACAGAGGAGGGCAACAAGGATGATCAGGAGACTGGAAACAAAGCCCTATGAGGAGAGACTGAAATGTTATGTAAGTTGGTATAAAAGAGCAGAGATCGTCAACGGTCTGAGATGTGTGTGCATGCCAGTGTGTGCGTTTACCTAAGTGGTAAGCTTTTACTCTGCATTAGGATCACTGAGACTTAAGACTTAGTAAAATAAGAAAAGCGACTTTAGCTTGGAAAAGTTACTTTTTTGAACTACAACTCCCATCAGCCCAATCCAGTGGCCATGCTGGCTGGGGCTGATGGGAGTTGTAGTTCAAAAAAGTAACTTTTCCAAGCTCTGGGAATACATAGTAGATAGTTAGCTAGAACTAAGTATGCCTTTCCTAAGTTGGAGGGGCAATACCCAGACATGGGTATTGCCCTCATGGCTCAGGAGAGAGAACAAAGACAAAGGTGTCTCCTCTCTCTCGGACAGTTGAAGAAGAGAAGACAGAAAGGGCGGAAGGAGGAGGGGCAGATAAGCTTCCCTAAGCATATCAGTCTGCGATGGAAGTCAGTCAGTCAGAGCATCACAGGTAAAGGTAATCAAGCCTAGCTATCTGGAGGTAATCAAGCCTAGCTATCTCCCTTCTGGAACATAAACAAAAGAACAAAACAGGAGTTGCTCTTGCCCTACTTCCAACATGAAAGAACTGGGCATGTTTAGCCTTGAGAAGACTGAGGGGAGATATGATAGCACTCAAATACTTGAAAGGTTGCCACACTGTTGAGCCCCAGGGTACTCAGGGGGGCCTGGATCAGGAGGTGGGGGACTACCAGGGCCCCTTTCCAGGGCAGAATGACTCTGGGGGAGCTCTTCGAGGGGGCACACCCAGCTCTGCAGATGGGAGAGTTGTCAGATGTGGAGGATGCTCCTGAAGATCTGGGGAGAGGAGACACGACCATCCACTCTCTGATTCCCACGGGAAATTTGCCTGCTCACGTGGAGACCCCTCCCTTGCCAAGTGCCCCAGGAGAGCCGTTGGAGCAAGACCTCTCTTGTGCACCAACTCCACCCCAGGATTCCTTGTCTGGCCCTTCAAATGCCTCCCTGCCAGAAATGTCTCCTCCCCCTTCAATGGAGTTGGCACCTGAGGAGTCTAGACTGTCTGATGAGCAGATGTGTGCGTGCCCTCTGTCACCTTGTGCGTGCCGCCGAGACCTGACAGGGGAGATAGATTCTCTACAGACACCTCCCCGTCCCCTGGATCTAGGCTGATGGAGTGCCACAAAACCTGGTGGGCAAAGCTAGGAGAGACCTTGCCTTGGTCATTTAGCCAGGTTTCAGTCATACAAGCAAGGTCAGCGCATTCATCCAGGATTAAGTCCTGAATTAAAGTGGTTTTATTAGTCACTGACCTTGCATTCATCAGCAGGACAGTAAGATCCAGGGAGTTCCCAGCATAGATACCAGTGTCCCGAGGGTTGGAAGGGGGACCAGAAGGAATGCAAGCACAAAGATGTTATGTTATGTTACAGTTTATTTCTATGCCACCTTTTGGCCAAAAAGGCCCTCAAGGCGGCTAACAAAAATTAAACACAAATAAAAAATACACATCAGAAAAGAACAATACAGTTTACAAAAAATTAAATAAAAATATTAATATTGTTAAAAAAGCAACAGCAACATCTTTCAATAACAATACAATAACAAATGTCCTATTGTCTCAGACGCAATGCTTCTTAATGGATTTAGTTGGTATGTTCAGCTTCAAGTCATCCAGAGATGTACATGTATGTGTGAAACAGCCCCATGTGCCTTTGCTGGATCTCTTTGCAGGCATGTAGCTCCTCTCCTTGAGTGGCAGTGCTGGCCCAAAGCAGCAATCACAGAGAAAGCAAGAGAAGCAGCAGGCGTCTCCGCCCGAGCTCAGCAGCGCTGAGGCACCACCAGCACCCAGCTGTATCCGGAGGAGGAGGATGTAGCCTATCAGTCCCAGCCATAGTGGCATAGAAGCAGCAATGAGTACTGGCGGCAGCCGCTGCCGCTTCTCTGTGCGCCTGCAAGGCAGCCCTATAGTATAGTATTTAATCCAGCCTAGCCTTTTAAATATACTCTCCTGTGTTTTTGATCAAGTCAAATTTGTCCCATGCTAGTTACAGCACAAACTTTGGCCTCACTTGTGCACAATTGTTACCAGCATTTCCTTCACACTATGTGGAGGGAGGTGGGCTGAATGGCATCATGTACTAGCTCTTGTGGCCTCTTGTAAACAATTTCCTCTGTCTTAACATAGAGCAGTTTTGGAATGTCTAGCTGTTCCTGTAAGTAATTGGCACCATATCAGCTGTCCTGGTCAGTTCTTAAAATTAGAAGGGAGCAAACTAACATACTTCTAGTGCCAGGAAGCACACAAGCAGCACCCTCTTTCCCCAGTAATTGCTTGTACATGATAAACTCTGGCTTTAAACACTCATTAAAAAAATCATAGCACTCATGTTGTTTGGGCAAACAGAGAGAACAGGGTAATTTCAGTATGAACAGCACAAGGGTTGGTAAGTGGGCTGTCAGATTTTGGAAGAGTATTTTTTCAATAGAAGAGACCGTTGGGACATCTTGGACAATCTACTAAACTAAACAGGGACAAGAAAAACGGGCACTAAATACGGCCCTCTAGTCCTCTGTAACTGGCCCTTGGGATTCTCCTCAGGCCACACACCCCTGTCCCCAGCCTGCATCCCTCACCAGCCCTGTTTTGGATCCTCATTTTGCCTGGCTGGAAAGTGTCCTTCAACTCTAATAATGCTTCTTGCTTGCCTGGATGGAGGACACAGAGTAGTGTCTCTAAAAACTAGGCGACTGTACAAAGGTAAAAATTCACATCTGCTGCTCTGCTCACTTTTGCTTCTGGCCCCACCCACCACTGGCATGTGGCCCTCAGAAGGTTACCCAGAAGGGAATGCGGTCCTCTGGCTGCAGAGGCTAGGAGAGAGGACTCAGAGCCAAGCGGGGAAACTTGAGGGGGCCCCAATTAGTGTAGCGATTGATAGAGGGAGATATGGCATTGTGAGGAGGACTTGCCAGGTAAAGGGAATGCGGCCCAGGCAGTTAATGGTTGTGCCTTGTTCTGGTCCTCCCCACACCCGCAGGTTTGTTGGTTGCCCTATCAGCCAGCTCTCAGACCTCCAGCTGCTGCTCCTAAATGCCAAATCGGTGCATAATAAGATCTCCCTCATTCATGATTTAATTGTGGATGAGACAGCCGATCTGGCATGTATAACCGAGACCTGGGTGGGTGAGCAGGGAGGAGTCAGTCTCTCCCAGCTATGTCCACCAGGGTACCTGGTCCAGCATCAGGGTAGACCTGAGGGTCGGGGAGGGGGGTTGCTATGGTCTATAGGGGCTCCATCTCCCTCTGCAAGCACCCTGTCCATGTGACTACTGGTCTGGAGTGTTTGTACCTTGTGTTGGGTCAGCGGGACAGAGTGGGGATTCTGTTGGTGTACTGCCTACCCCACTGCCCAACAGACTCCCTAGCTGAGCTGACAGAGGTGGTCTCGGGTGTACTGTTGAGATCCTCCAGACTGTTGGTTCCGGGGAATGTCAACATCCATGCAGCCACCTTATATGGGGCGGCTCAGGATTCCATGGTTTCCATGACAACCATGGGACTGTCCCAACATGCCATTGGCCCAACACATGTAGTAGGGCATACTCTAGACTTGGTTTTTGCATCTGGACATGGAGATGGTGATCTGAATGTGGGGGGCCTTACATCAGTCCCTCTGTCATGGACAGATCACTGCTTGCTGAAGTTTAGACTTACAGTGGCTTTTCCCCTCTGCAAGGGTGGGGGACCTATTAAGTTGGTCCACCCCCAGAGACTAATGGATCCAGATGGTTTCCAAAGGGCTCTGGAGAGTTTTCTGGCTGATAGGGCTGGCGCTCCTGTCGAAACCCTGATTGAACTGTGGAATAAAGAAATGACCCAGGCGGTTGACATGATTGCTCCTGAGCGCCGTCTCCTATGTAGAGCTTGTACGGCTCCATGGTACACCCCAGAGCTGAAAGCGATGAAACAATATAGGAGATGGCTTGAGTGCAGATGGAGACAAACTCCTGGTGGATGCAATGACACACTGGTAAGTGCCTATGCTAAGCTGTATTTAAGGGCAGTGAGGACAGCAAAAAAGCAATATTTTGCTGCCACTATCAAATCATCAATCTGCCGCCCAGCGGAGCTTTTCAGAATTGTCTTGGGGCTATAACACGCTGGCCCCAAGGACATGGTAGAACCATCTGAGGCCCACTGTAATGAATTTGCTAGGCACTTCCAGGATAAAATCTTTAGCATCTGCTAGGACTTAGACTGCAGTGTTATATCAGGTGAATCAAGTGGGGTATCCAGAGCACAGCCTTGTCCCGATTTCTTGGATGAGTTTCTTGGCTAATAAAAGCTAGCAGGGATGGAACAGGTGGCTGGGCCAGGGAAGTGATTAATGCCTCTCTGTGAGAGGGGGTGGTCCCTGGCTGCCTGAAAGAGGCGGTAGTGAGACCACTCCTGAAGAGACCCTCCCTGGACCCAGAAAATCTAAATAACTATAGACCGGTAGCAAATGTTCCATTCCTGGGCAAGGTCCTTGAACGAGTGGCAGCAGGCCAGCTCCAGACACTCTTGGATGAGTCCAGTTATCTGGATCCATTTCAGTCAGGTTTCAGGCCTGGTTTTGGCATGGAAACAGCCTTGGTCGTCCTGTATGATGACCTTTGTCAGGAGAGAGACAGGGGGAGTGTGACTCTGTTGATTCCCCTTTATCTCTCAGCAGCTTTCAATACCATCAAACATGGTATCCTTCTGGGAAGACTGGTTGAATTGGGAGTGGGAGGGACTGCATGGCAGTGGTTCCACTCCTACTTGGCAGGTCAGCTCCAGAAGGTAGTGCTTGGGGAACATTGCTCGGCACCCTGGACTCTCCAGTATGGGGTTCTGCAGGCGTCACTTCTGTTCCCCGTGCTGTTCAACATCTACATGAAACCGTTGAGTGTGGTCATCCAGAGCTTTGGTGTGCGTTGCCATCAGTATGCTGATGACACGCAGCTCTATTTCTCCTTCTCATCCTCTTCAGGTGAGGCTGTCAATGTGCTGAACTGGTGCCTAGCTGGGACAATGGACTGGATGAGGGTTAGTAAACTGAGGCTCAATCCAGACAAGACTGAGATGCTGCTAATGGGTGGTGGATGTCCAACCTGTCCTGGATGGGGTTACACTCCCCCTGAAGGAGCAGGTTTGTAGCTTGGGGGTTCTCCTAGAACCAGCTCTCTCACTGGAGGCTCAGGTAGTCTCGGTGGTACGGAGTGCCTTCTACCAACTTCGGTTGGTGGCCCAGCTATGCCCCTATCTGGACAGGGATAACCTGGCTTCAGTTGTCCATGCTTTGGTAACCTCCAAGTTAGATTACTGCAATGCGTGGGGCTGCCTTTGAAGATGGTTCGGAAACTGCAGTTTGTGCAAAATGCAGCGGCCAGATTGGTAACAGGGACCAGACAGTTTGAACATATACAACTGATTCTGGCCCACTTGCATTGGCTGTCTGTACGTTTCTGAGCTTGATTCAAGGTGCTGGTTTTAACCTATAAAGCCTTACATGACTTAGGACCACAATACCTGATGGAACGCCTCTCCCGACATGAACCCACCCATACACTACACTCAACATTGAAGATCCTCTTCCGGGTGCCTACTTGGAGGAAAGCTGGGGGTCTGGCAACAAGGGAGTGGGCCTTCTCAGTGGTTGCCCCCAAATTATGGAATGATCTCCCTGATGAGGTGTGCCTAGCGCCAACACTGTTATCTTTTCGGCGCCAGGTCAAGACTTTCTTCTTCTCCCAGGCACTTTAGCATGTGTTTTTAAGTTGCTTTTTTTAAAAAAAAATGTGTTTTTAAATTTGTATATTTGTTTTTAATGTTTTTAATTGTTGTAAATCATAGAATCATAGAATCATAGAGTTGGAAGGGGCCTTGTAGGCCATCGAGTCCAACCCCCTGCTCACAGCAGGAAATCCACAGCTAGAGCATCTCCCGCAGATAGCTGTCCAGCCTCTGCTTGAAGACATCCAGCGAAGGGGATCCCACCACCTCCCTAGGCAGTCGGTTCCATTGCCGAACTGCCCTTACTGTCAAGAAGTTCCTTCTAATGTCCAATCTGAATCTACGCTCCTGCAACTTAAAACCATTAGACCTAGTCCTACCCTCTGGGGCAGCAGTGAACAAATCTGTACCCTCCTCTATGTGACAGCCCTTCAGGTACTTAAAGAGTGTAATCATGTCAACCCTCAGCCTTCTCTTCACCAGACTGAACATGCTAAGTTCCTTCAACCTTTCCTCATAAGACTTGTTCTCCATACCAGCTATCATCCTCGTCACCCTCTTCTGAACCCACTCTAACTTGTCTATATCTTTCTTAAAATGAGGCCCCCAGAACTGAACGCAGTATTCCAGATGAGGCCTGACTAATGCAGAATATAGTGGGAGTATTACTTCCCTCGACCTGGAAACTATAGCTCTGTTTATGCATCCCAAAACCATGTTTGCCTTTTTTCCCGCAGCATCACACTGCTGGGTCATGTTCAACTGCCCAGACAGCTTCAGCTATGGGGTGGTATACAAATGCAATAAATATAGATAGATATCTAAATATAGATAGATAGATAAATAAATAAATAAAATGGTTCCGCATCCTTACAACTTAAATGCAGAAATGGCTGGTCCTTTTCTCACTGAAGTTGTGTTACCGAAGCTTTCCCTAAGGGACTGCACTGCTATTGACCGATGCCTTGATTTCCACAGCTTATGGTGGCCCCATGCTTCTGGGTAATGGGTTATCCAAACAGAGCATGGCATTTGCCATTGCTGAATCCATATGGTGACCTCAAGAAAGGGAAATGACAAATAGAAGAAACACCTGATACACATGTCTAAATGTCAAAGGATAAAGTGTGTCAGATGTTTGTGCCATTATGAAGAGGACTCTCCCCCCCTGCCTTCTGTTAAAATCAGGGCGGTTGTAAAGGGTGGCCAGGTGGGGCACTGGCCCAAGGGCCCCTGGAGCTACAGGGGGCCCTCCGCTCTCCTTCCGCGATCCATGGAAGCATCCGCGGACCACCATCTCCCTGCTATCCCCCCACTTTACCTGCCTTTCCGTTGTTTTTTACGGCTCGCAGATTTGCCATCAATCAAGATAGCGGCCAAGGTTTCCTTAAGGGGCTGAAGCCTCTGCCGCCATCTTAGTTGATGGCATGCATGTGTGCTACACATGCGCATTGCTGACATCAACCAAGATGGCGGCAGATGCTTCAGCCCCTTAGGGAAACCTCGGCCGTCATCTTAATTGATGGCAAACCTGTGCGTGCCCCAAAAAACAACGGAAAGGTAGGTGAAGCGGGGGGATAGTGGGGGGATGGCGGACGGTGCAGAAGCACCTGTCTTGCAGTCCGCAGATGCTTAAGTTCCGCATATCACGGAAGGGGAGCGGTGGGGCCCAGGGCAGGTTGGTACCCAAGGGCCCTGGCTTGCCTGGGGCTGGCCCTGGTTAAAATTTTTAAACTGGGAAAAATAATATATTGCGTCTACTGGAAGTGTAACCTTTTGACCTAATACAGACATGCTGCAAGTTGCAAGCTTTGCTGTGAAAGAATTTAGACATTTTTAGAGGGAGAAGATAAGAAGTTTTCTTGACTTGAACATGGATTGTGCATGTTGAGACCTATTGACTAGGGCCTGTGATTCCCATGATTCAACAATTTCAGCTCTGCAAAACTTGGGACCAGAGTACCTGAGAAAACATTTCAGAGGCTGTCTAGGTTTTAAGATCTTCAGGAAAGGCCCATCTTTTCTCCCTCCAACACTGTTTCCCAGTAACTTGAGAGAGGGTCCTTTTGGTGACTCTTCCTAGGCTCTGGAACTCCTTGGAAAGGGAAGCCCCTTTAGCCCCTTCTGTGATGACCTTCCACCAACAAGCCTATCTGTTTTTACTTAGACAAAGCTTTGGCGTCATTAAGCTGGTTGTTAAAGCTACACATAACATAGTAAACAATGGGGCCATATTCAATTAACTAGTTGCACTAGCAGAAGCCAGCATAAGGATTCCTGCTAGCTCAGTGGGACTTCTCCTCTCTCCTTCCCCTGAGCACCCCCAGCACCCTCCCCAAATCTGCTCTGGAGAGTTGAGAGAACCCCTGGAACAGTGTGTGTACAGAGGAGAGTTGTTCCATTCCATTGAGCAAGCAGAAATGGTTGCGCTGATGAAATAATCCCTTTAGTGCTACGTTAAACACAACCCACAGGGGCAAAAATAATAAATGTACACATGTTAGCAAAACTATCACCAAGGGACAAGAGAGTGTTGTTTTTAGGGTTGCCAGGTCAGAAGCAACCCAAAACCGGAGATTTTAGGGACGGGCCCAAGTGATGTCATGGGGCAGGCCTGAGTGATGTCATGGGGCAGGCCCAAGTGATGTCATTAAGCATGATACATTAAGCATCAATCACAGTTGCTTGGAGTGTACAATTAAAAAAAAATCTGACTGGAAATTAAGCTAGACATCTTAGCTAAAAGATGGAGCCTGGTAGTGAACATTTAATCTAGCCTACTTGCTTTCGGCAAGAAGGGTTTAAGTGCCTTCAGGCCAGGCCAGTCACCAGAAGGCCACTGTAGGAAGAAGGGAGCCTAGTGTTGTGGAGATGTTAGATGGGAGCATTCGGGAGTAAAGATGGATGCCCCTGAAGGCTGTAATTCTAAACACATGTACTAAGGGACTAAGCCCCATAGAACTCAATAGGACTTACTTCTGAGTAGATATAGTTTGGATTGTGCTGTTGGTAAAGCTTGACTAGGGATCCTCTGCAAAGACATCCATATCCAAGCAGGGTTGGCAACCCCCTGCCTGGAATGCGTTGCCCTTATCTTTTAATGTGGCTGCTCCAAACTTCTTTACATATTTGACCTTTCACTTCAGAAAGAGGTCTGAGAAATGAGTAAGAGTAAGAAGATTCTGTACCCTTTCTGTCTGCATACATGCCCTCATCCTTCCCCTGCGCCCAGCAGAAGCTCTGGGCCAGGCGGGACGCAGTGGCATCTCATAGAGGACACCCTCCCCTTTCATGGGGTGTATGATTTGTCCTGGCCTAGAGCAGGTTTCGGGGTGGGCACCCCCAGTTACTTATTTTTTTCTATGTGTTTTTGTCCATTTTGATTTGGCATTGATGCACCTGTGCATGCCTGGTGCCCAGCAGAAGCTCTGGGCCGGACAACATGCACTGGCATCTCATAGAGGACACCCTCCCCTTTCATGGGGTATATGATTTGTCCTGGCCCAGAGCAGATTTTGGGGTGGGCACCCCCAGTTACTTATTTTTCCTGTATGTTTTGGTCTGCTTTGATTTTGCATAGATGCCCTCATCCTTCCCCTGCACCCAGCAGAAGCTCTGGGCCAGGTGGGACGCAGTGGCATCTCGTAGAGGACACCCTCCCCTTTCCTGGGGTATATGATTTGTCCTTTCCCAGAGCAGATTTTGGGGTGGGCACCCCCAGTTACTTATTTTTTCCTGTATGTTTTGGTCTGCTTTGATTTTGCATAGATGCCCTCCTCCGTGCCCTGCGCCCAGCAGAAGTTCTGGGCCAGGTGGGATGCAGTGGTGTCTCGTAGAGGACACCCTCCCCTTTCCTGGGGTATATGATTTGTCCTGTCCCACAGCAGAGCTTGGGGTGGGCACCCCCAGTTACTTATTTTTTATGATTTTATGACATCATTATGTATTTATGATAATATCAGTAGCCTGATGATTTTGATTGCATAAATGTATTTTCTTGATGGGGAGAGTCCCCCAATCACAGTGATATATCATACAGGGTACCCCAACATATATTTTGGGGTTCAGAGACATGTTAAGTTTGGTTTGAAGTTGCTGTAGTTGTCAACTCTTCTTTTTTAGTGTTTTGAACTTTCAAGCAAATAAGGAACTGGGAACTAGGAACCAACTTCAGCATCGTATCAGTTAAATAGATTAAACAGTTGAGGGGGCGGCAGCTGACGTTTTGGTGTATATCTCGGGAACCAGACGACCTAGAAATTTTTTTTTTAAATTGAAGCTGAGAGTCCGGAGATTAAGGGGTGCTAGCCAGAGAGCCGGAGGCCCCCCAAAAAACTAGAGACTCTGGCCAAAAACCGGAGACCTGGTAACTCTAGTTGTTTTTGTTTAGATAAACCTGCCCAAAAGGATGAAGCCTGTGGATTAGGATAAAATACTGGAATGATTTGATAGGATCTCGTTTAATCTGTAATTGTTATTTTATATTTTACTTTGTATTTTATTGTTACTAGCTGCCTTGAGCACTATTTGGTGATAAGAAGGGATATAAATGTTACTTATAAATGAAGTAAACATTTTAAAGTTCCTAGATAATAAAATAATAATAATAATAATAGCAATATATACTATACTATACTATACTATACTATACTATACTATACTATACTATACTATACTATACTAGTGTTTAGTATAATTTGTTCCAGATATTTAGAGCCAACTAAATGTTTATCTAGTCCCCACTGAACTGTGTGGATGCATCTGCTGCAAATGGGACACGGATGTGGATGAGTGTTTTAAACGGATGATCAGCCTTAAGATAGAACAAGACTTCTAATCAGAACCACCCTGGTCACTCAGTTCATGCATTCAGGATTGAGTTTTCTGCCTTAGTTGAAAAGATTTCCTGAAACCCAGCACCCATCTGAAGACAGAAGATGGATCTAAGCCCTGGCTCAATTTAAATGAAGAGATGCTTGGTGGAGAAAGACTAGCATCAAGGGGCTGAGCATTTCCATCTGCCACACTACACTTCTTTGCCTTGGAGCCAGAGTGGGGCAAATGAGTGTGCCACCCCAAGTCCCAGAGGAGTGCTTAATCCTTAGGGGGGTTTTTTTGTGGAAAATTATCTTTTTAATTTGACATGATAAACAATTACCTCCTCCATTTAAAGAATGACAGCTTGTTTTAAGGACAGAACAATTTAAGAATAGAACCCTCTGAAAAATTCAGTGAATAAGACAAGATGAGTGCACAAAGGCTTCATCTGGAAGAGCCCCCAAAAGTCTGCTCACTCAAGAGTTTCCTTGAATGGGGGTGGATTTTTCATAATCACAATCGCCCTATAATTATTTAAGTTATCCTGGAAAAAAAAAAGCCTGTATAGTAACATGACACTTGAAGAGTTAAATATTAGATCTTTGTATTATGGGCTAGAGTTAGACTCCACCCCTTGGACTTTCCTTTGTTCTGCTTTTCTGTTTCTGTTGTGTTCTCTACCCAGCCAGCAATCAAAAAGCATGTTTGTTTGCCTGCAGTAAGATACAAGTTTTTGTTTATTTTGCAATTATTATGATGAGCAGAACAGGATTGGGTCTGGTTTCACACATGGGTTTATTGTGTCAGTTTTGCAGATTAAAATGGTAGTGCTTCTGTGCAATTTTTAAAATTCCTTTCATACTGCAGTAGGTGTTGCATTAAGGAACCATGGCTTGTTCAGTTGATATACCAGCGTTTCATGCAAATGACTGTGCACTGCTGCAACGAACAATGTCTTGTTTTCGTCCCTTACCTATTACACATGTGCACCGTAGTTCCCCATTCTGTAGGAGGTCTAAGATCTCATCCCATCACCATGCAACCCCTCTCCCTTTAGCATCTGACATTTTTGTGGGTATGTGTGGGAAAAGGAGGGAGGGAAAGCTGCTACCCATGCCTATACTGGAATACTGGTACAATTTTCATCAGCCAAAAAAATTGACACATGCCTAAAGAGTGGGAAAGGATTGCATGCTGGGATGCCTGTCATGTGAGTGGATGCAGCTAGAGCAAAATTCCCATTTCCTAGTTTCCAAGCTTACAAAAGGATTATTTCTGGAATCATTTATCATGGAAATGAGCACTAAACTTCCACTACGTGCCACTATATTCCCGGAACTAGCTTTTACATTGTATCACATAAAATGTGCAAATTAACAGGGAAGAAATCATTGGAAAAAATGAAATAAAGTGCAGTGTGAAAGCAGCCAGGGTGCTTATTGTTAAAGGGTGATATGTGCAGATCAATTTGGCCTTTTCAGGTTTTCTGGGCAGAAAAATCAACTCAGCAATCAGTAAAAGTGTGAGGCTGGTGGTGTGTGTGTTAGTGAAAGGAGGTGCAGCTAGGACCCTGACTGAAGGCTCTCTCCAGGTACCTATTTAAACTCACGCCTGACAAGGGCGCAAGCCCTTGGCGTGAATCAAAGTGCAACAGCAAAAAGGCTCTCATCCTGTGACTCTCAGTTGGGGCAAGTAGCCTGAGCACAAGATTCTGGCCTACAAGGCATTAATGGAATGTGCCAGTTTACTGGTGGACTGGATGATTTCAAGATCATGCATTTTCAAATCCCTGCCTATGGACATACAATTTGTCCTACTGCAAATCATTTTGTACATTATCCTCAGGATGATGGTGTTACCTTCTGTTATGGGTATTGTGTGTGAGTTGAATGATTGTGTGTGCTCCCTGGTGAGAGGAGGGAGCTCCAGGGATGGGAAGTGTGCAGTGTTGCCTCACCTTTTGGTGAGAGTGTAAGTTGGGGTAGTAGTAGCAGAAGTGGGAGTGATGCTGCTCCCTGTACACATATACTTGTGTGTTTGGTGGGTGGGGTTGTTTTGTCTTCCTGGTATATTTGTGTTTTAATCTGTTAGTAGTGATTGTGATTTATTCTGTTATTATAGGTTATATTGATGATTAAGATTTTTTAAAATGTTTCGTATTGTCTTTTTTATCATTAATTTTTATTCAAATTTTCAAAGACAAAAAACAAAACAAAACAAAAACAATTAAACAATAAAATAAAATGTTGACTTCCGATTTGTCGCAGATCAGTTATAGGTCTACAATATATAACAATCCTGTCTCTAAAATTATATTATAAAATCACTTTCCTCCAGTAGTTATCTTAATTAATCATCAAATCTCATAAACATTACTTTATTCTTTCCACAAAAAGTCAAAGAGAGGTTTCAATTCCTTGAGAGATATATCTTTCAATTTTTCTCCAAATAAACATATCGCTTAATCCATCTGATTCAAATCTGTTAGGCCCAATAATTTCAATAGCCATTCTTCCATTATCTGTATTAATTCCATCTTCCATCTTCAATAATCCTGTTAAGTCCAGTAATTTCAGTAGCCATTCTTCCATTATCAGTATCCCATAATAATCTTGTTGTCATAGCCATAGTCCAAATAAACATATTGATTAATCCATCTCGTCAAATCTGTTAGGTCCAATAATTTCCATAACCATTCTTCCATTATCAATATTAATTCCATCTTCCATCTTCAATAGTCCTGTTAAATCCAGTGGTTTCAGTATCCATTCATCCATTATCAGTATCCCATGATGATCTTGCTGTCATAGCCATAGTCATATAACAAGAGTCTGATGGGAATTTCCCCCATCACAAATATGTCCTTGCCATCAATTCTGAATATGTTGCTGAAATATTGTTGTAAAGTCACATCTCTGCTCTTCTTTTTTACAAAATGCACTGGCTCATCTCTTAAAAGTTTTTCCATTGTCACATATTTGTAGTTAATTCCATAAATTTTTTCTATGTCAAGCCCCATCACATCATTCCAGTCAAGAATTCTGAATATGTTGCTGAAATATTGCTGCAAAGTCATATCTCTGTTCTTCTTTTTTACAAAATGCACTGGCTCATCTCTTAAGAGTTTCTCCACTGTCACATATCTGTAGCCAACTCCATAGATTTTTTCTATGTCAAGCTCCATCACATCATTCCAGTCCAGAAAATTATCCAAGACATTGATAACTTTACCACCAAAATCTTCATTAATTTCTTCAGAGACAACGTTGAATTCCAAACAGTAAACTTTATTTCTAACATCCATAAACTCCAAATCTTTTTCCAATTTCACATTTGTTCCAATCTCCAGGGCTTGTAGCTTCCCTTTAATTTTTCTTTTCTCATCTCTAATCTCATCAAACACCTCTCTCACAGAATCTCCTATTTCTTTAAGCTCCTGCGTCATTTTGTTAAATTCAATTTTCATCTCCTGTCTACCCTGTCTCAGGGTTTGTTTCGTTATCTCAATCTCACCCATTATTTTCTGAAACATAATTTCTTCCATGGTCTCAATCACTTTCCTGGTTGTCATTCTTAAAACCACAGAAACAAAAATTATTTCAGCCACAATTGGGTTAATATTACAGGCTTGCTGACATCAGTGTAGACAATACAGCCTGCCTTACCTTTTATGTGTTCAGGAATACAAAACGAACTTAGTTCCCAACATCAAAACAATTAGTGGCGTCATGAACAAGCAGATTCGTCAAAATGAAATAGACTCAAAAAATAATATTTTTTTCCCCCTCCTCGAAATAGAAATCCCTCTTCCGTTGGTATCTTTAGAATGCACCTCCAGGACAGCTTTTTGCAATAAAAACAAATATAAGCTTTTTCGATTTCTTTCCTCCTTAATTTCGTGAGTGAAAGAGAAAAGCCATAACTCACCCAGAAGTTCTTCACAGCTGATTCATTGACAAATCTCTTTTTTGCTGCAACAATTTAAACCAAGTGAAAAAAGAAAATAGAAAGAAGGATGCTTATCTGCCTGTTATAGTCCGTTTTTCTTTGAAGAAAAGATAAACGTGTCGCTGTAATCAGCTAGAGCTTGATGAAAGTCCATCCGGCATTGCAGTTTGAACCTTCTCTCATAAATAAATGAAATCCAGTCCTCCCCACAAAAACAGGCTTTGTGGTTAATCTCTACGTTTCTCCCTGTCCGGGAGAAAATCTTTACCAGTCAAAAAGAACGTTTTGACTGATTTTAAAGCTGAAAAAGCTTCTTCTGAGACGAGAGCTCGACTCAGAGGCAGCACAGGCAAAGCAACCCTTCCCGGAAGTCAAAAAATGTTTCGTATTGTCTTAAATGTGTAATTTGGTTTTTATGATGTTTAATGTTAACATTCAGATGTTAATGTTTAAGATGGTTTCTTTTAAATGTTTTGTATTTTAAATGTGTAATTTTGTTTGATTTTTACAATGCTGTAAACAGCTTACAGGCTTCTTTTCAAGTATGAAGCAGTATACAAATTAAATAAATAATAATAACAATAATAAAAATTTCCCAATTGCTTTCCAGAATTGGTTTCCAATCACTTAGTTAGTTCATTATATAGCAATTAGTTAAAAGGTTTTCCCTTGATTGTCCAACAGGAAGGAAAATCTAAAGGTCGGGAACAAGACTAGAAGGGGGGCCCTTCAAGGAGGAAACAACCACACCCTAAAGTATTTGTTTTCTTTCTGAAAAGGTTAATAGGTTATCTATATTTAGGGTGGGCTGTATTCATCTCAGTGAACCAGATTATGAGACCCTAATAACTCTAACCCCTGGGAAACAGCCCTTTCATTGACCCTAGTCTCATACGGTTTCGGCCCAGTATATCTGAAGGAACGCCTCCAGAATCACTGATTGTGCCGCCTGACGAGATCAGCTTCGCAAGACCTTCTCTCGGTCCCACCGGTGAGAACAGCTAGGCTGGTATGGACCAGAGAGAGGGCATTCTCTGCTGTGGCCCCCACCCTCTGGAACTCTCTCCCTTTCGATCTCAGACATGCTCCCTCCCTGTCCAGCTATCGCCGAGCCTTGAAGACCTGGCTGTTCAGGCAGGCCTACAAGATTGGGACAGATTAATTTTATGTTATAACTGAATTAACGGATGGTTTCTTTAGCTTAAAATTTGATTATGTTGATCTATATGTATTGTTTTTATTCTTGTTGTTCGTCGCCTAGAGTGTCCCTAACCCGGACAGATAGGCGGCTGAAAAATAAAATTTATTTATTTATTTATTTAGGATGAGCAGAATTGGTTTCCTGATCTCAGGAAGACATATATTTACTAAGCTAATAAATACCAAGAAAGAATCCGAATTCCAGGTTTGCCTAAGGAGTAATCTGGTCAGCTAAACAATGGTACCACCCTGACAAGATTTATAGCACCTCCTGACTCCATACAGATGAGGATTAGATTTTTTAAAAAACACACACACAAGAATTCACATTAAATATTTTGCAAGAGACAGCAAGCTTATCTGCAAAGTTCATCTGGTAAAACCACACTCTAACCCTATAGTCCAAAGAACCTCCTTGTTCTCAACTTGATCACA
This sequence comes from Rhineura floridana, assembly GCF_030035675.1. Classification (NCBI taxonomy): domain Eukaryota; kingdom Metazoa; phylum Chordata; class Lepidosauria; order Squamata; family Rhineuridae; genus Rhineura; species Rhineura floridana. The sequence goes on from NC_084483.1 coordinate 61,137,334, forward strand.
TAAGCACTCCCCCTTTCAGTTTATATTATGTAGTTAATGTAATTGCAAAACACATCTAACTTCAGGGTTTCAGGGAGTTAGGCAGCACCTGTTTGAGGCTCCCACAGCTTCCTGATACTTCACAATACTCTCTAGGAACATCACAGTGCTGCATAGGACAATTGGGCTGAAGGAGGGTGGGAATTCTTGTGTCTAGTGGCAGGTTACATTAAGGGCAGAGCTTGGCTCTCATGCTGGATACAGAAATCTCATTCCTGACTTTGAGTCTTGACATTTCTTCAGGAAAGGTATACTTCCATGACTTTTTCTTTCGCTGGTGTGAGTCTATACAATTTTGGGTGTGGCCACATAGGATTTCGTCTTTGTCTTTCCCTAGTATTAAAGATGAGTGATTATGTTAGTTAAAGTCTGCCAGTATTTTCAATTATAATTGCAATATATATTTCCAGTTTCCTCTTTTATTAAACTAACCTTTATTTTACCTTTTGTGTGTGTTTTCTTGGGGTTGTGTGGGTAGAATCATACATGTTAGAGTGATGTGCGTGTTTTAATTCCAGCAAAAGTTTCCACTGCATTCTCAGGGTGAGTTTGGGTCTCTAGTGGGTATGCGCACATTGGGAGTTCTCATGAACACGTTACAAGGTGTATTTTGAACCTATCATTCAGAAAGCTTTCTTGTATGTTTATCAAGCATTTTTATATGTTTACAAAAAGAAGTCTATTATGCAGTAAATATTTTACAAGTCAATGATGTAGTCTTATTGTCTTCAACAAGCAAGTTATGCATATTGTTCTCAGCACCACTCTCCCTAAATGATTGACTATGGTTGCATTGGAATGTGCTCTTATTCTGTTTCTAAATCTGTTTTTTGGTATTGGTATTGTTATGATAAAAGATTAAAACTGATTTTTTTGAGAAAGCAAGCTCTACACTTCTCTTTAACTTCTTAGTAAATTTAGTAAATAAAATAAAGTATTTTATTTGTTTTATATCTTTTGGTATCCACTTGTTCACTGTATCCTTAACATCCTTTTTTCTTATGAAACAAAAAATATGTCAATTATTCAATTCTTGGTGTTAATGCTAAATTTTCTGTTAACTTGATCTTTATGTAAGTTAACACACTTTGTATGGAGGAGGAATAAGGGGGAAGGTCACAACTGCCTTTCCCTTTCCCTGGCCCTCACTTCCTCTCCACCAGTGAGGGGAGAGGGGGATTGGTTGGCACCATGCATCTCCCCCCTAAAAAAATGTCCTACCTAGAAATGTGGCTGCCCTACCTAACAAGGAAGTCTGGCTACAGGGCTACCTGGAGCCTGATTAAAAATGCTGCCTCAAAGACAGTGTTGGCAGGGTTGTTAGGGGAGAGAAACTGTGCAAGTTTCTCACACTCATCAAGTCAGTTAATTGTGTGGAATCTGAAGGAGTCAGGGCTGAGGGAGAAAGTCAATTCATTTTGCATTTTAATGAGAAATATCTAATTTACACTTCTCAGATCAATATGCAGACTGAAGCACAGCCATCTTTTGAAATTCACAGTTTTCCTAATTTTGCAATGCAGTTTTCCAGCCAGGTAATGTGTACAAAAATGCATATACTAGTATAAAATGCACATATTAGTGAAAATGACCTACAGAAATGCATTATATTAGGAACACTGCATACTAAAATGGGTTTATTAGGAGAAATGCACACTAAAATGTAATAAATTTTCATGAGGACTTAAAATGTGATAAATTTTCATGAGGACTTAAAAATACATAAATTGATACAGAAATGTAGAGAAGTAAACTTCAGACAGAAAGTGTCAGATTCATTCATCTCTTGCCAGAAGTCAGAGTTGTGGCTGTCAGCCAATGCATATAGGTTAATTGTGGAGTCCCCCTCCATTTTGCCTTCTTGGAAGCTGGATTTGGATGTTTGCTCCGTGCAACTCTAACTGCATGGAGGAGGAGAGTGGGGGTACACCTATTGGCCCTGGTCCTACCACCATGTCCCTGCTGCCCCCACCCCTGGTTGTTCATGGATTGAGAGGAATGTCTATAAGAGGAACCTGCTGGACTGCAATCCCTTCCATGTATGTACAGCAGGCTCCCCTTTATAGAGGTTCCTCCAATGAATGAGCAGGGGGGAGAAGGGGACAGTTGTGGAGTCAGTGAATGTAGCTCTGCTCATACCCCACCCCCACCTCATGCAGTAATAATTATGTGGAGAGAAATGTTCAAATAAGACTAACATGGAATGGGGCTCTATTTTGCCTTCCTAGGTCTTGAGTCACTAGGTCTTACTAAGACACACTCATTTCAGGAGATACACGGTTTTTATCTGACATGCATTTTTGATTTTTGGAAGCTGGACAAGCAGCAAAGATTATGATAATACAATGAAGGAATTAAGGTTTCACACAGTCTGTAATATTGTTACTGCACAGTGAATAGAATTTGTGGTCGAAGCCTAGTAGACCTATAGAAATTTTCAATATACTTCACAAGGAAGCCCTAATAATTCTCCGTTTCCTCTGGGTCTGCATTTGATAAATTGTTGGGAACTCAGATGCTGCAGACTGATTTTGTTTTTGAAAGGAAATACCAGCTATTTTCTTAGGTTATTGGAAGTTTCAAAGGAACGAAATATTTGACTGCAATTGAAAACAGGCTTACGAATGGGTAGAATCAGAAGAAGATAGCAACAATGATGGTTTGAAGGCCAAAGCTGATGTTAATAGTCTGATTACTATGAAAAAGGCCACATTCTAGTCTAAGTCACAATAATTCTGAGAGCCTCGTCCACCAAATCACCATCACTTGTTACCCTTTACTACCTATTTGCCAGGCAAGATTTCAGTGGGATTGAACAGTGAAGTGAATGGCAGATCCACTGTATACAGGTGCTGCCAACACAGGGCTCTCTCTGTTGTTGGAGGGTGTGTTCACACTTCAGAGAACATAAAGGACTATGTAGAAAAAAACAAGTACTCAGTCTCTATTGATTCTAGAATAAAATGTCACACACATGCATCTATAGTTAAAGCAAACCGATACTGGTATTAGTAAGGGAAAATCAGGAATATGCAGATAAACCACCATCTCTGAAAAGCTATAGTGTGTGATCTGTATGGGGAGCAAACATTTAGAATGCAAGGCTAATGAGACAGCTATTGTTTATTAAGATAATATAGCAATGCTTGAATAACATTACATTTCTTCTTTGACAGATAAAGTTGCTGTGTCCTATCCTAGACCCTTTAAAATGGTAAACCGTCTTGGTTGCCCTGGCAAAAAGGCACTGTATGAATCAAAAGAAATAAAGAAATAAATGGCTTTGTAATTACACAGCTTTCAAGAGGTGCTGTTTGCCCCATCTCTGAGATGGACAAAGCTATATGTGCATGAGCAAATCAATTCAGGCTTAGCAGTAAAGATGAGTACTTATATAAGAATGTAGGAAGTTGCCTTATACCAGGTCAGATCATTGGTCCATCTATCTCAGTTTTATCTGTGTTAAGGGGAATATAAATTGAGCGGTTAATGTGTGTAATAACCGATCATTGTGTACATTCCCAAGACCTCATGGAGAATGCGCACATAATCCGTCCATGAAGAAGGAAGCGTGCACATTTTCCGGTCAATGTACACAATCCCCAACAGGCCTTGGGAAATACACACATATCAACTGAATTTTGCACATTCCCCGGTCATTATCCATAATCCCTAACAGACCTTGGGGAATGTGCATATGTTAACTGAATTCTGCACATTCTCCAGCCATTATGCATAATCTCCAAAGGCCTTGGGAAATGTGCATATATTGACTGAATTTTCTACGTTCTCCAGTCATTATGTATAGTCTCCAAGAGGGTTTGGGAAATGTGCATACCTTGATAGAATTTTGTACATTCTCCAGGCAATATGCACATTCTCCAGTCAGTATGCATAGTCTCGAAGAAACATGCCTTTGTTTTCTTTCTAGTGTGCAATTTGCATCCCCTGGTCTGTTTCTGGCTTACTGCCTAATCTTACATGGCCCTTCCATTGTGCAGCTAGGCAGAGGGAAGAAAAGATGGAGCTCCAGATTAACATTTTTCTGTAGTCCAGCCTCTTTTTCCTCACTTTCAGTTGTTTCCGGTTCAGCTGAGCTGCACAGGATGGATTACAGGGAGAGGGGAGTTTAAACCTTTTAAAAAAACTTTTCAGCTATTTTATATCCTATAATGTTTTTAATTCCGTGTATTGAGATGGAAGTTTGGGGAATTTTAGAAGTATTCTCTTATTGACTGGAAGATGAATTCTCATTCTCTGATATCACTTCTGTGACTATGCATTGTACAGCCACGAGAGAGTGATTATACACATCAACCTATATTCCCCTTAACATCTACACTTATTTGCAGTAGCTCTCCAGGATTTCAGATAGAGTTTTCTCCCAGCCCTACCTGGAGATACCGGAGACTGAACCTGGGGCCTTCTGCATGTGAAGTGGATGCTCTGCCACTGAGCTACATCCCTTCCTTTTACAGGAGCCTCCAGCAAGAGGAATTCACCCTCAGAAATAGGCTTCCACATATGTAGCCAATGGAGATATGCATTGCACTGTGATACTCACTAAACCTGCTCAACTAGATGGATGCATCTCTTGATTTAATGGGGATGAGTGTCCACATTTGGGGCTAGTTGTGGGTGGCTAGCTGGGCTGATAGATTTGGATCAGGATCAAAGTAGAAGAGGACTGGGAAGATCCTCCCTTGGTTGTTGTTTTTTAATAGAGGTAAGTCAAATTGGGATGTAAAGATAGGTAGAAGTACAGGCTTTCCCTTGCAGTGCTGAAACAATTTAGTAGGTTGACCTTTTAATGTAGAGAGCCCTTTATAGCAAAGGTGGGACACTGGAACTGGCCAGGTGGACAGATCCAGAACTGGCCTACCTTCCATAGCCACTTTGGAGACTCACTTATCAATCACCTGATATCATGTGAAATCAGATGATTCAACGTCAAAGAAATAATCAGGAGTACACTCTAAGGGTGCTCTAGATTCTTCTTTTGCAGTCCTGGCTTGAACTAAAGCTGGAGCTGCAAAGATTCCTGCTGTGAGTGGAGTTTTCATTAAGTGCTGAATGCAAGCTCCTCTGTTGGCAGGGATCAGCTCCACATGGGAGCTCCCAAGCAGAGCAGATCTCAGTGGGGTTGCATTCAGTGCTGAATTTAAATTCAGTGCCAAATGCAAGCCCTGCTTTTGGCAGGGACTGGCTCCACACAGGAGGACCAATTGGGAGCTCACATATGGAACCAATCCTAGTGGGGCTTGCATTTGGTGCCAAATTTAAGAGTTGTCCAGTGCAAGCCCTGCTTGCATGAGAACAACAGAGAGCACATTCTAAATCTCCCCATTGTTTCTTTTCAACGGTGGCTTTACCTGTCCTGCTACACCCGATCCATATGATGTCAAGTGTGGGGCAGGTAGCCATAGCTAGGAAAAAATGGCCTCACATGCCAAATTTTGAGCCCTGGTGGGTCTTGTTTGGCACTTAGTCTGAAGGTTCCCTATGCCAGCTATATAGGAATTACGCAGTCATGTTTTTCAATAGTTGCTTTTTTGAATTAGATTCCCCATAATGAAGAGCATTATTCTGAATGTCTGATGATTAAATCATGAGAAGTGAATTTCAGCTAATAATCTCTGATTTTAAATAATTGTTTTCTGACATTATGTTGGAATTTCACAGCTAGGAGAGATCTTGGAGCATGATTGGCAATTATTCTCTTTTGGTTCCCCTCATAAAACTAAAATGTTTTTTAAATGGATAGTGGAAGACTCTGAGACTCATTTGATGAGCTGCTGTTCATGTGCTTAGTCATGTAGCTCAAACAGATCGAAATGTCATGCACACAAGCTAAACTTTTGAGAAAAAGACATTCCATGGCCTACAGCGTTTTGCATTCTGGAATATATACAACATGAGCAAGAGGTCATCGGTGACATTAAGCAGCTGGGCTACTTGTTTGAAATACTTGTGGTCAGTAAACCCATTCATAAAAAGTATCTCAACAGAGCTCTCCCACAGTGGAATGGATATTATATCCAACTTCTGAATACCAGACTAGTTTATATTACTCTAGTTCAGGGGTGGAAAGCCTGTGGCCTTGGCCTAATTTCATGCAGGTGGCAGGGGGCGTGTGATGATCATTGTTACTTCTAGGGATGATAATAATTTTGAGAGATAAAGTGTGTGTGAGGTGGCTCTGGCCCCATCCTCCAGGCTGCTATGCATTTCCTGAGAGATTAGAAGGAATGTGGCCCTCGATGAGGGAAAGGTCATCCACTCCTGTTCTAGTTGAACCTATTAAAATACCCAAAAGTCCTTTATTGTGAGGAAATAGTTTAAATCATGGATAGGAATGATTATTTGTGGTCTTTGAGGTGCGATGGTGTCTTTGTGGAAGCCCATGGAAGGAAGAAATATTGACATACTTATGTCAGTTGTTCCCCTTTCCATTTAGATTCAGCATTCTAGTTTCAATGCTAGGATCTTAAATTAATCCAGGGATTTTCTTAGGGCTAATTTACTTAATTTCCATCCAGAATAAAAACAACTCAGATCATTTCAAAGAATAAGAAGAAAAATACATAGCATTTGGAAAGTTGATTCCCCCTTCAGGACAAATTACAGGTATTTTGTGGTAAGTACCTCTGACCAAAACAGCATGTGTGGCCTGGCAACCTTTCTGACAGAAGATTTTTTTTGCACACAAGGTGAATGGGATCCATCTTTCTATAACTCAATCTTTGTGAGAAGGAATAAAGCCTCACACAATGTGAACTTTCCACCCCTCCATGTGTTGAGACCTGAGATTTATACCAGTCTAGAAAACCTTAGCGTTGGGTGAATCTCCAGAATGTGGTCATTCTGAATCTCACCAAGTATTGATGCATCCAGAAGAATTTTAGTCATCTACCAGTTTTACCCAACCAAACTGAAACCTAAGATTTTGGTCTAGTTTTAATCTTGCCTCTTCTATTACTCTTTCCTCTCTCTTTTCTCCTGCTCTGTTTAAATTCCTCCTTAGATCAGAGTTTTCCTTCTTATGTTACTCCACATATACTGTTGCCAATAAACTTGAAATGATTGTTTTGAAATAATGAATAATAATACTTGCATTAATCTAAATATGACATTGGCGTGACTGTCAGTTTTAACTTGGTTTTAGAGCTCTGATGAAGCATTGTACATTGACAATTTCCAGGTGTGTGTGTGTGTGTGTGTGCGCACGCGCTGTATTTAAGTTGATGACATAATTGATTATGTCAAACCTATTTGCTAGGGATATACATCTGCCTTCCTTTGAAGTGAATTATTACTAGGAAAGAATGCCACAGTGCTTGATGTTATAGCAGAATCTCTAGTCAGCCTGCTTACTTTTGCTTTGTGCTGGTGTCACTGAGAACAAACATTTGCCTTGCTGCTCTATTTTAAACCCGAGCCGATAAGATCAATTATGCTGTGATTTTATTGTATGAGGAAACTTATTAAGGCCATCCAAAAGTGCAATTTATGATAAATAATGCCAGTTATCTCCCTCCATATCCTAAACAGGATACGTTCCACTGTTTATAAAACAGTTATCATGGCTAATTTACTAAGCATTACTTATTTTCTTCATGTCTTGTTTATTTTCCTTTGCTCCATGGAGACAAGACCTAGCTCAGAAAATAGCTGTGAGTATGTGTTTGTGTGCATGTACAATCATATTTTAAGCTTTTGCTGTAGAACAGTTGTCATGGATATTAAGGGAAAATAGGAAAATATAAGTTAGGTGCAGATTTTTTTTTACTCTGACCTGATTCTTTCTTGTAATTCTTATAACACTTATTGAACAACTGACTTATTCAGCACTGTCCTTTCATCATGTTTGAAGTCAACAACAAACAAGATGAAAGGTGCTTACCTGCATGTCTTTCCAGAGCGGTAGCCATGTTAGTTAGTTGCAGCCCAGATAGCAACGAGTCTTGTGACATACATCATGAATGCAACGATGGAGCCAATTTGGTGCTCCTGGTGCTGCACCTGCACTGCACTGAGCTCCCCATTGCCTTGCCTCTTCTCTTCCTGGTAACCACAGGGATGTGGCTGGTGGGAGGTCTGGTGTACGCTGACCCTTGTCCCTGCCCCCTGCAGGTGTTATGACACATTGGAAGATGAGAGGTGAATGAACCCTTGATGCATCTGATATTAACTCTGCCTGGAGACAAGAGTTGGCTGGGTCTTATGCCTGTGTTTGTGTCTCTGTGACCTGTTGGTTAGCAGCTGTTTCAGGTTAGAGGGCGGCCTGTAAGTTAGAACAGGCCTACTGCCCAAGGTCAGTGAGAAGGAAATATCACTGTCCAAGATGGATTGTAGATAAATAATACTACAAGTTGTGTCACATCACTTTCTTTTCTAGATCTGTCCTGTAGCAGATTAGATTAATCTTTGGAACCAGTCTGTCCATGTTGATCTGCTTTTTAAATTCATTGGGTGAGTATTGTGGTCTAAGAAATGTCTGCTGTAAATCCCTAAGTTGTGAGTCAGAACAGAAACAGTTGTACCTCAGGGCTTGACTGAAGATGAAGTTCTGGGTGGAAGCACATTAGTATGTGTAGCTGTTAGCAGGCTTCTGATATAAGGTGGTGCTTATGTGCCCATTATGCAGCTGCATGATAGTGTCCAGAAAGTGCACCTGCTTCATGCTCAGATTGATCGTGAGGCAAAAGCTGTTCCAGTGAAACCTCAAGTAGAACAATGGCAATCAAAGGATTCCTGGGCTATGACATGAAGCTTAAACAATCCATTGTTGATAATGCTGTTCAGATGAATTACTTAAGTTTATGACTTGCAGTTGATCATAAGAAAAATTATATATGAAGAGAGCTTTATGTCCAGAGACAGCTCTAGTAGCTGGGGAAATATAATGGGTTTAAGATCTACATCTTAAAATAATGTTTTTATAAGTGTGTTCTGACTATCTCTTCAAAGGAATGAATTGTGTGTATGTTGTGCTTTTAAAGTAGTCAATACTTGCTTAAAACCTTATAAGCGATGACGTTCTTAAGGGAACCTTGTCTCTCAGGTCCTTTGCTTAATGAATTAATGTCAATACAAACCTGTTGGCAGTAACAGTACCTGTGGTGTTCAAAGTCACCCATCTGAGCCCTCATCTGTACTATACTTTTAAAGCAGTATTATACCATTTTAAACAGGCATGGTTTCCCTCAAAGAATCCTGGGAACGGTTGCTTGTTAAGGGAGCTGAGAGTTGTTAGGAGTTGTTAGTGAAATGGGCATTGGAGGCATTGTTTTACAGTCGTTCCGATCCTGTCTCCAAGGTCGTTTTCAGAGAATAGCATTGAGTGATTGTCTTTTGGCCCCCTAGCAGTTGTGCTGTGGGGTGCTGCAGGGTACCATCTTGTCCCCCATGCTGTTTAACATCTATATGAAGCCCTTGAGAGCGGTCATCAGGAGATCTGAGGCAAGGTGTCAGCACCTGATGATACCCAGCTCTATTTCTCTGTAACATCTAAATCGGGAGAGGCCGTGCAAGCCCTGGACCAATGCCTGGACTCGGTGGTGGGCTGGATGAGGGCCAATAAACTGAGTCTGAATCCTAGCAATACGGAGACGCTGTGGGTTGGTGGTTCCCGAGTTCAGATAATTGGTCAGTTGCCTGTTTTGGACGGGGTCATACTCCCTCTGAAAGAGCAGGTCCATAGTCTGAGGGTGCTCCTGGATCCATCTTTGTCACTAGAGGCCTAGATGACCTCAGTGGCTAGGAATGCCTTTTACCAGCTTCGGCTGGTAAGACAGCTATGGCCGTTTCTGGACCGGGATAGTCTGACCACTGTTGTCCATGCACTGGTAACCTCCAGGCTGGATCACTGTAATGTGCTCTATGTGGGGCAGCCCTTGAGGTTGGTCTGGAAGCTACAGGTGGTTCAAAATGCGGCGTCATGACTGCTCACTGGGGCAGGGTACTGCCAACATGTCACCCTGCTGCTGAAAGAATTGGAGTGACTGCACATTTGCTACTGGGCCAGGTTCAAGGTTCTAGTTTTGGTGTACAAAGCCCTATAAAGCTTGGGACCAGGATATGGCTTTAACTTTAACTTTTGTCTTTTTTAATGATATCTGCATTTGAAAATTGTACTTTTTTTTAAAGTACTTAACTTCAGTGTGTCATGCCCTAAATATGTTACATAAACACTTTCAGTAGGGCAGCATCGCCACTGCTGAATCCTTTTAATGGAGGCTGGATTGTATAACAAGTTTATGACAAGAACTTCCCAGTACAAAGACAATATAGTTGCTAATAAAGAGTAAGCAGGCTACTTAGCCATACTGTGAAATGATGCACACAATGAACAGCTTGGGGAGGGGGGGAGGAATCAGTTTTGGGTGTTTTTTTGCCAGCGAAGCCTTAAGTGCACATACATAGCTCTGAAATGTACCCAAAATGGAACACTAAAATATTGGCCTGCATAAATGTTCCAATAACTGTATGGCTTTATTGTTCTTTGTTTTATCATGTCTATTCAGCAGCAACAAACCCTTTGTGAACTACTTTAACTTTGAGCTATTGCCTGACAATACTGAACTGCTTTAATGATAAAATATAATTTTACTTCTAATTCATTAGTATGGAAAATATTTCAAAGCCTTTTGTCAATCATTTACTTTTCAAGGAAAAAAACAACCACCAGCGTACAACACCAGAATCTCAATCTTTTTGTAATAAAGAAAAGAAGCAAACTTGCTAGAAATAAATTTTCCATATATTGCCTTCTAAGTTTTGATAGGATTTTCCTAATGATGACTATCCCATGCAAGAATTCTGCATAATAAATGGAACATCAACAATACTGAGCTGACATATGGTTTATTGCAATATTTAAAGTCTAGATCCAAGAACTATGAAGGCAAAAGGAAGACATTGTCCAGACTCCCAGTGTATCAAAAACAGATTTGGAATATTAATTTGATTCTGCACCCTAATACTTTATGTGAGAATTATATTTATGTTCTGTTGTGGTAGCCATATTAATCCCAGGGTACAAGAGAGACCCAAAACCAAAAGGTACATCAGATGATCTCTTTTATTGCATCTTTTATTGGTGATGAAAGCAAATATAATGCTTTGCCAATTTTGATTGCAAAATCCCACTGTCGACTGATTCATGCATATTTTAATAACATAATTCCCAGCAGACAAGACCATTTATCTTAAATGCCTCACAGATCACATCTTCCTTTGAAATAGTCTGAATTTTTTAAATGTGGGAAATTCAAGAGATAACTATGCATGCTCGCTGGGAAATAGGTCCTGCTGAATCCAACTGTACTTACTCCCAAGTAGGTGTGAATTAGGGTTGCAGCCAAATAATTCACAACACCTCTGAGAGCATCGGGAAGTGAAAGACGGCTTGCACTACGTTTAACTATAGACAGCTAATCTCTAGGTTTTGCCTGTGAGACTGAGACTACCCTGAGACTAATTATTTCAGAACCACAAGTAAATTTTCTTTTCTGAAGCTACAGGACTGGCTGGAAGGTGAAAGAACAGAAGCCAATAGCATGGGAGCCACGGGAATACTGCCCACTCTCTGATTCTGAGCTTCCCTGATTTTGAGCAACTCCACAGTTTGTGTCTATAATTTCAGTCCTCCTGCACTTTATGAAGAAATTGCCAAGAGTTTATTTGTTGTTGTTGTCATTTTAACCAGACTTTTTCAACAGGACTGTCAGAGCAGCACCAGCTTACAAACAATCATCTCTCTTTTAAGACTATGAAGTGACCATGTAAGCCAGATGCTGTGAAGTTATTTCAGCCCTGACTCATAAGCAAGACTATCTGCAGGGCATTTTTAACTTAGCATAATCTTCCCTTACCAGCTTCATCCTTCCTGGCCATAAAAAGGAAGGAAGGAGCACCAGCGAGTATGACAATGATGTAGAACGTATGCTATATTTCTTCGGTAGGCCCATCCAGACACCTGCCAATATAGAGAAGGTACCATTCATCACCTCTCCCCAGAGAGTGCTGAGCGACAAAGTTTCAGCTGAAATTAAAGGGTGGAAGTTAAATGCTATAGTCTCTTAAGGAAGAGATTTGCTGACTTTCAAGAAATTGCAACAAGTAATTGTTGTGCCTTGGTTTTAGAGCACTTAAGTTTGCTTTTGGGATTTTTCCCAGCTGAAACTGAATGTGCCAAACTTGTGCAATATCAAATCATAGGCACTGATTTCTTCAGCCTAGTAACTTCCCCAGCTTTTTAGCATGTATACCAGAAGTCAAATCCAAAATATGAGATAGTGCTGCCGCTCCAGTGGATATATTCCAGTGGATATGTAGCCTCCCACTGTATTTTGGAGTGATTTTGCCCCTCATCTACTAAACTACAGAGCAAACAACTGGAACATTCATCACATGTTATTAAGGTCCCTGTTTTAGGATTTATGGGGAAAAGTTATGTGGTCCTGTATCTAGCAGAGTAAAAAAATGGCAAAACCCAATAACCTGTTCCACGTTCCCCTCGTTAGCCCTGACTCACAGAGTCTAGCAGAATAAAGCAATCAAACTGTTACCAGTTTTAAAAAAATGTTTACTCATCAACACTTCAGGTATACAGTGATACAGGCACAACTTAGAAAAACCAAAAAGAGAAATGTAGGTTACATTTAGCCAATAGTTTTCAGGGAGAAGAAGTGCAAACAGGAGGGCAAAAAACAAAACAAAAAAGGAAAGTTTTCCTGAGTCTGGCTAGAAATAGCACTTCTTTCCTTTTGGATTCTGGTTCTTACCACCACCACCAAAGAGAGATTTATCATCCCAGCGCAGGCTCAGAAATTGATAGAGGTGGCAGTAACAGCTGGATGCTGGGGAAGTGGTGGAGTCAATGATATGGCACATGCCCATGTTCATCAGGGTGGATGCCCCAGAGAGACTGTTGAAAACAAGGCCTCAGTCTTCCATTGTCTAAAACCCCAGCATATCTAGAACACAGCCTAGATGCAAGAGGGAATGCTCAACATAAAACAGTATCTTAAATATTATATGCTACTAACCAAAGAATTATTCCATAACAAAAAGTTTTCCTCCAATCCAAGAAGTCTGCTGCACTTGAAATATTATTGACATGAAGCTCCTTCAAAGCTAGAGTTCCTCCCATATCAATTAAATGAATATTACATGGAACACTTCTCAGTGAATAAGTTGTTTCTCTAATGTGACAGAGTGTTTGATAGATTCAGCACATCTCCATTAATTAAAATGAGGTATGAGGCTATCTCCTTTTAGATGGAAACGGTTAACATCTAAATTAAACATGTTGATATATGAGTGAACAGAGATGTGTAAGGTTAATAAATGCACAAAGAGTGTTTCTCTTCCTTGAAAAAAATATTAACAATAACTTTGTCTCAGTTCTAAACTGTCATGAGACCAAGTGTCAGTAGGCTGAATCACAAACCATTTTGCAAAAATCATTTGTTTCAAAGTACCAAATCCGCATCCCAAAGCATGAAAGGAATTTCCTTGAGTCCTAGCAAAGCAATGCCATTCAAATTAATGAATAAAAACATTGTGCATCCTTAGAAGATTTGTCTGGTTTCTTGTGTTGTTTTTAAAAAAAATCCTGAAAGACACTCCAAAGATTAAATAATCAGCATAACTAAGCTTGAGCTTTTCCTATTATATGGGATTCTAAAATTCAATGGCTTCTGCCTACTGATGCAACTAAATAACCTCTTTATGGCCTAAAATGGCTGCAAGTAAAAATTAGGAATGTCTCTTTGCCTCAATCCAACTATGCCTCAGGAAGTGTTTTTTCTGATCCTGTGATCCTTTCAGCTGGAAATGCCAGGGAATGATCCCAGGATTGTCTGCATACAGATCCAGTGCTCCTCAGCGACTGACCTATCGCTTATCTCCAATCAAAATTCATTCACAATTTGTTCATTACTAGTTTGTTTGCAATTTTTTTCCATTTGAGATTTTACTTTCATCAGATGCCAAACACTTTCCAGCACTGGAAAAAGCAAAAATAAGTTTTGGCCCTTTTACAAATTATCCTCTGGGATTTTGTTCCCATTGCTTTACAAGAGCACTGTAACAGCTTTACACTGATCTCATATCCTAATATGATGGTGCAAATGTTCAGTAGTAGCATTATAGATTCAAATGAATGAAATATTCATTAGATTGCATGTATGTAGCAGAAACGTTATTTTTTAAAAATTCATTAATTTAGTCATCATTCATTACATTACATTTATATCCCACCTTTCCTTCAAGGAGCTCAAGGTGATGTACAAACATGGTCTCCCCCTCTGAATTTTATCATCACAGCAAGCCTGTGAGGTAGGTTAAGCTGAAAGACAGTGACTTGCCCAAGGTCACCCAGTGAGTTTCATGGCAGAATGGGGATTTGAACCCTGGTCTCCCAGGTCCTAGTCCAACCCTCTAACTACACTGGCACTACAACACACTGGCTCTCTGCAGGTGTTATAAAAATATAAGAACATATAAGAATATAAGAATTCCCTCCCCTTATATATTAGATAGGCACCATCTCTGTTATCTTTTTGGTGCCTACTGAAGACCTTCCTCTTTCAACAAGCCTTTGAAGCAGACACCTTATCCCAGTCTGTGTCTGTGTTGGAATTACTTTCTTAGATGTTTTTAAAGCTTATATTTAGATGTTTTTATAGATGCTTTCTTTTAATATGTTTTTAAATGTTTCATTTTAATATGTTTTAAAGTCTTTTGTTTTTAAGATATTTTAGAGTGTTTTTAGTATTTTGGTTTGCCGCCCTGGGCTTCTTCTAGGAGGAAGGGTGAGATACACATTTAATATATAAATTAATCAATTAATTAAAGGAGCCCTGATGGATCAGACCAAAGGCCCATCTAGTGCAGCATTCTGTTCTCACCATCGCCAACCAGATGCTTATGGGAACTCCACAAGCAGGACATAAGCTCAACAACACTCTCCTCACTTGTGATTCTCAGTAACTGGTATTCAGAGGCATACTGCCTCCAACAATGGAGGGAATATATTGCCATTATGGCTAGTAGCCACTCATTGCCTTATCCTCTATGAATTTGTCTAAAACTCTACTAAAGCCATCCAAGTTAGTGACCATCAATGAATTTCATCGTTTGTATGCAATGTGTGAAAATGTACCTCCTTTTGTCTGTCTTGAATGTTCCAGCATTCAGCTCCATTTGATGGGCCCAGATTCTATTTTATGAGAAAGAGAAACTTCTCTCTGTCCACTTTTTCTACACCATGTATAATGTTATACACCTCAGTCACATCACCTGACTTTTTTCTAAACTAAAAAGCCCCAAATGTTATAACCTTTCTTCATAGGGAAGTTGCTGCAGTCCCTTGATCTTCTGGGTTCCTCATTTCTGAACCTTCTGCAATCCTTTTTGAAGAGCAGCAACCACAACTGCAAACAGCATTTCAAGTATGGTTGCACCACAGGTTTGTATGACGGCATTATGTAATTGGCACTTTTATTTTCAATCCCTTTCCTAATATGGACCCTAAGATGGAATTTACCATCGAAGAACACTAAAGGGTTAATTAAGGAGGACTTACTCTTGTGGAAGTCATGCTGGTTCATTTCAGCAAGACTTGTTCTTCTATATGCTTGGTAATTCTATCTTTAACTTTCCACCACTTTTTGTAGAATAGATGTTTACTAATTGGCCTTTAATTTTCCAAGTCCCCTCTGGAGTTGCTCTTAAAAACTGGTATTACATTGTCTTCTTTCCAGTCATCAGGTACAGAGGCTGATCGTAGGGACAAATTGCATACGTCACTTGTAAAATCTTGAAAAAATATGGAAATAGAGTTCATAAACAGAAGTAAGTAGTGGTATGCTGTGTTTATTTATTTAACTTGTATACCGCTTTATATTTCAACAGAAGTCTCTAGATGGTTTACATATTCAAAAAATCAACTGAAAGTGCAATAGAGATACCATATCTATTATTAATAATAATTTATTTATTTATTTATTTATTAATAACAGGACATTCAGAGGGTGGTAACAAGGGAGAAGGCCTTTTCAGTTGTGGCTCCCCATCAATGATATCGATGATGTCTTTTCAGCACCAATAAAAATTTATCTTTTCCCCTAGACTTTTGACAGACTAAGACAGCCTTTCGCAACTAGTGGGCCACCAGATGTTGTTGGACCACAATTCCCATCTTTCCTGACCATTGGCAATGCTGGCTAAGGCTGATGGGAGTTGTGGTCCGACAACATCTGGTGGCCCACAAGTTGGGAAAGGCTGGACTAAGATTATACTGTTTGTTATTAGTGTGCTGCCAAAGATTGTTTTATTTATTTATTTTATTATTTAATTTGTATCCCGCCCTTCCTCCCTGATGGAGAATTTTTCTCCATGGGATCTTTTGCTGGGGGTCCTTAAAAAAATAATATTTGAGGACACAGGCTTGAAGCAAAAAGGTAGGCCTTTATTCTTTACAAGCATATGCAGGGTCAGCCTCCTAGAAACATCCAGGAGAGACTGCACTGAGGCACTGTGTGCAAGCTCTTTTACAGAGTACAGTTACAGCATGTGACAGTGATTCACCAATCTCACGAGTTCCTGCCCACACAACATCACGGTTCCTCCTCTCTACAATCGTTCCAAACCAATCAAACTCCAGTGCTGATTCCAAGATTCTGTCCATCTCGTTAATATCTCAATTGTCCTACTGTCTCTCATGACTAATGCTTTTTCAGGCCAGTACCACTGTGAAGGTGCCTTCAAGCATACCCAGTACATTCCATATGCCGTTGTTCCTGATCAGTCAGGCTGACCCAGGTACACCTGGAGATATTTGGACAAGTTCCTTGAGTTAAGTTTGCCTCAACTTAGGGTATTTGGGAATGTATGAGCACCCCCAGTTCTATTCTTTTGCCATAGGGGTTCTTATACTTTCTCAGAAATCCCATTTCCTTATTTATAAAATACATAGCCCAAGAGAGGGGATTATATTTAAATACACTGAGTTTCATTTTAAAACCACACAGACTCAGGAAAAGACTGGGTGACTCTGGCTAACTAGTATCTTTCAGCCTCAGAGATATAGAGGAGGCAAGCCACCCCAGAGTACCTTTTTCTTAATGAAAACACACTTATAAAGTTGTAAATATAATATAACACACTGGGTTATTTTAAAATCATTGTAAAATCTCACTATTTCTCTTCATTAAAACTTCTAATACATTTCATAATGTTTTTCCTAGATGGCATTCTTGCTCTACACAAGAAACCTATCTCTTTGGATCAAAACCAATATCATATTAATCACTGCTTACCAGTTATATGCTTGCTTGAATTAGAACAATAGACCAATATATGTCAGTCATGCATCAGCCGAGTATCGGCACCGGCCGAATTTGGCAAAGAAACAGGAGATCGCTGTGACAGTTGCCATTGCAACAAGTTTTGCTTACAGCTCTGAATTAAATGCTAAGATTTAGGGTTCTCTGTCAGCCTGAATCTCAGGGCCTAATAGGCCTGAGGTTCAATGCTTAACTCCTTATGATTATAAAAAAATATGCCTTCTTAATAACTATGATTCTATGTGGGTAGATATATAAAATTCCCCACTACCCAGCAGGAGCCCAGGGCGGCAAACAAAGCTCTAAAAAACTTTAAAACACCATAAAAACAGATCTTAAAATACATTAAAACAAAACAGCGTTAAAAACATTTTTTTAAAAAAAACATTTTAAAAGGGTTAAAAACATTACTAAAAAAACATATTAAGCAATTCTAACACAGACGCAGACTGGGATAGGTCTCAACCTAAAAGGCTTGTTGAAAGAGGAAAGTCTTCAAAATGTGCCGAAAAGATAGCAGAGATGGCGCTTCCTGTGACTATTTCCTGTGACTATTTCCTGTGACTATTATGGCGGTTGTTGTTTTGTTTTATTTTTATGGTATAATATATTTATTTGTGTTTTTAACTGTGTTGTAAGTCTCTTGGGGACCTTCAGGTAACAAGTGACTAACAAATCTAATAAAATTATTGTTGTTATTTCTACATGTTAAGTAACATAATTAAACAACAACAAATATCTCAAAATAAAGCACATAAGTAAAATAAATAAAAAACACAAAAGCAAATCATATATAACACATAAAAATACATTAAGGTATGCCATCAAAATGCAATATAATTATAGGATAGATCCCCCAAATAAGAACAATGCAATAACAGGAGAAAAAAATTCATTTTCACCATCTCTCACAAAGGGCAATAGAAACACCCGCTCCCCACTTCTCACTGAGGGAAATTAAGCCTTTCCCCACCAGCAAATTCTCATCCTATGCGGAGTCAGGCACAACCACCAGCACACCTAGCACTTAGTACCTCAACAGGGATCATCCCAGTCCATCAGTGAATCTCCTTTACAAGAAAATGATACCCCAAGAACAACAAATCAAAAAGAACAAATCCCTACAGGACTAATCTACACAATCTATTTGGCTAACTACCTTGTCATTAAGATCTCCGTTACAGTTAGAGCTTATTTCAAAGACAATTTGACTCTTGATGCAGCTACAGCTTTTTGTGAGCTCCTGCTGACTCCGATGCAGTCGTGGGCTGAGCTGACCATGTGAAAATACCAACCATCGCCAAGTACTGAGTTGAATGAGGGTGATATTTTTGTACACCATCAACTGCTGCAGGTGTTTGCAGGCCTTCTTTGTAGAATAGGAAAATTGCTGAGCTCGATGACGACCCACCAGCTGAGAGTCACGTGCCAAGAGCCCTTTAGCTCTCACCCTTTGAATCACACCAAAGGTTCACACCTCTGTACAAGCAGCTTCCAGTTCAGTACCTCTTTTGCATTAATTTGAATTTGCCTTGTAACTAATAATAATAATAATAATAATAAAATTTTATTTGTTAGTCGCCTATCTGTCTGAGTTAACGGACACTCTAGGCGACTTACAACAACATAATGAAATACAATAACAATCCAAAACATAATTTCAATTAATCCAACATCAAGAAACATCAATTAATACTTCAGCAAGCTAATCCACCCCAAGATTCCCATAGGCCTGCCTGAATAGCCAGGTCTTAAGAGCTCGGCGAAAACCCATCAGGGAGGAGGCATGTCGAAGATCATAAGGGAGAGAATTCCAGAGGGTGGGGGCCACCACCGAGAACGCCCTCTCCCTGGTCCGCACCAGCCTAGCTGTTTTGACCGGTGGGACTGCGAGGAGGTCCTGCGTGGCTGATCTTGTAAGGCAGCCTAATTGGTGATACTGGAGGCGGTCCTTCAAATAAACTGGGCCGAAACCATATAGGGCTTTAAAGGTCAACACCAACACCTTGAATTGGGCCCGGTACACCACTGGCAGCCAGTGTAGGTCTACCAACACCGGGGTGATGTGATCCCGGCGACGGCTATGCTTTATCAAGCGTGCCACCGCATTCTGCACCAGCTGCAATTTCCGGACCGTTTTCAAGGGTAACCCCACGTAGAGCGCATTACAGTAGTCTAAGCGAGAGGAGACCAGGGCATGTATCACTCGTGGGAGCAGATGCATAGGAAGGTAGGGTTGCAGCCTCTGTATCAGATGTAATTGATACCAAGCTGCCCGGCTCACTGCCGAAACCTGAGCCTCCATGGACAGCTGGGAGTCAAGAATGACCCCTAGGCTGCGGACCTGGTCCTTAAGGGGTAATCTCACCCCATTAAGCATCAAGTCGATGTCTCCCAACCTTCTCTTGTCACCCACGAGTAATACCTCGGTCTTGTCGGAGTTTAGTTTCAGCCTGTTCTCGCCCATCCATCCACTTACGGACTCTAGGCATTTGGACATGGTCTGCACCACCAACTCTGGTGAGGACTTAAATGAGAGATAGAGCTGAGTGTCATCCGCATATTGGTGACACTGCAGCCCAAAAGTCCTGATGATGGCTCCCAGCGGCTTCACATAGATGTTAAATAGCATGGGGGAGAGGATAGAACCCTGTGGTACTCCACAATTAAGAGGCCAAGGGTCTGAAACCTCATCCCCCAATGCCACCCGTTGGTAGCTGCCTGAGAGATAGGAATGGAACCACCGTAAAACAGTGCCCCCCATTCCCAATCCCTCTAGGCAATTTAACAAGATACCGTGGTCAACGGTATCAAAAGCCGCTGAGAGATCCAGGAGGACGAGGAAGGTATATTCTCCCCTATCCAACGCCCTCCTCATATCATCCACCAGAGTGACCAAGGCAGTTTCAGTTCCATGACCAGTCCTGAAGCCCGATTGGAATGGATCTAAATAATCTGCTTCTTCCAAGTGTGTCTGTAGCTGTTTGGCCACCACTCGCTCTATCACCTTGCCCAAGAATGGTAAATTAGAGACTGGGCGAAAGTTATCCAACTCTTGGGGATCCAAGGAGGGCTTTTTTAAGATGGGCTTTATCACTGCCTCCTTGAGGGCTGATGGTATTGCACCCTCTTCCAAGGATGCATTTACCACTGCCTTGATCCCTTCGCCCAGTCTCTCTTTGCAGCTCATAATGAGCCACGAAGGGCAAGGATCAAGCAGACAGGTGGTTGGCTTCACAGTAGAGAGCACCTTGTCCACTTCCTCAGCAAGGAGAGGCTGAAACCGATCCCACCGGACCGGAATGCAACTGGCCGACTCTGGCCCACTTCCTGTATCCATGGCGTATGGAATCGTGCTCTTCAGGCGCTCGATTTTATTATTCTATGTATTTCTAGAACTATTATTCTATGTATTTCTAAGGCTAGGATCCTAACACCACTCACTTGGAAGTAAGCCCCACTGAATTCAGCAGGACTTACTTCTGAATAGAGATGGTTAATATTGTGCTCTTCTCTGGATTGCAGCTGGCCACAGTCCAATCCAACATGCACATGTGTGTGAGTTTAAGCATGCTTGGGTCTATCTTGGCTAGTGGCGAATGACTTTTTCCATTATGCCTGAATGTGCCAAACAACACACATCTTAACGTTCTACTGAAGTAAATAAAAAATATGTTTAAAAAAAGTGAGTTGGGATTTCCCAGTACCCTCTAGTTTAACCATGTGGAATATTTCAGTAGGAGGAAGAAGTTAAATTTGTCTCTTTCTTCTATAGATAGGTCTTCAGACATACAAAAGGCAATGTGTTAATTGTTTGGTAACTCATTTGAATTGGATGCTGCTGCAGTGGTGTAAGCAGTGACTGGTGCTTGGCTTACCACATTGGGCTTCAGGCTTTTCCAGACATGCCCTTTTAAGATTAAAAGAAAAAAAAATCCTGTGGGCAGTCTTCGGATTCCAACAACCTCCCCCACAAACTTTTAATTGCCACAATGTTTAATAAAACAGGTGCCAATTTACACAATTCCATACACCATATTTCACATTTTTTTAAAAAGAATTTAAAAACATGTTTGTTCAATGAAGCTGCCTGAAGTATATTTGGTTTCTTTCAGGCTTAAATGGTTATGAGACATCATGTGAATATTTAGGAACACAGGAAACATCCTTATATTGTACTGGTACACTTAGCTCAGTATAGTCAGCACTGACTGAGAATGGCTCTCCAGGTTCACAGGTGAGAATCTTTCTCAGCCCTACCTCAAGATGCTGGGGACCAAACCTGGGTCTGTCTGCAAAGCATGTGCTATACCACTGAGATACAGTCCCTGTGCTGATTTGTGCTGATGATGCTCTGTCTTTACCGCATCACCATGATTACAGTCATTAATGTTGTCCATTACGGAGAATACATGCTACCTATAATGGTTGCTAAAAGGACTTGACCTTGTGAAATTTTGTTAGTCATCTCCAGCCACAAGTATATTCCATCTATCGTCACATTAATTTTCAGTTGTGACTTTCATGAAGATCCCTTTTTCTTTTTTTTTCTTTTAACAAAAACAAACTCAAAATATAACAGGTCCTGCAAGACATTTGTCCTACTTTCACCACAACCAATACATGATTAGTGCTCAAATAGGACTGAAGTGGAAGCATTTTTACAGTTCAGATCATCTGTGGAGAGAAGGACTGCTGGTGCCCTTTGTTAGGCCCCACAGACAATTTAGGGTAAAGGTAGAACTGGGGCGCGGAGGGGGGGCTAACAAAAATTTCTTGCCCAGGAAGTCATAAGCACTTTGCTTACATAGCCTTTAAAAATGGGATTTTAGAAGGACACTGTGACTGTTAACAGTCTTTCACTTTCTTCAGAAACATCCAGAATTGGCCAAGGGACAAGATGCTGTCCTAGGACTATTGTTTTGACCCAAGATGGGTGTCCTTCTCTTCTTGATGAAGTTGAGCGGTATATCAGCTCCATCCCCATCTGGAATCAATGAGATTATCTCGTGAATATTGGACTTTTAAACAGTGGTGGAAATATGTTCCATTTTTTGAAAATACTGATGTATGCATAGACTTTTCAAAAGAATGACATGGATTTTTATCTGCCATGAAAAAAGCCAAAGCTGTGGTGGAGAATTTAACACATCAAGAGATGTTCATTCTCAACCCACAAATGCAACAAGCCATTCAGAATAATGGGCACAGACTCAACATAGATTGGCAAGCTATTTCTTCCGGTATACACAGTGTCTTAGAGTCTTCCTATATACACAGTAGCCTAGAGATCCATGCTACTCACTGCAATTAAATTCAGAATTGCAAAATATATTGATCCCTTTTTGTTTTGGAAATGCTGGACCTTGCTTTAGTTTATGCAACAGAATTAGACTCGCAAAAGACATTTTGTCTCCCTCTGTATTCTTCATTTATACCTGCTTTAAGAAGAAAAGCTGCCTCAGAAGAGTACTAGTAGAAACCTTTTGCACTTTGAATTTCTCTGCAGAGAACTGCACACAACATAGTTGTTGCAGAATGACAACTCTACAGTGGGGTCAGGGCTAAAAGTGTAGCCCTGGTCCATCTTCAACACAGATATGTCCTACGTGTGAGTAATACATGAATACAGCTTTTATGAGCTTGAAATTTTTTTATTCTGAATCCAGCACTTTCAAATTTCAGTTGCATTATTAATAAATCTTACCCTGCCAGACATTTGTATTATTTCAATTAAGGATGGACAGCTCAGTCTATTTCTGGTCTATCTCACATGTGCTCATTCATGACTTTCCCCTCCCGTTTCAGTTTTAATGTGTGGATTTCTCTTATAAACAATCCGTAGAAAAAATATTTTATTACAACATATGCATTTAAATGTATGCCAACCCCACTACCCAAAATACACAGAAAGGTATCCTGCCCGTCCTGAATTTTTTAGGGCAATTTCTTTTCTCTCTCCCCCTGCACATGTCAGAAAAGAGATGGGCAAAAACTATCAGTCCAGGTCTAGTTGAATCATACATGAGACAAAACATAATGACTGAATGGCATTTCAACCTAAGGCTCCCCACCAGCCCTATAGCCAGGAGGGACAAATGGGAGCACCGCCACCTCAAGAACTGTGCCTCCCCCCCCCTCAGGAATTTTTGGGGGAATTCTCTTCTTTTTAATTTGTGACATTTATTTATTTATTATTTTATTTATATCCCGCCCTTCCTCCCAGCAGGAGCCCAGGGCGTGACGGAAACGCCAAAAACACTCTAAAACATCATAAAAACAGACCTTAAAATACATTAAAAGAAAACAACATTAAAAACATTTTTTCAAAAAAGCTTTAAAAACATCTTTTAAAAAATGTTAAAAACATATTTAAAAAACACATATTAACAAGCAATTCTAACAGATGCAGACTGGGATAGGTCTCAACTTAAAAGGCTTGTTGAAAGGGGAAAGTCTTCAAATGGCGCTGAAAAAATAGTAGAGATGGTGCCTGCCTAATATTCAAGGGCAGGGAATTTCACAAGGTAGGTGCCGCCACACTAAAGGTCCGTTTCCTAACTTGTGCAGAACAAACCTCCTGATAAGATGGTATCTGCAGGAGGCCCTCACCTGTAAAGCGCAGTGATCAACTGGGTATATAAGGACTAAGATGGTCTTTCAGGTATCCTGGTCCCGAGCTGTATAGGGCTTTGTACACCAAAACTAGAACACTGAACTTGGCCCGGTAGCAAATGGGCAGCCAGTGCAATTCTTTCAGCAGCGGGGTGACATGTTGGCAATACCCTGCCCCAGTGAGCAGTCTCGCTGCCGCATTTTGCACTGGCTGCGACTTCCAGACCAACCTCAAGGGCAGCCCCACATAGAGTGCATTACAGTAAGCCTGGAGGTTACCAGTGCATGGACAACAATGGTCAGACTATCCCAGTCCAGAAACAGCCATAGCTGTCTTACCAGCCAAAGCTGGTAAAAGGCACTCCTAGCCATGGAGGTCACCTGGGCCTCTAGCGACAAAAATGGATCCAGGAGCACCCCCAGACTACGGACCTGTTCTTTCAGAGGGAGTACGACCCCATCCAAAACAGGCAACTGACCAATTATCCAAACTCGGGAACCACCAACCCACAGTGCCTCCGTCTTGCTAGGATTCAGACTCAGTTTATTGGCCCTCATCCAGCCCACCACCGAGTCCAGGCAGCGGTCCAGGGCTTGCACGGCCTCTCCCAATTCAGATGTTACAGAGAAATAGAGCTGGGTATCATCAGCATACTGCTGACACCTCGCCCAAAAGCTCCTGATGACTGCTCCCAAGGGCTTCATATGGATGTTAAACAGCATGGGGGACAAGATGGTACCCTGCGGCACCCCACAGCACAACTGCCAGGGAGCCGAAAGACGGTCACCCAATGCTATTCTCTGACAGCGACCCTGGAGATAGAATAGGAACCACTGTAAAACAGTGCCTCCAATGCCCATCTCACCAAGTCAGCCCAGAAGTACACCATGGTGACTGATATCAAAAGCCGTTGAGAAATCAAGTAAGAGTAACAGGGACTCACTCCCCCTGTCCCTCTCCTGATAAAGGTCATCCATCAGGGCAACCAAGGCCAATTCAGTCCCATAACCAGGCCTGAACTCCGACTGGAACGGATCAAGATAATCTGTTTCATCCAAGTGTACTTGTAATTGCTGCGCCACAACCCTCTCAATCACCTTCCCTAAGAAGGAGGTATTTAGGACCGGTCAGTAATTGTCACAGACCAATGGGTCCGGGGAGGGCTTTTTCAGGAGCGGTCGGATCACTGCCTCTTTTAGGGTGGCTGGAACCACTCCCTCCTGCAGTGATGCATTGACAACACCCTGGATCCACTTGGTCAACCCCCCTCAGCAAGCTTTAATAAGCCAAGAAGGGCAAGAGTCAAGAGGATACGTTGCTGGCTGCATCATCGCAAGCACTTTGTCTACGTCATCAGGCCACATCAACTGAAACTGTTCCCAAGAAGTTGCAGCCGACATTGCACTGGACACTTCATTGGGGACTACAGTAGATGTGGATGGGGCATCAAGACTGCTACGGAGATGAGCAACTTTACCCTCAAAGTGCCTTGCAAACAATTCACAGTGGGCCTCCAAAAGGTCTAAAACTCCATTTCCTGGAGTTGATGTCGACAGACCCCTACCAATATGGAAAAGCTCCACTGGACAGCTACTTGAAGATGCTATAGAGGCAGAGAAGTGGGCTTTCTTCGATGCCCTCACTTCACACAGTAAGCACAGTTATGATGTTTTACTCATGCCTGATCAGCCTCACAGCACTTATTTTGCCACATGCGCTCCAGCCGTCATCCAGCCTGTTTCATTGCCCTTAGCTCACTGGTGTACCAAGGTGCGAACTGGGTTCCACAATGCCGGAGAGGATGCTCAGGGGCAACCGTGTGAAGAGCCCGACACGCCTCACTGTTCCACAATGTGACAAGGGCTTCAACAGGGTCACCTGCTCTATCTACTGGGAACTCCCCCAGGGCATTCAGGAATCCGGTGGATTCCATTAGTCTCTGGGAAAGGACCATCTTAATCTGTCCACCACCCCTGCAGGGAGGGATCGGAGCCATAAGTCTAAACTTCACCAGGAAGTGATCTGACCATGACAATGGGGCGACATCCACCCTCCCTATCTCCAGACCACCTCTTCCTCCATCTGGAAAATAAACCAAGTCGAGGGTGTGCCCTGCCCTATGCATTGAGCCAGTGACAACTTGAGACAGCTCTATGGTCATCATGAAGTCCCAAGCTGGAACACTAGAGGCAGCCTCAGCATAGACATTGAAATCACCCCGGACTATCGTTCTGGGCTCTTCCAATACCACAGCTGAGATGGCCTCCGCCAGGTCAGTCAGAGAAGCTGCCAGGCAGCAGGGTGGACAGTACACCAGCACCAACCCTAGTTTACTGTCTCCTTGGCCCAACACCAGGTGCAGGCCCTTACAGCCAGCTCCAAGACAGAGTGGTTTCCTGGTGACAGAGATGGAAGTTCTGTAGACCACAGCAACTCCTCCCCCCCCATCCCTGGAGCCTGTGCTGGGGTTGCACATAGTATCTCAGTTGGCAAAGCTGGGTCAGATCTGCTCCTCCCAGCTCACCCACCCAGATCTTGGTAATGCACACCAAATCGGCATCTTCACCCATGATCAAATCATGGATGAGTGTGGTCTTATTGTGTACCAATCTGGCGTTAAACAACAACACACACAAGCCAGTGGGCACAGCAGATGAGCAATGAGGAACCCATCCATGAGAAGAGTGGGAGTGAGGAACAAGGCATAGATAGCCTTGCCCTTGTCTTTTATGGTAATTCACCCCCCATGGCTATACTTCCTTCTACCTGTGATCACTAAAATTGGGGTGGCATCACCCATGTCCCTCCTTACTAAGACTCCTCCTAAACACCTGATATGGACCCAACAAGAGCCCACCAACAAAACCTACCTGAGCCAATTATCCCAATAGGCCTCTGCAAGAATTGGGAACAGTCAGACCCACTCAATATGTTTCACACAGAGCACATCTACTCCACCTCTGTCTCACATCCAGGGAGGAAGTTGCTGGACAACAACTCCCATCACCACTAACCATTCACCATGCTGCCTGGGGCTGATGGGAGTTGGAGTCCAACAACCAGAGGGCCAAATGATAGCCACCTCTGTTTTAGGCATTCATATATCTCAGCAAGGGAGGGGGGAAAACTTATCCTAAATGCCTAACATTAATTCTCTAGGCAATAATTTGATTGGCTTAACCAATAATTGGAGAAACATCCAAATCTTGAATCTCAGTTTGGAAGTAAATGCAGGTAAACTTGGATGCAAATGGAAACAGATGGTTATTTAGAATGAACTACATCCAGCTCCCTCCCTGAACAGCTGAAATAATTATTGAAATCAGGAATGGATTCAGTCCTTAATTCTCTGTCCCCTCCTTTTTCAATGATTTCTCCACCACCCCCGCAAGGCATAAAGACTAGACTTCCCTATAAGGAAAAGAGAACAGAATTAGCTTCCCTCTACCTTGCATTGCTTAAGATGCATCTGTAAGCCATTCTGAGCTCTTGGGAGGAAACAATCGAAGACTCGGTGGACTTCAGCATGGGCCACTCCAGCTTCATCTCGCGCCACCAGCTGGAGCTTGTCTTTCGTGCTCCGCACTTCTACCTACACTACCTTGGCAAGAACGGTGTCCTTGTTGACGGCGCCTTCCAGCGCAGGGGTGGCCCAGGCCTCCAGCTGCCCCTGCATCCTTCTGTTTGCCATTTGTGGGATCCCCTGGGAAGCTTGTGAGACTTTGGGGGGATTTGTGTGTGCTGGACCCTGGGTGAGAGCCAGGGTGGATAGATGGAGTCCTGGGTGAGAGCCAGGAGGTTAAGACGTGTTGAGTGGAGAAGTGCAAGGCAATTGTTTTAATATTTATTTGTTAATTTGTATTATGTATGCTTTTGTATTGTGTCTTTATTGTATATTTTTATAATATTTGCTGTTGTTTTATCTTCTGTACACCGCTTAGAGATTTTTATATATATTAAGTGGTATAGAAATGGCTTAAATAAATAAATAAATAAATTTGTTTTTGTTAATACAGAGCTAATACAGAGGTAAAAACATCTCCAAGTATTCTCTTCAAAACCGCATACATGTGTATTCCTTCCCACCCCTCCTTTTCTACAAAGGAAGAAATAGTCACTCTTCAGTTGTAAATGCAAGAGGATCGTAGGCTTCTCTCTCCATAAAAGCCAACCCTTCTCCCTTATTGCTGAAATTTAACTGCATAGAATAGAGCTGATCAACAAAATATTTGAAATGGTCC
The DNA here is from genome assembly GCF_030035675.1 of Rhineura floridana. Classification (NCBI taxonomy): domain Eukaryota; kingdom Metazoa; phylum Chordata; class Lepidosauria; order Squamata; family Rhineuridae; genus Rhineura; species Rhineura floridana. The sequence continues at coordinate 61,165,587 of NC_084483.1, forward strand.
CCCCCCCCAAATAGGGTTGACCCTAGATTCACTGGTGTCCTAACTGAGGAGCATCTTCAATGCCCTCTCCATTTGTTCAACTTTTGAGTGCAATAAGTTTAATCCAAGCAAACCGACCACTCCTCTCATGGAGGGAATCCTTCAGATTACTTCTTCCATAAACGAACCATCCAGTCTATCATTATCTATTATACTTGTAGCCCTTTTCATGACTTTGATGTTTATCCATGTTGTCTTGTTTATCCCTGTCATATAAGATGATAAATTTGCATGCAATGGATTTGATGAGCAGCACACTAATTTGTCGAATTTTCTTGTTGTTATGTGCCTCCAAGTCGACTACGACTTATGGTGACCCTATGAATCAGTGACTTCCAACAGCATCTGTCATGAACCACCCTGTTCAGATCTTGTAAGTTCGGGTCTGCAGCTTGCTTTATGGAATCAATCCATCTCTTGTTTGGCCTTCCTCTTTTTCTACTCCCTTCTGTTTTCCCAGCATTATTGTCTTTTCTAGTGAATCATGTCTTCTCATGATGTGTCCAAAGTATGATCACCTCAGTTTCATCATTTTAGCTTCTAGTGACAGTTCTGGTTTAATTTGTTCTGACACCCAATTATTTGTCTTTTTTCACGGTCTATGGTATGCACAAAGCTCTCCTCCAACACCACATTTCAAATGAGTAGATTTTTCTCTTATCCGCTTTTTTCACTGTCCAACATTTCACATCCATACATATAGAGATTGGGAATACCATGGTCTGAATGATCCTGACTTTAGTGTTCAGTGATACATCTTTGCATTTGAGGACCTTTTCTAGTTCTCTCATACCTGCCCTCCAGTACTAGCCTTCTTCTGATTTCATGACTATTGGCTCTATTTTGGTTAATGACTGTGCCAAGGTATTCATAATTCTTGACATTCAATGTCCCCATTCTCATCTTTAAAGTTACATAACTCTTCTGTTGTCATTACTTTAGTCGTCTTGATGTTGAGCACTGATTATGTCAATTTTTCCATAAATCACAACAGAATGTTAGTGCAATGTTGGCCACAGAGGCCAGTCTTGCCAGCTTTGTAAATAAAGATGAACTGTACTGTTTGTTTCTGGTGGCTCTTGAGCCTGGCGCTACTGGTTGCAGCCCAGAGATTGCATACCTTTAAAACTATTGATTTAAGCACTGTGCCTTCTTCTATCGCCCACCCAGTTCTACTGCCAGCGTGCACACGCACGCACACACGCACACACACACACACACTGCCCATCTACAGTGCTGTACACCTGGACTTCTGAAGAGGCGGAGGTGGAATTAAAAGGCTGGGAAAAGATGCTATGTGTCTTGCTTAATCAATAGTTTCAAAGGGGCCATCCTCTGTGGGGATGGGGAAAGGCAGAGATTAAGGGTGCTTCCAAATGGGGATTTAGGGAGCAATCTTAACCCCTCAACAGCAGCAACAGGGCTTGATGGAGCAGCACAATCAGTGCTATATCTATAGCCCAAGTGCTTGCATTGGCCGGGGCAGAAGATGGGGAGTGGGAAAAATGTCCATTCACTGTGCCAGCTCCCAGGTGTATCAAAGAGTCCTGGACTAGGCCCACTGCCATCACGTGAAGGCAGTAGGATCTGCACAGGATCCAGTGAATGCTGTGCCACCCCCTCCCCACCCCTGAAATGGCCCGGGGATATTGCCAGCAGTTAGCTTCTGCCTGACTGTCATTTGGGGGGGCATATTGGCGTACTCCTTGCCAGTGAGTGTTCCCCTGTTGGTAAAGGCTGGTACAGCCAGGCAAGACCGGGCAGGGGGATACTTCTGCTCCACCCAACCCCCTCCAGCATGAGTGATTAGCGTTTGGATTGCTCTGTTAATATCACAGTCAGTCAGATATCACAAACAGTTAGTGCTGGTTCACATATGAGCCAAGATCCACATTAAAAATGCTGCTTTTTCCATCGTGATTGATTTTGACAGTTCATATACTTCCGCCCTCTCTACGAATAAATTGGCTGTTTTTCTTTTTAGCATTCACACGGGTGTGCGTTTATTGCTATCAGCATTTACTTGTTGCTGTGCCCACACATTAGAATGTTAACTGCGGAGGCGAGGAAGGAGCAGTGTTTCCCTAAACGAAGGGAGGAATAGGCGCTTGAAAGAAAGAGAATCACCTACAGCTGCCGTACTAAAGGAAGCATTGACCGTTTAATATTATCACTCTTCGTGAGTGGAGCAGATGCTGAGATGAGATGCCAAGGCAGCTCCCCTTTCCCCTGCACTTTTGGGCGCTTATAAATTACCCCAGCGGTGCCTTCGCCAGCCTCCTCTTGCTGTGGCTACGCGCGCTCCAAGCCTGGGTGTAACAAGTGGCATGTAGTGGCTTGCGCCCCCCCCACACAGCTCAAGCGAGAGAGCCGGTCAAGCCTGAAGGGGAGTCTCCCTCTCTGGCAGCCAGGAAGGAATTTCCTAAGCTCCAGCTCTTGCCTGCTACCCTCAGAGAGTTGTTGGTGTCGCTGCAGAAGGGAGACAATGAAGGGGTGGGTGGAAAACCCGCTAACATCACCCACAGAGAGCTTTCACTGAATTAGATATTCTAGAGTGAATAATTTGGATGAATGTGATTTTGTTTAAAGGAGCGGGGGAGGAAATGTATTGGGGGGAAGCGGGAGAAAGGAAGGCAAGAGCAACCGGAAGTTGCTTTGTCAATGGCAGGAAACAAAATGACGCCCAGAGACAGTTAAAGGGGTGGAGAAAAGGGAGGATCTAATGGCAAAGCAACTGTCCAGCCAAAAAAAGGCGCTTAAAAGGTAATACACAGTAGAAGTGCACCAAAGCAGGTGTGGATTTTAAAAGCAATTTCGGGTTTTTGTTGCATTGATTTAATCCAGAGTTAAAGGCAAAAACAGCTGAATGTACTTGCGTTGGGGGGAAAAGTCATGCAAATGGTCCAAATTAAAAGGATCTGCAAAAAACATCAGATCCGAATTATACTGGCGTCTGATCAGGCCCTTAATTGACAACCTTTTAAAAGACACACATACAAAAAAACTATCAAACCTGGATTTTCCCTGGAAAGCATAAATCCTGGTTAAATGGGAAAAAAATACAGGCTGGCATTTTGATGCCAAAAACATTGTCTGGACACTGAAAACCTTGCATGCATGAGTAACCCTGAACCACAACAAACACCCATCTGGAAGGACCCAAGAAGGCTTAATGGAGCTGGGTGGAAAAAGCAAATAAAGCTCTTGTAAATGTCAGTTTAACTTAGCTGGGTTTTTTTTCTGTCAGAGTTTATCCCATCTTCCTTGCTGTGAACGGCTGCAATGTTATGGCACCTGATAAAGCTCTGACACATGGGGATTGGGGATTCTGCAGCTGTTCTTCCTGCTGTTACTGCTAGAGTTCTGTTGTGTAATGCAGTCACTATTGCATACTGCTGGAATGGACTGGATCCTTCATAAAAAGCCAAGGGTGTTTTTTTTTTGTGGGGGCAAATTTACAACAGGAATCTCCACTTGGACTTTCTTAACCGTTTTGTGTCTGATGGAAAACTTAAATAGATACACATATGCAGAGTGGATGCCACCTGTGGATGCAGGAGTGGCAACTGCAAGCATATATCTTTACAAATGTTGCAGAGAATAGACAGACACCAATTTATTAGTGAAAGATCTGGATTAAATTCATTATCCTCTTTGAAAGATTGTTCTGTGAGTGGATTTAGGCTGCTCTCTCCTTGGCACACATCACATGGGTGGAACTGGTCACATGGCATGGTCCCCCCCCCCAACATTTCCTTGCCTTTGCCCCTGGTGGAATGACAATTGGAAAGAGCCAGGAGATCAGTCATTAAGTTGTGATAGTCGTATGTGTGTGTGTGTGTGTAAGTGTGTGTGTAAGTGTAAACATAAGCATATTACATCGTACTAGAATCTGAATAGCCTTCCAATTTCCTTCTCGGCAAAACTGGTGATGACTTTAGCCTACAAAGGTTAATAAAAGGCCTAAATCAACCTTCCCTAAACTGGTGCCCTCCAGATATTTTGGATTCCATCTCCAGTCAGCTCCAGCCAGCATGGCTAATGGTCAGGATGATGGGAGTTGTAGCCCAAAATATCTGGAAGGCACCATATTCAGAAGGCTGTCTTAAATTATTTAGTCTGCCTGTTTATCAGTTTGTCTCCTAATTCATGTTGATCTCTAAGATTAGGTAAGGCTGCAGCCTAGTGCATACTTATCTGGAAGTAAGTCTAGATGCTTACTTCTAAGCAGGATTGCACTGCAGGGCTACTTTTCTGGTGATACTCTTCATGTTGGACTGTGCTTCAAGTCCATATGATGAGAGACGAGCAGGATTCTTGATGATTGCTCCAATCTTAGAGATTGGCCAAACTTTGAATCAAAACCTTCATGGTTAGGCTTGAATGCTCTGATTCAAAGGTTAGGTGCAAGATAGGATTGCACTTAAGCAAGGAAATATACTGTGGAACAATAGATTCTTTAACAATGCACGCTGTGCATGCCTACTTAGAAGCAAACTCCATTAAATTAAATGGGATTTCCTCCATGGTAGGTGCATATAGGGTTATAATCTAATTGTAAAAACTTCTAGATGAATGTTTCTTGAAACATGCTTCCTAAACAGCAGCACAAAATAGAGGTAAAAATAGAACTTTATGGTTGGACCTTTCTCCTAATTTACAACTATAGTTGCTAGCATCAGTGGTTGCTTGGAATACCACCAGATAGAGGCTGCTCCATGCAGCAAGCTGATGTCAACCAGAGAGAATGGAAACTAGAAAAAACAACATATAGTCATCCAGCTGAGGGCAAACAGCCTTAAGTGATAGAATTAATTAAGTCAGTGTGTCATTCAATCAATCAACTATGCAGCTCAACCAATAAACAATTTTATGGAATGCTGGAAACAAATGCTGGAATCTTACAGTTTGATTAGCTAATTTGCATTCCATTTAATAGGGCTTACTCAGCCTACCTGTGCACAAGATTGCATGCCAAATTTTGACAAAGCAGTTTTGGGAACGCACCTTTTAAAAATTCAAATTTTAGATAACAGGAATTTAGCTTTTTTAATACTAATACTAATACTGCCAAGTTAAATATTAGTGTTTGTGCCAGAATTGAACAGATATCATACTAGAACATTCTGGTTATGAAATCTGCCTAAATTGATGTAATTTGTAGGCATTTTCTGGACTATTTCATTTGGAAATAAAGCGTTTATTTGGGCGCATTAACAGTTCAATCTGAAACTGCAGTTTGATGTAAAATCAGACTGATTACAATATGTTGCTACTTAAGCAGTGACTCTAGCTGTTGGAAAAAACAAACTTAGCCTGCCCAAGATGTTTTCAGCCTGCTACGCTTAAACTACTCCACTTAAGAAAAGGTGGGCATGGTCAGTTAAAAACATAGAGCACATCTAGAATTTTGCTAGGATATATTTCACCTCCCACTGTTTCATCTGGTGCAAACTGAGACATTCCTCATGTCCATTGGAAACTATTCTGCAGAACAGTCAGTGTCATTATTCCACAATTGTTTTTGGAGCTTTTTTTTTAGTGTTGCAAAGTGTAGTTGTACTTCACATATTCAAGGAAACAGAAGCAAAAGAGAACAATTTACTATAGGGAACTTTCTAGTATTTGGGCTGATTGCAGGTGTTAACACCACTCACCATATGCTCAGAGGCACATGTTACCAAATTCTTCCAAGCTACACAGGAAGTGGATTGGATTGTGAAAGACCAACCCAAATTGTGTTTGCATTTTGAGAAATTTGTAGGGCAGTACAATATCTCAGAGAGGAGTTCAGGTCTCCTGCTCCCCTGGTGCATTCACTATAGCTGCCCAATTTCCCTGCTTTTTAAAGTTTGATAGAATATCTGTAGGCTATAGGTGTGTTCTTAAGCCGCAAGGCTTTTTGCCTATTAGTGAATTTCTCTGCTTTTTAATCTGGGAGGTAAGAAATAGGATCCTGTGGATGTTTGCTGAGAATGGATTGATCATTTGCATGCTTATTGAGTTCAGTGGGATTTACTCCCCTGCAATCATGTTTAGGATAGATGAAACTGATCACAGGGGATGGGGAGGGGAGGATGGGGAGGGGAGGATGGGGAGGGGAGGGGAGCAGACAGGAGGGGGAGGAGAAGGGCTGGTTTGATCATTTGCATGTTTATTGAGTTTAATGTGATTTACTACCATGCAATCATGCTTAGGATAGGTAAAACTGACTAGGGGGAGGGAAGCCTGAGTGGGCAGGGGAGGAGGAAGAAGGAAGAGGGGAGGAGAGGAGGAAGGGAGAGGAGAGGGGAAGGAAGGGAAAGGCAGGTTTGATCATTTGCATGCTTATTGAGTACAATGGGATTTACTCCTGTGTAGTCATGGCTAGGATAGGTAAAATTGACCATGGGAGAGTAGGAGGGAGAGGGGAGAGTAGAGGGAGGGAAGAAGGGGGGAGAGGGGAGCAGAAGGAGTGGGAGGGAGAAGGAGGTGATTGGAAGGGTGAAGGAACGGGGAGGGAAGGGGCAAAAGGGAGTGACGGGAGGGAGGAGGAGGGGAGGGCAGGCTTGATCATTTGCATGCTTATTGAATTCAATGGGATTTACTCCTGTACAATCATGCTTGAAAATGAATGGGACTACCTTCAAGTCAATTCCGACTTATGGCGACGAATAGGGTTTTCATGATAAGTGGTATGCAGAGGTGGTTTACCATTGCCTTCCTCTGAGGCTGAGAGGCAGTGAGTGGCCCAAGGTCACCCAGGGAGCTTCATGGCTGTGTGGGGATTTGAACCCTGATCTTCCATGTCGTAGTCCTAGGATAGGTAAAACTGACCATGGGGGAAAAAGAGGGGGAGGAGGGGGAGGAGGAGGGGAGGAGGAAGGGATTGGGAGGGGATGGGGGAGGGAAAGAGTGGGGTGAAGGAAAGGGGAGGGAAGGGGCAAGAGGGAGAGGTTAGGAGGGAGAGAGGACGGGAGAACAGGTTTGATCATTTGCATGCTTTTTGAGTTCAGTGGGATGTACTCCTGTGCAATCATGCTTAGGATAGGTGAAACTGATCTGGGGGACGGGCAGGAAGGGGAGGAGGAAGGCAGGAAGTGGAGGGAGGAGAGAGGAGAGAGGAGGGAAGGAGATTGGATGGGTGGGCAATGGGCAGAGGGAAAGCCCCTTTCCTTTCCAAAAGGAAAACATTGTGATCAGTATCATTGCATTTCAGGGTTTCCCCTACCTTCTTATTCTACAGCACATGCAGTCTCCCACCCTAATTTAAATCAAAGCTGTACTGGCCACATCCGCACCAGACCTTTATTTCACTTTACACAGTCATGGCTTCTCCCAAAGAATCCTGGGAATTGTAGTTAGTGAAGGGTGCTGAGAGTTGCTAGGAGAAGCCATGTTCCCCTCTCAGAGCGGCTGGCTGTTAAACCACTCTGACCACTGGAGCTCTGTCAGAGGAATAGGGGTCTCCTCTCAGCACCCTTCACAAATTATTTTATTTTATTATTTGATTTATATCCCACCCTTCCTCCCAGCAGGAGCCCAAGACAGCACTTCCCAGGATTCTTTGGGTGAAGCTATGACTGTCTCATGTGAAATCAAAGTCTGGTGTGGGTGTGGCCCCCGATTAGACAAGCCCAGCAGCTGTGACTCTGGCTTTGAGAACACTGACAGTTGGTTCTTACTGAGCATGCCTGACATTATCGTTGAGTTTAATGCAAAATTTCTTAAATTACTTAAAAATCAGCCAGGCATTTTTTTAACTTTTAAACTGCAGAAGATGAAGGTCAGAGTATGGGGCAAGGTCAGCAATAGGATTACAGGTACTCTATGAACAAGGCTGATTTTTAATTAATTTCAACAGATTATGAGAAGTCCAGAAGGGGTCTGGTTTTTCTCTCTCTCTTTTTATTCTTTGAACTCTCGATTCCCTGACTATATTGCGATCAAAATTTAGTGGGTTGTTAAGCAAGCGTTTCTGGGTTCAAGACTATATGTTTTGTAAGGTTTTGCTTTGAAATGAGCTTATGGGAAGCATCAGAATGGCATGTGGGGGTATTTTCAATTTAACATTGCGGAATGTGAAAAATCCAGACTGACTATAGTATACAGCCACTCTTGTGGCTGTATAATGAATATTGAGCAATGTAAAGGTACTTCCCATATAGATATGGTACACCTCTTATATAAAGTTCCTCACATCAAGTAGCCATAGTTTCTTATTGTATTTATGCCTTATTTATTCTCCTCGCTTGGTTTCATCTTGAAATAAATTTATCTCTTTTATTAAAACACACACAAACAATAATCTCATAGAAGTCATGCAAAGGAATCAAGTCCTCCTTGATCAGGGAAACAATTCTTCTTTTGTGTAGTCTTGGATAGTCAACATTTCACTTTTGGATAAAACTCCCTTAGATGAAAACCAAAAATTGCTGGCATTTTATTTTGTTTCAAGTATGTCTGAAGGTCAATACCCATCTACAGAATAAATGGGGGGAAATGATCTGAAAATATTTTAAAAGTAAAAAATGCGGGAATTGAATAATAGAAAACAGTAACGATGTTACAAATAAGCCCCAATAGCTGCCATAGTAGTGGTGAAAGACGGTTAGCCCCGATCACAAGATGTGATTTATTTATTTATTTATTAGATTTATATCCTACTTTTCCTCCCAGCAGGAGCCCAGGGCAGCAAACGAAAACACTAAAAAAAACTTTAAAACATCATAAAAACAGACTTTAAAATATATTAAAATAAAACATCTTTAAAAACATTTAAAAAAAAACTTTAAAAAATCTTTTCAAAAAAAGAAGAAAAAGGTTTAAAAACATATTAAAAAGCAATTGCAACACAGGTGCACACTTTGCATTCTATATGGTGTATCCTAGGACTCGATCAACACATAATTGTATTGTCTGCATGGTCTGTCTGTCTAACTTGCTCCCCACCAATCTTATGAACAGAAGCTTTATGTAATTTAGACAACAATTTGATAAGTCATGCTAGCCCTATTCAGATTTTCAAATAACACATGGGGGGAGTATGTAGGGGGCATGGGACTAGCCACCCCACCCCCAATCCTCTTGCATTTGCTGGCCCTGCTGGCTCTATCACTGATCTTCCTGCATTGGGTGGAAGGTGTGAAGGGGGATTTCTAACTACATTTGGTTGAAAATACTTAGAAGCCTCTACACAATTCACAACTGGAGCTTCTGATCACAACGAGGCTTCTAAGTATGTTCAGCTGAATGTACAAGGAGGACCTCTTCAGAACTTCCACACAGATATGAACATTGGGGGCAGCACTAGAGTGTGTGGCCTTCTCCCTTAAAGGTAAATGCCTGAATGGGGCTGGCATTGGGTGTTGATAGAATACAACTGTACACATGCACATTCACTAGAATCACTCATTGCAGAGAGAGGGCTTCTTTGGGTTTTGGGCTAGACAGGGCCGGTTCCAAAGGGTGGCCAGGTGGGGAACTGGCCCGAGGGCCCCTGGAGCTACAGGGGGACCCTCAGTGGCCCTTCCGCTCCCCTTCCACAATCCATGGCTCCAGCCGCGAATCACAGGGCAGGAGCTTCCATCTGCCCACCATTCCCTCGCCCCACCTACCTGTCTCCTGCCTTTTAGCATTGCCCTTAATGAAGATGGCGGCTGCGGTTTCACTAAGGTACTGAAGCCCCTGCTGCCATCTTAGTTGATGGCAGAGATGTGCGCACATAGCACTCACGCGTGCCATCAGCAAAGATGGCAGCAGAAGCTTCATCCCCTTAGGGAAACCGCTGCCACCATCTTGGTTCATGGCAATGGTAAAAGAGAGGAGACAGGTAGGTGGGGGCTTGGGGAGCGTGCATGTGCACGTGCGTGTGTGTGCGCGCTTGCAGGGGCCTAGGGCAAGCCGATGCCCAAGGGCCCCAGCATGCCTGGAGCCAGCTCTGGGGCTACGCTATGGTTCAGTTTTTATGTGAATAAGCCTGCACAAACCTTGGGCTCATGCACCCCCTCCCAAATAGAGCTATAATCCCCAGAGTGGTTTAATAACCAATCCCAAGGAACTTTGGGAGTTGTAGCTCTGTGAAGAGAACAGGGGTCTCCTAAGAGCTCCCAGCAGCCTTAACAAGCTGCAATTCCCAGGAGTTTTTGGGAGGGGCCATTGTTGTTCAAAGTGGTATGATACTAGGGTTGCCAGGCTCAGGGCCTAAGACTAATCCTGTATCTTTAGGAGACGAGAAAGTCAGCCAAGTGCAGGTGTTCTTGCAACCCTGTAATGGGAAAAACCACATGGTGGAATTCTCCCTTCCCCCTGCACAACTTTTAAAGATACAGAAGACCTCTTGGTTGCCAGGCCCGGCTTTAAATGTATAGTGCAGGTGTGGCTTTAGTGAGGACTGGTAAGGAAAGGGCCAAAGTAAAGGACCACCATAGGAGCTACAAAAGCAAGCCACCTATTATGATTCAGAGACAGTAGACTCTCTCACGTTTGTAAATCTCTTTTATTTCCAGTCATTGGGGTAACATTCCATCTTTGCTGTGCTGGAAGTTACGTTCTTGACCAGCTGCCAATAGGGAAAGAGCAGAGATTTTATTGCAAGAATCCCTGTTGCAGTCCAAGAGCTCTTCAAACTTTTGGTATGGACTTTGAGTCCTTTGAGCATTTAATATGAAATATTTAAGCATTCAGAATATCTAGACCTCCCTCCCAAAAATGTACAGGTACAGCTGATTTTACATCTTTCTCTTCAGAATTAAGAGAATGACCAATTTCAACTTGAAGTATTGCCACATGCCTCTACTTGTGACCAAATGTGAAAGATTTACTACTGTTTGGTTATATGCACCTTAAAAGTAACTTTGAAGATCCCTACTTAAGCCACAGGCTGTTCAGATTTCAACAGTAGATGTAAAGTTTCCAGGCAGATTCTGTGCTGAAGAACAGGCCAATTCAGGAAAAGGCAGCTAAAGAGGGGAATGTGGGGAATGAGATATTTTGCAATAGGTGGAAAGGTGAGGTGTGCTTTTTTTTTTTTTAATGAAGACTGAAGCCTACTTAAGTAGCTATTTCTCAACCATCCTTTTATGCACCAGACTCTATTTCTTCTGTGGCATTTTCTGAACAAGAGAAGCAAATGCTTCAGTTTCCATCTGGACCCAATTCTCTTATATGTCACAGATGACAAATACCAGACATTTGATGCAAATGGGATTAACAGAGTATTTTTTTTGTAATCACATACAAGTTTTCTTACTCAACTGAGGACATATAACCTAATATAACCCATCATAATGCATGCCATCTGTTTTATTGAGACTCAGCATGCAAAGGTAATAAAATGTTTGCTAATAGGTGAATAACTGCTGATGTCTGTATTGGCTCATAAAGCAACAACCTCGTCTTCTGAAGCTTTCATTAAGTGGCAATTTCAGAAATAATTTTACATTTGTCATTTGTGCCAGATGCATTATGTGCACTCCTTGAAAGAAAAATGATATCCATGAAATTCAACAACACAGCTTTACCAAGAATGCTGTTATCTTACTTGATGAATCTCATAAATTAATTTTGTCTACTTTGTTGTTCCTCATTGGAATTAGGGATGGTTGAACCTTAATTTCTTACTTTCAAAGCTTACATTTAGTTGTCCACAGTTCCACATCAATCTGCAAATTCTTCTGTTTTTAAAGTTCTCATGGAAACTTGTCAGTGTTTTAGTGTGAATTTCTCCTAATGCACACATCCTGATGCACACATTTTTGTGACCAATTTCTCCTAAAGTAATGCATTTTACATGTTATTTTCACTAATAAGTGCATCTTTATGCATACGTTACCTAGTATATGTATTTTGTACACATTACTTGGCTATACAATGGCATTGCAAAATTCAGAGAAGTGTGAATTTCAAAGGATGACTATATTTCAGTTCACTGCTTCCCGCCAACCACATTTCCCCAGAATGCCTTGGAAGATCACTTCAAAGGCCTTCAAGGAAGTGTGGCCTGTGAGATGCTGTGGAGAGGGCCTTGTGTTACTGCAAGCAGTGTGGGGCTTATTTTTAAAGTTAAAAAATAAGGAACAAAAAATTCCTTGTACGCTGAAGTAAGGGAAATGGCAACCCTGCCTGAAAATGTCAGAGAAATTTCTCTCTCCGCCCCCCATGATTTTTTGATCCACCCAACAAATGGTCACAGGTATAAATATTCATACAACTCTAGAATGTAAAATGGTTCTATGTATTGCCAGTGTACTGAGCCCCCATGTGTGTACTAGGGCAAGGCAGGGTTCCCAAACTGGTGTCCATGGACCATCAGTGGTCCTTGAGCTTCATTCAGTTGGTCTGTGGCATGTCTGTATTAAATATTCCGATATCAATTGTAGTTTATTGCTTCTTTTATTTCTTATATTGTGTTTTATTGTATTAAAAGTTGAGTCCTATGGAACACAAATTGTAATACAATAAAAGAAATAAAAGAAGTAATAAAAATACAATTAAAAAACATATAACATCTAGCACCGTGCATTAGAATTGCTACATCAGGCAAAAAAAATCATTCAATGGTCCACTAAGCCCTTCAGCAATTTTTAAGTGGTCCATGGGGAAAAAGGTTCAGAAACCGCTGTATTAGGGTTGTTGTTACCCTACTTTTGTTAAGAAAAGTACTGTTTTGCTGGGTTGTGACTAAAAACAATCAATCAGATACTACATAGAAAACAGGAGAATCTTTGAGTGCTGCATAATAGACTGAACATCAGAAATTAGAATCATGTCAGCCCACATCACAGATTTATTTATTGATGCTAGACACAACAATGCCACTTAGTATGATAAATGTGCAACATAATCAAAGGTGTAGTCACGGGTGTACCAATGGGGGGGAACGAGGGCATTGCCCACCCAAATGATAATTCTGCCCTTAAATTTCCTTCAGTCCCCACACTTCTAGCGCTGCAGTAACTTAAAACTTCTGTTGAGCTTTTAGAAATACAGTTTTGGCATTCAAAGAGAGGGACAAGGCAAAGTTATTAAGGGAATGCAAACAGCAAATATAGTTGAAGGTGTGAATGAAGTGAGCACAAATCTTGATAGATGGGGGAGGGAGTTGGCAAACCTAAGGATTTTCAATTGGAGGAAGGAAAGGCAGAAAGGATAGTATTGTTATGCACTGCAGAGCAACTCCCGCCTCCCTTGTAGTGCTCAACCAACCTCTATAAGTGGTGGATGTTATTAGTGTGTCTGGGGGATGTATCTAGGCTTTTAGGTCTAGACTGTGGAGCACAGCCTAGCCTAGTCCAGGGCAGGGCCTTAGAAGAAGCGGAGAAGTGAGTGAGCTGACTCTCCAAGGCCCAGGAAGCCTAATGAGACCTTACTAACTTAGCCCAGGCAAGGGGAGCTGGAATATTGTGTGTATGTACGTGTCTGGGGGGCATTTCTTCCCTAGTTTATTATTTAAAAAGATGAAAAATGTGTCATTTCAATCCTTTCAAGCTGGTTTTCAAAATGGTTTTGAAGAGTATAATATGGCTAGAGCCTTAGCTGCAACAGTTTTACACCTCCACTCAACTATGCAAATGTTCATTATAAAAAATTCATCTTATTCAACCTTTCTCATGCAAACTTATGTACTATCAAAATGGCATGTGACACTTGCTGGTAGAGCCATCAGAAGCAGTGTTAGCTGGCTGGCCCAGGGCATTCTTTGGAACAGAGATTGTGCGCTTGTACAGTTGATTCTAGCCCTATAGCTCAGAGAGATGTATAGTTCCTATGTGACATGCTTTCAAGCATTTCCTTATGAAAAGTGATGTTTGTCAGAATTATTTTAATTTTTAAAGTGAAACTTCTCGTAATTCTTTCCTGGCATGGCAAAGGAGACCAGGGTAGTTAGTTCCAGGAAGCAGCTGCCTCAGGAGAACTGAACTCACAATTCATGAGCTTACTAAAACATTGTATCTGTACAAGGAAGCCTTTTCGTGCATGTACACTTTGTATGCTGCAGGATTCACCTTTGGTGCATCTACAGCTGTGTGTGAAAATTCATTCTCAACTTTGACACATGTGTTGACACCATACAGGCATTAAATGCTTCATTAGAGAAACTTAGTAATCTTGGCTTTTGAAAGTACCATATTTGAAGGAATTTCAAGTGAACAGTTCCTATGTGGGTTTGCAAAGATATCACAGTGCATAAGACTTTATTAAACAGATCAGATCATTATGGTAGGATGTCTTGCACGATATACATTTACTTCCTAGTCACTGTTATTTAGTTTACACAATTGTTTTGCATGTGGAAAATACTGTATTTTAAATTGATTTGCTTTTTTGTAAACATCACAAGTAATAGTTCCTAATTAAAATGGATAAATTGAGCTTTATTTTTGTCATTATCTATGAAACCTCTTTTATAGGTACTGATGCCCCAACTCTTCTGCCCCTCCCCCCATTTTTGTCACTACCCACCCAATGAAAATTGTCTTGCTACACTCCTGGGTGTAGTCATTTGGGGGGGGGTGTCTTAGTCCGCTTACTTTTTTGGGAGCAGGGCCCAGGAGGGTCCCTAGGTCTCCATTATCCAAGACAATCAGTATGAAAGGGGAAGAAAAGAGTTTCTAACATATTCCTTGTCATGTCCTGCTGATTTGAACTAATTAGAGTGAAAGGAGATTAGTTAGCCACACTTTTCAATTGCTAACACTCTCCTCTTTCATGCTTATTGGCTCCTAGGAACATCTGTTATTGTGGAGGAAGGCATTAACAAGGATCTGATTCTCAACCCAACAGAAAAAAAAGTCTGTGGGGGGGGGCATGGCTGTGATTATCATGAAGGGACCCTGCATGTCTGAATTTGCCAGTACACTACTGAATACATTGTAGAGTCTACTACAGACCCCCACAACCTTATCTGAAGTAGCTACTGCTGAAGACAGACTGTTGTCCCATTGGCACTATACATTTAAAGCATGATGATTTAAAGTGGTATCACAGTGCTTTGACTGTATAGTGCAGATGAGGCCTGACTTCATTTTACATCTGTTGGATAGAGATGCCATGCAGCGGGTGAGGTTCCAGAATATCATGCAGTACAGAGTCTCATTGCCCTCCAATCCTGCAAGGCAGGATATAATTTGCTGTGATATCTTTGCCATGTGCCCAGTCCAACTTTCCAGATGTCTAATGGTGCAATTTGAAAAGCAAAATACAAAACAGGTAAAGAGCTATTACTAAAAAGACAAGCGAAGGTTCCATTCAAATATTTAAATTACAGGATTCCTTTTTTCATTCTATTCCTGTGTTATCACACTCCAATTCAACTTATCAACAGATTTCTTTCTTTTGCATGTGTGTGTGGAAAGCCTTTATGCAGACTGCAATAAAATAATTTGGTTTCTAGACATAGCCATCTGGATATTATGTACTGTCATCTCAAACAGTGTTCTGTTTTCTTCTGTTGTTCATCTTTGTACAGGGCAGAGAGAGCCAATCTTAAAACAGTGGTATTTTTTTTAAAAAAATAATGTGAGCATTTACAATTATAGTGTTTAATTTAGCTGATGTGATCTTATTTGGTACAGTGCCTCTCTGAAAGCCAAGAAAAAATGAGCTTTTAGAAGTACAGTAAATTGTCTGATCCTATGAGCTCTGGTCCAAAGCAGTAGTTTATACTATTTTGTGTTGATGGAAAAGAACAATGCCACCCTAAAGCAGCTGTCACTGATATGTCCTTTCTTGGCTCAGCATAGTACAAATAAAAGGCTTTAAATGTGTAAATATCTCATTAAGCATGGCCTCTATAGGTTTTTAAAAAAATAAATTCAAAGTATATTTATAAATATAGTGTAAATTATATAATAATAGGGCTTTCTTTAAATTCATGAAGCTGTGATAATCCATATCATCATATCATACTTCTCACTTAATACGACCATATGTATACATAGAGAATACTAGGGGCTCCACCCCTGCTCGCTTTGCTCACCAATCCCGTGGGTTACTGATGCTCCCTCCTTCCCCCCATGGGTCACCAAAGCTCCCCCTTACCCCCACATGGGGTTCCAAGGCCAACCCAGCCTATCTCCTGGCCTCCTGTCTAGGTTGCAACCACTACTGTAGCCACCATGTAGCTTGTCAGCTCACTCCACCCTCACCGTCGCACTGTGATGTCATGACGGCATGCGGGCTTACATTTTTATATATACACAAATATATACTTAATCCTGAGATCACCAACCTTTCTGGACTGATGGGCACAGTTGCAAATCAGAGAGAATCATGTGGGCACTCCATCCCCACCACAGTCGATTCTATTGGCTTCAACTCCCAGGCACATAACTCAAGACCCGCAAGTCCCACAAAAAGTCAGGGAATCTACAATCTATAATAAACAAATTCTGTATTACAATAAAGTTATTGTCTTGTTGTCTACACTCCCTGGCTGTTATTCTATTTGTTAGTCATATAGGTCATGCCCCAAATGGGTGCATTACCTTTCTTCCACCTCTAGCATACAGCCATATGAGCTGCCAACAACAAATGAGCAGTCATCTAAAAATCTTCACATTTGAAAGATCCAAACAAGATAATCAAAGGAGCTTTTAATAGTTCATGTCCTATGTTATTTTTTTTACTTCAGTTAATATCAGAATAACCTGTAATTTTTGGACAGTTCCAGAGGTTGTAGTAAATATTATTGTTAGGGGTTTCACAACATTTGGCACCCATGGTTGCATATTTGCCAAGGTGGTGCTTTTCAGAGAAGTTAAGAAAGAAATCCCAGTTTTTATCAATATTTATCACAAAAAATAAATGCGAAGTAAAATTGATTTAGAAATTTAGAAATCTGTCATTTCATCGATCTGTTTTACCATTTCCCCAACTTCCTATAATCCTATAAAAATGCCTCTTGACATTCTACAGTGAAGAAAAATGAATTAAAATTCATGAACAATATCACTACTTACTTAAATGATTCTCTAAGCAAATTGCTACCAGACTGCATTCACATCTCAGGCTCCCTGTTATAAATGGAGAATGAACCAAAAGCATAGTGTCATCAACAGCAAAATATAAGCCAGACATTGTTGAATTAAGTATATATTGCATCTTCAAATAATCCCCTTTTGTAAAACACAAATTTCTGAAAATGAAGCTGGGAACTTCTGATTCCAGAATCCAGAAATCAGAGCAAAATGTGATTCAGTGATATACTGCTAGATTTTGAACTGCAAGAGCCAATGGGCTAATTTTAAAGGGTAGGAGCTACGTCCCTTCCCAACATTCAGGAAACTGTGTTGATCCATTGCACATGCATGCATGCACGCACGCACGCATGCACGCACCCACCCACCCCACCCCACCCCACCCCACCCCACCCCACCCCACCCCACCCCACCTGTTTTGCCAGCAGGCAAGAAAATTAAAGAGATTCCAGAGGCAATGAGCACCCCAGTGGAAAAAAAATTACAATGCTTTAATTGAAAGAGGTACTCTTTTATTACAGGCAGGGCACTTAAACAGATAAAAGCGGCTCTTGAGCACAGTTGTTATCTTACGTCTCCTTTCTGTTGTCCAGGAGCCCCAGATAAGGACAATGGAGAGATCCCAGTTGTCCACCCACTTACACAGCACCGCACCGATCCTGGTCTGTGTTGAAGCCCCGTGAGCAGAAGTTAGGGTACCTTATTTATACCCCAAAGAGCCCCTGGACCTGAGTGCAGGTTTGCACCTGTATCTTTAACTAGCTATACCTGTGGGGATGTTTTTTTTAATTTGGGTCTCATGCTCAGTGTCCTTGCTTTGTAGCAGCCTGATTTATTGCAGCTGCCTTTGAAGGCCAAGTTCCCAGTGCTTAGCAGTGTGTGTGTGTGTGAAAACATCCTTCCTAATGATCTGTTGGCAACCACTATCTATTTTTGCCAATTAAGAGCCACTCTTACCTCATCTGTGTTATATAAACAAAGCTTCTCAGACTTATGTACTATTGTATTCTACATAGGCTGGGTGAGAAAGCATGCCAAAGGCCCCCCTGCCTGGGATGCAGGGGTGTGAGAATTGATCATGCCATCCTACACCTCCTCACACATTGAGATGTCTTGTGGTCATTTCCCATACGCCACCACCACCAGCAAAAAAACCATTTTTTAAAGAATCAGCTAACAATCCTAGAAGAGAGAGCTAGCAAAGGGTGGTGTAGTGGTTGTCATACTGGAGTTTGGCTGAAGAGACCTGGTTTGCATCCCTGATCAGCCATGTGGCACAGTGGTGCAATTAGATAATCTTAGACCATGGACTTAATGGACTTAGTCCTCTCTTTTAGAATTCAGTTTTGAAGCACATATTTCTCTTCTTCCCCTACCTTCATTCCATGTTTTACAACTGCTTCTTCATTCCTGATATGTTTAGAGCAACAAGCATTAAAAAAGAAATACTGTGAGCATGTGCAGTTTGGCATTTTAAAGTCACTTATATCACACCATCATCATGACTGCAGGAATAAAATGGAACTTCCTTCTGCAAGGCCATTTTGGGCAAACCACACCCACCTGTCACTCACTTGAGGTCACAAGGTGTCAGGTGCAGAGATCTGTTATCTATTATCTAAATACTAAGATCAGAGATCACCTATCTTCAATCTTAGCACTATCTCCTATCTGTTATCTCCTGTAAGCCTCTGCCTGCTGTCTGACAGTAAACTGTTAAACAGCTGGCAGCATTTCTCTTATCTTAGTTGTTAGGGCTGTGTGCTAAGACTGGAAATAAGAGGTATCTTATTCCCAATCTTAGCATTTAGATAGGCAATACCAGATTTCTACACCTAATAGATGATCAGCTGTACAGCACTGCCTCTCATTTACAGCCAGTACTATCTATTCAGAAGTTAAGTCCTATTGAGTTGGATGCAGCTTCACCCAGGTGTGCAGCAGGGGTAGGGAACCTATGCCCTTCAGATGTTGCTGTACTCCAACTCCTACCAACCCAAGCCAGAATAGCCAATGGCTACGGGTGAGGAGAACTGTAGTTCAGCAATATTTGGAGGGCCATGGGTTCACCACCCCAGTGTACAGAATTGCAGCGTTAGTGTCATAGAACTGTGATAAAAAATGGCAGCTGTCCATGAGCCAGGTTGGCCAAGCAACTGCACAACATACTGGCTCATAACACTAGGATCCTGATTTTTACTCAGATCCTGGTTTGTCTATGTGCACTTCGGAACAAGATTGGTTCAACGAAATAATGACCTACTGCATTGCAGTGGTTCCACTCCTACTTGGCCGGTCGCCTCCAGAAGGTGGTGCTTGGGGAACATTACTTGGCACCCTGGACTCTTCAGTATGGGGTTCCGCAGGGGTCAGTTCTGTCCCCCATGCTGTTCAACATCTACATGAAACAGTTGGGTTCGGTCATCCGGAGCTTTGGAGTGCATTGCCATCAGTATGCTGATGACACACAGCTCTATTTCTCCTTTTCATCTTCTTCAGGTGAGGCTGTCAATATGCTGAACCGGTGCCTAGCTGCGACAATGGACTGGATGAGAGCTAATAAACTGAGGCTCAATCCAGACAAGACTGAGATGCTGCTAATGGGTGGTTCTTCTGACCGGATGGTGGATGTCCAACCTGTCCTGGATGGGGTTGCACTCCCCCTGAAGGAGCAGGTTTGTAGCTTGGGGATTCTCCTAGAACCATCTTTGTCACTTGAGGCTCAAGTAGCCTCGGTGGCATGGAGTGCCTTCTACCAACTTTGGTTGGTGGCCAAACTACGTCCCTATCTAGACAGGGATAACCTGGCTTCAGTTGTCCATGCTCTGGTAACCTCCAAATTAAATTACTGCAATGCACTCTATGTGGGGCTGCCTTTGAAGACAGTTTGGAAACTGCAGCTTGTGCAAAATGCAACGGCCAGATTGGTAACAGGGACCAGATGGTCCGAACATATAAAACCGATTCTGGCCCACTTGCATTGGCTGCCTGTATGTTTCCGAGCTCGATTCAAGGTGCTGGTTTTGACCTATAAAGCCTTACACGGCTTGGGACCACAATACCTGATGGAATGCCTCTCCTGATACGAACCCACCCGTACACTACGTTCAAGATCAAAGGCCCTCCTCCGGGTGCCTACTCCAAGGGAAGCTCGGAGGGTGGCAACAAGGGAGAGGGCCTTCTCAGTGGCGGCCCCCAAATTATGGAATGACAAGCGTGACGAGGTGCGCCTGGCGCCAGCACTGTTATCTTTTCGGCGCCAGGTCAAGACTGTCCTCTTCTCCCAGGCATTTTAGCATGTGTTTTAAATTGTTTTTATATTGTTTAAATTTTTTAAATTGTGTTTTAAATTGTTTTTAAAATATGTGTTTTTAATTGTATATTTGTTTTAATGTTTTTGATTGCTGCAAACTGCCCAGAGAGCTTCGGCTATGGGGCGGTATACAAGTGCAATAAATAAATAAATAATAAATAAATTATGTCAAATCACCAGGCAGATAATTTAAGATTCAGTATAAAACCATTGCAAAAAAAATCTTATAAGGTCCAAAGCTAAAATTTCAGCAATACAAATCTTAGCACTTGTGATGACAGATAACATAAAACAGGCTTAATAAATGGGGAATGAGTCAGTCACTTCAAACTTCATCAAAGGCAAACAGCATAGACAAATAAAGGCTGTGGCTGCCCTTCAACTTTTTACAGCACACTGCTGCTACCTTATAACTTTTCATTGTTTTATTTAACAGCAATTTTATTACTGTTTAATTGTTTCTGTTGTTTAGTAGAAAGGTAGAGAGGAAAGCAACCAGACACACAATTTGATTTGGTGTATTTGGAAAGCATTAGATTTTTATAGTTAAACCAGGGATGTCTAGGTATCAATAACAATCAGAGGGTCTGGGAAGTCAGCTGGTGGGATGGAAGTCAGGATGAAGAGTTGCCATTTTGTCTCCAGTGCCACTGCCCTACTTCTCTCCCACTTCCCATCCATCAGCGAGGCCATTGCATCAGGAAAAGCATATGGTGAGGTGGGCTTCGCCTGCTTTTTCACACCTGACTCTGTCTCCTGTTCCTCTAAAATAAACATGGTCTCCATGCTGTGAAGAAAAGATGATTGACTCCTATCTACCATGCACTGTCTCCTCCCAAACCTGACTCATGTTAGGTCCTGGAAACAGATTGCTTCTCCCTTGAAATTCTGGGGATGCCTGCTCTAGGGAGAGAAAGGGCATTCCCTCCTCTAAGCCAGGCATGCATAAAAGGGGTACTCAAATGAACATGTGATCAATAAATGCATGAAGAATGAGGGGAAATGCACCCAGTGGCCACACCCCTTCCACTCTGACTCTCCTGCCCAACTGGCTACCCTACTGCCAGAGAACCACATGTTCATTATTAGCAACAAAGGGGCTCTATGCATGTGTAAATGTAGGACTTCTCTTCCTGATCAATTCTAAAGAACAGCCCTGCAATTAAGGTTACATAATTAAGGCAGCAAAATAGGAATGCAATTAGCAGACAGTACTCAAAACTCCTTCCCCTCTCCTCTCCCTTCCTCCTCCCCTCCCCTCTTCCTTCTTTCTCCTCCCATGCCCACTCCAGCCCTCCCTCCCTCCCCCCAGTCAGTTTTACTTCTCTTAAGCATGATTGCACGGGAGTAAATCCCACTGAACTCAATAAACATGCAAATGATCAAACCTGTCCTCCTCCCTTTCCCCTCCTGCCTGCTCCCATCCACCTTCTCCCCTCTGCCCTTTCTCCCCTCCCTCCTCCTCCTCCCCTCCCCATCCCCTGTGGTCAATTTCACCTATCCTAAGCATGATTGCAGGGGAGTAAATCCCACTGAACTCAATAAGCATGCAAATAATTAATCAATTCTCAGCAAACTTGCACAGGATCCCATTTCTTACCTCCCGGATTGAAAAGCAGAGAAATTCATTAATAGGCAAAAAACCTTGCGGTTTAAGAATGTACCCATAGCCAACAGATATTTCTATCAAACTTTAAAAAGCAGGGAAATTGTGAATAGTGAATGCACCAAATTCTTCCAAGCTACACAGCAAGTGGATTGGACTGTGAAAGACCAACCCAAATTGTGTTTGCATTTTCACAAATTTGTAGGGAAGTCCAATATCTCAGAGAGGAGGTCAGGTCTCCTGCTCCCCTGGTGCATTCCCTATAGCTGCCAAATTTCCCTGCTTTTTAAAGTTTGATAGAAATATCTGTTGGCTATAGGTACGTTCTTAAACCACAATGTTTTTTGCCTATTAGCGAATAACTTCAAAGTAGGGTGGGAAAGATGTAGGGTAGTATGCAATAGTAGTCCTACTCAGAGTAAATAGACATGACTAACTTAGGTTCACTTGATTTGCTCTGAGTAGGACTTCATTGAATGCAAGTCATGGATTTTTTTAAAAAGCAATACATTGTTCTCTGGTACCAAAAGAGAACAAATTGTACCTGTGAAAGAAATGAACTTTGCTTTTTAGGAAATACTGTGTATAATATAGGAATGCATGTTTTTGCTTGTCTTTGTTTAGGAAGTTACAGGGTTAATCTGCTTGAACCACCTGGTCTGGATTATCACATGACCTGGCTTATTTATGGAATTTATGGAAAGTCACATCCAGCCTGGAGCATTCCTGACTTCCTGTAACCTACTGGAGTGGGGCATATGATAGAGAAGGGGAGGGTTTTTTTTATTAAGGAATAGCCATTCTGAAGTTATTTTAGAGCAAGATGTGTTCTCATACTGATAAAATGCCTGGGAGAAGTTTGCTCAGCCTGGAAGGAAGGCTGCAAGGAATCCTACAGAAGGCTTGGTGAATCTAAGATCTACTTAGGCTAGGACAAAGGGATTGTGCATATCCAGTTTTATTTTCATTTTGTTCCAAAGGCAAACATAGTGATGTTCTGTAATTTGTCCAAGAGGATATCCTGGATTTCCTGTATTTTTTTTCTGTGCCATATATGGTGGCATTTTTCTGTATTGCATATCTTTCCACAAGTGTCATATTTTTCTTTCCGCTTTTATTTATTTATTTATTTATTTTATTTATTGTACTTATATACCGCCCCATAGCCGAAGGTCTCTGGACAGTTTACAGTAACTAAAAACATTAAAACAAATATACAAATTTAAAAACACATCTTTTAAAAACAATTTAAAACACAATTTAAAAATTCAAAACAATTTAAAACACATGCTAAAATGCTAAAATATCTGTGAAAAGAGGAAAGTCTTGACCTGGCGCTGAAAAGATAACAGTGTTGGCACCAGGCACACCTCGTCACACAAATCATTCCATAGTTTGGAGGCCACCACTGAGAAGGCCCTCTCCCTTGTTGCCAGACTCCCAGCTTCCCTCCGAGTAGGAATCCGGAGGAGGGCCTTTGATCTTGAACGTAGTGTACGGGTGGGTTCGTATCGGGAGAGGCGTTCCATCAGGCATTGTGGTCCTAAGCCACGTAAGGCTTTATAGGTCAAAACCAGCACCTTGAATTGAGCTCGGAAACATACAGGCAGCCAATGCAAGTGGACCAAAATTGGTTTTAAATGTTTGGACCGTCTGGTCCCTGTTACCAATCTGGCCGTTGCATTTTGCACAAGCTGCAGTTTCCGAACTGTCTTCAAAGGCAGCCCCACATAGACTGCATTGTAGTAATCTAATTTGGAGGTTACCAGAGCATGGACAACTGAAGCCGGGTTATCCCTGTCTAGATAGGGACGTAGTTGGGCCACCAATCCAAGTTGGTAGAAGGCACTCCATGCCACCAAGGCTACCTGAGCCTCAAGTGACAAAGATGGTTCTAGGAGAACCCCCAAGCTACGAATCTGCTCCTTTAGGGGGAGTGCAACCCCATCTGGGACTGGTTGGACATCCACCATCCGGTCAGAAGAACCACCCATTAGCAGCATCTCAGTCTTGTCTGGATTGAGCCTCAGTTTATTAGCACTCTTCCAGTCCATTGTCACAGCCAGGCACCGGTTCAGCACATTGACAGCCTCACCTGAAGAAGATGAAAAGAAGAAATAGAGCTGTGTGTCATCAGCATACTGATGGCAACGCACTCCACAACTCCGGATGACCACACCCAATGGTTTCATGTAGATGTTGAACAGCATGGGGGACAGAACTGACCCCTGCGGAACCCCATACTGGAGAGTTCAGGGTGCTGAGCAATGTTCTCCAAGCACCACCTTCTGGAGGCGACCTGCCAAGTAGGAGCGGAACCACTGCAATGCAGTACCTCCCACTCCCAACTCAGCCAGTCTTCCCAGAAGGATACCATGTTTGATGGTATCGAAAGCCGCTGAGAGATCAAGGAGAATCAACAGAGTCACACTCCTCCTGTCTCTCTCCCGACAAAGGCCATCATACAGGGCAACCAAGGCTGTTTCCGTGCCAAACCCAGGCCTGAAACCTGACTGAAATGGATCCAGATAATCGGTCTCATCCAAGAGTGTTTGGAGCTGGCCTGCAACCACTCGTTCAAGGACCTTGCCCAGGAATGGAACATTTGCTACCGGTCTATAGTTATTAAGATTTTCTGGGTCCAAGGAGGGTCTCTTCAGGAGTGGTCTCACTACAGCCTCTTTCAGGGAGCCAGGGACCACTCCCTCTCGCAGAGGGATATTAATCACTTTCCTGGCCCAGCCAGCTGTTCCATCCCTGCTAGCTTTTATTAAGGGCTAGGATCCAGCACAGAATCCAAGAAGGGCAAGGATCCAGCACAGAAGTGGTTGCACAAACCTGTCCAAGCACCTTGTCAACGTCCTCAAGCTGCACCAACTGAAACTCATCCAAGAAATCGGGACAAGGCTGTGCTCTGGATACCTTGCTTGATTCACCTGCTATAACACTGGAGTTTAAGTCCTGGTGGATGCTAAAGATTTTATCCTGGAAGTGCCTAGCAAATTCATTACAGCGGGCCTCAGATGGTTCTACCATGTCCCTGGGGCCAAAGTTTAATAGCCCCTGGACAATTCTGAAGTGCTCTGCTGGGCGGCAGATTGATGATTTGATAGTGGCAGCAAAATATTGCTTTTTTGCTGCCCTTACTGCCCCTAAATACAGCTTAACATAGGCATTTACCAGTGTATAATTGCATCCACTAGGAGTTCACCTCCATCTGCACTCAAGCCGTCTCCTATATTGTTTCATCGCTCTCAGCTCTGGGGTATACCATGGAGCCGTACAAGCTCTACACAGGAGAGGGTGCTCAGGAGCAATCATGTCAACTTCCCGGGTCATTTCTGTATTCCACAGTTCAACCAAGGTTTTGACAGGAGTGCCAGCCCTATCAGCCGGAAAACTCCCCAGAGCCCTTTGGAAACCATCCGGATCCATTAGTCTCTGGGGGTGGACCAACTTAATAGGTCCCCCACCCTTGCAGAGGGGAAAAGCCACTGTAAGTCTAAACTTCAGCAAGCAGTGATCTGTCCATGACAGAGGGACTGATGTAAGGCCCCCCATATTCAGATCACCATCTCCATGTCCAGTTACAAAAGCCAAATCTAGAGTATGCCCTGCTTCATGTGTTGGGCCAATGGCATATTGGGACAGACCATGAAATCCTGAGCCGCCCCTGATCAAAATGCTCAGGGAGACCTTGAGATGAGATATGAAATTGAGGAAGCATCCAAACTAGGAAATGTGGTAGTAATGGGTGACTTCAACTACCCGGACATAGACTGGCTGCATATGTGTTCCAGTCATGACAAAGAAGCAAAGTTTCTAGATATTCTAAATGACTATTCCCTAGATCAGTTGGTCATGGAACCGACCAGAGGGACGGCAACCCTGGACTTAATCCTCAGTGGGGACCGGGACCTGGTGCGAGATGTAAGTGTTGTTGAACCGATTGGGAGCAGTGACCACAGTGCTATTAAATTAAACATACATGTAACTGGCCAATTGCCAAGAAAATCCAACACGGTCACATTTGACTTCAAAAGAGGAAACTTCACAAAAATGAGGGGATTGGTAAAAAGAAAGCTGAAAAACAAAGTCCAGAGGGTCACATCACTCGAAAATGCTTGGAAGTTGTTTAAAAACACTATATTAGAAGCTCAACTGGAGTGCATACCGCAGATCAGAAAAGGTACCGCCAGGGCCAAGAAGATGCCAGCATGGTTAACGAGCAAAGTCAAGGAAGCTCTTAGAGGCAAAAAGTCTTCTTTCAAAAAATGGAAGTCTTGTCCAAATGAAGAAAATAAAAACTCTGGCAAAAGAAATGCAAGAAGACAATAAGGGATGCTAAAAAAGAATTTGAGGAGCACATTGCTAAGAACATAAAAACCAACAACAAAAAATTCTATAAATACATTCAAAGCAGGAGACCATCTAGGGAGACGATTGGACCCTTGGATGATAAGGGAGTCAAAGGTGTACTAAAGAACAATAAGGAGATTGCAGAGAAGCTAAATGAATTCTTTGCATCTGTCTTCACAGTGGAAGATATAGGGCAGATCCCTGAACCTGAACTAACATTTGCAGGAAGGGATTCTGAGGAACTGAGACAAATAGTGGTAACGAGAGAGGAAGTTCTAAGCTTAATGGACAATATAAAAACTGACAAATCACCGGGCCCGGATGGCATCCACCCAAGAGTTCTCAAAGAACTCAAATGTGAAATTGCTGATCTGATAACTAAAATATGTAACTTGTGCCTCGGGTCCTCCTCCGTGCCTGAGGACTGGAAAGTGGCAAATGTAACGCCAATCTTCAAAAAGGGATCCAGAGGGGATCCCGGAAATTACAGGCCAGTTAGCTTAACTTCTGTCCCTGGAAAACTGGTAGAAAGTATTATTAAAGCTAGATTAACTAAGCACATAGAAGAACAAGCCTTGCTGAAGCAGAGCCAGCATGGCTTCTGCAAGGGAAAGTCCTGTCTCAGTAACCTATTAGAATTCTTTGAGAGTGTCAACAAGCATATAGATAGAGGTGATCCAGTGGACATAGTGTACTTAGACTTTCAAAAAGCGTTTGACAAGGTACCTCACCAAAGGCTTCTGAGGAAGCTTAGCAGTTATGGAATAAGAGGAGAGGTCCTCTTGTGGATAAGGAATTGGTTAAGAAGCAGAAAGCAGAGAGTAGGAATAAACGGACAGTTCTCCCAATGGAGGGCTGTAGAAAGTGGAGTCCCTCAAGGATCGGTATTGGGACCTGTACTTTTCAACTTGTTCATTAATGACCTATAATTAGGAGTGAGCAGTGAAGTGGCCAAGTTTGCTGATGACACTAAATTGTTCAGGGTTGTTAAAACAAAAAGGGATTGCGAAGAGCTCCAAAAAGACCTCTCCAAACTGAGCGAATGGGCAGAAAAATGGCAAATGCAATTCAATATAAACAAGTGTAAAATTATGCATATTGGAGCAAAAAATCTTAATTTCACATATACGCTCATGGGGTCTGAACTGGCGGCGATCGACCAGGAGAGAGACTTCGGGGTTGTAGTGGACAGCACGATGAAAATGTCGACCCAGTGTGCGGCAGCTGTGAAAAAGGCAAATTCCATGCTAGCGATAATTAGGAAAGGTATTGAAAATAAAACAGCCGATATCATAATGCCGTTGTATAAATCTATGGTGCGGCCGCATTTGGAATACTCTGTACAGTTCTGGTCGCCTCATCTCAAAAAGGATATTATAGAGTTGGAAAAGGTTCAGAAGAGGGCAACCAGAATGATCAAGGGGATGGAGCGACTCCCTTATGAGGAAAGGTTGCAGCATTTGGGGCTTTTTAGTTTAGAGAAAAGGCGGGTCAGAGGAGACATGATAGAAGTGTATAAAATTATGCATGGCATTGAGAAAGTGGATAGAGAAAAGTTCTTCTCCCTCTCTCATAATACTAGAACTCGTGGACATTCAAAGAAGCTGAATGTTGGAAGATTCAGGACAGACAAAAGGAAGTACTTCTTTACTCAGCGCATAGTTAAACTATGGAATTTGCTCCCACAAGATGCAGTAATGGCCACCAGCTTGGATGGCTTTAAAAGAAGATTAGACAAATTCATGGAGGACAGGGCTATCAATGGCTACTAGCCATGATGGCTGTGCTCTGCCACCCTAGTCAGAGGCAGCATGCTTCTGAAAACCAGTTGCTGGAAGCCTCAGGAGGGGAGAGTGTTCTTGCACTCGGGTCCTGCTTGCGGGCTTCCCCCAGGCACCTGGTTGGCCACTGTGAGAACAGGATGCTGGACTAGATGGGCCACTGGCCTGATCCAGCAGGCTCTTCTTATGTTCTTATGTTCTTATGATAAGGTGGCATCGGCATGGATGTTGACATCCCCCAGAACCAACAGTCTGGGGGATCTCAACAGTACACCCGAGACCACCTCTGTCAGCTCAGCTAGGGAGTCTGTTGGGCAGCGGGGTGGGTGGTACACGAACAGAATCCCCTCTCTGTCCTGCTGACCCAACATAAGGTGCAAACACTCCAGACCAGTAGTCACATGGACAGGGTGCTTGCAGAGGGAGATGGAGCTCCTATAGATCACAGCAACCCCCCCTCCCCAACCCTCAAATCTACCCTGATGCTGGACCAGGTACCCTGGTGGACATACCTGGGAGAGACTGACTCCTCCCAGCTCACCCACCCAGGTCTCAGTTATACATGCCAGATCGGCTGCCTCATCCACAATTAAATTGTGAATGAGGGAGATCTTATTATGCACCGATCTGGCTTTTAGGAGCAGCATTAATAAACTCTTTAATTGTTTATAAACCTGGTGTGGTCTCCCTCTGTTTTTATCACTCACATCTGAAGCTACCTCAATAGGCTTTTGGGAAACATAAGAAAGGTTTTTATTATTGTTCCTAGGGCCTGTGCCCCTGCTCGGTTTGCTCACCAACCCCGCCTACCATTACCAAAGCAAGCCCTTGGGTCAACCAAGTCCCCTTCCCCCCAACCAGGGGTCACCAGAGCTCCCCTCCCTTTTCCCCCACCCAGAATTCACCATAGTTCTTCTCCCTTTCCCCTCCCCTGCCTAGGGGCTCCAGAGCTCCCCTCCTATTCCCCTCTCATCAAGGGGTTGCCAGAGCTCTCTTCCCTTTCCTCCTGCCCAGGGGTTGCCAGAGCTCTCCTTTCCCTCCTGCCCCTCACACTGAGCTCTGGGCCCGTTGAGCTCTGCGCCGAGCTTCAGGCCTTCTGCTGACCTCCGGCACCTCTGGTGCAGGCCTGCTGAGCTCTGTGGCCCACACCAAGCTCCACACTCAACCAATAGACAGTTCAAGCCCTAGGGAAATATTGGGCAATTTTACATAGTATGCATCTTTTTAAAAGGGCAGTTAGTTATTCTAAATGACTATTCCCTAGACCAGTTGGTCATGGAACCGACCAGAGGGACGGCAACCCTGGACTTAATCCTCAGTGGGGACCGGGACCTGGTGCGAGATGTAAGTGTTGTTGAACCGATTGGGAGCAGTGACCACAGTGCTATTAAATTAAACATACATGTAACTGGCCAATTGCCAAGAAAATCCAAGACGGTCACATTTGACTTCAAAAGAGGAAACTTCACAAAAAGGAGGGGATTGGTAAAAAGAAAGCTGAAAAACAAAGTCCAGAGGGTCACATCACTCAAAAATGCTTGGAAGTTGTTTAAAAACACTATATTAGAAGCTCAACTGGAGTGCATACCGCAGATCAGAAAAGGTACCGCCAGGGCCAAGAAGATGCCAGCATGGTTAACGAGCAAAGTCAAGGAAGCTCTTAGAGGCAAAAAGTCTTCCTTCAAAAAATGGAAGTCTTGTCCAAATGAAGAAAATAAAAAAGAACACAAACTCTGGCAAAAGAAATGCAAGAAGACAATAAGGGATGCTAAAAAAGAATTTGAGGAGCACATTGCTAAGAACATAAAAACCAACAACAAAAAATTCTATAAATACATTCAAAGCAGGAGACCATCTAGGGAGACGATTGGACCCTTGGATGATAAGGGAGTCAAAGGTGTACTAAAGAACAATAAGGAGATTGCAGAGAAGCTAAATGAATTCTTTGCATCTGTCTTCACAGTGGAAGATATAGGGCAGATCCCTGAACCTGAACTAACATTTGCAGGAAGGGATTCTGAGGAACTGAGACAAATAGTGGTAACGAGAGAGGAAGTTCTAAGCTTAATGGACAATATAAAAACTGACAAATCACCGGGCCCGGATGGCATCCACCCGAGAGTTCTCAAAGAACTCAAATGTGAAATTGCTGATCTGCTAACTAAAATATGTAACTTGTCCCTTGGGTCCTCCTCCGTGCCTGAGGACTGGAAAGTGGCAAATGTAACACCAATCTTCAAAAAGGGATCCAGAGGGTATCCCGGAAATTACAGGCCAGTTAGCTTAACTTCTGTCCCTGGAAAACTGGTAGAAAGTATTATTAAAGCTAGATTAACTAAGCACATAGAAGAACAAGCCTTGCTGAAGCAGAGCCAGCATGGCTTCTGCAAGGGAAAGTCCTGTCTCAGTAACCTATTAGAATTCTTTGAGAGTGTCAACAAGCATATAGATAGAGGTGATCCAGTGGACATAGTGTACTTAGACTTTCAAAAAGCGTTTGACAAGGTACCTCACCAAAGGCTTCTGAGGAAGCTTAGCAGTCATGGAATAAGAGGAGAGGTCCTCTTGTGGATAAGGAATTGGTTAAGAAGCAGAAAGCAGAGAGTAGGAATAAACGGACAGTTCTCCCAATGGAGGGCTGTAGAAAGTGGAGTCCCTCAAGGATCGGTATTGGGACCTGTACTTTTCAACTTGTTCATTAATGACCTATAATTAGGAGTGAGCAGTGAAGTGGCCAAGTTTGCTGATGACACTAAATTGTTCAGGGTTGTTAAAACAAAAAGGGATTGCGAAGAGCTCCAAAAAGACCTCTCCAAACTGAGCGAATGGGCAGAAAAATGGCAAATGCAATTCAATATAAACAAGTGTAAAATTATGCATATTGGAGCAAAAAATCTTAATTTCACATATACGCTCATGGGGTCTGAACTGGCGGCGATCGACCAGGAGAGAGACTTCGGGGTTGTAGTGGACAGCACGATGAAAATGTCGACCCAGTGTGCGGCAGCTGTGAAAAAGGCAAATTCCATGCTAGCGATAATTAGGAAAGGTATTGAAAATAAAACAGCCGATATCATAATGCCGTTGTATAAATCTATGGTGCGGCCGCATTTGGAATACTCTGTACAGTTCTGGTCGCCTCATCTCAAAAAGGATATTATAGAGTTGGAAAAGGTTCAGAAGAGGGCAACCAGAATGATCAAGGGGATGGAGCGACTCCCTTATGAGGAAAGGTTGCAGCATTTGGGGCTTTTTAGTTTAGAGAAAAGGCGGGTCAGAGGAGACATGATAGAAGTGTATAAAATTATGCATGGCATTGAGAAAGTGGATAGAGAAAAGTTCTTCTCCCTCTCTCATAATACTAGAACTCGTGGACATTCAAAGAAGCTGAATGTTGGAAGATTCAGGACAGACAAAAGGAAGTACTTCTTTACTCAGCGCATAGTTAAACTATGGAATTTGCTCCCACAAGATGCAGTAATGGCCACCAGCTTGGATGGCTTTAAAAGAAGATTAGACAAATTCATGGAGGACAGGGCTATCAATGGCTACTAGCCATGATGGCTGTGCTCTGCCACCGTAGTCAGAGGCAGCATGCTTCTGAAAACCAGTTGCCGGAAGCCTCAGGAGGGGAGAGTGTTCTTGCACTCGGGTCCTGCTTGCGGGCTTCCCCCAGGCACCTGGTTGGCCACTGTGAGAACAGGATGC
Source organism: Rhineura floridana (assembly GCF_030035675.1). Lineage (NCBI taxonomy): Eukaryota > Metazoa > Chordata > Lepidosauria > Squamata > Rhineuridae > Rhineura > Rhineura floridana. The sequence goes on from NC_084483.1 coordinate 61,197,351, forward strand.
TGGACTAGATGGGCCACTGGCCTGATCCAGCAGGCTCTTCTTATGTTCTTATGTTCTTATGATAAGGTGGCATCGGCATGGATGTTGACATCCCCCAGAACCAACAGTCTGGGGGATCTCAACAGTACACCCGAGACCACCTCTGTCAGCTCAGCTAGGGAGTCTGTTGGGCAGCGGGGTGGGTGGTACACGAACAGAATCCCCTCTCTGTCCTGCTGACCCAACATAAGGTGCAAACACTCCAGACCAGTAGTCACATGGACAGGGTGCTTGCAGAGGGAGATGGAGCTCCTATAGATCACAGCAACCCCCCCTCCCCAACCCTCAAATCTACCCTGATGCTGGACCAGGTACCCTGGTGGACATACCTGGGAGAGACTGACTCCTCCCAGCTCACCCACCCAGGTCTCAGTTATACATGCCAGATCGGCTGCCTCATCCACAATTAAATTGTGAATGAGGGAGATCTTATTATGCACCGATCTGGCTTTTAGGAGCAGCATTAATAAACTCTTTAATTGTTTATAAACCTGGTGTGGTCTCCCTCTGTTTTTATCACTCACATCTGAAGCTACCTCAATAGGCTTTTGGGAAACATAAGAAAGGTTTTTATTATTGTTCCTAGGGCCTGTGCCCCTGCTCGGTTTGCTCACCAACCCCGCCTACCATTACCAAAGCAAGCCCTTGGGTCAACCAAGTCCCCTTCCCCCCAACCAGGGGTCACCAGAGCTCCCCTCCCTTTTCCCCCACCCAGAATTCACCATAGTTCTTCTCCCTTTCCCCTCCCCTGCCTAGGGGCTCCAGAGCTCCCCTCCTATTCCCCTCTCATCAAGGGGTTGCCAGAGCTCTCTTCCCTTTCCTCCTGCCCAGGGGTTGCCAGAGCTCTCCTTTCCCTCCTGCCCCTCACACTGAGCTCTGGGCCCGTTGAGCTCTGCGCCGAGCTTCAGGCCTTCTGCTGACCTCCGGCACCTCTGGTGCAGGCCTGCTGAGCTCTGTGGCCCACACCAAGCTCCACACTCAACCAATAGACAGTTCAAGCCCTAGGGAAATATTGGGCAATTTTACATAGTATGCATCTTTTTAAAAGGGCAGTTAGTTATTCTAAATGACTATTCCCTAGACCAGTTGGTCATGGAACCGACCAGAGGGACGGCAACCCTGGACTTAATCCTCAGTGGGGACCGGGACCTGGTGCGAGATGTAAGTGTTGTTGAACCGATTGGGAGCAGTGACCACAGTGCTATTAAATTAAACATACATGTAACTGGCCAATTGCCAAGAAAATCCAAGACGGTCACATTTGACTTCAAAAGAGGAAACTTCACAAAAAGGAGGGGATTGGTAAAAAGAAAGCTGAAAAACAAAGTCCAGAGGGTCACATCACTCAAAAATGCTTGGAAGTTGTTTAAAAACACTATATTAGAAGCTCAACTGGAGTGCATACCGCAGATCAGAAAAGGTACCGCCAGGGCCAAGAAGATGCCAGCATGGTTAACGAGCAAAGTCAAGGAAGCTCTTAGAGGCAAAAAGTCTTCCTTCAAAAAATGGAAGTCTTGTCCAAATGAAGAAAATAAAAAAGAACACAAACTCTGGCAAAAGAAATGCAAGAAGACAATAAGGGATGCTAAAAAAGAATTTGAGGAGCACATTGCTAAGAACATAAAAACCAACAACAAAAAATTCTATAAATACATTCAAAGCAGGAGACCATCTAGGGAGACGATTGGACCCTTGGATGATAAGGGAGTCAAAGGTGTACTAAAGAACAATAAGGAGATTGCAGAGAAGCTAAATGAATTCTTTGCATCTGTCTTCACAGTGGAAGATATAGGGCAGATCCCTGAACCTGAACTAACATTTGCAGGAAGGGATTCTGAGGAACTGAGACAAATAGTGGTAACGAGAGAGGAAGTTCTAAGCTTAATGGACAATATAAAAACTGACAAATCACCGGGCCCGGATGGCATCCACCCGAGAGTTCTCAAAGAACTCAAATGTGAAATTGCTGATCTGCTAACTAAAATATGTAACTTGTCCCTTGGGTCCTCCTCCGTGCCTGAGGACTGGAAAGTGGCAAATGTAACACCAATCTTCAAAAAGGGATCCAGAGGGTATCCCGGAAATTACAGGCCAGTTAGCTTAACTTCTGTCCCTGGAAAACTGGTAGAAAGTATTATTAAAGCTAGATTAACTAAGCACATAGAAGAACAAGCCTTGCTGAAGCAGAGCCAGCATGGCTTCTGCAAGGGAAAGTCCTGTCTCAGTAACCTATTAGAATTCTTTGAGAGTGTCAACAAGCATATAGATAGAGGTGATCCAGTGGACATAGTGTACTTAGACTTTCAAAAAGCGTTTGACAAGGTACCTCACCAAAGGCTTCTGAGGAAGCTTAGCAGTCATGGAATAAGAGGAGAGGTCCTCTTGTGGATAAGGAATTGGTTAAGAAGCAGAAAGCAGAGAGTAGGAATAAATGGACAGTTCTCCCAATGGAGGGCTGTAGAAAGTGGAGTCCCTCAAGGATCGGTATTGGGACCTGTACTTTTCAACTTGTTCATTAATGACCTATAATTAGGAGTGAGCAGTGAAGTGGCCAAGTTTGCTGATGACACTAAATTGTTCAGGGTTGTTAAAACAAAAAGGGATTGCGAAGAGCTCCAAAAAGACCTCTCCAAACTGAGCGAATGGGCAGAAAAATGGCAAATGCAATTCAATATAAACAAGTGTAAAATTATGCATATTGGAGCAAAAAATCTTAATTTCACATATACGCTCATGGGGTCTGAACTGGCGGCGATCGACCAGGAGAGAGACTTCGGGGTTGTAGTGGACAGCACGATGAAAATGTCGACCCAGTGTGCGGCAGCTGTGAAAAAGGCAAATTCCATGCTAGCGATAATTAGGAAAGGTATTGAAAATAAAACAGCCGATATCATAATGCCGTTGTATAAATCTATGGTGCGGCCGCATTTGGAATACTCTGTACAGTTCTGGTCGCCTCATCTCAAAAAGGATATTATAGAGTTGGAAAAGGTTCAGAAGAGGGCAACCAGAATGATCAAGGGGATGGAGCGACTCCCTTATGAGGAAAGGTTGCAGCATTTGGGGCTTTTTAGTTTAGAGAAAAGGCGGGTCAGAGGAGACATGATAGAAGTGTATAAAATTATGCATGGCATTGAGAAAGTGGATAGAGAAAAGTTCTTCTCCCTCTCTCATAATACTAGAACTCGTGGACATTCAAAGAAGCTGAATGTTGGAAGATTCAGGACAGACAAAAGGAAGTACTTCTTTACTCAGCGCATAGTTAAACTATGGAATTTGCTCCCACAAGATGCAGTAATGGCCACCAGCTTGGATGGCTTTAAAAGAAGATTAGACAAATTCATGGAGGACAGGGCTATCAATGGCTACTAGCCATGATGGCTGTGCTCTGCCACCGTAGTCAGAGGCAGCATGCTTCTGAAAACCAGTTGCCGGAAGCCTCAGGAGGGGAGAGTGTTCTTGCACTCGGGTCCTGCTTGCGGGCTTCCCCCAGGCACCTGGTTGGCCACTGTGAGAACAGGATGCTGGACTAGATGGGCCACTGGCCTGATCCAGCAGGCTCTTCTTATGTTCTTATGTTCTTATGATAAGGTGGCATCGGCATGGATGTTGACATCCCCCAGAACCAACAGTCTGGGGGATCTCAACAGTACACCCGAGACCACCTCTGTCAGCTCAGCTAGGGAGTCTGTTGGGCAGCGGGGTGGGTGGTACACGAACAGAATCCCCTCTCTGTCCTGCTGACCCAACATAAGGTGCAAACACTCCAGACCAGTAGTCACATGGACAGGGTGCTTGCAGAGGGAGATGGAGCTCCTATAGATCACAGCAACCCCCCCTCCCCAACCCTCAAATCTACCCTGATGCTGGACCAGGTACCCTGGTGGACATACCTGGGAGAGACTGACTCCTCCCAGCTCACCCACCCAGGTCTCAGTTATACATGCCAGATCGGCTGCCTCATCCACAATTAAATTGTGAATGAGGGAGATCTTATTATGCACCGATCTGGCTTTTAGGAGCAGCATTAATAAACTCTTTAATTGTTTATAAACCTGGTGTGGTCTCCCTCTGTTTTTATCACTCACATCTGAAGCTACCTCAATAGGCTTTTGGGAAACATAAGAAAGGTTTTTATTATTGTTCCTAGGGCCTGTGCCCCTGCTCGGTTTGCTCACCAACCCCGCCTACCATTACCAAAGCAAGCCCTTGGGTCAACCAAGTCCCCTTCCCCCCAACCAGGGGTCACCAGAGCTCCCCTCCCTTTTCCCCCACCCAGAATTCACCATAGTTCTTCTCCCTTTCCCCTCCCCTGCCTAGGGGCTCCAGAGCTCCCCTCCTATTCCCCTCTCATCAAGGGGTTGCCAGAGCTCTCTTCCCTTTCCTCCTGCCCAGGGGTTGCCAGAGCTCTCCTTTCCCTCCTGCCCCTCACACTGAGCTCTGGGCCCGTTGAGCTCTGCGCCGAGCTTCAGGCCTTCTGCTGACCTCCGGCACCTCTGGTGCAGGCCTGCTGAGCTCTGTGGCCCACACCAAGCTCCACACTCAACCAATAGACAGTTCAAGCCCTAGGGAAATATTGGGCAATTTTACATAGTATGCATCTTTTTAAAAGGGCAGTTAGTTATTCTAAATGACTATTCCCTAGACCAGTTGGTCATGGAACCGACCAGAGGGACGGCAACCCTGGACTTAATCCTCAGTGGGGACCGGGACCTGGTGCGAGATGTAAGTGTTGTTGAACCGATTGGGAGCAGTGACCACAGTGCTATTAAATTAAACATACATGTAACTGGCCAATTGCCAAGAAAATCCAAGACGGTCACATTTGACTTCAAAAGAGGAAACTTCACAAAAAGGAGGGGATTGGTAAAAAGAAAGCTGAAAAACAAAGTCCAGAGGGTCACATCACTCAAAAATGCTTGGAAGTTGTTTAAAAACACTATATTAGAAGCTCAACTGGAGTGCATACCGCAGATCAGAAAAGGTACCGCCAGGGCCAAGAAGATGCCAGCATGGTTAACGAGCAAAGTCAAGGAAGCTCTTAGAGGCAAAAAGTCTTCCTTCAAAAAATGGAAGTCTTGTCCAAATGAAGAAAATAAAAAAGAACACAAACTCTGGCAAAAGAAATGCAAGAAGACAATAAGGGATGCTAAAAAAGAATTTGAGGAGCACATTGCTAAGAACATAAAAACCAACAACAAAAAATTCTATAAATACATTCAAAGCAGGAGACCATCTAGGGAGACGATTGGACCCTTGGATGATAAGGGAGTCAAAGGTGTACTAAAGAACAATAAGGAGATTGCAGAGAAGCTAAATGAATTCTTTGCATCTGTCTTCACAGTGGAAGATATAGGGCAGATCCCTGAACCTGAACTAACATTTGCAGGAAGGGATTCTGAGGAACTGAGACAAATAGTGGTAACGAGAGAGGAAGTTCTAAGCTTAATGGACAATATAAAAACTGACAAATCACCGGGCCCGGATGGCATCCACCCGAGAGTTCTCAAAGAACTCAAATGTGAAATTGCTGATCTGCTAACTAAAATATGTAACTTGTCCCTTGGGTCCTCCTCCGTGCCTGAGGACTGGAAAGTGGCAAATGTAACACCAATCTTCAAAAAGGGATCCAGAGGGTATCCCGGAAATTACAGGCCAGTTAGCTTAACTTCTGTCCCTGGAAAACTGGTAGAAAGTATTATTAAAGCTAGATTAACTAAGCACATAGAAGAACAAGCCTTGCTGAAGCAGAGCCAGCATGGCTTCTGCAAGGGAAAGTCCTGTCTCAGTAACCTATTAGAATTCTTTGAGAGTGTCAACAAGCATATAGATAGAGGTGATCCAGTGGACATAGTGTACTTAGACTTTCAAAAAGCGTTTGACAAGGTACCTCACCAAAGGCTTCTGAGGAAGCTTAGCAGTCATGGAATAAGAGGAGAGGTCCTCTTGTGGATAAGGAATTGGTTAAGAAGCAGAAAGCAGAGAGTAGGAATAAACGGACAGTTCTCCCAATGGAGGGCTGTAGAAAGTGGAGTCCCTCAAGGATCGGTATTGGGACCTGTACTTTTCAACTTGTTCATTAATGACCTATAATTAGGAGTGAGCAGTGAAGTGGCCAAGTTTGCTGATGACACTAAATTGTTCAGGGTTGTTAAAACAAAAAGGGATTGCGAAGAGCTCCAAAAAGACCTCTCCAAACTGAGCGAATGGGCAGAAAAATGGCAAATGCAATTCAATATAAACAAGTGTAAAATTATGCATATTGGAGCAAAAAATCTTAATTTCACATATACGCTCATGGGGTCTGAACTGGCGGCGACCGACCAGGAGAGAGACCTCGGGGTTGTAGTGGACAGCACGATGAAAATGTCGACCCAGTGTGCGGCAGCTGTGAAAAAGGCAAATTCCATGCTAGGGATAATTAGGAAAGGTATTGAAAATAAAACAGCCGATATCATAATGCCGTTGTATAAATCTATGGTGCGGCCGCATTTGGAATACTGTGTACAGTTCTGGTCGCCTCATCTCAAAAAGGATATTATAGAGTTGGAAAAGGTTCAGAAGAGGGCAACCAGAATGATCAAGGGGATGGAGCGACTCCCTTATGAGGAAAGGTTGCAGCATTTGGGGCTTTTTAGTTTAGAGAAAAGGCGGGTCAGAGGAGACATGATAGAAGTGTATAAAATTATGCATGGCATTGAGAAAGTGGATAGAGAAAAGTTCTTCTCCCTCTCTCATAATACTAGAACTCGTGGACATTCAAAGAAGCTGAATGTTGGAAGATTCAGGACAGACAAAAGGAAGTACTTCTTTACTCAGCGCATAGTTAAACTATGGAATTTGCTCCCACAAGATGCAGTAATGGCCACCAGCTTGGACGGCTTTAAAAGAAGATTAGACAAATTCATGGAGGAAAGGGCTATCAATGGCTACTAGCCATGATGGCTGTGCTCTGCCACCCTAGTCAGAGGCAGCATGCTTCTGAAAACCAGTTGCCGGAAGCCTCAGGAGGGAAGAGTGTTCTTGCACTCGGGTCCTGCTTGCGGGCTTCCCCCAGGCACCTGGTTGGCCACTGTGAGAACAGGATGCTGGACTAGATGGGCCACTGGCCTGATCCAGCAGGCTCTTCTTATGTTCTTATGTTCTTAGTTACTAAAAGCCATTCCCCAAGTTTAATAATGGAAAAAGATTGAACAACTTGACCTGTTCACCTCCCCGAGACCAAAAATAACATGCAATTTATTATTTTCAGTTACCCAAGTCTTATGTGTATTTGTCAAACGTGGAAACTGGAAGTCAATATAAAAGTAATCTTGGCAGGAAAATTTTCTGAAGTTACTAAATTTACACCTTTTGGAGAAAAATGGCTTGCATCGTGGGTTATGGAACCAGTAACACACTTTCTATTGTACCTATTAAAATATACTCCTATGAAGATATTAATTTAGATCCCAGACTTCTGCAATTTCATTTTAAGATCTTCCTTTTTGCGCCCCCAGACAACTACTTTCTTATAAAACACATATTCCTTGGAATATATCCCATGAATGTTGGCTAGGAAAAGCTTACAACGGAAGCCGCTGTGTTCCAGTATCAATACACGCAGCAGGTGATATATAAACAATGAACAGTTCTAAATATCATGCAGTTTGCACAGACATGCAGCTACAATTCAATATGCCATGATGATTTGCAAGCATTGAATGTATTTAGAGGATGTGTTCCTTGGAACAAAAAGTCTTTTTGTGCATGGAGATGGCAGGCTTCATTGTTCTTTCATAAATCTGGATTGAAGGGCAATAATGCCCTGCTTTAGAATCAATGAAATTGGCATATGATGGTGAGGTCACATCAATGGCCCATCTAATAAATGGAGTTGCCAATTTCTTTAGGGGTCAGTGAAAAAGGCCTCCCAAAATTCTTTACCCTATTTGCAGGGTGTGAAATTGGAGGGGGGGATATCACCAAATATTTTTGGGATTTTTGGGAATATATTTGTGGGATGAAGGCAAAATTCTCCAACAGTTGCAAGGGGCTGAAAAAGAAAAAGGAAATATTTCTTTTCTCTTCTGAAACATTTTGGCTCACTCAACACAAAATGAAACTACATTAGTAGTTCATACTGATGAATGATGGAAGAAAAGGGCTAAGAGAGGAGGACTGGAAGGAGCAGAGGCCAAGGCCATTGTTCCTTTCTACAATATTAACAAAATATTCAACAATACTGAAATGGAGCCACAGAAATCCCTTTACTCCATTTGCGGATAGTGAAATTGGTGGCACCATTTTGCTGAAAGTTCTCCATGGAGGCCCTGAAGTACTCCAGCTGATCACAGGGAGCTTAAGAAAGAAAATTCTCAGAACGTTGCTCAGATTATTATTTTGTGAGAAACCTCAGCCCAGCCCTAGTTCTCACCCCAGGAAAAATCCTCTGCTTATTGCTGTAAAGTGGAAATCAGGGGGCAAGGAGAAAGCGGGTGGCCAAGGAGAAGGAAGACTGTAGGTTAGAGTTGCCAGGCTCAGGGCCTGAGACTGATCCTGTATCTTTAGGAGAAGAGAAAGCCAAGTGCAGGTGTTCTTGCAACACTGTAATGGGAAAAACCACAAGGTGGAATTCTCCCTTCCTCCTGCACAACTTTTAAAGATAAGGCCCAGCCTCCAAGAGGTCTTCTGTATCTTTAAAGGTTGTGCAGGGGGAAGGGAGAATTGCACCTTGTGGTCTTTCCCATTACAGTGTTGCAATAACATCTGCACTTGGCTGACTTTCTTTTCTCCTAAAGATACAGGATCAGTCTCAGGCCCTGAACCTGGCAACCCTAGTGTAGGTTACTCTGTTCAAAGCAGTGCAACTCCACTGGCCGTTCCCAACATGAACCAATGGTTTGTGTCTTGAAACCAGTGCTATTTGTACCTGCAGCAGTAGCAGCTGGTATGTGGGGAACAGAGCCATGGAACTTATCTCCTGCCACTGGCCTTGCTGCAGTTTAAATCGAAGGGGCTGGGATGAGTGACATCAGGGCTGTGTGGACACAGGAGCAGAGCCAGTCCTGTGCTTCTGCCGGTCTGTCTGTGCAGCCTGCCCTTGCTGAGGCCCTGTCCCACTCAGGTAAACTGCAGGAATGCTATGTCAGAAGGGGGATTCTGCCCTACCACACTAAGCGCTTCTGATGTCCAGGCTGCTCAGGTGTAGTACTTGAACCTAGGGACCTGGCTTTCCTTATCGAGCTCTTCTGGACTGTACCTGCAGTAAAACTCCACTGCCACTAAAATATTACAAAATGTCAGGATCTGCCCCCCTCCCCAACCATGAAATTAATCTCTATCCCCCCCCTTCAAATGTAACATGTGTGGCAGCCTTAAAAACCAAATAATCTGCTTAAAACTAAGGACAGGTTGCTGAAGCTGTACAGTAGGACAAAACTATTCTGAACTAATTTGGACGAACTTGGGTTATAGCCTATCAGGAAGTTCTTGTGAACACAAGCTCTGTTCAGTTCAATGTGGCTTGTGACGGCTTGTGCCCTTTGTTACTTTTGATGAAGTCTTTGTTTCCTCTGCCAGAAGAAGAAAATGGCCAAGCTTCATTAAGAAATACTTGCAGTGTGTTATTAATTAGACTGAAAGTACAGCAGAGAAACAGTAAAAAAAAAAAGTTCCATCCTGGCTTATTTGCCTTAGGATTTACATCTTGGCTCCTTTGCAGAGTTTCCAGTCCCTCAGTTTATACATTCTTGCCTATGAGCTTTTTTTCAAAAAAATATCACTCTGGGAAGACAGCAAAAGCAAACTGCTAAGCTGTTGGTGATTGCTGTAATTACTGCGTGTGTGATATAATTACTTTCAAGAGATGTCTCAACCCACTTACCAAAATGCATATGAATTTGGCAATAGGAAAAGGTAAAGATAAGATCATTCAGACAGATTGCCAAGGAGCTGGAATTAAATGATTTATTTAGATTTTAATCTCACTCTTTCCTGAAACCGCAGGTAGATTGCAATTTTCAAAAACAAAAAGTTAACAAATCAAAGACAGGCTTGAAAAGTTTTTTAAAAGAAGAGAGTTCGTTAATCACCCTTGTCTTCTACCTCTACTTAGCTACAATCACCAAAAGCTAATTCAACCTCAGACTTTGAAGGGTGGCCAGTAGAAGAGAACGTCTCTCAGATGTTCAGCTGAGAAAGTAAAATGAGGTTCTGTACATCCACTGCCAGTATTTACGCTGATCAGTCACATGTAGAATATATAGAGAGAGAGGCAATAAGGGAGAATCTTTCACTGAACACCTGAGCAAATCACATAAAAAATTGAAGTGCTTCTCTACATTTAATTCTTTGCTCTTAGTTCAGTTTTAAACCTCGCCTCACCCCAGAGGGTTTTCTGAGAAAGCTTAAAAATACTGAGCCAATTCCAAATGGAGCTGAAGGGCATTCATTCACCTTTATATTAAATGAAGCATGGCGTGGAGGAAGTTGATAGAGAAATGTTTTTTCCTCCCCTCTCATAATATAGAACTCAGCATCATCTACTAAAAATCAATAGTGGGAGATTCAGAACAGACAATGAAGAAAGCATTTCATCACATAGCTACTAATTGATTTATGGAACTAATTGCCATAAGATGTGGGAATAGGTGCCATCTTAGATGGCTTCCGTTAGACCAATTGATGGAGGATGGGCCTTTCAAGGGCTACTAATCATAATGACAACCTCCAAGTTAAGAGGCGGTATGCTGCTGCATTGTAGTTGCTGGGAAGCAGCTGTGATAGACTACTATTGCCTTTATGCCATTTGTGGGCTTCCTGGAAGCTTTTGGTTGGCTACTTTTGAAAGGAGGGTGTTAGTCTAGATCAGTCTTCACCAGCCTGGCACCCTCTAGAGGTTTTTATTTATTATTTTATTTATTTATTTATTAAATTTATATCCCGCCTTATGGCCAAAAGGCCCTCAAGGCGGCTTACAAAAACATGAATATAACACATCATAAAGCATGAATACAATAATGCAATTCTCAAAATTAAATAACAAATAACATTATTAAAAGAAAAGAAAAAACATTTAAATGTGTCACAATAAGAGAACCAAACACTTTATAAAAAGGCCTAGATAAAAGTGCAACTTCCACCAGCCCTAGGGGCTGATGGGAGTTCTAGACCAAAACATCTGGAGGGTGCCAGGTTGGCAAAGGCTGGAGTAGATGGGTCTCTAGCTTGATCCAGCAGAGCAATTATTATGTTGAAGTGGCTGAGCTTTTTTTAATTTACATTTAGGTTTGTAGATGGTTTTCCAACCGCATACTCTTCCAACTGGCTTTCAATAAGAAAATAATAATAATGATAGGGTTAAATCCAAGTAAGCCATACACAGAGTAAACCCATTGGGTTGTATTCTGCTCAGAGTAGACCAACAGAAATTAGTTAGCCATGTCCATTAACTTCAGTGGATCTACTTTGAGTAGGACTAGCTTTGAATATGACCCACTGAAATCAATGGACAGAGCTACAATTCCCAGAGTTCCCTGGGAAGAGGGACTGACTATTAAGCCGCTCTTGAGAATTGTACCTCAGTGAGGGGAATAGGAGTCTCCTAACAACTCTCAGCACCTTAACAAACAAAGATCCCAAGATTCTTCGGGGGAAAGCATGACTGTTGAAAGTGGTATGATACCACTTTAAATGTATGGTGTGGCCACAGTTCCTTTGACTAGTCTCAGATAAAAGCTCTGCTGCCCTCTTTTGAACCAGTTGAAATTTCTGAACTATTGTCTAGGGCAGCCCCACTTCCACCATATTACAGTAGTCAATACAGTAGTACCAGAACTTAGAAGACACAATGGTCAAACGTGAAGTCTCCATTAAGTGCAAAAAACACTCCCGGCCAGAGCCACCACTTGGAGCTGGGTACAGAAGCTCTGCCAAACTGTGAGCCTGCTCCTTTTGAAGTCTGAAAAACTGAATTTATGGAGCCTGAAAAATTCTTGCTGTGGAGTATTGAAAGAACATAATGGAGTTTAAAAAACTAGAAGGGGAACATTTAATACTATAGGGAGACTGCCTTAAGCACAGTGAAAACTGCTTCTCCCCTCTTAACAGTTGTTGTAATGAGTTCATTAGAATGATACAGGATCAGTTGGCACAAGCTTCTGTAAAATTATGAATTTCAATCTAAAGATTTATATACTATTTTCATGAACAGTGACTATCTCCTTCTGTAACTTGAAGAGTCGGCACTGCTTTAAATGTCAGCCCATGTATGTTGTTAGGCAATGGCGTACCAAGGGTGGAGCGGTGGGAGTGGCCTGCCCCGGGTGCAGGCAATAAGGGGGTGCATTGTCAGACAATGCCAGAGCCAGACCCAATGGCAGGCGGAGCAGCTCATCCTGGGTTTTCCTCCTCCTCCTCCCTGTTGGGGGCAACCCCAAGCCGAGTGAGGAGGCAGAGGCTGGAGCTGATGGGGCAGTGCCCCTTTAACCCTCCTGGACCAGCCCTCCCCCTTGCGAGCTCTTTGGAGTGGGCCAGCACTGAAGCAGCTAATGCTCGGGGCTCGGCTGGAGAGGCTCAGGCAGGCTGTGCAGGAGGCAGAGCGTGGCTCTTGGCGGTGGCCAGAGGAGGCGCAGCCGGCAGGCAAGCCAGCGAGGGGCGGCCTGGCTGGGGCCCAGCTGGTGAGTGAGCCAGTGAGCCAAGGGGCGGGCTGGGGTCCAGGGCACCCAGCGCAAGGGGCAGCCATGGGGGGGAGGTCAGTGCCTTTGCACCAGAGGATCTCCCTGGAGCTGGCGGGGAGCTCAGCGCTGCCTGCCCTTCTCCTCCTCTCCCACCGCCGTGCATCCCAGAGGTGGCGGCATGCAGGAAAAGAGGGCTCTCCAGCAGGCAGCAAGCTGGAAGACACGTGCTGGCAGGTGAATGCCCAGATGTGTGGATGCGTGAAGCTAACTTCCGGGCATGTGCTGTTGAACATGGCCACATGGGCAACACACCCTTGCCTGCCTCTTTTTGCATGTGGGAAGAGACCACAAACTTTGCACGGGTGCATTTGTGGACTGGGCAATCATCTCTCAGCTCAGTCAGGATGCTGGCACTGTGGATGTGGACACGAGGGGCTTTGTACTTGTTCGTGTGTGTGCATGCACAGGTATATAGACCAATGTGGACATTTGGTGTGCATGTGCCTGTGAGGGCATAAATGCACCTTTGGAGGCCACTTTAAGTATCACACTTCTAGCCATCAACATTTATGTATCAGCAAACTGTATACACGCCATAATGCATGGATGACAGAGGGTTGGTAAGTACATACAACACTGGTCACGCCTCGAAGTGTTCAATATGTTGGTATAAGTATTTTTCCCTTGTTTCAAAAAATACATTAATGTAATTAAAAAGTATTAATCCATTACTTTTTTCCTTTTTTGTACGGTAATATTTTTTTTTAACTGGCATGATTATATATACTAAGTTCAATAAAAGAAAATTTTCACTGTCTCCGTTTCTTTTCTGGCCATTATTATTATTAGTTTCATTTCATGATTATTACTGAAAATAATTTTGTCGTATAGAGGGGAGTGTTAAAAAATGATCAGCTCCGGGTGTCAAATACAGGCATACCCCACTTAAAGTCGCTTCACTTAAAGTCACCTCGCTATAAAGTACATGCCCCATACTCTACCATACCCCACTTTAACGTACGTGTTTTAACGTACGCCACTGTACCCCGCTTATGCGTGCTTTGCAATTATGGACACTTAATGCCATGGCGCCGCTGCCATCTAGTGGCGATTGCAGTGCAGTACATGCATAGATAATTGCTTCACTTTAAGTACATTTTCACTTTACATACACGCGCCGGTCCCATTGCGTATGTTAAAATGGGGTATGCCTGTACATTAGGTATGCCACTGTTCTTGGGTTACAATGAATTATGTCAGGTTATAAAGTTTCATATGATGCAACCCACAAATGTCCAAGCTGGCATTACACTGAATAAAAATGGGGGAAATATTTCTCTTGAGAGCAATGGCAAGTCCAGAGCTGTCAGGAACCAAAATACAATGTTTGCATGAACCCTGGATGACCAGGTAGTTCATGCCCTTCTTTCCCCAGGTTCATGTGTTAGACCAGGAATGGGGAACTTGTGATTCTCTAGATGTTGTTGACTACAACTCCCATCATCCCTGACTACTGGTCATTCTATCTGGGGCTGATGGGAGCTGGAGAGCAACAACATCTGGAGGGTCCCAGATTCCTCATCAAGACAAATAAAAAAATAACGAAACCCTAGGAACGTTGCCCAGTGTATATCGGAAAAGTAGCATTTAGCTGAGAATAATGGAAGGCCTCTTGGTACCAATGCCAAAATATCTGTCTAGCTAAATTTCCTACATAAAGGCTAAAGATCCATAGGTATTAAAATAGGTTCAGAGCACACAAACTTTCTATGGCAAATTCTGAAAATGTTGCCCACTTTTTGTTTCACACCAAATCTTGCCTCTCATAACCTTTATCCCCTTCTATTGTTTTGCTTTTGATACTCCTCCTAAACCTCTTATCTTTACTGTGTTAAACAGGAATGAAGAGTTCTCTTTGCATGTGGAATTTAATGTTTGCCTTCATACCATCAATGCACTTATAGCTAGATGAAAAGCTTTAAGAATACTGAAACTTGTGAAGCATCTAACATTGCCATTCCAAGAAAGGTAATCTCTGGTACTTGTGTGGACAAGGTACAAGAAGCCGTGGGTTCTGTAGAACCAACAGTGACTCGGATGGTAAAAGCGCAACTTGTAAATTCCTGAACATGAAATTTCTGTACATAAATTCACTATTGTGTAAATGCATGCAGGTTGTTGATGTCAACACATGTTGTATATCTGATACAAAACATTTCTTCCTGCTGAGGAAAAATAGAGGCATGTCTATGCCACCTTAAAAGTCATCCAAATCCATCATTTATTTGCAATGGTATCAGCCAGATGTCAGAAAAGGAAAAGGTTTCCTACCCTATAAGGCAGCCTTTCGCAACCAGTGTGCCTCCAGATGTTGTTGGACCACAATCCCCATCTTTCCTGACCATTGGCAATGCTGGCTGAGGCTGATGGGAGTTGTGGTCCAACAACATCTGGAGGCACACTGGTTGGGAAAGGCTGCTATAAGGTTTTTGTGTTTTCCAGTGAAGAGTTTGTTGTCTTGGCCTACTGATGTGTCCTGTACATGGGTTGTTACATCCAAGGTCTGCATATAGTTTTGTACATTTTGGAAAATAAAAGTATTTAGTAATATGGGACTGGATGCAGTTTATGAAAATCAGCACAGCATTGTTTAATGACCAGGATTTTCAGCTTCAGACTAGAGTTTGACGCATATATGTGTAGATTAGGGTTGCCAGGTCAGAAGCAGTTTTTAAATTGCTTTTTAAAAATGTGTTTTTAAATTTGTGTATTTGTTTTTAATGTTTTTAATTGTTGTAAACTGCCCAGAGAGCTTCGACTATGGGGCATTATACAAATGCAATAAAATAAATAAATAAATAAATCCCAAACCCTGAGATTTTGGGGGTGGGTCTGAGTGACATCACAGGGCGGGTCCAAGTGACATCATGGGGTGGGTCCAAGTGATGTCATTAAGCATGATACATTGAGCATCAACCACAGTTGCTTGGCGCATACAATTCATACAAAAACATTTATCTGATTGGAAATTAAGATAAAAATCTTAGCTAAAAGATGGAGCCTGGGTAGGGAACATTTAATCTAGCCAATTCGCTTGTGGCAAAAAGGGTTCAGACCAGGCCAGGCCAATCACCAGAAGGCCATTGTAGGAAGAAAGGAGCCTAGTGTTGTGGAGATGTTAGATGAGAGCACTCAGGAGTACAGATGGATGCCACCGAAGAGCTGCAATTCTAAACACAGTAAGGGTCTAAGCCCCATAGAACTCGATAGGACTTACTTGTTAGTAGATAAGGTTTGGATTATGTTGTTGGTAAAGCTTGACTAGGGATCCTCTGCAAAAATATCCATATCCAAGTAGGGTTGGCAACCCCCTGCCTGGAATGCCCTGCCCCTACCTTTTAGCATCCAAATTTATTTACAGATTTGACACTTCACTTCAGAAAGAGGTCTGAGTAATGAGTAAGAAGATTCTCTACCCTTTCTGTCTCCCTTGTGGGCTGCTATAAACTCACTTCATCAGCCAACCCAAGTTCAGTGAATATAATTGACAGAGAGAAAGCGCACATGATTTGGTCTACCTTCATAGGCGGCAGCTTGGGAACAACAACAATTGCAGCCACGCTGCCCATAGCGAATTCTCTTTTACCACTATTGGGCAAGAAACAAACCATCATGCAAACAACAAGGTGCATCTCACCGAGTTTAAGGAGGTTGAGTGGAGTGCATGGAACCACTGTTGTTGCTTCTATGAATGAAAGGGAGTGAGGATAAAGGTAAATGAAATGCAAATAGAAAAAGAAAAACAAACAACAGTGATGATTTCTTAAATGCAATACCATACCAACCACAACAAGATTCCTACGAGTAAGGCAGAAAACTAAGCATCTCACAACCAGTCAGGATTCCTAACCAAAAACCAAAAATATGAAAAATGAAGAAATATTTGTATAAGCATGACTATCAAATATGTTTATTTACGCAACCTGTAAAGATATTTATAGTGCAATCCTATGTTTATTTATTCAGAAGCAAGTCCCAATGTATTCAATGGAGCTTACTTACCTGTTTGACAGAACTGCAACCTCAAGTGATAAGCAACTTCATTCATGCAACCCAAAATTCAGAATCATGCCACTTTAAGCTGTTTTGCAACTCTTTATACATGTTTTATGGTTATTGGATTTTAAAAGGATTTATTTCTTATTGTGAGCTGCCTTGGTTTCCAGACTGCAACCCTACCTCACAGGGTTGTTGGAAAGATTTCCCCCCCGACAATGCGGATGTAAAAATACATACACCCCATATAATAGTTTATTGCCAAAACCAGTTGATCATTGCAGAACATTAAAAAAAATAAAATCAGTATTAGTTTCCTACATAATTAAAACAGTGATACCTAAGTAAGCCCTGCCTAATTGCTTTAAAAATAGGATTGGAGGGGGAGAGAAAGATATTCAACACAAACACAATTCTTTCCTATGTTTACTCAACAGTCCCATCAATTTACAACACAATCCTAACCATGTCTACTCAAAAGGAAGTCCTACTGAATTCAATGGGGTTTACTCTGGGTACATTTACTCTGGAAAAGCAAGTACCGGATTAAAGCTTCAAACTGGGAAGTTTGCAAAACACTGCCCTCTTCAAAATTTAAACCTGTCTGACTCCTACACACAAGAGACAAAAAGACTGAAAGCTTACTTATTCAATCTGTGAGATGTTCAGAAAAGCAGGAAAAAGCACGTTTCTGAGTCTTGGGCCAGTCACTGCCTCTCAACCTCAGAGGGAGGCAATTGCAAACCCCCTCTGAACACTGCTTACCATGAAAACCCTGTTCATAGGGTTGCCATAAGTTGGAATCGACTTGAAGGCAGACAATTCAGTTTGACTCTACTGTTTTTGCCTCTATAATTCCTTGGCAATCACAATCCTGATTTATTAGCTAAAAACCTGAAAGGGCAGGGATTAGAGCAGAATTTAGAGCAACTAAGAAGTTGTGGGGGGGTGGCTGATGTTTTGGTGTATATCTCTGGCACCAGACCACCGAGAAATTTTTTTTTAAATAAAAGCTGAAAGTCCAGAGATTAAGGTGAGTCACCCAAAGACCCAGAGGGGACCCCGAAAAACCTGAGTCTCTGTTTGAAAAATGGAGATCTGGTAACCCTAGTGTAGATATGTCTCCAGCGTGTTTAGGATGACTACTTAAGGCTGTAATCCTATACCCTCTTTCCTGGGTATAGTCATTGAGACTTCTGAGTAGAAAGTTGGGATATGCACTGGATTTTGATAAATCCTGAGCTGAAGTAGGCCACTTCAGAAAGTTTCAAGGCTTGTCTGAAGTGAAGTGAATTTTCTTCAGAGCATCCTCAAACCGCAAGGTTTGTTGCCTATTAGTGAATAGTTACTTAAGTGATCCTGAAAGAAAGAAGCAGCCTGTATACTAACATGACCCTTAAAGAGTTAAATATTAGAACTTTGTATTATGGGCTACAGTTAGATTCCATCGCTTGAACTTTCATTTGCTCTGCTTTTCAGTTTCAGTTTTAGTTTCGGTTGTGTTCTATACCCAGCCAGCAATAAAGAAGTGATAAAGTTTGTTTGCCTGCAGTAAGAAGTAAGAGTTTGTTTATTCTGCAGTTATTATAATGAGTAGAGTAGGTTTGGGTGCTCATTGCTAAAGGGTGAAATTAAAGTGATCTGAAAAAAATGGCTACCCTTTACTCTTTTAAAGCACTCACTATGCTCACAATCTTAACGGATATGTTTTTCTTCCTTCTCTTGATTACTTGGTGACAAAGGATGAAAACAGGAATAGAGGAATAGAAATATTGCTGTGTAAGCTACAGTTAGCTAGCCGGTTGGCTGGCCACCTAGGTTGTAACTTGGGTGTAACAACAGGAGGGGCAAATGAGGGCATTGCTCCCCAATGAAATTTTCCTTCAGTCTTCAAATTTCTAGCATTGCAATAACTTAAAACTTCAGTTGAGCTTTTAGAAATACAGTTTAGGCATCCAAAGAGAGGGGCAGGGCAAAGTTACCAAGGGAATGCAAAGACAGTGTTGGATTCTGTTAATAATAAGTTTAAGATTAAGAAGTTTGTCTGGAGCAGGGCCCAGTAGTTGAGAGGAAGAGCTGGGAGGAGAGGGAAAAGGGGCAGGCAGGATTAGGCCAAGAATGGGACTGGATGTGGGCAATAAAGTTCTCAAGAATCCACAGTATCTTTGTTTCATAGATAAAAGGGGTAGATACCAGACACAGCAAATATAAGAGTTAAAAGTGTGAATGAAGTGTCCATGAATCTTGTTGGATGAGGGAGGGAGTTGGCAAATGTAAGGGTTTGCAATTGGAGGAAGGCAAGGTGGGAAAGACAGTATTGTTATGCATTGCAGAGCATCTCCTCTATTGTTGCCAATTTAATGATTTTCCCACTAAAACCTAGTGTTCTTAGGTGCATGTCTGGTGGCTAATTTTACTGTCTTGTGGCTATTGGGAAACCAAGTGGATGTCAGAAATGTTATGGTCAGAATCTGGTGGTTTTCACCAGTACTTCAATTTCATCCCCCACCCCCATTATGTATTTCATGAAACTCTAGTCAAAATCTAGCCTTTAAAAAAAAAAACTTTTGGATATTTGCTTGTATTTTTGATTGTTTGCATTTCTGTTCCTATGTACAGTCTCTAAAGTGCTACTTGACTATTATTTCATTTCTGCTGTAAGCCATGGCTAGAAGGATACCCAAGTAATTTACCCAATGCAACAAAATGAGCCTGTGAGAAAGGATGGTTTTTAAGTCAAGGCTCCAGATCCTCTGGTGTGCTTGTTTTTTAAAGGTATAAAGACAAGGAGGTTCTTGCCAGTTGGCTGACTGAGAAGGAATATATGCATGCAATATTCCAGCCAATCAAAGTATGATGGAGCCTAAGCACCACCAAAGGAGACATGATTATTAGGAATTATAAGCCTCAGAAATAACTGGCCTAAGCATGCACAGAGTGCACTTGCCTCACCAATGAGGAACCCCTTTTTGTATTTAATAAGGTGATTCCACAATGTGTATCGTTTGTATAAACAGTTCATCTTATAATCATCACAGGAACATCTAGTCCATCATCCTGTTCTCAGAGTAGCCAAACAAACAAACAAACCACACACACACACACACATTTTTAAACCTAAAAAAACCAGGAATGTAAAACCTCCATACTTCTCTCAGATCTAAAAGACACACACACACATATCTGCAGTTCCAAACTTAAATACTGCACACCAATGGTTGCTAGTACTTTTAAATTCTATTATCCACCTTGTTAAGCAATTCCTCATAACACTGTTTCACAATAACACAAAGGAGTTATCAAACTTGGTGTCTAGTGGGTTCAAGCCAGATTTTGGTGGATTTGGGGCATGGGTCTGATGGGAATTTTTTTTTCTTGTTATCCTCTGATATCCTCCTCACTGATATGCTCCCCAGGCAGCCTCTGGAGGTGGTAGGTGTTATTAGTGAGTCTGGTGGATGTGCATAGGCGTTGGGGCCTAGACAATGCAGCAGCCTAGCCAAGTCCAGGGCAGGACCTGAGAAGAAGCAGAGAGGTGAGTGAGCTGGCTCTTCAAGGCCCAGGAAGCCTAATGAGACCTTCCTAATAGCTCAGGCAATAGGGAATTGGGATATTGTGTGCGCATGCATGTCTGGGGGTGGAGCATTTCTTCCCTAGTTTGTTAAAAAAAATTGAAAAAGATAATCTGCCAATCCTTTCAAGCTGGTTCCATTTCAAAATGGTTTTGAAGAGTATAATGTGGCTAGAGGCTTAGTTGCAACAGTTTTAGACTTCCATTCAACTGTGCAAATCATTATAAATAATTCACCTTATTTCACTTTTCTCATGCAAACGTATGTACTACCAAAATAGGGTGGGTGACATTTTCTGGTAGAGCCATCAGAAGCAGTGTTAGCTGGCTCACCTAGGGCCTTTCTGTAGAACAAAGACTGTGTGCTTGTACAGTTAATTCTAGCACCTGTAGCTTGGAGAGACATAAAGTTCCTATGTGACATGCTGTCAAGCATTTCCTTATGAAAAGTGATGTCTATAGGTGTTAATTTAATTTTCAAAGTGAAACGCCTTGTAATTGCTTTCCTGGCATAGTTACTTCCGGGGAGCTGCTGCCTCAGGAGAACTTACAGTTCACAAGCTTACTAAAACATTGTACCTGTACAAAGAAGCCTTTCCACACATGTATTTCTTTATTTATTTATTACATTTGTATACCACCTCATAGCCGAAGCTCTATGTACAGTTTGTAAGCTGCAGAACTCGCCTTCAGTGCATCTACAGCTGTGATGTGAAAATTCATTATCAACTTTGACGCATGCTCTGACGCCATATAGGTGTTCAGTGCTTCATCAGAGAAAAGCAAATGTAGTAATCTTGGCTTCTGAAAGGAACATATTTGAAGGAATTTCAAGTGAACAGTTCCTCTGCAAGTTTGCAGATAAATCATGGTGCATTAGACTTTATTAACAGTTCAGATCATTATGGTAGGATGACTTGCACAATATACATTAACTTCCTAGTCACTGTTATTTAGTTTGCACGACTATTTTGCATGTGGCAAATACCATATTTTAAATTGATTTGCTTTTTTGTAAACTTCACAAGTCATAGTTCCTAATTAAAATGCATAAATTGGGCTTTATTTTTGTCATTACCTATGAAAACTCCCCCCCTAAACCTCTTGTATAGTGACCAATGCCCCAACCCTTCTGCCCCCCAGTTTTTGTCTCTGCTCTCCAACGAAAATTGTCTCACTACACTCCTGCTGTAACTCAGGCTTAATATTTGATTTTCCCAATATGTGCAGCTCGGCATGAAGCCTTTTCAGAGTTTCTGTGCAGAAAAATCAACCCAGCAACCAGTAAAAAAAAAAAATCCGCTTGCTTTTCACAGTTAGTTTCCAACTGCTTAGTTTGTCTTTTATATAGCAGTTAAAATGTTTTCCCTAGATTGTCCAACAGGAAGGAAAATCTAAAAGTCAGAAACAAGACTAGGTGGAGGGACTCCCAAGGAGGAGTTAACAAAAACACTCTGTAGCATTTATTTCTCTCTGCCCTTCCCTACACTTCTAGTATGAACAAGTTTGTTTTTCAGGTAAAATCTAAAACTGAGATACATAGTGCAATATCAAAGCCAAGCTCAGGAGCTCACTGTTTTTAACAAACTAATCCAGTTCATGAAGAAGCAGAACACTGGGCCAGACCACAGGTGCAAGGGGATGGTAGCTATAGGCAAAGTCAAGCTTCAGAGTCTGGTATTCTTACGGATCTCTCAGAAAAGGGTGGGTCAATTCAACAGATTAAACTTCATTCATCTAAGACTAAGTTAACAAACTCTGTGGATGGAGGAGGAGTGATGGGGAAGGATGGTCACTGCCTTTCCCTTCCCCTGGCCTGGCCCTCCTATCCTCTCCACCACTAAAGGAGGGATTTGCTGGTACTATGCGCCTCTCCCCCCCCACAAATGCCCCACCCAATAATGTGGCTGCCACACCTAGAAATGTGGCTGCCCCATGCAACAAGGAAGGCTGGCTACTGGTCTGCCCTGGCATCTAGGGTAACAATATTCTAAAAACCAAGTCATTTTTGCTGTTCACTTGAAAGTAGCTGGATTAGAGCTTAAATATTACACAAATTGTGAAGATTGACAGTTATAAAGCATCTAGTTCCTGCTTCATTTGCTCTGGCCAATAATTCATGTCAGTATCATCTGTGACTACAATGGCTGCATTTAGATGGCAATTTATTCTGTTTTCCCGATATTTTCTTACCTGATAATTTCCACATTTTATTTGAGTTTTCACATGACATAAAAGTCCCTTCTGGAAATCTGTTGGAATATAGTGGAAGTTTAGCTCTCATTTCCATGTCAATTGCTTCCATAAAAAATCTGTTTGCAATTCCATTGACCCAGAAAATCGTGAGAGTAAAATTATGAAATTTGGGGTGGTATATTGGCATACAGTTTTTTCCTGCTGTTTTCATGGAGGAGATCATAGTGGAACAGATGTGTGCATGTACATGTCTTTAATATGCCTAATGATGTACATTGTTGTTTCACACCATGCACAATGGTGTGAATGAAATTTATAGTGACATGGTGGTATATTGGTCAAAAAACCACAGTTCCATAATGCAACAGATACTGCAGTGTGAAAGTAATGTTAGAAATCAGGACAGAAGTGGCACCATTATAATCAGTAAAACAAATGCAATAAGCCCCATGTCTGAATTCAGCCACTAAAGTGTAAATGGAACAGACTATATCGGGGTCGCCATCCTTTTTGGGCCAGTGGGCATATTTCAAATTTTGAGAGTGCTGGGGGCACCTGTCACAAAATGGCTGCCATGGGGGTGTGGCATAACACAAAAGTGAAGAGTAGTCATGGTGGAGCTTTTCCCATAATTGTATTTCCATACTAGAAAAGGCTTGACATTAAAATTCTGCCTGCCATGCACCTGTTAAAGGCACAAGAACCTTGTCTTTCCTCAACACCAACCCTAAATCAAAGCCTAGATTTCCATCCTATACCCACTTACCTGAAAGGAAGCCCCATTACACACCAAATTCATTACTCTCTGGATAATGATTTTTAGCTCCTGCAAAGCAGAAAACTTGCCTAAGCCTCTTTGCAAAGTTTTCACATTTGTCTTTTGGGTGAAGGGGATACTTTAACATTTACCCACACTTACTGTGTAAGTAGTATTTGTGCAGAAAATAATTTCATGGCACTACCTGATCTCAGGTGAACCCAGCACAGGAAAAATGCATCAAGGACTAGGAAAAATGACAGAAGCAGAAAAAGTGCACTAAAAATGGAGGGGAAAACAGCAGCTCTTAAGGACGCCAGGGGTTCCTATTGCCTGGTGTCCAAACAACTGATTCATCAATCACAGCTCTGAATTCACTCATTGGATAATAACACTGACAGGAAGGAGCAGTCACGCTGGCTTATTTCACAGAAATCACTTAGAAGGCTACCTGCACATTTGGCTTCATAACATTTTTCTAGGAGGGCTAGAAACTTACTCTTTTTTTAAAAAAATGAAAGCTCAGATTCTGGGCGACCTGCTGGGGGTGCCACTGAAGGCCTTTGCGGGCACAAATGTACCCACAGGCAACAGGTTGGTAACCCCTAGATTATACTGTACCATTGGTTCACTTGCTCTGTTTTGTGTTGTATCTTTCTAAGAGTCAGTTCATTCCACACAAAGCAATATGGTTCTAAATATGCCCACTAAGACTGCAATCCTACAGCTAGCGTTTGGTCAGCTGAGGGGCCATAGGAGGTGGCATAAGTGATACTCGGCCAGCTAAAAGGGAGGTGTGGTACACTTGTGGAAAGTTCCATGAACAAAGATGTCTCACTGGTGGTGTTCCACTGGTAGTGGAAGCCATAACAGGGTGTTTTGGGGAACATGTTATGGGGGGAAGCCATGCATCTGCAGGTCCCAAACCCCTTGTTCTGCTACCATGCCCTCCCATTGGCTGCAATTGGGAAAAAGAAATGGAAGGGGGGGGGAAATGAGAAGATCTTCTGTTGGCAAACGTTCAGTTACAACACTCACCAGCAGTTCGTTCAGACAAAAGGTACTCTGTGAACTAGCTGCAAGGCTCATCTAACTGTGAAATTATATTTTTGAAGAGTGTAAAATTTCTGTTACTTGAACCTGGCAGGCAGAGCTAGCAATGTCACATGTTTAAATATGTTAATTTTTTTAAAAAAAGTTAAATTGGAAATGAATCAAATCTCTTTATCTCTGTAAAAATAAAATATCTAATTTCATGGGCTGTAAACAGAAAGGACCCATACTAAAAGGGTATATTGATTTTGTGTTGGATATTTTCTGCTTATCTCACATTCCTGTATTTTTAAGTGTTGTCATTAATGAGATGCAAATAGCTGTTTAAATGGGTATTATAGCATTCTGGAGCAAGCCTATTCCATAATAAACAAAAAGGGATTAAAGAATGCTAAAAGGGGGGGGACAGGTAGATGAGCATTAATGGTTGTTTACTATAAAAACAAGCAGAGCTGACAGGTTTGCAGTAGTGAGGCAGAGTAGTGTTTGATTTAATTCAATCTGACAATTTGGCAGACTTGGCTTATTTTTTTAATTAATGACTAACTAAACACTTTTTGTTAAATCTTATTCCCCCCTTTTGAATTGCTTATTCATAAGCATAATTACAGGAAACATTCTAAAATAACTATGTTCCACTCAATTGGCTAATTGTTCAATTAAAGAGGAAGAGAAGCAATGTGGTAAGTGCCTATACTGATTAAACACACACACACACACACACACACACACACACACACACACACAGATGAACAAAAGGCAAAGCTATGAGTAAAATAGACATCTATTAAGATGGCTAAAAAAATGAATTAAGAACAGCATATATAAAACATATTTTATAAACATATACAGTATAATTATACCATGATGTTTATACTCTAGTTAGGTCTTTATATATGCACCACAGTCTCCAGTGTTGGACTGCAAGTGGAATTATGTACCCCCAAGTTTCAGTGGATTCCTACTCTTGCACTATGGCAGAGATGAACCCGTGGCCCTTCAGATGTTGTTAGTTTACAACTTCCCATCAAATCCATGTATTGGCCTTGCTGGCTGGGGTTGATGGGAGTTGGAGTCTAGCAACATATGGAGGACCACAGGGCTTCCTGCCCCTGCAATATGAAGACATCTGAAGTATTCATGGATGGGTAGGTCATGATCATGCCTGTTGGTCCTGCCCTATCATTGGGTGCAATATCCATGCATAGCAAAATCTCCACAGGAACCTACTCATATAGATGTGAACCCAGTGATCAACAACCATATAAAAACAGTGCACTAATAATGTGATTTGAACCTGAAGGTGTAGGGTTTACATATGTCAACCACCATACATACATTATTTTCTACGTGTGGACATCAAGTATGCAGAAGGGTTTTTTTTTAGTCTGCCTAGCTATGGTTATTCATCACCAGTGATAAGCATCTGCTGCTACGACATTTTTGTGGCTAGAGTCTATAAACCAGATATCTCAACTTATTGACATCATTGTATGCAGAGGGCTTTTATGAGCCTGCCCAACCATGGCTATTCATCAATGATAAACATCTACTGCTACTACATATTGGTGGCTACAGTCCTCAAACTAGACACCTCAACACATTGACATCCATATATTTGATGTGGCAGGAGGCAAGAAGAAGGTAATGAAGTTCAGCATAACTCTTTAATAAGGAACTTTCCTAGGGGTTGTTTCTCTAAAATGCAGTGGAATCATGGGCTGTTTTTCATAGCCCCATATCTGGATGGATCTTCCACTGTTGACTAGAGGAGAGAGAGCATCCTCTTCCCTAAATATAAGAAGAGAACCCAGCTTGCTTGCTCATGGAGGACTAAATTCCTCTTATGCGTTTGACTACAGATCTCTAGATCTTCACATACATTTAAAATCTCCCATGCTAGGTGTCATTGCTATGGATCTAGTAGGTTGTTATTGTTTTTCAATTTTGATTTTATTTAAACATTTTTTGCTAGCATTCCTGGTATTGCTTGAGAATTTTAAGGAACCAAAAAATCAGTGCAGTTTAGAAATCAGTGGTTAAAATCAAAGGTTCAGTCCACCATCTTGATTCAAAATGGCATCCAATTGTATCCAAACATTGATGAAAACCTGCTCCTTGATCTCAGGAACCATCATGCAAAATTTGGTTACAATACCTTAAGAAGTATTCAAATGCATAGTGAACAAACAACTTTCCAAAATATATAGTAGAAAAACCAACAAACATTTGTTTGGGTTTGCCAACTTTCCAAAATATATAATAGACAAAACAACAAAGTTACGGGTTTGCCAGTTATTACAAATAATCAACAATGTATGGTAAACAAACATCACATTTCAGAATATCACCATCAGCACTCCATTATGAAACTGCGTCCTTTCAAAATTAGTTTTGGGAAGCTGGTGGTTGCATCTCCTCTTTATGAGAGATGACATCCTTTAAGAAAGGAAATGAAACCTTATAAAATTTATCCTGGTGGATTTCACCTCTAGCTAACCTACACTGGTATGCCAGTTTCTCCACTAGCACAGTTTGCCATATTCTATGGTACCAGCATCTAATAGAGAAGCTCTTTCTAGCTTTCTAAAAGTGCACAGACTCTATTCGGGTAGCTATCAACAGTTGCATTAGGAGTTCTTTATGAACCCCTTCCCTATTATGACCTCTGATGCTAAGCAAGGCTAAAGCTGGGTCCATCTAACAGATTGTTGCAAAATATTTTTAACAGCTAAGAAAACTACATTCCAAAAAGACTTTGTCTTGTCACGCTCCCACCACAGTTGAAACATCATTGCAGCCCATAGCCGGGAAATGAAGAGGCAAGACAAGATGAAGTGTGGGTAAATCAAGGGTCACGTTTATTGAAATAAAGCCAATTAAGTGCTTGATTGTGGGCTCGTTCACATGGAGACTTACTCCAAGATCGGTACTACTCGCATGCCTGTTAAATTCGCTGAGTTTACATGATGTTTCAGCCCACGGGAAGGCAAGTTGCTGCTTTCTTCCTTAAATCCAAAGTAAATCAATCCAATTTTAATCTGAAAAGGGAAGGAAAATCCATCTGTGCTTCGCATCTCTAGGGGCTTGTAGATGCTTAGTCCCGATGCTTTGGTGAGTCCATGCCCATTCCCTCCTCCTCCCTTTGTTTTTTTTTTACTCTGGAACAAACTGAGCATGCTTGGTTGCCAAGGTAACCAGAGGAAGAGATAGTTTGACCTTAAGAGGGCGTGGTCATTAGGAAACTGTGAGATTAACCCTTCTCCTTCAGTATGAATGCAAAACTGCGGATTGAGGGGTCATATAAGGTAAGAAGTGTGAACCTTTAAACTCCATCGTGATGAGAAAAGCTTCACCTTTAAAACAGAGTTCAGCTCCAGTGTGAACCAGCCCTGCATAATGATCTGCAGAGACAATTGCGGGACCTAACTCATACCCAATTGGGTGAGGACATCCTGCCATGGAAAAGGGGGTGGTCCAAGCCCCATCCCCTTTTCCAGGCCCCATCCCCACAGGGTGATTCGGGAGGCCTTCCTGCTCCACCCCCCCCCTCAGGGCCGCACTCTGAGTGAGTGTTACAGGTTAGCCCCAAAGGTGAGCCTTATCCTGCCAACAGGCTGTGCAAGGCCTGAAAGAGGCCGAAGGGAGATGGAGCAGGGCTTAAATAGCCACTCTGCTCTGCTCCCTGCGTGACATGGCATGCGTGGCCATGCAGCCAGCAACAAGAGGGGGATCTTTGAAGCCATGCCAAGTCTTCCCCGGCATGGCTGCAAAGGCCCACCATTGACAGAGCCCTTGGGTCTGGTGCTGGTGGGAACTCCTCACACCAAACATCTTTTCCAGCACAAAGGAGAAAAAGTCCAATTGATGTGATGAAGCAGTTATTAGTTTTTGAAAATAAGTTAACATTAAAAATCAGAAAACATAGTTGCATGTTTCTGCAAGCATCCTTCGCCTACCACTTTTCTCCCTGAGATATAAACATCCATTAGCCGCATGGTATAGCTTTGTTTTAATCATCACCTAAGGAAGCTCTTTTCATTCAGTATTAAGAATTATGTTTTTATGTGTCACGTACAAATATAATAAACTTCTCACTCACTTAGGAAGAAATAAGATGGCAAATTGGGTCTCAGACCTTCTTGGCTCTTCATTCTAATAATAATGTACCAGTTGATACTGTAAGGTTAGAAGTAGACATTATGAGAGATATGGAGCTGTGTGACACTGTTATTTTCCTACACCCATAACCAGAGCTTGGAAAAGTTACTTTTTTTGAACTACAACTCCCATCAGGCCAATCCAGTGGCCATGCTGGCTGGGGCTGATGGGAGTAGTAGTTTAAAAAAGTAACTTTTCCAAGCTCTGCCCATAACTCATTGGCTGTTCTCAGCGACGGCGGGCAACTACACTGTATGATGATGTCACATGACAGATTGTGTTATACTAGAAATTGCCAGAAAGAGGTGGGAGAAGAAATAGAGCTATACCAGCTCCATGTTTCTTGTAACATCCATCCTAAGACTTTTTCATGTTTGTTCAGTTTAGTCTAAGTGTTCTCATGGGTTGAAGTGTAGGAATCTGTACATCCACTTTCTTTGTATTACCATTTTACTCAGCCATTGCTATTTCTCTTCCTTACTTTTTAAGATCTCATTTTCCATGTGCTTCCCTTTCTAGTATGCCTGCGATGATCTTTCATCACCAAAACAGTTTCTCTTCAAGAATTTATCTTTTTTCCTCTTATTGTTCCTTCACAACTGCTCCCATATTCTTCTCAATTTCCCTTCCACACGTGTTATGTCTTATTAGATTGGAAGCCTATGGGCAGAGTCATGTCTTTGTGATATTTTGTATGGTGCCTAGTATAGAAACAGGTGTGGTACAAATTATGATAATGATGAATTATGACCATGAAACTCTATCTATTATAAATAATCCAGATGTTAAGAGTTTATAATGAACTGGCAGTACAATATTATGTAAGTTTATTCAGAAGTAAGCCTCACTGTGTTCAATGGGGCTTACTCAGGAAAGTATGTATACAAATTTAGCTGAAAGAGAGTATCAGAATTTAAATAGAATTTTAAATTGCATTGGGAGTATAGCCACTTAGAAAGCACATTTGAGCACTTATTTGAGATGTGGGAAAAGGATGCTTACAGCCACGAAAATGTCAAATGTTTTACCTCTCATCTCTCAGCTTCTGCCTTCAAAAGCATTTATTGATCTTGCCTTTATCATAAAAAGCATCAGCAGGTAAAGTGAGGAAGACATCATGAGATCAGTTAACACTATAAGGATTTTATACAGAGGATAAAGCACACATGGAAGAACAATTTAGGAGTTTTTATTCTGTGCTTCTAATTGTTGACTGCTTGCCAGAACAAAAAATATGTCATCTTACATTATCACAACTGAAATGAAGGAAGTAGCTTGTGGGCATTCCTCAGGAAATTGTGGTAGGATACTATGGTAGGAGAGAAACCCCCACCCAGCCTGCACCTTAGGGTTGCCTTGTGGGAGTTGTTAGTCCTGGATGGAAAGTTGACAGCTGAGCCTTATTAGGGAAGAAGACCTTTAATAGGATATGTTTATAACAGCAGAGGGACCCTTGCCTCCCAATTACTCTGGCATAAATTGCCATCTGACTATGAGCCAAGACTTCTTTTGTCTACAAGGCCTACAAAAGAACTATATTGTGTGTTTTGTCTGGTTCCCAACTCCCAGGACTCTTGCCATTTTTATTCACTTACAGCAGTCTGTAAGTGTCTGATATGTTGAAACCATGCAGTGCATGTGAATGCAGAGGAGAGGGAAGTAGCAGCACCCTTGTACCTATATCTCTTTATATATATACATGTATCTCAGTGTATGCTCTGATTTTCTGCCAAACAGCTTACAACTACAAAAGTAAAACAGTATCATAACAATTCAGATGAAAAACTACTCAGACAAAATACAGTTCATAAAAAATAGCAGCAGCATTCTAAAAAACCCCCCATCAAGTTCAAAGGTGGAAAGGAAAGATTTTTGTCAGGAAGTTCTGATTGGGCCAGTTGGCAGATCTCACTTGGGAGAGAATTGCATAATATAGGTGTAAGCCTAGAAGCAGCTCGCTGGGTGGGGCAGAGTCTCAGGAATAGCCTTCCAGCAGTGGTGTTGCTCCTGCTTACTTGGAAGGGGAAGGGAAGGCACACACATGGTTGAGACTGTGCTGGTGCATTGGTGGGACCACTGGATCGGCTTTATCAGTGCACCTGTGCAGCCTCAATCTTGCCATTGCCACTGTCTCGCCCCTTGCTGCCCCCCCCCGTAACTGGCAGTGATGTTGCTGCTGGGACGTTCTTGCTGGGATTCTGCCCTACTGGGTGAGCTGCTCTTTGTGTAACCGCTGAAAAAGCTCTGGAAGTGGCATGGCCATCGTGGTTGGGCTGATGGGAATTGTGGTGCAAAACACATGGAGGGCACCATATTGGCAAAGGCTGTCTTATTTCATATTTTGGGGGTGCCATATGAACGTGGAAGGCATTCCTAAGGTAACCCATAACCAGCTCATTCTGGCTTTTAAAAATTAAAAACAGCACCTTGAATTTAGCACAGGAATAAACTGAAGCCAGTGTTGATCATGGAGAATCAGTCGCCCTATCCGGGTGTCCATCAGTTATGCAATTTTCAGTTACATGGGGAAAATGAGGGGTATGTTTACTGGTATCATTCCCACAGCTGCATCTTTGCTAGCCTCAACCATATGCTGGGGCGGTAGGACTGAGGTCGCAAGCCTGCTGCATGTGCATAGGCTCCCATGTGAGTTAGAACCCTGTGCAATCAGACCTTTCTCCCTAATGTGTGGAGAGGGTTGCAATGTCATGATAGTGACGGTGGTGGGGAGCCGCTGAGCACAGACTCAATCTCTGTCTCACCCAATTGGACTTGCATGAGCAATAAACACATGAATAGGGCTAGTTATAGGTGTACACTGTGGCTAGCTCCAGATATGAGTTGGGCTGCTGAAATCTGGACCAGTTGAAGATTTCATAGTCACGCTGAAAAGTTACCAGAGCCTAGAACACAGTGGCAGTGATATTCTTAAGTGGGTCCCTTTTGCATCTATTCACACAGTTGCACACCTTCCTGTTGACCATGCACCATAGCAGACTCCAGTAGAACAGCTGCTTTAATAAACAGGAGATAAACAAGACTAGCTCTGAGGTCAGCTTACACAGAACTTAATTAGTGGAGCTCTCTCTCTCTCTCTCTCTCTCTCTCTCACTCACACACACACAAACACACACACACACACACACAGGAAGAGCAATGGTTGCAGTCAATCTCCTTTAATCCTTTACACACCATATACCATGGCAGTCAGATCCTTATTGTCCAGAAAGGGGTGAGATGGTGAATCAGCTAAAACTCAAAGAACATCCTCCTGGCTGTGGCTGTTGTCTGGAAGTTTCAAAGCAACACAGGATCTAGAAACACTCCCAAAGTGTGAACTTGATTCTTAAAGGGAAATGTACTTTTTGGGTGATATAGCAAACCATTCTGGAACAATATTGGAGGGTTTTGGGGAAATGATATGGGATTTTGGTCATAGTAGGAGGCCCTGTTGAGGTGTCAGAAGAAGTGTGAGTCATAAATTCTATCTGAATTGAAATTTCTGTGTGAGGTTTCAGTTTCAATTGGTTAAAACTACAATACATGACATAATAAGCAGAGGTAGTCTTAAACCCACTTCCATATACTAAATTTATTAAAGCCACTTGGAAATAAATGGCATGAATTTTAATATCTAGTTCAATGCAAAAGGAAGAATCACTGCTACAATGGGTTGGAGCCTTTAAGCACGTTTTATGGCCTTTGATCCTTCAGAGGCTCCTGCTAACAGAAGGGGGAGGACAGGTGTTCCAAAGGGTCCAGGGGCCGTGCCAGAGACTGCAAAAATGTTCTCCCTCCTTCTGTTAGTGGACACCAGGGCTACCCTTTTCATTAGTGGATCGCCACTCATAGAATCTTAGAAATTCAGCCTAATATATGTTACACAAACACAGTAATTATCAATCAGTTGCTAATCTCCCCTTTTGGGGCAAGATTCTTGAGGGTGTGATTGTAGCACTAGTACAGGTTCTTGGATGAAACCAATTTTCTAGATCCATTTCAATCTGGATTTAGGTCTGGTTTTGGCATGGCAACTGCCTTCATCATGCTGTATGATGACCTATGTCAGGAGACAGAGAGGGGGAATGTGTCCTGTTAATTTTCATTGATCTCTCAGTGGTGTTTGATACCATTGACCATAGTATTCTCTTGGAGCGGCTGTCTGAGTTGGCCATTGGTGGTACTGCTTGGCAGTGGTTCCAATCCTACTTAGATGGTTTTCTTCAGAGGGTGGTGCTTGGGAATGTTGTTTGGCCAAGTGGAACCTTGAGTGTGGGGTTCTGCAGGGTTTGATCTTATCCCCCATGCTATTTAACATCGACATGAAACTGCTGAGTGGGGTCGTCCAGACTGTTGGAGTACATTGCCAGCAATATGGTAATGACACACGGCTCTACTTCTCCTTTACATCTGCAGGTGTGGCAATGGATATGCTAGATCGGTGTTTTGCCTTGGTAACGCACTGGGTGAGAGTCAATAAACTGAAATTGATTTCAGATAAGTCCGAGGCACTGTTAGACCAGATGGATGGGATGTGGCCTGCGTCACACTCCCTCTGAAGCAGCAGGTACAGTGTGTAGTTTGGTGGTACTCCTGGATCCATTACTGTTGCTTAAGGCTCATGTTGCCTCAGTAGCACAGAGTGCCTTACATCAGCTTCAGCTGGTGGCCCAGCTGTACCCCTTTCTGGACAGGGATAGCCTAACTTCTGTTGACTATGCTCTAGTAACCACAAGGTTAGACTACTGCAATGTGTTACACGTGGGGCTGTCTTTGAAGACAGTTCAGAAACTGCAGCTAGTGCAGAATTCAGTGGCCAGATAGTTGGCCAGGGTAAGTCGATTTGAATTGTTGTTGTTATGTGCCTTCAAGTCGATTACGACTTATGACGACCCTATGAATCAGCGACCTCCAATAGCATCTGTCATGAACGACCCTGTTCAGATCTTGTAAGTTCAGGTGTGGCTTCCTTTACGGAATCAATCCATCTCTTCTTTGGCTTTCCTCTTTTTCTACTCCCTTCTGTTTTTCCCAGCATTATGGTCTTTTCTAGCGAATCATGTCTTCTCATGATGTCTCCAAAGTATGATAACCTCAGTTTCATCATTTTAGCTTCTAGTGACAGTTCTGGTTTAATTTGTTCTAACACCCAATTATTTGTCTTTTTCGCAGTCCATGGTATGCGCAAAGCTCTCCTCCAGCACCACATTTCAAATGAGTTGATTTTTCTCTTATCCGCCTTTTTCACTGTCCAACTTTCACATCCATACATAGAGAGCGGGAATACCATGGACTGAATGATCTTGACCTTCGGTGATACATCTTTGCATTTGAGGACCTTTTCTAGTTCTCTCACAGCTGCCCTACCCAGTCCTAGCCTTCTTCTGATTTCTTGACTATTGTCTCCATTTTGGTTAATAACTGTGCCGAGGTCTTGATAATCCTTGACAAATTTAATGTCCTCATTGTCAACTTTAAAGTTACATAAATCTTCTGTTGTCATTACTTTAGTCTTTTTGACGTTCAGCTGTAGTCCTGCTTTTGTGCTTTCCTCTTTAACTTTCATCAGCATTCGTTTCAAATCATTACTGGTTTCTGCTAAGAGTATGGTATCGTCTGCATATCTTAAATTATTGATATTTCTCCCTCCAATTTTCACACCTCCTTCATCTTGGTCCAATCCTGCTTTCCGTATGATATGTTCTGCGTACAGATTAAACAAATAGGGTGATAAAATACACCCCTGTCTCACACCCTTTCCGATGGGGAACCAGTCGGTTTCTCCATATTCTGTCCTTACAGTAGCCTCTTGTCCAAAGTATAGGTTGCACATCAGGACAATCAAACGGTGTGGCATCCCCATTTCTTTTAAAGCATTCCATAGTTTTTCATGATCTACACAGTCAAAGGCTTTGCTGTAATCTATAAAGCACAGGGTGATTTTCTTTTGAAATTCCTTGGTTCTTTCCATTATCCAATGTATGTTTGCGATATGATCTCTGGTGCCTCTTCCCTTTCTAAATCCAGCTTGGACGTCTGGCATTTCTCGCCCCATATATGGTAAGAGCCTTTGTTGTAGAATCTTGAGCATTACTTTACTTGCATGGGATATTAAGGCAATAGTTCAGTAATTACTGCATTCTCTGGGATCCCCGTTCTTTGGAAGTGGAATATATATTGAACGCTTCCAGTCTGTGGGCCATTGTTTAGTTTTCCATATTTCATGACAAATTTTTGTCAAAATTTGGACAGATTCAGTCTCAGTAGCTTGTAGCAACTCTATTGGTATGCCATCTATTCCTGGTGATTTGTTTCTTCCAAGTATTTTAAGAGCAGCTTTCAGCTCACATTCTAAAATTTCTGGTTCTTCATCATATGGTTCCTCCGTGAATGAATCTGTCATCTTGTCATCTCTTTTATAGAGTTCTTCAGTGTATTGCTTCCATCTTCCTTTTATTTCATCTCGGTCAGTCAGTGTGTTTTCCTGTTGATTATTCAACATCCCTACTCGTGGTTTAAATTTCCCTTTAATTTCTCTAATCTTTTGGAATAGGGCTCTTGTTCTTTCCATTTTGTTGTCCTTTTCTATTTCTATACAATAACTATTGTAATAGTTTTCTTTGTCCCTATGTACTAGTCATTGTATAGTTGCATTTAGGGTTCTGATTGTGTTTCTGTCTCCTTTTGCTTTCCTTCTCTCTTTAATCATTTTAAGAGTTTCTTCAAGTCATCCATTGAGGTCTTTCTCTCTTTTTAACTAGAGGTATTGTCTTTGTGCATTCTTCCCTGATAATGTCCCTGACTTCAGTCCATAGTTCTTCTGGTTCTCTGTCAACTAAGTTTAAAGCCTCAAACCTGTTCCTATTTGATCTTTATATTCTTCTGGGATGTTATTTAAATTGTATTTTGGCATTATGAGTGCTTTATTCTTCTTCTTTAGCTTTACTCTTATTTTCGATACGATCAGTTCATGATCTGTACCGCAGTCTGCTCCTGGTCTTGTTCTTGCAGAAAGTATGGAACTTCTCCATCTCCTGTTTCCAATTATATAATCAATCTGATTGCTATAATGACCATCTGGTGATGTCCACGTGTACAGTCGTCTTTTTGGTTGTTCAAAAAACGTGTTGGCAAGAAACAAATCATTGGCTTCACAGAATTCAATAAGTCTTTCTCCTGCTTCATTTCTGTCACCTAAGCCCCATTTCCCCACAATTCCTATTTCTTCTATGTTCTCTACTTTTGCATTCCAGTCCCCCATGATCATCAACATATCTTGTTTTGGTGTGTGATCAATTTCCTCCTGTACTTCTGCGTAAAATCTCTCCAATTCTTCTTCTTCTGCGTTTGATGTTGGAGCGTAGACTTGGATGATGTTCATGTTAATAGGTTTCCCGTTTAATCTCATTAATATCACTCGCTCAGACCTTGTGTTTTAGCTCCTAATTGCTTTTGCTACATCACTTCTCACTTTTAAAGCAACCCCATTTCTTCTTAATTTCTCATTTCCTGCATAAAATATTTTGTAGTTGCCTGATTGAAAATGTCCAATTCCAGTCCATTTTAATTCACTTACGTCGTATTGTAATGTTGATACTCTCAATTTCTTGCTTGACAATTTCTAACTTTCCCTGGTTCATGCTTCTCACATTCCATGTTCCTACTGTGTGCGTCGTACAACTCCGGACTCTCCTTTCGCATCTGTGCACATCAGCCTCTGGGCTTCCTTTCGGCTTTGACCCAGCTGTGTCATTAGTCACAGCACTACTCGTACTTGTCCTTTGTTCTTCCCCAGTAGCTCGGTGAGTGCCTTCTGACCTGGGGGTCTCATCTTCCAGCACTATCTCATGTTGCATTTTGGATACTCTGTTCACAGGGTTTTCATGGTAAGAGCTATTCAGAGGTGGTTGACCATTGCCTTCCTCTGAGTTTGGATGCATCAGTCTGGTGTTTCAGCTTTGACCATTCTGCCATGGGTGTCCCTGCTAGGAGTCTAGCCTCTTGGTCTAGACTCCTGATGGCATTGCTCTCAGCTTCTTCAACACTCTCAAACCCCCTCACCACATACACTGGCTACCAATTAGTTTCTGGGCTCAATTCAAAATGCAGGTTTTAACCTATAATGCCTTATGTGGCTCAGGACCCCAGTACCTCAAGGACCATCCTTCCCCATAAGAACGAACCCAGACTCTGTGATTATCAGAGGAGGCCCTTCTTTGTGTACCCCCTCAATGGGAGGTTCAGAGGATAGCAACATGGGAAAGGGCCTTTTTAGTGGTGGCCCCACAGCATTGGAATTTTCTTCCAAGGGAGGCACACCTGGCACCATTTTTATCCATCTTTAGGCACCAGGCAAAGACCTTCCTTTACGACACAGAAGCCTTTGGCCCTTGATGACCTCTTTTGGTAGGGCAGGATTGGTATACCTGCCCTTCATTTGTATTGTTTGTGTTTTAATTTGGTTTTAATTGCCTCAGATATTTTTAGATTTTAAGGATTATGTTGTTATAATTGGGCATCTTAAGTCACTTTGGGTCATCTGGTGAGAAAAGCGACCCCTTATAATAATAATACCAATAATAAAACTTCATGTACTTCCATGTACACATAGTAGATGCAGAGACATGATGATCCTCCATATACAGAAAGAGGCAGTATGTTTTTGCATATGTATTATATTGCCCAAATGTCTAAAGTCAGCTTTGCCAGCATCCATAAACTATAAAAACAAGAGCAACAAATGGAAATCCATGAAACTTCAGGGAGTATTGCAATACCGAGTCACCTCCAATAAGTGGTCTGTTGCAGTCCTTCTGCTGGAGCCTTCCCAGCCCCTTTGAAAGTGAAGGGAGTAAGGAGGTTCCCCTCACAGAGATCCATAAATCTGCCTGGCAAACGTTACACAAAAATATTTTGCAGTTACTGCTTGTTCTATATCTCTTCAGTATGAAAGACATAAAACTCTTGCTAATCTCCTTGCAGCTCTTAGGAATTCAAATGTTCTGACAGTAGAACCCTTTTCAGATGTTCAGTGAGCGCATGGGAGGGAGGGGATCAGGATTTTGCCTCTGTCCCTGCACCCAAGCTCTGAACATTGGTTTAATTGTCTCTTCTGAATCTGTGTGTGCATACAAACTGTATATACAGATAAAAAGATAGATACATAGACACTAGGAGCAGAAACAGAATTCTCAGTCTTGATTCCCATCCCCCAATCTACATGTTTGCTGAACATCTGAAAAAAAGTTTAGATCTTTTCTACATTTCACTCCCTTCTGACCTCACTATATTCAATCCCTCCCCCCGCCTTGTATATGTACCTGCAGTTCAGGTTGATATGTCATGCACTTGAAGTGAACTCTGGTCCTCAAAAACTTATGTCATATTTAGTTTGTTAGTATAAGGTTCCACAATACTCTTTTTGCTGCAAGTGACTAACAAGGCTACTTCTCTGAAAAGTGTTTAGTTCTTGGGTGTTTAGCAGTTTCTTTTTAATTCTGAAGTACCTAGAAGCTGTGTATGAGCTCTCTCATTTTTGCATGACTGAAGAGAAAGGCGGAGCTAGTCAAAAGGATAAAATTAAATCGCTCTGGTACCTGGTAGGCATGAACAGGTGATACAACTAATAGTGAATAAATAACATTATTAGGAATAAAGTAGAAGCCATAAATATCTGTAGTATATGCAATATTTAACCAGCTACCATAGCGCTTCTCTTTTTAAACCAGCATGGGGCAGCATTATCAAGGGTAACTCATGTGGCAAAGTTTCTGGTGGTAGATCTATGGGTTAATAGGCTATAGATTCCACAGAGGAGATTTACAGACAGCTAAAATGGCTGGGGAAAGGTGCAAAATGCACAGAAAGATTAAAATCTCAGAAGAATGTCAAACCTCATTGCTTGCAGCCCTTTCTTTTAAAAAGGTCTCAAGCGAAAGGGACAAACATATAGCAGTGAATAAGGATTCAGATTTTTTGATGTATAAAGAAAAGAGGTTGCCAAAGGGAGAAATGCTTATTTCTGGAACATTTAAAAATAAATGATGGTCTTAATATTCAGTGATTTTTAAAAGCCTTTTCTTGGGGGGGGTAAGTGTGTGTGTGTGTGTGTGTGTGTGTGTGTGTGACATTTTTAAAGTGTCAGAATGTTACTTTTTTATTTGTAAGCATTTTCGCACCCCAATAAATAAACAAAATTTGAAATGCAAAGAAATCTAGGAAAACACATGTTTTTTACTATATAGTGATATTTAGATTCAGCCATTTAATTAATTAATAGGAATTGTTGTTGTTATGTGCCTTCAAGTCAACTACAACTTATGGTGACCCTATGAATCAGCGACCTCCAATAGCATCTGTCGTGAGCCACTCTGTTCAGATCTTGTAAGTTCAGGCTGTGACTTCCTTTAAGGAATCAATCCATCTCTTGTTTGGCCTTCCTTTTTTCTACTCCCTTCTGTTTTTCCCAGCATTATGGTCTTTTCTTGTGAATCATGTCTTCCCATGATGTGTCCAAAGTATGATAACCTCAGTTTCATCATTCTAGCTTCTAGTGATAGTTCTGGTTTAATTTGTTCTAACACCCAATTATTTGTTTTTTTGCAGTCCATGGTATGCACAAAGCTCTAACACCACATTTCAAATGAGTTGATTTTTCTCTTATCCGCTTTTTTCACTGTCCAACTTTCACATCTATACATAGAGATTGGGAGTACCATGACCTGAATGATCCTGACTTTAGTGTTCAGTAATACATCTTTGCATTTGAGGACCTTTTCTAGTTCTCTCATAGCTGCCTTTCCCAGGCCTAGCCTTCTTCTAATTTCTTGTCTCCATTTTGGTTAATGACCATGCCAAAGTATTGATAATCCTTGACAAGTTCAGTGTCCTCATTGTCAACTTTAAAGTTACATAAATCTTCTGCTGTCATTACTTTAGTCTTTTTGACGTTCAGCTGTAGTCCTGCTTTTGTGCTTTCATCTTTAACTTTCATCGGCATTCGTTTCAAATCGTTACTGGTTTCTGCTGGTAGTATGGTATCATCTTCGTATCTTAAATTATTGGTATTTCTCCCTCCAATTTTCACACCTCCTTCATCTTGGTCCAATCCTGCTTTCCGTATGATATGTTCTGTGCACAGATTAAATAAACAGGGTGATAAAATACACCCCTGTCTCACTCCCTTTCCAATTGGGAACCAATTGGTTTCTCCATATTCTGTCCTTACAGCAGCCTCCTGTCCAGAGTAAAGGTTGCGCATCGGGACAATCAGATGCTGTGGCATCCACATTTCTTTTAAAGCATTCCATAGTTTTTCATGATCTACACAGTCAAAAGCTTTGCTGTAATCTATAAAGCACAGGGTGATTTTCTTTTGAAATTCCTTGGTTCTTTCCATTATCCAATGTATGTTTGCGATATGATCTCTGGTGCCTCTTCCCTTTCTAAATCCAGCTTGGACATCTAGCATTTCTTGCTCCATATATGGTAAGAGCCTTTGTTGTAGAATCTTGAGCATTACTTTACTTGCATGGGATATTAAGGCTATAGTTCGATAATTACTGCATTCTCTGGGATCCCCTTTCTTTGGAATTGGGATGTATGTTGAACGCTTCCAGTCTGTGGGCCATTGTTTAGTTTTCCATATTTCTTGACAAATTTTTGTCAAAATTTGAACAGATCAGTCTCAGTAGCTTGTAGCAACTCTATTGGTATGCCATCTATTCCTGGTGATTTGTTTCTTCCAAGTATTTTAAGAGCAGCTTTCAGCTCACATTCTAAAATTTCTGGTTCTTCATCATACGGTTCTTCCATGAATGAATCTGTCATCTTGTCATCTCTTGTATAGAGTTCAGTGTATTGCTTCCATCTTCCTTTAATTTCACCTCAGTCAGTCAGTGTGTTCCCCTGTTGATTATTCAACATCCCTACTCGTGGTTTAAATTTCCCTTTAATTTCTCTAATCTTTTGGAATAGGGCTCTTGTTCTTCCCTTTTTGTTGTCCTCTTCCCCGCCCAATACAATAACTATTGTAATTGTTCTCTTTGTCCCTACATACTAGTCTCTGTATTGTTGCATTTAGGGTTCTGACTGTGTTTCTATCTCCTTTTGCTTTCCTTCTCTCTTTAACCATTTTAAGAGTTTCTTCAGTCATCCATTGAGGTATTTCTCTCTTATTAATTAGAGGTACTGTCTTTTTGCATTCTTCCCTGATAATGTCTCTGACTTCACTCCATAGTTCTTCTGGTTCTCTGTCAACTAAGTTTAAAGCCTCAAATCTGTTCCTTATTTGATCTTGAT
This sequence comes from Rhineura floridana, assembly GCF_030035675.1. Classification (NCBI taxonomy): domain Eukaryota; kingdom Metazoa; phylum Chordata; class Lepidosauria; order Squamata; family Rhineuridae; genus Rhineura; species Rhineura floridana. The sequence goes on from NC_084483.1 coordinate 61,238,143, forward strand.
ATTCTTCTGGGATGTTATTTAAATTGTATTTTGGCATTATGATTGCTTTGTTCTTCTTCTTTAGCTTTACTCTGATTTTCGATGTTATCAGTTCATGATCTGTACCGCAGTCTGCTCCTGGTCTGGTTTTTGCAGAAAGTATGGATCTTCTCCATCTTCTGTTTCCAATTATATAATCAATTTGATTCCTACATCTTGTTTTGGTGTGTGATCAATTTCTTCCTGTACTTCTGCGTAAAATCTCTCCAATTCCTCTTCTTCTGCATTTGCCGTTGGAGCATAGACTTGGATGATGGTTATGTTCATAGGTTTCCTGTTTAATCTCATTGATATCACTCGCTCAGACTTTGCATTGTAGCTCCTAATTGCTTATGCTACATCACTTCTCACTATTAAAGCAACTCCGTTTCTTCTTAATTTCTCATTTCCTGCATTTTGTAGTTGCCTTGAAAATGTCCCACTCCAGTCCATTTTAATTCATTCACACCAAGTTTGTAATGTTGATATGTTCCATTTCTTGCTTGACAATTTATAACTTTCCCTGGTTCATGCTTCTCACATTCCATGTTCCTATTGTGTGCATCTTACAACTCTGGACTCTCCTTTCGCATCTGTGCACATCAGCCTCTGGGCTTCCTTTCGGCTTTGTTCCAGTTGCTTCATTAGTCACAGCGCTACTCGTACTTGTCCTTTGTTCTTTCCCAGTGGTGAGTGCCTTCTAACCTGGGGATCTCATCTTCCAGCACTATCTCATGTTGCATTTTGAATACTCTGTTCATAGGCTTTTCGTGGTAAGAGCTATTCAGAGGTGGTTTACCATTCCCTTCCTCTGAGTTTGGATGCATCTTAGACTGGTGTCTCAGCTTTGACCATTCTGCCTTGGGTGCCCCTGCTATGAGTCTAGCCTCTTGGTCTAGACTCCTGACTGCATTTCTCTCAGCTTCTTCAACACTCTGAAACCCACTCACCACGTTAAGGTGTGCATTGTAGAGGGGGAATAGGACTTGACATCATCTAAATTAAGAGTTCCCAGAGGCAACAATAAGTGGTTAAATCTCTGAAAAGGTTGTTCTTGCCTTACCTAATGACTTTGTAGTTATTGCCCTTCAGAACATACAAAACACATGTTTTCTGGGGCAGATCGATATTCTGATATACTTATCTTACTGCTTCAACTTTAATAAGTCAAAGGTATAAGATAATAATATCCAGAATGGCTAAAAGAATATTTAAAAGGTCAACAAGAATGTTCTGCCCAGGTATTGGTTCTGATCTATGGAACCTCACCTTTTCCTAAATATGAAATAGGCTTAGGCATGTACTCCTATTTCCCCTCCGCTTACTCTCTTTTTCATACTGGAATTATCCTTGGATCTCCTAGCCCAAAGCTTTATCACTCTAGGCATTCTTATTCAGTGGGACTTTGGCATTTGTCTTAGGTCATCAAAGTAAGTTCCGGCTTATCATTATGGAACAGGGCCCACCCAAGATATTTTGCTGCCTGAAGTGAAGGACAAGATGGTGCTCCCCCACACTCTGGACTAATATTGTATTTTATTTAGAAACTTGAATCGTGTCAGCATCCTCTACCAAACTTGAAGGTAGCCAACTAGTTTAGGGGACACAGGGTGTGGCACAGAGCAGGCCACATGGAAAAAGCATTTGTATCTCCAGCTGAGGGGAATGGGTGCTCTAAGGAGGACCGGTGTGTGTGTGTGACTGCTGCAGCTACTGCCTCCCCACATTTCAGCATCTGCTGTTGGAGGCTGCCAACTAATGTGCCTAATGATAAGGCCAGTTCGGTAATGCACAGCTTTTAGCATCTGGAAGTTAGGACTCAAGCCCTCTATGCTTCATAAAGAAGTTGATCTCCTGGGCATAGATGTTCTCAATCAACAACAGGGCTGACCCAAGACAATTTGTTGCTTAAGGCAAAGGACAAGATGGCCTCACTCCATGTACTGAAGAAGTTGATTAGACTGGCAGTGAAATCTTACATCAGCACCAGCAGTGAGACAGTGCCTTCCACTACACCTAAGAGCAGCAGGCTTACTTAGGGAGTGCAGGGCAGGCTGTGTGGAACGCACAAATCTCTGTCCTTCAGCAGTTCCCTGCTGCCCCCTGCTCTCCAGCTTCTGCTGTCTGAAGCAGCCACCTAACTTTGTTGAATGGTAGCATTGGGCCTGCTCAACAACGTAAGGATGCTGATGGGGTCCTGCTGGGAGGAAGGGTGGGATATAAATAAAATAATAAATAAAATAACATAAAAAATATTCTTTTGGGGTAAAGGAAAAAAGTAGGAGGGGCTTATTTTCAATCTGCTCTTCAACATATTTGCCTTTGATGAATAAGCAGGTACAGCACTGCACCCAGAGGAAATAATCTTTAAGGAAATGCTCAGATAAAAGTGTGATATAAAATATTATAAGCCTTTCAAATAGTAAGAACAGAAAAAGAGCCTGCTGGGTCAGGCCAATGGCCCATCTAGTCCAGCATCCTCCCAGTAGCCATCCACATGCCCATGGGAAGCCCACAAGCAGGACCTGGGTGCAACAGCACTCTCCCTACTTGTGAGTCCCAGAAAATGGTGCTCAGAAACATACTGCCTCTGACTGTGAAGGCAGAGCATAGCCATCATGGCTAGTAGCCATTGATAGCCTTGTTCTCCATGTATTTGTTTAATCCTCTCTTAAAGTAAGAGGCCAGATTCTATAGATGATGATTGTACTACGACGACGACGACGACAACGACGTTCCAGTTGCAATTCCAGATCTAAAGCACTTCCCACTCCTGGAGCCCAGATATTCCTAAGGAAAAAAAGACAGAACAGTAAAGACAGAATAAAAACCAATTCTGCCCTGAGAACCTGAGGAACCAGTCCCTGACAGAATTACATTTGTGGTTCAAAAACAAGTTTATGGAACTCAATTGCTACAATCCTCTCAAACTCCAGAAAAGAAACACACACACACACACACACATTGTAATGGAGCCAAAGAAGAGTAAAGAATAAGGGAGAAGAAACAAGATTCTGCTGTGTCAGGAAGAAAAAATTGTGGCCCAGCATCTTGGGGTAGAAACATTTTGTCACATGTCTGTGGTACATATTTTCAACTCAGTCCAAATTGCTTTTGCAGAATTACCCTGGTCTATCCATTTATTTTAAGGCACATTTTTGGTTAAACTGAAGTCTTCAGGATTCTTTGGAAGAATGAACAGACAAGTGTGGAGGAATGCAATTTATTATAAGTGCATTTGGCCAAAGTATGCTGAGAATGATTCTACAGTCATTTGCTTTATGCAATATTAAACCATAGGCGCATGATTGTGACAATTTGGGGACATAACATAACTAAATCATATGAAGAGGAGCACCAGGGAAGAACTTTGACTTTCCTCTTTCTTCTACGAAAGGGTTACTTACTCTAGTCTAGTAACTATACAGGATTTGAAATGTCTTCTCTGCATTCCCTTCTTGTTCCCAAATAAAAATGGCTCTTTGTAGCAGTAATTGGAATGGATCAAAGGCACTTCACCCTCATTTTCCACCACTTTCTGGCTCAGCTCTTAAACCAAACTGAGCTTTTTTGCAGAAGGTAGAGGAAGAGCCAAGGATGTCTGTTTCATTGTTTCCTACTGTGCCACCTACAGAATCGCAGAATGTTGCATTATGTCTAGGTACTTTGTCTCATAAAAGATGACAAATGTGGATCTTACTGTTTTTTATATGCAGATACAAAATGGGAAGTTACTTTCTGGGGAAATATGAGGACTACGAGATCTGCGTTCAGATGATGGAGCAGAAGTTCAGTCTCATTGAGTTATACATAGCTACTGCTACTACTACTTTAGCCAACTAATAGGCAAAAAACCTTGTGGTTTAAGAACATACCTGTAGCAAACAGATATTTCTATCAAACTTTAAAAAGCAGGCAAATTGGGCAGCTATAGTGAATGCACCAGAGGAGCAGGAGACTTCCTCCCTGAGATATTGTACTGCCTTACAAATGTCTCTTTCTGTTATTTGGGCTGTTTTTCTTATTTTTGTTATTTGGGATAATTGCAGGTATTGCCACTGCTCACCATATGCTCAGAGGCACATGTTACCAAATTCTTCTGAGCTACACAGCAAGTGGATTGGTCTGTGAAAGACCAACCCAAATTGTGTTTGCATTGTTACAAATTTGTAGGGCAGTTTACAATGTTCTAATTATGGCATACAATGTAAAACATACATTAGTTCAGAGAGAGAAGCCCATGAATGAAGCCAGTTCTCATAAGGTAAGGGTAGCTAATGTGGTACCCTCTACATATGGTTGGATTACAACTCCCATCATCCATAATCATTGGCCTTGCTGGCTGAGACTGGTGGAAATGGTCATACAGCAACATCTAGAGAGCACCATGTTGGCTACCTCTGAACTTAACAGTGGTCCTGGGCAAGCAATCTCAGATTTGTTTCTCCACCTGTTAACATGGAAAGAATAATGACCTACACAAATAGGTTGTTTCTAATCTTTATCTTAGTCATCCTTGTAAGTCCTCTATAAATGTTATACTGATAAAATAAATGCACCTGACAGCATTTTGAATTCCCCATATTAATGGGGATCAGTTAAATTCCCCATATTAACTGGGATCAACACTGTTATCACAGAGTAGTTTACAAAACTAATCCAGGAGATTTAGTCTAAAATTACATGCATTCCACCATAGGGTTGCTCAGAAAGAAGGTGTACCTGTATTTGCAGGAAAAGATCAATGTGTAGGATATTAATAGCTTCTGCTCATGGGACTTCCTTACACATCCAGATGGATTTCCTATTCTATTTCAATGCTCAGAAACTGAACACCTCAAAGCAGCCATCCAAAACAAGAGAATTCCCCTCATGGTGTGATACCTGAATACAGGGCTGGTTCTAAAGGGCGGCTAGGTGGGGCACTGGCTCGAGGGCCCCTGCAGCTATGGGGGGGCCCTCTGCCACCCCTCCACTCCCCTTCCGTGATCCACGCCTCCCATGCCCCCCACCTACCTGTCCTGTCTTTTACCATTGCCCTTAACGAAGATGGCGGCCGCGTTTTCCCTAAGGTACTGAAGCCCCTGCTGCCATGTTAGTTGATGGCAGAGATGCATGTGCGTAGCACGCACGTGTGCCATCAACAAAGATGGCATCATCATCGTCATCCCCTTAGGGAAACCGCGGCCGCCATCTTCATTAAGGGAAATAGTAAAAGACAGGAGACAGGTAGGTGGGGGGAAGTGGGGGAGACACGTGCATGCGTACACGCTGGGCCCAGGGCAAGCTGATGCCCAAGGGCCCCGGCATGTCTGGAGCCAGCCCTGCCTGCATGTAGAGACATAACCGAAACACATAATCAAGAAGAGCCCTACTGGATCTAGCCAACCATCCTGTTTCCCCCAGTGGCCAGCTAGAGCATGCTAGCCCTCTCCTACTGTTGTTCTCTAGTGAATGGTATTCAGAGACATGCTTCCTCTCATTGTAGAAATAGCATATAGCCATCATGATTAGTAGCCACTGATAGCCATCGTCCATGAATTTGTGTAATCACCTTTTAAAGCTTTCTAAATTGGTGGCCATCACATTTTGTAGTTGCAAAGAGACCTCAGTCCTTGTTCAAGCAGAGAGGAGCGGGTCATGGAGAAAATACACACAAACTTGCATTCCCCAAGATGGCCTAGTATTATTTATTTATTGTATTTGTATACCGCCCCATAGCCGAAGCTCTCTGGGCGGTTTACAGTAACTAAAAACATTAAAAACAAATATACAAATTTAAAACACATCTTTTAATATACTTAATGCTTGTGCATGAACATTGGAGGGAAGATGCCTGTGTACATTAATGCTGCACCCACTATGTACCCACTATGAGTGCTACAAAGAAATAATAAAAGGACTAGTCCCTTATATTGTTATCCTATCCAAAAGAACCAACATAGGTTGGATAAAGAATGCAACTAAAGACAAGTTTCCATCTCCATTTTTATAGAAAATATTACCATTTTCTATAATTCTTTTGTGATTAATTGGTATATAAATGCACTCTGCATATAAAGAATTTCTAGCTTTTTCTAAGGTTATTGTTAGAAAAATCTGTTAAAGCTTACCCTAAATTAGAGAAAGGCAAAGCAAGAGTGCATTGGCACATGCTTTATCCATGTGTTGACCTTTCTGCAGAACTTAGCCTGTTATGGATGTGACCTGCAAAAGAGCTCCCATATAGTTGCAAACTCATGTTGAAATCTGCATCATAGGTTTTCTGTTGCAGACGTTCATATTCAATGCATGGAAATAAGGAAGTGGGGCACGGAAACCACATGACCTCCCGGGTAGGACTAGCAATAATACACGAAGGAGGTTTACTTGCTTAAGCTTGCAGATAGGGATGCCATATGATCCTGCCCTACACTACTCCTTCCAAGCAACAGCATGCAGAGGAATCACTCCCCCCCCACAACATATTTTGCAATAATTCTCATAAACGATATACATTTGAAAAGTGTTCAGCCAGAATGGGAAATCTATATGGAGTTTTCAGGACAGATCTGTGTATAGGATGTTAGTTCTTGTTCACAGATCTTTCTTCTGAAGCAATATGGACTTCCCATCCCAAAGAAACGTTTTCTGCTTGGTTTCTCAAGAGAAGTCATTTTAGCTAGCATACTCTGTCCTTGAACTAATAATCAGGCTACGAGTCAGATATTTGAAAGAAGGACTGGGAATTGTAACCAGGGGGCTTGGAACCATAGGTCAGTGCTAATATATATGATTTGTGTTGATAAGGTTCCTAATACACACTTGGGGTATCCCTAGATAAAGGCTATTTAATTTGCTTTCATATGTGAAACTTACATTTCGTTTGATTCTACATCCCCCCTCCCTCTGTGATTTTTTTATAGTCAGTGCAGAAATGTAAGACAAAGGAAGGCATTGGTAATGCAAATTAACATTCTGGCCAATGTATATGTTGTATTTGCATTTACAAAGCAATTGAAGCAAGAACCCAAGAGTGCAGTTCTAAACATGCCTGCTTATTTCTAGTCAGAGTGGCAGTTTCTTATAACTTTATTCTACATTGAAGACAAAAATGTGAGCCCTGTTTACATTAGTATATTGATACTTGGTAGAAGCATCTGATATGAAAAGTGATATTTTACCAACTTTACCTCATTTGTCTGAACAGTGTTACCAAATTGGTTAAAAGTTTACATTATTTAAGGGTGAAAGGAAGAACTGTAATCACAAGATTTTGCTTGCAAACCATACAAAAAGAAGCTAACATTCAAGCATTGGATGATTAAATATGTCCTATAAAATGCAGACATTCTTGGCTTTGTCTTCATTTGAGATCATTGGTTCAGCCAAACGGATGTAGCTTTGCCTAACAAAAGAGCATTCATGGAGATAAATGTAGATGCTGCCTTTAGATATATGTATTTTGCAAATTCTGGATAAATAAGAGTGAAAAAGAACAAATCCATTGGGATGCAAAATCAGCAGAAAACTTAACTGAATAAACCAAAGACAAGGAAGTGGTCAGGAATGAAAACTCAGACTTTTTGTTGTTGTTCAGTGCCTTCCAGTCGATGAATCAGCAACCTCCAACAGCATCTGTCATGAACCACCCTGTTCAGATCTTGTAAGTTCAGGTCTGTGGCTTCCTTTATGGAATCAATCCATCTCTTGTTTGGCCTTCCTCTTTTTCTACTCCCTTCTGTTTTTCCCAGCATTATTATCTTTTCTAGTGGATGAAAACTCAGACAGGACCATGAAAATGAGAGCAGCTTGTAAATATAATTCACGCACACTGGGCAGTTTGAGTAGGTATCTTAGAACATTACAATGTTGGGAGTTAATTTTATTTGTATCCTTGCAGAATGGCTTATAGAAGCCAGAGACCAGTGTTTTCAATCTGAAACCTTGAAATATGATTTTCAAGTAATATATACATATTCTTTGACCTTTAGAAGCCACAGAATATGTGGGAGCACTGTATGCAGAAAACCTTGAAACCAGAATGTTTTCAATGAAAAGGAACAGTATTTTTTTAAATTCTGACTATTTGAGAGAGGGAGAGGGAGAAGAATCTTTATGTAATAGCAGCGGGCTAACACAGAGCTTTTCCCAAAGCATAAATGGGTATGTTAAGGAATCTTCACAGGAGTTGCTTGTAAATTATGGATATTATTTATTTACTTTAAAACATTTTGTACTTCTCCTCTCAGTTGCTCAACTCTCAGAGTGGTTTACGATCCAAAATTACAGTGTTACTAAAATCAATAAAACATCAGCAGATATTGAAAGATAAAAGAACAACAATGACTAAAAATCAACATTTAACCAACATGGTTTGTGATAGCATGGAGAAAATTGCCTGATTTGCCACACATGAATGGTTTGTCACATGATAACAATTGCCATATGAAATATTCTGTACCAGGGATAAGGGACCTGGTGCCCTTCAGCTGTTGCTGGATTCTCAACACCCAACAGCTCCTGCCAGCATGGTCTTTGGTAATTTATGTGAGGAGATTAGTCACTTCTGCTTTGATTTTTCAGTAAATCATAATTTGCCATTTTGAACAAATGTGGGTGTGGCAAACTGTGGATTTCACAAACTATCATTTGCTCTAAAACCAGAATCCTAAGCCATAATTAAACAATGGTTTGGAACCTGGTTTAAGATAAAAAAATATTTATTATTACATTTGTATCCCACCTTTCCTACAGAGAGCTCAAGGTAGTATATAAACATGGTTCTCCCCTTCCTGGTGTTATTCTCACAACAACCCTGTGAGGTAGGTTATGCTGAGAGAGAGCAACTGGAGGGTCACCCAGTGAGTTTCATGACTGAGTGGGGATTTGAAGCTCTGTTCTCAAAGTCCGACACTCTAACCACTACACCTCACTGGCATATATTCGTGAAAATAACATACAAAAATGCATTATATTAGGGGAAATTGCTTTGCAAAAATGTCTATACTTGTTAGAGGGGCTATGGCCATAGGGGCACTTAGTTCCACCTCTGGTGGGAATGCCCATTTGTGCAGGATTTTTTATCAAAGGAATATCAGGAAATTTCTAATATAATCAGGGACCCTATTCAGATCACACGACTATTATCTTGACTATCTATCTCTGAGGATGTAAACACAGGTATTAAGTGAAAGGACCTGTTAATATTTGTTTTGGCTGCGGCCAGGCTACAATTGGCACAAAAGCAGAAAGCATTACAAGACTGAGACATCTCTTTATGGTATAACAATACATGGAATATTGCTATTTCTGAGAAAATAATGCCCAATCTAAAAGTTTTGAAAGGTACTGAGACACCAGAGACATTTACGCAATATGCTGAAACTTTATTTCATATGTAAACAGTGTAGATTTGCACAACTGCAAGAGAAAGGCAGAGATTAGCAAAAAACAAAACAAAGCAAAACCAGAAAACAAAAATGTGTACGGTAGGAGAAATTCATTCTAAAATGTTGAAGAATTTTCATGAGGCCTTTTTAAAAAACAATTTGCAAAATGATGTGGAAATGAGATTGGATAAATGAGAAACTGAAACAGAGATTTTTCTTCTTGGTATCCAACCTGAATAATGATTCCAGGGAACTCAAAATATTGCTGACAGCTTTCTGACACTCAGTTCTAAATGCGGTTTTATATGTCATTGTGCTTTTGGAGTTTTGCTAATGGACCAACACATTTACTTAGAATCTGTGGAACAAATGGACATTTGACATTTCTTTGTCAAATTTGCTTGTTTTCACAAGTAGAACATTCTGGAATCAATTCAGAAATATTGCCATTTAAATTTAAAGAGAAGTTTCCCTAGTCTTAAGGAAGGCAGAAATTCACAGAATCAGACACATTAGGAATGTATGAAGCTGCCTTATGTTGAGCCAGACCTAAGAATGGGTGAATGACCATTTGTATGTGTGTATACACATGCACATGTGAGGAGACTGGCTGTTAGTGGAAATGGTGGACAAGCCCTAGCCTGCAGTTTGTAACAGTTAAGAAGGAACGGAGATGATTTAGAGACTTAATTGGTTAGACCTCAGGGTGCTGCAAGGCTTGATGGAGTGAACGAGCAATGGTTTTATGCTCATAAGAATTGTTGGGTCAGGCCAAAGGCCCACCTAGTCCAACATCCTGTTCTCACAGTGGCCAGCCACATCTCTGTGAGAAGCCTGAAAACAGGACCTGACTGCCACAGTGCTCTCCCCACTTGCGATCCCCAGCAATTGGTATTCAGAGGCATACTCTTGCTGATCATGGAGGTAGAACATAGCCCTTGTGGCTAGTAGCCATTGATAATCTTATCCTCTATGAATGTGTTTAATCCATTTTTAAAGTGACTGGTTCAAAAAATATTACTTGTACCACCTAAAGATGGGATTAATTTCACCCATGCAAGAAACATGCCCTTCCCACTAGGTAACACTACTGCTCTCTGCCTAACAAGGGACCTAGGTTACCATGTGTACTAACTGGGGTAGATTACATATTGCTTTTATATTTTCAAAGGAAGTACAGCCATTATATCTTATTGCAACTTGAGATCTTCTTGCACTGGGCAGAGTCTGCCTAATTGTCTGCAAAGCTTCTCCTCCACTCCATTTTAAGACAATTGCAAACTGGAACTTTTCCATCATGTCCACCAACATCCTTTCCCTTTCTTCCGTCCCACCCCTGTTATTCTTGCTTAACGTTTAGCCTGCGGAACTACTTTGTGATGTTTCAGTTGGGGCTTCTCCAGATGACCTGTTTAATAGCATTAATCCTGATTTTCTTGCACAAACTTTACACAGAGGTTGGACAACCTCTGGTCTTTATTGAATATTCATTCTGATTTGTTTGCAGGGAGGTTATACATCAATGAGCATTAATTAATTAAATGTGTATCCCACCCTTCCTCATAGAAGGAGCCCAGGTTGGCACACAAGCAATAAAACATGAAAAACATCTATAAAACATATTAAAAAAGTCTTACAATACATCAGAAAAACAAAACATCTTTTTAAAAACAACATTCATCTGAATCTCATCCTTTTTTTTATCATTAATTTTTATTCAAATTTTCAAAAACAAAACAAAACAAACAAAACAAATTAATAACTATTACAATAAAAACTATTGACTTCCGATTTGTCGTAGATTAGCTATAAGTCTATAATATATAACAAACCTGTCTCTTAATAAAATTATACAATCACCTTCCTCCAGTGGTTATCTTAATTGGTATCAAATCTCATTAACATCATTTTATTCTTTCCACAAAAAGTCAAAGAGAAGTTTCTAATCCTTGAGATATATATCCATCAATTTTTCTCCAAATAGACATGTCAATTAATCCATCTCTTCAGGTCTACTAAGTCCAGTAATTTCAATAGCTCTTCTCCCATTCTCCCATTATCAGTATTGATTCCATCTTCCATCTTCCATCTTTACACACCCAATAATCTTGGTCTTGCTGCCATAGTCATATAATAAGAGTCTGATGGGGATTTCTTTCATCACAGATATTTTCTTGCCATCAATTCTGAATGTATTACTGAAATGTTGTTGTAAAGTTGTATCTCTGTTCTTCTTTTTTACAGAATGCACTAACACATCTCTTGAGAGTTTTTCCGTTGTCACATATCTGGAATTTATTCTATAAACTTTCTCTATTTCAAGTTCCATCGAATCCTTCCAATCCAGGAATTTTTTTGAGTTGTTGATATCTTTATCTCTAATCTCTTCACCAATTCCTTCAGGGGCAGCGCTGAATTCCAAACAGTAATATTTGTCTTTAGGATCCATCACAACCATAAAATCCAAATCTTTTTCCAGGTCCATATTTGATAAATCTATTCCAATCTCCAGGGCTTGAACCTTCCCTTTGATCTTTCTTTCATCTTCTTTTTCTTGTCCAGTTATAGAATCCTGAATTTCTTTCAGCTCCTGTCTCATTTTGCCAAATCCAATTTTCATCTCTTGTCTGTTCTGTCCCAGCTCTTGTTTCGTTAGCTTAATCTCATTCATTATTTTCTGAAACATATTTAGAGAGAGAACCCCTTCCTGAACATCCAGGGTCTCAGCCACCTTCTTGATTGTCATTCTTAAAACCAAAAGAACAAAACCCCTTCAATTCCAATATAGTCACTATTCTCAAGCAAAGAACAGTTTATTTCTTTTTCCAGTCACAAATGAGTTAATCTTCCAAGCCAGATGACATCACCCTCTAGACAGCACGAACTGCCTTATCTCTTATATGTCCAAAACAAATTTAGTTCATAGCGTCCAAATGATTAGTGGCATAAGGAATAAGCAGATTCGCCCCCCAAAAAAAGTAGACCAGAAAAAATAGTCCCAGACATATAATACTCAAATATCAGATAAAGCAAATTTTCTCTTCAAATCAGATGCCTCTCATCCGTTTATATCTTTAAAATGCTCAATTCCATGCCAGCTTTTTGCAATAAAAAACAAAGATAGGCTATTTCGATTTTCTTCCTCCTTAATTCCGTATGTAAAAGAGAAAGGTATAACTCACCCAGGGCTTCTTTGTTGCTGACTCTTTGACAAATCTCTTTTGCAATAACGATAACAAAATGATGATAATAGACAGGAGGATGCTTGCTTGTTAATTTCCGTTTTTCTTTGAAAAAAAAAAGTCTCGCTTAATCAGTTAGAGCCTGTTTGTAATCCCTGGCTCCGTCCGACGCTGTTGGCTACCTTCCTTCATAGGCGATTCCAATGAATTCCAGTCCAACAAACACCACGGAACTTCTGTGGGTAATCTCTAAGTTTCTCCCTTGCCTGGGAGAAAAATTTCCCAGTCAAAAAAAAACTTCTGACTGGTTTTAAAACTGAAAAAGCTTCCTCTGAGACGAGAGCTCGTCTAGAGGCAAGCACAGGCGGAGCGATCCTCCTGGGAAGTCCATCTGAATCTCATCCTGATTGTTTGTTCAGAGGTTGTACATCTTCCATTTAATCAAATGTTTATCCCACACTTTTGAGGATATTTCCCCAACAATTTCCTAACTGCAAAAAAGGTGTTAAAAAAACACAAGTGGATTTGTTGTGACAAAGCAGTTTTATTCACTTTAATTGCAGAAACCTAAATGTCTGGTATGCAACTGAATCCCTCCCACAAAATATTGATAGTCTGGAGAAGAACTTGGTCCTAATAAAGGTATTACATTACTGTTGCACATGTGTCAGTGAAAATGGGTGCATCTGAAAGGTTGGTGGACATTCCAGAGGAGCTTCAGCACTGATGGTAGTGGATGTTTGTGTAGCTGTGCATCCAAGGGCCACATTTGCCTGTGGCGGGAAGGGGTGAGGAGAAAAGTCAGCCTACTCTAAGAGCCCACAGTTTACAATATTGTGCTAATATTCAAGGCTTTTAAAGGTGGGGAGCATTCCTGTGAATAGAGCTTCCTTCTTGGTCAATTCTGTACAAATCTCATAATTCTGTCAGCAGGACACCTAAGCATTGTTGAGAGCTGTTATACTGTTTTAAAGCAGAGAATACATTTTAATCCCTGAAATGTTTGGTTTTCCAGTGGCTAACTATATTGGCCTGCCAACGTCTTTTGATTGATTGGACCACTTTTAAGTGATGAGTCTGGCTGAAGAGCCTGGCGGAGATCAAAATCCATGCATATGGTACTGTTTCAGGAGTATACATTAGTAGCTTTAATGGACACACTGCATGGGCAGAACAAATTCAAATTAAACTGTTTTTCTCTTTCAAAGTGTGTTTATACACAGGAAGTACATTGTCATGCTTCAGATTTCATCTTTACTGAAAGAGGAAATCAAAGCACCACAGCTATGCTGGATTTAGGCCTCATTTGTAAATCAGAGAAAGAAAGCAGTCAGAGTGTAGTTTCATGATCTGGGAGGGTTGTGTTTCTGATATTATAGCCTTCGAGTTTATTATTTTCTAAACTTGACTTTAGTGGATACAGATGTTGCTAGGATTCTTTTAAAAGGCAAAGGATTTCTCACAAATAAAGAGGAGGTATCATATTTATTCTCGCCTGCACATAGATTTTAGACTTAACCTTCTTAACTTGATGGTGACCCTTAGATGCAAATATGATGTAGATGCCTCTCACATTTCAAACTGATTTGCACATTTGCAAGACATTCTGCCCTTTTGCATTATTAAAAGGAGTTCTTATGCAATGTCACATCCCAGATCCAGCAAGAATGTTTTTGCCTGTTATTTGTAGCTGATCCTAGCAAACTGCTAGGAGGCAGATAAGGGCCAAACTACATGCTTAATGCATAGCATGCAGTTGCCTGTCCCTTTTTTCTTTTATTAATTACAGGTCCACAGAGGGGGTAGTCTTTACCCAGAATATTGTATGCAGGGCTGGGAGGCTTATATCTTTTCTCCACAGCATGAACAGAAGTAGGATGCCTCTGTGATGCTTCATTTTACATGTGTTGTTATAAGCAGTTAAACAGGCAGTGTTTGGGAATGGGCTTGTATTGCAGTAAATATGATATGGAAAGAGAAGGGAGGGGTTGTGAGTGAGTTAGAATGTTGAGGAATGCTGTTTGCTGATTGGTCTAGGGAATGGGGAATGGTGTGTTTATCTCTGTGTGTGAGAGAGTTGTCAAATAGTGCAGAGATCTTTTTTAAATATAATTTTGAACCTTTTTTTGTCTTAGTGCGATTTCTTCCCCTTAATTTATATATGTATATATGCTTTGCTTGTATAAGATATATATACTAGTATATTGTTGTAGGTATCTATATTTATTTGAAGAATTTGATTTGTATATTTAAGAAATTGAGTAGAATGTTAAAAAAGGATGTGCAGAGATCTTGCAGGAGAGAGGGTTGGATTTTGAAGGAGGTGGTTAGGTGCATAGAATGAGTAGGATTGTATACATTGTCTGAGGAGATTTTGAAAAGTGTAACCTAAATGAAACCAGTGAACCTCATCCTATATATAATCACATCCTTTCAGAACCTATATACTGAGTAAACCTGCTTATATTTATTACATCTGTTAACTAAATAAAATCCATTCGCCCCCACACCCAGAAAGAAGACTCTGGACACAAGCTTTGGCATGATGTTATATTTATTTAAATATAACAAATTTTTGGAGAATATGCAGGTCAAATCAACCCAATTAACCAAATTCAAACCATTCAGGCAGGTGAGGCCTTTGACTAACTCGGGGGAGAACTTCCCCCCACCCCCTGGACATGTAACGCGCCACAGGCTGAGGCTCCCCAGCCAAGAATGAGGAGGAAAATCTCTCTCCTCGCTAGGTGAGCCTTGCACCCAATCTGCAAATCCTAGCCCAGTTGAACTGGTGCTCACCCCAATGCGCAAGCCAGGCCACAAGAGGCACCTGCCAAGTACAACTCAGATATCAAACACCAGGTGATTCCTAGAGGGTGTACCCAAACCCAAAATGCCTCAGTACACCAAATTTTTACCCCCCCCCAACCTTGTCACCTACCTCGACTCCACAAGAAGTGATCAGCTACAGCTTGGTCGCCTCTACTCACCAGGAAAAGGTCTGAAAAGACCCCTCTGCATATCCTCCAAAAACAAATCACAACCAGGGGTAGAAAGATGAACAGCATCATCCCTGAACAACTTTGGGGCATCATAGCAAATCGTGAGATGGGTTATGTTTTTTTCCCCATGGACAAAAGCAGCTTGTGAACACTCCTGTTCACCCATCACTTAGCTTGATCAATCCTGTTAGGATGAACAGCCCCCCTCCAAACCTGTCATGAGACCACATGACAAAAATCCTGGGAAATGGTGCAAGTTCCAACAGGTCATAGGTCACTCTGCGCAGCAAATCCAAAGCAGGCTGCTGCACAATATCATTTTCATCCGGATGGACAATTAGAACATGAAGAATGGGGCCCTCAGCCCATATCTGCAACAAAGTGGGAAGGAGTTCCTCCCATAACATTCCCCTCCTCAGCTCCCACCGAACTGTGGCCCAAGCTGAAAGGCACAACTGTGACCCAGCTTATGATGCACTTGCCCTCTTGTGGGTCCAGAACAAGATTGAATACCCACACAAACCACGTGCACAGGGTTCAGAAGGTGACTCAAACCTGAAAAAGAAAAAGACAATTAACAAAAAGGCAATGACGAAATAAAACCAGACGTAGGCCTTGAATGCTGCAGACCGCCATCTGCCAATGGCCGGTATATCTTCTGCAGGGAGGCCCATGAGGGGCCCCAATCTGTAAGGAATGCAACCCGTATGACTAGGTAAGGAAAGATCTGTCTGTTTCAGTTCTCTCCTTTTCTCATTTTTCCAGTGTTACATTCAGTTCTCTACACCTCTACAGCGATGTGCAATTTTTTTTTTGAAAAATCCTCATTAAAATTCTCCACCATTTTAGTGTGAATTTCTCCAAATAAACACATTTTTCTAGGCAGTTTTGACAAAGATACACATTTTTGCAAGCCATTTCTCATCAGTTCATGCCTTTTTGCAAGTGACCAATTTGTAGGGCAGTACAATATCTCAAGAGAGGTCAGGTTTCCTGCTCCCCTGGTGCATTCACCAGATGCATTCACTATAGCTGCCCAATTTCCCTGCTTTTAAAGTTGATAGAAATATCTGTTGGCTATAGGTACATTCTCAAACTGCAAGGGTTCCCCCCCTCTTAGTGAATTTCTCTATTTTTCAACTGGAAGGTAAGAAATGGGATCCTATGCAAGTTTGTTGAGAATGGAGTGACCATTTGCATGCTTATTGAGTTAAATGGGATATACCTCCCCTGCAGTCATGCTTAGGATAGGTGAAACTGTCCATGGAGGAGGAGAAAGAGAAGGGAGAGGGAGGGACAGAGGGCTGGAGTGGAGAGAGGAAGAGGAAGAGGTGGAAGGGAGAGGAGGTGAGAGGAGAGGACAAGGGGAGGGGAGGGGAAAGCAGGTTCGATCATTTTCATGTTTATTGAGTTCAGTGGGATTTACACCCATGCAATCATGCTTAGGATAGGTAAAACAGCATGGGGATGGAGAAGGGGAAGGGATGGAGGGATGGAGTGGAGCTTGGAGGAGGAAGGGAGGAGGAGGGGATGGCAGGGGAGAGAGGGGAAAGGGAGGGAATAGATAGAGGGGAAGGAGAGGTGGAGGTGGAAGGGGGTAGGAGGGAGGAGAAGGGGAGGGCAGGTTTGATTATTTGCATGCCTATTGAGTGCAGCGGGATTTGCTCCCATGCAATTATGCTTACGTTAAGTGAAACTGAACTAGGGGAGGGGGAGGGAGGAGGGAAAAGGGGGATGGAGGGGAGGAAAGGTAGGGGGATGGAGGAAAGGTAGGGGGATAGAATTAGGGGAAGGGGAGATGGTGAGGAGTAGGGGGAGGGGGAGTGAGGGGAGGACTTTGTTGGATGGACACTGGGCAGAGGTAAAGCCCCTTTTCTTTCCAAAAGGGAAACATTGTTAACACCATCATCTTTCCCCCCATCTTTTTCTTCTACAGCACACACATGTAGTGTCCCACCCAAATTTACACCAAACCTGTCCCAGCCCACATCCACACCAGAGATTTATTCCACTTTAAACAGTCATGGGTTCCCCCAAAGAATCCTGGGAAGTGTAGTTCATGAAGGGTGTTGAGAATGTTAGGATGTGTCCTATTCTCTTCACAGAGCTATACTCATCAGAACTCTCTTGGAAGAGGGGCTGACTGTTAAACCACTCTGGTCACTGTCAGAGAAATTTTTTAAAAATCTTCATGAAAATTCTTCAGCATTTTAGTGCGACTGCATTTTTGTATGCAGTTTTGACTAATGTACATGTTTTTGCAAGCAACTTCTCCTAATGTTATATGCATTTATGTATGTTATTTTCACTAATATGTTCATTTTTACCCATATATTCCCCAAATATATGCATTTTTGTAAACATTGGTTGGTTGGAGAATTATATCGCAAAATTTGGATAAGTGCAGAATTGAAGAATGGCTGTGTTTTGGTTCTCATATTGTTTTGGAAAGTGGGAGTTTGATAGACTTGGCTATAAATGCAAACTGAACTGAATTTCTCTCCATCCCTACAGCTAATGCACATTGCAGTTTAAACTAGGGATGGGGAGCTTCAGGCAAGGGGGCATGAAGGTTGCCCATAAGGGAATGTGACCCGTAGGCTGAAAAAGGTTCCCATTGTTTTTTAAAAAACGCACACACATGCACACACAGGCTTAGCATTATGTGCAAATACTGCTTGCATCTGCATGAGAAAGTTTCATTATTACCTATTTTGCAAAATGTGGTAGGGTGTTTGATTGAGTATAAGTCTCACTAAATCAAATTCATTTGGAGGACATTACTAGAAACCCAAAATTAATCAATTTTTTTTAAAAAAGGACCCATTTCAAATCAGAGAGTTTTCTGTGCCTGGCCATACTCCAGATGTGCTCACCAGAGGCAAATGGACAGCCATGTGAAGGGTGTGGGATGGAGATGAGGACCTCAGGGTTGAGACCCTGGTTAATATCATGCACATGTGTAATGATGTTCAGCTAAACTACAAAACCCTGGGGATTACATTCACCATCAGTGCACAAGGAATCAAGCCTGAGGCTTGCTGTAGCTCACATTTGGGTCTGTGTTGACACCAAATGGATCCACAGGTCTTCTTTAGTGCTCCCCACCCTGTCCCCTTGCCTTGATAAGTTTGGGGAAGGAAAGGGAACAGCAGGGAGGATTTGAATAAGACCAGTAGATTTGTTTTGGAACACCCAAGGCTGAGGAAGAGGCCTGTGTACATATCCATTGTCTGAATCCTTCATTGTCAGATTCTATCCTGTTACTAGTTAAAAGCCATTGACACTGGTTGCATCTTTTGGCAAAGAATCCCAAGAGTCTGTTATTATTTATATTTATTGACCACCCTTCACCAAAAGGTTCCAGGGTGGGTTACAAAATCTAGAATACAATATTGAAAAAATAATGAAAAAGTTTCAGTCACAGGAATAGAGTAGGTTCTGAAAACATACATGTCAGGAGCTGAACGCCAGGGCAAAGAGGTATGTCTTTAGCATTCACTGAAAAATATATAATGAAGGTGCCAGACGCACTTCTGTAAGGAGGGCATTTCACAATTTAGGGACTGCCACAGAGAAAGCTTTCTCCCAGGTCACCATCCCCCGAACCTCTGAGGGTGGCAGAACTACCCAAAAGGCCCCCTCTGCTGACCTTAACAGCTGAGAGGGTCAGTAAGGAAGGAGATGTTCTCTGAAATATTTGGGGCCTACGTCTAACGTAAGCACCTTGAATTGACTTGTTATGTGAGGAGTGCTGTTTCACTACATTTTAATCTGTTGCTGTTTTATGGATTATTTCTGATATTTATTTTATTCATAAGGAAGATTCTGCCTGATCTGCTTATGTTATTTCCTATATATTCTTTAGATTCTCAATAGGCTTTTAAAAAAAAATAAAAGACAGGGTGACTTCATTTACCTGAAGGGAGAACCAAGATAACAAAAATTATGTGCTGAACATTGCTGATTAGAGTGTTGCTTGTTCCTATGTAGCTGAAAGAAAATTCGGCAGAATTTGTTGATGGTAAAAAGGATTTGAGTATGGGGATATAACCAGATGGCATGTAACCATTTGGCATGGGTGCACCAGTAGCACTCAATTCACATTTGCACAAGAATTTATACACTGGAAAGCAAAATGTCCTGATGGTATAAATTAGGACTGCCCTTATTACTTCAAGCAGAGAACTTGGCAAACCATTGCACAGGGATCTGATTTTCTAACTTGGCTTATTCTGCCAGTGTATCAATTTTAAAGCCTTCAGATCTTCTTGGGTCGCTGCTGAAAGAATAGAGAAAAATGCATCAAAATGTTTTAAATTAGATATTGAAAAAGGGCAGGAATTTTAGATCTTGGTTTGGCAGCAATTCTAGGAGTTCAGCTTTGGAAGCTACACACCCACTTGAATATTAAGCACATGTCGGACAAACTATTAAAAAGCTTTGCATGGTCCCTTGCAAAAAAAAGTTCTCTCTTATGTTCTTGTTAAAGTTTTTAAAATAAAACCATAATCTTTGGAACATTTGCATAAAATGATTTTAAATCAATATGCTATTCTGATTAAAAAATAATTCTAGAACTGTAGTATTTTTTAAAGATACTTGTTATGACTTTCAAAAGCACTTCCTCCTCACTCATGTCTTTATTCTTCATTCATGGATTAGTTAAAAAAAGGAATAGAAAAAATGAAAAAAATGACAAAGAAAATAACTAGGGGAGAAAACAATTAGTGTAACTCCAACAGAAAGTTATGTTCAGCTTCCCCTGATTAAAGTTAATGAAAAATCAAAGGAATGTTTATTTATTTATTTATTATTCACTAATAGGCAAAAAACCTTGTGGTTTAAGTACCTATAGCCCACAGCTATTTTATCAAACTTTAAAAAGCAGGGAAATTGGGCAGCTATAGTGAATGCACCAGGGGAGCAGGAGACCTGAACTCCTCTCTGAGATATTGTACTGCCCTACAAATTGGTCAAAATGCAAACACCATTTCGGTTGGTCTTTCACAGTCCAATCCACTTCCTGAATGAATGAATAGGTTTATTGCAGTCATAGACCAGCATCAATATAAACATCATTAACATCATTAAAAAGAGCAAAATTTTCAATAAAACAGCACAGGATAGTTAAAATCTCATTAAAATCAGATCTACATCATCAAATTATCAATCAACTTAAGAGAGTTCTTCTGCAATGGATTGAGGCAGAGCAGAAGCTAGCTATCTTGGTCGAAATCTGGGGGGATTGATCAGATAAAAGAAAATCAACATAGTTCAGATGGTCACTTTGAATATGTCTGATTTCCTTTGCAATTTTAGTGACGTTTCCTATAGGAAATCATTTTCTTTTGTTTCTATTTCTGTGAATATGTAAAGTACAGCAACTCTTTGCAAAATTTATACTAAAAAAACTCCAAACATAATTGTGGAATAATGGCACTGACTATTCTGCAGAATAGTCTCCAGTGGACCTCAGGAGTGTCTCAATTTGCACAAGATAAAACAGTGGTAGGTGAAATATATTCTAGCAAAATGCTAGGTGTGCTCTATGTTTTTAATTGACTGTGCCCACCTTGCCTTATATGAAGTGGTTTAAACATAGCAGGTTGAAAACATGCATCCTCTTTTTTTCAACAGCTAGTCATTGCTGAAGTAGCAACATATTGGAATCAGTCTGATTTTTCATCAAACTGCAGGTCCAGATTCCACTGTTAATGCACCCAAAATAGAAATAGAACATAACCTCCAATTTGAAACACAAAAGGCTGTCTTCACCATCATATGACACTGACCAAGAAAAAAGCTTTGAAATTAATAAAAATAAATTTGACACAGATTTCTGGGATGAATAATGAGGGAAATAAAATTTTCTAGTGTAGATTCTCTGTAGAAACATTAATATCACAGGAAAGAAGCAAAGTAAGAAGAACACCAGCAAACATACAAAAATATAATTCTCTATGTTTGGAGATGGCAAGTGTTGCCATCACTCACCATATGCTCAGAGGCACGTTACCAAATTCTTCCAAGCTACACAGGAAGTGGATTGGACTGTGAAAGACCAACCCAAATGGTGTTTGCATTTTGACCAATTTGGAGGGGAGGAAATGCAGAGGGGAGGACTGGGGAGCAGGCAGGATGGGAAGGGGAGGAGAAGGACAGGTTTGATCATTTGCATGTTTATTAAATTCAGTGCGATTTACTCCTGTGCAATCATGCTTAGGATAGGTAAAACTGACCGGGGGCGGGGAAGGGAGGGAGGGCTGGAGTGGGCAGGGGAGGAGGAAGGGAGAGGAGAGGAGAGGGGAAAAGCAGGTCTGATCATTTGCATGCTTATTTTCAATGGGATTTACTCCTATGCAATCTTTGTTAGGATAGGAAAAACTGACCATGGGGGAGGAGTGGGAGTGGGAAGGAGCGTATTGGAGGGGGGCAAAGGAAGGGGGAGGGGAGGGCAGGTTTGATCATTTGCATACTTACAGAGTTCAATGATATTTACTTCCGTGCAGTCATGTTTAAGATAGGTAAAACTGACCATGGGGAGGAGGGGGGGGAGGGGAGGAGAGGGATGCGGAAAGAGGGGATTAGAAGGGGATGAGGAGGGAGGGGCAAAGGAAGGGAGAGGGAAGGGCCAAGAGGAGGGGATAGGAGGGAGGAGAAGGGAGGGTGGGTTTGATCATTTGCATATTTTTTTAGTTCAATGGGATTTATTTCTATGTGTTGTGTTCAAATTGAAACCCCTGTGTTAATAAAACTATAATTCACTGGTCTTACCTAAACCAGCTTAGACTTCATGAGAAATAGAACCAGAGTGGCATTTATCTGACTTTCGGTATAAAATGTAGATTTATTTCCTTGTGACCTGACCCTTACCGACATTCCAGTGGCTCACATAATAAAAGCCGGATTACGCTGGAGACTCCCTTACTATGCATTTCATACCGTATATATGCTTATGGCTTTGCTTATTACTGTCAAAATGTTTCACACAGAAATGTCAAAGGCTGCTTTATTGTCCCTCATAGCTCTCGAGTTGTATCCCTCCCTTTTGATATGCAAGACGAAATGATACCATGTCTGTGTTTAAGTTAGAGGGCGCCCGGTTGCAATTGAACCTCCTCTTCCCATGCGCCTTTGTCCGTTCCTGCATAGTGCTTATCTCAAGGACATGTGAAATATGTAGACAAGTTGACAGTGCAATGTTTCTACTTTTGTTCTTCTCCTGTACCCCTTTTTGTTTGTCACATACGTCCTAAAGCTAGGGCAGTTAGCAATTGTTTCTTTATGTTTTATGACGTGAACATGATACTGTAAACTTCGGGGTAAACCTATATAAACCCCCATCTATCAATAAACGCGGTTCCCATGCTCACCTGCTTTGGCTTGTGAGTATTGGGTCCCCTTTGCAAAGGCTTTGTTTTGTGTTGTTTGATCTCTGATAGTGGGTTCATTTTTACTCAGCTCCGCACTCTCCCGGGGTGTAATAAGCGAGCTGGGGTAACAGGACAGCTTGCGTGTTGGGTTTGGATCTAACAATTGGGGGCTCGTCCGGGATCCCTTGTGCGGACCCCCTTTTTGCCATTGCGCCCCTTAAATTGATAACAGGCGCCACGAGGATTTCCTCGGTTATCAATGCGAGCGGGCGGCTTTGACAGTTCGGGGATAAAGCACAGTTGAGGAAAAACCCGCTATCAGACGTCATGGGAAATACAGAGGGTGTGCCGGTCAAGGACAGCCCTTTGGGAATTATGTGCATGCTGTGGCAAGAGGAAGAGTTGCCAGTGAGGAGGAGAGGTTTAAAAAAGAACCGCGGATGACTGCAGTATCGGTGCCGGGTGAACGGTGGCCGAGGGATGGGTCCTTTGAAACCGTTCCGTTGTTGGGATTGCGGAGACGGATTGGGGATACCCACCCAGACCAATTGGAATTTTGGCTCCTATGGAAAATAGGGTCACAAAAATGGGACAGTCTTACTTTGGTGGCAATAAGAACTCTGTCCATTGAGGAACCCCCTCCTTCTTATTTTAATGACAATACGTCAAGTAAAAGAACGGTCCTGAGCCGATCTATAATACCTTCTGCTCCGGATCCGCTCCCAGCTCCCGGGAGCAGAAATCCCACTCCGGAGAAGAGGTTTCTTTCATGTGTGTCGGATGATGACACAGATGAAAGGGAAGAGGAGAAGGGTGCCTCAGGGGGTATGGACACGCGCCAGCGAACAAAAGAAAAGAAAAGGCAGGAGGCAGAAGCGTTAGAGATGCCATTACTTGTACATGATCAGCCGTACGTAGATGCCCGAGGGGGCATCCAGCGTACCGAAGTAGTTGAGCTAAAGAGCTGGTTGGAATGGGATTTAAAGGAATGGAGTAGGATGGCTGGAACTTTTGGTGAGCAGCCAAGGAGAATTAGAGAGTTGTTGGGCAGGTTGTTCGAAAGCCACAATCCGACATACTCGGATGTGGAACATTTGCTGAGAAGGGTTCTGACAGGTGAAGAACGTAGCAGGTTGTGGACGTTGGAGACTGCATGGGCTGCGGAGGCAGTGGGAAATAGAGCTTGGTCGGACCAAGCACGGGTGGCTGCAGCGTGGGTAGCGGGAGACTGGACGCAGCCTCGCCGCGCCCAGCTGCAGACCGACAGGGATAGGCTGTTGACACACTTGGAGCGGATGTCACAGAAACCCCCCAACCAAGCTAAATTCATGGCAATAAAACAAGAAGCCAGTGAACCTCCCAGAAAATTCTGGTCGCACTTGTTAGAGGGAGCACGTAGCTATACAAATCTGAACCCAGAAAACGTGTTGGATCACCCAACCCTCATTGCCAATTTCGTTCATCAAGTGCAGCCAGCGGTGAGGGATTATTTTCTGAATTTCAGACCCGGATGGGGGGGGAAGCTGTGACAGTGATAGTGGAAGTAGCGGATTTTGTGTGGGATAAGGACAAGGAGAAAAGTAGGAAGAAGGAGAAAAAAGAGGACTTTGAAATGCTGGCTCTTGCTATAAGAGGCCAGCCACCGAATAGAGGATTTCGAGGTAAAGGCAGAGGTTTTCCGAGGGGGCCGAGAGCCGGAAATCAGAGAGGAAGAGGACAAACGAGGAGTCCATGGCAAGGAGATAGGGCTTGTTTTCAGTGCGGAGAGTACACACATTTCAAGAAGGACTGTCCGTGGAGGACAGGGAACGTGCAACACATTTCTAACAACCCTTCTTACCCAGATTTCACAGGTGCGCAAGCGGATTACCCACCTCCACCCCCTCCCGTTGTCCAACAGACGCCGGCTTCATGGGATCAGTACGGAGGGCGCCCAGCACACCAACAATGACTAACTGTGGAAAGGGAGGGGGCAGGATCCGGTCTGATGAATCTGATGTCTTTAGCAGGGATGTTTCTTTCTCTCTCTCTCCCAACTCAAGAACCCAGACTGTCCCTAAACGTGCAAGGACAAGCGGTGACCTTTCTGGTAGATACGGGAGCTACATACTCCCTGATTAATGTAGCGCCAGGAAACTGGTTGAGTAAAGAAGTAAAAATGACAATGGGGGTAGATGGAAACCCCACGCCCATGTGCACAACACTACCGTTGCAAGTTAAATACAATGATAAAATGTTTAACCACGTTTTTCTCTACTCTGTTTCTTGTCCCATTTCCTTAATGGGACGTGACATGTTGTGTAAACTGGAGGCTACCTTAACCTGCACCCCTGAAGGGGTGGGCTTGCTGATGAGTGTATTAGGGGTGCCTGCAGGTAATACACTTAGACACAAACATGCAGGAGACGGTTTACCGGGAGACCTTGCTGACCTGCCATCTGACTTGTGGGGCACGGAAGATACAGACGTGGGGCTATTGCGATCAGTAAGCCCCGTTCGAATTCAGGTAAAGCCATCCCTCCCGCCACCAAACGTTGCCCAGTACCCTCTGTCATTAGAAGCAAGAGAAGGCATACGCCCCATAATAGAAGGCTTCATTGCAAAAGGAGTTATCCGGCCGCAGCGGACCCCCTGCAACACGCCAATACTACCAATAAAGAAACCTCCAAAGAAACCCGGAGATCCAGTCCGGTGGAGGTTTTGCCAAGACTTGAGGGCGGTAAACAGGTATGTGATCCCTTTGCACACTGTTGTTCCAGATCCAATAACAATTATCAGTCAGATTCCATGGGACGCGAAGTGGTTTACCGTGATTGATCTCAAAATGCTTTTTTTTTAGCATTGAAAGGGTACCACACAGGTGTTTTCAGCACAAAGACAGCAACAGCTGGAAGCAGAGCTGCTAGAGAATCCAAATGTCAGATTTGAACGCTGTGGACCATTAAATCCAGCCACACTCTTACCCGATTTACCCCTGCCCCTCCCGGAGCATGACTGTGTGCAAGTTTTACAATCTACCTTACAGATCAGACCAGACTTGTCTGATGAGCCATTGCCAGAATCGGATATTATACTGTTTACAGATGGCAGCTCCTATTACCAAAATGGGGTAAGATATACAGGATTTGCGATAACAACACAGTGGGAGGTGGTGGAGGCGACAGCCCTCCCAGGACGATGGGGAGCGCAAGCTGCAGAGATTTATGCGCTGGCCAGAGCATGTCAATTGTCAGCAGGTAAGAAAGTGACTATTTTTACCGACAGCAGGTATGCTTTTGGAGTTATACACTGTCACATTCATCTGTGGAAATACAGGGGGTTTACAACTGCAGGGGGCAAGCCTATCCAACACTTGGAGCTTGTGCAAAAACTGTTACAAACTATTCTTGATCCCTTACATCTAGCAGTGGTGCATTGCAAGGCACATACTAAGGAACAGGACCCAGTGACTTTGGGAAACGCCCTGGCTGACCAGACTGCACGCCACGCAGCATTATTACCTATGAGTATGCCAACTCTGGCACTAGTGACCACTGCTTTTGTCCCGCCTGTATCTGTTTCAATACCCCCACAGGAAGTGAAGCAATGGACTGAACTAGGAACGATCCTGAAACAACAACTATGGACCATGCCGGACGGCCGAGCGTGTCTACCCAGAGCGTTGTATCACGCAGCAGCAAAATGGTTCCATGACCATGGAGGCCATTACGGCATACTTGCCTTATCAGATTCGATCACACGTTTCTGGTATGCCCCTGGAATCCAACCCGTATGCGGCGCAATAGTGAAAGCATGCCACATTTGCCAAGCCAACGGACCAGCTTTACCAAACAGGGCCCCACAAGGGGGTAGACCCGTGCCGGCTGCACCTTTTACTCAGCTCCAAATCGACTTCGTTGATCTCCCTAAAGCGGAAGGAAAGAAACATCTTCTAGTCATGGTATGCCCTTTAACAGCATGGGTAGAGGCATTCCCAACCACAAACGCTACGGCAACAACGGTGGCCAAAATATTACTGAAAGAAGTAATACCGCGGTTCGGAATTCCAGAGGTAATAGACTCAGACCGAGGAACACACTTTACAGGACAGATTTTGACAAAAATTGAAGAAGGTCTGGGAATTAAACGTGTTCCATACCGCTTACCATCCACAATCATCCGGAGCGACGGAAAGACAGAACAGGGAAATTAAGACAGCGTTGGCTAAGTATACTCAGGAAACAGGCTTAAGGTGGCCTCAGGTACTCCCTCTCGTTCTTTTCCATTTGCGTACCCGCCCTACCCGGGCGTTAGGGCTTTCACCGTTCGAATTAGTGTATGGCAGGCCTCCCACAAAAGGGGGGTGCTTGCCAAATGTGGAGGTTTCACTATTGGGGGGGGATCACATAACTGTATCCCAGTATCTTTCTTTGCAGACCAGGCTCCGGGAACTGTGGAAAGCTGCCGGATCCACTAAGACGGTACCCCTTGAGGACCAGGTGCATCCATACAACCCCGGGGACTTTGTTTGGGCAAAGAAATTCGTGAGGGGCGATTCCTTGCAGCCAAGATACACGGGACCACATCAAGTCCTGTTGACTACACAAGCTGCTGTTTTCCTAGAAGGACGAAAGTCGTGGATACACCATTCCCACGTAAAGCCAGCTGTAGTAGCGGCACCCCCACCACCCCAGGTTCCCAAGATACGGTTGCAGAGGAACGAAGAAACCGGCCAGTGGCAGGCGGCACAATTCCCTTTCCAGAACGCGGACATTGAATAAGACATCAACACAGAAATGCTCCAACAAACAGAAAGGATGTCTATTTACTTATGGGGGATGACTGTGTTAGCTCGATATGCCTTACCCCTTTGCTGCCCCCCAAACGTGAAGATATGCAATGATAATGATTATTACTACCTGAAAGACTTTGGACGAACAATCCCAAAAACACGGGATTGCCCAGACCCTTTTCTTTACGATGTAAATCAGATAAAGGAAGGGATAGTGAAGGCTGACATAGCGGGACGGTTGTGTCATAAATCAGCCGTTATCTTGCAACATAATTATACTGGCCGCTGGGTAACGCATTGCACCCAGGCTGAAATCGAATGGCCTATTAGACTTGCACTTCGATGCTGGTAATATCGACATATGCCTAATTACGGCTGCCCTCCAGAGGTAGACATAACATCTATAAGTTCAGAATATAACATGCTTACTTTCCAGGTTAAATATGGAACAACCCAGCCCAAGATGGCAGAAAGACCAAAGTTTTGTGTAGGTATTGGAGAACCATCATGTTATGCATGGCTAAAAGATAAACTGGGCGCTCAGAAACCCATACAAGACAAGGTGACACAAGCTACACAAACCAGGAAAACATGGGGCGGGTTCAAACATAGAAACACTAAAAGAGGCGATGGGTGGGACGGAAATACTTTTGTTGCCTTAATGGA
Source organism: Rhineura floridana (assembly GCF_030035675.1). NCBI lineage: Eukaryota > Metazoa > Chordata > Lepidosauria > Squamata > Rhineuridae > Rhineura > Rhineura floridana. The sequence goes on from NC_084483.1 coordinate 61,266,529, forward strand.
AGAAACAGCTCCGGAAAAGGGCACCTGTTATGTTTGTGCACACACCCCACCGCACGGACAGGCGGGAGTCCCCTTGACGGGGGCCCCATTGCCGTTAAATGACTATCTCTCCTTCGCCTCACATTCCAGCTCACAGGAACTAGAAGGGGGGTTGGTTCTTAGTGGGCCCATCGCTAGATCAGTATGCGTAGGCAGCGGAAGCCAGCCAGCGGATGTTATGCGATGGCTTAATTTACTCTACAAAACCAGGTAATTGGTCTTTTATAAATGAAACACGAAAAGCAGCGGGTTTAACGTGGCTTTCTATTTGGCAGCATTTGCTACACCTGACTTTTGCGGACCACCATTTAGTACCTTTCCTTACAGATCTAGTGGATCATCAAACCCCAGCTGGACTCTGGTGGCTTTGTGGGCACTCAGCGGTAAGGAAATTACCAGTAACGGGCTCCTGGACCTGTACTTTGGGAAGGGTAGTTCCAAGACTCCGGGTTTCCTCCACGTTGCCTACTCTGCGTTGCCGTAACAAAAGAAGCGCAGGGGAGGCAGTGCTGAGAGGTTTCTTTCCACAGTATGGCGCAGCCAAAACATACCAGGAGCTCATAGAATTGTCTCAAGCGTTTGAGCGTTTTATGAATGATTCGGCCATTGCCTTTTCGGATCTCACCAACGAACAAGGGCATAACAGACAGTAAGGCTGATGTCACAAAACATTAACGACATCGGAAATATATATCACGAAGTAGAGCACATAGGGAATTTTTCCTTGGCCTCGAGCTTCTCCAATTGGTTTTCAGCCTGACCCAGTTGGCATAAGATCTTATTTTATATTGTTGTAACAGGTGCCTTGTTAATTTCAGTTTGTTGCTGTGTACAATGTATTCCCAATTTAATGCAACTGGCCTCTGCCTGCCTGAACCGACTCACAGTGTCCCTTTTCAAAAAACCACAGCCAACTTACATGGAATTGGCTTTGAGACCGGCTTGGCAATCCAAACAAGGTGATGCAGCTACCTGAGAGACTAACTAGTCTCTCAGGGCTGAAAGGGGGGATTGTTGTGTTCAAATTGAAACCCCTGTGTTAATAAAACTATAATTCACTGGTCTTACCTAAACCAGCTTAGACTTCATGAGAAATAGAACCAGAGTGGCATTTATCTGACTTTCGGTATAAAATGTAGATTTATTTCCTTGTGACCTGACCCTTACCGACATTCCAGTGGCTCACATAATAAAAGCCGGATTACGCTGGAGACTCCCTTACTATGCATTTCATACCGTATATATGCTTATGGCTTTGCTTATTACTGTCAAAATGTTTCACACAGAAATGTCAAAGGCTGCTTTATTGTCCCTCATAGCTCTCGAGTTGTATCCCTCCCTTTTGATATGCAAGACGAAATGATACCATGTCTGTGTTTAAGTTAGAGGGCGCCCGGTTGCAATTGAACCTCCTCTTCCCATGCGCCTTTGTCCGTTCCTGCATAGTGCTTATCTCAAGGACATGTGAAATATGTAGACAAGTTGACAGTGCAATGTTTCTACTTTTGTTCTTCTCCTGTACCCCTTTTTGTTTGTCACATACGTCCTAAAGCTAGGGCAGTTAGCAATTGTTTCTTTATGTTTTATGACGTGAACATGATACTGTAAACTTCGGGGTAAACCTATATAAACCCCCATCTATCAATAAACGCGGTTCCCATGCTCACCTGCTTTGGCTTGTGAGTATTGGGTCCCCTTTGCAAAGGCGTTGTTTTGTGTTGTTTGATCTCTGATAGTGGGTTCATTTTTACTCAGCTCCGCACTCTCCCGGGGTGTAATAAGCGAGCTGGGGTAACAGGACAGCTTGCGTGTTGGGTTTGGATCTAACATATGCAATCATGTTTGAAAATGGAAATGGACTGCCTTCAAGTCAATCCCCACCTATGGTGACCCTTTGAATAGGGTTTTCATGGTAAACGGTATTCAGAGGTGATTTCACCACTGCCTTCCTCTGAGGCTGAGAGGCAGTGACTGGCCCAAGGTCACCCAGTCAGCTTCATGGCTGTGTGGAGATTTGAATCCTGGTCTCCCAGGTCGTAGTCCAACACTGACCCAGGGAAGAGGCAGGGAGTGGAGGGGAGGAGATTGGGTGGGTGGACACTGGGCAGAAGGGAAGCCCCTTTCCTTTCCAAAAGGAAAACATTGTAAACAGAATCATTCTTTTTCAGGCTTTCCCCCACCTTTTTATTATACAGCAGACACATGTAGCCTCCTACCAAATTTAAACCAAAGCTTTTCCTGGCCACATCCATACCAGGCCTTTATTTCACTTTGGACAGTCATGGCTTCTCTCAAAGAATCCTGGGAAGTGTAGTTAGTGAAGGGTGCTGAGAGTTGCTAGGAGACGCCCTGTTCCCCTCACAGACCTTCAATCAGAGTGGCTGACTGTTAAACGATTCTCTCAGGGGAATAGGAGTCTCTTAGCACCCTTCACAAACTACACTTCCCAGGATTCTTTGAGGGAAGCCATGACTGTCTCAAGTGAAATCAAAGTCTGGTGTGGGTGTGGCCCCCTGATTAGCTAAGCTCAGCAGCTGTGAGGCTTTTAGAACTCTGACAGTTGGTTCTTACTGATCATGCTCCACATTATCATTGGGTTCCAGCCAAGATTTATTAAATTAATTAAAAATCAGCCAGGCATTTTTTTAACTTTTAAACTGCAGAAGATGAAGGTCAGAGTATGGGGCAAGGTCAGTATTAGGATTACAGGTACTTTGTGAACATGGTTGATTTTTAATGAATTTCAGCAGATTATGTGAACTCTCAGAGAAAAAAGTCCAAAAGGGTTCTGAGTTTTTTTCTCTCTTTTTACACTTTGAACTCTCTATCCTCTGTGGCTATTTGTGTATCGCCATGAAAATTGACAGGGTTGTTAAGCAAGCGTTTCTGAGTTCAGGACTATATGTTTTGTAAGGTTTTGTTTTGAAATGAGCTTATGGGAAGCCTCAGAATGGCATGGGGGGTATTTTCTATTTAACATTGCGGAATGTGAAAAATCACCATTGGCTATAGTATACAGCCACTCTTGTGGCTGTATAATTACATTTATATCCCACCTTTTCTCCAAGGGGCTCAAGTTGGAGGACATGATTCTTCTCCCTCTCAATTTTATCCTCACAACAATTCTGTGATATAGGTTAGGTTGAGAGGCTGTGACTGGCCCATGGTCACTCAGCAAGCTTCATGGCTGAGTCAGGATTTGAACCCTGGTCTCCCAGGTCCTACTGCAACACTCTAACCGCGTTTAGCATAGTACAGTGTTGAAATAAGGTGAAGTGAGACTTTCAGTGCAACCATATACATAATCTATTCAGAATCTGAAGTCCCTTGGAGCCTAATGCGGCTTACTGCCTGTTAAATGTGTATAGGATTGCTTATTTATTTCATTTTCTTACATTCATATCCCACTATTCTTCCATTATGGAGCCTAAGGTGGCATACATGTGATTCCTATGATTACCAGGTCAGAAGCATCCCAAACCCTGAGATTTTGGGTGTGGGCCCTAGTGATGTCATGGGGCATGCCTGAGTGAGGTCATGGGGTGGGCCCAAGTTATGTCATTAAGCATGATACATTAAGCATCAACCACAATTGCTTGGAGCATACAATTCAAACAAAAACATTTCTCTAATTGAAATTAAGATAGAAATCTTAGCTAAAAGATGGAGCCTGGGTAGGGGACATTTACTCTAGCCACCTTGCTTCTGGCAAAAAGGGTTTAAGCCCTCAGGCCAGTCCAGTCACCAGAAGGCCATTGTAGGAAGAAAGGAGCCTAGTGTTGTGAAGATCAGGGCAGGCTTCAAAGGGTGGCCAGGTGGGGCCCTGGCTGAGGGCCCCTGGGGCTACAAGAGCCGCTGAGGGGCCCCTCTGTTCCTCTTCTGCGATTTGCAGCAGGATCACTGCCACAGATCACATGGCAAGAGCTCTGGAGCTCCTGCCATTCCCTTGTTTCAACCTACCTTTCTTGGCTGTTGTGCAGTTGCACACGCAGCACTGCTCTTAACCAAGAGGGCCGCCGAGTTTCCTTAAGGGGCTGAAGCCTCTGCTGCCATCTTGGCTGATGGGCATGTGGGATTAGCATTGCAGCTTTACTCCCAGAAAAGCAAGTACTGAATTAAAGCTTCATATTGGGAAGGTTTTCAAAACAGTGCCCTCTTCAACAGCCCAGGAAAATTCAAATTTGTTTGACTCCTGCACAAGAGAGAAAAAGACTGAAAGCTATATACTTACTTAATTGATGAGAGTTTCAGAAAAGCAGGAAAAAAGTTTTCTGACTTGCAAAGGGCTTTAGTTACTGCCTTGTCAATCACAACCCTGACTTCACTAATTGGCTACAAACTTGAAACGCAGGATCAGAGCAGCCAGCTGCAAGCTCATTTAACTGAAGTTGCAAGGTGGGTGCTGACATTTTGGTGTATATCTCAGGAACCAGACCACCTAGAAATTTAATTTTTTTAGAAAGGTCTGGACATTAAGGTGACTCACCCAGTGACCCAGTGAGTACCTCAAATATCCAGTCTCCAGGCAAAAACTGGAGACCTGGCAACCCTTGTGGTTCCCCAAGTGATCACCCACTGCAGCCTTAATGTTTTCTAAGCTCTTCCAGATAACAAGTGACAGTGGAACTGTTGCTTGCCTGGATGGGGCTGGGACAGGCAGAGGAGAGGTCAGGGCCATGGGGGTACACTGGCACCAACAATCCAACACTCCTGCTGGTGTACCTGTGTGTGCCGCTGCCCCGGCCCCAGCCAGTTAAGCGACAGAGATGCCGGCTGGCTCCACCCCACCACATGTGTCGCTGCTGGGGACCAGAATTAGTTTGGCATTTATTATCTTTATGGGTAAAGGTAACTTTAATAAGGAGAAAGCCTGCTCCACAAGCTAGAGGGAGCCCCAGCTGACGAAGCGTCAAGGCCCCAGCTGACAAAGCGTCAAGGCGAGTTAAGCAGCAGAGCGAGTTCGGCAGCAGGGCGAGGAGGCCAGGGCCCCCCACTCTGCCCGTCTGTTCCCTGACCTCAACTAAACCGCAGTCTCCAACCCATTGACGTAATAAACCTTAAACAAAACTATGCAGGTAAGAAGCCAGCAGGGGTGTGGGGGCTTTCCAGTGTTTTGCACCGCCTGCAGCATGTACGACTATCTGCCTGTTGGACAGAAGTCGTGGGTGTGCTCTCGGTGCAATGAGCTCCTGGCTCTCCGGGAACGACTTCATTTCCTTGAGGCCAAGGTGGCGGACCTGGAAAAGCTGAGAGAGGCAGAGAGGTGTGTGGAGGAGGCCTTCAGGGACGTTATAGCTGTGTCCCACTCCAACGATGATAGCTCTCCTGCTATCATGGAGAACGATGGTCTCGGGGAAGGAGAGCATCCAGCTGAGGAAGAGGGAAACGATCCCTTAGAAGGGACCCATTCCTTGGGGGATGAGCAGCTATCCTCTCGTGCCGAGGATATATCTCCAGGGGGTGGAGGGATCCTTGTAGTGGGTGATTCGATCATTAGGAACATAGACAGTGGGGTGTGTGATGGGCGTGTAGACCGCAAGGTGTTTTGCCTGCCTGGTGCGAAGGTTGCGGATATCGCCCGTCATTTAGATAGTTTGGTAGACAGTGCTGGGAAGGAGTCAGTGGTCGTGGTGCACGTTGGCACCAACGACATGGGGAAATGCAGCCGTGAGGTCCTGGAAGCAAAATTTAGGTTGCTAGGTAGGATGCTGAAAGCCAGGACCTCCAAGGTGGCTTTCTCTGAAATGCTACCAGTTCCACGCGCAGGACCAGCCAGACAGGACCAGCTTCGCAGTCTCAATGCGTGGATGAGACAATGGTGTCGGGTGGAAGGGTTTGGATTTGTTAGGCACTGGGGAACATTTTGGGACAAGCCGGGCCTGTACAAAAGGGACGGGCTCCACTTGAACCAGAATGGAACCAGACTGCTGGCACTTAAAATTAAAAAGGTAGCAGAGCAGCTTTTAAACTGACTGAGGGGGGAAACCCGACAGGAGCTGAGAAAGGTCCGGTTCGGAATAAACCTCCCCCCTGGGATAAAGACCAAAGAAATGATGAAATTTTAAAAGGGGTAGGCCTAGAAGTAGGCATTGTGAGAGCAGGGGCACAGGATATAAATTCAGAAGAGCAAAATTACCACAGGCCTAACCACAAGTGCCAAAGACACTTGAAGAGAGACACTGCTTACAAGTGCCTGTACGCTAATGCTAGGAGCCTCCGAACCAAGATGGGAGAACTGGAGTGCTTGGTCTTAGAGAAGAGCATTGATATAGTGAGCATAACGGAGACCTGCTGGAATGGAGAAAACCAGTGGGATACGGTTATCCCTGGATATAAACTATATCGGAAGGACAGGGAAGGACGTATTGGCGGCGGAGTCGCTCTATACGTGAAAGAAGGCATTGAATCCAGCAAGCTCGAAACCCCAAAAGAGGCAGACTCCTCCACAGAATCGTTGTGGGTGGTGATACCTTGCCCCAGGAGGGACTTAATACTGGGAACGATCTATCGTCCCCCTGATCAAAATGCTCAGGGAGACCTTGAGATGAGATATGAAATTGAGGAAGCATCCAAACTAGGAAATGTGGTAGTAATGGGTGACTTCAACTGCCCGGACATAGACTGGCTGCATATGTGTTCCAGTCATGACAAAGAAGCAAAGTTTCTAGATATTCTAAATGACTATTCCCTAGACCAGTTGGTCATGGAACCGACCAGAGGGACGGCAACCCTGGACTTAATCCTCAGTGGGGACCGGGACCTGGTGCGAGATGTAAGTGTTGTTGAACCGATTGGGAGCAGTGACCACAGTGCTATTAAATTAAACGTACATGTAACTGGCCAATTGCCAAGAAAATCCAACACAGTCACATTTGACTTCAAAAGAGGAAACTTCACAAAAATGAGGGGATTGGTAAAAAGAAAGCTGAAAAACAAAGTCCAGAGGGTCACATCACTCGAAAATACTTGGAAGTTGTTTAAAAACACTATATTAGAAGCTCAACTGGAGTGCATACCGCAGATCAGAAAAGGTACCGCCAGGGCCAAGAAGATGCCAGCATGGTTAACGAGCAAAGTCAAGGAAGCTCTTAGAGGCAAAAAGTCTTCCTTCAGAAAATGGAAGTCTTGTCCGAATGAAGAAAATAAAAAAGAACATAAACTCTGGCAAAAGAAATGCAAGAAGACAATAAGGGATGCTAAAAAAGATTTTGAGGAGCACATTGCTAAGAACATAAAAAACAACAACAAAAAATTCTATAAATACATTCAAAGCAGGAGACCATCTAGGGAGACAATTGGACCCTTGGATGATAAGGGAGTCAAAGGTGTACTAAAGAACGATAAGGAGATTGCAGAGAAGCTAAATGAATTCTTTGCATCTGTCTTCACAGTGGAAGATATAGGGCAGATCCCTGAACCTGAACTAACATTTGCAGGAAGGGATTCTGAGGAACTGAGACAAATAGTGGTAACGAGAGAGGAAGTTCTAAGCTTAATGGACAATATAAAAACTGACAAATCACCGAGCCCGGATGGCATCCACCCGAGAGTTCTCAAAGAACTCAAATGTGAAATTGCTGATCTGCTAACTAAAATATGTAACTTGTCCCTTGGGTCCTCCTCCGTGCCTGAGGACTGGAAAGTGGCAAATGTAACGCCAATCTTCAAAAAGGGATCCAGAGGGGATCCCGGAAATTACAGGCCAGTTAGCTTAACTTCTGTCCCTGGAAAACTGGTAGAAAGTATTATTAAAGCTAGATTAACTAAGCACATAGAAGAACAAGCCTTGCTGAAGCAGAGCCAGCATGGCTTCTGCAAGGGAAAGTCCTGTCTCAGTAACCTATTAGAATTCTTTGAGAGTGTCAACAAGCATATAGATAGAGGTGATCCAGTGGACATAGTGTACTTAGACTTTTAAAAAGCGTTTGACAAGGTACCTCACCAAAGGCTTCTGAGGAAGCTTAGCAGTCATGGAATAAGAGGAGAGGTCCTCTTGTGGATAAGGAATTGGTTAAGAAGCAGAAAGCAGAGAGTAGGAATAAACGGACAGTTCTCCCAATGGAGGGCTGTAGAAAGTGGAGTCCCTCAAGGATCGGTATTGGGACCTGTACTTTTCAACTTGTTCATTAATGACCTAGAATTAGGAGTGAGCAGTGAAGTGGCCAAGTTTGCTGACGACACTAAATTGTTCAGGGTTGTTAAAACAAAAAGGGATTGCGAAGAGCTCCAAAAAGACCTCTCCAAACTGAGTGAATGGGCAGAAAAATGGTAAATGCAATTCAATATAAACAAGTGTAAAATTATTTATTTATTTTATTTATTTATTAAATTTATATACCGCCCGACTAGCAATAGCTCTCTGGGCGGTGAACATAAAACAGCATAAAAATACAATAAATAACAAAACAATACTAAAATACAAGCAACAATCCAACACAATAAACATTTTTAAAATTAAATCAGTGTAACTTAAAATGCTTCAGAGAATAGGAAGGTTTTGACCTGGCGCCGGAAGGAGAGCAGAGTCGGCGCCAGGCGTACTTCCTCAGGGAGACTGTTCCATAGTTCGGGGGCCACCACTGAGAAGGCCCTAGATCTTGTCATCACCCTCCGGGCCTCCCTGTGAGTTGGAACCCGGAGGAGGGCCTTCGTAGCAGAACGTAGTGCACGGGCCGGTTCATATCGGAAGAGGCGTTCCGCAAGGTATCGTGGTCCCGCACCGTATAAGGCTTTATAGGTTAATACCAACACTTTGAATCTAGCCCGGAAACATATTGGCAACCAGTGCAAGCTGGCCAGAACAGGTGTTATATGCTCGGACCGCTTGGTCCTTGTCAGCAATCTGGCCGCCGCATTTTGCACTAGTTGTAGCTTCCGAACTGTCTTCAAAGGTAGCCCTACGTAAAGCGCATTACAGTAATCCAAACGTGAGGTTACCAGAGCATGTACCACTGATGTAAGGTCCTCTTTACTCAAATAGGGACGTAGCTGGGCTACCAACCGAAGTTGGTAAAACGCATTCCTAACCACCGAGGCTACTTGAGCCTCAAGTGAGAGGGAAGAGTCTAAAAAGACTCCCAGACTACGAACCCGGTCCTTTAGGGGGAGTGTAACCCCGTCCAGGACAGGGTATATATCCACCATCCGATCAGAGAACCCGTCCACCAACAGCATCTCAGTCTTGTCTGGATTGAGCTTCAGTTTGTTAACTCTCATCCAGTCCATTGTCGAGGCCAGGCAACGGTTCAGCAAATCGACAGCCTCACCTGAAGAAGATGAAAAGGAGAAGTAGAGCTGCGTGTCATCAGCATACTGATGACAACGCACTCCAAAACTCCTGATGACCTCTCCCAACGGCTTCATGTAGATATTAAAAAGCAGGGGGGACAAAACTGACCCCTGCGGGACCCCATATTGGAGAGCCCGCGGTGTCGAGCAATGTTCCCCAAGCACTACCTTCTGGAGACGACCCGCCAAGTAGGAGCGGAACCACTGCCAAGCAGTACCTCCAACTCCCAACTCCGCGAGCCTCTCCAGAAGGATACCATGGTCGATGGTATCAAAAGCCGCTGAGAGATCAAGGAGAATCAACAGAGTTACACTCCCTCTGTCTTTTTCCCGACATAGGTCATCGTACAGGGCGACCAAGGCTGTCTCAGTGCCAAAACCGGGCCTAAAACCCGATTGAAATGGATCTAGATAATCAGTTTCATCCAATAGCGCCTGGAGCTGGCCAGCAACCACCCGTTCCAAGACCTTGCCCAGGAATGGAACATTCGCCACTGGCCTGTAGCTGTTAAAATTGTCTGGGTCCAAGGAAGGCTTTTTCAGGAGTGGTCTCACCACTGCCTCTTTCAGACAGCCCGGGACCACTCCCTCTCGTAAAGAGGCATTTATCACTTCCTTGGCCCAGCTACCTGTTCCATTCCTACTAGTTTTTATCAGCCAGGAGGGGCAAGGATCCAGTACCGAAGTGGTTGCACGTACCTGTCCAAGCACCTTGTCCACGTCCTCGAGTTGAACCAACTGAAGCTCATCCAACAAAACAGGAGAAGACTGTGCTCCGGACATCTCACTAGGATCTACTGCTATAACTTGAGAGTCTAGGTCCTGGCGGATACATGAGATCTTATTCTGGAAGTGATCGGCAAACTGATTACAGCGGGCCTCCGATGATTCCACCGTGTCCGGAGGGTTTGAATGGAGAAGCCCCCGGACAACTCGAAAGAGCTCCGCTGGGCGGCAAAGAGATGATTTAATAGTGGCAGCAAAATGATGTTTTTTAGCTGCCTTCACTGCTCCTACATAGAGCTTAGTCGAAGCACTAACCAGCGCATAATTGTATCCGTCGGGAGTTCGTCTCCATTTCCGCTCAAGCCTCCTCCTATCTTGCTTCATCGCTCTCAGCTCCGGAGTATACCATGGAGCTGTATGAGCTCTACACAGGAGAGGGCGTGCAGGAGCGATCGTGTTTACAGCCCGGGTCATCTCCGTATTCCACAGAGCGACCAGGGCTTCAGCAGGAGCGCCAGTCCTATCAGCCGGAAAATCCCCCAGAGCCCTTTGAAAACCTTCAGGATCCATTAGTCTCCGGGGGCGGACCATTTTAATAAGTCCCCCACCCTTGCAGAGGGAAGAGGTTACTGAAAGTCTAAACTTCAGCAAGCAGTGGTCTGTCCATGACAAAGGGAGTGTTGTAAAACTCCCTACATCCAGATCACTTTCCCCATGCTCAGTAGCAAAAACAAGGTCTAGAGTGTGCCCCGATACATGTGTTGGACCACTAACATATTGAGACAGCCCCATGGCTGTCATGGAAGCCATGAAGTCCTGAGCCGCGCCAGACAAAGTGGTCTCGGCATGAATGTTGAAAACCCCCAGTACTATTAGTCTGGGGGACCTCAACAATATATCCGAGACCACTTCCGCCAGCTCAGTTAGGGAAGCCATTGGGCAGCAAGGTGGGCGGTACACCAAAAGGATTCCCAGCCTGTCCCTCTGGCCCAACTCAAGGTGCAAACACTCCAGGCCAGTAACTGAATGAACAATTATGCATATTGGAGCAAAAAATCTTAATTTCACATATACGCTCATGGGGTCTGAACTGGCGGTGACTGACCAGGAGAGAGACCTCGGGGTTGTAGTGGACAGCACGATGAAAATGTCGACCCAGTGTGCGGCAGCTGTGAAAAAGGCAAATTCCATGCTAGCGATAATTAGGAAAGGTATTGAAAATAAAACAGCCGATATCATAATGCCGTTGTATAAATCTATGGTGCGGCCGCATTTGGAATACTGTGTACAGTTCTGGTCGCCTCATCTCAAAAAGGATATTATAGAGTTGGAAAAGGTTCAGAAGAGGGCAACCAGAATGATCAAGGGGATGGAGCGACTCCCTTACGAGGAAAGGTTACAGCATTTGGGGCTTTTTAGTTTAGAGAAAAAGCGGGTCAGAGGAGACATGATAGAAGTGTATAAAATTATGCATGGCATTGAGAAAGTGGATAGAGAAAAGTTCTTCTCCCTCTCTCATAATACTAGAACTCGTGGACATTCAAAGAAGCTGAATGTTGGAAGATTCAGGACAGACAAAAGGAAGTACTTCTTTACTCAGCGCATAGTTAAACTATGGAATTTGCTCCCACAAGATGCAGTAATGGCCACCAGCTTGGACGGCTTTAAAAGAAGATTAGACAAATTCATGGAGGACAGGGCTATCAATGGCTACTAGCCGTGATGGCTGTGCTCTGCCACCCTAGTCAGAGGCAGCATGCTTCTGAAAACCAGTTGCTGGAAGCCTCAGGAGGGGAGAGTGTTCTTGCACTCGGGTCCTGCTTGCGGGCTTTCCCCAGGCACCTGGTTGGCCACTGTGAGAACAGGATGCTGGACTAGATGGACCACTGGCCTGATCCAGCAGGCTCTTCTTAAGTTCTTATGTTCTAACTGTATTGTTATGGAGAGTCTATAAAAATGAAGTGCATTTTAAAATACAGACTTCAAGGCAAATTTAATTATTTTCTGAAGCAAGCCTGTGCTTTTCCATAAAATGTATCTACAAGAAAATAAGTCTCTCTTATGCAGGTTATTTTTTAAAAAAACCTGCAAATAAACATTTATTTGTTTGAGAGTGCTTCTCTCTGTTCTCTTCACCTCCCCCATTCCCTGGCCATTGGCAACTCTAAAATAGGATTACCTCTAGATGGCAGTAACCTCACGAAATGTCCAGGGACTAACAGAGGCATCCATTACTCCCTCCTCCTCATTCAGAGGGATTCCAAGGCTACTCCAGAGCTGCAGAGCACAAATAAAGGCAGGGGGTGATAAGATTGCCCCTCTCTGTGCCCTTCATCTCTGCCACAGTGCTGTAAGATGCAGACTTTGGTTGAATCAACCAGATGAGGACTCAGCCTCTCTCATCCTGCCCTAACCGATATCCCACAGGACCTCATTCTATCACAAGTGGCTGAACATGTCTGTGAATCATTAAGCCCTTTCCTTTTTCATTGTGCCATCAAATGCAGGCACTGCATCTTACAACTTCTCAGTTCAGCTCCGACAAAAAATCTGAACTTGGACCAAGAAGTGCACAGTCAAGGTCAGACTCCAAATTCTTTATAACAACAATTCCTGCCACACCTCTTTGGCTTGAGCAAATGCTTCCTTGGGCTTGTTTCTGAGCACTTTGATTATACATTGATCCTCAAGCCCTCAGAAAGGGAAAGGTACGGGTGTATATTATATAAACAGGTCTGGGTCTGGTCAGTGCCTCGCTGATATCCAAAGACTTACCCCACTTTGATTTTTAAAAAACATATTTTCATTGATTATACAACTTGTACATATTATCGATAAATAAAGAAATAATATACACAGCTGGCACCAGACCACAGCGGGCTGCTGCCCCCCCATTTGTTGTTTTTGTTATGTGCCTTCAAGTTGATTACAACTTATGGCAACCCTATGAATCAGCGACCTCCAATAGCATCTGTCGTGAACCACCCTGTTCAGATCTTGTAAGTTCAGGTCTGTGGCTTCCTTTAGGGAATCAATCCATCTCTTGTTTGGTCTTCCTCTTTTTCTACTCCCTTCTGTTTTTCCCAGCATTATTGTCTTTTCTAGTGAATCATGTCTTCTTGTTATGTGTCCAAAGTATGATAACCTCAGTTTCATCATTTTAGCTTCTAGTGATAGTTCTGTTTAATTTGTTCTGACACCCAATTATTTGTCTTTTTTGCGGTCCATGGTATCCGCAAAGCCGTCCTCCAACACCACATTTCAAATGTGTTGATTTTTCTCTTTTGCTTTTTTCACTGTCCAACGTTCACATCCATACATAGAGATCAGGAATACCATGGTCTGAATGATCCTGACTTTGGTGTTCAGTGATACATCTTTGCATTTGAGGACCTTTTCTAGTTCTCTCATAGCTTCCCTCCCCAGTCCTAGCCTTTTTCTAATTTCTTGACTATTGTCTCCATTTTGGTTAATGACTGTGCCAAGGTATTGATAATCCTTGACAAGTTCAATGTCCTTTGTTGTCAACTGTAAAGTTACATAAATCTTCTGGCGTCATTACTATAGTCTTCTTGATATTCAGCCGTAGTCCTACTTTTGTGCTTTCCTCTTTAACTTTCATCAGCATTCATTTCAAATCATTACTGGTTTCTGCTAAGAGTATGGTATCGTCGGCATATCTTAAATTATTGATATTTCTCCCTCCAATTTTCACAACTCCTTCATCTTGGTCCAATCCCGCTTTCCATGTGATATGTTCTGCAAACAAGTAAGGTGATAAAATGCACCCTTGTCTCGCATAATTTCTGTTGGGGAACCAATTGGTTTCTCCATATTCTGTCCTTAAAATAGCCTCTTGTCCAGCATATAGGTTGCGCATCAGGACAATCAGATGCGTTGGCACCCCCATTTCTTTTATTTATATTTTATTTATTTATTTATTTATTTATTTATTTATTGCACTTGTATACCGCCCCATAGCCAAAGCTCTCTGGGCGGTTTACAGTAATCAACTCCTGCAAGCCCCAATTAAAGCGTTCTGTAGTTTATCATGATCTCCACAATCAAAGGCTTTACTGTTATCTACAAAACACAGGGTGATTTCCTTCTGAAATTCCCAGTCTGTTCCATTATCTAACATATGTTTGCAATATCATCTCTTGTACCTCTTCCCTTCCCTTTTAAGCCCTATTTCCCCCAAATTGGAGGGACTGAAGGCTGAAAATTTCCCAACAAACATTGGCAATAAAGAGCAGCATGCTTTCAGTGGATCAGAAATTAGGTTGAAGGGAACCAGGGCCTGGAAGTTCATTTCTAAGAGGAACTACTTCTAGTTCAAGTTCATCCTGTTCAAAAAAGTAGTTCTAGTTCCACTTTTACAATATGAACTAATTCAGTTCAGGTTCATCTGAAGGAACATTTTTGTTTGTACAAAGTTTATCCTCAGCAATTTTCTGAGCATTCAGAATTTTACAAGCTGCTGTGCTGAAGCATAGGGTCCAAAAGTAAATCAGGAACCATTTACAAGTAATAAGATGTCTGACAGACAGAACGTTGACAGGAGAAGCTTTCTCCATAATTCTGTTTCCATACTAGAAAAGGCTTGCCCTCTTTAATTTATGCCAGACACACAGCTGTTAAGGCAGGTATGCTTTGTTCCTGTACTAGTACTTCTTGCTGCAAGTTTTTGGAAGGGAGTAAATCTCTTCAGCAGTGGAATCCAAGTTTTAGGCTGGAGCTATCTAACGTGCTGAAACCTATTGCCAAAATAGGTTTGGCACTTTGGGTAGCTCCTTGAAAGTTCAGACTAAAACCTGGAGTGGATTCCACTCCCACTGGCATGGAGCCACCAGCCACCACAAGTGACTGTATCCTTAGCAACAGCACTGCTTCCTTATCTGTCTAATAAGCCTTAGACTGTTGTCTCCATGTTATGCTTTCTAACTTTCTTTATAGATGTCTAATTGATTTCCTTTTTTAAAATGAAAGCTAAGCTTCCTGTTTTGCATGCGAGGAGGGAATGAACATGATGGGAACTACTTCCCAGTGTAGTTCAGAGATTTTTAAACTAGTTCAGTAGAACTTCATTTACCAGAAGATAAATGGGATGTGTATTTCAAATGCTCATCTGAGCAGACATTTCACCTATTTACAGAGATGTGAACCATCAGCTCAGAATTGCTTTCATTGCAATGTTCACTTGGATGCATATTAAAATGCACATTTGGATGTGCACACATTCCATTAAAAAAAGGTGCAGAGAGGATAAACAGCATCTGTTTTTATAAATGTTTGGATGTGCGTCATCTGTTCTTTTAAGTGGAGATAGTTTGAACATGAGAGATCTTATGCAGGTCCAGCATGGGCTCTGCTGCCAATGAGTAGTATATATCTCACAGCAAACAGAAAAAATATTGTACAGGCAGAAACATGTGTATCATAGATACAGAAAGAGGATAAGTATACCAAGAATCAAGAAAAATGAATATGGTGGAATTAAAGGGTAATAACTGGAAATAACAAAAGTGAAATTTTAGAAGAGTACATCCTTACTTAGTATAAGAGTTGTTATTAGCCTGCAGGTTAAATCTCCCACAGAAAACAGAGGAAACCTTGTCATTTTGGCACATAAAAGCTTTCAAGGATCAAATGCAATCACATGCACAAAATGGAGCCCTCTGTCACTGACAGGGTGACTAACGAAATAACCTAATTATTTCCATGTCCAGCTTTTATGGACTAGATTTACTACTCATTGATGCCAAGCTTAGTGGACAATATCACTTTGCCTTCCATCTTAGGTTGTGTGAGCATGAGCAAAACAGAATTAGCCCAGTGAAAGCAAAAAATATTTCTTTTTTGAGACATGCATCAAAGAATTGTATTTGGAGCAGGTTATAGTTGATGCCATTCAAAGATGTAGAGCTCCTCCCCCCAAGAGTTTAATAAAGTCTTTAAAAATGGAAATCAAGATACATTAGATTTGGCTATTATACATGCAAAAGATTTTCAAAGTATTATTTTAGGTAAATGCATATTAGTACTCTTTTGTGGGTAATGATTAGCCCCCCCCATCTCATATATACACACAATGGGCTATATCCAACTGAGGCTGCAATCCAATAAATACTTACCTCGAAGTAAGCCCCATTGAAATCAGTGGGGCTTACGTCTGAGTAGACATGCACTGGATTGCAGCTAAGTTATACTTAGAGTAGATCCATTGAAATTAATGAACATTACTACATTAAGTCTATTAATTTCAGTGGGCCTACTCTGAGTATGATTCAACTGAATGGCATGGGAATGTTCCTTGGGTGCATATATGGATTTAATGTTGCATCTGACATATGGGGGGGGCAGCAGTGAACAGATGTATGCTACATCTGATGCTGGCTGGGGTGATGGAGCTTGGATGGGTCATCTAGCCTAGCAGTCCCAACTTCTTTTGCCTAGCAGGCTCCAGGTTCATAGTCTAGACAGCCCTGTTTGTGCTATGAAGTAATTGTGCTGCTGTTGGAGCTTAAGTGTGGGGCATAGTGCCTAAACTGCAGGTCATTACCAGCCATGCAGCTCCAACAGCTGCTGCAAACACCCATGCATGCATGCTCTCCCTTGTAGGATGGGCCTCCCAGTACTATATAAGGGGAGGGTGTTGGGATAGTGGAGCAGCATGGCAGCAAAGAGCTGGGTGTGGAAAGGCTGGCTTGAGTTGAGGGATGTCCATCACACTACAAAGTGTAAATTTAAAAAAGAAAGAGAGAACTAAAAGAAAGGGAGGTATTAAAGAGGAGTCTTTTCACCTGGCATCAGGGAAAGGGCAAGGATCCCATAGAGGCAAGAGAAGAGGGGGAAAGTCTCAGTATAGCAATTTCTTCCTTAACAGACGATGATGACTCCCCCCACCTCCAGAGTTGCCGGCTTGCAAGAGGTCTTGGCTCTCAGAGAGCTTTTTAGGCCATTTAATCTGGAATTTAAGAAATTGTATGGTTATTCTAACACTTTTGGTCTTGCTCAGAGTAAATGGTCAGCTAAGCAACACCTTTTGCAAGATCCGGACTGTGGACATTCAGACAGAAATGAATTTCGTTGGTACACTGGGTGGCATAGTTACTTTGGGTAAGACATTGTAGTGTGCTGACAACCCTCTTTTTAACCTCTTTGTTTTTGACTGCTATTCAGTAATGATGATTTTTTTTACATCCATAAAAAAACAAGTACAATAGTTCCAAAAACTAAGGCTTTGCATATTACTAATAAATTACATAACTTTGTATTTTGTTATTCCTTTTCAGTATTTATATACGCATCCAATAATAAAAGATTTCTAGGCAGTATAGAAGTGAAAAATAAAATAAAATACAAAAATGCAACATAAAAATAAAACATCAAACTAAAGCAACAATAGCATAGTATCAGTACAACAGGTGTAAAAAAGATGAAAAATATTTTAGATTGAAAAACCTGGGGAAATAAAAAGATATTCACTTGGCACCAAAAAAACTGTAATGTAGGCATTAAGTGAAACTTTCTGGGGGGATTGCTGCATCTCTGGGGTGCCAACACTGAAACTGACAAGGGAATTTGGAAATAATATCAGAAGACCTACAATTAGGTAGACCAATGAAAACATATTTTTATAGCAAGTTGCGTAACATGAACATTATTTTTAGTATGAGAAACAAAATGGTACTACTCAGCAAAGGCACTGGGTTTAGCCACTCCCCTAGGGCCTACAGAGCTGAATTTGTTGAGTTTCTCCATGGTTGCTCAGTTCTACACTGAAATACCAACCAGCTTTTTTGTACAATATTGTAGAATTCTATACGTTTCCAGTGTAGCATAAATACAGAGTAAACAGTGCTGACTGTATTGTATACAAACATGGTGGTATAGCAATACTCTCATAAATAAGGATATATAAATAAAATGTGTAAGTAGAACATGTGAACAGGACAAATGGGGATGAATGTGGTAGACCCAACCCCCTGCCATTATCCCTGTTGCTTCCATGAGTTGTAGGATGACAGTTTCCTGTGGGGAATCTGCTCTACTCATGTAAGTTCCTGGTGTGATGTAAAACACTAGACAATCAGGATTCAATATGGTGTGTGGAGCCTTGAGTACAGGGGGCTTCCCACTGCAGACAGTCACCTTATAACTCATGGAGAGCGATGGGCGAGGAGTTAGCACACCAGTCCTCACTTGCATGTTGGACTTACTTCTGAATATAACATCTGAACAGAGTTATTGATTTATGCGAATTCTGATGCTTCACTGTATCATCGGTAAAAATGCATCTCCACATATTCTGAATATATTCTTAAGTGAAAAAATATATTTGGGCCTGTCTTGTAGACTGAGGCAAATGCGAGGGTGGTTTTACAGGGGATGGCAATCTCTATCAATGTGGCTCCATGTGACATCCTTAGGTCCTGGATTCACCAAATGATATGTGCTTAGAAGCCAGTTTTTGCACACTGATCTTGTTAGCCAGACTGAGGTCCTCATGTTATGGCTCAGTTAAAACAAAATAGAAAAATAATGAAAATTAGGCAATTTGGTTCTACAATCTTGTGAATACAACATTGTTAGATATAGCAAAAAGTGAACAAAGCACAGTGAAAGCATACTTCTATGGTAATAGAGGGTCAAAGGAGAACTTGTTACTATTGCCATATAGAATTACAATTATATATAAACATTTGTATGTGTTAAATATAAAACAATTAAATAAGAAATATAACAGTAGCAGGCCAAGTCAATAAACTTGCAGACCGACCAATATATATTATTGTAGTTTCATTTTTTTCTTGTAGTGCAGCAGGGACACTTCTGAAACGGGCTTTTGAAATGTCCAACTCCTGTAATTGACACACATGAACGTGCTTTACACCTACATTGGTGCCCTGCATATCTTCTGAAGGCTGCAGCAGATAATAACATCAGCAGTAGCAATGCATTTTCCTTTACTGGCTTGTCCACATGAAAGTGGATCAAGAGTAAGGTACTCTTCCTTTGCTCCCTATGCTTCCTGTTTAGCCAGATAGGTGTATACTGCCAGCACAACCAATGAATCACAACTTATGGCAGCTTCTTTTCAGTTTATAGAGCATTGCATGAAAAGTATATAGAAGGTACATACTACATGTAGAAGTATGTAGAAGGTACATACTTCAAGCCAAGAAGGTATTGCTTTCCCTCTGCTTTGAAATGGTGAAGCTGGTTGTGTGTGTCCTCCGCACGGTGGACTACCAGGAGAAGTGAGTAAGAAGCTAGTACAGTACCAGCATTTTTATTCATGTGCACTGCAGGATTTGGCAGTTCAGTAGCACATTACCATACCGCCATGTAGATATTTATGAAAGTGTCTTTTGTGCCCCTGAGTTTGGAGAAAGTGCAGAATGCTGCACACCAAAGGTTCTCTTTCTGCTTCTCATCCCTGGTAGATTATAATAAGAAGATACTGTAGATATACAAATGGATGTGCAAATATTTTTGGTACTATGGTAGGCTCAACTGTGTTGAACATTCTTTATAATTTCTCTGATTGTTCTGAATTTCATGAAACAAGTTCTTGATGCATCAAGGGATCTCTTTGGCAGGGATTTCCATTATTTTGGAAATTAGGACAATGTGTTAGTGATTTACTGCTTGAGAACAAATGTGCTAATAACCATCTTAATGAGCAAGACAGTTTTTATGCTATTATGAGACCATAGGAAAAAAGGAAGAGCCAAAAGCCATAGAACAACCCCACTGTAAAATAACGTGTAAATACTTTGAGAACATCATAAACATTAACTTCATGTTACCTTTATATAATAAGATTAGTTTGATCCAAAACAGGTGAACGAGGAAAACAGCTACTGTTTTAAATAGTCTACATGTCTATTTTCCAGGGAGAAAACAAATTAGCTGTAAATCACGGTTGCTTAGTTCAGTGTGGCTTTCTTAGTTCCATCAGATTAAAACTAGGCTCTGGAATTTGAGGATGTAACATTTTCCGTTGAGTTTGGTGGTAACTCAGTCAAGTGGACAGATGAACACACACGCTGTACTCTCTTCAGCCCATTTTCTTCTTTGGAAGAATTTGAAAGGCCTCCTGAGTTCAAAAGCAGTAACAGCCAATCTCTTATTCAAGCTGAAATTAGGGAATCTTTACATTTTAAAGATTCATTTAAGAACAATATCTTAACCCCATTACAATGGTATGTGATCAAAGAAGGATCTAATCTCAGTCCCCCTGGCTAAACCTGAAGGGAAGGGGGGGGACACCGGGATGGAAGAAAGAGGAGTTTTGGTAGGTCTCACAGAGGGAAGCTTTGGTCTGGTGTTGCCTGGGGCTTTGTGGCACACAAGAGAACTGGGATTTGGCCCAGGACAGGGGTAGCCAATGTAGCCCACTCCAGATGCTGGACTGCAACTTCCATCAGCTCCAGCCATCTTGGCCAATGGTCAGGGATTATAGGGGTGGGGATGGAGTCCAACAACATCTGGAGGGCACCACATTGCCTGTCCCTGCCCTGGGATCTTGTAGGACCCAAGCGAAATGTGGAAATTTAGTTTCATATAATGTCAATCCATTCAATGACAGTATCAAAAAGTGCAGGATTGAGGGGGAAACCAATGCCCCTAACTGCATCTGCTCAATGTATAGATTAGAGGCAGACCAAATAGAAGTAGTCTTTCTCCTAGTTTGCCCTAGTTATGCCTCATGTCATGTTGACAAAGCTGGGCCATGCCGCCAAAGGGAGAAGGCATGCTAGCAAGGAATGTAGCCGAGTATGCTGGCTTGTGGTCCTGCAGGTTTCCTTCCATCCCCCAGGGTGTAGCAGAATGGCCCTCACCCAATTATAGGTGCAATCTGTAATTGAATTTAACTTGTCAGATATGTGGTGTTCATATGTTGCCAACATGATACACTAGCAGCCTTGTACTCAGAGCTGCTTGGGAATTCTAAGGAACCAAAAATAAAGATAAAATAAATCAGTGCATTTTCAAAATCAGTGCAGTGTCAAATCAGTGCAGTGTCAAACAGTTCAGTCTGCCATCTTGACTCAAAATGGCATCTAATTGTATCCAAACAGAAATGAAACCCTGCTCCTTCATCTCAGTTTGGTTATGTTTTCTTAAGAGGTGTCCAGATGCATAGCGGGCAGACAAACACTTTCCCAAAATATAAAGTAGATTTTTGATACAACTATAGAATAAGTATTGAACTGTGCTGTAAGTTCCGCCCTTTAATTCATAGATTGCTAACAATCATATATTATGAGGACCAAGAAATAAACTTCCTTAGAAGTGTAAATGCATTGCTTAAAATTTCAGACATGGGAGAATTTTCATTCATTGATTTTACTTTTTGCTTAAGACTCAGTTGCATATAGCTCCAAATCTTGCTCTTTTGTTATTTCTTAATCTTCATTCAGTAACTCAAACAGTATTAATATGAAAAAGACATTTACAACGGTTATGTCATCAAATAAAATTTAACAATAATGGCCCCAATCCAGCTCCAGCTGGGGAAAGGTAACTGCATATAAAAACTTGTCGGCAAATAAGATGCTTACCTCATCCATATTAAAAATGCATCCAATCAGTTCACCGGGGCCTGGATGAAAATTGCAATATGGAAAACCATATTCATTCAAATCCATCTGCATTAGATATACAGGGAAGACTGCTTCTGCATGTGGATTTCTCACTGTATTGAGGTAATTATCCTGCTACAAAACCCTTGTTGAAATGTCTGTAATCTTTATCTATTTCAACATTTAAGGACTGTTTCATGTAATAGGTCACCAGTGGTGTTTGGACCTGGTGAAGTGGATCACTGAACTGAAATTAATTTTAAACAAGTACTGATAACAGTTTTTACAATGTGAATATTACAGAAGTTCAGGAATGAGCCCAAACTGTTGCACTAAGACAACTGTGCAGAATGTCTACTAAAAGCATGTATTAATTCATTTCCCCCAAATACATTTAATAATGATGTCTTGATTTTGTAAATGGAAATATAGTAATCTTCTGTACTTGCTGCTTAACTAGAACATTCTGTGCAAGTGGTGACACCTCCTTGTCAGTTGTAATAGAAAATAAAGAGTAAACATTTTCACAAAGTGCCTCTTTAATCTAAAAGGCTCAAAATGATTAAATGCTGCTGTATGGTATGTTCTTTTTGGCACATATTCATCACCAGGTTTGGTGCCAGGCGTTATTGGGCCCTTGGGCACCAGCCTGCCTGGGCGCACAGCTCCTGCCCATTCCACTTACCTCTGTCCTATCTCCTACTACTGTGCGCACTGTGAGTGCAGGGCTGCCATCAACCAAAATGGCAGTGGAGGCTTCTCTAAGGGGCTGATGCCCCTGCTGCCATCTTGGTTCATGGTACGCATGCATGGTATGCGACGTGCATGCACATGCCTGCCATCAACCAAGATGGCGTTAGGGGGATCGGTCACTTAAAGAAACCTGCACCACCATCTTGATTGATGGAGTCCTGCACGCACAGTGCACACAGCTACAGAAGACAGGAGAGAGTGGTAGGTGGAGTGAGCAAATGGGTGGACGGCCTGGAAACTCCCTCCCTGCGATCCGCGGCAGGGACTCTGCCATGGATTGCAGCAGGGGAGCAGTACTCTCCCACCTTTACGAGAAGCCCTTCAGGGGCCCCTCTGTGTTGCAGGGCACTCTACCAGTGCCCGACCTGGCCACCCTTTAGTGTCAGCCCTGTTCATCACTTCCTTAAAAAGGAAAGGAAGATGATGGTGCTTCTAGTAATTCAGAAAGGAATTCTGAATCTGCTTGCAGGAGATCTTACGTCATTCTGCTCTTACACACACTCACAGATTACTCTTTTGTATGTAGACTTGCTAGCTGTCCTGTTCTTGTGCCTTTCACAGCAGTCTCATGTGCAAAAATCAACATGTTTTCACTTTCTAATAAACATTGCCTGTATATCTGTCTTGTATATCAATCAACTGTTGAAGACACAGCTACAGTGACTGGTTAATATACATGCATGCACGTGCAGTTGCACACACGTGCGCATGCACACGCACACGCACACAAATCCAGAAATAATTCTTCTTTTCTGAATATTGAGAGCAGTTGCTAGACTGGCATGGTTAAATGTAAAAGGAAACCCCAGCCATAGACAATTCGAGAACAGTTTACTATGCCCACAGGAATGCAAAATCAATTTAGTTTATGCAAGTGGAAAATAAGTTCATTTTTAACACATGAATTGTAAGTGAAAAGCACAAACGTCTGTTTTATTTATTCGATTTCTTAGTCGCTCATCTGGCTGGCTACCCAGCCACTCTGAGCGACGTACAAAGCAAAAAACATATAAAACATCAAAAACACCAAACACTAAGCAAGAAAGCTAAACAATAACATAAAAACTAATTCATTCATAAGTTTGTTTATACAAACTTGCAGTCAAGTGTCAGATACTTTCAGTATAATGTATTTATTTTCTAGGAAGAGGATCTCTTAATCTGAAAGTATGCTTTGAGTTAGAATTGGTTTTCCAATTCTGAGCAAACTTACTTTATCTAAATAAATAATGCAAGAAGCCTTAGGCCCAATTAGATGCTACAGCAAATATGCAGCTGCTGTTGCTGAAAACAGCTGCATCTAATTTCCCCCCTCCTCTCTATAATATCTGCTTGAACAAACCTCAGGTCTTGATGTCACAACATCCTGTGTCCTCCCTCCCCTTTCATATCATCAGCTGCCGATGGTGCCGTGGGTAGAGAGATACATGATCTCACATGAGGTAAGTTCTACTAGACATGAAGAAGGAGGGAGGAAGCTAAAAGTGTGGTAGCTATTATGTTGTTGTTGCAACAATAACTGTATTTGCTGTAATTTGCAAATATAAGTTGCAAGAACTATATGCCACCCTGGGCTCCTTCTGGGAGGAAGGGCAGGACATAAATTTAATAAATAAATAAACTTGCTATTATATTACAATAATTTGAGCCTAAGAGATTATTCACCATTACTTCTAGTCTTCGAGAATAATTGAGAGTACAGGGGTAGTAGTTTTGATGGTGCCATCAGTCCAAGGTGAAACTGGAACAGAAATGCTCCCCAACTCACCAGAGAAAAACCAGATTGCACAACTGTCTCTACTTGGAAAATGATAGGAAAGGGTATGCCAGAGATCCCTATCAAAGCACGAGTGCTACTTAAACCCTATTTAGGTGTGAACAACTTAATTGCTGACAATGAGGTTTCATATAAGAAGGAAACCCAGTACAATTGTGCCCAAGCATGCAAAACAGTTAAAGACACAAGCTCCTTAGATGCACTGGAGTCAATTGCTGAAGAAGAAAACCAGCTGAAACAGTTAAACCAAGACCTTACAATATAATGATTTGCTACAATTAAACTGCTGGAACAGAAGGTACCTGAGATAACTGATAGGCATTGCCAACACTACTATGGATTTTGGACTCAAAACGTCAGAAAAGGTAAGCTATGGCCATCTTTGCTGAACATCTGAGAGATTTAAATTTTAAAATGGAAGACCTGGAAAAGTGCAATCACTTTTGAACCTGCAGGTCCATAGGATTCTAGAACTAAAAGAAGGAAATAATAACCGAAACCTTAATCCTAATAAGCTACTTAGCAGGTCTTAGACCTTCTGTCTGAGTTTAGCATCAGAGTGGCAGACTTTGAATAGCTAACAAATACAGGCCAGAATATTTTGGTCCCAAAGTATGCTGGTTTCACTGTTCAGCACTGCAGAATGCAGAAGTATTAGCAAAACAGAATGCACAATGTGTGGCTCAAGTGGACTGTGCCACCCATCCTAGCTCCCCTGTTCTTCTCGCCATGTGCTGTACGTGTGTCAGTGCATCTTAGCTCCCATCCCACAAAACACTCTTAGGAAATTTCTTAAGATTATTCAGTCTCTTGGCCTACTCTGGCTCATTGAAGTCTGGATTTAAGCTTACAGAAATTGCCCAAGTCTGATGAACAGAAAATGTAGAAAACTATTTCTCCCCTTGGTAGAGCATTCAAAGTGGCACAGCTGGAGCCCATTAATCAGGAGCTCTTAAACTGAATGCTCATCTTTCATATTTTCAAGAAAAAACCCAACAAAAATAAAAATCTTTTATTGGTTTCTCCAAGTGACCCAATTAGGCATTTAACTCCATTTACCTTTATTATTCCTTTGAAATATGTTCAGAACATTTTAGCAAATGTCAACTTAATGCAAGTACACGTGCTATAATCAATGGCCACATATTCCACTCAGCAGGAGACTCCCTGCCCTTCACCCTCTGCTAAACATTTGTTTCCCCGTGCATTCTTCAGGGTATCCCAATTCTTCCATTTTCCCCCCAGAACAGAATCCTAAATCTATCCTACAGGGAATGGATCATGACCCTGGTTATTTTTTAAAAAAACAGAAACTTTATATAACTGATTTTTAAAAGGCTATTTAAAATGATTTACATTTAAAAACCTGTCCTCCCCCCCCGTCATTCTTTTAATTAAACCTATACAAAAGTAAAAGAGCAACATAAGTCTTTCCGGGCAGTTCATAACCTGTTCCTCCTCCTTAGAGAAAAGTTGTATAGAGCTGTGGCAGCTTTGGGATAGATGTTAATGGAGTGATGGTCATTCACATTAGCTGATATATGAACAGGAAACAGCTTTGAATGCAATTTCAATAGCATGTGGCCACTTATAACCACTCAGACCAATGCAAATCTTTTATTGTTCATTTCAGAATAAATAGAAGAATCACACCGCTGACAGCCTTCCGTGGTTTGGTCTCATTTGGGGCTTGCTTGAGGTGCTTTTTGTGTATAGTCATTCCTGAGATGATTTTTGTCCACTTCAAGAACTCTCTGTTTCTTTGTTGAACAATATAGCAATTGAACCCTTCCAAACAGCATGGAATTGAACTGTCCATAAGCTAAAAATCAAACAAAATCTTTACATTTCTTGTTTTGCACATATATATGAACATTCATATCTCTTTGCTGGCAGGTTTTAAAAGACGTATTATGAAACTGGTATGACAGTTATTCCCCCTTACAAGGGATTCTAATTGTATAATTCTGTACAGGTTAGAAACGTCTAACAAAATTCTCAGCATCTCACTAACCTACAATTCCCAGGATTCTTCGGGGAGGCCATGAAAATTGACATAGGGGTATAGTGTAGATAAGTCCTAAAACATATGAAGTCTGACCTAAAGTGACAATTGTCCTCACTTCCCCCCCCCCCCGTGCTGGGTTAGTTTTTTCTGATAAAAGTCATGGTTGCAATAATTCCTTAGGTAGTCATAATCTATTTCATACTTTTCCTGAGTTCTAGCTACTGAATTTTGCTTAATTTGGCCAGTGCAAATACTAAAATCTTCTGGGCAGCCACACTCTTTCAATAAGCAATCTAATTCTTCATTGCTGTTACTTACATGTCCACACCACAAAGCATCCGCTGTGTGCAGATGTGCTATAATTGATTCCAGAACTCCAAGAGCAAAATATGCTTTATTGTTTAATAAAAAGATGGCACAGAGATGTGAAACAATAATTTGGAGTCAGTATGAAAAAAAGTTCTTTAAGCTGCTTTGCTTTCTGCAGAGGAAATGACCCCCCAGAATAATTATTATCACTATAAATAATGGGCTAATTTCTCTCCACCACTCCCTCCCATCTCCTTGAGTTTTGGTTGGTGTTGATTCTTTAAAGTTTTTACAGTTGATTGTGGGATAATGCAACCAAATCAAAGCAGAGCATTAGTCTCTGGTTTTGAGAAGTACATTTATATTTCTTGCTTTAGTAGCAAAGAAGTGAATCCCACAATTAATGGCTTCCGTTCTCATATTTGGGAGCATTCTTGTTTGGCTCCATTTCAGTGCTTGGGTGAAATGTCCAGGCTCTGAAAAGGGGCTTAAGTGTGCAATAGTGATAGTATTGAATCTTATGATTGGGGCATTCTGAGTAGCTATCCCAAGAGTTTGCCCACTGAGCCCATTATGAGTAGATATCAAATCTCACTGGAATTTATTTATTTATTGAATTATAAAGAACACAACAAAACAAATACTATTAAGGGATATACTTCAAAGAATATTTGTTTTCACTGTCATATTACAGAGCTGCTCCTCTAGTATTAACACTTGAATGAGGTCAATTGAGGAGCATAATTTTTATAAATCATAGTTATGAGATACAAATTTCATGTATTGGTACAAGCAAAGAACTTCGTAGATC
Organism: Rhineura floridana; assembly: GCF_030035675.1. Taxonomy (NCBI): domain Eukaryota; kingdom Metazoa; phylum Chordata; class Lepidosauria; order Squamata; family Rhineuridae; genus Rhineura; species Rhineura floridana. The sequence continues at coordinate 61,293,834 of NC_084483.1, forward strand.
ACTGGAGTGAAGGCCCAATTCGTAACAGGCTTAACTTGGTGCCACCTAAACTTACTGTAGGACTTCATGGAGGGGGGAGGATAATATTGGGGATGCTTCATGGCAGCATTTATTGACCCTAGGAAGCCTTGGAATTGTAGATTTTTGCAGGTAAAAATCTAAGAATTAGTGCCATAAATACAATGGGTTGTATTTAACTAAGTCCTACTCAGAATAGACCTATTGAAATTAATAATCCTAAATTTGTCATGTTTATTAACCTCAGTAGGTCTACTCTGAGTAGGATTAGCAAAGAATAACATCCACTGTAATTTTCCCTGAAGACCAATTTTGTATTTTTAAACTTTATTTCATATGTGTATTACAATAAATTGCAATAGATTTAATATTTAAATATTAGATATAACATGTTTTAAAATAATATTTATATATCTAAAAATCTTAAAACAGATTATAGAAATACATAATAAAGTGGAAAAGGCTATTAACCAACATTTTTCATTTAAACTTTTAATAACAGGTGAGATTACCCAAACATACAATTTATAAATGCAATCCATCTATAAATACATAAAATCTACACCTTGCCCTGAGATTCTTTGTTCTCTCTTTACACATTGAGTTACCAGACACCATCAGGGGCATCACTAAGAGGGTGCAGGGGGTGCGGGCCGCACCTGGTGACACCATGAGAGGGGTGACACCCAGAGCTGCCCCGCCCCTAGGCACCGGGAAGCGGGTCAGCCGAGCAGCTGATTCCTCCCCACCCAGCTGCTTAGATTGTCGGTGCTCCAGCTCCGGGGGCCTGGGGGGAGTCCAGGGCTAAGGAGGAGCCGGCCCGGCCTGGCCTGGCCTCCACTGCCACCGCCTCTTCGCGGCTCCTGCTGAGGCTGCCAGGCCGCTTGGGTGCCATCTCGGGAGCGGGCAGGGCCAGGCACGGTTGCTAGGAGATGGCACCCGAGTGGCCTGGCAGCCTCAGCAGGAGTCGCGAAGAGGCGGTGGTGGTGGAGGCCAGGCTGGGCCAGGCCAGGCCAGCTCCTCCTTAGCCCCGGAGCTGGTTCCCCTGCTCTGGAAAGGATGCCCGGCTTCACCCCACATGCTGTGGGGGCTGCTGGGTGGGAGCGGCCGCAATGGGGCCCCGCAGGCAGAGACACTGCCGCTGCTGAGCCGAGGGAGAGACGGGTGAGGAGGAGCGGAAACGCGGGGCTCTGGGCGGCAGAGCGGGTGGAGGGCATCTGAGGCCTACCTGCCTGCCTGGGGGAAGGAAGGAAAGAGGGATGCTGCCTCCCCTTCCTTAACCTTCTCCACGGCAGGCCCAGAAAGGGTGTCGAGGTTCGTCATGGCCTAGGAGAGCTTCCCGCAGCAGGGGCAGTGTATCTTGCTGCCTGGGTGCCACATGTTGCTCTTGGGGATTTAGAATGGCATTTTCCCCCTTTGAAGGGGCTGGGGACTCTTCTGCGCTCATTTGATTGTATTTCACAGTATTACTGCTTGCTTATTAATTTTTATACGGATAGGTCTCTTATTTATTTTTATATTGATAGATATCTGCCTTCTATGAACTCTCTGACTCTCTTTCTTTCCCTACCCCTTTTAATTTTATTAGTAAGTATTTTGGTGTTAACCACCTGGGCAACACAGGAAAGCTGCCTTATACTGAGTCAGACTATTAGTCCATTTAGCTCACTGCACTGACTGGGAGCGGCTCTCCAGGGTTTTAGATGGGGTTGCAAATACTGGATTGGGAGGAAGCATAGGTGCAGGTTCTTAGTTATAGAGGCCATGTAATGACTGGATGGAATTGAAATATTTAATGGAGGGGTGAGAATTTCAGATATTTCTGGGGCTTAAAATGGCTTTTAAAAATGGATTGGACTGATTAATGGGTGGAAATTGCAAAAAAGCAGATTTCTGCTGAACGTTAGGAGGAACAAATGGATGGTAAGAGTTGTTCAACAGTAACAGACTGTCTCAGGAGGTGGTGGACTCTTCTTTGCTGAAGGTATTTAAGCAGAGGCTGGATGGCCATCTGTCAGGGATGTTGTAGTTGCATCCTGCATTGGAGTAGGAGGTTGGACTAGATGGATATTCATCAACTTTGGGTCCCCTGATAGTGTGGGTCTACATAATGTCCATCAATTTTTACCAGTGATCGGGAATGGAGTTGTAAGTCAACAATATCTGAGGACCCAAGGTTGAAGAACGCTGGACCATATTATGTCCAAGGTCCCTTCCATATCTATGATTCTAATGCACGGATAGGTCTTATGTACAGCTATTAGCTGTCACAGCTATACAGAATCTCCTAATTCATAGGTAGTATTTCTCTAACAGATATGTGTGTTTGTGTGTGTGTGATCCATTCATCCTACAGTCTTCCTGAAAACGTCTGTCTGCTTTCTATGGAAAACAAGGTGTGCATTAGATGGGTTTTTGCCTTGATCCTTCAGGACTGTTGAGTAACTGATGTTTCACAGACATGCTTAACTGAGGAATGTAATGATAGCCTCCGGTTTACAATGCAATCCTAACCATGTCTACCTGGAAGTCAAATTGAATTCATTGGGTTAACTCTTAGGTAAATGGGATTAGGATTGCAGCCACAGATGGACAAGCAACAGAGGAAAGACATCACCTTTGTCTCCTGTCTACAATTGTCCCAGAAGCTGTGACTGATGGAACTTTGATCTGGCTTGATGGAATCTGGATCTTATTCAGCTCTTGTATTGACTGCCCACATATTGGCCTATAACTAAGCAGCACCTCTGCAAGATGGCTCTTTAAAACATGCAAAGAAACCTCTTGGATGATCTAGTGATAGTCCAACATAATATTTGTAATAGCAACCAATCATATGTCTTTTGGAAGCTTACAAGCCATAAAGGCAGCAATCTTCCCCTTGTTTGTCCCTAACATACTGTAGTCTTAAAATATGCATGGGGTGTCTATTTAGATCTATTCAACAGCTATGAGTCAAGATATCTATTATCCATGCATTTGTTTAATGTTTTAAAACCATGTAAACTAGTGGTCTTATCATCACATCTTGTGACATTACTTCATCCTGGAGTAATGAATCTAATCAGTTAAATTCTGGAAATAAATGTTTTATTTTGTCAGTCCTGATGGTATTGCCAGATGTCTTCATTGAACAGTGCTGGATTTTAGATTTATGGGAGAATGAGAAAAAAAATCTTGTCTCCATTCATAATTTTTACTAACCTCCATGACAGGTCTCCCTTTCTTTCTAAACCAAGTTCCACATGCTTGTCTTTCCTTTTGAGGAACTTGCTTCAACCTGAATCCTTTGATCATTTCAGTCCTACGGTGTCCTTTCCGAGATGGGGTGACCAGTGCACAGTATTTCCAATGTAGGTTTCTATAAAGATGTTGTGATACTATTCATTTTGTTTTCAGTTGCTTCCCTAACTATTCCAAACAAGATGGTGTGCATGGTGCCCCCATCCTCATTTTATCCTCCCAACAACCCTGTAAAGTAGGCTTGCCCACTGTGAGAACACGATGCTGGACTAGATGGGCCTTTGGTCTGATCCAGCAGCCAGGCTCTTTGTATGTTCTCTCCTCCCCCTCCGCCACTCCTAGTTTAATTTTATTCCTCCATAGGAATCTGTTTCCACCTTTTAACAGTTTCTTTAAATAATAATAATAATAACAAAAATAACAATAGCTGGAAACTCTGCTGCAATTCCGTCCCCTTTGCTGTAGGACTTCCTCCCAAGCCCACCAAAAGTTGGGTATCCTTCTCGGAGAAAAGAAGGGGGGGGGAAGCACACTGCACATGAACAGAGGAACTATTGTTTGTTTTTGTTTGTTTTCTCACATATAGGGGAAAGCGGTGAGTCTTGCTGATGACAACAGGTCCTGGGGTTTAGTTCTGGTGTGCCTCAAATCAAGCCCCCTTTGTGATCCCACTGCCCCATAGAAAGGTGATCACATCCAGGCTTCAGACTGTTATGAAGTTCATTCATTCCTAGTGGAATCAGAGTTATGTCTGGGAACTTTAATGAGGCATTAGAGCCTGTTTCCATTGCCAGGGGACTCAGCCCTGGAATAAAGGAAGACAGTGCCTCTGAGCATGTACAAGCTGCTGTACTGCAGCCCTACTGTGTATTTCTAACATTAGAAAGTGGGGCGGGGGGCTTCACATTAGTCTGGGGTCAGAAAATGTGTCTGTTCAGAAATTAATGCCTGCCTTTGTTGTGCTGTCTGTTAACCCCTAACAGACATGAGTGTCTTAAGCATGAACCCTTGGGCAGCGCATTGCTAGAACTGTATTGGTGGGAGCAGGAGCTTCTGTTGCATACTTGTTGTAGGTAGAGTGGGGAGCAGAGCCCCATACGCCAAGCCCCACAGACTTTGCCCTGGCGATTTTCCTGATACGGGAAAAGCATTGCGGTCATTGTCCCTCTCTTATTTAAAGCAGGTTCCCTTTTTCTGACGGCCCCTGCACTGTCGTCATATCTGTAGAACTGTTGTCATACCTGCAGAACCAGCAGAACAGTGAGTGCTTTTCTACCCTATATCTCAGTGGTAGGCTGAGCATGTGCTTTGCATGCAGAAGGTCCTGGGTTCAATCTTTTGCATGTCCTTGTGAAAGGGAAAAAATGTTCTAGGTTGTTTGTGTGACGATCCCACAGCTGGCTCTGTGTGTGTGTGTGTGTGCGTGCGTGTGCGTGTGCATGTGTGGAGTCTTTCCAGCAACCCTTTTTATTGTGCAGGGATATTCTATCATGCCACATGTAACAGTAAAGTTTAATGTTAAAATGAACATAATTTTGATGTAGTTCTTAAACGTTTTTACTTCGAATTCTATTGTTTTCTTACCAAATTTTCACTTTAACCACATGAAACTGTGTATAAATGTAAATACATTTAAGCTGTGCATATGATATTGTTATTTAATGGTGTAATTTTAATTTTGCTAGTTGTTTATGTCACTACTATTACCATTACATTCAGTGATATACGGGAATTATGATTTACGAGTAACATTAGTACAAAAAACATTACTAAGGATTCTATATGGTCTGGTACGGGAGGAGGTCCATGGGGGTGACACCATGAGTTACCGCACTGGGTGACACCAACCCTAGTGACACTACTGGACACCATAGTGTTTCTCAACTTTTTTTTATTTTTTTGTTGCTGGACTACAGTTCCCATAATTCCTGACCATTGGCCATGCTGACTGGGGCTGATGGGAGTTGTAGTCCTGCAACAAAAAAATAAAAAAGGTTGAGAAACACTGCATAGATCACTTTTTTCCTTTGAACATAACTGTTAGTTTAATAATATTTAATTGTTCCTTACAATTAAATGCATTTTGTATTTTTTTGTTTTGGATTGTCCAACTAAGAAAATAAAGTTCATTGGTATTGCTGGTAGTAACAGAGAAGCAATTATTAATTAAATAAGCCAGCAAATGTGTTGGATCATTGAATGGAACAATTATTTGTTAGATGAGGACCTAAATCCAAAAGATGCATGGTTGGATCTTGGTGGTGGTGGAGCCACCTGGAAGCACAATGGTAGTGTGAACCACATCATGACATTTAAGTGTATATTAACCAATAATGTTTTCATGTTTTCTGAAATGCATTTAAATCTTTCAGAGGAACCTAATTCTTGATACCTTAGATGAAGCAATGTGTCTTAGATGAAGCAATGTGGAAATATTAGACACAACTGAAGATTTTTTCCAAATTAAGTATATCATAGCATTTGCAATTTTTCAAAGACTTGGGAAAAAATTCCTGTATTTTTTATAATACGGTTGGCTAATGAGAGTCAGTTCATGTTTCTGTTTTGGAATAAAAGCAACATCTATTCTTTCACAAGATACATTTTAGTGGTTAAACTAATAAGCCTTGGATGTCTCCTTTTTTTAAAAAAAACATTTTGTAAAATGAGCACATGTGAATATTTTATGTATTACAGCTTACCAAAATGTTTTCCTAACCATATTAACAAAATTATGACCTCAGTTTTAATTTTACTTTATTGTTACCGTACCAGTGCTGATTAAAACAGACAGTATCTTATTGTAAAATTCTTTCCAGCAGAATTTTGTAATATGACTAGTTACTGACCATCAGCTCTACTGTCATAGCTATGTAGGCCCTCCCCACAACTCCAAAATAACAATTCAAATTAGAAATGTTATAACATATATTTCATAAAATCAGCAGTAAAATATCTCCAAAGTGTGGTTTCGAGCTTGCTGGATTCAATGCCTTCTTTCACGTATAGAGCGACTCCGCCACCAATACGTCCTTCCCTGTCCTTCCGATATAGTTTATATCCAGGGATAACCGTATCCCACTGGTTTTCTCCATTCCGCCAGGTCTCCGTTATGCTCACTATATCAATGCTCTCCTCTAAGACCAAGCACTCCAGTTCTCCCATCTTGGTTCGCAGGCACCTAGCATTAGCGTACAGGCACTTGTAAGCAGTGTCTCTCTTCAAGTGTCTTTGGCACTTGTGGTTAGGCCTGTGGTAATTTTGCTCTTCTGAATTTATATCCTGTGCCCCCGCTCTCACAATGCCTACTTCTAGGCCTACCCCTTTTAAAATTTCATCATTTCTTTGGTTTTTATCCCAGGGGGGAGGTTTATTCCGAACCGGACCTTTCTCAGCTCCTGTCAAAGAAGCTGAATGTTGGAAGATTCAGGACAGACAAAAGGAAGTACTTCTTTACTCAGTGCATAGTTAAACTATGGAATTTGCTCCCACAAGATGCAGTAATGGCCACCAGCTTGGACGGCTTTAAAAGAAGATTAGACAAATTCATGGAGGACAGGGCTATCAATGGCTACTAGCCATGATGGCTGTGCTCTGCCACCCTAGTCAGAGGCAGCATGCTTCTGAAAACCAGTTGCCGGAAGCCTCAGGAGGGGAGAGTGTTCTTGCACTCGGGTCCTGCTTGCGGGCTTCCCCCAGGCACCTGGCTGGCCACTGTGAGAACAGGATGCTGGACTAGATGGGCCACTGGCCTGATCCAGCAGGCTCTTCTTATGTTCTTAAGGAGTTCCAGAGGCATTTTAATAGGAAATTGTTCAAATATCCTGTTTTTTAGTTTTTCTAATAATTGGGATTTCTTGGAATACATGTGTACCAAATTTCAGGGCCCTGGCTCATCAGGATATATCCTAACAATTTCAACACTACAGTGACTGGGTAAATAAATGAGCCAGACAGACCTACTTTTTAAGATGTCATGGGAAACCTATCTCTCTCAGCTGTCTCATATCATACTGTATGTGGAGGTTCCCACATGATGGAGTGCTCCTGGACTGGAAAAATAAAATGTATATACACAGAAAACTAAGGATGGGCAAACATCTCCCTCTTCACCACAAAGACTGCTTGAGTAGTACAATCATTCCTTAAAAATGATTTCTTTAAAAAAATCCCAATACTTAAAAAAAACCTTGAGGGTGTTTGTGAGAATTTGCAAGGACTGAATGGGGGGGCACTTACTGCTGTGGGGGGGAGAGCTAGTAGCATGAAGGATCAAGGGATTTATCATTGTTTCTGGGCAGAGAAAATCCTTTGACTGTGGCAAGAAACAACTCTTCTGAGCTTGCTAAAAACAATTGTCATTTATTTATTTATTTATTTATTTATTTAATTTATATACCGCCCTAAGCCCGAAGGCTCTCTGGGCAGTGTACATAAAAGATAAAACAAGCACAGTGTATAAGTACAATAAATACAATAAATCAAGAACCAAAAACAAACAAACAAACAATAAAAGAACCAAACAACGTCCAAAATACAAGATAATAGTGAAATACTGTTAAAATACACTTTAACCATCATTTCACCAGACTTGACACTGCTGGCCAGCTGGCCTGCCTGTTTGTGAGCCAGGCTCCTTCCTAATTCTAATTACACCTCCACCTTTGTATTAGTACAGTTTGAGCAGGGGGATTGCTTGCAAAAGAGGGGAGACTAGTTGTGGAAGTGAGGGGGCCTTAAATTCCAACCCATTTCATACTTTGATCAACACAGTAGGTTTGGATCAATGTGAAATAGGTTCCAAGGTTCTTCTTTTTTTTTGAGTGGGTGGGTTTTGTATTTCAAGCCCCCTCCCATTTCAAATGCTTGCTACATCCCTGTAGAAATCTAATTTAGCATGAAGAAGTCTAGGAAAGAATGCTTGTTGACAGCATTTACTTTTCCATATCTGAAGTGCTGTAGTCTAAATCTAGGTTTACCACCTGTTCTGATGTGTGTGGAGAAGTAGACCACATTCAGGCCCAAGTATCTTTATATGTATAATCATATTTAAGTGCTTTGCTACTGTGTATTTTGTTGTATTGGTTGAATTTAATTTTTCCTCTATGCTAAATAATTCAACTTTTTCACTTCACTGTATAAACATATGCATTCAGTTTTGGACTCAAATTCTGTGAAGCAATCTTGCTGTAATCATATCCTTAAAATGCACAAAATGTTTTTGCAATATGTGTGTGTGAGGCGTCCTTCCCTGGCTCTCCCTGTCAGGTTCCTACCTGCTCGTGGTTACTGCCTGTCTCTAGGCACCACCAGGGACTCCACCAGTCCGGACCGCACTCTCTTATGGTTTACCTATCCGCTCTAGCACAGATCTCAACAGATCCCCCTGCTAGGCAACCACCAGTAACGTCCCAATACTAGTATTCCTAGAGACTCTGAATACTGGTATTGTTATTCTCTTCACCGCTGCCACCATTTGTTACAGTTCCCCTTCAGCCTTGGTCATTACCTTACCCTCCCTTCTGGTCTGTGAAACCCCAGCCAAGGATCAGGCCTTTGGTAAACCAAATTAAGTATTTATTACAGATAACAAAGCTAACAAGATTAACAAGATTTCTTCTTAAGGCACATAAGCATATGGTTTTACTCAATACTAATCCGAACTCCACCTTCCTCCTGGCAAACAACTCTCTAAACCCCACCAAGCAACCCACTCAGTTCTCTTCTCCCCCCCGATTCCACTCTCACTCTTCCTTTTATACATTCAGCCATTTTAAACACTCAGCCAATCATCTCGCATTCTACTGCCCATTCACTCCCCCTCCTCTTTCACTCCACTTACCATGTATCTTCTAAAACAACAACACTTACCATATATACATTGATATAGGAACGTCACAGTGTGCCCTTGAGTCCTGCTCATTTTCAATCTTTATAAAACTTCAACTATGGAGTGTGTGTGTGTGTGTGAGTGAGTGAGTGAGTGAGTGAGTGAGAATTCACACAAACAGTTAAACCCTGAGACCCCAAGATAATCATTAAGTAAATTACTCCCACTTTAAAATAGGTAGGCAAGGCCTGCTCAGTCCTGTCCTCTGATTTCACCTCTCCCTCTCACTAAATTTGCCCATTTTTTCTTGTCAAACAAGAAACTAGGGTTCTCAAATGGCATCCTGGAGAGCAAGTGCTTGGAAAGGTCATGTCAGAAACTGCTTTTAGTTCAAAAAAGAACTGGTTCCAGTTCCAGTTTGTCCTTTTATAAAATAAACTAGTTCACTTCAAGTTCATCCAAATGAATGTTTTAGTTCATAAAAAGTTCATATTGGCATATTTACCCTCAGTATTCAGAATGTTACAAGCTGCTGTACTGAAGTATAGGGGCCAAAAGTAAACCAGGAGCCACATATAAGTAATAAAATGTCTGACAGACATAATGTCAACAGGCAAAGCTTTCCCCATAATTGTATTTCCATACTAGAAAAGCCTTACCCTGTTTAATTTGTGCCAGGCACACAGCTGTTAATGCATCTGGTGGCAGGCCAGCTCCAGTCACTCTTGGATGAGACCGATTATCTGGATGCATTTCAGTCTGGTTTCAGGCCTGGGTTTGGCACGGAAACAGCCTTGGTCACCCTGTATGATGACCTCTGTCGGGAGAGAGACAGGGAGTGTGACTCTATTGATTATCCTTGATCTCTCAGTGGCTTTCGATACTATCAACCATGATATCCTTCTGGGATGACTGGCTGAGTTGGGAGTGGGAGGTACTGCATGACGGTGGTTCTGCTCCTACTTGGCAGGTCACCTCCAGAAGGTGGTGCTTGGGGAACATTGCTTGGCACCCTGAACTCTCCAGTATGGGGTTCCACAGGGGTCAGTTCTGTCCCCCATGCTGTTCAACATCTACATGAAACCATTGGATGCGGTCATCCGGAGCTTTGGAGTGTGCTGCCATCAGTATGCTGACGACAGCTTCAATGTGCTGAACCAGTGCCTGGCTGCGACAATAGACTGGATGAGGGCTAATAAACTGAGGCTCAATCCAGACAAGACTGCTAGTGGGTGGTTGTTCTGACTGGATGGTGGATGTCTAACCTGTCCTGGATGGGGTTGCACTCCCCCTGAAGGAGCAGGTTCGTAGCTTGGGGGTTCTCCTAGAACCATCCCTGTCACTGGAGGCTCAGGTAGTCTTGGTGGTACGGAGTGCCTTCTACCAACTTTGGTTGTTGGCCCATATCTGGACATGGATAACCTGGCTTCAGCTATCCATGCTCTGGTAACCTCCAAGTTAGATTACTGCAATGCACTCTATGTGGGGCTGCCTTTGAAAATGGTTCAGAAACTGCAGCTTATGCAAAATGCAGTGGCCAGATTGGTAACAGGGACCAGACTGTTCAAACATATAAAACTGATTCTGGCCTGCTTGCATTGGCTGCTTGTGTTTCCGAGCTCAATTCAAAGTGCTGGTTTTAACCTATAAAGCCTTCCATGGCTTGGGACCACAATACCTGATGGAACACCTCTCCTGACATGAACCCACCCGTACACTACACTCAACATCCAAGGCCCTCCTCCAGGTGCCTACTCGGAGGGAAGCTCAGAGGATGGCAACAATGGAGAGGGCCTTCTCAGTGGTGGCACCCAAATTATGGAACGATCTGCCTGACGAAGTGCGCCTGGCGCCAACACTTTTATCTTTTTGGCGGCAGGTCAAGACTGTCCTCTTCTCCCAGGCATTTTAGCATGTGTTTTTAAATTGTTTTTTTAAGTGTTTTTAAATTGTATATTTGTATATTTCTTTTTAATGTTTTTAATTGTTGTAAACTGCCCAAAGAGCTTTGGCTATGGGGCGGTATACAAATGTAATAAATAATAATAGTAATAATAATCTTTCACTTTGTTCTTGTACCTGAACTTCTTGCTGTCAGCTGCTCCTATTGGAAGAGAGTGAATCTCTTCAGCAGGGAAGATACAGAATATGCTTTACATTCCATCCTTCTGATTGCTTAGCAGCAGTAACTAACAGACCAATCCAACTCATGGGAAGCCAGTGGAAGGGGTGTCAGCAGAAGAGGAGCCAGCGGGAAGGTCCATAGCATCCAATTGCCATTTGGGAGCTACTGGACCGGCTGAATGGGAGCTGCATGAGAGAACCAGAAACTGAAAGCTGGCTCTCACAAATACCCCGGTCGGGGAGTAAGTGCTCTCCATCGACACCCATTGTAATTATTTTCTTAGACCTACCTTTTTCTTGGAGTAACTTTGGCCTAGATGAGGACCTGCAGGAACGCTCTGAACACACGTTTGATGTGGCCTAAGTCCTCCCTCCCATGACTCTTGCTCTAGCATGCCCTGGAATGCCCCTTTTGGGGGCCTTCTGTCTGCTTCCGCTGGCTTTCCTTCTGCTGGGCTGGGCTTTCCTGGCAGAACCCTGATTGAGCCAGCAGAGTCCTGGTTCCACAGTGCCTGAGCTGGGATGAGGGGCTTCTGGTGGAGTCCTGCTGAGCTGGGACCCTGCCAGCTCAGCCAGGGGTCCACCATCCAATTCCCCTCAGTCCAGAGTAAATAACAGTTGGATTGCACCCTAAGTGACTAAGTGCCTCCTTATCTGCCTAATAAGCATTAGAAAATTGCCTCCAAGTTTTGCTTTCTAATGTTCTTTATAGATGTCCAGCTGACTTTCTTATTTAAATGAAAGCTAAGAGTCTGAGTTTCCTACTTGGTGGGGGGGGGAGGGAATGAATGTGAAGATGACCTAACAAGTGTTCAATTTTTTACAACAAATGACATTAATTCACCTTTCGTTCACCCAACAATTATGGGAACTACATTTAGGTGTAGTTCAGAGATTTTTGAACTTTGTTCAACTGAACTAGTTAATTCCAAGCACAGTGGAGAACACCTCCCCTTTGCCTTTATACATCTCATATGAAGCAGGAGCCAAGGCAGCTTCTGAAACCCATCCCTTACCTCTTTCCGTAATTTGCCCCTCCTCCACTTGCTGTGAAGCAGAGAAGGGGAAGATTAAAGGAACGGGAGGAGAAAATAGGAGAAGCTAAGCTGCCTTGTCACCTGATCCATAAAGGTACAGATTGGATATTTGGCTCAGCACATGGCAAGCTTAAACTCCTACTCAGAGGTGCAGTGAATGGCAGATAGGAGGGATACAATCTTATAAACCAGCCTGGGTAGCCCCTGCTACATGTTTGTAGTAAATACGAACATTAGTGTACAGGCTTGGTTGCACAGCTCTTTTGCCACCACAAATTGCAACTGTCATATCTCAACCCTTATATCCAAAAGATTGTACTGGTGTTGCTGTACCAAAGTATACCGTGTAATTCTGATTATTGTGGCAAATAATTTAATGGGCTTTTGTTAAAACCAGATTTTAGCCGGTGTAAGCTAGCACCAATGATATTGACTGCACTGCAAGAATAATGCAAGAGAATTTTCTTATATATTTAACCATTGAAATTAAGTATCACATACTTAATAGGCTCTAATGGCGAAGCTAGAACTAGCAGAAATCCTCAATGACTTCTGGATTAGATCAGAGAAATGTGATGGAGTTGATAGAAATCTAACCTAAAATCTGATTGATAGATCTCTCGTTTGAATTCATTGGCTTAAGAAGAAACTGAAATGGGTGTTGCCAATTAAAAATGGATGCTGTAGGGCTGAACTACAGAAATTACCAGGAATTTAAAGAATATCTCCCTCCCCCAAATAAAGTACCTCTGAAGTGGAATCCACACACCTCCTTCACTTGATGACAAATCATGTACAAAGTTAAAATGACACAGCACTATCAGAAAAATCTAGATTTGGAAAACGTATCTTTCCTCATATGTTCACTTAAAATAAAAAAGCTAGCAGACCTGCACAGTCTAACTTTCTGAAGCTGAACACAGCACATCTTTGTCAGCCCAGCTGGAGGCTCATAAACCACCTGCTTTTGATGCATGCATGGAAGTACAAAAAGGGAGGCTGGCAGACCTTGATACATGTCTAGTGGGTTGTGTTCAACTTGATGGGTTACAGGATGTGCAGGCCTGTGTTTTAGAGAGAAGAGAATAAAATCTTGATTCAGATTCACAGTTAGTTGCTTATAGTTTTCCAAGGGCATCTTTTAGCCCAATCCTATACAAATTTACTTGGAAGTAAGTCCTTCTGAGTTACAGATTGATAAATCTGTCAATTTCGGTTTCTCTTTGGCTCTCATTTTTCTGATCTTTGTTTCTCCACATTTTCACGTCATTTTGCACTTTATTAAATAAAAGTCCATATGGAAATTCATCAGCATTTTCATATACGTTTCTTCCTAATATATACATTTGTAATGCAATTTTGACAAATATACACATCTTTGCAAGCCAATGTTCCCTAATATATTGTATTTTGTATGTTATTTTCTAATATATGCATTTTTATGCACACTTTACCCTAGTATACACTTTTTTGTACACTTCAACTTGGCTTGAGACCTTCATTACAAAATTAGGAGAAGTGCATATTTTGAAGGATGTCTGTGTTTCTGCTTGGGTATGATTTTGGAAAGTGCAAATTAGGTAGGTTTGTCTTTAATTGTGAACTAAATTGAATTTCTTCACCATGCCTGCACTGTCTTTAATTGGGCTTATGCATCAGATTGAAGTCCTAGTTAGACGAGACTGCAAAATTTTAAGTGATTTTGGCAAGAAGTAGTTTTTATACACAGACACTGGAAGTAATGATACTGACTGAACATTTGGTAAGATTAATGGTATGACTGAAAAGTATTTGGCAAAGACAATACCAAAAATGCCTCTAAAGTCCATGCATTTCAGAATGTTGGCATTGTTAATCAGAAAAGCTACGAAGATTGATTTATGGCACCCCATTGGGTAGCAGTGTAATGATCATTAAGGAGCAAGCAAACTTTATTGAAAACAAATCTAGAATGACATTATGTGCTGAAAAGTCTTTGAAATAGTGTTTCCAAACATGTCTGACCGTATGTTCCTATTCCCTTGAGTCACATCCCTAATTCATGATTTCATTTGGGTTATATTCTGTGAATGTTCAGAGGCAATCTTCTTCACTTTTAGTATCATTATCTCAATGCTCTGGTCTAGATCTCTCTCTCCCTCTCCCCCCCCAATTCTAATTATTGCAATCCTATTGTTACTATGCTTCCTCAGGGCACCTATCTCTATGTGTGTCTAAAACTTACTTGTAATCAATAAAAAAAGTGAAAACAACATTTTTCATGATCATGGAATAAGCCCTTCTAAAACATAGATGATGGGGCGGGGGAGGTTACTGCAGCACTAGGGAAGCCTCTTCCCCCTGCAGCCCTGGCTTTATTTTGCTGGAGAACAGGCTCCTGTCAGACTGGTTGAACTGACCCCAAATTAATGTTTTATTTTTAATTTGAAAGCAATACACTGAAGAACTCTATAAAAGAGATGCAAGGATGACAAATTCTTTCATGGAGGAACTGTATGATGAAGAACCAGAAACTTTAGAATGTGAAGTGAAAGCTGCTTGGGAACTTGGGAGAAACAAATCACCAGGAACAGATGGCATACCAATAGAGTTGCTATAAGCTACTGAGACCGAATCTGTCCAAATTTTGACAAAAATTTGTCAACAAATATGGAAAACAAAACAATGGCCCACAGACTGAAAGTGTTCAATATACATCAGAATTCCAATGAAAAGGGATCCCAGAGAATGCAGTAATTATTGAACTATTATCTTAATATCCCATGCAAGTAAAGTAATGCTCAAGATTCTTCAACAAAGGCTTTTACCATATATGGAGCAAGAAGTGCCAGATGTCCAAGCTGGATTTAGAAAGGGAAGAGGTAAATCAGAAAAAGACTAGGCCTGGGGAGGGAAGCTATGAGAGAACTAGAAAATGTCCTCAAATGCAAAGATGTATCACTGAACACTAACGTCAGGATCATTCAGACCATGGTATTCCTGATCTCTATGTATGGAAGTGAAAGTTGAACAGTGAAAAAAGCAGATACAAGAACAATTCATTTGAAATGTGGTGTTGGAGGGAGAAATAACAATAATTTAAGATACGCAGGTGATACCATACTACCAGCAGAAACCAGTAACAATTTGAAACGAATGCTGATGAAACTTAAAGAGGAAAGCACAAAAGCAGGACTACAGCTGAACGTCAAAAAGACTAAAGTAATGACAGCAGAAGATTTATGTAACTTTAAAGTTGACAATGAGGACACTGAACTTGTTAAGGATTATCAATACTTTGGTATGGTCATTAACCAAAATGGAGACACTAGTCAAGAAATTAGAAGAAGGCTAGGCCTGGGAAAGGCAGCTATGAGAGAACTAGAAAAGGTCCTCAAATGCAAAGATGTATCACTGAACACCAAAGTCAGGATCATGCAGACCATGGTACTCCCAATCTCTATGTATGGATGTGAAAGTTGGGCAGTGAAAAAAGCGGATAAGAGAAAAATCAACTCATTTGAAATGTGTTGGAGGACAGCTTTGCAGATACCATGGACCGTGAAAAAAACAAATAATTGCATGTTAGAACAAATTAAACCAGACCTATCATTAGAAGCTAGAATGATGAAACTGAGGTTATCATACTTTGGACACATCATGAGAAGACATGATTCACTAGAAAAGAAATAATGCTGGGAAAAACAGAAGGGAGCAGAAAAAGAGTAAAGCCACAGACCTGAACTTACAATATCTGAACAGGGTGGTTTATAACAGATGCCATTGGAGGTTGCTGATTCATAGGGTCACCGTAAGTCATAATAGACTCGAAGGCATATAATAACAACAGATTTTTAATTTAGAAAAATTATATCTGCACTTTTCTAATGTATTTGCATCACTCATGATGCATCACCATTCCCTTAAAGAAACAGAACAATAACATTAAAATGGAAACAGGCTTGGCAGATAAGAAACAGATTTTAAAACAAAATTCTACTATAGGTATGGGGAACCTTTGAGCCCTCCAGAAGTTGCTGAACTGCAGCTCACATAATCCATGCCTATTAGACATGCCTGCTAGGGCTGATGGGAGTTGCAGGCCTGCAATATCTGGAGGGTCATCAGTTGCCCAGTCTTGTTCTACAACTTAAAAACGGTCTGTTTGGCAAGACAGAGGCTTGCAGAAGTGAAAAGTTTTAACCAAATAAATTTCATGGTGTAAGACAACCTTCCCAAAGCTGGTGCCGTCCAGATATGTCCTCTGAGGCCCTGTCTTTCATCCCAGCCAATCGTGTCTCTGACGTGGATGGGCAGGGCCAGCCTTAGGGGTGAGCTAGCTGGGCAGTTGCCCAGTGCTGAGCTGAGGGGGACAACAAGCTGAGGTGAGGAAAGTGCCAAGTTGAGCTCAGCACCTGTGTTTTTTTGAATGTACACTCTGCAAAGGGAAGAAGGCTGAAGAAGAAGCTACAGCCTGGGAGACTCTAGTCTATAGTGATACTGTCCCTTCAGGACTAGCTGTACCACTCCAACAGAGGGCCTGCTTCTTGTAGGTGAGTGAGAAAGGAATTGGAGCTCAGGGAGGAAAATTTGCAGCCGGAGCCATTTTGTGTGTATGCTGAACGTAATAAAGAATATAGGCCTGCAATTGCATGAAATTCGTTCTGTGAGAACTACCTAGACATGACAGAGTTTGACAGATACTTGATTGGAATCCTACAACTGGAGAAGCAAATAAGAAGTAGCTTGCTCTGGATCCTTTTCATAGACATTGCTGGGGAAAAGCCTGGGAGTAGCAGGGTCTGTTACCCTATGTTTTGCAGTTCTGCACAAGCTATACAGCTTGAAAACACTGCCAGGCTGCCCAGAGGGAGAGGACAACTTTGCCAGTTTGCCCCAGGCCTCCACAAAGCAAGAGGTCCCCTGCCTGAGGTCTGTGTATACCATTGCCCCCTGACCTGATCCTGCCACATTGCTCACCAGAATTCTTGGTATTTTAAAATTTATCATTTTCATAAAAAGAGGAAATGGTATATTAGAGTGTAAGATGACACTGGATCTCAATTTGTAATTGTGACATAATGAGACCTCTCCATGATGAAATAAATATTTTACATGGTTGTGTATGAAACAGAATACATGCTAATTTGAGGCTTAAACTGGCTGTAAAACATATCCTTGGGAGGCTGAAAGGGAGGGGCCTGCTTATAAGCTAGGTCTGCAACCCAACTGTAAAATTGTAAATGTACTGCCTTCAAGTCAATTCTGACTTATGGCAACCCTATGAATATGGTTTTCATGAGGCTGAGAGGCAGTGACTTGTGAGGCATGTGAGCTTCATGGCTATGTGGGGATTCAAACCCTGGTCTCCCAGGTCATAGTCCAACACCTCAACCACTACACCACATTGAGCCTAAAACCAATCACGATTGGGTAAAAAAAAAAATTTATGTCTAGTCAGCAATAGAGGTAAGATTGGTCACACAGGCTTATGATTGGCCCAGGTCAAGTCGACCTAGTTACAGAGTTTGCTGTAAGGAGAGAAGAAACGGGAAGGCTTTAAGGAGGGATTCTTTGGCAGAGCAGGTGGCCAGTTCTTGTCACAGAAAGAACTCCAGGCCCACCGGGGAAAGAGTTAAAACAGTGAGTGAGTGAACACAATCTAAGATTTCCAGGCATGGTGTCACTAGAGAGTAATATGGCAGTTACCACAAGGAACGAAGAACATTTAATAGGGTTGCCAGGTCAGAAGCATCCCAAACCTTGAGATTTCAGGGGTGGGCCCTAGTGATGTCACAGGGGCAGGTCCTAGTGATGTCATTAAGCGTGATACATTACTCATCAACCACAGTTACTTCGACCATACAATTAAAACAAATTCCTGATTGGAAATTAAGATAGAAATCTTAGTTAAAAAATGGAGCCTGGGTAGGGAACATTTGATTGCTGTAAACTGCCCAGAGAGCTTCGGCTATGGGGCGGTATACAAGTGCAATAAATAAATAAATAAATAAATTTAGACTACTGGCAAGAAGGGTTTAAGTGCCAGACAAGTCGCTAGAAGGCCATTGTAGGAAGAAAGGAGCCTCGTTTTGTGGAGATGTTAGGTTGGAGCACTCAGGAAAAAGAAGGGTGCCCCCAAAGGCTGCAATTCTAAACACATGTACTAAGGGAATAAGCCTCATAGAACTCAACAGGACTTACTTCTGAGTAAATATAGTTTGGATTGTGTTGTTGGTAAAGCTTGACTAGGAATCCTCTGCAAAGATATCCATATCCAAGCATAGTTGGCAACCACTTGCCTGAAATGCCCTGTCCCCACCTTTTAACATGGCTGCAAATTTCTTTACAGATGTGACCCTTCACTTCAGAAAGAGGTCTCAGAAATGAGCAAGAGTAAGAATATTCTCTACCCTTTTCTGTCTACCTTGTAGGCTACTATAAACTCACTTTGACAGGCATCCAATTCCAGTGATTAATAATTGATGAAAACACACATGGTTTGGTCTACCTTCACAGGCAGCATCCTGAGAACAACAATTGCAGCCAGTATGTGGGCAACAAACAAACCATCATGCAACCAACAAGGTGCATCATCAGTGGGTTTAAGGAGGTTGAGCTGACCACATGGAACCACTGTTATTGCTTCTATGGATGTAAAGGAGTGCGGTAAATTAAATGCAAATAGAAAAAGGGGAAAAAAGACAGTGATGATTTTCTAAATCCAATACCATATCAACTAGGGTTGCCAGGTTCAGGGCCTGAGACTGATCCTGTATCTTTAGGAGAAGAGAAAGTCAGCCAAGTGCAGGTGTTCTTGCAACCCTGTAATGGGAAAAACCACAAGGTGGAATTCTCCCTTCCCCCTGCACAACTTTTAAAGATACAGAAGACCTCTTGGTTGCCAGGCCCAGCCTCCAAGAGGTCTTCTGTATCTTTAAAAAAAAGGGGGGGGGAAATGGTTAAGAAGTCAGCCTTTACTACAGAAATGCACATTTATTTCTCAGTTCCCGCCTGCCCCCAAGAGCTGCTGCAACTTGAGGTCAGGCTACTATGTTCTCATTTTCCCCTTTGTCAACTCAAAACATCATCCCTCCATTCCCTGCTCAAGTATAGAATGGCAGGGGAAAAGCACAGGGCAGGGAGGGGGTGGTGGCTGTCTGCTCAAGTGTAGGGAAGGATGGCAGAGAGAGAGAAGGAACGCCACTTAATGTCTAATTGTTTAAGTGAGATGTTTCATGCCTTAGAGGTTCTATCGGTGAAGAGAACTGTGCTCAAAGGTTTGGATTACTACAGCGAGATGCTACATGATAAAAGAAAAAAGGCAAGCCAGGCATCCCTGGATTCATTTTGGAAGAAGCCTTTTAGTGGTCTGTAGGATGTTCAAAATGTCTTTGTTTATTTATGCAAGGTTTACCTGACCTGGTTGTTTCATTTCAGACATGCATATTGTTAGTTTTGAAAAATTGTTTGCTGAAACATGTTGAACTGCTCTTCTTTTTTGTGGTGTAGGAATCTATCCCTCTTCTTTCCATGTTATTCCTACCTCTAGAACCAAAGTTTCTGTTAAAAATGTAATGCCCAGGAATGCATGTACATTAACTGAGGTATCACTGTAATGAATTTCAGAATGTGAAATGCTCCTGAATAAGCATCCTAACATTTACATCCACACATCAAATAAAAATAAAATCTTTTCAAGTTATTATCGAGACTGACGGAAAATATTTCTTCTCAAATAAATCTCATTTGCCTTCATTTTATCAAGTTCTCTTGCTTTATTTTTACCAAGCTGCATTGACTCTTAACAAATTAATCCTCACAAACCTCACTGGAAGACATCAGTCTCCCTCAATTATAAGTCACAGGGAAACATATGATTATACAGCCACGAGAGTGGCTGTATACTATAGTCAGTAGGGATTTTTTGCATTCTACCATGTTAAATGAAAATACCCACCCACCCATTTCTGGTGCTTTCTATAGTCCCAATTCAAAACAAAAACGTACAAGTCTTATACTGTTGGATTCAGAATCGCTTGCTCTACAACTCTGGAAGTTTTCTTGGTAATATCATTGATTAGCAGTGACAGCAACAGTAGTGGACTGATTGCACTAGATATTGGGAAACATGATAGAGATGTATGAAATTATGATTGGTGTGGGTAAAGTGAACAGGGAGATACTCTCCCTCTTATAATATTAGAACCTGGGGCCATCCAATGAAGCTGAATGTTGGAAGATTCCGGACAGACAAAAGAAAGTACTTCTTCACATAGTGCATAGTTAAACTATGGAATTTGTTTCCAACTTGGATACCTTTAAAAGAGGATCAGACAAATTCATGGAGAATAAGTCTATCGATGGCTGTGCTCTACCTCTACTGTTGGAGACAGTATACCTCTGAACAGCAGTTCCTGGTAATCACAAGCAGTAAAAGTGCTGTTGCACTTATGTCCTGCTTGTGTGCTTCCCAAAGGCACCTGACTGGTCACTGTGAGAAGAGGATGCTAGAGTAGATGTTGGCCTGATCTAGCAGGGCTTTTCTTATGCTCTTATGTGACACTGGACATGCAGATGCCACTAAAAACAGGAGTGCCATTTTGATTTCTCCCTTCTCATGGTAACATTTCCTTGCCTCCATCAGCAAGAGCCAATGTTATGGGTCAGACAGGGAATTGAACAACATGGTATGCTTGCCTAAAAGTTATAAGGGGAGAATTTCCCTTGAGGCTAATATTTTTGGAGGAAACCTCATTGTGTGTCACATCTAGTTCTGCTCTAATTCATTGTGTTACAAAACCAAAGCACGGAAATGTACTTTGAAAACCTTTCTTTCTTTCTTTCTTTCTTTCTTTCTTTCTTTCTTTCTTTCTTTCTTTCTTTCTTTCTTTCTTTCTTTCTTTCTTTCTTTCTTTCTTTCTTTCTTTCTTTCTTTCTTTCTTTCTTTCTTTCTTTCTTAAATGGGATGTGATAAACCTGCCTGTGGATCTTGAGCCTAGTTTTGCCTTGAAATTGAGCCTAGAAATGTATCTCTCCCAAGACTGGGACTGTATGAGGCCCAATAGTGGAAAAACAGATACAAAATAGGAGTGCTGTCTTAATTCATGATCGTTCTAGCAATGAGTAGAGACTGTTAGTAGTTACCTCACAATCTCTGCTTTATGTAATGAAGGGGGAAAGTGGCATGAGCTATTGAAAGGAAGCGAAGGAATCTGACCAACTCAGTTTACTGTATACAATGTTAAAGCCACATTGACAACTTCTGGTGGCAAAGAAGATTGCCACGGTCAGCTACACACCTGGTTTAGATTTTTCTATCCAGTTTGGAAGTAGACTCTGAAACCCCCAGGTTGTGATAAGTGTTCCATTGCTTACAAAAAATATCTGAGAAAGGAGATGGCAGGTTTCTAATTTCCTCCCTAAGGAATATATTTCTTATGCTTAAACATTCCAGGTCAATGATGCTCTGTTTTAAAATGTGGGACATAATTCTGCATCAGCATGGAGTCTTTATTTCTGATATTACATTCAAGAAGCATGTGTGTACTCTACATCAAAAGGAAAAAAATAACAAAACCCAAATTCTCTTCCAAGGGGAGCTGAACTTTGCAGCCTAAATAAATTATATGAACAATGAAATTTTGCTTATTTTTCCACAATTTATTTTGCTTCTCTTGATCACAGGAGAAGAAAGCTATGGAAAACAGTGATCAATGGAACACTGGAAGTCATGGTTATCCAATGAAGTTGAATGTTGGAAGATTCAAGACAGACAAAAGAAAGTACTTCTTCACACAGTGCATAGTTAAGATATTGAACTTACACTTCCAAAGGAGGCAGTGATGACCACCAATTTGGATGGCTTTACATAGAAACATAGGACGCTGCCTTATACCAAGTCAGACCATTGTTCCATATAGTTCAGTATTATATAGCCACGAGAGTGGCTGTATACTATAGCCAGCATGGATTTTTCACATTCCACCATGTTTAATTGAATATACCTCCATGCCATTCTGATCCTACCCATAAGCTCCTTTCATAACAAAATTTCTAGTCCTGAACTCAGAAACACTTCCTTAACAACCCTCTTAAGTTTTCTTTATGATACACAAAACACTCAGAGAAAATCAAGACTTTAAAGTCTGAAACGAGTAAAAAAAGTCCAGACTCCTATTGGACTTTTTTCTGACAGTGGTGTCATAATTTGTTGAAATTAATTAAAAATCAGTCATGTTCACAGAGTACCTGTAATCCTATTACTTACTTTGCCCCATACTCTGAAGGTTTAAAAGGTACTTTAAACTTTAAAAGGTTTTTAAAAATGCATGGCTGATTTTTATTTAATTTAAGAAAAGTAACATTGGAATCTATAATAGCGCAGTCAGTTTTCTAAAAGTCAGACTAACAGCTGCTTGGCTTGTCAATATGACTTTTGAGTGACCAACTTTTTCTGTTTGCATTTCATTTGTGTCTGACCTTACTCCCTTACATCCATAGAAACAACAACAGTGGTTCCATGTGCTCAGCTCAACCTCCTTAAACCCACTGATGATACACCTTGTTATTTGCATGGTGGTTTGTTTTTTGCCCAATAGTGGTAAAAGAGAATTCACGTACTGGGAAGTGTGGCTTCAATTGCTGTTGTTCCCAATCTACTGCCTCTGAAGGTAGACCAAACCATGTATGTTTTCTCTCTGTCAATTATTACTCACTGGAATTGGGTTGGCTGTCAAAGTGAGTTTATAGCAGCCCACAGAGTAGGCAGGAAAGGGTAGGAAATCTTCTTAACTCTTACTCATTTCTCAAACCTCTCTCTGCAGTGAAGGCTCAAGTCTGCAAAGAAGTTTGGGGCAGCCATGTTAAAAGGCAGGCAGGGCATTCCAGGCACAGGGTTGCCAGCCCTGCTTTGATATGGATATCTTTGCAGAGGATCCCTAGTCAAGCCTTACCAACAGCACAATCCTAACAATATCTACTCAGAAGTAAGTCCTGTGGGGCTTAGTCTCTTAGTAAGTGTGTTTAGAATTGCAGCCTTCAGGGGCATCCATCTTTCCTCCTGAGTGCTCCCATCTAACATCTCTGCAACACCAGGTTTTCTTCCTACAATGGCCTTCTGGTGATTGGCTTGGTCTGAGGGCACTTAAACCCTTTTTGCCAGAAGCAAGTAGGCTACATTAAATGCAGGGGTGTGGAGTCAGTACGCCAAACCTTCAACTCCGACTCCTCTATTTTTCTACTGTCCAACTCCGACTCCAACTCCACCCAGAATTGCTTCCAACTCCACAGCCCTGGAAAGGGCTGTAAATGTCTTTTTAAATTGGAAGCTCTCATAGGAGCATTTTTATCGCTGCCTGAATATGCGCTGATCTTGGCATCACAGCATTTGAATTCATCTGGGTCCTGTGTCATACACTGACACACAAAATGTTTTCCATCTTGAGTTATGGTGAAATGCTCAACTACAGCTGATTTCATGGGAAGCTTGTTTGACATTTTGAATTTATATTTTAAAAAATTTGTCAATCAAAATTTATTTTGAAGCCGGAGTCGGAGTCTGTACATTTCTACCGACTCCGACTCCACCCAAAATTGCTTCCGACTCCGACTCCATGACTTCGACTCCACAGTCCTGATTAAATGTTCCTTACCCAGTCTTTCTAAGCAGGTGAGAAGGAATGATCCCATCATTTCAGCTGGACCTGGAAACACCCTCATTTAGCTAAGATTTCTATCTTAATTTCTAATCAGAGAATTTTTTTTGTTTGAGTGGTATGCACCAAGCACTTTTGGTTGATGCTTAATGTATCATTCCTAATGACATCACTAGGACACACCCTATGACATCACTAGGGCCTGCCCCTGAAATCTCAGGATTTGGGATGCTTCTGACCAGGCAACCCTAGTACAACATACAATCAGGAGTCACCTTACAAGCCTAAGTAGATAAAAATGATCAGATAAAGAGACATCCTCATGGATATCTTACAATTACCATGGTAGAACAGTAAAAAATAAAAACTTTAAAGAGGTATAATTCTAAAATAAAAGGAAAAATATAATAAAATAATCTTTATAAAGCAAACTACTGCCCCCCAGCCACTGAGGAAAACAA
The DNA here is from genome assembly GCF_030035675.1 of Rhineura floridana. NCBI lineage: Eukaryota > Metazoa > Chordata > Lepidosauria > Squamata > Rhineuridae > Rhineura > Rhineura floridana. The sequence goes on from NC_084483.1 coordinate 61,318,183, forward strand.
TCTACTATATCTCCTACTACACCTCCTACAAAACTTCATTATTCTGAGTGAAGGCATTAGCCTCAGCAGAAACACAGTCTCTTTGTAGGCAGAGGTATGGACTCCTCCCCTTTAACAACAGGTGTAGGCTTCCAAAGGCACTTTGGGGTAAAAGGGGCAGGGCAGGTCTCCTCCCAGACTGACAGAGCTTTTGCAGCGAACTCCTTAACCAGGCAAGGCCTCAGCAGAAACACAATCTCTTTATAGGCAATACCCTCTCCCCACTCATAGATGCTTTTAACTGAAGGAACAAAATTTTGGAAAATTTGTAGTTTGAACCTACAAGAGGATTAAGATGTGATTCCATCAAAGTTATGTACTTTTTAGTGATATCAATGGGGAAAGTGAAGCACATCCACATCCATAGCTGGGAAGCTGCTTTGAGCATGGTGGATCACAAAATGCCTAGGTCTATTTTAAAGAGAATTCATGCTTGAATGAAAAGGCTTTCAAGGGGTTGTTCTTTTCTTTTTTTTTAAACTAATTCTGTAGCATAAACATAAACTCACTTGAGATCTCAAAAAGATGCAAGGAAAAAGTTGGTAGTGAAACTTGTTTATTTTATGCCAAAATCAAAGGAAACCAAAGAAATTGCATGTAATGCTCACAATTTATTTTCAATATCAACTATGATGTGGTGCAGTATGAATAGAGAACACTTTATATGTTCCTTGCATAAGGAATGACAAGCAAATAAAAAACAATCTGGAGTAAAACCTCAAATAAAGTTTTGCTTTTGCAAAACAAACCATTTCACAATTCCTGAAGGCAGGATATTACAAAGCAATAAAGATAGAAATCTGGCTGTGATGTCCTCACACAAGTCACAGTGGCTTTAAGGCATGGGCGTCTATTCTAAGGCCTAGCAACTATCCCAGTAAACACTGACTAGGCATAGGTTCCTAAGTGCTTTACAGGAGTGCAGCCTTAGGTAAATTCCCTTGAAATAAAAGGATGACTAGATACAAAATAGCAGCACACATTTTTCCATCCCAACCTGTTTGTGTCCCATCCATTTAAGCTGCTTTCCTGTATGGAAGAATTATTTTTCTGTCTAGGCTTAAATAATTCAAAGGCATGTCAGTGAGCTACTTACTTAGCATGCTTTCCTGACTCATTCTGAAGCATCTTGGCAGGGTGAGCATGCCAGTCTTTTTCCTTTATTATACAGCCATGAGAGTGGTTGTATACTATAGTCGGCGTGGATTTTTCACATTCCGTAATGTTAAATTGAAAATACCTCATGCCATTCTGATGATTCCCATAAGCTCATTTCAAAACAAAACCTTACAAAACTTGTAGTCCTGAAGTCAGAAACGCTTGCTTAACAACCCTCTAAATTTTCATGGTGATACACAAAACAATCAGAAAGAACCAAGAGTTCAAAGTGTAAAAAGAGAGAGAAAGCAGTTCCCTTTTGGACTTTTTTCTGTCAGAGCTCTCATAATCTGTTGAAATTCATTAAAAATCAGCCATGTTCACAGAGCACTAGTAATCCTAATACTGACCTTGCCCCATACTCTGACCTTCATCTTCTGCAGTTTAAAAATTAAAAAAAAATGCCTGGCTAATTTTTAAATAATTTAATACATTTTGGCTTGGACCCTGTGATAAGCCCAGGCATGCTCAGTAAGAACCAACTGTCAGTGTTCTAAAAGCCAGATGCACAGCTGCTGGGCTTGCCTAACCAGGGGGCCACACCCACACCAGACTTTGATTTCACTTGAGACCATCATGGCTTCCCCCAGAGAATCCTTGGAAGTGTAGTTTGTGAAGGGTGCTGAGAGGAGACTCCGATTCCCCTGACAGAGCTCCAGTGACCAGAGTGGTTCAACAGTCAGCCGCTCTGATTGAAGCTCTGTGAGGGGAACAGGGCACCTCCTAGCAACTCTCAGCACCCTTCACTAACTACATTTCCCAAGATTCTTTGGGAGAAGCCATGAGTGCCTAAAGTGAAATAACAACCTGGTGTGGATGTGGCCAGGGACAACTTTGGTTTAAATTTGCATGGAAGGCTACACACGCCTGCTGTAGAATAAAAAGGTGGGGAAAACCCTGGAAAAAAATACTGTTCACAATGTTTTCCTTTTTGAAAGGAAAGAGGCTTCCCCTCTACCCCGTGCCCACCCACCCAATCTCTTCCCCTCCCCCTTCCTCCACTTCCTGCCCTCCTCCCCTCCCTACCTCTCCCCCAGGTCTGTTTCACCTATCCTAAGCATGATTGCACAGGAGTAAATCCCACTGAACTAGAAAAGCATGCAAATGATCAAACTTGCCCTCCCCTCCTATCCCCTCCCTCTTGCTCCTTCCTTCTCCCTTCCTTCACCCCTCCTTTCCCCTCCCCATCCCCTTCCAATCCCCTCCTTCACCCTTCTCCTCCCCTCCCCCCCATGGTCAGTTTTACCTATCCTAGGACTATGAGATGGGACACCAGGGTTCAAATCCCCACACAGCCATGAAGCTCACTGGGTGATCTTGGGTCAGTCACTGCCTCTCAGTCTCAGAGGAAGGCAATGGTAAACCACTTCTGAATACCGCTTACCTTGAAAACCCTATTCATAGGGTTGCCATAAGTTGGGATCGACTTGAAGGCACTCCATTTTGTTTTCAAGCATGATTGCACAGGAGTAAATCCCATTGAATAATAATGGATTCAATAAGCATGCAAATGATCAAACTTGCCCTGCCCTCCTCCTCCCTCCCATCACCTCCCTTTTCCTTCATCCCTCCCCCTTCCAATCTCCTCCTGCCCCCTCCCTCTGCTCCCCCTCACGCTTTTTCCTTCCCTCTACTCTCCCCTGCTGTCCCATGGTCAGTTTTAGCTATCCTAGCCTTGATTGCACAGGGGTAAATCCCATTGAACTCAATAAGCATGCAAATGATCAAACCTATTCTCCCCTCCCCCTCCTGTCTGCTCCTATCCCCCTACCCATCCCCTGTGGTCAGTTTCACCTATCCTAAACATGATTGCAGGGGAGTAAATCCCACTGACCTCAGTAAGCATGCACATGATCAATCCATTCTCAGCAAACTTGCACAGGATCCCATTTCTTACCTCCCGGACTAAAAAGCAGGGAAATTCACTAATAGGCAAAAAACCTTGCAGTTTAAGAATGTATCTATAGCCAACAGATATTTCTATCAAACTATAAAAAGCAGGGAAACTGGGCAGCTATAGTGAATGTATCAGAGGAATAGGAGACCTGACCTCCTCTCGGAGATATTGTACTGCCCCACAAAGTTGTAAAAATGTAAACACCATTTGGGTTGGTCTTTCACAGTCCAATCTACTTCCTGTGTAGTTTGGAAGAATTTGGTAACGTGCCTCTGAGCATATGGTGGGTGGTGGCGACACCTGCACTCAGCCCAAAGAACAGAAACAAGACATGTGCTGTGCTGATCTTGTTTTAGCAGGTAGGAAGCAACAATATTAAAACAGATATTGTTCAGATAGTCACTTTAAATATGTTTGATTTACTTTGCAATGTTAATGAAGTTTCCTATAGTAAATATTCTCTTTTGCTTCTGTTTCTGTGATATGAAGTACAGCAACACTTTGCAACACTAAAAAAAAAGCTCCAAAAACAATTGGAATAATGGCACTGACTGTTCTGCAGAATAGTTTCCAATGGACATGAGGAGTGTTTCAGTTTGCACCAGATGAAACAGTGGGAGGTGAAATATATTCTAGCAAAATTCTAGGTGTGCTCTATGTTTTTAATTGACCATGCCCACCTTTTCTTAAGTGGAGTAGTTTGAGCATAGCAGGCTGAAAACGTGCATCTTGGGTAGGCCAAGTTTGTTTTTTCCAACAGCTAGTCATTGCTTAAGTAGCAACATATTGTAATCCATCTGATTACATCAAACTGCAGTTTCAGATTGAACTGTTAATGCTCCCAAAATAGAAACAGAGCATAACCTCCAGTTTGAAACACAAAAGGCTATCTTCACCATCATATTACCTTGACCAATAAAAAGGCTTTGAAATTAATAAAAATAAATTTGACACACATTTATAGGATGAATAATGACAGAAATATTTTCTAGGTTAGATTCTCTGTAGAAAGAGTAGTAACACAGAAAAGAAGCAGGGTAAAAATAACACCAACAAACATACAAATATATAATTCTCCATCTTTGAAGATGGCAGGTGTTGCTACCACTCACCATATGCTCAGAGGCAAATGTTTCCAAATTCTTCCAAGCTACACAGGAAGTGGATTGGACTGTGACACCAAACCAAATTGTGTTTGCATTCTGACAAATTTGTAGGGCAGTCCAGTATCTCAGAGAGGAGGTCAGGTCTCGTCCTCCCCTGGTGTATTCACTATAGCTGCCCAATTTCCCTGCTTTTTAAAGTTTGATAGAAAGATCTGTGGGCTATAGGTATGTTCTTAAACCGCAAGGATTTTTTGCCTATTAGTGAATTTCTCTGCTTCTTAATCCGCGAGGCAAGAAATGGGATCCTGTGCAAGTTTGCTGAGAATGGATTGATCATTTGCATGCTTATTGAGTTCAATGGGAATTACTCCCCTGCAATCATGCTTAGGATAGGAGAAACTGACCACAGGGGATGGGGAGGGGAATAGGAGGAGGAGGGAGGGGAGGAAATGCAGAGGGGAGGACTGGGATGGGAGCAGGCAGGAGGGGGAGGGAAGAAGGACAGGATTGATCATTTGCATGTTTATTGAATTCAGTGTGATTTACTCCCATGCAATCATGCTTAGTATAGGTAAAACTGACCAGGGGGGAGGGAGGGAGGGAGGGCTGGAGTGGGCAGGGGAGGAGGACGAAGGAAGAGGGGAGGGGAGGAGGAAGGTAGAAGAGAGGGAAGGAGGGGAAAAAGCAGGTCTGATCATTTGCATGCTTATTGAGTTCAATGGGATTTACTCCTATGCAATCATGGTTAGGATAGAAAAAACTGACCATGGGGGAGAAGGAGAGGGAGGGGGAAGGAGTGTATCAGAGGGGAACAAAGGAGGGGAGGGCAGGTTTGGTAATTCGCATTCTTACAGTGTTCAATGGTATTTACTTCTGTGCAATCATGCTTAAGATAAGTAAAACTGACCATGGGGAGGAGGAAGGGGAGGGGGAAGGCAAAGGAGAGAATTGGATGGGGATGGGGATGGGGAGGGAGGGGCAAAGGAAGGGGGAGGGAAAGGGCAAGAGGGAGGGGATAGGAGGCAGGAGAAGGGAGGGTGGGTTTGATCATTTGCATACTTTTTGAGTTCAATGGGATTTATTTCTGTGCAATCATGTTTGAAAATGGAAATGGTCTCCCAGGTTGTAGTCCAACACTGACCTGGGGGAGGGGATTGGGTGGGTGGGCACTGGGCAGAAGGAAAGCCCCTTTCCTTTATTTATTTATTATTTGATTTATAGCCCGCCCTTCCTCCCAGCAGTAGCCCAGGGTGGCAAACAGAAATGATAAAAACACTTTAAAACATCATAAAAAGACCTCAAAATACATTAAAACAAAACAACATTAAAAACATTTTTAAAAAAGCATTAAAAACATCTTCTTTTAAAAAAGGGTTAAAAACATACTATTGAACAAAACGTATTAAAAGCAATTCTAACACAGATGCAGACTGGGATAGGTCTCAACTTAAAAGGCTTGTTGAAAAAGGAAAAGTTTTCAAAAGGTGCCGAAAAGATTGCAAAGATAGGAAAAGGAAAACATTGTGAACAGTATCATTGCTTTTCAGCATTTCCCCCACCTTTTTATTCTACAGCAGGCACATGTAGCCTCCCACCCAAATTTAAACCAAAGCTGTCCGTGGCCACATCCACACCAGGCCTTTATTTCACTTTGGACAGTCATGGCTTCTCTCAAAGAATCCTGGGAAGTGTAGTTAGTGAAGGGTGCTGTGAGTTGCTAGGAGACGCCTTGTTCCCCTCACAGACCTTCAATCAGAGTGACTGACTGTTGACCAGTCTGGGCACTGAAGCTCTGTCAGTGGAATAGCAGTCTCCTCTCAGCACCCTTCACAAACTACACTTCCCAGGATTCTCTGAGGGAAGCTAAGGCTGTCTCAAGTGAAATCAGTCTGGTGTGGGTGTGGACCCCTGATTAGGGAAGCCCAGCAGCTATGAGTCTGGTTTTTAGAACTCTGACAGTTGGTTCTTACTGAGCATGCCCGGGCTTATCATAGGGTCCCATCCAAAATTTATTAAATTAATTAAAATTCAGCCAGGCATTTTAAAAAAACTTTTATACTGCAGAAGATGAAGGTCAGAGTATGGGGCAAGGTCAGTATTAGGATTACTAGTGCTCTGTGAACATGGCTGATTTTTAATGAATTTCAACAGATTATGAGAACTCTGAGGGGGGGGAGTCCAAAAGGGCTCTGGGTTTTTCCCCTCTCTTTTTAGACTTTGAACTGTCTATTCTCTCTGACTGTTTTGTGTATCGCCATGAAAATTGAGAGTGTTGTTAGGCAAGCGTTTCTGAGTTCAGGACTATAAGATTTGTAAGGTTTTGTTTTGAAATGAGCTTATGGGAAGCATCAGAATGGCATGGGGGTATTTTCAATTCAACATTGCGGAATGTGAGAAATCCACGCTGGCTGTACTATACAGCCACTCTCGTGGCTGTATAATCACAGCCATTGCCAGCAGCTTGCTCTGAGACATATCTCTCAGGAGCAAGTTGCTGACCACTGTTGTGATCTGTTAAGCTATGATGATGGAGACTCTATGTTCTGTGGTGAGGTACCCACAGGTGGGGGAATCAGGTGAGAAACAAGTACAGGCCATTAGCTCAGCCTCACATTAAGGACTAACCTGACAAGGAACTGCTTGCAGGCAATGCATGAAATCCTATGCAGGTGAGTTGAGCACGCTGGTGGAGAAAGCATGGGGTGCTCTACCCCTTCTGTCTGTCTAGAAGAGAAACCATGCAGACTGCTGCAGGAATAATATATTTCTCCTTCGCGAGCCCCAGCAGGCAACTATTTTTTATTTTTTGCAGGCTGGTAACTTTTGTTGCCTTATTAACAAGGCTGGATTAGTTTCTTGTTCTGCTTGTGAGCTTCTGCTCTTGGAAACAATGCTTGATTAGCTATACCTTTGCCTGACTCAGTAAAGCAATTACTATGGGTTGTATCCACCGGTAGCTTTGCCTTCGTCCAGGGATAGGGAACCTTTGACCCTCCAGATGTTGTTGAACTCCAACTCTCATCAGCTCCAGCCAGGGACATGGGAGTTGGAGTCCCACAACATCTGGAAGGCCAAAGGCAGTTCTGCCTTTGTGGAAAGCACTTGTGCTTGGCAGGGCACCTAATGTTCACCAATATGCCCTACTCACTGCACCCCTTGACCTTCCCAAAAAATTGCTCCTGAGGGTTGTGATATCTTCCAGAACAGATTGGGAAACAGTGCAAAGAGCTGTGCATGAAATCAAAGAAAACTGGGAGCCCCAACTTGTGCAAGCAGAACTACTTTCCACAAAGGCAAAGCCTTAATGCGGTACAGCCCTGTATTCTTACCTTGCTTGCTTGCTGACTGTGAGGAGAGTGCAAATGACAACTGTGCTGAAGAAAAGACTAACAAGAACCATCCCATGTGTATAACCCTGTTGCCTAGGGGCGCCTTTGCCCCAGGGAAGACGGGGTGCTTGGCCCATGGCTCCAAAGCTGCTGCTACACACTGTTCTAGCCCATTCAGCAGATGCCATGCTTTGTAGCAGTTTTGCAAATGCTCACCCTAACTCTCTTCTGCAAGAGAATGATCTTGTGCCAACAGTACTTTAAGGACTGTAAAACATTGTATCTTAAAATCTGGACACTTTGGAGACTATCTATGTGACTAGGATGATTATGACTTTGCAGACATCAGCCCCATGCACTTGCAACTCAGGAAGGAGGTGAGGGGTAGGCTATGGAATGTACACATAATTCCTTGCACATGATTAAAACTAGGAATGGAAATATACGTCAGTTTCGGTTCTCTCAATTTCTCATTTTTCCAATCTTTCCCTCCAAATATATTTCTACAATTGTATATTACAATTTGCTCGTTGCTCTAACCTATTCCCCACCACCACCACCAATATCCATCAGATCTCTAAGAGCTTCTTACTGCACCCCACTCAACAGTGAAAAGAACTGTTCAGGTGAGCGGTCTACTCATGTAAACAGTGTCACATTGGAGGGTGGTGTGACAGGCCTCAGATGCCCCACATGAGTAGAACTAGATATCTCTTCCCTGTTCTTATTTCCCTCACTAGAGCCACCTGCCCCACCTCACCCATCCTCTGGTTGCCCACAACAAGGGTATTTGGACTGTGGTAAGGGAATGGTCAAAAGGACAATAAAATAAATAGTAAAGCACTTCCCAGTGTCTGTTTGGGTGTGTGTCCAGAATCAAGTGGGTCCGAATACTGTTTTCCACTTTTATTACCCAGGCATAAATGTGATCCAGGCAGTAGATCAGATGAAGAAACCTTTTATTTTTGAAACCATTTTACAAAACAAGAACTCCTTGCTGGCTCAGAGTCATAAAAGATACATTGGTTTCAAACAGTGAACTTTCCTCTGAAGTCTCTTACCCTAGGCTTAGACTTTATTATCAGTCCAGCTCATCCCCTACTTGCAACTGTCCACCTTTCCAAACCTCACCCCCCTCTCTTTAACTGACCAAACAGTATTTTTTGTATTTTCCCCTCTCAGCAGTCCATGAACTCTGGATGGAGGGAGAGGAAGGTGAATTTCAGCCTGTCAATCACAGATGGAATTCACAGATGATCTTGACTTCTCACCTGTGACTGGGATTTTTTTTTTTAAACCTGGTTGGTAGTAGTTTACACCAGCCCTCAACACAAAAGGATGAAAGAACACCTGTGAAATGCAGTCTCTGTCCTGTTTTACAAAGAGGAGTGCACAGCTGTGACATCATTGGCTGGAAAGGAATAGGTTTGCCAGAAAGCATGCCCTCTGCTTCTGGATGACATCAGTATCCCTGAAGGCTTGGATTGGCAATTCTAGGACTTTAGTTGCTGGCTTCTTTCTTTTACAGATTCTGCCAAGGATTTAAAATAGAAAAATAAATTTACTAACACAGCATTATAAAATCACTGTTCTTAAACATTCTGTTGCATGACTATGCATGTAAACAACATTTTAAAGTGTGCAAATAGCTATGGAGCTCATTATAAAAACCTCTTCCCATAGTTTGGGGTGAGTGGATCTATCGTGCTGGAAGGCAATATATAAATGAGCAATGTAGAATCATTTTACAGTGAGAGATCCTTTCCAAAACAGTTTTACTGTGCACACTAAAAATATTTCATTCCATTAGGATATTCGCACACTATGAAATCGGCCTCAGGTCACTTCAACACAAATGAAATCAAGTACAGAAGAAAATCAGAAACACAGTGTGGCATGACAGATAATGCTGGACTGGGACCAGTGTATCCATGTATTATTTATTTATTTAAAGGATATTTATCCCACTCTTCAGCCAAAAGGAAAAGGTTCTCAGAGCAGCTTACAGATCACTACAAACAAGTCAATCCCTCCTTCTCATTGAGTTTACAATCTAAAAAGACATGACACAAAAGGGCAATGAATTGAGAGGGAGGAGAATGTAAACAAGGATACGAGTTCTTAGAACTTTTGGCCCTCCAGATGTTTTTGAACTATGACTCCCATCACCCCTGGATATTGTACTGCTTGCTACAGCTGATGAGAGTTGTAGTTCAGTAACATCTGGAGGGTCAGCTGTTCTCTACTCCTGTTATAATGAATTGATAGGGTGGAAACGTTCAAGGAAAGGAGGAGCCCAAAGTTAACTTTGCCAACAATGTGATCTTGCACCTCTCCTTTTCTCTCCTCTACTGCAGCCTGATGTAATGACTACTGTCAGGTGATGGTAGGATGGGGGAGAAATTCATTCAGTTCACATATTAATACAAACCTACCCAACTTGCATGTCCCAAACCAATACCAGAACTAAAATGCAGCTATTCTTCAAAATTTGCACTTCTCCAGATTTTCCAATGCAGTTCTTGAACCACAAAAAATGTGTACGAAAAGCATATACTAGGGGAAAGTATACACAAAGGTATGCATATTAGGGGAAATTGCTTGCAAAAGTGCACATGGTAGGAGAAATGCACACTAAAATGCTGATGAACTTTCGTGAAGACTTTTTAAAAAAAATTCTCAAATTGCTGCTGAAATAGGAGAACTGAATTTAAGATTAGAAGAATGAGAAACTGAGAGACACTAAAATTGCCAGATTCATCCATCCCTGGTGATAGTTAGGAATGGAAGGATCTCTCAGTTTAGGTTCTCTCAGTTTCTAGTTTTTCCAGTCTTAAACTCAGTGCTCCACATTTCTGCAGCAATTTGAGAACTTTAAAAAAATCCTTATGAAAATTCTTTAGCATTTTAGTGTGAATTTCTCCTAATAAAGACAGTGATCGTGGATAGAGGGAGCTATAGCCATCGGGAGGTGGTGAATTACCATAGAAGATGAGGGCAAGGCTATCTATGCCTTGTTCCTCATTCCCACTCCTCTCATGGATGGGTTCCTTGTTGCTCATCTGCTGTGCCCACTGGCCTGTGTGTATTTTCATTTCAAGCCAGATCGGTACACAATAAGACCACACCCATCCATGATTGTATTGTGGGTGAAGGTGCTGATTTGGTGTGCATTGCCGAGACCTGGGTGGGTGAGCTGGGAGAAGTTGATCTGACCCAGCTTTGCCCACCTGGCTACTTGGTGGAACAACAGACAGGCTGCAGAGACGGGGGGAGGAGTTGCTGTGGTCTACAGAACTTCCATCTCTGTCACCAGGAAACCACTCTGTCTTAGAGCTGGCTGTGAGGGCCTGCACCTGGTGTTGGGCCAAGGAGACAGTAAATTAGGGTTGCTGCTGGTGTAGTTATCATTTATTATTTGTTTCATTTATACCCCACCTTTCTTTTCATGAAACCCAAGGCAGCTTACATATGGTTCCCAGGCAGTCTCCCATCCAGGCACTGACCAGACCTGACCCTGCTTAGCTTCTTATGTGCCTTCAGACCATAGCCTGGAACCATCTACCCTGCTGCTCGGCAGATTCTCTGACCAAACTAGCAGAGGCCATCTTGGCTGTGGTATTGGAGGAGCCAAGAACAATAGTCCTGGGTGATTTCAATGTCAATGCTGAGGCTGCCTCTAGTGTTACAGCTCAGGTCTTCATGGCCTCCATGATGACCATGGGGCTGTCTCAAGTTGCCACTGGCCTGACACATAGGGCAGGGCATACCCTCGACAGTTTTTGCTCCAGATGGAGGAAGGGATTGTCTGGAGATAGGGAGGGTGGATGTCACCCCATTGTCATAGTCAGACCACTTCCTGGTGAAGTTTAGACTTATGGCTGTGATCCTCCCCTGCAGGGGTGGTGGAGAGATTAAGATGGTCCACCCCTGGAACCTAATGGAATCCACAGGATTCCTGAATGCCCTGGGGAAGTTCCCAGTAGATAGAGCAGGTGATCCAGCTGAAGCCCTTTTCACACTGTGGAACAGCGAGGTGTGTCGGGCTCTTGACATGGTTGCCCCTGAGCGCCCTCTCCAGCATTGTGGAACCCGGTATGCACCTTAGTATACCAGTGAGCTAAGGGCAATGAAACAGGCTGGACTACAGCTAGAGTGCAAGTGGTGCAATACATGTTGTGAGGCTGATTGGGCACAAGTAAAACATCAGAACCATGTGGTGAGGGCGGTGAAGAAGACCCACTTCTCTGCCACCATCGCATCCTCAAGTAGCCATCCAATGGAGCTTTTCTGTCTTGTCAGGGGTCTGTTGACATAACCCAGGAAATGGAGTTTTAGACGCTTTGGAGGACTACTGTGAATTGTTTGCAAGACACTTTGAGGGTAAAGTTCCTCTCCTCCGTAGCAGTCTTGATGCCCCATCCACATCTACTGTAGTCTCCAATGAGGTGTCCAGTGCAACGTCTGCTGCAACTTCTTGGGAATGGTTGCAGTTGATATGGCCTGATGACATGGACAAGGTGCTTGCAATGATGCGGCCAGCAACGTGTCCTCTCGACCCTTGCCTTCTTGGCTTATTAAAGTTTGCTGAGGGGGTTTGACCAAGTGGATCCAGGGTATGGTCAGCACATTGTTGTGGGCGGGAGTGGTTCCAGCCACCCTGAAAGAGGTAGTGATCTGATTGTTCCTGAAAAAGCTCACCCTGGACCCAAATACCCCCTTCTTAGGGAAGGTGATTGAGAGGGTTGTGGTGTAGCAATTGCAAGTACTTGACCCATTTCAGCCTGGGTTCAGGCCTGGTTATGGAACTGAATCAGCCTTGGTCACTTTGATGGATGACCTTTATCAGGAGGAGTGCGACCTTGTTATTCTTACTTGATCTCTCGGTGGCTTTTGATACGATTGAACATGGTATCCTTCTGGACCGACTTGGTGAGATGGGTATTGGAGGCACTGTTTATAAGTGATTCTGATCCTGTCTCCAGGGTCATTCTCAGAGAATAGTGATTGTCTTTCGGCCCCCTGGCAGTTGTGCTATGGGGTGTTGCAGGGTACCATCTTGTCCCCTATGCTGTTTAAGATCTAGATGAAGACTTTAGGAGCGGTCATCAAGAGATTTGGGGCAAGATGTCAGCTGACGATACTCAGCTCTATTTCTCTGTAACATCTACATTGGGAAAGACCTGGACCGCTGCCTGGACTCGTGGTAGGCTAGATGAGAGCCAGTAAACTGAGTCTGAATCCTAGCAAGACGGAGACGCTGTGGGTTGGTGGTTCCTGAGTTCGGATAATTGGTCAGTTGCCTGCTTTGGATGGGGTTGTACTCCCTCTGAGAGAGCAGGTCTGTAGTCTGGGGGTACTCCTGGATCCATCTTCGTCACTGAAGGTCCAGGTGACCTCAGTGGCTAGGAGTGCCTTTTACCAGCTTTGGCTGGTAAGACAGTTGCAGCCGTTTCTGGACTGGGACAGCCTGACCACTGTTGCCCATGTACTGGTAATTGCCTGACCACTGGTGTCCATGCACTGGTAACAGTGTCCATGCACTATTGTCCATGCAGGCTGGATTACTGTAATGCACTCTATGTGGGGCTACCCTTGAAGTTGGTCCAGAAGCTGCAGCTGGTGCAAAATGTGGCTGTGGGCCTGCTCACTGGGACAGGGTATTGCCAACATGTCACCCTGCTGCTGAAAGAATTGCACTGGGTACCTATATGCTACCAGGCTAAGCTCAAGGTTCTAGTTTTGGTGTACAAAGCCCTATACAGCTTGGGACCAGAATATCTGAAAGACCTTCCTATCCCTTATATACCCAGTTGATTACTGCGCTTTGCAAGTGAGGGCCTCCTGCAAATACCATCTTATCAGGAGGCCTGTTGTCTACAACATAGAAAATGGACCTTCAGTATTGTGGCACCTACGCATTGAAATTCCCTCCCCTTAAGTATTAGATAGGCACCATCTCTTTTTGGTGCCTACTGAAGACCTTCCTCTTTCAACAAGCCTTTTGAGTAGATACCTTATCCCAGGCTGCATCTGTGTTTGAATTGCTTTTTAGTATGTTTTTAAACCTTTTTAAAAAAAAAATTTTTTTTTAAACTTTAAAAAAAATGTTTTTAAAGATGTTTCATTTTAATACATTTTAAAGTCTGTTTTTATGGTGTTTTAAAATGTTTTTAGTGCTTTTGTTTGCCGCCGTGGGCTCCTACTGGGAGGAAGGACACACACACACACACACACACACAAACAAACAAATAAATAATAATTTTTTGACTAGTGTACACTTTTTGGCAAGCAATTTCTCTTCATGTAATGCACTTGTGTATGTTACTTTCACTAATATAATATCTTTATGTATGCATTCCTCTAATATATGCATTTCTGAAACATTTTATGATTGGAGAACTGCATCATAAAATTTGGATAAGTGCAAACTTTGAAGGATGGCTGTGTTTCAGTTCTCATATTGTGCAGGTGCAGGTGCAATGCCGAGGTGCCGTCTCAGCAAAACTGACACCAGTCCTAGTGGGTAAGCCCCATTCAACAGGGTGGGATTTACTTCTGAGTAAACATGCACAGGGTTGCAAGGTGGGGGGGAGCAGCAAATCTCCCCTCCCTCAACCCCAGCTTAGCCCTTCCCTACTTTAAAGTTGACAATGAGGACACTGAACTTGTCAAGGATTATCAATACCTTGGCACAGTCATTAACCAAAATGGAGACAATAGTCAAGAAATTAGGCTAGGACTGGGGAGGGTAGCTATTGGAGAACTCACATGCAAATATGTATCACTGAACACTAAAGTCAGGATCATTTAGACCATGGTATTCCCCATCTCTATGTATGGATGTGAAAAAGCAGATAAGAGAAAAATCAACTCATTTGAAATGTGGTGTTGGTGGAGAGCTTTGCGCATACCATGGACTGCGAAAAAGACAAATAATTGGGTGGTAGAACAAATTAAACCAGAACTATCACTAGAAGCTAAAATGATGAATCTGAGGTTATCATACTTTGGACACAAAATGAGAAGACATGATTCATTAGAAAAGATAATAATGCTTGGAAAAACAGAAGGAAGTAGAAAAAGAGGATGGCCAAACAAGAGATGGATTGATTCCATAAAGGAAGCCACAGACCTGAACTTACAACATCTGAACAGGGTGGTTCACGACAGATGCTGTTGGAGGTCACTGGGAGTCACAGTGTCGCCATAAGTCGTAATCGAAAGCACATAACAACAACATCAACAATAATTATGTACAAATGGCAAAGATAGAGGTATTAAAATTTGCTTTGTAATGTCTTTTTATTTGTTATTACATTTATACCCCACCTTTCCTCCAAGGAGCTCAAGATGCACAATAACCCTATGAGGTATGGTAGGCTGAGATGTGATGACTGGCCCCAGCTTCATGCTAAATGTAGATTTGAACCCAGGTCTCCCATGTTCTTGTTCAACACTCTGACTGGCTCCCAGTGTCCTTTTCTGTGACACTATACATTTGTGCTTGCATCAACTGTGAGAAAGGAAATTGAAGTAAAGGAAAGAGTTCCGATTTAAACCAGATCTTAGAGTCCGAGTCAGATCTATGAAGAATGCAAAATATGCACTCCCTAAATAATATCAAAGGATAGTAAGAAGTCCTGTTTCCAATGTGATGCTGATCAGGCTTACATTTTGGCATTAGCCACAGACCTGGACTTACAGAATCTGAACAGGGTGGTTTACAACAGATGCTACTGGAGGTCGCTGATTTAGAGGGCCACCATAAGTCGTAATAGACTTGAAGGTACATAACACAGAGACACCAAAGGCAGAGAAGGACCTATGAGAATAATCTTAATGAATCGGCAGGCTTATGTGGAAAGCAAATGGTCCTATAGATATCTGGTTCTTAGCTAGGGGAACACAGAACAAAATAATTAATCTCATGACATCATACTCACCTAGAATTCTGCAGGCAGGCAGGCAGGCCTCGGATGCCCTCCACCCGCTCTGCCGCCCACAGCCCCGCGTTCCCGCTCCTCCTCACCCATCTCTCCCTCGGCTCAGCAGTGGTGGCGCGCGTCCGTGGCGTCTCTGCCTGGGGGACCCCATCGCGGCCACTAGGAGATGGTGCCCGAGTGGCCTAGCAGCTTCAGCAGGAGCCATGAAGAGGCGGTGGCAGTGGAGGCCAGGCCAGGCCAGGCCGGGCCAGCTCCTTCTTAGCCCCGGAGCCGGTTCCCCTGCTCCGGAAAGGACACCCGCTTCACCCCTCATGCTGTGGGCACTGCTGGGCGGGAGCGGCCACGATGGGGCCCCCCAGGCAGAGATGCTGCAGCCGCCACCGCCATTGCTGAGCCCCATCATGGCTGCTCCCACCCAGTGGCACCCACAGCATGAGGGGTGAAGCAGGCGTCCTTTCTGGAGCAGGGGAACCGGCTCTGGGTCTAAGAAGGAGCCGGCCCGGCCTGGCCTGGCCTAGCCTCCACTGCCACTGCCTTTTCACAGCTGCTGCTGAGGCTGCCAGGCCGCTCAGGCGCTGTCTCCTAGCAACCGTGCCTGGCCCCGCCTGCTCCTGAGATGGCGCCCAAGTGGCCTGGCAGCCTCAGCAGGAGCCGTGAAGAGGCGGCAGTGGTGGAGGCCAGCCCAGGCCAGGCTGGGCCGGCTCCTCCTTAGCCCCGGACTCCCCCGGAGCTGGAGCGCCGACAAGCTAAGCGGCTGGGTTGGGGAGGAATCAGCCGCTTGGCTGACCCACTTCCCAGTGCCTAGGGGTGAGGTGGCTCTGGGTGTCACCCCTCTCATGGTGTCACCCGGGTGCAGCCCGCACCCCCCATACCCCCTTAGTGATGCCCCTGATATACTGCCCCAGAGCCGAAGCTCTCTGGGCGGTTTCACTTTCTGTGAAAACAAGACCAGGAGCAGACTGATCATGAACTGGTCATATTGAAAATCAGAGTAAAGCTACAGAACAACAACAAAGCAATCATAATGCCAAAATACAATGATGTGAAACCTGTACTCTGGACAAGAGGCTATTGTAAGAACAGAATACGGAGAAACCGACTGGTTCCCAATTGGAAAGGGTGTGAGATGGGTGTATTTTATCACCCTATTTGTTTAATCTATATGCAGAACATATCATACAGAAAGCGGGATTGGCAAGATGGTGTGAAAATTGGAGGGAGAGATATGAATAATTTAAGATATGCAGATGATACCATACTACTAGCAGAAACCAGTAATGATTTGAAATGAATGCTAATGAAAGTTAGAGAAAAGCACAAAAGCAGGACTACAGCTGAACATCAAGAAGACTAAAGTAATGACAACAGAAGATTTATGTAACTTTAAAGTTGACAATGAAGATACTGAACTTGTCAAGGATTATCAATACTTCGACACAGTCATTAACCAAAATGGAGACAATAGTCAAGAAATCAAAAGAAGGCTAGGACTGGGGAGGGCAGCTATGAGACAACTAGAAAAGGTCCTCAAATGCATAGATGTATCACTTGAACACTAAAGTCAGGATCATTCAGACCATGATGTTCCTAATTTCTATGTATGAATGTGAAAGTTGGACAGTGAAAAAAGCGGATAAGAGAAAAATCAACTCCTTTGAAATGTGGTGTTGGAGGAGAGCTTTGCAGATACCATGGACTGCGAAAAAGACAAATAATTGGGTGTTAGAATAAATTAAACTAGAACTATCACTGAAAGCTAAAATGATGAAACTGGGGTTATCATACTTTGGACACACAATGAGAAGAAGACATGATTCACTAGAAAAGACAATAATCAGAAGGGAGTAGAAAAAGAGGAAGGCCAAAGAAGAGATGGATTGATTCCATACAGGAAGCCACAGACCTGAACTTACAGGATCTGAACAGGGTGGTTTATAACAGATGCTATTGGAGGTTGCTGATTCATAGGGTCGCCTATTAATTGGGTTGACTTGAAGGCACATAACATGTGTATTAAACAACTAGGGGCTTGAGATTAGGGGTGGAAAGATCTGTCAATTTCAGCTGTCTCAGTTTCTCATTTTTCTCATTCCCAGGATTCACTAGAAAAGATAATGATGCTGGGAAAAACAGAAGGGAGTAGAAAAAGAGGATGACCAAACAAGAGATGGATTGATTCCATAAAGGAAGCCGTAAACCTGAACTTACAAGATCTGAACAGGGTGGTTCACGACAGATGCTATTGGAGGTCGCTGATTTGTAGAGTCACCATAACTCCTAACTGACTTGAGGGCATCTAACAACAACAACAACAGTTGATAATTAGGACATTGAATTTGTCAAGGATTATCAGTACCTTGGCACAGTCATTCATTAACCAAAATGGAGACAATAGTCAATAAATTGGAAGAAAGCTAGGACTGGGGAGGGCGTCTATGAGATAACTAGAAAAAGTCCTCAAATGCAAAGATGTATCACTGAACACTAAAGTCAGGATCATTCAGACCATGATATTTGCAATCTCTATGTATGGATGTGAAAGTTGGACAGTGAAAAAAGTGGATAAGAGAAAAATCAACTCATTTGAAATGTGGTGTTTGCGGATACCATGGACCGCTAAAAAGACAAATAATTGGGTGTTAGAACAACTTAAACCAGAACTATCACCAGAAGCTAAAATGATGAAACAGGTTATCATACTTTGGACACATAATGAGAAGACATAATTCACTAGAAAAGACAATAATGCTGGGAAAAACAGAAGGGAGTAGAAAAGAGGAAGATCAAATAAGAGATGGATTGATTCCATAAAGGAAGCCACAGACCTGAACTTACAAGATCTGAACAGGGTGGTTTATAACAGATGCTATTGGAGGCCACTGATTCGTATGGTCGCCATAAGTCGAAATCGACTTGAAGGCACATAACAACAACAGCATGTACATAATTCAGGTGTTTATGTGAGGATCATAGGTTTGGGAGCCAACAAATATGCTGAATACTGAACTGAAACCATAGAAGTATGGAATGCTCATAGCTTGGTTGCCATACTGACCAGGCCTAAAGTAATGCATATCAGCAATAGGCACAGAGTGGCATGTCTTAGAGCACCAGTATGCCACCCTCTGTGAGGCATATGGGAGGAGATCTACATCTTTGCATTTTGCATATCAGGAATAGTCTCATTCTTAGAATTGACTGTAACATTATTATTATTATTATTATTATTATTATTAATTTGATTTATATCCCGCTCTTCCTCCCAGCAGGAGCCCAGGGCGGCAAATGCTAAAAACACATCATAAAAAGACCTTAAAATACATTAAAACAAAACGTTAAAAACATTTTTTTAAAAAGCTTTATAAACGTCTCTTTAAAAAAAAAAGGGTAAAACATATTATTAAAGAAAACATATTAAAAGCAATTCTAACACAGACGCAGACTGGGATAGGTCTCAACTTAAAAGGCTTGTTGAAAGAGGAAAGAGGAAACATATGGACAAAAGACACTGGGATGCTTTCAGTATGGTACCTGTCTCCATTTCCCGCTTCTCATCATGCCCATCTCCACCACTTTCACAGACATTTCATAATCATAATACATAACAGTGTAATAGCATCTTTGTGAATGGTGTAGCAGCACTATTTCATGCTTGCATGCCAGCACAGTGCACAGAGTATTGCAACACAAAATATAATGATCCCATGCTGGTCCAGCAGTTGGGTCCAGGTAGAATGCAGCAGTTTGGTGATGTGCAATTCTTTTAAAAATTCAAAGAGCAATCTTGGGGGAGGGAAGAAACAAGTTTGGGATCTTGGTGTGTGGGGTTTGGGGGTTGCCCCTTGTCTCCATGCTGCATTCTTGATAAACATCTCCTCCCTTTTGGGGGGTGATATTTGACATGAGAAAAAAGTTTCCATTAGTTCAGTGAGGGCTTCCCTCCTGTGCCTAACAGCATCTTTGGGGAGGGGGGTGGATTTTTGTCAGGATCACAGTGTAAGGCAAAAGGGTTAAACCTCTCTTCCAATGTGTGATTGTCCCAATCCTGCTCATCCCACCGCATGTAGCTGCTGTTTAAAGTTCAAAAAAGAATCACACACTACCAAATGAGACGTTTAAAATAACACATAGTTTGGCCCTTAGTCATGGTACTTGGCTGGCACAAGGGATCATTGTATTTCATTGTGTCTAATTGTGGGCCATGTTCAGCATTCCTGTTGCAGAAGAATGTGTAAACCTTCTCTCTCTGACTTAGGAGGGCTGCTTTATGGATCGAAGGATTGCTCCAATTTCTGTCTTCCACAAGGGATTCAACTAAGTTGGCTAGCATTAGAATACTGGAATCAATGCATAACCCTAGTGTAGCCTTTGCCAACCTGGTGCCCTCCAGTCTTTTGGACCTCAGCTTCTATGAACTCCATTTGGTATAGCCACGCTGGCTGGGGCTGATGGGAGTTGTCAAAAACATATGAAGGGCACCAGGCTGGCAAAAGCTGCCTTCGTGTGTTTCACTCTGGAGCACAGAGATAGTGAGACAGACATCTCTGGAGTTTTCTCGAAATGGCTTTTCCATCACTGAATTTCCACCATGGTCCATGTATTAGGCCAACAAAAGCAAACATAAATCAAAGGTGATCAAAGTCTCATAATTACAAACTCTTTGCTAGTCCTTCTTAGCAGTACGACAACTGGTAAAAGAGTCTTGGAAGTCACAAAAATGAGTGTTCTATCAGCAGGAGGCGAGGGCCATCCAGAAACCAAAGCCAAATGTGTGTATGAGAGATGTGAAGAAATTACATATCCCCTGACTTCTATCTGTAAAAGTGACTGTTTGGTGGTGGTTGTTGTTGGGGATTTGAGTTAGATTGATTTTACTTCATAAGTTAATTACTAATGACATCCTTGTTTCTCCCCAAGACAGGAAATGGCTGGATCACAAGGGTGTATTTGAATGTTCTGTGAGAGAGAATATGTCTTGAAAGAGGGCCTGCTACCATAATTAATGAACAAATGTATTTTCCACATGTATGTGCTCTGTGGCTACAATCCAATAGACTTAGTTTAATTCCATTTAAAACAATGGATTTACGAGCATGTCTAACTCTATGCTGAATTATGGCTTGAAATTATGGATTTCTACATCTGAACCTGATGCCTCTTTTCTCTTTATTCTGGTGTGGGTTGTTCAAGTTCATCCACAAAGTTTACACAAAATACTATTTCATTTGTGGCACTAAAGACAAACACATATTCTTTGTTTTAAGTTGAGCCATTTATCAAACTAGTGTGCTACCCAACTCTGCTTTCTCAATCAAATAAGGCCTTGCTTCAAGGAGACAGAGTTTCAAAATGGGGGAGTGATTACCAAGGCATCTGTATATGTTGTCCAGAGGAAATGCCATTATCCTGCACCTTATCCATCACTTTCAATGAACTAGTGGTTGGCTTCATTCAGAGAAAGTTAGTTGTGCTTGTCCCAGTGAAACTGATGGGACATCAGTAGGAATGAGAGAGAAATTGATTCATTTCAAATTTAAAGGAAAATCTATCAAATTTGCACTTTCCGAAATAATATGAGAAGTGAAACAGCCATCCTTCAAAATTTTCAGTGCAGTTCTCCAACCAAACAATGTTTACAAAAATGCACATGTTAGGTAAAAGTGTGCATACAAATTACACATGAGTGCAAACAACATGCAAAAATGCATTATATTAGGAGAAAATGCTTGGATAAATGTGTATATTAGTCAAAACTGCATACAAAATGTATTTGTTAGGAGAAATTCACACTAAAATGCTGAAGAATTTTAAGGAGGGGAAAAATGTGAATTGCTGCAACAACATGGAGAAATGAATTTAAGACTGAAAAAATGAGAAATTGAGATAATTGAAACTGACAGATCCTTCCATCCCTAGAGATCAGTCAAGGATAACTTATGTACTATTGATTTTAATGGGAACTATGTGTGATTAAGGCTCCAAACCTATACTAATTACATGGGATTAAGCTCAGTGAGACTTATTTCAGAGCAGACATGTTTAGGATTGTGCTGTAACATTGGTGACATTGGCTTTGGTGACATTGAGTTGTATTCAACAGAGGACTAAGTAATCAATTCTGTCAGCACAAGGACATAACTTCCCCCACACCCCTAAATCTGTTCTAGGGGCTCCCCCAATCCTTCAGAGCAGATTTGGGGAAGAAGTGGGAACGTGAGGCGCAAGGTGGAGGGAAGTCCTGTTGCACTAGCGGTAAACCTGATGCTGATGGAATGAGTTAGTAGAATACTGCCCATTATATTGAAAAATGTTTTCTGATTTCTAAGTCGTGAAAAATAGGAAAGTTCCAGTCTAGCTTAGATACCCTGTGGTTAAGATAGGAAATGGGGGTTCTCCTCATTGTGGAAGTCCAAATAAGCAACTGGGAGGTATTTGGCTCCTAACAAAAGCATACGAGCCTATTTTCTCGTTTAACACTACATATATTTACTTTACTATAGCCTAGATTGGATAGATCTCTACTCTTTTTACTAACCTCTCATATCCGTGTGTACGGTTTGCCAATGCAACTTCACTCAGGCGCCAATCCAAACCTTAATCAATAGTGCAGAGAGAGCAATGGTATGCTTTTCAGGGAAAATGAAAAGCTGGGTGACCTCACAGCACTTTTCCATCTTAAACATCAACCCAGAAGGTGAAGAAAACAGACCTGCCACTTTGCACAGTGTAATGAATCATGTAAGTATAGCTGGGGGAACAATACTGCTTAGGTTTCCACTTAAACAGCTAAGAATTGCTGTCACTGCTGTAGAGTGTCAGGCTCATTTTTCAAGAGCACTGTAATGGAAACGAGAAGAATTAGATATTCCTTCAGCTCTCTCCTTTTAAAAAACTGGAACATGGAAAGGAAGCAAAAAGGGATACCTGCAGAATCCTGTTGGAAACAGTTCATTGGATAATACACAGCTGTCTCCTTTTGCGTTGCTTTCCAGGCTGTGTCCCTTGATGTAACACTCTGTGCTACAATTCTGGGATGATGTATAAAGGATATAATTTGCCCCCACCTTCACATGCTCATGAGCTTGAAATGATATACAGCATGTGTCACCTATGGGTGACGTGTCAGTTGTATGCCCAGACTTGGGAAGCTTAGGTGACAATATTGAATTATTGTTGTACAGGTATGTTCACTTGAGATTTATGGTGTGATGACAAATGTTTACTGGAGAACAGTTTCAGGATTATTTACAGCAGGATTATGACGTGAAGTGAGCTTTATTCTCCTTTCCTGGTCTACATAGAATCATTCTCCTGAGTTCTTGCCATGTGGTTTGAAGTCAGCTTAATCGCCCAACTGCAAATCCTGCCTCATGTCACAAAACCCTTGAGAAAAATTGATTCAAAGTTTTCTCTGCATGTGTGCAACAGAAGCAACAGGAGAGGCAGCATGGCCAAAGATGTTGCCGTGTTAATATGTCATTGCTTTCTTTTTTATTTTCTTGTCCATGCTATTTAATATTAGAATGTCAACCTCCCCTACTTTTCAGGGGGAAGGGAAAATCTGCTTGGCACGTAGAAGGTCCCAAGTTCAATCCCTGGTATCTCCAGACTGGGCTGGGAGAGACGGTCTCTGAAGCCCTGCAGAGCCACTGGCAGTCTGTGTAGACAATATTGAGCTAGATGGTCACATGGTCTGACTCAGCATAAGGCAGCTTCCTCTGTTCCTACATTTATGACATGTATGTGTGAGAAACTCCCAAGAAGATACTTGATAATTTGTACTCCTCTTATAATTATAAAAGGATCCTGATGAATTTGGAGAGAGCAAACACAGCTTTGAGCCATAGGACAGCACTTTTGACAAAATAAACAACCAAAAACTAGACTATATTATACCACTTTGACTCATATTCAGACGAACTGAATGTCAGTGAAAAGCACAAAAAGCAAAATGGCTGAATACGACTGATGCAAATAGCTTGCAGAAATGTCCAACGACGTGAAGATAAATTGGAATAAGTGGCACTGGCATTTACACAGGGCTGAGCAGATATGGTGGGCTGGGCAGGAATGTGAACAGTCATAAGCTCTGGCTACTAAAGATGGCAGATATAATACATTTGGAGATCTCTCAGAATATATTGGAAGGACCTAAGTGAAGTCGTGTCTTTCATCAGTGTGACTGCACTCCTTCCCTCACTTTCTAGAACTGTTAAGTTTTCAATGTATCTCTCTAATTACTTTCATGAACTCTGGGGGACATCCAGTGTTAGTTATACTCAGAGTACACCCATTAAAATCAATCAAATGAGTATAACTAACATTGGATATCTCATTTTATTCTAATTGCTCTTCAAATAATATTGACAAAATGCCCATAGCTTCCTGCTTCTGTTGTTTTATTACTATGGCTGTGCCAGGTATCCCTGATTTGGTTCCCCAATTCAGTGATCCTGATCAGGCCCCAATCCAGTCCAGACCAATCTGGTCACAACCCAGACCCCAACCCAGGGGCCTTACACATCTCTAATGTTTACTTAATCAACTAATTAAGCATGCAGTCCGTGAGGGGCGGGAAGGAGAAGATGCAAGCCTGCATCATCTTCTCCTCCCCCAGTGGCATGTTTAATTAAATGTAATGCTTAATTAAACATGCGGGCTGTGGCGAGAGGGGAGAAGAAGGAGGCAATGCAGGTGTGAGTCTCCCCCTTGACCTTGGCCAGCCTTCCCCCCCCATTTGACAGCCCTGGATTGCTCTGGATGAATCTCCTCAATTTGGTTCGAGACCTGGGATTGGTCCAGATTGGATGTACAGCCCTAATTATTACAGTGTGACTGTAGCCTTGTCACAACCAGTGCATTTCCTTCCTTCCTTCCTTCCGATGTGGGAAACACAAGTTCAAGTACACTGAATGGCTTTAAAGTTTACTAGGCAGCTTTGCGTAAGCCATTCTGTCTTAACCTAGACCAGTTGACATGGTTGCGATGAGACCTCAGTGCTATTCTGGAGGTCTACATGGAGAAAAGACCGGAATACAGATATGTTGGTTTTATTTCTTTTCTTGAGCCTAAGCTCATTAGCAGTTCTCAGGCATCAGAAGCCATTGCAGCATCAATAGACCTTTTTTTTTAAAAAAAAGAAATTGCTTTTGGATGCACTCATATATGTTAAATGGCAAACACCCCTGGTGTTTGACAGAGTCTGGACTGTGATTCTACGTTAAATCCACATAAATCCACATTTGGCAGCACAACAGTGGTGAATTCATATGGGTTCATGTTCAGATCCAGGACTATAACTGAAGTGTATCAGTATATAGTTCAAGATTCTGAAATCCCACATCACCTCGCATATCAAAGCATGTAGTTTACTGTAGTCTGGGAAAAGACTTTTTCAGAAAATGCATATCCAACTGCTTCTACCCAAAACATATTCCATGAGTCACTATCTGCATAGGTTAAATCCTCAATGTCCATTTTAGAGCAGACATTTTTCATTCACTTATTAACTGTCATAATAGTTTGGAAAGCCATTTAGCCATAATTGTATATTTGGCAGTGTGAGTCAATTGCATAATAGCTTTTATTTCCATTGTCCTGTCACCCTCAAAGAATGAGAAATAAAGATTCCAAAAGCCAGTGCTTTTTATTATTATTATTTCTTACTTATAACCAGTTGCAAGTTGTTTATCTGTTCAAAATAGCTTTGTTGTTATGTGCTTTCAAGTCGATTTCGACTTACGGCGACCCTACGAATCAGTGGCCTCCAATAGCATCTGTTATAAACCACCCTGTTCAGATCTTGTACATTCAGGTCTGTGGCTTCCTTTATGGAATCAATCCGTCTCTTGTGTGGTCTTCCTCTTTTTCTACTCCCTTCTGGTTTTCCTAGCATTATTGTCTTTTCTAGTGAATCATGTCTTCTCATTATGTGTCCAACGTATAACCTCAGTTTCATCATTTCAGCTTCTACTGTTAATTCTGGTTTAAGTTGTTCTAACAGCCAATTATTTGTCTTTTTCGTAGTCCATGGTATCCGCAAAGCACTCCTCCAACACCACATTTCAAATCAGTTGATTTTTCTCTTATCCACTTTTTTCACTGTCCAGCTTTCACATCCATACATAGAGATCGGGAATACCATGGTCTGAATGATCTTGACTTTCAGTGATACATCTTTGCATTTGAGGACCTTTTCTAGTTCTCTCATAGCTGCCCTCCCCAGTCCTACCTTCTTCTAATTTCTTGACTCTCGTCTCCGTTTTAGTTAATGACTGTGTCGAGGTATTGATAATCCTTGACAAGTTCAATGTCCTCATTGTCAACTTTGAAGTTACAAAGTTGTCATTACTTTAGTCTTGATGTTCAGCTACAGTCCTGCTTTTGTGCTTTCCTCTAACTTTCATCAGCATTTGTTTGAAATCA
Organism: Rhineura floridana; assembly: GCF_030035675.1. NCBI lineage: Eukaryota > Metazoa > Chordata > Lepidosauria > Squamata > Rhineuridae > Rhineura > Rhineura floridana. The sequence goes on from NC_084483.1 coordinate 61,344,083, forward strand.
TTATTGGTTTCTGCTAGTAGTATGGTATCGTCTGCATATCTTAAATTATTGATATTTCTTCCTCCAATTTTCACATCTTCTTCATCTTGGTCCAATCCCGCTTTCCGTACAATCAAAATAGTTTTAGGACAAGGAAATAGATGTGTTACCTTAGGTATCTGCCAAGTCCTAATTTGCACACCATTGTGGTTTTGAAATTCTTAAAAGATAAAAAAAGGCCCTGTTGGATTCGACCAAAGGTCCACACAGTCCAGCATTCTGTTTTCCACAGTGGCCAGCCAGATACCTCTAGGTAGTAGTGGCTAGAGTGATGATAAGATGGTGTTGCTTCCCTGGCTTCAAGACACCAAGCATCACTGCTGCTTACTAGGAGGGAGGAGGGAGGCACGGGACCCCCAGTATGGTGCAGGCGCAGCAGCAACATGGCAGAGGAATGTCAGATTGGCTCCACCACCATGCCTCCACCGTGCCTGGGGTCCCTGTGCCTTACCCTTCCCTCTCTTGGTAAGCAGCATAGATGTTTGGTGTCTAAACATGGAGGTAGCATACAGCCATCATGACTAATAGCCATTGTTGATAGATTTTCTTCCATGAATTGTCCATTCCTCTCTCGTATAGCCATCTAAGCTAGTGGCCGTTACCACAACTTGTGGCAGTGAAACTCCATAAATTAATGATATGCCGTGTAAAAAAGTACTTCGTTTTGTCCAAATCTCCTGCCACATCAGTTTCAAAGAATGACCCAAGTTCTAGTATTATGAGTTACAAAAAACTACCTTCTTTCTCCACACTACCATGCATAGTTGTTTATGCCTCTACTGTGTACCTACTTATTCACCTTTTTTAAATAAAATAAAAAGCTCTGGACTTTGCAGGCTTTCCTTGCAGAGTAGATGTTTTAACTCCTGATCATTTTGATTACTCTTCTCTGCACCCTTTTGAGTCATTCATTACAGTTTTTGAGTTGAGGCAACCAGAGCTATACACAATACTCCAAGTGTAGCCATACCATAGACTTGTAGCCATAATCATTGCCTCATGAACTTGTAAAATATAACTTGTCATGGATTTGCTTGTTTTATAGTTTTAGTATAAACATGGACTTTTATCCTTTTAAAAGAAAAATCCAACTTGTGTGATTTGTTGTTTTGTAATAACCATGCCTCCTAAAAGTAAAAATAAAAATCAGGTTCCTCTGAGGGGTGCCTTCTTTCTTAAGTAAACATTTTACAGCTACTCAGAAGAGCTAGTAACTTCACCATGACCGTGCAGTGAAAAAAGTAATTCACTAATAGGCAAAAACCCTTGCGGTTTAAGAACATACCTATAGCCCACAGCTATTTCTATCAAACTTTAAAAAGCAGGGAAATTGGGCAGCTATAGTGAATGTACCAGGGGAGCAGGAGACCTGAACTCCTCTCTGAGATCTTGTACTGCCCTACAAATTGGTCAAAATTGGGGAGGGCAGGTTTGATTATTTGCATGCTTATAGAGTTCAATGGTATTTACTTCCGTGCAGTCATGTTTAAGATAGGTAAAACTGACCACAGGGAGGAGGAAGAGGAGGGGGAAGGGGAAGGAGGTGATTGGAAGGGGATGGGGATGGGGATGGAGAGGCAAAGGAAGGGAAAGGGAAGGGGCAAGAGGGAGGGGATAGGAGGGAGGAGGAGGGAGGGAGGGTTTGATCATTTGCATACTTTTTGAGTTCAATGGGATTTATTTCTATGCAATCATTTTTGAAAATGGAAATGGACTGCCTTCAAGTCAATCCCCACCTCTGGCGACCCTTGGAATAGGGTTTCCATGGTAAACGGTATTCAGAGGTGATTTCACCATTGCCTTCCTCTGAGGCTGAGAGGCAGTGACTGGCCCAAGGTCACCCAGTGTGCTTCATGGCTGTGTGGGGATTCAAACCCTGGTCTCCCAGGTCATAGTCCAACACTGACCCAGGGGAGGGGGAGGAGATTGGGTGGATGGGCACTGGGCAGAAGGGAAGCCTCTTTCCTTTCCAAAAGGAAAACATTGTGAACAGTATCATTCTTTTTCAGGCTTTCCCCCACCTTTTTATTCTACAGCAGGCACATGTAGCCTCCCACCCAAATTTAAAACAAAGCTTTCCCTGGCCACATCCACACCAGGCTTTTATTTCACTTTGGACAGTCATGGCTTCTCTCAAAGAATCCTGGGAAGTGTAGTTAGTGAAGAGTGCTGAGAGTTGCTAGGAGATGCCCTGTTCCCCTCACGGACCTTCAATCAGAGTGGCGGACTGTTAAACCAGTCTGGCCGCTGGAGCTCTCTCAGTGGAACAGGAGTCTCCTCTCAGCACCCTTCAGAAACTACACTTCCCAGGATTCTTTGAGGGAAGCCATGACTGTCTCAAGTGAAATCAAAGTCTGGTGTGGGTGTGGCCCCCTGATTAGCCAAGCCCAGCAGCTGTGAGTCTGGCTTTTAGAATTCTGACAGTTGGTTCTTACTGAGCATGCCCCGCGTTATCATAGGCTGCCAGCCAAAATTTATTAAATTAATTAAAATCAGCCAGGCATTTTTTTAACTTTTATACTGCAGAAGATGAAGGTCAGAGTATGGGGCAAGGTCAGTATTAGGATTACAGGTACTCTGTGAATATGGCTGATTTTTAATGAATTTCAACAGATTATGAGAACTCTCAGAGAAAAAAGTCTAAAAGGGCTCTGGGTTCCCCCCCCACTCTTTTTAGACTTTGAACTCTTGATTCTCTCTGACTGTTTTGTGTATTGCCATGAAAATTGAGTGTGTTGTTAAGCAAGCGTTTTTGAGTTCAGGACTATATGTTTTGTAAGGTTTTGTTTTGAAATGAGCTTATGGGAAGCATCAGAATGGCATGGGGGTATTTTCAATTTAACATTGCAGAATGTGAAAAACCCACGCTGGCTATAGTATACAGCCACTCTTGTGGCTGTATAATTTAAAATGTTCTCAGGAAGTGACCATATGTCACAACATACAGTCCTTTCCTGGGGAATTATACAGAGAAAAAAATGACATGTATCAATGGGGGCAGCCATATTTATTTCTGAACATCCTAATAAGCAGAGCTTGGAAAAGTTACTTTTTTAAACTACAATTCCCATCAGCCCCAGCCAGCATGACCACTAGATTGGGCTGATGGGAGTTGTAGTTCAAAAAAGTAACTTTTCCAAGTTCTGCTAATAAGGCTACTATGATCTGTCTGTCTGTCTCTATATTATAGCTCTTATGGTTCATATACTATAGGAACATAGGAAGCTGCCTATACTGAGTCAGAGCACTGGTCCATGTAGCTTAGGGTTGTCTATGCTGGCTGGCAGTGGCTCTCCAGGGTGGGTTCTTTTCCAGCACTACCTGGAGATGCCGGGGCTTGAACCTGGGACCTTCTGAATGCAAAACAGATGCTCTACCGCTGGGCTATGAGCCTTCCCTAATATGCAGATGTTCTGTTCATAACTTGCCAACAATTCAAGTAATGGAAGAGTCAGGATCAAACATATGTCTCAGATATGCAATATTTATGACTCAACAAACCAAATCTATGAATTGTGGCCAATTATGTACTTGACAACTCCTCTGTTTTTGCAGTGCCAGGCAGGTGGCAAAACGAGGAGGTTTATCTGCTGAGCCATCATATATGGCTGCTGTGTAACGGTCATCTCAGCACATCACAAGTTGTTTGTCTGGAATCAATGCGTGCATCCTTTATTTATTGAAAAATGGATGGGTATCTAAATGTGGGTGGACATTCATACTTGATTAATTAAAAATATTTTAGGCTGCAATCCTACCCGCCCCTTAGGGGATTAGATTGGGTGAAGGTATCCTTCTCCACTAGCTAAGTGGATTTCCCAGCTGCTGCTGCTGCTGGAGTTATGAAAACATCGCTCTGTCAGTTCTACTGCCTACTGAAAGTGTGGGCAGGAGTGCCGTTGGCAGGATCCCTTCCAGCAATAGCCAGCAGAATCCCCCAAATGGGCTTTTTCAGAGGTGGAGAAGAGGAGGAGGAAGGGCTGGGTCAGCCTGAAATCCTTTGGTTCCGGAGCTCATCTCACTGCTGTCATGCAACGGCATCGGGCCTGATTCAAGCCCAATCACTGTGCCAGATCCAGTGTCCCTGCCCCCTTCTGCCCTCAGCATCAGGGCTGTGGAAGTGGCAGTGGCTGCGCCGCTCCATACAATCCCACTGGTAGCGGTATCCAGGAGAGGTTTGGACTGGACCCTAAGTCACTTTTCCTTTGCAACAATTATGATCTGTGGAGTGTGGAATGAGATATGAGTACAAGATTTTTAAAAAGCCCGAGATCCCTATTCTAAAAAAATGCACAGTTTTCACATTTGCACATTAGCATTTTTCTAGTTCTGGTCTGTTTCATTTTAAAAGCTTTGTAGAGCACTGCAGCATGGCTGATTTGGAAGTGCCCTCCCTGTTTTTGATATAAACGTACTTTTCTCTGTCCAGAACAGTGTCCTTTTAAACAAACAACACAAAATGGTTCTGCGTGTTTGCAGCAAAAGTCACGTGTGGATGGAACTCGTCGGCCAACACCTCATCAAGACAACTCTCCCCAGTCCCTGGATGAAGTGAGCAACTGAATGTTTCTAGGTTTTTAAAACAGAGCAAAGCATGAGTCTATACAGTACAAAATTAAATGTGGTGTTGTTGAAATATATGGGTTGCTTGTGCAAAAAGGCCTCTAGTAAACTTACAATTTAAAGCAGATAAACAGCATACAATATAGCAAATTTTTTAAAAAATGATTAAAATACGAACAACATGATGTCCTCTGCAAGCATGGACACACATATAAGCACAAATCCCCACCAGATTAAACCATCCCAAGTTTAAAATGCTGTCTGATAAAAGATGCCAAGGTTGTTAAAAATGCTTTAAACCTTTAAAACGCCAGGGAGAAAAGAAAGGTCTTTGTCTGGCACTTAAAAGACTTTAAAGTGGGCATCAGGCAAGCCTCCCTTAAGAGAGCATTCCACAGGTGGGGAGCCACTACTGAAAAAGCCCCCCCCTTCTTTCTCTCACCGCCATGTTGTGCTTTTAGAAATTGTGGGAAGGGAAGATTGAACCATTATGGGAGGGGAAGACTAACAGATGGTCCACCATTCAGCTCAGGTCTGTTATGCAAATCATGAAGCCAGGAGGAAGCCAGGCTCATCCTCAGACAATGGATGAAGAACGCACCATCACTTATTAAATATTGCATTTGTCTTCACACTTTACATGGTAAGATATGAGCTACCCCACAGGTGCTGAGTGGTGAATCTGTGCAGTGAAGCAATCTATATTATTGCTTCGTCCTTTGCTTTCACTGAAGCTTGCTCTGCAAGCACTTAACCTACATTTGGAAAGTTCTTGGTTGTTTTGGTTACCCACAATTTGGGGGGCTTGGTGATGCAACCCCTTGGGCATGGAATTAACACTCACCACTTGGCTATGAGTCCTTTAATTCTGAGTTGGCATAGATGTATATGAAATGGATACAAGCCTGGGAAGATGTACAGAGGCCAGTTTGTTCTAAAAATTTAAAGAGTTTTATGCTGGGAAATTTGGGGGAAGGGAAGAAAAGTGGCAGGAGTAATGCTATGGAAGAGAAAAAGTGAAAGGCTTGCCTTTGAGATACCATTTTATTCAAATGTAAAGCCCTATTTGAACATTCACACCGCATGAAGGGGGAGAGAGGGGAACATGCTTATTAGCCCCCCAACACCACTTCTCTTATGATCCCAATAGATCAGCCTCACAACCCCTCTGGGACTGAACTTCTGCAGCTGGGAGTCTGTTACACTCACGGAGGCTCCCTGCTGAATGTAAATCCTGTGCAATCAGCCCAGTGCACCATGATGGACCAAGGAAAAAACTAAAGATGGCAAAAGAGAAAAAAGAGCGTGGCAGAAAAAGATAAAACAAACAGCGTCTGCAGGGCACATGGGCAGCGCATGGGGACTATTAAAATATAGTCATAAACAAAGAGGAAAACATGGAAATATTTAAAGTATTTTCTTGGCCTAAGAGGGCACTGTATCTTATACCTATTAAGAGTGACAAAAAAGTGTTAGATAACCCAGAAAGAAACGGAAGTTGGCTCAAGTGATCCCAGTCCAATAAAGCAAAGAATGGAGAGAAGCTAAACTTCTTTGATTATTTCTGGCCTGCTTCCACAAAACAGCCCTCTCCTTGCATCCAAAACATGCAGATAATAACAAATGAACCAGCTGGCCTTTTGCTGTTGTATGCAAAGCCCTTCATGGCAGGAATTTATTATGACTTTTGGCTTAAGCCTATTACCGTCCATTATGCTGCTTTTTTTGGAGGGGGGGATCAATAATTGTCTCAATGATTATTACTTATAATGAAATAGTTATGTAATTGGGCTCTGGCGTTAGAAACACTGCCAAGTATGGAAGAGTGCGGTGCTTTAAAATGCCTATCACTTGTGTTTGAATTAGACCTACTAAATTGTTGGATGTAATAACCACACACCAAATGGTTGTAACAGAGTGGTAATGAATCATATTTAACAGCAATCACAAACATCCCCATTACAATTTCATTTCTTTCTGCTGCATTTTTTACAAGTCTCATTAAGTGATCAAAAGCTGCCATGCTGTATATCTTGGAAATTAAAAAGAAAACACAACCAAAACCTTTTATAATCAGGTGAAAGGGCAGATACAGTAGAAGCAGAAGACTTGTTGCAAGATGGGTCCTACCATTAGGCAGAATGAGTCAGCTGCCTCAAACAGCTGATTTGAGATGTCATTAAATGAGGCCAAAGAGTGAGTGAGTTAATTTATTACTACTGCATTTATGTATGTATGTATGTATGTTTTACTGCCAGGGAGGGGAAGAGGTACTTTTGTGGAATATTGTGCATTAGGCACCATAATAAATTGGCTGGTCTTGGGTAGTATGCATCTTGATTTGGAACTGGGATGTGTCATTTACTGCTCCACAGGTAGAAAAATGTCTTAGGCCAGCCCAGCATTTAAGTATTTTAAGTATTTTAAAGTATTTTAAGCCCAGCTGTACACCAGTTTGTTGCCAGGTACAGGGTTAACCTTCTGACTGAATATAAGAAGTCCCACTTTCCTTGGAAGAAAATCAGAACCAACAATCTGTTTGATATGTTGTTGTTGACGATGATGAAGTGTTTTCTAGAACTGTGGGCTGTGTGCTTCCGTTCTGCCACATATTTCTAGGAAGAGGCAGAAGGAGACAAACATTCTCCAATAGCATCTGTGCATGCTTTTAAATATGTTTTATAGGCTTCTTAGAGTTTTATTAATGACATGTGGAGGGAAAATGAGTGTTTTATAACAATGAGTGATTGTTAGGGGTGGAAAATCAAGGAGGAAGACACACACAAACATGTTGCTTTCTAGTGAAGTTCCAGCTTTGGCTGATGGAAAAACAGAGGTGCTTAGAGATATCACAGGTTCTAATAGAAACCCCCCAAACACGACACTGATGGGCAATGAGGATTAATTTAAGTCTCATTATGTGATATGAAGGACGTGTTCTAAAATGTGAAGTGGTATAAAATCCACAAATAGAAATGTGAATAGAAAGATATTTATACCATCAGAATATTTAAGAAAACCAGTTTGAAAATAAGATTTTGAATAGTATAACTTTGAGAAACAACAAGTTTTAAAATGTGTTTCAGCTGCATTGCTTCTGCCTAGTTCCCATCATTTACCATGCTCTCCAGTTGCAAAATCTATAGTGGCTTTCTACTCTGCTCAACAAATTGCATCAATGCAGGGATTGTAGTGCTGGTGGCCTAGCCAGTGGGGCTTTATTGATTTGTAAGAAAACAACCCAGACTGCAAAACTGAAGAAACCAGAACTAAAAGATGAGTTGCATTACCAGCAGAATCCATGTTAATCTCTGCCATTCTAGTTGGCTCTAGTGATGGAAGGGGAGAAGAGATGCAGGAACACTCCATTGATGCAGCTATGAGATCAGCAACTTTTGGCTCCTCCTCTCCTCAAACTATTTCAATCCCAGATGGTTCTTAGAAGAACTTATAACTAGTAATTAAGAACTGATACCTGAGTTTGAAAATTTCCTTGTCCTTCCCAATCTATTTTCCTTTTGTATATATCTTAGATGGTAAGCCCAGGGGCAGGGACTGTCTTGTTTTTATTGATCTGCAAGTCACTCTGGTAGCCTTTTTTAGCTAAAGAGTGGGATAAAATTCTTCTGGTCAGTGGTTCCTAGGGTTGCCATAGTCCAGTCCCACAAATTTGGGCTCCCGACCCTGCCACAGATCATGAGAGGGAGCTCCCAGGCACCCCCCCCACTGCGCAGGCCCGCAACTTCCTCCTGCATGCTCCACCTACCTTTCCCTTGACATAAATGCTGGTTGCTCTGCAGGTTCATCCCTGCCATCAGCCAAGATGGTGGCTGAGGTTTCCCTAAGGGGCTGATGCCCCTGCAGCCATCTTGGTTGATGGCAGGGATGCATGCACATAGTACACACGTGTGCCATCAACCAAGATGGTGATGGAGGCATTAGCCCCTTAGGGAAGCCTTGGCCACCATCTTGGTTGATGGCAGGGTTGTGTCCGCAGCACGACCATCATTTATGTCAAGGGAGAGGTAGGTTGATGGAACTGTGTGTCTGTGTGTGTGCCTGGGCCTGGGGCAGACTTGTGCTGGCCCTGAGCACCACCAACCTTACCCTTCACGTGCATCTCTCTTCTCCTCACCAGTCTCTTAAGCGGGTGCTGGGTAGCAGAGCTATAATTGGGGTAAAACCCAGCTAACCGGGCAATATGGCAACCCTAGGGGTTCCTAAACTATGGCCCATGGATTACTGGTGGTCCATGAGCTTAATTCACATGGTCAGCAGCACGTCTGTAAAAATACAAATCCCATAGCATCTAGCACAGTGCATTGCTGTTGCTACTATAGGCAGAAAAATCATTAAGTGCTCCAAGACCCTCAGCAATTTTCAAGTGGTCCATGGGGAAAAAAGTTTGGGAACCACTGCTTTAAGTAATAAACACACAAACAAGTAATCAATTCTAAAGAGTTGCATTTATTTATTTAAAATATTTAAACACTGTTGTTTTCTGAGAACCCTAAAAATTAAATAATAAATAAATGTAAAATAAAATAAAGAGATGCTGGCATCAGCCATCCTGCCATTTGTATAACTAAGTTGTGTGCTGATGCTGGGCCCCCAATACATAAATAATACAGATGTGCCCACACTAGGTTTGCCAGGTCAGAAGCATCCCAAACCCTGAGATTTTGGGGGCGGGCCCTAGGGATGTCATAGGGGCATGCCTGAGTGATGTCATGGGGTGAGCCGAAGTGATGTCCCAGGGGTGGGTCTGAGTTATGTCAGAGGGGTGGGCCTGAGTGATGTCATTAAGCATGATATATTAAGCATCAACCACAGTTGCTTGGAGCATGCAATTCAAATAAAAACATTTCTCTGATTGGAAATTAAGATAGAAATCTTAGCTAAAAGATGGAGCCTGGGTAGGGAACATTTAATCTAGCCAATTAGCTTCTGGCAAAAAGGGTTCAAGTGCCCTCAGGCCAGGCCAGTCACCAGAAGGCCACTGTAAAAAGGGATTGCAAAAAGGGATTGCGAAGAGCTCCAAAAAGACCTCTCCAAACTGAGTGAATGGGCGGAAAAATGGCAAATGCAATTCAATATAAACAAGTGTAAAATTACGCATATTGGAGCAAAAAAATTTGAATTTCACATATACGCTCATGGGGTCTGAACTGGTGGTGACCGACCAAGAGAGAGACCTCGGGGTTGTAGTGGACAGCACGATTTCATTTCATTTCATTTCATTTTATTAAATTTATATACCGCCCATAGCCGAAGCTCCCTGGGCGGTTCACAACAATCAGCATAAAATACAATAAAACACATATTTAAAAGTTTTTTAAAAGCTTAAAATTTTAAATTTAAAAACATAAACATTTTTACACATACTAAAATGCCTGGGAAAAGAGGAAAGTTTTAACCTGGCGCCGAAAAGATAGTAATGTCGGCGCCAGGCGTACCTCGTCAGGAAGACTATTCCATAATTTGGGGGCCGCCACTGAGAAGGCCCTCTTTCTTGTCGCCACCCTCCGAGCCTCCCTCTGAGTAGGCACCCAGAGGAGGGCCTTCGATGCTGAGCGTAGTGTCGACCCAGTGTGCGGCAGCTGTGAAAAATGCAAATTCCATGCTAGCGATAATTAGGAAAGGTATTGAAAATAAAACAGCCGATATCATAATGCCATTGTATAAATGTATGGTGCGGCCGCATTTGGAATACTGTGTACAGTTCTGGTCGCCTCATCTCAAGAAGGATATTATAGAGTTGGAAAAGGTTCAGAAGAGGGCAACCAGAATGATCAAGGGGATGGAGCGACTCCCTTATGAGGAAAGGTTGCAGCATTTGGGGCTTTTTAGTTTAGCGAAAAGGTGGGTCAGAGGAGACATGATAGAAGTGTATAAAATTATGCATGGCATTGAGAAAGTGGATAAAGAAAAGTTCTTCTCCCTCTCTCATAATACAAGAACTCGGGGACATTCAAAGAAGCTGAATGCTGGAAGATTCAGGACAGACAAAAGGAAGTACTTCTTTACTCAGCGCATAGTTAAACTATGGAATTTGCTCCCACAAGATGCAGTAATGGCCACCAGCTTGGATGGCTTTAAAAGAAGATTAGACAAATTCATGGAGGACGAGGCTATCAATGGCTACTAGCCGTGATGGCTGTGCTGTGTCACCCTAGTCAGAGGCAGCATGCTTCTGAAAACCAGTTGCCGGAAGCCTCAGGAGGGGAGAGTGTTCTTGCACTCGGGTCCTGCTTGCGGGCTTCCCCCAGGCACCTGGTTGGCCACTGTGAGAACAGGATGCTGGACTAGATGGGCTACTGGCCTGATCCAGCAGGCTCTTCTTATGTTCTTATCTTCTTATGTAGGAAGAAAGAGCCTTGTGTTGTGAAGATGTTAGATGGGAGCACTCAGGAGAAAAGATACTGCAATTGGAAGGGACCACTGAGAATTAAGAAAAAGCTAAGCAATTCTAAACACACATACTAAGGGACTAAGCCCAATAGAACTCAATAGGACTTACTTCTCAGTAGATATGGTTTGGACTGCGTTCGTAAAGCTTGGCTAAAGATCCTCTGGAAATATATCCATATCCAAGTAGGGTTGGCAACCCCCTGCCTGGAATGCCCCGGCCCTACCTTTTAACATGGCTGCTCCAAATTTCTTTACAGATTTGACCCTTCACTTCAGAAAGAGGTCTAAGAAATGAGTAAGAATAAGAAGGTTCTCTACTCTTTTCTGTCTCCCCTGTGGGCTGCTATAAACTCACTTTCACAGCCAACCCAATTCCAGTGAATAATAATTGACATATACATCATTTGGTCTACCTTCATAGGCAGCAGCTTGGGAACAACAACAATTACAGCCACACTTCCAAATATGTGAATTCTCTGTTACCACTATTGGGCAACCAACAAGGTGCATCATCACTGAGTTGAGTGGAGTGCATGGAACCACTGTTGTTGCTTATGTGGATGAAAGGGAGTGAAGATAAAGGTAAATGAAATGCAAATAGAAAAAGAAAAACAAAAGACAGTGATGATTTCCTAAATGCAATACCATACCAACCACAACAAGATTCCTATGAGTAAGGCAGAAAACTCAGCATCCTACAACCAGTCAGGATTCCTAACCAAAAATCAAAACCAAAAAGATCATGACAGCCAGTCAGCCAAGGTAACAGAAATCCCCATGCAGCAAAAACTGACTGCAGTTAGTGCAGAATGCTGTGGCATGATTGCTGACATGAGTGAGACCCTATCAGCACATAATACCTCTGTTCTGTAATCTGCACTGGTTGCTGATTTGCTACCAGGCTAAATCCAAGGTGTGCTTTCCATGTTACGGGTGCCGCAAAATACTTGTTCTGCTCTTGTAAGAAATCAGTCCTTTAGTGTGGCAGCACCTATGCTCTGGAACTCCCTGCCTATTGACATTAGCAGGTGCCTTCATTGTACTCTTTTTGGCACCTGCTAAAAACATTTTTTGTTTAGGCAAGCCTACCCAGGCATGTACAAGCTATTATGTTATTATCTGTTTTTAACTCATTGTTGGTTTTATTATTTTGAATATTTTTAAATACCTGTCTTTAACTGTTTTTGCCAATATTTTTATTGTTTTACTTCTTACTGTAAACTGCTTTGAGATTTTTTACAATAAAGTGGTACATAAAAGTTGTAATTAAAATACATAAATAAATTTTGGAGTCACTGTGGCCCTTGGGTCTGTTTCCATTCTTAAGAACAAAGGAATCTGCCTTATACTGATCCAGGCCATTTGGTGCCATCTAGCTCAGTACAGATGACATGGACTAGCATTGGGTCTCCAGGATTCCAGGCAATCGTCTTTTCCAGAAATTGAATTTTGGACCTTTGCAGGCAAAGTATATGCCCTACCACTGTGATACAACCCTTCCTGTTTTAAAAAAAATATTTTAAAATTGTTCTTTTCAATTCACTACTGAATGCACATCATACCTAGTGCAGATCCACAACATTCATTTAAAGCATATTCAACATATATTTGAAGCACATGAATCGCACCACAGAATCATGGGAACTGTAGTTTGTCAAGGGTGGTGGGAATATAACTGTGAGGAGGAAACTACACTTCCCAGGATTCTTTAGGGGAAGTCATGTGCTTTAAATGCGATTCAACTGCGGCAGTCCCTGAAATGGTCGTCACACGGCAGAAACACAGAGAAATTGGACTATTAGAAGAGGATGAGACGCTTCACCAATCTACAATTACTCACTTTTTCTCCCCCAAACCTAATCTAAACTCTCAGCCAGAAATTCCACCTGATTGGTCGCTAGATCTGCAACTTCCCAACCATATGGGAAAAGACCACACACACTTTAAAAACTTGGCTGAGGAGTTACAAGACGCAGGCTTTCATTACTCAGCAGAGGAAGATATCCCCACCGAACTGATAACAATAGACTCTCTTCATGAAACTCAGGATTCCATTACTCCATCTTTAATGACACAATCTCCTCTTGAAACACACTTCCTAAAGTCCACTGCTGACTCACGCTCTCTTCCTCGGGCCGGAGACGATATAGTGTTGGAAGAATTAGCCTTGATCAAAGTGTATATCTCGGAGACCAACAGCTTACTGACAACACTGGTACAAGCTACGGGACAATTACTAAGTAATAAATCCAGTGTTAATAACCAGCTCCCTACTCTGCCCTCCGGTTATCTTCCAACTAAAATGGCCCCCAGGAATAGCTCTAAAGCTGACAAGTCACGCAAGACAGCCCCTCAAGGAACAAAAAAACCCAAGAACGTCAAGAATGTTAAATTTAACCCAGGTAAGAAAATGAACTTCAAACCCTTATTCAACCTTCTGGGTCCCCCCCCCTGTTCCCTCTCGATGACCTCACATCCTCAACCTGATAACCCTCATAAAGATGCCAATCAACAGAGATCTCTACGCAAGTCCATCTGTTCATCTGATAGACAACTTTCCAAACCTGAAGTACCCAGAGGGAACCCCCTACATCCTACTAAGAACTCACTGTCTCCACTTTCTGCTAACAATGGAACAAAGAAACCAGTATCTACTTTTATCACTAAAACGAAATCCTCCTCTTCCATACCTCCATGCGCACCTCCTGATTCCCTCCCGTGGAATCTAGCGCTACAACCTCGTAAACTTGCTGCCACCGGCCTATACCAGGACTTTGATTCTCGGTATCTGCCCCCGAGCATTCCCTTTCTGGATTCCTGTTTTAGCTGGGCCCGCTTGGATAGCCGACAGAAGAGCTATATTAACTATACGACCAACTTATCTTCTCATCCATGTTCATGGAGACTTATTATAACATTTCACTCAGCCCAATTGACAAACTGGATCTACGATATGATTACGGCAGCAAGATTATTATATGCACAAAAGTGGAAAATGGAATCAACACCAACAACGGAAGAATGGCTATTGAAATTAATGGACTTAGTAGAGATGGATAAATTGACATGTCTACTTAGAGAAAAATCGACAGACACATTTCTTAAGGAATGGAAGCCTCTCTTAGACTTTTTGTTGAAAGATCAAAATAAAATGATGATATTGGGATTTGACGATTAACTAAGATAGCCTATGGAGAAAAGTGATCCTGTATGTATATATTAAGGGACAGGTTTGATGTATATTATATACTTATAGCTGATCTGCGACAAATCGGAAGTCAACTATTTTATTTTTTTCTTTTGTTGTATTGTTATGTTTTTGTTGTTTGACTTTGTTTTGTTTGTCTTTTGAAAAATTTGAATAAAAATTATTAAAAAAAAAAGACAAACTGGATCTACGAAGTAAGAGATAAGCTTCAGGAACAAGGCATCTTGCTTCAACGTTATTTCTTAAATAATTCCCCCCCAAGCCCACTAATTCCCTTCTATGCTACTATCCCAGACACCCCTACAGTTATTCCCCCTAGCCTCTTGCAATCTTCTCCCCATCAGAGTCGATTTAAAGGAGCCTCGAGGCTAGAAACCAGGACTACCAATAGCCCTACTCCCCTAGACAAGCTATTGCCTGCTCCCCTTCCAGAGTCAACTATCTCTACCTCTCCCCCAAGCCAACTGAGCTTATCAGATGACTCCGTAGCTAACGCCTCTTCTCTTAGTATGCTAGAGGGTTTTCCTAATGGAGATGAGGCTTCAGCCTCCCGCTCCTTTGCCACACTCCCCCCCAGCACCAACTAGATATTCTTCTCAGACTAGAACGTTTTAAGGACCATCTACTAAATATCTTCAAAGCGGGTGAGCCTGAGAAAGCTTGACAAACTATAGAGTCTGACTCCGCCCCTATCAAACTCTACGAGCCCAGAGAAACAAACCCCCATTCCTCGTTCTCTCTATTCCCTCTATCTGACTTTCCTAATCACAACACCCTAGAGCCCTCGCACTGACAACCTAAACCCCGTTACCCCTCCCCATCTGACCTTTCCTTCTTTCCCCATCCTAGCTCCAACAGGTCCCTCCCTTCACTCAGTCTCCTATCCTGGAACATAGCAGGTTGGACATCTAAAACCAATTCACCCAATCTTCTACCATTTTTGCATAACTTCGATGTGATTCTATTACAAGAAACGTGGGCAATGGATGCAATCACACTGGAAGGCTTTTCTTCAGTTGTGCTCTCAGCAGTTCCCCCCAAAGGCAAAGGCAGACCCAGTGCAGGACTGGCTATTCTTTTCTCAACTTCTTTAACTGCAACATTTTCCAAACTCCCTTCTTGCGGTTCCATGGCCATGGCTGCTTTGATAGAACGTAAAGACCTGTCTTTTGTATTGATTAATATCTACATTACCCCCTTTCCATCTAGAAGAGAAATCTCCGAGGCTTGGGAGACTTTGGAGTACTATATCCTGGACATTGAAACACGTCATCCATGCACTCCTTTTGTCATAATGGGAGATTTCAATGCCAGGATAGGCCCAAACAGCACCACCCTCCTCTCCTCCAACCTCTGGGATTCCACTGATCTTATCGAACAATGGACTTCCCAAGAATGGTCTTCAAAAGACCTAAAGTCGAACTACGCCGGCACCCACTTGCTGCAATTGGCCAGCTGCTTCAACCTCTCAATTCTGAACGGCCACCACAAACATGATGGCTGTGCGGAATTCACCTTCATTTCGGGCTGAGGCAGCAGCTTGGTAGACTACACGCTGGTTTCCTTTCCCTTATCCAGTGCCATTGCCCACTTTGCAGTGGGCACAAGACTTGACAGTGATCATCTTCCGTTAATCTTATCAATTTCAACCCGAGACCCGATCCACTTAAAAACTATCTCAACATTTAATCACAACTCTGTTAAGCTCAGACACACAAAGGTCAAATGGTCCCCAAATATCTCTTCCAGAATAACAACCTTTCTGGACTCCACCCTGGCCAAGGAGATCAGAGAAAATATTCTGAAGGACTCAGAACCGCAAATCAAACTTGCTGCATACTCGGACCTGATTCTTGCTTTGCAACCTATACTAAAAAATAACTACCATGAATCTAAACCCCGAGGCCTTTCCCACTCTGCCCGCTGGTTCGATAAAGACTGTGTGGCCGCTAAGAGAAACCTGAGGAAGATTTATATGACATATAGGATGCTCAATTCCAATCAACTCCCTCCCACATATTACACTACTAAGCGTCAATACAAAGCACTCCTGACTTCTAAAAAGAGACTAGCTATTCAGGCTGGCTGGAAGTCACTAATCAATGCGGCCAAACTTAACGATTCCAAGATCTTTTGGGCCCTGGTCACGGACGCCATCTCTTTTCCGAATCCAGTTACCTGCCATATTCCCCCCCCAAGAATGGGAAAAACATTTTTCAGACCTTTTCAAGGAGCCCACACTATCTCTTACCGAAAAGCTAGTCCCCTCTAGACCCTCAGATTTACCCCTCTGGCCTCCAGTATCCCAAGCGGAGATCATGTCACTAATTCATAGCCTGAAGACCGGAAAGGCTCCAAGGCCTGATGCAATTCCAGCTGACCTTCTGAAGGTGCAAGCTGCATGGTGGTCTCCTCTTCTCGCCAATCTTTTCACCTCAATAAATAGCCACGGCAGCATTCCCAACCACATGGCTGGATGCCATCGTGATCCCCATCTATAAAAAAGGGCCACAAGAGGATCCCAACAACTTCAGACCCATTAGCTTACTATCTATTGTTGGGAAACTTTATGCCAAATACCTGAATGGTAGGCTGACCACCTGGATCGAGGAGAAGTCCATCCCGGGGCCGGAACAGGCGAGCTTTAGAAAACTGAGATCCACTCTTGACCACTGTGCCCTGTTACACCACCTGGATGAAAAATATTCTAGTCTCCACGGGAATGGGCTCTACGTGGCTTTCATAGACCTTAAATCGGCCTTTGATTCAATACCCAGAGATAGGCTATGGTCAGAGCTCCTTCAAACATCTATAGACAAAAGACTCCTTTTTCTTATCTTCCAACTCTACCAGCCCTCCAACCTTCGGCTTCGCTGTAGAACCGATGGCTCAGTTACCAACCCTATTTTAGTCAATAGGGGGGTGAGACAGGGATGCATACTGGCCCCTACTCTATTCAATCTTTACCTAAACGATCTGAGTACATACTGTCAAGCCGTTAACTTCCACCCTCCCAAAATTGCAGAACATGCATGCCCTCTATTACTATATGCCGACGACACGGCTCTACTCTCCCTATCCAAAATAGGCCTCAGAAGGCTATTCCGTTCCTACATGGCCTACTGCGATCTGAATCTCCTGACCATTAATTATTCAAAAACAAAGATTTTGGTGTTTTCCCCTCGGCGCTCTACTCCTGTCTGGAGCATCAATGGCCAGAAATTCTCCCAGGTCAGGGGATATAAATATTTAGGGGTAATATTTCATTCCTCACTTTCATGGTCCCCTCATATCTGTTCCTCTGTGTCCACGGCCAAAGCTACGGCCAAAGTGCTACTCTGCTACTTTTTCTCAAAAGGGGGTCAATTCATACCAGCTGCCATCAAAGTTTTTGCTGCTAAAATCGCTCCACAGCTCCTCTATGAAAGCCCAATATGGGCTAGCCATTTCTGCTCCAAAGTGGAGGCGGTTCTCTCTAACTTTCTCCGTTCTATTTTCAGCGTCCCCCGATGCGTCCCCAATGCAAGTCTTAAGGTTAGAGGCAGGGCTTACGTCCTTGGAATGCCAGACCTGGTCCCGCACCCTATGCTTTTGGTCCAAGCTGGCCTCTCCTAACCCTAAGTCAGACTACCTTACCTATATCCAACAGGATTCCTTTAACAGCTCCTGGGCCAAAGCAGTCCAACTCAAACTCTCCTCCATCGGCCTCCCACTGCTATCCCTAACTAGATCAGACCCAACTACAACTAAGGCCTCTATCAACAGAAGACTCAAGGATATTGATCTACAAACGGACACAGCTAAGGCCTCCACCTCCTGCTCCCCTTTTCATTTTGGTCTGAGCTTCTCATCCCCTTTTCCTGCCCCGTGCCTGGCTTTTTTAGACCTTCCATGCTACAGACTAGCCTTCTCACGGGCCAGGTTTAATTGCCTAAAGTCAGCCCTTCTCGAAGGTCGCTTCAGGGACATCCCATATACCAACCGATCCTGCCCCTGCAGCCCCAATGAAATCGAATCTCTTCCGCATGTTCTTTTTATTTGTCCCTTTTATCACACGCCTCGAGTTAAGTTTCTGAACCCACTGATTGCCAAATTGCCTCAATCCAGCTCACTTTTAGACAAACTACAGTTTCTTTTAAAAGGGACGGACAAGTATATATCCCATGGGACTGCCAAGTTTCTGCACACAGCTCAATCCCTACGATGCCAACTTTTTAAACCCTCCCTGTTTTAGTTTTGATTTTACTGTTTGTAGTCCGGGTCTTTGACCGCACAATAAATTTGAACTTTGAACTTTGAGCTTTAAATGCAAGTTGGATGTGCTTTAAACATATTGTGTGGATCTACTTAATAAACTTTGCCTGCATATAAATTGCTTTAACTATTTTTTCCAAAAGGAAATGAACTATAAAGTTTACTGGGTTACCATGGGCTACTCATCATCTCTCAGCCTAATCTGCCTCTCAGGATGAAAACAACATAGGGGAGCCATGAACACCCCAAGGAAGAAGGGCACACTTAAAATGTAGAGGAAGTAATACTGTACAGCCATAGTGTGAAATCAGATACTTATCAGGACATAGTATGAAGAAATATTTATATAAGCATGACTATCAAATATGTTTATTATTTACACAACCTGTAAAGATATTTACAGGGCAATCTCACGTTTGTTTAGAAATTTGTTCAGAAGCAAGTCCCAATGTATGCAGTGGGGCTTACTCAAACAGGAAAGCAGGCACAGAACTGCAACCTTAAGTGATAAGGAATTTCATTCATCCAACCCAAAATTCAAAATCATGCCTCTTTAAGCTGTTTTGCAACTGTTTATACTTGTTTTTATGGTTATTAGATTTTTAAGGGATTTATTTCTTATTGTGAGCTGCCTTGCTTTCCAGTCGGCAACCCTACCTCACAGGGTTGGAAAGACTCCATACACACACAGGGCTGGCTCCAAAGGGTGGCCAGGTGGAGCCCTGGCCGAGGTCCCCACGGCCTACAGGGACCCCTGAAGGGCCCCTCGTTATGGTGGGGGAGTAATACTCCCCATCCATGGCAGGGAGGCAGCTGCCTGCCTGCCCTCTCCCCCGCCTTCTCCCTCTCCTGCCCCGCTGCCCGCCTGATGTCCTGCCCCCCCACCTGGTCAGTGGGTGGGTGGGTGAGGCTTGCATGCGGGTGCCCGGGCCCAGGGCAGGCAGATGCCCAAGGGCCCTGGCATGCCTGGGGCCAGCTCTGCACACACACACACACACACAGGAGATGTAAAAATACATAGACCCCATATAATAGTTTATTGCCAAAACCAGTTGGTCATTGTAGAACATTTTTTTAAAAAATCAGTATTAGTTTCCTACATAATAAAAGCAGTGTTACCTATGTAAGCTCTGCCTAATTGCTTTAAAAATAGGATTGGGGGGAGAGAAAGATTTACAATACAAACACAATTCTTTGCTATGTTCACTCAAAAGTCCCATTACAATCCTTACCATGTATACTTAAAAGTAAGTCCTACTGAATTCAATGAGGTTTACTCTGGGTATGTGGGATTAGCATTGCAGTTTTACTCCCAGAAAAGCAAGTACTGGATTAAAACTTCATATTGGTAAGGTTTTCAAAACATTGTCCTCTTCAACACCCCAGGAAAATTTAAGCTTGTTTGACTCCTGCACACAAGAGAGAAAAAGACTGAAAGCTATATACTTACTCAATTTATGAGATTTTCAGAAAAGCAGGGGGGAAATAAGTTTTCTGACTTGCAAAGGGCTCTAGTTACTGCCTTGTCAATCACAACCCTGACTTCACTTATTGGCTACAAACCTGAAAGGATGGGGTTAGAACAGCCAGCTACGAGCTCATTTAACTGAAGTTACGGGGGGGTGCTGACATTTTGGTGTATATCTCAGGAACCAGACCACCTAGAAACTTATTTTTTTTTAAATGAAAGCTGAGAGTCTGGAGATTAAGGTGACGCACCCGGAGACCCAGAGAGCACTCCAAAAATCCAGAGTCTCCAGGAAAACCCGGAGACCTGGCAACCCTATCCCACACATGTGCATAATCTGTTCCCTTGTGCCATAAACACTTACCACAAAATGAACTGAAGTCAATGAGAGAGGAATGGAAATGTGTTTAGGCCATAACCATAACATTCAACCCTTTTGATGCCTGGCCAGAGGCCACTTTGAGTCTTAATTTAATCCGTTCTTTGTAAAACAGCAAAACACTTCCATGAAAACCAAGTAGGATGTTACAAAGAGACTGATGACTTCAGGTGGGAAACAAAACATCACAGGCTTCTAGGCCATAATCTACCCCAGAGCTAGGTGCTATAAGGCCCATTAATTTCAGTAGGGTTATGTGCACCGCACCCTGGATTGCACTGTTAGCAATACTGGAGAAAAATAATAGTCAAAAGATTCTTAAGCAGAATTGTCTCGGAAGAAATGTTTTGCAGTTTTCTGTGTGATGTGTATTAATTACTGTTGCATAGCAATAGCTGTTTTTAATGAACAATGCCTGAAAGTGCAAGCAAAAGATAAAATCATCCTTTCTCTCAGATTTCTTCTCAGATAAAAGGTTTTCCTTTGCCTACTTTTTTCTTCCATAGTATAGTTAATCCAATAAATAGCCAACACATGGCTGTCCACAACTTTGTTTTTGTAACAAGTAAAATGAAAAAGATGGTATTTTGCATGTTTTAATTAGTGGGTACTAATGTTTGGCAGCTAACATTGCTGAAAGGCATCTAGGAAGATGCTAAAGTATCCAGTTCTGAGAAAATGTCCCTTTATAGTCTCAGTTGATGGAAAGTAACATTTAAAAAAATAATGGCTGCAGTATTTTTTTTTGCAATTTGTGTGGCCTGACAATGACTTTTGCTTTTAAAGCCCTTACAACTATAGAACATTGCGAGCATCTTAACTAAGACTAGTGATATCTGGTTGGCTTGACTAAAGAGCTATTTAAAAGTACCAAATTCCATTTTCAGAGACCATGAAGCTTGCAAGTATTCAGTCCTATTCAGTAAGTATAGCCTGCTACTTGAAAAGCAACAACCAGCTTTTTTCTCTTTCTTGTCTGGTTTACACAGATGGCTAATAGTTGCCTGTTTATTTTACACACTAGAGCAGGGATAATCAAGAGTAGGCTTGAGAGATCCGCCAATCTGGTGCAAAAGACAGATGCTTAGAATTGAAGAATTCTTATGAAAGGAGAACTAAGAGGCAAAATATGCAGCCACCAACCTCCCATGATATGCCCATTGCTCAGTCACACCATTTCAGGCTTCACATGTGGCAACGGAATGTTTAAATGCTTAGTCGAGTTTTAAATAAAAACCCCTACACGTCAAAATAAGCTAATCATGGAAAAGGTTAGGCTAGTCTGTTTTCATGGCAGAAATGCATGTTTTGTATCACAACTTCATTTAACCTTTTCAGCTATTTGGATTTTAAAAATGGATAAAATCCCTTTTTACTATTTCTGAATAAGCTGCAGAGTTGTTTTGATTTCACCCCATCGTTGTTGCATGTTGCAGTTTCAGTGATGGTGAAATTATTGTAACGGTCTAATCTCAGGAGCCATATTGCTTCATTGTGGCATTTTGGCTCCCCCTGCTATTGGATTTAAATATTTTTAATGCATAATAATCAAAGAAGAAACTGAATGACAATTATTTCCATGAGCTGGGGATTGGGGGAACCATTCTATGGTGATTTCACTTCTACTAACAGGATCACTACTTAGATAGGGATAGCCTTACCATGGTGGTTCATGCAGTGGTAACAACACAATTAAACTACTGTAAAATGACCCTTGTGCCTGGCTTGGAAGCTACAGCTAGTGGAAAATGCAACTGCTAAGGTGCTTAGTGGGACATCCAACTTTATACATATTACGCCAGTGTTGAAAGATCTGCACTGGCTGCCTATTAGCTATCCTACCAGGTTCAAAGTTGACATTTCAAGCCACAAGCAACTTGAGATCAGGATACCTAGCAGACTACCTCCTCTGGTACAGACCAAGCCAATCTTAAAGATCTTCTGAGGACATCCTGCTGGGTATTGCACAATCAGCAGAATATCACTTGGTGATAACCTGGCCACCAGTGGACTTTCTTGATGATAGCGCCGCCCTCTGGAATGCCTTCCCTTGTGGAGACAGCAATGACTTTTAAACACTTTTTTAGAAAATTTCCTGGACTCTTCCTTTTTTTGTATGTGTTTTCTTTTTCACACTGCTCACCTTATTGGTGATATACAGTTTGAGTTTGTTTTTTATTTCAGGAAATTTCATTTTATTTTATATAAACTGCTTACATATTTTTATTTTATTAAGCAGTATGATTTTTTAAAATAAAATAAAGAAATAAATTTCTGTCCTTTCCTTTGAAGTAACTGCACTTATGTACAAAAGAGAAGGATATGGCTAGATTATTTCCACACCATTTTACATATGTACAATTTCAACATTAAATAGTCAGGTCACACTATTTCTTGTTAGATATCAACTGATTTCAGAGAGTATATGTATGAGGTAATCTTGAATAAATAAGACTATTGTGGACCCACTGATTTTAAAAATAATTTATCTGACATTACTGAAGCAAAATTGTTATTCAGAGTGTGGTTTGTATATCTGCATACTCTGTATGTGATCTTCTGGCATTAGTGAATTAAGGTTTCATAGAACTAGGTAATTAATTGCCTAATGTGGTGGTTCATGGAGGTCCTGGGAAAATCATTCCACTAAAAAGCCAGGGCCAGAGACATATCATTGTGGGCTTGGAAAAGTTACTTTTTTGAACTACAACTCCTATCAGCCCAGTCCAGTGGCCATGCTGGCTGGGGCTGATGGGAGTTGTAGTTCAAAAAAGTAACTTTTCCAAGCTATGGAAAGCATGCAAAACACAGTGCCAGGGAAGTCATGCAATGAGAGTGCAGGACCACAAGGAGACAGAACAATTAAGTAGGACGTATGCCCTGTCCTCCCAACCTTTCAGAGATGTAAACAGGGGCATTCCTGGGCATGAGCAGAGTCTGGCAGACCTGTGGCATGGTTTGGTGGATGATGATAGACGCACCCAACCCATGTTCAGTTGCCAGCCAACTACAACCAGCCAACAATATGTTATGTTCTCTTCTGCATGAAAACCTTTTCTTCATTTCCTTCCATGGCTCTGCAGGAAAACAGGTTGTTTTTTCACCACAATCCCCCCTTCTGGTAATAAGCAAGTGTTCTCCCTCTCCCTCTTTCTCTCTCTCTCCCTCTCCCTCTCCCTCCCTCTCCCTCCCCCCCCCCTCTCTCTCTCTCTCTCTCTCTCTCACACACACACACACACATTTTGAATAATTTGAGCCAAGAACTTAGCCCAGGAGTCTGTTTTTCAGTACCAAGGCTGAGTTCTGGAAGAATTAAAGTATCTTAGAACATGTGCAGGCTGTCTTTCCCATGCCATTGGATATCAGCAACCTCCTGCCACCTCCACACATTTAGCATTTGGCAGTAGGTTGTCCCCAAGCAAACACATAGCCAGGAGTTTCAGTGTAAGTAAAGCCTGAACCCCTCCCCTTCATCCTACCCTTATTCCAGCAGCTACAGAGGGCATCCTTTAAAACTTTACATGACAGTGGGGAAAGGCGCTCATTTTTCAGTGTTCATCTTGATGTTTATCAATATATTTAGGGTGTATGTGTATGTGTGTTTAATGCTAAAGGAAGCACTTCTCTTTTTCCAAACTCCTCCTGCCTCCCTTCCATTTGCCTATTCCTTTGCAGTCTCTAGTGGAGAGATAGCTACCCTATAATAAATTCATCTATGTTGCAAGGCTTTTAAAAGGAAGTTCTAAGGGTGTGTGTGTCAGCAAATGCATTTTTAAAAGAATTTACAAATGTATGATTAAATAAAACTCAAAATAAGGTCCAAGCGCTTCTCGGTGATTGTAGTGTCTGTGCAGTTATTGGCCAGAACTCTAAAAGTTGCAAGCAGGTTTGCTTCATTTCAGTCACCATGTCTAATTCTGTGTTCCACTATGAAAGATGCTTAAGAAATGGTCCTTCAAATGCAGCATGGCTTGCTCTTTCAAGTCCTCCAAATGATTCTCTCAGCAAATAGATTGGCTCTAGTTCTCCAACTATCTGGTCTGTGTCTGTCAACAGAAAGGCACAGAACAGATACAGACTAACAGCTAGCCCCGGACCAACTAGACTGGAGGGAGTTGGGGATGATTTACTGTTTGTGTTTCTTGCAAGCTACATAGCAACTGTAATCATCCCGTGCTTATAACTGTATAGGGCTAGCCCAAGACATTTTGCTGCCTGAGGCACAAGAAGGTGTCTCTCGCCTCCATTCCATGTACAGAAGCTGACTGGACTGGCAGTTGAATTTTACTTCAACAATGGCATCCTCTTGTGCACCTAAAGACAGTGGACAAGTGGGGGTGGGGGTGCATGACAGACCTGTGGCTCACATAGCTTTGGTCCCCAACCAAAGAAAATAGTCAGGGGGCTGAGGAGGTATGGCTGGGGTTGATTCTACTGCCCCCCAGAATCCACCACCTGAGGAGGTTGCCTCTCTCTGCCTAATGTTAGTACCAGCCCTGTAACTACTGGTCAACATCTGACAGGACAAGAGAATAGCAGAGCCAAGAGAAATGCCATCTGAAAATGTCATGCAAATCTTAGAATCCACAATTGGACAACACCTTTATTAGGTCAGCCAAAATGTCACAAAAATAGCAAGCAAGCAAGCTTTTGGGTTCTCTAGAAAACCTTACTCACTATTTTGTAACGTAGTAGGGCAATACCTTTGTGTCTAATAAATGTATTGCCCTGCTATGGATTCTGGGATTTTTTTATGGACCAACATGGCTGCATAATGCTTTTTGTACAAATGACAGTGCAACACCTTCTTTCTCTGTGGTAGTCATTCCCACAGTTCTGGTAAAACATTTGGCTGAAAGCTGTGTGGGACAGTCCTGTGCAGACTTGCTCTAACTCTCACATACTATAAAAGTGGAGGCAACTTCAATATAATTGTAGTGTTGCATGAAACTGAATATCAAATGGAGCCAACAGCACATCTAAAACAGCCCTAAGATGTTTTTTGCTGCTATTTGAAACAAAAAGGAAATGAGGGGCATATTGTGCAACTGTTTATGTAAAATATTATCTTGTGCTATGTGTGGAAGGTCTGCCATCTCTTGAGGAGAGACTGGAAAATCAGTTAGATTGGCTTGTTTATAGTGGTAATATGATATAAACTGCAATACCATTCATGGAGACCACATAAATATTGCATTTAGGATGTTAAAACTGGCTTTCTCTTGTGGTCATAAAGATGGCATGTTTTTCTGCTCATGTCAAGGTGAAGTGGCTTTGGTGATCTCATCTGCATTACCAGTAGATATTTATCTATATTATAAAAACCTCACTATGTAGTTTTTGGAAAATTTTGGAAAACCACTTTTAAACAGAAACCCAGTAGTGGGATAGAAGTAAAGACAAGCTGGAATTAAGTTGGTCTGGTTACAGCCATGAATGTGAAGTGTACTGTGTTGACTATACATACGACAAAAACCTATTTGTTTTGATGTCTATGAAATCCTATTCTATATGATATTAATTGGTTAAACTGCTACAAATCAGTATAGCTCTTTTGACTTGTTTATTTGAAAAACTTCAAAATCTAGACTGACTAAGGAATTGGCTCAGTTTTGTGTCTAGTAATATAATATAATATAATTAATATAATATAATGCAAAGGAAACTATAATAAATTAAAATTAAATAATTGCCTTTTACTAATTTATGTATGTAGGGCATGGCCTTTGACTTTAGATATCCCTAGGAGCCAGCCATTAATTTCTGTGGCACTAGGATCAATGTGTGAGGAAACAATCCCTCTAATATCCAGGCATACAAAAGACATAAGAACATAGGAACATAAGAAAAGCCTGCTGGATCAGGCCAGTGGCCCATCTACTCCAGTGCAAGAACACTCTCCCCCTTGCAGTTTCCAGCAACAGGAGATGCCTTTGTGTCAGTGTGTAAGGAAAACAGACTTATCTGCTATAGAATCCGTGGTCCATGGGTAAGGTCTAAAGGCACATGAGGCCACCACTTTTCTGAAAGTAAGCAGGTCTGAGTCTGGTCAGTGTCTGGATGGCAGACCACCTGGAAAATACATATATACCACCTTAGGTTCCTTGACAAAGATGGGATATAAATGAAAGAAAATAAATATAAAAGAATAAATAAGGGTAGTGGTAATTATACAGCCACAAGAGTGCCTGCATACTATAGCCAGCATGGATTTTTTGCATTCCACAATGTTAAATTGAAAATACCCCCCATGCCATTCTGATGCTTCCCATAAGCTCATTTCAAAACAAAACCTGAACTCAGAAACACTTGCTTAATAACCCTCTAAATTTTCATGATGATACACAAAACAGAGAGAATCGAGAGTTCAAAGTGTAAAACATGAGAGAGAAAAATCCAGACCCCTGTTGGACTTTTTTCTGTCAGTGGTCTCATAATTTGTAGAAATTAATTAAAAATCAGCCATGTTCACAGGGTACCTGCAATCCTATTACTGGCCTTACCCTATAATCTGATCTTATATTCTACAGTTTAACAGTTAAAAAAAAATGAGTGGCTGATTTTTAATTAATTTAAGAAATTTAATATTGAAGTCTATTATAGCTCTGGACGTGCTCAGTACGAATCATAAGTGTTCTGAAAGCCAGACTCACAGCTGTTTGGCTTGGCTAACCAAGGGGCCACACCCACACCAGACATTTATTTCACTTTAGACAGTCGTGGCTTCCCCCAAAGAATCCAGGGAAGTGTAGTTTGTGAAAGGTGCTGAGAGTTGTTAAGAGACTCCTAGTCCCCAGTGGCTCCAGTGGCCAGAGTGGTTTAACAGTCAGCCCCTCTTCTGGAGATTGTAGCTCTGTGAGGAGAATAGGACCTCTCCTGGCAACTCTCAGCACCCTTCACAAACAAGACTTCCCATGATTCTTTGGGAGAAGCCAGGACTGTCTAAAGTGAAATAAAGGTCTGGTGTGGATGTGGCCAGGGACAGCTTTGAATTAAATTTGTGTGGGAGACTACATGTGACTGCTGTAGAATAAAAAGGTGGAGGAAACCCTAAAAAACAATACTATTCACAATGTTTTCCTTTTTGAAAGAAAAGGGTCTTTCACTCTGCCCAGTGCCCACCTACCCAATCTCCTCCTTTTCCCCTCTCTCTGCCCCCACCTTCCTCCCTACACTACCCTTTCTCCCCTTCTTTCCTCCTTCCTCATCCTCCCCCTCCCTGCCCCTCCCCCAGGTCAGTTTCACTTGTCCTAAGCATGATTGTATGGGAGTAAATCCCACTGAATTCAAAAAGCATGCAAATGATCAAACCTGTCCTCCCCTCCTCCTCCCTCCTATCCCCATCCCCTTCCAATCCCCCCTCCCCCCCAGTTAGTTTCACCTATCCTAAGCATGATTGCACAGGAGTGCATTGAATTTAGTGCAGGTAGCTCAGAATACTCCAAGGCAGACTTTCACTTTTTCTATACAAAGGGGCCCAATATATTCCAGCAGCCATTCAGGTATTTAAGGTTAAAATTCTGCCCCAGTTATTGTACGGTGGTCCGATTTGGATCCAGGGATTTAATTCAGCTGTAGAAATTGTCCTCTCAAAATTCCTGAGATCTTTATTCGGCATGCCAAGGTGTGTTACAGCTGCGGGTTTACGACTTGAGGCCAGCCTTGTTTCCACTGAATGTGCTGCATGGTCCCTTGCTTTTAGATATTGGCTCAAAGTGGTTTTTAGTGATCCTTCTTTAGGATATTTAAATCTTCTTTTGAAATATATTTATACCAGTTTCTGGTTTAAATTTTTTATTGTTAAATTGCATTTATTAGGTTTTTCTTTTGATTTCATTCACACACAAGACTTTAGGACTGTTAAATTCATTTTAGATCAAAGAATTAAGGATACTGATTTTCAATTTTCTGTATCAAATGCATGTAAAATATGTTCTCCTATAAATTTTGGCTTGTGTTTCCAGTTTCCTAAACACACTAATTATTTGGAGAATTTAACTATCCCTAAGTATCGCCATGTATTTTCCAGAGCCAGGTTTAATTGTCTCTCTTCTGCTCTACTGGAAGGGTGGTACCTGTGGAGATGAAGTCGAATCATTGGATCACATGTTTTTTGTATGTAACTTTTGTAGGGAGGATCATAATAGATTACTTGGTCCTATTATGAGGAACTTTCCTGGTAGGTCACTGGACTGGTTTCTGAAATATTTCTTGGCTGATTCTAACAAGTCTACAACAGAGACAGTGGCCAAGTTCCTCCTTTCTGCCCAAAGGAGTCGTAAGAGAATTCTTTTTTCTTAACTGTTAACTGATACGTCTTTTATGCTGTGCTTTTATATTTCTGTATTTTAACTATTTTGATACTGTATTGATCATTTTACTTGAACGGGTCTGTGACCATATACTAATATGCAAACATATGGTTGCAAATGATCATTCTCAGCAAACTTGCTCAGGATCCCATTTCTTACCTCCCGGATTAAAAAGCAGAGAGGCACGTGTTACGGAATTCTTCCAAGCTACATAGGAAGTGGATTGGACTGTGAAAGATCAACCCAAATTGCGTTTGCATTTTGAGAAATTTGTAGGGCAGTACAATATCTCAGAGAGGAGGTCAGGTCTCCTGCTCCCCTAGTGCATTCACTATAGCTGCCCAATTTCCCTGCTTTTTAAAGTTTGATAGAAATACCTGTTGGCTATAAGTATGTTCCTAAACCGCAAGGTTTTTTTTTTGCCTATTAGTGAATATACATATGACAGAAGAATGTGTTGTGGAGTTTCAGGTCTTGTTCCAACTAGAGCACCTTGATCTTTTCCATACACTTCTCATAGCCCTTCATCTCCCAAGTACTAATCATATATCACATTTAGAGCTGTCCTTTATCTATTCCATGCTTACTCTGATATCTCCCTGCAGAGAAATAATTCCAGAGAAATAATAACAACTGCGGAACCATACTTTTCCATAATACTCATGAATGTTGTATTATGATGAAGAAACCAAGGAGTATAGTACATCTCTTGATATTAACAATGGCACAATTGCCCATACTGGAAAGTCAGGAATAGGGAATGGGGCTTGTTGCTTGTCTGTGCTCATTTAGTGCTCACAGTTTTTGTCATGCTGGCTTGGATCACTCTGAAACACATTTTGCGTTAAAGGTACAGCTCAGCCCATTCCAACAATATTGCTAGTGATGTCGGCTGTGTTGTTGAGCTGCAACTTGCCAAGCTTGAAAATGTCATCATTGATCTTTACTCTCCTGTCCCAAACCTGTCTACTTAAAAGCATGCTTCAATGAATTCAGCACCGCTTACTTCTGGGAAAGGGTCATATTTGTTAAACAAATAGACCTATAGTTTCAACAACAGAGCTATTCAAAGGCTTTACCATGCAGCCGGATCAGAGTGGGAAGGGAAAGGGGAAGATTTTTTAAACTGAAGGTTTTCTATTGGGGATGTTTAATATTACTGTTCCCCATGCCTTGGTTGAGGAATGAGGAATCTTTCTTACAAGGCAAACCCAAATCTGTCTACTCAGAAGTAAGCTCCACTGAATTCAATGCAGCTTACTCCTGGGTAAGGATGGGGAAGAAATTAATTTCAATTCAAATTTAAAGCCAAATCTATGAGAACTGAAACACAGCCATCTTTCAAAATTTGCACTTATTTGAATTTTGCGATGCAGTTCTCCAACCAAAAAAAGTTTACAAAAATGCATGTATTAATCAAAATAAAAACGAGTATATTCATGAAAAATAACATACAAAAATGCATTATATTAGGATAAATTGTCTGCAAAATGGTGTACATTAGTGCAAACTGCCATACAAAAATGAATTTATTGGAAGAAATTCACACTAAAATGCTGATGCATTTTCATGAGGATTTATTTTATTTTTATTTTTTTAATAGCCAACTGCTGCAGAAATGTGGAGAACTGAATTTAAGACTGGAAAAGTTAGAAGCTGAGAGAACCAAAATGGTCCGATTCTTTCGTCCCCACTCCTGGGGAAGTGGCATATTTGTTCCAAGGTTTGTACCCAGCCAGATAACAGTGTAGAGCAGGAAGCGCAGACAGTTCAAATACACATTTAAGCACATTAGATCTGACAGGAACCACAGAAACAACGACAGGGAGATGCGCAGAGTTGTGAATTTAAGCTTGAGAACATGGACAGGAATTTTGGCATAAAAAAAGGTTTCAAAAAATCTGTACTGCTACCTGATCACAAGCACTCTCAGGGGAGCTGCCAGATCATTTTGTTCATGAGCATGTGAGCTCTATCTAAGCTCACCCATTTGTTTGCTTTTAACAAACTTTATCACCGTCCCTTGTCAGGAGCGTAGAATGAGTTTCCCTAACTCAGAAAACAGTAGAGGTAAGTGAGCATTCCAAAGCTCTGCTTGGACTATATCTGAGTTTGTCTGAAACATCGGTGGTGGTGGTGAGCAACTTGGATACATTTCCAAGCCAATCTGAGGGCTTGAAACAATATCCTTGCCAATCCCTGCCTTCCCTCAACATGCCCCAAAGACCTCCCAGCTGCTTCCCATTACTTACTTTGCAAGCGGTGGAGGGAACAGAAGTGATGAGGACCAAGAAGAGGCAATGCAACAGACATTAGGAGAACTCTGCATCTCCCATGGTCCCTGGGCTTTGCACCCTAGCATGCTGCTATTCAGTGTGGTAGATCCACACCAACCAGGTGCCCTCCAGAGGTTTTGCACTACCACCAGCCTCAGCCAGCACAGTATCTCTAGAAAACAGCAAGCAATTATGAGCGGGAGCCAAACCCTCTTGAATTTCAAGCCAGTCTTGATTTTGCTTGTCATGCACCAGAACCCGTTTTTACTAGGCTTTTCTCCCTGTACCCTGTCATGCTATTTCCCCAAACTAGGGTAATGGAGAAGGGAGGAGGTGGAAGCAGGAGGGCCTGGTGTGGAGGGCATGCAGCAAATTCCCTTCCAAGCCTAATTGTTAAGGTCTAGAAAGTTATATCCTACCTCCAAGGAGCTCAAGGCAGTATGCATGATTCTCCCCCTCTCCATTTTATCTTCACCACAACCTTTGAGGTACGTTAGAGACAGTGACTGGCCCAACATCATCCAGTGAGTTTCATGGCTGATTAGGGCTTTGAACCCTGGTCTTTCAGGTCCCAGTCCAGCACTCTAGCTCAGCAGTTCCAACCTCCCCCCCTCCCCAATTTGGAAATTGCTGGGGATCTTGGTGGTCGACTTAGTGGTTTTTTTTGCCTTTTGTACAATTGTAATGCACTGTGCTAGATGCTACATGATTTTTACAAACATGCTATGGATCACCTGAATGAAGCTTGCAGCTCTAACCTCTATACCATGCTGAGTGTGTTAGATGGCTGCTGGAAGAATCTGTTGTGCCCGGGACAATGCTCCCTACCTTTTACTTTCAATGAGTGAAACCCTTCATCACTGTTCACAGCTGCTTTGAAAAATTGCAAAAGGGGAAAGCTTTTTTGAAGCAGATGAAAACTTTGGCGAAAAGCAACCTCCTGACGCACTCCAGCTCAATCCTTATTATGCCCATACTTCAAAGACTTTGAATATTTTAGACATATGCCAATAGTGGCAGATGGGGAAGATCCATGAGGTGAGCTAATCTAAAAAGATTTTTCTCTCAAAGGACCTACAGATTTTTCTAAAGACCTAGTTACCAAGTGGGAGGAACAGAAGGGTGTTTAAGTAGAGTGTTTAAGATCACTGCTGCAGAGGGTTATGGAAAGCCCTGGTTTGAAATGTGAATTAGTTGCTCCTCGGCATTGACTGCTGCAAGCCAAAGCAGACAACAGAGGAGAAAGACTGTAGGTCAGTGGTGGAACATCTGCTTTGCATGCAGGAGGTCCTGAATTCATTCCCCAGCATCTCCAGGTAGAGCTGGGAGAGACCACTGTCTGAAACCTTGGAAAGCTGCTGCCACTCAGTGCCGATAATATTAAGCTAGATGGACCAATGAGTCTGACACAGTACAAGGCAGCTTCCTATGTTCCCATGGAATAAATTTTAATGGAAAAGTAGTTCTATCTTAGCCAAAGAAAACCTCATGTCCTCCACTTATAATATCTCATCTCAAAAGAAGATAAAATAAATAGTATAAAATATACTATGCTATATACAGTATTTCGTTACATACTGGAGAACCAGGACTTAGATCAGGAAGATCTTCAAATCCCCCATCACCAAAACGGATCACTGGGTGTCCTTGCCCCAATCACTGTCTCTCAGCCTCTCTTACCGCACATATTTTTTTATAAGGATAAAAAGGGTGAGGGGAGAAATATTAATGATGCCCTTGTTTTGTTGTTGTGTTTCAATATTGTATTTTAGGCTTCTATTTCTTGTGAGTTGTCCGGAGAACATGTGCTAAAAAAAGTTGCTATTTATTTGTTCGTTTGGTTCTTGCTTTTTTAAAGATTGCATTTTACTCTTTTATTTCTTGTGAGCTACCCAGGGGACATGTTATTGGGTGGCTTATATAAAAATAGTAAGTAACTCAATAAGAGTATAGTCCTAATTGCCACAATGTTGTGTGTGATAGGAAGGTGCACTGATGCCTCTCTGCTGGCCTCCACTGGCAGAAAGGAGTACTCCAGCAGTGAGGAGGGCTCTATCATGGCAGGTGTCCCAACTGCACCCAGGCAGACAGAAAACTACTGTGAGTGGCTCTCTTGCCAGAAGTAGCAGGTGGAAACCCACATCTAGCACAGAAGCTGAAGGCTAGAAGCTGATCTATCAAACTATTTCTGGACATCTCAAATTATCTAACCTCAGTCGTGTTCAGATTAATTGACAGTAGCTTTTAAAAGTGAATGCGAAATATTCCACAACAATTCACATCAAAACAAATAAATAGTTAAACAAACATAATAGATGTTATATAGCCATTCTACTACTTTAGAGCCCTCAGAAGCTTCAGAGTTCTATAAAACCCAGAAATATCCAGAATCTGGTGTCAGGTTCTGGGGTCTAAATACATCAAGCTTTCTTCCAGACTCTTGAGAAGATAACTGCCTATAGTCCAAAAATAAGTCAGAATTGGTACAAGACCTCACAAACTGACAAAGACTGATGATATTGC
The DNA here is from genome assembly GCF_030035675.1 of Rhineura floridana. Lineage (NCBI taxonomy): Eukaryota > Metazoa > Chordata > Lepidosauria > Squamata > Rhineuridae > Rhineura > Rhineura floridana. The sequence continues at coordinate 61,377,516 of NC_084483.1, forward strand.
ATCTTGTGGCAGTGCTGATATGCTGAGCCAGCCACAACTGGGTAAGTCTAGCAAGGAAATGACAGCCTGGAAATGGTCTTGAACTATCAAGCTATTTCTGGTAATAATACAAAATCTGGATATAATTTTTTCAGATTGTAATTTTAGCCACCTCTAGTCTTGTATTTCCAAAAGATTCTCATTCATAAGGTTTGCTTTCAAGGAGAGAATTTCACCTTTGTACGGCTGTCATTGAGATTCCTGTGATTCTCTATGATTCCTTTCTGCCCAAATGCTGATCATGAATGGTTATAAGAGGGCACACTTGGTCATTGCTTGAGATTACAATAGGGCCAACAGGAGGAGGTTGTCTCTTAAATATAGCGCACATATTTCTATGGAAGAAATGCCCTGCTAACAAAATGTCCCTGAGTGTGAAGTTTTGAGAAACAGACTGACTCTTGGGTTAGATGGGCACCCACTTTTCATTGCCCCCCCTTACCTACTGCAGCCCTCCATGGCATATATCATTATGTTCTGGAAGATGCTCCACCACCAAGAGCAGCTTTTTGGGGAAGTGGAGGTTAAGTGGGTAGGTGGATTGACAAATATATGGTCTCCTGATGTGAGTGGAAGTGGTTTCTACTAAAGCAAAGCCATAAGCCCTTTGATTTACGTGGCCCTCTCGAAATGAATACAAGGACTCTGGCATTTTTAGGAAAAAGCATACATTAGACTGGGTATGCTTTCTCCTGGCTGATGAAGCTTGTAGAAGGTAGCATTTGCTATGGGTATATTTGTACAAAACCTATGAATGGATTCATTCTCTGATAACAAGGCCTTCTTAACAATCAGTAAGCATTTTATAACTGTATGCTCCCCCCCCATTTTTCTCACTGCATTTTCATCATCTTTTATTATTCAGACTCTTTCCCCACTCTCCAATATTTCATACAAGAAATGTAATGTTAGTTTTAGAGACATTTAAATCAACCAAGTTTGACTGTAAACTATAAAGGTCTTTTAAAAAAAAATCAATCTATATTTAAAAATATTCACCAGGGAGAAAAAGGCGAATAGTCACTGGCTTTGAAGACACTTTATCTAAACTGTATTCGAAGAGCAATGATCCTTGAGTAGGAATAAAAAAAAGCTCCTCTTGCTGCATATTCTAATTTCCTTAAGTAAGTGAGGGGCTAAATGCATTCATGTGGTATGCTGGCATTCCGTGTGTTCTTAGTCCTTCTGCCTAATAAAGAAAACGTCAGACTGTTTAGTTTGGCTAAATCCAAGAATGAAATTCTACGAAGGTTATTTGTTAGGCAGTTCACACTAACCACATCCTCAGTCTCCCATCAATCAATAATGCACTGGAGATCCAGAAGAAGCAAGGATGTTCTCATTGCCCCTGAAGGAAAATCTTATGTCACTTTAAACAGAGTCTTTATCTCTGCAGTTGTCAAGGGTCTTCCAACATTCCAACAAAACCATAGCTATAGAGACAACCATCAGCTACATTGATTAAAATAGTGTTTCATTTATCTGCTGGGAGGGCAATCAGATGTTTGCCTAAATGTATTAGTGGGTTCAGTGACTGTGTTTACTCACACTACTTTAGCCTTATGGGTATGATTAAATGGTACTCTATCACTTCTGGAACCAAGGTAACAGCACTATGTGGTCTAGCAGTCATAGCAGCAGCAGTAGCAGCAGCAGCAGCAGCAACAGCAACACAATGTATTTGGTGGATTGAAGTATGGTGTTTTATCCAGGTGAGATTACTAGTGTGTTCTGTTCTGTTGCTCGTCCAATATGACATGCATACACCATCATTAATGGTACTCATAGGTCCTGGAGTGTGAATGAATTGAGCAACTCTTGGCTGGCACTGGGGGAAATGGGAGTGATGTGGAGCAGGGTTGTTACTGTTTTTTTACGGAGTTGTTTGCACTATACTCCTCACCTTGCAGTCTCAACTGGTTCCCATATAAAGTTTAAAACGACACCTGCTCTCAAAACTGGTAGTTATCATCTGCCCTAACAATTAATAATTAACACATTTCTTTTTGCCTATAGGACACAACCTAAGTGGCTCAAATTTTATATAAAACCTACAAAGAGATTTGCAAGTTGAATAAGCACAACAGAGCATTTGAACATGGGAAGGCCTCAAGCAGGGTTGGGGAACCTGTGGCCTCCAGATGTTGTTAAGACTACAGCTCCCATTATCCTTGACCATTGGCCTTGCTGGCTGGGCATGGTGGGATTCTGGAGGGCCACAGGTTCTTCATCCTTGGGCTAAAGAGTGTAAATTGAGAGGTACAATAATGCAGTAACATAGAAAAAATAGGGTTTTTAATGCAGGAATCAGCAATGATGATCTGATATTTCAAACAGGGAAACTTGAAATGTGAACTCCCACACTTGAAAAGTCTGTCCTCATTTTGAGTCCAGTCTATCTGCCTTCAAACTGGGCTTGAGTCAAAATAGAATTTACCCATTTCCTCTGGTGCTACCACCTGTCCCTGTCAGGCCCCTTCTGTGAGCACTAAAAAATACCTTACAGAGGGGGGATGATATAACAGGTGTCAGAAAAGGCTCAATTCCACACAAAAGAGGCTCCAGAAGTCCTCTCCTTAGCAAGCAATAATGTGTGAAGCACCGTTTCCTGCCAGAGATATGGAGCTTGTGCCTTTCTGGGAATTTAAGTCTGTTCTCCATAGTGAATTTAGGCAAAGAAGCAGAGACCGGCCTTCATTTTTGTCTAGGATAAAGAAACAGGAATAAGTAGTTACCCCAAAGTAGGAAACGACAATTCTCAGCTGGACATGGGGCAGGGTTTGCCAGTACAGGGAGAAAGTTGACCCCAGAGCTTGGAAGATTACTTTAAAAAAGTAATAAATTACAGTTACAATTACTTGGCCAAAAAAAGTAGTAATTACCGTTACAATTACAATTGCTCTGAAAGTAACTTTACTTTTTCTCAAAAGTAATCACTACAATTACATTTCAGTTCCTTTTTTAAAAAAAACTCCTACAAGGTGCTGGCCTTGGCTGCTGCACATCTAAGAAGCCTAAAACAATATTAAAAATAAACACACACACACAGGGGGTAGTAGAATAAAAAAATTTATCCAGAAGATTAACATAATGGCATAACAGAATCTCACATCCCCCCAAGCAATGAAGATATCCCAACTCTTGAAATCAAATTTTACACTTGAAATGCTTTTATAATATGTTTCTGTTATGTCTCAAAAGAACAAGATATTCAAAGAGCATGTCAGACAAGGATGTCTTTTTACAGTCATTACGTTGCCACCAGTACTGAACAGGCGTTCTACTGCGGCGCTTGAAGGCATGCCTGTGTTGTGCTGCAAAAAACACCGCAGCACACGTGGAAAGCCATGGAGTGATGACACTTCCCTGCTGGGAGACCTCAGGTACCTCACCAGTTCCTCCTCAGCAGTGTCCACTGCTGACTTCTTGCCCTGGGGCAGAAAGTTAAAGAAGTCATCTTCGAAGTCATCTCCTTCCTGGTCTTTATCTGAAGACTGATCACTGCCCTCATTAAGTACACCCATCTTTATTTCAGCTTTCAACAAGGCTTCCATTGTGTATCTAAGAAAGAGAGAGGATATGTTAACACATATATGTTAGGAAACCATCATCTGCTCTTCATTTCCTGATGCTTGTCATGTCCCCTGGTTCAGGGTCCAGCCTGAGCCTGTGGATGATGACATGGAAGGTAGGAAGGTGACCAAGTCACCACACTCATGGGGCAGCACAGCAGACCCTTAAGGATTACCTGCAGCAACCCAAGGTTGTGATGAGGAGCCCCAGGAAGAAAAGGTCCAGCCCCTGCCTACCACCTTAAGCCCTCTGATGCCTCCCTTGAGACAACATTTCCCTTGGAGTAATCCACCCAAAGGGCTTCCCTAATGTTCTTACTTGTTGGTATGGGTGGTGGCCTGACACGATTCCAGCCAATCTAGTTTGAAGCGAGGGTGTAGGCAGGCTGCCAGAAGAAGCCTCTTGTCCTCCCAGATAGCTGCAAACCACTTTCTTAGGGCTTTGCGCACACCTCTCAGCAGCTGAAAACAGTATGTGTACCTCTCAGGTTTGTTTTCCAGTCCTTCTAACTTGCGGTCCAGATTGCAGAGCGTTGGTAGCAAATACCCCATGAACATGCCGTTCTCCCGTTGCAGGATATCTAGGGACTGGGCTAGTGGCTCCATAATCTCTGTGTATTCCTGTACCACTTCAACCTCAGCAGCTGTGATCCTGGACAAGGAGCAGCGGTCCATTATGGCATGCATTTTTAGTGGCACAGTTGACAGGAGCTCATGTAGTTGCTTCAACGCATCAAAGGTGGAATTCCACCTGGTCTTATTCGGTACCTTCAGATACACACCACATTGCGCACGGATATACTCAGCAATCTGTGCTGACTGGTTCTGCTTGGACCACAACTTGCTGCACTTTCCCATCAAGGAACGAAACTGTTTCTTGAAAGGACCAAGAAGACTACTTTTGGAGGAGTCAGGAAGCATGGCCTCTATGTCTTGTGTTGCCACAAGGTTGAGGGTGTGGCTAGCACATCTCTGGTGTGGTGGTAAAACAAAATCCTCTCCTGAGTCTGCAGCTTCTTCCTCTGCCTCAGGTCCTGTGTCCAGGATCTCACAGATAGGCACAAACTCCACCTCAGCCTCCTCCTGGTTATCACCATCATCGTCACTGGTGCCTGCAGCTTCCACTGGTTCTTTGGCCATGAAAACTCTGAACGCTTTCACAAAGTTGGAGCCATTGTCTGTAGTAGTGCACATAACTTTGTTGTGGATCCTGTACTGCACATGTACATCATGCAGTGCTTTTGAAAGGACATCGTATGTATGGCGCCCCTTCAGGCGCTTACAAGCCAAGGCCCCGACCTCACGTTTCAGGGTAGTTGGGTTGATCCAGTGGGCTGTTACCCCAAAGGAACTCTTCTTGCCATTGGTCCAACAATCTGCAGTGGTTGCTATATATGCCACAGCACCCATTTGGTTTGCAAGAGTTTCTCTCATGTGGCATGCTCTCTTCTCAATTCTGTCTCTCAGAGTCTTGGCACATATGATGGTGAGATCTTTGGGGAGTCCAATGCGAACCAGATTAATGAATGATGGTTTGTCCACAGTCTGAAGTGGTAATGTCTCCTCTACAATGAAATCAATGATTCTCCTGTTGAGATTGCTCTGGGTGACAGGCTTCCTGCCAGATCCCCACCTCTCAAGGGTTGTCTGCTGCTGCTTCAGCATTTTGGGAGGAGGGGTGTCATGCATTGGTTCAGGGAGGCCACGTCTCCTTGCCTTTATTGCTTCTTCAATTGCTCTCAGCTTCTCAGGGTGTGCCCTCTGAGGAAGAAGAACAAAGCATGAATCCAAGAAAAAAATGGAAGAGGAACTTCACAATTTAAACATAAATAGACAATGGACACTCTTTGAGCATGACAAAGGCTTACCTCAAAATGTTTCTTCACATTGGACGAGGAGGAAACAGCTGATCTCAGATTTTTGATCCTTGGAAGGCAGTAATTGCATCATACAACAACATTTTCCCCACTCTGGCTCACAAATGTACAAGCTTTCTCAAAGCCAAACCATGGTACTTGCTGTTCTGCAGATGTGGCTGTGGGCAACTGGCACTGCTTCATGCCCTCCTCCTCCTCATGCACAGGGCCTCCTTTCTGATCCTCACTTTCTAGTTTTGCCTCCTCAGGATCAACAAGCTGTGACTCAAGTGGCCGCACTAACTGACTGCTGCTCTCAGCAGCAAAACTTGCAACAGGCGTCTCTGTAATAAACAAGAGATAATGCTCCTATATGGGTGAACTTCAGCTGTGATGTGCCCCCATCTCTTCCCCATGCTGCAAGATGCCCCAGTCAGAGTGGAAGTAAGCAGGTCGATAGCACAATTAAAAGAGATCCTATTTGCATCGTTTTTGCTCACTGAATAACCCTGCCTGGGCCAGTCTAACCTACTATCTCACAGGGTTGTTGTGAGAACAAAATGAGACTAGGGTTCAAATCCCCATATAGCCATGAAGCTCACTGGGTGACCTTGGGCACTGCCTCTCAGCCTCATGAAAACCCTATTCATAGGGTCACCATAAGTTGGAATCAACTTGAAGGCGGTACATATATTTTTTATTTTGAATATGATGATTATGATAATAAATATGCAGCATTTCAAATTAATTCTGTATGAGAAGCATTCCATGCCAAGCTTGGAAAACCAAGGATGAGGTATAAAATGTAGACAAAAATACTTTTGACAAAATGCCGTTTATCTTTTATATCTATATCTATAATTAGCAATACAGCTGAATGATGTATGTAAAGTATTTTTTCTTTCCCTTTTCTTTTTTAATATTTTAGTACTACTGCTAAAGTTCTGATGAAAGAATAAAGCATTCATTAGCCAAATTCAAATGCTTAGAACACATCACATAAATTCCACTGAAGTTGGAGTTTTTGCCATAGAAAATGAAAAAAACATATAACCTATGATAGCCCAATAGACAATCAGAACTAATATAAAACCCTATTACTTCTCATTTGCAAATCTTGCAAGATCTAAGGTAACTCTAGATCATGTGAGTTCAGGTGATGCATGTTATGTACATTTGTATAGATATTAGCAGAGATTGTCAACAGTCTATCTCTCTCTGGGACTGGGAATCTCTCTCTTTCTCACAGAACATGAGTTTGAGAGCTGGGGGACTGAGAGGAGGAGCTGCAAGGACCCTACTTCTCACCTCATCTCTGCCAAGAACAAAAAAATCAGCCTTAAGCCATTTATTATACGCCTAATGATTTTTTATTTTTATTATTATTATTATTATTATTACTGAGACAGTTTTTGTCCCACATACAATTCAGTCTTGTGATTAAACAGGACAAAAATACAAATAAAAAGAAAGATGGAGTTCAAATAAATATACAATAAAAAGCTAGCCGGCATTTTAAAAGGCAGGAGTGCTCTGTCTGGATAAATACAGCACACAGCTATGCATGGGAACAAGGGGGAGAGTTCAAAAAGGAGGGGAAGGAAGAGAAGTCGGCCGAAGTTTCGGAAGTGCCTTGTGATTGATGGAGGGGGCGGCAACGAGGCAAGGAGAGGCAGTGGGGGGGCAGAAGGGGCCGCGGGGGGGGCAGGGGGGAAATGCCATGGGGGGGCGGAAGGGGCCACAGGGGGCACACACACACACACAAACACACACAAATCATCGTCACTCACCTCCACAGCTCTTCGCCATTCTGCTGCTGCCTTCTTTTCCGTTGTCCTTGCCCTGGCTTTTTCCTCCGGCGTCCATTTTTTCCTCTCAGACGCTAGCAGGCCCTGCCAATTCACCTCTTCCCTCGTGCCTCCTAACACAGATCACGAGGGAAGAGACAGTCTGCGCAGAGGTCCAATCAGTGTGAGGCACATGTCTTGTGTTAACCAATCACAGCCAGGAGCTGACTTCCCCTTGTTCCTGCCCCCAAGTAATGTCCAATCTAACGTGGAAACGTTAAAGTTGCAGCTGAAAAGTAGGGAAATTACTAGTCGTTCCGTTACTTGCCAAATGTAATGGAATTACCCACTTGTTATTTAAAATTGTAACGAATTACAAGTAACTCGTTAAAAATAACGAGTTACTTCCAAGCTCTGGTTGACCCTGCCCCATGTCTTGAATCAATCATGAAACATTTGATGGCAAGGACCAATGATTCTCTTGCCTAATACAAATAGAAATAACTGTATCATCTAGGGAAGCTGCACTGGATGGGCTGACAGGAGTTGTAACCCAAAATATCTGGAGGGCATCAGGATGGTAAGGGTGATGTAGGGCAACAATGGAATACCCTGTCTCCTGGCGTTGGGACTTTATTATTTATTTATTTATTTATTATTTGATTTATATCCCGCCCTTCCTCCCAGCAGAAGCCCACTTTGTGAGCTGGATGCCGTTGCAGAGGGGGCTGGTTCATTAGGGTAAATGGGGCACTGATCCACCAATCCTCAGTTACCCCTCAACTAACCCTAACCTGCTCTCCTTTTGATTCACATTATGTCTGGGGGTGGGGTGGCACCAGCTGTCAGTTTCCTTCTACTTATTCTCAGTGTTGCCCTTGTATAACTCAGCAAGGAGGAAGATGTGGACAAAACTAAACTTAGTTGGCTCCTACTCTTGATGGCTCTTCTGCCTTCTGCCCCACCAGTCCCAATGGGCACCAGCCACCACTTTGAAGGTTGATAGTTGGTTCTGGGTGGTTAGTTTGGTCTGCTACAGAGATTTGGGGCAAAGCACTGTAATGAATATGGTTTCCATAGGTAGGATTTTGGTTATATTTCTCATTTAGCAAAATAAAGATGCAGACCATATGATCAGACACATGAATCACTCCATGACTAATCAGGAAATATTTCCTATGACAAATTATTAATTGCCAATTGATTTGCAGCTGCTCAACACAATTTAAATCAGATGCTAGCAGACTCAAATGATCATGATATTTCCCAAGCTTCCCTAAAAATGTGGTATTTTCATTTCCTCTGATATTTCATAGATGGAAATAGGAACATGCTTGTAACACCCCTTTCATCATACCAAGAATTATTGCCGGAGCCGCCTCTTCCATTACACACTGTGTGTCTCTTTTCTACTTGCTGAATTTGTTTATTCTGCAGTAGCCTGCTCTCTGCAGATTTAAAAGTCAGTAGGCTCACTGTTTGTGGAGTTAAAGATATACTAGAAAAAAACCCATAATTGTTCCAAAGTTTATTAGGAGCAGCTGAAAATACAGTTCAGCAACTGCAGCTTATGAAATGACAGGCTTTGCATGGGGCTTTGATGTCAAAGCACATACTTTATGTATTTAATTAATTTTATTTCTATTCCGCTCTTAATCTATCAAGACTCTTAAGTCAGGTACACCACAGAATCCCATAAAATACACTACCCAATGAAATGCAGGAATAACAGAGTACTCCAAACTTCACCTCTTTACTCTGAGCTGTGGGGGGCTTGGATCGATCAGAGGTGTCTCTTCACTCAGTTTTCGCAGCTGAGCCAGTCTCCTGCTGGCCGCCAAATGTGTGCGTGGGCGGGAGGCCACATGCTGGTATCCCCTCCAGCAGAGCATAGTGGAAAGCCCTGAAACAAGGTCTTCCAAGGGTTGGGTGGGACTGAACTGGCCCAGGATCCACTGGATCCCAAGCCAGTCTCACAGCTATTGCTGGCAACATCAGCCCTGATCCAGACCCAACTGCTGCACCAGCCTGGAGTTGTCACAAGGATCAGGCCCAATTCTCCTGCTCCCCTTCTGCTGTGGCTGCCACAAGCAGATGGGCTGCAGATGCTCTGGTGGTTCTGCCACTCTGCAAAGCCCTGCGGGCAGAGGGTGGGGGATAGCAGCCTTATATTTCTAAAACCTTTCTTAAAATGTTATATTCAACAGAAAACTTCAAAGCTCCACAAAACTGTGAAATCCATATATGGCCCAGACTTTCAACTATTCCCCCAAAGCCTGAATGACTAAAAACACCTGAAGCTAGCATCAGAAGGTCATCAGTGAGGGGAACAACTGAAGTTCCAAAAGGAGGAGGTTTCACAGTTGGGGCACCTATGCATGTACTGATACAAGATGATATACAGCAAGAACAGAGCAAGTCAACCCCCACTCTGGGGTAACATAAGGATAGTCATTTTCCAGGGACAGGGACTTGAATATATTCCATGTTTCACAAGGTAAAAAACACCAAAACTTACCCAGTATGGACAGTGATAGTCAGAGACAAAACACCACAAAGTTTCCACACTGCAAGCAATAGCACTGACCACTGGTTGGTTGCACTGCTGCTGCTTACCGTGAAATAGAAGGGGAGGGATGAGATGGCACCAAGGTGGGCACAGTGCAAATGTACCAGTGGGAGCACTGGATTGGCTCCACTGGTGCATTTGTACCATGCCAGCCTCATCCTTCCCCCCTCTAGCTCCTGGTGAGCGGCAGCAACAAAACTGACTGGAGGTGAGCAGCGGCGCCACATCACACCATCTGCTGTTGACTGAAAGAGAAACTATACGACTATGCATTTTCCATCTCTACTTTCAACAGTATACATTATTGTATCCAACCTTTTAACATTAGCAGCACTTTGACTGTAGTATATATATAAAAGGAACATCTATTATTTTGCATGAGGCTTGGGAATGAAGGGCCATCATTCCTTCTAATAGTGAACTAAGATGGCTGAGTGCCTATCAGTTTGGAAGTGAAACATCCCTATCTCTTGAGAGGCCTGAACAAGCCTGCAAGACTGTCTGGAGCCCTGAATAGCAGCATCCCTTTTACTGGCTGAGGAAACACTGCAAAGCTTTGTTGCAAGTGCGTTTGTCATTTAAAAGAACAAGCATCTGGCAACAATTATATCCATGTAAGATACAGAGAAATATTATTTTCTCACTTTATTAGTGTCCAAAGTTAAATTATGTATTTAATTATATATTTCTTTGCTAATTGCACAGTTTTGGCCTCTATATATTTATTATTAGCATTGGTATTAAATTTATATCCTACCCTTCCTCTCAAAGGGAGCTCAGGGTTGCAAACAATAAGTGATAAAACACTAAAAAGGTCTTTTAAAACATCTTAAAAAACAAAACTGGGATTAGTTCTCTACTTAAAAGGCGTGTTGAAAAAGGAAAGTTTTCAGCAGATGCCACAAAGACAGCAGGGAAAGTGCCTGTCTAATTTTTCACGGGAGGGAATTCCACAGGGTAGGTGCCACAACATTAAAGATCTGCTTCCTATGTTGTGTGGAACAGCCATCCTGATGAGATGGTTTTTTGCAGGTGTCTCTCACAATGTTGCTAACCATATACAATGTTTCCTGTATTAAATATACATTGCAACAGTTTGTACTGCTTTTTTTTTTGAAAAAAGAAATTGGCTGCAGACCTTCATTTAGCAATATATATATATATATATATATATATGTTGGCAGCTGATGAAGGCGGAAGCTGAAACGTTTTGTTAATATAATAAAAAGCTCTGTTTGGTTAATCACAATTATGTTCATATTATATATATATATATATATATATATATATATATATATATATATATATATATATATATATATATATATATATATATATATATATATATATATATATATATGCAGCTTTTCAAAATATTTCACCTATTTGCACTGCTGTGGTCTCCTTAGATGATCCTGAGAATTTACTGTGAACTCAGATATGGCCCTTTAAAATATACTTATTGCTGTAACCAGTACAGTGTAGTGGATGCTACATTGACTTGAGCCCTGTTCAGGAGTTATGCAAATTCATGGAAGGTGGTGGGGGTGGAGAGAGAGAAGGTGTTGGCAGAAAGAGAAAGAAAAGGAGTGGCCACACCCACTTTTAGCTTTGGTCCTGCCCATTACTGGATTCGACCCTGCCCATAGTTGACATATGTCCCCTGATGACCTTCAAGGGAATGCAGGCCTTGGTAGAAAAACAAAGGTTGCCCATACCTGCTATTGTTGAAAGAATAGAAGTATCTGCATTGTTCACTGACAAAATTTTAATTCATCTGCTGTTGAGCCTGTATAGTTTGAGACCCATCAAAGCAAACTCAGTCCATTAGGTGTATACAATGGTCTATCAGGGACCTGACAATACTGCAAAATAGGGATTAGAGGTTATTAAACAAGCAACAGGCTGTCATATGTAGGTGATGATTTGAGTTCAGCTTGCTGGGTCACACACTTTGTTGGCCTACCTTATGAATTAAAATGAATAAGCAATTTCTATGCATAGAAGGCTCTGGGGCTTTTTCGGATTAAGATGATGCTTCTCTGCTAGACACATGAAGAGAGAGATATGCTATTCTTTGGAAGCATGCCTTCTGTGTCTTTAAATGTCATTGGATTGCATCTTCATGGCATTCATAATGGGAAAAAATCATATTCCTAGAGAATTTCCCCCTATTCCTCCTCAACACATTGCAAAACCCTACAAATGGTGTTAATGTCACAGTGCAATAGCTATCCCAGAGCTAAGCATGATTTTCATATGCTTTTCATTAAAAACCTAATAACAGCCCCTCTTCTAAACCCATGTGTGTGGTCCATGTACAGAGAAGGTTCTCTTTTGTTACATTGTATTTTTTTTAATAAAACCAGAGTTTATTTAAGAAAACTTTTCAGAAAAGTAAATCTACAAGTCACAAAAAGTACATGATCTGAAATCTTGTGTGTTTTGTTATGTTTGCCATTTCACCCTTTATAAACTTAGCTCATGGTCCAGGCAAAGCTAAACCTATTTAGTAAGTCGCAGTGATTTCAAAGAATTAGGCACATGCTATTAAGTGCAACAACCACTGGCTGCCACATCTTATTTATTTATTATTTTATTTATACCCCACCCTTCCTTCCAGCAGGAGCCCAGGGCGGCAAACAGAAACATGAAAAACACTTTAAAACATCATAAAAAGACCTTAAAATACAATTAAAACAAAACAACATTAAAAATATTTTAAAAATTTTTTTAAAACATCTTTTTTAAAAAAGGGTTAAAGATATTAAAAGACATATTAAAAGCAATTCTAACACAGACGCAGACTGGGATAGGTCTCAAAAGGCTTGTTGGAAGAGGCTCCTTAGTCTTAGACAGGTATGGGAAACCTCTGGCCTGCCAGATGTTGTTGAAGTACAACTCCCATCAGCCCCAGCAAGCAAAGTCAGTGACCAGGGATGATGGGAATTGTAGTCCAACAACAACTGGAGAGTCAAAGCTTCCCTACACCTGGTCTTAGATAATATGAGAACCTTTCTTCATGAGGGAAATGGTCCAGGTTGAATCAGTCCAAGACATTGAAGTGAGGTCTGAACCAAATCTTGCATCCACAGTGTAGCAGTACTTCCTATATATGCTTCAGGGAGAGGTGATTACATGGAGCAAAGCCCTATATGCTAGTATTTCAGCCACCCAATGCTTGGGTGAATAGGAATGTCTTTAGATTAATCCTGAACGTTAATAATTAGGTGGTGACAGATGACCTCACCAGGGAGGGCATCCATAAATGGGGAAGTGCTACTGAGAAAGCCTTGTGGCACTAACCTGCAACAGGGCCTTCTTGGTAGTGGCTCTCCATTTATGGAATGCCCTCTCTGCTGAGGTCATCTGCCTCCCAAATTATTCATACTCAGGATGAATTTAAAGACACTTCCATTCATCCAGGCATATGGTGGCTGAAACATACTGTTCCTGGCATCCTCTGATATTTCCATACTAGTCATGGAAAGAATGACATTAATGTAACACTCCCAAAAGGATGCATTGAGTAGCAAAATGTACTATGAGCCATTTATTTATTTATCACTAGGGGCTTTGCCCTTGTGCACTTTGTGTGCTGAACCCACACTCCCAGGCACCCCCAGGCACCCTCAGGTACTCCACTACCCTGACCCTAGGCAGCCTTAGCCCCCCGGCAGCCCACAATACTCAATGCCTTCAGGCCTTGACTGGCATGCACCTGCTTGCGCTCTGGCCCACTTGCCTTGCTTGTTCTTGCACCACTGAAGGCCCCCTCAGTTACTCCATGCCACCACCCCCTCAAGAAATGGCACAATCACAGAGCATGCCCAGGCCCAACTGCAGAGCATACCCACCCTTGAGAAACAGTGTCTCTACACAGTGCATCTTGGCCACCACCATTGCAGCCCCCTGCCGCCACCCCCTCAAAAAATGGTACCATTGCGCATTGTGCCTAGGCTACCGCACCAAGGCTGCTTACCGGCCTCTCACCTGACCAGGCACCAAGGCTGCCACCACCATCTAGGCTCGCTCCTTCCCTTCTCCTCCACCGGCCGGCCTTGACCCCAGTGCAGCTTGGTCAGGCTGCAGTTTGCAGTGCCACCTGTCGATGGCCAAATGAACTGCAGTGTAACAGGTTAGAAGCTTACATTTTTATGTATGTAAGAACTTTCTATCACATCCTTCCTCCCAAAGGAGCTCAGGCACACATTTCTTATGGATTACAGTGTGAACTTTGTAACAAATTTCAAAAAGCCTTGCCAGCTTGCTGAGATAGCTCAGCCAGAGTGTTCCATTAGGGCCATACATTTAAAGTGCTCTTATAACACTTTCAACTGTCATGGCTTCCCCAAAGAATTCTGGGCACTGCATTTTTTAAAGGATGGTGAGAGTTGTTAAGAGACACCTATTTCCTTCACAGAGCTACAATACTCAGAGTTCCCTGGGAAGAGGGCTTGATTGCTAAACCACTCTATACAGGATGTCACCTATATCAGTTTCGAGAGTAGCAGCACTGGGCACTTTAACAGTGTACCAGACAATCAGTGTAAATTCTGGATTGCAAGTACTTACGTTGTTGTTCCAGCTGGTGAGGCAGCTTTCATGAAGATTTTAGAAGCTTCAGAGACAGAGACGTGCACTATCTGATATACTTACAAATGATGTGCTGGTGCAGTATCTGTCTTGTAAAGGCGCTGCAGGAAAAGAGATGGTGTAAACATGACAGTTTCAGAATGTTCAGAAATGCCATTTGTCCCTTCCTAAACTACAACTTCTCCAAGAGAAGAATTTATTTATTTTACTACATTTTTGTCCCACTTTTACTCAAGATACCAAATCCTGTGAAGAAGAAGAAGAATGTATAAATAAAATCTGGGCTTGGACCACAGAACTCTTCAAACAGAGGACGATTCTCTATAATGTAGGACACACACCTACCCTAATGCTTAACTAGACAGACCGTAGTCTGATGGAGTAAAGCAATTTAGTATACAATCCTAAGGCAATGGGAGTGGCGTAGAGGACCAAAGGCAGCTAGATCACCTCCTCCAATGCCAGGGCGGAAGTGAAGATGGAGAACATTTGCACTCCTTTATCCTTTTCTATCCTCCAAACTTTTCCCCTACCAATCAAAGGAAAATTCACTAATAGGCAAAAAACCTTGCTGTTTAAGAATGTACCTATAGCCATATGTCTATCAAACTTTAAAAAGCTGGGAAATGGGGCAGCTATAATGAATGCACCAGGGGAGCAGGAGACCTGACCTCCTCTCTGAGATATTGGACTGCCCTACAAATCTGTCAAAATGTAAACACAATTTGGGTTGGTCTTTCACAGTCCAATCCACTTGCTGTGTAGCTTGGAAGAATTTGGTAACATGTGCCTCTGAGCATATGGTGAGTGGTGGCAACATTGGAAGGAGGGAATTGGAAGGGATAGGGAGGGGGAGAGAGGGGCAATGGAAGAGGCAGATAAGGGGCAAGAGGGGCGGGATAGAAGGGAGGAGAAGGGGAGGGTGGGTTTAATCATTTGCATACTTTTTGACTTCAGTGGGATTTATTTCTGTGCAATCATGTTTAGGATAGGTGAAACTGACCTGGGGGAGGGGCAGAGAGGGGAGGAGGAGGAGGACAGGAAGGGGAGGGAGAAAGGGGGAGGGGAGGAGATTGAGTGGGTGGGCACTGGGCAGAGGGAAAGCCCTTTTCCTTTCCAAAAGGAAAACATTGTGAACAGTATCATTGCTTTTCAGCGTTTCCCCCACCTTTTTATTCTACAGCAGACACATGTAGCCTCCCACCCAAATTTAAACCAAAGCGGTCCCTGGCCACATCCACACCAGACCTTTATTTCACTTTAGACAGTCATGGCTTCTCCCAAAGAGTTCTGGGATGTGTAGTTAGTGAAGGATGCTGAGAGTTGCTAGGAGATGGCCTGTTTCCCTCACGGAGCTTGAGTCAGAGCGGCTGACTGTTAAACTACTCTGGCCACTGAAACTCTGTCAGGGGAATAGGTGTCTCCTCTCAACTGGGAAGTCTTGGCCCACGAATGTCCCAAATGGAGGTCGGCTATTATCAAAGGTGCTGTGGGCTTCCAAGAAGTATGAATACAGGGCGAATGGGACAAACGAGCTAAGCTGAAGGCACGTCAAACAAATCCCCATCGCAACCATTTTCCATCTGGAAACCTATGTCCTCACCGTGGGAGGCTGTGTGGATCCAGAATTGGCCTCCACAGTCACTTATGGACCCACTGTTAAAGACCTTATCTTGGAAGACAATCTTACTTGGCCATGAGTGATCGCCAATGAAAATGATAAGGATGGGGGGATCTGGCATTGGATCTGCCTTTGGAGAGGGGGATTTTATGCATCATATGGAATGTCCCTCCAGGAACATAAGCAGTGCCCATTTAAATTTCATTCATTACTTATTAAATCATTCATAGGCTGGGCTTGTTTTTTTTGCACAGTCCGCGGAAGCCACCTTAGAGTGCCATAAAAACCCAATACAATCTTAGGTGAACAATGGTAGCAGTATTAACAATCAAGACCAGATAAAACAAATAAAAGAACACTAATGTAAATTGCAACACAAACAACAGAAGTATTCCTTCAGTCCTTAAGCTCTTAGGTTTAAGGCCTGACACAAGCAGCCCTTCTTGGCCAAATGGCCAAGACTGCATCAACAAAGACTTCTAGTCACATGTTTTCTGAACATTTTCATACTTCTGAAAAAAAAAACTTTAATGATTACTACAGGACAATACTCAACTGGGAGAATTTGAAATGCTTGATATATTGTGACTAAAAATCTTGAGTTGCCACAAAATTAAAGAAGAAATAAAGCTTCAGGGAACAAATAAACACATCTAGAAAATTGGATGCCATTCATAGACACCAGGTCCTCCCTTAGCATGTGCGGGGCCCGGGGCACAAGCATAGTTGCTCCCCCCACATTCTTTTTCTCTCTCTAGATCCTTTCCTCCAGGCAGCGGCGGAGGCTTTGTATTTCGGCTGCTAGGAGCTTGCGGCTGCGGCTCCCTTTTCTGCAGACTTCATTGGCGGCGGCGGCGGCGGCGGCTTTGTACTTTTTGGCTGCGGCTCCCTTTTTTGCAGCCTTTGTTGTAGACTCGCTTAGCGTTTCTTGCTGGGAGGTTTTCTCGTTCCCCACTCGCTACCGCGGCCGTCAGGAAACCGCCACTGCACCTCTTCCTTCCAGCTCGTTTCTATGCTCCCCTCAGCTTGCTACTGCGACTGTGAGGAGGACTCGGCTGCTGCTTTTAAATGCAGATCACCAAGCGTGCCCCCCCAAAGCACGGGGCCTGGGGCAACTGCCCTGCTTCCAGGTGCCTGGGGCGGCTCTGCTAGATACCCTTAACTGAGACAAATATATTTGTGTGTTTTGAAATAGCTACTCTGCCTTTTCAGTTCAAGTGAAGTGCTCAAGCTGGTTAACAATAGGACTGAAACAGTATCCAGGTGTGAAAGAAACAATAAAAGCCAGCAAGTCTAAGAAACACACAGCTTCTAGAAGGAGAGAGAATCAAATAAAGGCCTCTGAAACAAAAGTGCCTTCTAGTAATGGCAGAAGACTGATAACAAGGAAGTTTTATGGATTTCCTGGGGCAGGGAATTTCACATCCTGGGCATCGCAACCAAGAAGACCCTTTCCCACATTCCTGCCAACTGTATTTAAGATATTATACCAAGTTCCGTTGTCATGGACAGATCACTACCTGGTTGGGTTTAGACTTAATGGGACTCAGAACCTCTGCAGGGGTGGGGGACTGATTAGGATGGTCCGCCCCAGGAGGCTGATGGATCCGGATGGTTTTCTGATGGCTCTTGGGGATTTTCCTGTCACTGTGGCAGGTGATTCTGTCGAAGCCCTGGTTGACCTCTGGAATGGGGAAATGACCAGGGCGGTGGACTCGATTGCTCCTGAGCGTCCCCTCTTATGGAGTGGAGCCAAACCAGCTCCCTGGTTTACCAGGGAGCTGGCGGCAATGAAACGAATAAGACGGGGACTTGAGCGACGTTGGTGGAAGACTCGGTGCGAGTCTGACCGAACATGGGCTAGAGCCTATCTGAAGGCCTACTCCATGGCAGTGCGGGCTAAGAAGAAACTTTTCTTTTCTGCCACCATTGCGTCTGCTGGGAGCCGTCCAGCGGAGCTGTTTCGAGTGGTCAGGGGTCTTTTAAACTCTGGCCCCCAGGAGGGTAATATAGACCACAACAGCCTGCTGTCAAGAATTTGCACGGCACTTTGCAGATAAAGTCGCTCAGATTCGCTCCGACTTGGACGCTAAAATTGATACAGTTTCAGGGGATGTAACTTTGGCCCCTGCTTGTCCAATAATAATGGATTCCTTTCAATTTGTACAGCCCGAGGATGTGGACAAGATCCATGGAGAGGTGAGAGCTACCACATGTCTGCTGGATCCTTGCCCTTCCTGGCTTATCAAAAGTGCCAGAGGGGGACTGGCCGAGTGGGTGAGGGGAGTAGTTAATGCCTCTTTACAACAAGGCAGAATTCCATCACGCCTAAAAGAGGCAGTTGTACGACCTTTGTTGAAAAAGCCCTCCCTGGATCCCTCTATAATGGGAAATTATCGGCCAGTCTCCAGCATTCCATTTTTGGGCAAGGTAATAGAGCGTGTGGTGGCCGCCCAGCTCCAGAGATTCTTGGATGAAACAGATTATCTGGATCCATTTCAGTCTGGTTTCAGGCCTGGTTACGGGACAGAGACAGCTTTGGTCGCCTTGGTGGATGACCTTCGCAGAGAGCTGGACAGGGGGAGTGTGTCCATGTTAGTTCTACTGGACCTCTCAGCGGCTTTCGATACCATCGACCATGGTATCCTTCTGGACCGCCTTGCTGGGATGGAACTTGGGGGCACCGTGTTACGATGGCTCCATTCCTTTCTGGAGGGACGAACTCAGAAGGTGGTGCTGGGGGACTCCTGTTCGACTCCTTGGCCGTTGACCTATGGGGTCCCTCAGGGTTCAGTTTTGTCCCCTATGTTATTCAACATCTATATGAAACCGCTGGGAGAGGTTGTCCAGGGGTTTGGGGTTCGGTGCCATCAGTATGCGGATGACACTCAACTCTATTTCTCCTTTCCACCTAAAGCCAAGGAAGCTGTCCTGGTCCTGAACCAGTGCCTGGCATCAGTGATGGACTGGATGAGGGCGAACAAATTGAAACTAAATCCAGACAAGACAGAGGTGCTCCTGGTCAGTCGAAGGGCAGATCAGGGAATAGGGATTCAACCTGTGCTGGATGGGGTTACACTCCCCCTGAAGACACAGGTTCGCAGTTTGGGTGTGCTCCTGGACTCAGCTCTGAACTTGGAGGCCCAGGTCTCGGCCGTGGCCAGGAGTGCCTTTGCCCATTTAAGACTGGTGCACCAGCTGTGCCCGTTCCTGGAAATGCCTGATTTGACTATGGTGATGCATGGCTTAGTTACATCCCGTTTAGACTACTGTAACGCGCTCTACGTGGGGCTGCCTTTGAAAACTGTTCAGAAACTTAAACTGGTACAAAGAGCTGCAGCCAGAGTGTTAACAGGGGCTGGTTACAGGGACCATACAACTCGCATGTTACAACAGCTCCACTGGCTGCCAGTTTGTTTCTGGTCACAATTCAAAGTGCTGGTTTTGACCTTTAAAGCCCTATACGGCCCAGGTCCAGGCTATTTGTCAGACCGTATCTCTCTGTATGAGCTTGCCCGGGCCCTGAGATCTTCAGGAGAGGCCCTTCTCTCAGTCCCAACACCCTCACAATTGCTATTGGTGGGGACGCGAGATAGGGCCTTCTCAGTGGCTGCTCCTAGGTTCTGGAACTCCCTTCCTAGGGAGGCACGAATGGCCCCCTCCTTGCCATCCTTCCGTCGGCAAGTAAAGACTTTTTTATTCCGACAGGCTTTTGGGATAGAAGGTGTTTAGGATTGGGCTTTACAAGGCTTGTTTTATTGTTTTATATTATTATTTGTATTATTTTAAATTGTTTTTAGATTTTTAAGTGCCTTTTAAGGTTTTAAGGTTGTGCATTGTTTAATTGTATTTTAAATTGTATGTTTTTCTATGTTTTTAACTACATGTAGTTTTATTTGTAAGCCACCCTGAGTTCCAGTTTGGAAAAAGGGCGGGGTAAAAATAAAGTTTCATTCATTCATTCATTGCCTGATTCTGAAAAAATAAAGATAATGTAGATTAGGGTTGCCAGGCTCAGGGCCTGAGACTGATTGTGTATCTTTAGGAGAAGAGAAAGTCAGCCAAGTGCAGGTGTTCTTGCAACACTGTAATGGGAAAAACCACAAGGTGGAATTCTCCCTTCCCCCTGCATAACTTTTAAAGATACACAAGACCTCTTGTTCTGCAGTGCTGTAACAACTTATACCTTGCCTGGCAGCCATTCCAGCAGTACTGATGGTGGCTAGTATCCTGAGGTTTGCCTGTGCTGTATTGAACCTTTGCTGACTGTGTTGGTACACGAAGATTGCAGAAAGAAGGCAGCCAGCCAGTGTGGTATATAGTGGCTATGGGTGTCAGACTAGGACCTGGGAGACCAGAGTTCAAATCCCCACTCAGCCATGAAGCTGGGTGACCTTGGGCCTGTCAGTATTTCAACCCAACCTACCCCAAAGAGTTGTTGTGAGGATAAAATGGAAGGGGGGGAACCATGTATGCCACCTTGAGCTCTTTGGAGGAAAGGTGAGATATAAATGTAAAATAAATAATGTAAAATAATAAAAAAATAAATAAACATGCCCGGAGAAGGGGGAAACTTTGTGGACTGCACATTTAAAGTGTGATAGTTAAGAATACAGCCAGAGTCCAATTATCATTGTTCCTTTCCTCAGGAATCCTCCCTCTTTGAACATTGCTCCCACTCATTCCCTTGACCCTTTCATCTTTCCCACACATGACTATATTCTGTTAAGTGTACAAAAGATAAAACATTCAATAAAGCAGGGATTAAAATTTTAATAAGGTTTATGTAACAGCTCAGTCCTAATTGCCACTATGTTGGTTGGCCTTGAAGGGATTAATATAGGACAAAACATCTGACAAGCTGTCTCGCCAAGGGGCACGGGTTCTTGTGGATTCAGAGGCAATGAACACACAGGCAGGTAAAAGTCAAAGATTTTATTAAGTAGCAGGCAAAAAGGATACCACAAAGCAACATCTACTGAGCAAGAATAAGCTTACTTTTTCCATCCAGTTGTCGGGAACTCTAAGTGAATGACAATGGAGAGACCCCAGCTGACGGCCGGTATGCAGCACCTCACCCATCTAAGGCCTGCATCAAAGTTCACCTGGGCCAAAATCTTGGGGACTTATATACCAAAAGCTCCACATGCTACGTGCTGATCTTCAACAACAACTTTAGTAATCATACCTGTTGTGAAGGTCATGTCCTTAGTCTTTTCATTGTTTAGTCTACCATCCAAAGATAAGTCTAGCAGGTGGCAGATGGCTAACATAAATAGATATAAGCTGCTCCCAAATTCCAAGGTCACACCATCCCGATCAGATAACTACTTTTGAGAAGTAAGCAAAAAAAACTTGCAGATTCTTAAAGGGCCTGGCCTGCTAGAGTCTCGCAGAGAGTCAGGCATGAAGGAACAATTGTCACATGTCATTCTATCTCCTAGATACAATAGGTCTTCTGGTAAGTTTCCCGTACATGAGCACACAAATAGTGTTTGGAAAAGAAAAGAAAATTTAAAACCTGCATTTGAGCTATGAACTTAGGATGTTGTTTTTCGGTCAGTGCTGCTATGGCAGTGACAGACTCCATCACCGGGTAGAGTAACATGATGGGAACAGAATTAACAACAGAAAGATATTGACAGATGGCCATTTTATTACTCATTCCATCCTACATTTTAGTATATATCTGCACGATCTGCTGCATTCTCATGTGTGATAAAACCTTCCATACCACTTGGTGGAATGATACAGATTACGAAGATACTTTGTTCACCTTATAGAATCCTTGGGTTATTCAGTATCTGAACAAAAAGCCATCTGATGTGGCAATCTTCTATTATGCAGCAGGAGCATCTACAGTATCCATTCATCAGCTTCCTACTGATTAAACTATGGACTCAGAACACAAGCAAAGAGCAGGTGCATTGTAGAAAGGTACTTGCAGAGCAAGCACTGTTTCTTCAAGGAAGCAAACCAAGCCACAGTGAAGAGGAAGGGATCCTCTTTTCCACCAGGTACAGTTACCAATGAACTCAAAAGGACACAGGATGAACCCTGCTGGATGAGGCCCAAAGCCCATCTAGGCCAACACCCTGTTCTTACAATGACCAACCGGATGCCTGTGAGAAGCCTGCAGGCAGGACCTGAATGCAATAGCACTTGTGATTCTCAGCAATTGATACACAGAGGCATACTACCTTTTCCTTGCCTTTCCTGCAGTGATTTCTCCTGATGGCATCTTGAGGAGTGCAAAAGAGCAGATGCAGTGCCTGGCTTAGTAGCAAATGCCATAATATCTGAAATGGTTGGAGGGGAAAGAATGTAACAGAAAGAAACAAACACAAGAGCAGGAACAGGAAATTATTCATAATCTGGCCTTGGCTCATTTCATTTTCTGCTACAGAAATCCTTCTTAGCCATGTCAACTGCACTCTGTATATGGGCAGATTTTCACAGAAACCTTAGAGCTTTGTATGCAGGATGGCACTGCCAACATGGTATTGCGCAGCTGCTTTTGAGCCTATGGACAAGCCTGGTATTTGGAAATCTCAGGAGCTCCAGGGTAACTTTCCACCTGGGCACCCACTATCTAGATCTACTTAAGAGGTGGTTTACATTGATGGATGGTATTAATCTGCCCTCAAAGATTTGGAGATGGGGTAGCCTCACTATAACATAATGCAGGCTCGGAAGGGTTTACTACTGCCATTTTCTGTTTGCTTACTACCACCACCAAATTCCCCAGTGTCACACTTCACAAGAGTACTTCAGATCTGAGAACATCAGAGCTCTACCTTTTGTGGAGGCCAAACAGAAGCTGGCAACAGTGAATCCACCTGGGGTCTAATGGGTGCCTTCTTGAAGTTGGCTGTATCTGTGAACTTCTATGCATTTAAAATGGCACCCACAGGACCCGGATGGGGAACTTCATGTATTATACAGCCACGAGAGTGGCTGTATACTATAGTCAGCAGGGATTTTTCACATTCCGCAATGTTAAATGAAAAATATCCCCCATGCCATTCTGAGGCTTCCCATAAGCTCATTTCAAAACAAAACCTTACAAAACTTATAGTCCTGAACTCAGAAATGCTTGCTTAACAACCCTGTCAATTTTCATAGCGATACACAAAACAGTCAGAGAGAATCAAGAGTTCAAAGTATAAAAAGAGAGAAAAAAGCTCAGAGCCTTTTTGGACTTTTTTCTGCGAGTTCTCATAATCTGTTGAAATTCATTAAAAATTAGCAATGTTCACAGAGTACCTGTAATCCTAATACTGACCTTGCCCCATACTCTGACCTTCATCTACTGCAGTTTAAAAGTTAAAAAAATGCCTGGTTGATTTTTAATTAATTTAAGAAATTTTGGCTGGAAGCCTATTATAACGTGGGGCATGCTCAGTAAGGACCAACTGTCAGTGTTCTAAAAGCCTCCCAGCTGCTGGGCTTGGCTAATAAGAGGGTCACACCCACACCAGACTTGATTTCACTTGAGACAGTCATGGCTTCCCTCAAAGAATCCTGGGAAGTGTAGTTTGTGAAGGGTGCTGAGAGGAGACTCCTATTCCCCTGAGAGAATGGTTAACAGTCAGCCACTCTGACTGAAGGTCTGTGAGAGAAACAGGGTGTCTCCTAGCAAATCTCAGCACCCTTCACTAACTACACTTCCCAGGATTCTTTGAGAGAAGCCATGATTGGCTTTGAGCCATGGCTTTGAAGGAAGCCATGATACATTGTTTTAAATTATTTTTAAAAGATGTGTTTTTAAATTTGTATATTTGTTTTTAATGTTTTTAGTTATTGTAAACCGCCCAGAGAGCTTCGGCTACGGGCCGTATATAAATACACTAAATAAATAGATAAATAATGATTGTCCAAAGTGTAATAGAGGCCTGGTGTGGATGTGGCCAGGGACAGCTTTGTTTTAAATTTGGGTGGGAGGTAGGGTTGCCAGGTTCAGGGCCTGAGACTGATCCTGTATCTTTAGGAGAAGAGAAAGTCAGCCAAGTGCCGGTGTTCTTGCAACATTGTAATGGGAAAAACGACAAGGTAGAATTGTCCCTTCCCCCTGCCCAACTGTGAAAGATACAGAAGGCGTCTTGGTTGTCAGGCCCAGCCTGGTCAGTTTTACCTATCCTAATCATGACTGCATAGGAATATATCCGATTCAACTCAATAATCATACAAATGATCAGACCTGCCTTTTCCCTCCTTCCCCTTTCCTCTCCCTTTCTCCTCCCCTCTTCCTTCTTCCGCCTTCCCTGCCCACTCCAGCCCTCCGTCCCTCCCCCCCCAGTCAGATTTACCTATCCTAAGCATGATTGCACGGAAGTAAATACCACTGAACTCAATAAACATGCAAACAACCACATCCGTCCTTCTTCTCCCCTCCCCCTCCTGCCTGCTCCCATCCCAGTCCTCCCCTCTGCCTTTCCACCCCTCCCTCCTCCCCCTCCTCCCTTCCCCATCCCCTGTGGTCAGTTTCATCTATCCTAAGCATGATTGCCTGGTGTGTGTGTGTAAATCCCACTGAACTCAATAAGAATGGAAATGATCAATCCATTCTCAGCAAACTTGCACAGGATCCCATTTCTTACCTCCCGGATTAAAAAGCAGGGAAATTCACTAATAGGCAAAAAACCTTGCGGTTTAAGAATGTACCTATAGCCCACAGATATTTCTACCAAACTTTAAAAAGCAGGGAAATCGGGCAGCTATAGTGAATGCACCAGGGGAGCAGGAGACCTGACCTCCTCTCTGAGATATTGTACTGCCCTACAAAGTTGTCAAAATGCAAACACAATTTGGGTTGGTCTTTCACAGTCCAATCCACTTCCTGTGTAGCTTGCAAGAATTTGGTAACATGTGCCTCTGAGCATATGGTGAGTGGTGGCAACACCTGTAATCAGCCCAAATAATAGAAATAAGATATGTCCTGTGCTGATTTTGTTTTAGCCGGGAGGAAGCAACATTATTAAGACAGTTGATATAGTTCAGATGGTCACTTTAAATATGTCTGATTTACTTTGCAATTTTAGTGACGTTTTCTATAGGAAATCATTTTCTTTTGCTTTTGTTTCTATGAATATGTGAAGTACAGCAACACTTTGCAAAATTTATACTAAAAAAACTCCAAACATAATTGTGGAATAGTGGCACTGAGTTCTGCAAAATAGTCTCCAGTGGACCTCAGAAGTGTTTCAATTTGCACAAGATAAAACAGTGGGAGGTGAAATATATTCTAGCAAAATTCTAGGTGTGCTCTATGTTTTTAATTGATCGTGAACACCTTGCCTTAAATAAAGTGATTTAAACATAGCAGGCTGAAAACATGCATCCTCTTTTTTCCAACAAGTAGAGTCATTGCTAAAGTAGCAACATATTGTAATCAGTCTGATTTTACATTAAACTGCAGTTTCAGGTCCAACTGTTAATGCACCCAAAATAGAAATAGACCATAACCTCCAGTTTGAAACAAAAAAGGCTATCTTCACCATCATATGACATTGACCAACAAAAAGGTTTTGAAATTAATAAAAATAAATTTGACACAGATTTCTAGGATGAATAATGAGGGAAATAAAATTTTCTAGTTTAGATTCTCTGTAGAAACATTAGTAACACAGGAAAGAAGCAAAGTAAGAAGAACACCAACAAACATACAAAAATATAATTCTCCATATTTGGAGATGGCAGGTGTTGCCACCACTCACCATATGCTCAGAGGCACATGTTACCAAATTCTTGCAAGCTACACAGCAAGTGGATTGGACTGTGAAAGACCAACCCAAATTGTGTTTGCATTTTGACAACTTTGTAGGGCAGTACAATATCTCAGAGAGGAGTTCAGGTCTCCTGCTCCCCTGGTGCATTCACTATAGCTCCCCAATTTCCCTGCTTTTTAAAGTTTGGTAGAAATATCTGTAGGCTATAGGTACATTCTTAAACCGCAAGGTTTTTTTTGCCTATTAGTGAATCTACCCCAAGGAAGAAACTACCTTCTGAGATGCCTGTTTGCATTACTTACAATAATTCAGGCACTGTTGGGATTCTCCAAGTAGGAGGCAGAATAGAAGAATGGGCAGGGCTTTCCCCTTTCACTGACCTGCATCATTCAGAAGCCTGCATCCAAAGAATCTCTGCATAAAAAAATGATTCAGGGTTTTCCTAGGGTTTGAGACAGAAGAAGCAGATAAGGTCAAACAACAATTATGGTATGAGCATGACATTATAAATGGAGAGAAAACTGCATTTTTTGCTCCTGAGTAAAGACAAAGCAGTTACTTCATACAATGAGATAATCAAAGGCAGAAAGGCAGCAAAAGTCATCTGAATGAAAACAACAATCTTATACACAAGCTATAAACTGTTTGCTAATCGGACAAGAATTCAAATAAAAATGGCTATGTGTTATCTTTTCCTACGCATGTCAGTGCTTTCCAATGAGTGGAATCTATCAAGAGACGGTCTGGAGAATAAATTATAGCATGATGTTTAATAATGTTTAGAAGTGGAGGATGGACATAAGTGAATCCATTTCAAGTATTCTAAACCTCATAAGGCCTCTTGCGACAGAAATGTACACAGATTTAAGCTTTGTTTGGAAGCTGAGATCTTGGAGTTCTGGCCAGTGAAAACTCTTGGACCCAAATGCTTCCAACATGTGAGTTCACCTAGGTCAGGGGTAGCCAATGTGGTGTCTTCCAGATGTTGTCAGACTGACCATTGGTCATGCTGGCTGGAGCTGATGGGAGCTGGAGACTTAACAACATCTAGAGGACTCCATGTTGGCTCCCCTTGACCTAGGTTCAGATGGCATTTTTGCAAGCATGGTGGATTTTCTTTTGGTATACGTATTTGCCTGTTAAATGGAAGTTTATTTAAAGCCATGAGAGACAGAAAAATAGTGTAGGGCTTTAGGTTTAAAGTTCAAGCTTTTTGTGTCGCATTAGCTGGTCCTTTGTGCCATGCCTGAAATGATAAGTATGGCTTCAAGGACTTTGCATGATGACTTCATTACGACAGTCCATCTGTTGTTTCTGGTCTGATTTCAGGAGATAGAATAAATAAAATAATAAATAAAAATAAATAAAATTTAATTTATGTGTCGCCTATCTGGCCATTGGCCACTCTAGGCGACGTACATGTAACAATTAAAACACAATACAATAAAATACAATAATGCAATGTAAAAACAATACAGCAGCGAGAACAATATTAATACAGGGTTAGAGGCATTTCAGTCATAACAGTTAACCCTCCCCGGAAATCCCAAAGGCCTGTTGAAAGAGCCAGGTCTTTAAGGCTTTATGGAATACATTTAGGGAAGAGGCGTGCCGGAGATCTTGTGGGAGGGAGTTCCATAAGGTGGGGGCCACCACTGAAAATGCCCTCTCTCTAGTTCCCGCCAATCTAGCTGTTTTTGTCGGCGGGATTGAGAGAAGGCCCTGTGTGGCTGATCGTGTCGGGCGGCATAATTGGTGGCGATGAAGGCGCTCCTTTAGATAAACTGGGCCGATACCGTATAGGGATTTAAAGGTTAATACCAACACCTTGAATTGGGCCCGGAAAGCAACTGGAAGCCAGTGTAGATCGAACAACACTGGTGTGATGTGATCCCGGCGGCGACTATTCGTAAGTAGTCGAGCCGCCGCGTTTTGTATAAGTTGTAATTTCCGGACCGTTTTCAAGGGTAACCCCACGTAGAGCGCATTACAGTAATCCAATCGAGAGGTGACCAGGGCGTGTACTACCAGTGGGAGCTGATGAACAGGAAGGTAGGGTTGCAGTCTTCGTATGAGGTGTAGTTGATACCAGGCTGCCCGGCTCACTGCCGAAATCTGAGCCTCCATGGACAGCCTGGAATCAAGTACAACCCCAAGGCTGCGGACCTGGTCCTTCAGGGGTAAACTCACCCCATTGAATTTCAGGTCAACCTCTCCCAACCTTCTCTTGTCCCCCACGAGTAGCACCTCGGTCTTATCGGGGTTCAACTTCAGCTTGTTCCTTCCCATCCATCCACTCACGGATTCCAGGCACTTGGACAAGATCTCCACAGCCAACTCTGGTGAAGATTTAAACGAGAGATAGAGCTGAGTGTCATCCGCATATTGGTGACACTGCAGCCCAAATCTCCTAATGATTGTCCCCAGCGGCTTCATATAAATATTAAATAGCATGGGAGAGAGGATAGAGCCCTGTGGCACACCACAATTGAGAGGCCAAGGGTCTGAAACCTCCTCCCCCAATGCTACTTGTTGGTACCTATCGGAGAGAAAGGAACGGAACCACTGTAATACAGTGCCTCCAATTCCCAATCCCTCCAGGCGATGTAAAAGGATACCGTGGTCGACAGTATCAAAAGCCACTGAGAGATCGAGGAGGACAAGAAAGGTGAATTCTCCCCTATCTAATGCCCTCCTCAAATCATCTACCAGAGCGACCAAGGCTGTTTCAGTTCCGTGACCGGTCCTGAAACCCGATTGGTATGGATCCAAGTAATCCGTTTCATCCAAGTGTGTTGTCAACTGGTTGGCCACCACTCGCTCAATGACCTTGCCCAAGAATGGTAGGTTCGAGATTGGGCGAAAGTTATTGAAAACTTGGGGATCCAAGGAGGGCTTCTTTAAGATGGGCTTTACAATTGCCTCCTTGAAAGCTAATGGCATCACACCCTCTTGCAAGGATGCGTTTACCACCGCTTTAATCCCCATGCCCAGTTTCTCTCTGCAGCTTACAAGGAGCCACGATGGGCAAGGGTCAGTTAGGCAAGTGGTAGGCTTCACAGTCGAAAGCACCTTGTCCACATCCTCAGAAGGGAGAAGCCGAAACCGATCCCAACTTACTGGCATGCAACTGGCCAACTCTGGTTCACTTACTGTGTCCATGGCGCACGGGATCGAGCTCCGTAAGTGTTCGATATTATTGGTGAAGTGCTTTGCCAATATGTCACAGGAGGCGTTTGACTGTTCCAAGGGTTCCTGAGCAACTGGACCGACCAGGCTTCGGACCACCTGGAACAGCCTCCTGGGACAGCACTCCGCAGACGCAATAGAGGCAGTAGTAGGTGCTTTATCGAGGATCAGTACGAAGTTGTACCAAGCCAAGAACTGAGCTAATTTCCCTCCTGCGTGACGTGGACATGGATTTAACTTCCTATGACTATTCACTGAACTGTGTCACAGTTGACAAGACCAATACTAATGCTTCTGATTTCTTGATTATTGTCTCTATTTTGGTTAAGGACTGTGCCGAGGGACTGCTAATCCTTCACAAGTTCAATGTCCTCATTGTCAACTTTAAAGTTACATAAATCTTCTGTTGTCATGACTTTAGTCTTCTTGATGTTCAGCTGTAGTCCTGCTTTTGTGCTTTCCTCTTTAACTTTCATCAGCATTCGTTTCAAATCATTACTGGTTTCTGTTAGTAGTATGGTATTGTCTGCATATCTTAAATTATTGATATTTCTCCCTCCAATTTTCACACCTCCTTTGTCTTGGTCCAGTCCTGCTTTCCGTATGATATGTTCTGCGTATAGATTAAACAAATAGGGTGACAAAATACACCGCTGTCTCACACCCTTTCTGATTGGGAACCAATTGGTTTCTCCATATTCTGTCCTTACAGTAGCCTGTGATGAGACAAATGCCCAGATTGTTCTTCACACTGGCAGAACAACCCTGTGAAGAAGTTCATTATTATTCTCATTTCAAAAATGGCAAACTGAAACTCAGAGATCCTAATTTGGGCCTACTTTACAGCAGAGGATAAGAAGATGATAATTATGGTTGTCAGATGGTCACATTAGATTTGGAATCTTCACTTCAGGGCTTCAGCCTTCTCTTTGTGTTAGTTCAGAAGCCTTCAGTATTAATTTCCTCTTAAATTTTCTCAGAGGCATCAGTGACCTCAGGCATACCAGCTGCCCCCACAATGGACATAGTTTTCCCATTCTCTGTCCTCTTCTCCCTGTTTGTTCTTCTTCTTTTTTTTGGCAAAAACACAAGTCAATTGTGCTTCATTATTATTGATCATTGTCAATAATCTATGTAGGTAAACTGAGAAGGAAAAGAGAGAAGAAAGCTCTCCCATGTCCAAAATCAGCTAATACAGGAAAGGGTGGGGTACATGATTCTGAACTCGCAAGATAAAGACAAAGGCAAAATCAGAACTTGTTTGCTCCTGGGGTTGTGGAAATCTATCCCCCAGCATATTTTTTCACTCATGCTCTTTCATGAGGCTTGCTTGCCATGCTAGGAACCTCTCCTGTGCTGTCCGTGGTAGTGTTGCACTGAGCAAAACTAAAGTCTCATATATTTGTATATAACAGTGCCAAGGATCATGTGTTTCACACAGATGCCCCTTCATTCTCACACATTCAGCGACACTGGGTTAAAAGAAAAGTACTTCTGGGCTGTGCTCCTTCACACTACCAATTGGAGAATCGCATGAATGAATGTTTCGCCTCAAATGTGTGTTGGACTGCCTCTTGCATCGAGTGCACACTTATGTCTCAGCCAGTCTTGCGTATTTACTTTAATTTATCAACATTTCCTTTCAAAATATCAAAATATCAATACTAATATCAATATTTTTTCTGAAGGGGGGATATAGATCAGTAAAAGCAGCAGCTTATGGACAAAGAATGAACTTAAATTGATACTAGCCTGTTAGTTCAATGGAATGCTTTTGAATTGGCACTGGCCAACGGATCCCATCCCTATTCTGGTCTCATGTTGCTTATTTAAGAGTAATAGCAGAAAAGAATGAAAAACTCAAGAATATCACTTAAAATTAGTGAGATGGCTACTGAACCGAATGGAGCCCAATATGCATACAAGCAAGCAACACTGCTAAAGCACCCTTGTGAAAGAGGATTTGTCTATACAACCAGAAGTGCGTGGGCACTATGAAGGCATTTTTAGGGATGGAAAACTAGAAATTGCATGACGTGCAAATTCTTATATATTGCAACAATGTTGTAAATTTCTGATATCTCTGCAATGTATGCTCTTCAAGGTATGTTGCAATGCAGGCTGTTTCACTTTTGTGTGAAATGATTATATATCATACATCCACTAACATACTTCAAGAATATAAACATCACTTTGGTTCTGATTCGGGGCGAGGTAGGGGGAACCCAGGTAAGAGATGTTGCAAGTCATTTGGACAGAAGAGGAAGTCACTAGAAAGAAAATGTAAGTAAATATATATGCTCACATTAAGACTTACCCTAGTGGTTACCAACATGGCAGGGGCCTCCCATGGCACCCACAGGGTCCCCTCTCCTCTCCAACCCTCCCCAACTGAAATTAGGCTTGAAAGAGGCATTCTACTGTAGCCAATAGAAAAGGTTGTGGTGTATGTGTGCTAACTCGGACAGATAGGCGACTAACTAAATAAAATTTATTATTATTATTATTATTATTATTATTATTATTATTATTATTATTATTATTGACCATGACAATTTATCTTGTTTTCAAATCTGCCCAGGCTTATGACCCCTGCATCGGGAGGACCTGTAACTAGATTGTTGGATTGATGTGCAGAGGGAATATCACATATGGAGCACCATAGACAACAGCAGGTAGCAGTTCCAGATAGTATAATCAACTAAGGATTCTTGTTAAGATATATCTGTGACCAATCAACTGTGAAAACAGCTTTTCAGGAATCACTGTCCTAAGACATACATATTAAAACATAAGTAATGTGCTTGCTGGTCCTCTGTGTCTCTCTGATTCCTCCCACTTTCACCACTGACACACACACACACACACAAATTTGGATTTGGAAAAGATATGAAATTAACAAATCTTAATGAAGAGAGTTGTAGTACACAAATTTTCTCATCTCTCCCCTGTAGCATTTTGGCATTCTCTCTAGTTCCATAAGGTCTGGACAACAACTCATTTAGCATGAGTCTTTCGTTTATTAAAACAAGGTTTCATCAAATAAATATCTCAGAGATAAATATTACATGAAATGAACAAAGGAAGGAATCACCATGGGTAAAACTGACTTTCATTTACAACAGCCTTAATAAATTAAAATGTATTTAGTTACATACTTTGTAAATTCATCATTTCACTCTTGTTGTCATTTTAAATTCCTAGCTATTTAAAAGTTGCCATATTGAATCTAATATATTACATACTGGGGTCTGAAATATTTATAAGGGCCTAAGATTGCCTGGAGATCATTTTCATGCTTTAAGATTGTATTTCAGCTCAATTTAGATGTCACATTCTGGAGTGTCTGAGCACATAGTGAATGGGAACTCTCTGTACCCTGCTGCAGTGTATTTTTGCAAGAGTAAAAAATGTACAGAACTTTATTTTCTATTAATTTATTATGACAAAAAGTAACCAAATACATATGGGGAAAGGGACTCTTCCAGAGTTGGCGATTGGGTGGGAGACTTAAAGAGCAAATAGCATACGGACAATGGCTCCTGTAAGAAGAAAACTAACTTGTGCATGTGTTTATAGCTGGATAAAGGATCATGTGCATGCACACAATTTGTTTAGGAATGTTCAAATGACCTACAGTCTCCAATCATACTCTAACACGTGATATGGTTCAGAGGTTCCCATTTGTGCCAAGTTTAACCCATATATACAGTTTGACTCCTTATCTTGCAATTGCACTAATTCTTAGATTGAGTACCCACAAAAAGCTATATGTAAGCATTTAACTATTGTGACTTGCACAATGCACATTTCAAGATTTCATAACGTGGATGACGTAATATAATTTGATAATGGTGTTTGACTATGGAGCATTCTGTCTAGGTTACAAGGACTAGAATTGGGGGATAAAATATCTTTCCATAATCTGGGTTCAGACATTCCAGCTGCTGGGACAGGCCTCTGTGTATTGATGAAAGGCTCTCAGCCTCAGGAACTCGCACACCCACAACCATGATTCACCTGCAACATATGCAGAATTCTCTCGGTATCTGGGATTCTTCTAAACCTTTTGGGAAATGGAAGGGATTGCAAACACTGGGTGAATTTATTTATTTATTTATTTGATTTATATCCCACCCTTCCTTCCAGCAGGAGCCCAGGGCAGCAAACAGAAACACTAAAACCACTTCAAAACATCAGAAAAACAGACCTTAAAATACATTAAAACAGAACATTAAAAACATTTTAAAACATCTTTTTAAAAAAGGGTTAAAAACATATTATTAAAAAAACCCACATATTGCCAAGCAATTCTAACACAGATGCAGACTGGGATAGGTCTCAACTTAAAAGAATTGCCTCTAAGTTTGTATGTACAAATTCCACACATAGAAAAAAAATCCACCACATAAAAAAAATCCAGTGAGACAAATTTCTGTATAGGGAATAATAATTCTATAGCCCTTTGCACACATTCATGAACACATAGGGTGGGGGAAGAGGATCACATCTACTGTCTCCACTGTCAATTTCTGTGCATTCAAATTAAAGGTGCAACTAGAGCCTATACATGAACTTGAAGTTGTCTTCAAAAAGCAGGGTCCCCAATCGGGGTAGAAGCATTTGTCAGTTTTGGACATCACAGTTTCTCATTTTTCCAACCTTAAATTCAGTTCTCCACATTTCTGCAGCAATTTGGGATTTTTTAAAATAAAAAAATCCTCATGAAAATTCTCCAGCACTTTAGTACAAATTTGTCCTTAAAAACCCATTTTTGTAAACAGTTGTGACTAATGCCCACTGTATGGCAAGCAATTTCTCCTAATATAATGCATTTTGTATATAATTTTCATTTATATATTTATTTTTATGCACATTTACCCATAATATATGCATTTTTGTAAACATTGGTTGGAAAACTACATTGCAAAATTTGGAGAAGTCTGCATTTTGAATGATGGCTATTTTTTGGTTCTCATATTGTTTTGGAAAGTGCAAATTTGATAGGTTCAGCTTTAAATGCATTTTGAATTGAATTTATCCCCCATCCCTAGGACTCCCCAATCATGCATAAATAGCCTAGGCACATGAAGTTGCACATGTGCAGTCTGTGTTCAGCCATTCAGCTGAACATCTGGAGACTGGGGCAGAAGCCACAGGAGTGACTCTGCTCCCCTCTCCATCTCTTCAATCTACATGCAATTGTTATGGCTTGTGACCTTGAGGCCACATCCACACCAGTCATTTATTCCACTTTAAACAGTTACGGGCTTCAATTCCCAGAATTCTCTGGGAAGAGAGGCTGACTGTTAAACCACTTTGGCCATTGGAGCTCTGTCAGGGTAATAGCAGTCTCCCAATAACACTCAGCATAAACTACACTTCCCAGGATTATTTGGGGGAAGCCATGACTAAACAGTGAAATAAATGTCTGGTATGGATGTGGTCTAAGTCAAGCAATGTTTAATTCATACTTGCCCTTTCTGAGTGCAAAGAAGCAATTAATATGAAACAATTTATGCACTAGTTTTTTTTAAAATGGAGAAGGATTATTTGATTAATTTTAGTTAGAACATTAAGTGGAATGTGCCTTTAAGGACTGCTAAAGTCATAGGCTTGCATGGACATCAAAGTATTTCATGTTCAAACTTGTTAATCAAAATAAAAAGATAAGAAAATTTGAAGAGTACCAGTGCCATTATTTATAAACTTCTCAACTTACCCTAATCTAACATTTTACTTTCTGTGGCAATACTAGCTAAAGAGATTGTTTTAATTTAAAAATAATCTACACCTGTTGTTTCCATATGTGACATAAAGAATTTTTAAATATTCTTCTATCACACTAATGTAGATGCAATGAAAATAGTGACGACTGGACACCTTGCCCATTGAGGCTTTCAGTTTTCTCCTAACAGTAATACATAAATCCCAACAAGGTTCAAGATGAGTTCACATAGTCTAAACATATTAATGTTGGAAATGTAGTTGGAATATTTTCTTCCCAAGTCTTTTGTTACAGATCTGCTGATAATGATCTCAGGTCATCCATTTTCTACTTGGTACAAATAAACTGCTTTTGAACTAGATTCCTTTCCTCCACTTGAGTTCACCTTTAGCTTCCTTGTGCTGCTTCTCTTTGCTGACCTTAAAGTGAATGAGAACTAGGGCTGCAAGCTGTTTAGAATTGTGATTGGTCACATAAAGAGCATGTTGTGAAACTCAGCCTAAGGATTCTGATAGCACAAGAGGGGCCCTGCTAGGGATGGGGAGAAATTCTATTCAATTCACATTTGAATAGATTCACACTTCCTGAAACAATATGAGAACTGAAACACAGTCATCCTTTGACATTCACACTTCTCCAAATATTGTAATACTGTATTGCAAACCTCCAGCCAAGTAATGTGTACAAAAAGCATATACTGGATAAAGTATACATAAAATGTATATTTTAGTGAAAATGACATACAAAAATGCACTATATTAGGGGAAATTGCTCACAAAAAATGTATGTTGGTCAAAATTGCATACAAAATTATTAGAAATTCATGCTAAGATGCTGATGAATTTTTATTAGGACTTTTTTTGTTAAAAAAAGGTTTACAAACTAATATAGACATGTGGAGAAGTGATCTGAAGATGGTGAAAATGAGAAATGAAAAGAAATCAAAATTGATAGATTCACCCATCCCTAGGCCCTGAAACAAGATTGTCCCATGTGGAGTGGTTCTGTTCAGGGTTCCAGACATTCTATTCCATTCCCTTGATTTCCTCCCTCCCTCCATGTAAGCCAGTATTCCGTGCCACTGAACATGCTGAGTCCTCATTGGACATATTTATGGGTGTTTTCTTTTTGTTCTCCATTTTGCTCTTTCTTTCTTTCTTTGGAGGGGGTGGATACACTTGTGCCCAATCCCAGTTACATTAAATTGTTTAATCTTTGAGTGGTTCTCTATGGGCAACTCTTTCTTCTGTCCTGGGAGAGCACTTAAAAATAGCTTCTCAGTGTGAACCAGGAATGACCTATCTGGACAATCAGATGGTCCTTTCTACCCTTTATGCGTAACCCTTTGGCTGATATCCTATACCAACTTTCCTGGAAGTAAGCACCCCTTTGAAAAGTAAGCCACGTTGAACTCATGTAGAAGTAGGCACCTATAGCATTGCATGGAAGGCTACTGTCCTCCTGTTCCAGTCACTCCATCCTATTCCTCCTCCTACCCAGCTCTCCTTTCTTCTCTAAGCCTCTCATTTCATGTCATTAAGCTACTGTGGTGTTGGTTTGGGCTCCACCCTTAAATATTTTTCCTGCATATTTTTTTTTTGGTTGTGTACTTGTTCATATCTCCAGGATATACTGAATCTGCCAGAATTCCTCTATTTTGTGTCAGCGTTGACTACATAAACACGGGAAGACTCTAATCACTCATAGTATATGAATAAGCCTTGCGTGTTTTCATTAAAATCAGGTTCAGCATGAGGTTTGTGAGGGTCAAAACAAAGTATAGACAAACAAAGTAAGACATTCCTGGAATACAGATCTGAGCTTTACTCTGCAGTCTGGAATTAGGGTAGTTAGATTTGGCCAA
The DNA here is from genome assembly GCF_030035675.1 of Rhineura floridana. Lineage (NCBI taxonomy): Eukaryota > Metazoa > Chordata > Lepidosauria > Squamata > Rhineuridae > Rhineura > Rhineura floridana. The sequence continues at coordinate 61,414,065 of NC_084483.1, forward strand.
CCAAAAAACAATAACAGAAGTAGAACAGGAAAAATAAATGTTGATACCTAAACTCAAAATATTTAGGGAGAAAATCCTTGTAGATTTTCTTTTGAAAATTTATACCAGATTTCTATCATTTCTGAACATAAGTCATGACATTAAAGTCCTTCATATTGCATCATTTAACGTTGAAGTTCAGTTCTTAGGAGGCCTCATCTGAGACAATTTATTTGACAATCATGCATTGTAATTGCTCATTGGCAGAACTGTCTGAAAGAATTCTCTCAGAGTTTAATAATGAATGATGGGTCTTGGAGAACGAGCTTTCTAGACAAAACATAGACACATTTAAAATAAAGGATAGCAATGAAATAAATATGGTGTATACCTTCTGTTGCACAGGCAAAAACTTAAGTAAATCTGTTTTCCTTTTCAGTTACCAAATTCACAGATCCTTGAGCTTAAGTGCAAGATTTAAAATGCAATCCAAACCCCTGGAAGGCAGTGGCAGGGCTCAATGGAGCAGCACAGCCACCACTGCATCCATCTCCATCACTTGTGCCAGTCTGGCTGGAAAGTGAGGGCCAGGAAATGATGCCTGTTTGCTACACCAACACCCAGGATGGTGCAGGAAAGAGGCCTGGATCAGACTCATTGCCATCATATGATGTCAGCAAGATTGGCTCAGGATCCAATCAGAAGTGGTTCACAGGATAGCACAGACACTGGATACAAGCTTTCCAGCAGTTGGATCACTGTTGCTTACCAGGAGGAAGGGGGACAAGGCGAGGAAGTCAATGTGGTGCAAATGCACCAGTTGAGCCTGTCCAATGCTAGTGTGTTTGCACTGTGTCAACCTCCCAATTGTCTCTACCTTCCCCCTTTCCTTCCTGGTAAGCAACAGAAACTCACCTGTTGGGAAGCTAACATTGCAGCTCTGCCCTACCAGGCAAGCCAATTCTGGCCTGCAGGTCTCATGCCAGCCCTGTTCCGCTCCCTCTGCTACTTCTGGCAGGGATACTGTCAGCAGTAGCTTCCACCAACCCACCATTGGCCTGGCTCCTGACCAGAGAACCAGACCCAGGACTTGGTTTTGTATAACACTTTATTTGAGAAGTCAGCACAGGGACGAAGCATCAAAATATAAGAGGCTTATCAGGATACAGAAGAGGTTCAAACTAGGCATGGAAGCAACAACTGAGAGTTGTCACAACAACCTTATTATGTCCAGACACTCTAAATAAAAGAGAGGTGGGTGGGCATTTTACTTGCCTGAGCTCCAGTCTTGGAAGCGAGGCAGAGACTTCTCCTGGGAAGAAAGGCGAATTGCTTTAATAGAAGCAGACTTTTATCCAGTCTGCATGACGTTGGAGAAACTGTTATTTCAGGCTCTGACAAACAATCCTGATTCTTATCTCTCTGGAAGAGTACAGTCGGTTCATTAGAGTCTATCTGTTCAAAGGCTAAGTCTGGGCTGGGTGCCAGTGAGGATTCCTCTCACTGTCACAGGTGAAGAGAGGTTACTAATGTTAGTAGACTTGCTAGGCATGGGGTTGCTGAAGGTTTCTGGAAGCACTTCCCCTGTGATTTCCTTACCCCTCCCCATAACATCTACAAATCCCTCCCCATTCTCCCAATCCTGCCAAGCTTTCTCCCTGGGGCCTATGACAACCATTCAGGCAGTGCATTGGGGAACTCCTCAACAGTGGAGCTCCCCACTGGCCAAGGCAGGGTGGTGGGACACCTCTCCCTCATCCAAACCCCCTCTGGCATGGCAGATCAAAGGTCTGGATTGCTCTTCCTGTATCTTATCATTTTATGGAACTGTCCAGCATGATCTTGCCAGATCAGGTCCCAGTTTAGCTGAAGATATGGAATCTGGGCTACCTTTGCCTCAGCCAGGTCCTGAAACAGTCGGATTGTCATTACTGCATACCTCTGATGTTATCTCCAACCATCTCCATTGCTGCTGCCAGTGGGATTGCATAACTCATTCCCTCCACTTAGCAGTGGTGCCCTGGGCAGGTGCCTACAATACTTGATTGTTGACACTGGGCACAGATCCTGTAATTCCACATACCCTCTTCCTTTTTCAAAACTACTCCCGCTATTGTTCCTTTCATAATAATCTATCCTGTCAGGTCAAGCCAATAAAAATTCAGTGCAGCTTTTTTATCATTAATGCAGCAGATAGTCAATGGAAAACAGAAGCTTTAGTAAATGACACTAAATAGTTTATTGGGTATTGCCAAAGATCTTGTCTCGATTTTATTAACTACATCTTGTGTCTTGCAGCCAGATGTTAGGGAGGGACAATGGCTCAGTAGCAAATCACATATTTTGCATGTATTATGTCTCGCATTCAATCCCTGGCATCTCTACTGACTTTCAGTGGCAAAGCGGAGACTCTGGGGAGCTGGTGTCAAGCACAGTAAACAAATGTGGGACAGATAGGACAAATGGTCTGGCTACATAAAGTAGCTCCTTTTATATAACTTAATATATCATAATCAAACAATTTTTAGAAACAATGACTGACAGCATAATGAAGAGTAACAGCAGACACAAATGCTAGGAGAAGCCACAAATGCTTCCTCTTTTTCGGGTGATAGAGGCAAGGACTCCAAACCTGAAGAGGAAGGGCTCACAGGGTCAGCCCCAGAAGTGCTGCTATCAGATGAACCTGTGGGGCCGGTGCATCCACCCTGGCCTGAGAATGTTGTACTGCCATCCCCAGACTTGGAGAACTGCATTGCAGAAGACCCAGAAAGGCCTGAAGCTCCCTGCTCCTTCACCATGTTCCCCAGAGTACTGCCTTGTGTCTGTCGCGCTGCGATAGTGCGTGTGTGGTCCAATACAACACCAAAAGCAGGTTCAGGTATAGAAAAGATCCAGTCACAGGCAATGATTTCTTTTAAGAGTCTTTACTGAGACATTTAGAGTTACAACCAGCTTCTTCCACATAAACGCTACACCCCCACGTCCTTTCGGTTTCTCTCCAGCCTTATGTAGATAAGAGTGCCCTTGTGATGGCACAGCTGCCATCGACGGCCTTGGCACTCTTCCCAACCGACTTAACCCCATAAGAGCAGGTTTGTCCGTTGCTTTCCTCTCTGTGAGGAACACACACATAACCTGAGAGCCCAACAGCCCCCACCTGTTTTTCACAGACGTTTCAATTCCCTTTAACATAGATTACAGTTTTACATTTCATCCTTTGTTTTTACATGTTTACATTTTCAGATTCTAGGCTTACTTTATTCATTACATCTTGGTTTTACACAAGTCATGTACAATGTATCTGCATCCACTTCTTGTTCAGTGTATGCCCCCTGGCCTGTGATAAGGCCTATTGTGAATCTATCAGGCGGCTTCCCTTTGTTCTCTCTCTCAGAGCATCTTAAGGGCAATTGAGACTCAGTTTCCCTTGTGCTACTGTTGCCTGCACTAGCTCCTGGTACTTCTCTATCTTGTAATGACACATCATCAGCCTTTCTTTTCTTTGTTTTATGTTTCCCCCAAATGAGTTCGTTTAATGCATCCTTTAATGGCATTTGCAGTACTTCTTTTTCTGCGCTAGGACCTGGCTGTATGTCTTCTTCTTTTACTGCATGTGTATTGTGTGACCCATTTAGATGTATAGTCTGACTATGATCCCACTCTTGATCTGCCACTTTTATGCTTCGACTAAGAATCACTTGTTGCAGCTCAGGCACCCAGACCCTGTAATAGGCATTCTGAAAGCCCAGTACATGTCCCTTCTGGGCTCTAGGTGCTAGCTTACCACGCCTTTTATTCTTGGGAACGTGAACCCAACATTTAGCCCCAAACTGCTCAATGTGCTTTATCCATGGTTTCTTTCCCATTAGTTTCTCATAGGGAGACATTCCCAGAACTCTGTGCAACAACCTATTCTGAATATATACAGCATACAGGATACACTTTCTCCAAAACGTGTTATCTAGGTTTGAATCTCCCAACATGGCTCTCATGGATTCCTGAAGAGACCTGTTTTTCCTCTCCGCAACCCCATTAGAAAATGGAGAAAACGGAGCCGTGAAGTTTTGGGCTATTCCCTTGCTTTCCATGAATTCCTGCAAAGCTTGGCTCGTGAATTCACCCCCCTGATCTGAGCGTATGCGTTTTATTGTGACCCCATGTTGTGTTTCCACTCTCTTTATGAACAAACGTAATTTTGTGTCTGCCTCATCCTTTCTCTTCAGCAAGTACACATGACAATACCTTGTGAAATCATCTACCACAACCATGAAATACTTAGCACCCCCCTTTGAACACTGCAATGGTCCAGATAAGTCGACATGTATTAACTGAAATGGTGCAGTTGTCATGCATTCTGTTGTTTGATTTATGGGTGCCACTGTGGCTTTAGTTCTGTAACACACATCGCACTCATATACTTGCTCACACCCCTTTAATTTCATATCCTTGCTATGAGTCGGGGTTTTCTTAATTGTGTCATAATTAGCATGACCCAATCTTCTGTGCCACTGATGCACACAGCTTTCATGCAACAGCTTATTGGCACTTAATACAGCACATTCCGGCTTAGCGTGAGTGCTTTGCAATGTGAACAGTGAATCTTGCAGACACCCCTGCATGCATATCTCATTCCCTCGTTTAACAACACATTTCCCTTTCTCAAAGATTACAGAGTAACCCATATCTGTAAGTTTCTTTACAGACAAAATATTACTTGCCAATTGCGGTACTAACAATACATCTGTCAAAATAGTCTGGAGCTTACTCAGTTTCAATGTTTCACATGCCAGGACATCACGTTTGGATCCGTCAGCCAACAAAACAGTTTCCTGCACCGGTTTCGATGAGTGAAATAGGCTTGCATTATTTATGAGGCAATGAGAAGCTCCACCATCAATTACCCAGTGAGAGTTAATTGTTTTATGCTGCTTTGTACTAACAAAGTTCACGCTAGATTGCTTCCAGCCTCTGTCTCTTTGCTTGGCTGCACAGTTTCGCTGTATATGTCCCCTTGCTCCACAAAAATAACAGGATTTTAGTCCATGCTGCTCTTTGAAGGTAAACTGCTTAGTTTTGACTGCTTCTTTCGGCTCAGTCCTGTTAATCTCCTGTCTTCTTTGCCATTCTTGATTGAGTTTTTCTTCCACAAAATCCAGACTCAATCCTCCATCGGGCATCGCCTCCATTGACGTCACGAGATTGTTCCATTTCTCGTCCAGTGAAGACAAAATGATGTACACCTTTTGTAGATTGCTATGCTCGACTCCTCTGTTCTCCAATTCTGCAAACAGATGTCGAAATTCCATCAAATGCTCAGTCATGCTGCACTCTTCAGTTAGACGCATCCGATATAACTTCCTTGCCAAACAAAGTTTGCTCCCCGCGGTTTGTTGCACATGTACATTATTCAAAACAGTCCACATGCGTTTTGCTGTTGGTTCATCTCTCACATACAGCAATTGAGAGTCGGACAGTGCTAATGTGATAAAAGCCTTCGCCTTCTCATCCTTACGTGTCCATGCCGCTTGAGGGGCCGCCGGTGGGATGGTGTCAATTACTTCAAACAAATCCTCTTTGATCAGAAAAGCTCTCATCCGTAGCTTCCAGCTGGCGTAGTTTGTTTCAGTGAGCCGTTCCATTGGCATTCCAGCAGACATGTTTATCGCCATCCTCAGCGATCTGCTTTCCGCTCACCTCTTTCTCACACGGATTCCAAGCAAGCTTGCATCTCAGCTCCAAGGTTTCAGACCAGAACTAACTCTAGCACTGTAAATTGGACCAGAAATCTGGGCCCATAACCCTTGTCGCGCTGCGATAGTGCGTGTGTGGTCCAATACAACACCAAAAGCAGGTTCAGGTATAGAAAAGATCCAGTCACAGGCAATGATTTCTTTTAAGAGTCTTTACTGAGACATTTAGAGTTACAACCAGCTTCTTCCACATAAACGCTACACCCCCACGTCCTTTCGGTTTCTCTCCAGCCTTATGTAGATAAGAGTGCCCTTGTGATGGCACAGCTGCCATCGACGGTCTTGGCACTCTTCCCAACCGACTTAACCCCATAAGAGCAGGTTTGTCCGTTGCTTTCCTCTCTGTGAGGAACACACACATAACCTGAGAGCCCAACAGTGTCCATCCTCAAAGCCACCACACTTTGTCTTCTGTCTAGCCTCAGTCTGATCCTGTCTGACAAACTGGTTGAGCCTGGCCTTGCCACGCCACAGAGCAAGGTGGGCTTCATCAGTGTAGACAATGATGTGCCTGATGCCAGGCCAGGTCCAGCAGGTCCTGAGCAGAATATTTTAAACAGTGAATTCAGTGTTTTAATTAAGCACTCTTCAACAGTGACCCAGTATTTCTCAAAATATCTCAAGGCAATAATATTGCTATACTAATACATCTAAGTTTTATTTTGTATATTGTATATGATGTATTGTTTTTTATTGTAAGTCGCCTAGGGTGTCCATTAACCTGGACAGATAGGCGACCAATAAATAAAATTATTATTATTAAGTCTAACCTATTGCCAGTGAAGGATTAGCCTATACAATTGAATTCAGTGCACATTTAATGTTCTTTTGTCTTCAGGAGTGTTCTATTAGCTGACTCCCTGGCTCAGTACACTGTTTAATGTTAGCATGATTAGGAGAGTTCCGCTGTAAGTGGATGTAGAAATGGATGTTCACTCAGTGTTCGGGAATGTAATTCCTTGAAGTGAATGCAATCAGCATTCATCTGCAATGGTTTTTTTTTAATGTGTATGGGTTATACATAATCAATGCTGTATTTCTGATGTGTTGCTTTGTTTGAATTTTCCTTTGCTAACTTTAATGTTGTTATCATGAAAATAAATAGAGGTTTAGAACCCTGAGAGGAAATGGCTAATCATTGGGCCGTGAGCTGCTTCATCTACTTTGAAAAGATCACACAGGAAAAATAGGGAGAACATAATGAGGCAATGAATGACAAAGGTATTTGTGACAACTGAGGGAGAGGCTGCTGAGCCAGGTGACTATGAAATTAAATTATAACAAAGACTAAATCTATATCTTTTTTTAAAAAAATGAAACCAATGGATGGAAGGCAAGAAGGATTGAATCCAAATTACATGCACGCACCCACACAACGCATGTACGCATGCACACACACAGAGAGAGTGGCAAAGTAACTTTCAGAATCACACAACACTTTCAGTGGCAACACAGCTCTTAATGCATTGTAATAGTCTAAATAGGATGTGGTCAATGCGTCTTTGTAGAAGAGAATGGTACCAGCCACCCAGAAAGAGGTGTTAATCTAACGACTCCTGAAAAAGCTCAACCTAGACCCATTGGTTTGTGACAGCTACTGCCCAGTTGCAAATACCCCCTTTCTAGAGAAGATGATCAAGAGGGTTGTGGCACAGTAATTGCAAGTACTCTTGGATGAAACAGATTATCATAACCCATTTCAATCTGGGTTCAGCTCTGGTTATGGGAATGAATAGGCCTTGGTCACCCTAATGGATGACCTTTATTGGGAGTGCAAGATCCTGTTATTCTTGTTTATTGGGGGGTTCATGATCCTGTTATTCTTATTTGTTCTCTCACTAGCTTTTGTTACCATTGACCATGGTAGCCTTCTGAGCTGACTTGGTGAGATGGGTATTGGAGGCACTGTTTTACAGTTGTTCTGATCGTATCTTCAGGTTTGGTTTCAGATAAGAGCATTGGGGAATTGTCTTTCAGCCCCATGACAGTTGTGCTGTGGGGTACTGCAGGGTACCATGTTGTTTAACTTATATATGAAGCCGTTGGGAGGGGTCACTAGGAGATTTGGTGTGAAATGACATGTGTGCTGATGATATCCAGCTCTATTGATTGGTAACATCTAAATTGGGAGAGGCCATACAAGCCCTGGAGAGCCAGTGTGGTGTAGTGGTTAAGGGACTACAACCTGGGAGACCAGGGTTCGAATCCCCACATAGCCATGAAGCTCACCGGGTGACCTTTGGCCAGTCACTGCCTCTCAGCCTTATGAAAAACCTATTCATAGGGTTGCCATAAGTTGGAATCGACTTGAAGGCAGTACATTTACATTTATACAAACCCTGAATCAGTGCCTGACTCGGTGGTGGGCTGGATGAGGGCCAATAAACTGACTCGGAGTCTTAGTAAGATGGAGATGCTGTGGGTAGATGGTAGGGCTGTGCGTCATCTACCCTGTGGCTCCAATCTGAAGGGGAGCATCTGGTTGATTTGCCCTAGGTCAACCCAGAGACTATGAATCCCAGCTTTCCTACATTAGATACCTTATCCTGGTCTGCATCTGCATCTGTGTTGGAATTGCTTTTTAATGTTTTTAAACCTTCTTTTTTAAATAGATGTTTTAAAAACTTTTTTTAAAAGATGTTTTTAAAGCTTTTAAAAATGTTTTTAAATATGTTTTGTTTGAATATATTTTAATGTCTGTTTTTATGATGTTTTAAACTGTTTTTAATGCTTTTGTTTGCTGTCCTGGACTCCTGCTGGGAGGAATGGCGGGATGTAAATCAAATAATAAATAAATAAATAAAATCTGTATTGGAATTATTTTAGATGTTTTGAAGCTATTTTGTTTTTAAGATGTTTGTAAAGATATTTCCATTTAAAGATTTTTTAAAAATATATTTTTAGTGTTTTATCACTTATTGTTTGCCACCCTGGGCTCCCTTTGGTAAATAAACAAACAAACAAATAAATAAATAAATAAATAAATAAATGAGATTGTATACATAGGCCTGATCAGAGCTTGGAAAAGTTACTTTTTTGAACTACAACTCCCATCAGCCCCAGCCAGCATGGCCACTGGATTGGGCTGATGGGGGTTGTAGTTCAAAAAAATAACTTTTCCAAGCTCTGGGCCTGATCTGTTTATCTGTGTGGCCCCATTCATTTGAATGCAGTGTGCTATTCCAAGCAAGCATTGTTTTGCTCTGTGTTCTTCCCACACGTACAGGCGCTCTTTTCACACACCAGAGTACACATGGAATCCCTAGACTGAATCAATGGATGGTTGTAAACTCCCTTTCAGTGCAGATTGCAGAAATCTCGGATCTTAAATTGCAAGTGAGATAGGCAGGCCGGTTTGTGTGGTTTTCCAATGGGTTTATGTTTTGGAGTGTTTAAAATGAATGGGAATGTCTCTGTCTTCTTCTTTGGTGTATATAACTGGTATACATACCTTTTAAAATATTTGTTTTCACTATGGACATATTAAGATACCATGAGTTAAAAGTGTATTTCATTGTTTTATAGGCATTTCTGGTAAATAAGAACATCTTGTTCTTTGAAGCCTGAAATACCTCCTTCTCAGCCAGCTTTATCTTCTCCTTTTGATTTGTCCGACACACCCTGAGAGGAAATTTAAGGTAATAAAGTTATTTACAATTGGCAAGCTGTTTTTCCGCATTGTACATATTGCCTCCATAAAGGTACTTAGGTTTTTTCCTTCACGCGTGTGCTTGTTCTTTTTTCTTTTCCTTTTTAAGCATCCAAAAACTTAGAATTTTGCAAATCTGTAGCTTATTAGATCTTTTATAGCATTTTATTGGATGTCAACTTAACAAAACATAGCAGAAGTAAGAAGGGAACGGCAGGGGAGGGATAGAGATATATTATGTGTCTGAGGTTCAGTGTAGTATTCTTATTTCTGTGTAAGTTTAAAAATGGCTTGGAAAATTATTGTAGGATCAAAGTGTGCGTGTTTCTGTACAGATACCACAGTATGCATTACACATGCCTCCCATTAGCAGTAAGTGAGACATGCACATAGAAATTATTGCAGAATGCACTGGAATAGGACCCCAATCCTTTTTCATTTGCCACTTCAGATTTGTTCTTCTTTATCTTTGTATGGCAAAGACTCATGAAGGGGACAGCCAATATGGACATCTTCCATATTGTAATTTCTTCAGCCATTCAGTTGTTCACAGTTGTTGTAAAAAGGTCCAAAATTTTCTCCCAAGTATTGAAGTTCAAACTTCATATCTGGAAATCAGGCCAGCACCACTTGTTACACACCAGCCATGTAGTGTGGCCTGCTGACTGATTCCAGATAGCAAAAACTGGAAGCTTATGGAGTCTTTTGTAGTCTTTTATCATTTAGGGCTGATGGACTGGGCTTAGTTTGATGAGTCCCAAATTGTGCAGGCATACTGTATGTAATCAGGGTATCCCAGCGTTTATACTACATGATAAGCTGTCTCTTGGGAGGATATATTTTGCAGTCTCCTTGCAAAGACTACAGATTTTATCTGAGGATATTCAGTGACTTCCATCTGATTAAGTATATCAAAGTTATGTACTTAAATATACCTCTGTCCCAAATTGCACATTTTAGAAAAGAAGTACAGGAAGCTCATCATATTGGTTTCTATCACCAAGGTGGCTTTCTCTGAAATGCTACCGGTTCCACGCGCAGGACCAGCCAGACAGGCCCAGCTTCGCAGTCTCAATGCATGGATGAGACGATGGTGTCGGGTGGAAGGGTTTGGATTTATTAGGCACTGGGGAACATTTTGGGACAAGCCGGGCCTGTACAAAAGGGACGGGCTCCACTTGAACCAGAATGGAACCAGACTGCTGGCACTTAAAATTAAAAAGGTAGCAGAGCAGCTTTTAAACTGACTGAGGGGGGGAAACGCGACAGGAGCTGAGAAAGGTCCGGTTCGGAATAAACCTCCCCCCTGGGATAAAAACCAAAGAAATGATGAAATTTTAAAAGGGGTAGGCCTAGAAGTAGGCATTGTGAGAGCAGGGGCACAGGATATAAATTCAGAAGAGCAAAATTACCACAGGCCTAACCACAAGTGCCAAAGACACTTGAAGAGAGACACTGCTTACAAGTGCCTGTACGCTAATGCTAGGAGCCTGCGAACCAAGATGGGAGAACTGGAGTGCTTGGTCTTAGAGGAGAGCATTGATATAGTGAGCATAACGGAGACCTGGTGGAATGGAGAAAACCAGTGGGATACGGTTATCCCTGGATATAAACTATATCGGAAGGACAGGGAAGGACGTATTGGTGGCGGAGTCGCTCTATACGTGAAAGAAGGCATTGAATCCAGCAAGCTCGAAACCCCAAAAGAGGCAGACTCCTCCACAGAATCGTTGTGGGTGGTGATACCATGCCCCAGGAGGGACTTAATACTGGGAACGATCTATCGTCCCCCCTGATCAAAATGCTCAGGGAGACCTTGAGATGAGATATGAAATTGAGGAATCATCCAAACTAGGAAATGTGGTAGTAATGGGTGACTTCAACTACCCGGACATAGACTGGCTGCATATGTGTTCCAGTCATGACAAAGAAGCAAAGTTTCTAGGTATTCTAAATGACTATTCCCTAGACCAGTTGGTCATGGAACCGACCAGAGGGACGGCAACCCTGGACTTAATCCTCAGTGGGGACCGGGACCTGGTACGAGATGTAAGTGTTGTTGAACCGATTGGGAGCAGTGACCACAGTGCTATTAAATTAAACATACATGTAACTGGCCAATTGCCAAGAAAATCCAACACGGTCACATTTGACTTCAAAAGAGGAAACTTCACAAAAAGGAGGGGATTGGTAAAAAGAAAGCTGAAAAACAAAGTCCAGAGGGTCACATCACTCGAAAATGCTTGGAAGTTGTTTAAAAACACTATATTAGAAGCTCAACTGGAGTGCATACCGCAGATCAGAAAAGGTACCGCCAGGGCCAAGAAGATGCCAGCATGCTTAACGAGCAAAGTCAAGGAAGCTCTTAGAGGCAAAAAGTCTTCCTTCAAAAAATGGAAGTCTTGTCCGAATGAAGAAAATAAAAAAGAACACAAACTCTGGCAAAAGAAATGCAAGAACACAATAAGGGATGCTAAAAAAGAATTTGAGGAGCACATTGCTAAGAACATAAAAACCAACAACAAAAAATTCTATAAATACATTCAAAGCAGGAGACCATCTAGGGAGACAATTGGGCCCTTGGATGATAAGGGAGTCAAAGGTGTACTAAAGAACGATAAGGAGATTGCAGAGAAGCTAAATGAATTCTTTGCATCTGTCTTCACAGTGGAAGATATAGGGCAGATCCCTGAACCTGAACTAACATTTGCAGGAAGGGATTCTGAGGAACTAAGACAAATAGTGGTAATGAGAGAAGAAGTTCTAAGCTTAATGGACAATATAAAAACTGACAAATCACCGGGCCCGGATGGCATCCACCCGAGAGTTCTCAAAGAACTCAAATGTGAAATTGCTGATCTGATAACTAAAATATGTAACTTGTCCCTTGGGTCGTCCTCTGTGCCTGAGGACTGGAAAGTGGCAAATGTAACGCCAATCTTCAAAAAGGGATCCAGAGGGGATCCCGGAAATTACAGGCCAGTTAGCTTAACTTCTGTCCCTGGGAAACTGGTAGAAAGTATTATTAAAGCTAGATTAACTAAGCACATAGAAGAACAAGCCTTGCTGAAGCAGAGCCAGCATGGCTTCTGCAAGGGAAAGTCCTGTCTCAGTAACCTATTAGAATTTTTTGAGAGTGTCAACAAGCATATAGATAGAGGTGATCCAGTGCACATAGTGTACTTAGACTTTCAAAAAGCATTTATCAAGGTACCTCACCAAAGGCTTCTGAGGAAGCTTAGCAGTCATGGAATAAGAGGAGAGGTCCTCTTGAGGATAAGAAATTGGTTAAGAAGCAGAAAGCAGAGAGTAGGAATAAACGGACAGTTCTCCCAATGGAGGGCTGTAGAAAGTGGAGTCCCTCAAGGATCGGTATTGGGACCTGTACTTTTCAACTTGTTCATTAATGACCTAGAATTAGGAGTGAGCAGTGAAGTGGCCAAGTTTGCTGATGACACTAAATTGTTCAGGGTTGTTAAAACAAAAAGGGATTGCGAAGAGCTCCAAAAAGACCTCTCCAAACTGAGTGAATGGGCAGAAAAATGGCAAATGCAATTCAATATAAACAAGTGTAAAATTATGCATATTGGAGCAAAAAATCTTAATTTCACATATACGCTCATGGGGTCTGAACTGGCGGTGACCGACCAGGAGAGAGACCTCGGGGTTGTAGTGGACAGCACGATGAAAATGTTGACCCAGTGTGCGGCAGCTGTGAAAAAGGCAAATTCCATGCTAGCGATAATTAGGAAAGGTATTGAAAATAAAACAGCCGATATAATGCCATTGTATAAATCTATGGTGCGGCCGCATTTGGAATACTGTGTACAGTTCTGGTCGCCTCATCTCAAAAAGGATATTATAGAGTTGGAAAAGGTTCAGAAGAGGGCAACCAGAATGATCAAAGGGATGGAGCGACTCCCTTACGAGGAAAGGTTGCAGCATTGGGGGCTTTTTAGTTTAGAGAAAAGGCGGGTCAGAGGAGACATGATAGAAGTGTATAAAATTATGCATGGCATTGAGAAAGTGGATAGAGAAAAGTTCTTCTCCCTCTCTCATAATACTAGAACTCGTGGACATTCAAAGAAGCTGAATGTTGGAAGATTCAGGACAGACAAAAGGAAGTACTTCTTTACTCAGCGCATAGTTAAACTATGGAATTTGCTCCCACAAGATGCAGTAATGGCCACCAGCTTGGACGGCTTTAAAAGAAGTTTAGACAAATTCATGGAGGACAGGGCTATCAATGGCTACTAGCCATGATGGCTGTGCTGTGCCACTCTAGTCAGAGGCAGCATGCTTCTGAAAAACCAGTTGCCGGAAGCCTCAGGAGGAGAGAGTGTTCTTGCACTCGGGTCCTGCTTGCGGGCTTCCCCCAGGCACCTGGTTGGCCACTGTGAGAACAGGATGCTGGACTAGATGGGCCACTGGCCTGATCCAGCAGGCTCTTCTTATGTTCTTATGTTCTTATTTTTTAATATCTAAGAAATCTCACTTGTATATGGCTTTAAGGATATCAGGGTCATATTCAATCATGTTACCTTGACCCTTTAGGCTAAGGCATTTTATAGCATTAACCAGCCAACAGAGCAAAGATATACCAGATGTTACAGAGGGAACAACCCAACTTCCAAAACGGTGTACTTTTAAACCCTACTGATTTTCCTTGGAAGAGGGCTTAAGCATGTTTAGCTCCAACACAGAAATCAGTGGGACTTGAAAGTGCTTAACCTTGATTTATCTATGAATCAAATATAAACTTTGATTTTTAAGTAGCAGCTCATTAATCTTTCTGTACTAAAACAGAGGGTGGAGATGGGCAAGTGCAGCAGAAAATTAAGCTTGCAGAGAGAGAAAAAGTCTAGATGACTTAAAACATAAAATGGCATGTGTTTCCATCTTTTTGGGGGGGAACATTTAAAGAAGTAAAATTCTAATGCAAATGCTAATTTCAAGCTATGTAATTCTAAGGTAGCTTTAGCAAATCATATATGATTACATGAAGGACATTTAAAGAGAATGTTAGGTTCTTTCTCAGGCGAAACTTCTGTGGAAAATCTGAGGGATGACAAAGAAATTTGATAAGAGTTACAAAATTTATCAAGGGGATACCATGCAAACAACCTTACATGCAGGTGGCTCAAATGAATGGTTATAGCATTCCAAAAACATAGCTGGCTACTTAAATCCCAGTAAGGTGCACAGTATTTAACTAGCCTAACCTAACATTGCTTTCTGTAGCAGTTGGCCTTTTGCATTTGAACCAATCGTTAATCTGCCTTTTCTCTATTTATTGTGAGCTTCCTACATCCTAAGTATAAGGTATTAAGGAGCCTGAAGAATTGCTCGCCTAGAGAAAAAAAATGAAGCAGGAACCGTTTGCATATTTTTGACAGAAATACTGAGCCAGAAAATGTTTATTAATCAAAGACAGGTATTTCTAAGGGCGCAAATGCTGCTGTTGATTAAACAAATTGTTCCTGGCATAGAACTGGTGGAACCACAATGGACCATTGTAATTTGCCAGGAAGTTAGCCCCATTGTTTCCCAGTGGAACTTTTCATTAGTCAACCACATCTCCTATGATCCTCTACCACCCATCCTGCTATGGACAAGGAAGGATTTGTTTTTTTCTGGCAGGAGATTGTAACTTGACTTTAAATTAAAATTAAAATTATGCTATTTGTCTTTTGGGTAACAATGTCCCCAGCCCTAGTCATTATAAGTGTTTTGGAAATAATTTGAAATAAAAATCACTCTTCACATATGAAACTTTCCCCTGAGAAGGGAATTGCAGTCCAGGAAAAAAACTGAGTATAAAACTGGAGCATTTCTTACATGTGAAAGTTTTTTCCTTTGGTGCTCTTAGCTTCCTTTAAACTTTCCTATTTATAGCATTGGTGCTTACCTTCCATGATTTTATAGGGAAGCCTCTGTATGGCTGATGGACAGGGCACTGGGAGCACTTTAAAAAAATTAAAGCTATAGTAACATTTTTAGTAATTAGAGTTAAGTTTGCATGTGGGAAATCTAGGTTTAAAACATTTTTCAACTACATAGCTCAGTGGACAGCCTTGGACAAGCCATTGTCTCTTAACCTATTCAACCTCACAAGCACTATGACTTCTTTAAAAGAAAGACAGGATACAAAATAGAAAATAGATACAGTAGGGCTCCGCTTCCTGGTGCTTCACTTCCCAGCGTTCCGCTAATGCGGCGGCTTTCATTCCCTGTTTTAAAGCTGATTTTGCGCATTTATTTTCGTGCGACGTGCCCCATTATACTCAATGGGGTTCCACTTTACGGCGATTTCCGCTTTACGGTGGGGGTCCGGAACGGAACCTGCCGTATAAGCGGGGCCCGCCTGTATATACATTTGACAAACACAGGGAGTGATTGGATAAAGGGAGGAAAGGTTGGTTTCCCCAACTCTTTCAGGACATTGGGCAAAATCCAAGGACTTGTTGACTATAACCAAAAGTTAGCCGAGGTGGAGAATAGAGAGCTGCTGCTATCATCAGCTGTTTATTTTTATTATATGTTATTTATGGATTAATGTTTTCATGTTCCAAATTTTGTATGCCCCTTTGTGTGTCCACGGAAAGAAGAGCAGGGTAAAAATAATATATCACATTAAGAAATGGGGTGTGGACAAAGGACAGCAGTTCAGAAGTGGAAACAGTAAGCAGCATTTCTACAGGAACTCCCCCAAAGATTAAAATCAAACCATTAGACATTATGACAAGTTTCATGGTTTACAGAAGATATTGTTTACTTGGAATTAAAATGGGATTAAAAAGAAAGAAAAGTAATAGAATTAATAGACATGGAGCTCGGAAACACGCATTATGAATTATGCACAGGAAGAAAGCAGTGTTAAAGGGAAAATGAAAACAAGGAAATTGTGCATGTTCATGAGAGAAAGCAGATTTGCTTGAAACAAACTGTTGGGAGATCTTGACCAGATGACTTGATTTTTCACCCCAAAGCCTATTTCAAAACAGAAAACAACACATTCTAAGACTGGTCACAATCCACAAGCTTGTCCGTTTCTCACAGGAGGTATGTTGTAGAGTTATGAAATATAGTCTTATTGTCATTAGATTCCCCCCCCTTGGAGAGCTAGTGCTCAAAATGAGTGATGTGTGAACCACCCCTGACTAAATTTAGAACTGAGCTTTGAAAATGGCCAGTTAGCTACTGGGCTAAGTTCAAGGTGGTGATACTGGTGCATAAAGCTCTATGCAGCTTGGGACCAGGATATCTAAAGGGAGTCTCCCCAGTCCTTGCATACTCAACTGGTCATTGTGCTCTGCAGGAGAGGGCCGTCTTCAGATATCATCTTATCAGGAGATCTGTTCTGGTCCTTTGGTGTAGCAGTACCCACCCTTTGGAACTCTCTCCTGCTAAATATCAGACAGTTGCTGTCTTTAAAGTCTTCTCAGTACCTGATGTAGAGCTTCCTTTTTCGACAAGCCTTTCAAGCAGCGATTTTTATCCCATACTGTATCTGTATTGGATTTGAAACTGGTTTTTATATGTGTTTTTATTATTGATGTTTTTATTGTTAAATTGCTTCATGATTTATTAATCATGGGAAGTGATTAATAAATGTAATAAATAAATGGTGTGTGTGTGTGTGGGGAGCCCATTTCTGAAATCAGAATCTGCCACGATGCTAATGTTATTAGGAGCAGGAAGGGGTTTGAACACATTTCTTCCCACTGTCGCTCCAGTGATCTGATCCACCCATAAACCTTTAAATCTTGCCCCTCCAGCACTTTGTATTGGAGCAACAGCTATATCAGGGAGAGAAGCAGCAAGGTTTCGCTAGTTTCTCCGCTACATTATCAGCATCCTAGAAACCTGGGAGATTAGAAAGGTTTGGGCTCAGTTCATACTGGGGTGAGGCTAGGGATGGGAGAGAAACTCAGTTCAGTTCACATTGACAGGCAAATCTATCTAAGCTACACGAGCTGAAACTCAGCCGTCCTCTGAAATTCACACTTCTCCAAAATCTGCAATGCAATTCTCCAGCCAAGTAATACGTACAAAAATCCATATACAAAGGTAAAGTGTACATAAATAAGGAGGAAGGGCAGGATATAAATCAGATAATAAATAAATAAATAAACATGCATATATTTGTGATTATAATATGCACCATATTAGGGAATACTGCTTTGTAAAAATATGTATGTTAGAAGAAACTGCATGCAAAAATAAATTTATTAGGAGATATTTACCCTAAAATACTGATGAATTTTCCTGACGATTTTTTTATTTTCAAAAAAATCACAAACTTATGTGGAAATATGGGGAACTAAGCTTAAGATTGGAACAATGAGAAACCAAAATC
Organism: Rhineura floridana; assembly: GCF_030035675.1. NCBI lineage: Eukaryota > Metazoa > Chordata > Lepidosauria > Squamata > Rhineuridae > Rhineura > Rhineura floridana. Next base: position 61,431,805 of record NC_084483.1, read on the forward strand.
GACAGATTCTTCCATCCCTAGATGAGGCTTTTCAAATTGGGATAGTTTGTATTCACAGCTCCAAATATGCTGAATTTTTTCTTGAAACATATTAGGTGTTTAAATAAAAAAATTTGGACACAAATAGGGATTTGAGAACTTCTTATAATGTACTAAAGCAGATTATCAAGAGTCTGACCATCCGAACAAGGGCTAGGAGCAAGCCTGCCTGCAAGATGCAATTAAATTTCATGAATGACTTCATGTCACACAAATAAACATTTATGCAATTACAATTTATTTTTGCATTTTGCCTTGGGAGGAATGACCACAACTCAGCACTAACTTGGTTAGCTAGAAGGACTGAAATGACTGACCCCCGCAGAACAGTACAGGGTTTCTGATTGACAGGCAACATCAGCATGCAAGCAATTAATTACGTTCTGAAATATTATAAATCCCTATTTACAACATAATATAAAAAGGCAATAATGAAACAGCAGCCATGGCCGAAATTCCTTCCACCTAACTTGCACTGACATGAATAGGAGCTGTACAGGATCACAGCAGTGTTCCACAATTATCTTTCAAGGGAATGGTGTCTATGCAAATCACATAATCTAATAATATGTTATATACATTGATGATGCTGGAGAAATACATAATTTCATGAACAATAATAAGAATAAATATTATCTGTTTAGTATATAGTTGAAAGCCAACATCAATTTGTGGTCTGCTTTTTTTAGTGGATTGCCTGGTTTATAGCCATTTATTGAAGTTTTACTTTACTGAAAAAGATGCTTGGCTGCAGGAAAGTAAAGTTGAGAATGTACATTTGAGAGTGTCAATTAAATAAAGATTCAAAACCAGGCTTTGCACATTTTTAAAAAATGTAATGCTTGAGTTAGCAGGCTAATTACTGGTCTTTTTGCACAACAACTGCTATGGAATAGGGAAAGAGTCTCAGCTTTTGTCCAGTAAGTTAAACACATTTCCTGGGAAATAGCTCAAAGGCTTCCAGATTCTAATGGTTGGCAGGTGAGGCCTTCACATCTACAAACATATTTTTGGATTACACTCACATCAGCAGCACCACCATTTTGGGGAGTTGGTATTGCTTAACGTTTTTAAGAGCAGGAGAGAGTTCGGAAGAAGAAAGAGAGGAGGAGGAGGAGAGAAAAAATGTTTATCTGCCATTTTATTTAATATGTAAGCTCCATTGAAATGCATAGTATTGGTCTATGCAAGCCCCATCTTGCATGTTGGTCCAAAAGTTCAATGTGTTTCAAATTGCCATTTTTTTACTTTGAAAAAAATGTTGATTTTAATTTTTTTTATATAAAAAAAGACATTATACAACTATGGAAAAGTTTGGAAAGTTCCATTCCCCTTAAACTGCAAAATGGATTTTGGAAACTGGAATAGATTCCACAATTCATTCCAGTCATGCACAAAGAGGCACTAGTCCTGTGCTGTGCCAACACTACTCACTCACTGTGCCAGAGTCTTTGGAGCATATGAGATGGCCCTAGCAAAACCCTAGGGGTGTTCCGGAAATACTTCTGCTCCAATCAGAACACAAGAGTCCAGCCACAACTTTGCTTGGAGCAGAACTTTTCTCAATCCCTATTTACAACATAAAAGGCAGTAACAGGAACAATTTATTTTAGCACTATGCAGTTGGTTTTGGATGGCTTCTTCCCCCAGTTAAATAGGAAATGGTGTGTGTGCGTGCATGCATCTCTTAGAAGAAGTGTCAACTAATGCATTTTGACTAGCAGTGATCAGCTCAGGACCTTACATTATCCCTCGGGGGTTGTGAGAGTCAGGAATACTGCTAACATACCTGCCACTCACAAAGGTCTCCATCTGAAAATGCCCTAAAATCACTGGGGTTTCTTTTGTGGAATTTATTTCCACATATTTCTCCCAAAGGAAGTGGTGGAAACTCCATTATTTAATAGTTTTTAAACACAGATGGCTAAAATGTAAGGATAAAGGCATACACTGGAAAAGCATTCACTTTCCATCAACAGTTATCTGGTTCTTACCCTTCATATGCTATGATGTTAGGTTCTACTTCAAATAACACTAGTGAAATTAAACAAGTCAACTCTAGTTTTAACTCTAGCTATTTAAAATATTTTTTACACTACCTTTGTACCTAATCATTAAAGATCCCACACTCAGGTTGATTAACATTACCTTCAATAGAGATCACTTTCACTTTTCTCCTCAAGGGAGCAAGGTGAAACAATTGGGTAATCAGCATTATTCACTCAGAATCCAATATCAGTAAAGTAGCGACACAACAAAACTGGGGAAGCTTGAGGAATTCATTCTTTGCAAATTCTAATACAAATTGACTTGATCCGTATCTCTCAGAGAAATGTGAACTTCCTTTGAATTTCACACTTCTCCAAATTTTGCAACACAGAAAAATGTGCCAAAAAGGCATTAAAATGTGTATTTTAGGATGAAATACATTATATTATTTTATATTTATTTGATGTCTTAACAGTTGCTTACCATAAAGGGCTTATCCACATGGGAGCATAACTTCGTGCTAAAGATGCTGTTTGTACCTCAGTTTTCTGTTTGCACTGTCTACAGTAAGGGCTCAATGCCAGCTGCCAACTCAGTGTTCTCTAGACACACTTGAGGTGAAGCATCAATCATGCAGTTTCCTAAAGGCCACGCCCTCTAATTTAACATTTCCACTCCCTCTGGTTACCTGGCAACCAAGCATGTTCAGTTTGTTCTACCAGTAAGTTTCATTTAAAAAACAACAACCCAGAAGTGTGATTATTTGTATTCTCACTGGTACAATACAGATGAAATGCAAATCTTTGTTTGAGCAGTGTTATGCTTTTGTGCACCAGTTAGGGGGAAAAGAAAAATAAGGCACAATTTGTAGCAACTTTAAAAAAGGCTTGCAGAACAGGAGAGAGCAGTGCAAGTTTCTCTTCAGAATTGTAATTAGAAATGAGCATTTCTCTTCAAGAAATGAAATGAAAGAAGGGAGGAGGAGGGAGTGGGCATGGAGAGTGGAACAAGTGACACCCCCCCAAAAGCATCAGAGCAAAGCATCTGCAAGCCCTAGAGATATGGAGTGAAGACTTTTTTCCTTTCTTTTTTGGATTATCAGAGGATTGGGTTAGTACAGATTTACAGGGGGGAAACTGTGTGATAGCTTCTGTTTGCCAGTAACATCATGTGAACCATGCAAATTAAAAGGGGATGTGAGTAGTACCAGACACACACTAAACCTCTGTATAGATGAGCCCAAAGAAGTTCTAAGCAATTTACAAAAGGTTGAAAATAGCTTATTTTATAATGCATTTTAAATGTTATAACATTTATATTATCAGAATGAATTCCTTGTTTTGTTTGTAATATTGTGTTGGAATGGTCATTGGACTGTTATTGTATGTTATACTGATGTGGATTTTTTTCCTTTTGTGTTGTGAGCTGCTTTGAGCACATTTGTGCGGAAGAGCGGCATACAAATTGAAATAATAGTAATAATAATAATAGCCAAAAAGGCATTCAGAAATGTAATCAGAAATGGGTATTTTGTGACAAAACATGTTTAAAAATACATACTTGATGAGGAAATACTTTTAGAAATGCTTACTTTGTGAGAAAATGCATGTTTGGATATGATTTTTCTTGTGGTTGTGGATTTTTCCTTAAAAAAGAAATGGCAGATTAATTAATATGGAAAATGGGAATGAATGGATTTATGAATGAACACATGTGAAACTGACATAGACTTATCTGTCTATCTCAAAGTAAAATGTGGCTGCATTATGTCAGGACTACAGACCACAGAAGGTATTGAACTTGAGAGAAGTCAGATGGAGATTCACCCTCTGTACTGGTGCCCAGCTCTGGCTAACAGCAGACCAAAGCAATTATTGTGGTATTACCTAACCCCTATGAAAGCTTCCAGGTCAAAGCTTTCATTCTTATCAAAGTGACAAAGGGACTCTATAGCATCATGCTCACTCTTTTAATGTTAACATGCCTAGGTTTCTCTGGCCCAGATATCCACACTCAAGTGAACATCAGGGATTGGGGCTGCATAAGTCACACTATGCTGGGGGTAGGGCAAGAAGTGAGGCCTTGCTGCCCCTTTCAGTGTATTGGCCACTGGAAGCTTGTGCTTGTAGGTGTGTGGAGGCTCAGTTCCCAGGAACCGTATTTAACTTCCTTGCCAACAGGCTAAGGCGATTCTGCTTCTGCTTCTCCTCTTCGTCCAGGTTACTGTTACAAATTGTATTTATTTATTTTCTAGCACCTCTAATGTGCCTAGCATTTGACAAGATAATGGCCAGTGTTCAACCAAAAAGTTGTGCTAGTGCAAGGACTAGTGTTAGCGCAATGGGATGTCCCCCTCCTCCCATCATGTGCACCCTGTGCTGTCTCCCCCCTGCTCTTAAGGGTTGGAGAAATGCCCAGAACAAATTTAGGGGGTGCATGGGGTGAGGAGAGGGGACAATCTTTCCACTGTGCAAAGAGAAATCCTTGCACTGATGGAATGATCTGCTTAGCGCTATTCAAGCATATATAACTGTCCCTCTTCTGCCAGTATGTGTTACAGTCGAAATTGTTGTGGAATTTTCAACTGGGTTCTTTTTGGAGGAGACCCAATAATGAAGCCAAAGCCTGTTTTAAGGTTATTTTATTCAGCAAAGCGCTTTACTGGAGCAAAGTACATAAATCGACTAAAATGGTGGGTGGATACAGACACATATATATCCCTACATTCGTCATAGCCAAACAATGGTCTCATCCAATTATTCTATGCTACTGTGATGCTCTGCCCCCTGTACAAGCCACCCTCCTCTATGCAGTCCTGCGATATCAGTATCCTTGGCACATGTTCAGTCTACTACAGCAGTTCTATTCACTATTGTCTACATGACTCCCCTGCCTAGAAGGAATGGCAGCCAGAATCCTCCTCAAAATGAAATGCCAACAGTAAGAGAGAAAATAGACAGAGGGTCAGGAGAGGCAAGAGGAATAGAGAAATCATTTGTGGTCAATGTGGTTCAACATATTGGGAAGTATTCTGGGAAGTAATGCAAATGATAAAATTCTATTAGTTGCATCTCAGAATCCACTTGCATGAAGCTACTGGGAGTTCACATTTTGCTCCTATAGGCAAACATGTAAAATAAATCCACAGAGAAATGAGAGTGACATGTATAGAGGACTACTTCTAGATGGGAAAGTTATGGTAGAGGGGATGTTTTGGATTCCTTGGTGCACAGACAATGAATTTGGGGGGCTAACCTTCCATCAGATGATCAGTAATCTCACGGTGCAATTCCTATACAGAGCTTGGAAGTAATTCATTACAAGTAACAGTAACAAATTACTTGTAATTCATTACTTTTTTGAGGAATGAGTGGGTAATTCCTTTACATTTTGATTGTAATAGAACTAGGAGTAATTTTATTACTTTTGTGGAGTAATTGTAATGTTTCCAGCATTACTTTTGGGCATTACTTGGGGGGGGAGAAGCAGGGGAAGCCTTCTGCTCCTCTGATTTGTGGTGGAAAATCATGTGCTTCAAACTGGGCTTCTGTGCAGGGTCACTCTTCCCTCATGCTCTGTGGGTGGGTAGGAGAAGACAAGGGAGGAGGTGGAGAGTGAAACAGAGTGGAGTGGAGAAAACAATTGTTTTTAAAAAATGGATGGTGGTGGTGAAGAATGGAGTGGAGGGAAAAGGAGCTGGAGGGCAAGAACATGAATAAAGGAGGAGAAGGTGGCAGCAGCAGAATGGAGATAAAGAACGGTGGAGGTGAAATATGACAATGTGTGTGTATACTGTGTTTGCACTTGGCAGACAATTTTTTTATTTATTTATTAAATTTATACCCCGCCTTATGGCCAAAAGGCCCTCAAGGCGGCTTACAAAAGAAAATGAACATAACAATACATTAATAGAACATAATACTTCAATAAAATAATACAATTCTCAAAATTAAATAACAATTCTTAAAATTAGAAAACAAATAACATTATTAAAAGCAAATTATTGAGCAAGTGTTACTTTAAATACTTGTATATACATGTCCACAAGGCAAGAACAAGAATAACTCTGGCAACTGTTTTCTTTGTTATCAATCAAATTACTCATCATTTCCACAGTCAGCTGGGTTCTTCCTTTTCAGACATTCAAATTCTTCGGTCCCCCAGGAATAAACAAGGTAGGTTATGATGAAGGGAGGGGCCACCCGGAAGACCGGGGTTCCCACAAGTTCAGTCACATCTCCTGCACCAGGAGGAAGTTCTTTCTTGGGGCTGCCATGGAACCGTTCTGCCTCTTTGACTTGAACAAGTTGTTCATCCAGTGCTTCTTTTTGGAGCAGCAACTTTTGTGTATGGCCTGCCTGGACACCAAGATCTTTCTGCAGAGCAAAAATCACTCTCTCTTTGCCTTTTATCTCATCCATCAGCTTACGGATGTCCCTCTCGCATTCACGCTTCATTTTTCTGCAGGGTTTAGCTTGTTTGTTCGGCTTGGTGGTTGTTATGGCTCAGTCGCGGTGCATGGCGGCAGGCATGAGACTGCTGTCTAAAGATAATCTTTTGCTAAACTCCTTTTTCACTAGATGCCTTTTGTCCATGGCTGGAGGTTCTTTATTGTGTGGTCTACTAGAAATGCCAGGTTTTTGCTATTTGCACTTAAAAAGCACCAGCTTCCATGCCTGATGTTAGATTCCGCTGAGGCCCTTTCAAAGCACCTCCACCTTCAGAGATAAGGTGGGTGACGACTAGGAAGATGGCTTTTTCAGCTGTGGTGCCCAGTCTCACAAATCCCTCTGGTACAGTAGCTCTTTTGATTTGTCCTTCGGTGTTATTGCTTGACTGTGTTGGAAAGTTGACCCCTCAGTAGGTCCATCCATCGTTATGTAGTCTTTGTGTTTGTAAAGAATTGTCAAGGAGACATCAACGCTTCTCTGGCATCTTTATGCTCTACAGCAATGGCAAAGCAGAGGCAAAGAAGGTCAGGGCTCTCATTTGACCAAACAGCATTTTCATTTTCACTCTGTTAAACACTGTTAAGATTACCGAGAAGAGGGAGGAAAGGTCTGAAGTTCTCAGATTCCTTCAGAGTTTTAATCATTCACTTCCCAAGATCCAGCTTAACAAATACCACTGTGTTCTGTCAATATTTGTATGCAGCTCCACAGTGGCCTCCACCACCCTCTCTGGCTACAGTGCTGCATTTGCAGTATTTTAACTTTTTTGCATCGCAGGGGAAAATGTTTGCTTGGGTGAGTGTCCCTTAGTTGGTGGCAGGGCAGGGTCCAGGAGGTGGTTAAGTGAGAGAGATTATGCTTGCAGGCTGAGGGGGGGAGTTTGCACTTGGTTTGACATGCAAAGATCTGAGTAGTGGCCTCTGCCTCCCTCCCCATCTCCCTTACCAGCAGAGAGACCACCATTGGTATCTTATGGATAAAAAGATTTATTCTACTACCTCTGTATGTGTGTGTTTATTTTTAATGTTGTTTTAGGCTACTTAGATGTGCAGCAGCCAAGGCCAGCACCCTGCAGGTGTTTTTTTAAAAAAGTAACTGAAATGTAATTGTAGTGATTACTTTTGAGAAAAAGTAATCAGTTACTTTCAGAGCAATTGTCATTGTAATGGTAATTACTACTTTTTGGGGCCATATAATTGTAATGTTAATTTATTACTTTTTAAAAGTAATCTTCCAAGCTCTGTTCCTATACAACAGAGTCTGACTGTTGCACTGACTTATAGTCACTGTGATGGTTAAATGTTGGGAAGGGGGAGTAACAGATCAGATAATTCAGTCCAGGTGCACACCCTTTACCCTCTAAGAGGTCATTGCTGCAATGGAACTGCATCTAGGACCAGCACTGATAATCTGTTAAAGTGTGGAAAGGAAATTCAGACATGATATGGCGTATGAGTCAATAAGTCAATAAGACTTCATGGCCTGGAGCTGGTATTTAAATCTCCTGTTCTGAACCTTCAAAGAAAAATTAGCAATTTGCCTTGGGTTGGGCCATAGTGGGTTATTTTCATTCAAGCATCTGAATGAAGTTTAGTGCCAAACATTTTTAAGTTTTCTTTTAATCCTCCATCTGTTGTTAGCCACTTTGAGAACCCCTCTGGGCTATAAAGCAGGGTACAAGTATGCCACATAAGTAAATAAATAAATACAATTAACATTTTGAGAGCAAATGTATCCTTAATTGAAGAGGCACATGAGCTGATGACTACAAAATGCGGCGGCTCGACTACTTACGAATAGTCGCCGCCGAGATCACATCACACCAGTGTTGTTCGACCTACACTGGCTACCAGTTGTTTTCCGAGCCCAATTCAAGGTGTTGGTATTGACCTTTAAATCCCTACACGGTTCCAGCCCAGTTTATCTCATGGAGCGCCTTCAACGCCACCAATTATGCTGCCCGACAAGATCGGCCACACAGGGCCTTCTCTCAATCCCGCCAACAAAAACAGCCAGATTGGCGGGTACAAGAGAGAGGGCATTTTCAGTGGCGGCCCCCACTCTTTGGAACTCCCTCCCACAAGATCTCCGGCACGCCTCTTCTCTAAATGTGTTTCGGAAAGCCTTAAAGACCTGGCTCTTTCAGCAGGCCTTCGGGGTATCCGGGGAAGGTTAATTGTTATAACTGAAATGCCTCCTGCCCAGTTTTAATATTGTTGCTGCAGATGTGTTGTTTTTATATTGTATTACTGTATTTTATCAATTGTATTTTAACAATTTTGTAAGTCGCCTAGAGTGGCCATTGGCCAGATAGGCGACGAAGAAATTAAATTTATTATTATTATTATTACATTGGTTAGATCTGTGGAGGAGGGTGGGGTTCCTGTATTTTTAGTAGTTGTGTAGGGAATCTTCCTCCAGGCTGTACTCTTTGACACACTTATCCATCACAGAAGAACCCTGCTGATCTTTGCTCCTAGTAACATGTGACCTATTTGTGAAGCTAATGCTTTTCTCACTAGCATAACTTTATGTTGTCCAAAGTCCTCCAGCACACAGGATACATTTCAGAATGTATTCACTGACTGAAGACCGCATGCACCAGTACTGCTGTTTTCACTTCAGTGTGAAACAATGGTAGATTGTACAGGAATTTAGCAGTCCAAGGCCCCCTCAGATGTGCTTCCTTTTAGAAGTATCAGACTGCATCAGATCTCATGCACTGATAACTTCCTCTGGCCTATTCTTTAGTAGTCTCCATGCTTGCTCTTCTCTGGAGCCTTCTTGAGGGGGGAGTTATATGAACCTGCCTTATACTGAGTCAGACCAGGAGCCACTGGTATGGTGAGGTGGAGCCATGGAGCTGCCCTTCTGAACTGAGCATTGCTGCAGCTTACCTGGATGGATGGACAGGGTGGCGGCAAAATGAGGGATAAGCAGATGCATTGGTGGAGCCAATCTAGTGTTCCTGCTGGTACATTAGTACAGCCCCAACCTTTTCCCTATTTAGTTATTTATTTATTTATTTATTTATTTATTTATTTATTTATTTATTTATTTATTTATTTAGTATTTGATTTATATCCTGCCCTTCCTCCAGCAGGAGCCCAGAGCAGCAAACAAAAGCACTAAAAACACTTTAAGAGATCATAAAAACAGACATTAAGAAATATTAAAACAAAACAACATTAAAAACATTTTTTAAAAAAGCTCTGAAGACTTTTTTTTTTAAAAAAAGGTTAAAAACATATTGTGGTTTTTTAAAAAAAGGTTTAAAAGCATATTAAAAAGCAATTCCAACACAGAAGCAGACTGGGATAAGGTCTCAACTTAAAAGGCTTGTTGAAACTGGAAAGTCTTCAATAGGTGCCAAAAAGATAACAGAGATCAGATATTCCATAGCTTGCTCTGTTCAGGCCCATCCAAGTATGCTGCAGCAATGCCTATGTCAGTAGGGCGGCTCCATGGCTCTGAACTACCCCAGTGGGAGCCACTGATCCACCTACCCCAGTTTTTTGTACTCTGACTGGCAGCGGCTCTCTAAGATCTGAGGCAGAGACCTGCTAGCTAAGACCCTTTTTATTGGAATGGTAGGGACTGAACCTATGGTTTGAAACGCATGTGCTCTGTCACTGAGCTGTGACCCACCCCCCACCCCCCAATCCCCTGCTAGCTATAGCAGGTGAGATTGGAGGATGGAGAAAGAGGGGAGAATAATCTCCAACAGCCTGATAATGTTTCAAGGGAAGCATAGTATCTCCAAGTCATAACCTAGCAACCCTACCTCAAAGTATGTAAGTGGTGAGTTAGCCATCACTCTGGCACATGAAGGTGAGGCCTATTACTTTGAATTTCAAGCCAAGTAGCCAACATTATTTCTCCTCTCTCAATATTTATTTATTTTGCTTTTTATTAAAGTATTTATAAACCATGCTTTTCACAGAGTACATGAAGGTGGCTTAATGTTTACTTCCACTATAATCAGAATAATTTTACATAAATGGATCATCCATATTTTTAAATGCTTTTGTTGTAATCACAAGCATATATATCAACATGAAGAAATGTTTGGCTCACTTTCAGAATTATTTTTAAACTGCTATGTTCTGAGGCTGGGCTCCAGGCACATAGTTAGGAATGGGTCAGTTTGTAACCTAACTTATGCAAACTTCCCACATTTAGTGCAGTGAAATCCTGAAAAACTCAGCTGACATGTGCCTGATCAGAGCACCATCTCTAGGCTGGTACAGTGATCTGCTTGCTCCTCCACCTTCTGATCCAGCTGCCATGATAGCAGGTCTCCAGATGTGACACTGGCCCCACTGTTCTATTCAACACTGCCCAATGGGCATAATTAGGATTACCCCCTTACTCTATGATCTATGATATACCCCTCTACAATATATGACATTTTTATGCAACACCACCTCCAGTCAACAAACTTCTCCAAAAACTTTAAACAATTCCTTTGTATAATCCCCTCCTTGCACCTGTATGGCTGAAATGTGGCAGGCTTAATGTTGGAAGTGGGGCAGCAGCAACTTCTGTTTTGTTCTTTTGTTTGTGTTCCAGAAGGGAGATAGAGTTAGGGTCCTCCAGATGGATAGGCTTGATTATCTTTACCTGTGATGCTCTGACTGACTTCCTTCCCTTGCTAGACTGATACTTCTTAGGGAAGCTTATCTGCCCCTCCTCCTTCTGCCCTTTCCCCTTCCTCTCTTCTCCGACTGTCCGGGAGAGAGGAGACACCTTTGTCTCTGCTCTCTCTCTCCTGAGCCATGAGGACAACTCCCAAGCCTGGGCGTTGCACCTCCAACTTAATTAGTTAGAACTAGATATGCCTTTCTATCTACTATGTATTTCTATAAATAAAGTAGATTTTCTTATTTTACTCAGTGATCTCAATGCAGGGTAAAAGCCTGCTTTCTTAGGTAAAAGCGCACACTGGCACACACGCATTTCGTACCACTGTTGTTCTCTGCTTAACAAATATACAAATTTACACAACAACACTTAATCCCTCAGAAGGGGCAAGTATGCCTGCAAATTTCATGCAATTCTGCCCACACTTTTAAAAGTTATAATTGGTTCCCTTTTTAAAAAAAAAGAACTCAAAGGCTATTTGCACAAACACCCCTGCACTTATTTGAAAAACATCAGGTTTCTTACAAAGGGGCGAATATATGCCATTTCCATACAAATTACCCCCAAAGTCACAGGGGAGTAAATGAATCCCCCCCCAAAAAATGTTCAGTATTTCCCTTTCACAAAACTTCTTGAAATTTGACAGACTTCATCTAACTCAGCCTGCGAATATAATCCAATTTAGTAAAAAAGAAACATAGTTATGGGCAAAAATCTGAAGATTTTCAGTTGTATCCAACATGAAATCATGTCTGTGGATTTCAGTGGTTCTGTTTTGCCTATGATTTAGTCAGATACAACCCTTAAAGACTACTTGCACAAAATACCTTGCAGCTATTTGTCTGAAATTCAGCAGGCTTCATCAACTCAGAAAGGGTTACTATTCCTGCAAATTTCATTCACTTATGTCAAAAAAAGTAGTCCTGGCCATTTCCCCAGGTAAGTCAATGGAAAGACAGACAAAGCTTCAGATTTTCAAACTGAAGGTTCTTATACAGATCTAAGTTAAAGTGGGTGTCCTAAAGCAGCCCATTAGGTCTTAAAACCCTGGTTAAACATATGAGCAGGAATGGGAGGAGATGGAGAGGCACACAAGTAGCCTGTATATATCCCCTCCTCACCCATGTTTAATTAAAGTTTGGGGCCTGGATCTTGGTTGGGTCAGCCACGGGTTGGACTGGGGCCACTCCAAAGCACTTGATTGGGAGTCCACTGCACAGCCCTATTAATCACAGATTACAGAGCTGTGCAAAACCTGTTAAAGCTACTTGTTCTCATCCCTGAGCTTATCTGCATGGCACAACTCAGGGAAGCTCTTGAAACTAAGAATCTGTGTAATTCCTGATCAAGCTTGGGAAAGCTTCCCAGCTGTTGTAGTTCATTTATATACTCTCTGTAAGCCATGCCGCTGATGTTCTGTAAGCCTTTCCTGTGTGCTTAACTTCTTTTGCAAGCATTTTTCATGGTTGACCTCAATCACAATGTGGCTCCCTCTCTTCTGCCTTGGTTTGGAAAGATGAAACCTTGCAGTGACTCCATGCCATTATTTTGTACAAGTCGAGTGAATTGTAAGAGATTTGTTAGGTAGCTGGAAGCGAAGAATAATCATGTTGTTTATGGATTTTCATTCCAATGACAAGAGTGGCATCCACATGTATTCATTCTATGGAGCAATCATATAATGGCAATAGCCAGTGTGGTGTAGTGGTTAAGGTGTTGGACTATGACCTGGGAGACCAGGGTTCAAATCCCCACATAGCCATGAAGCTCACTGGATGACCTTGGGCCAGTCATTGCTTCTCAGCCTCAGAGGAAGGCAATGGTAAACCCCCTCTGAATACCACTTACCATGAAAACCCTATTTGTAGGGTCGCCATAAGTCAGAATTGACTTGAAGGCAGTCCATTGGGATCGAGATTGATCCATGTGTACTAAAAGTTTAATAATGTGTTAGAGCACCTGAATTCCAGTTCCATGGTGGCAATGCATTAATGTGTTTGAGAAAGACACTAGCAGCAAATATGTACCAATGTTAAGAACATGGAGAAAACTCTCAGGGGGGAAATAGCTCTCCCTGAATATTCTCCAAGAAAGCTCAGAAAGACTGAGCCAAGTACAAATTAAACCCAGTGGAGCTCACATATCACAAGAAAAATGACATGGAGTCAAATGCTCAATGATCACAGTCTTTAAATTGAGAAATTGAGGAGAGGCAGGTTAGCTTGCCAGGGGTAATATTTGAAGCAATCGGAGGAGTCAAAAACATAAGCCTATTTCAGTTTACACTAGAAAGGTTATCTCACCTAAATTACAGATTTTAAAGCAAAGTTCTGAATCATTCTGTTGTGGATTCACAGGGTACTGAAGCTATTCCATAAATATTACCCTGCAGGCTGATGTGTTGCTTTACCTGTGTCCAACACATCATAATTTTTGTTCAGGTATGGCCTTCTGCCTACACACAAGCTACACTGTGGTTTATGTTCCCAAACGTTAGCCAGCTTCTCCTCTTTCATTCCTGCGGACATGCCCACCATCCTCCCACCTTCTGGTGTCAACAAGCTTTGAGGATATGCTTTGATTTCTTCAACATCTTGCAAGTTGTACTGCCTTTTTTTTTACTACAGTATTTCAAAATCTTTCACTGTTCCTTTCTGTTCAAATGCCCAAACACATCTGCTAAAGTTATCTCCCATGTTCTATCCCAGATTACCATGACATCGCCACTGAGTGAATACCCATTATCCACATTGTTAAAACTAATTCTTTATCCTTGACTTCAATATATTGGATCTCACCTCCCTCCCCCCCCTTTCAAACTGGACCTGTGTGGTTTGGGAAGCACAAAAGCAAAGTGGTGAAGAGAGTAGCAGCGTATCTGTGAGGCTCAATGACAGATTGATTGAAGCATTTCCCCTGCTCTTTTATAGAAGATTGAAAAGCAAACTGTGCAGGATCATGCCGTAGGTTAAGGACAAATTAAACATACACACAAAGGCCCTCAACAGGATAGCAGCAGAGTTGGTCTCTAAGAGCAGCAGAACAAGGAGCTACCTAGAATTACTCAACTCACTGCCACTGCTCAGTTTCTTCCATGCTGTAGTAGAGATGCTATGCTAATATACCAACTTTAGTGTAACAAAAGCTCAGAGTCGTCGTTTGCTGAAATCTTGTTTGCTGAAAAATGCTAGTTCAGCAATTTCATGATGGAGCTTTCCTTTGAAGTCTTTTTGTTGGATCATCACCACTTTGAAGCTAGCAGCAGCATGTTTGGGAGACTGAAACCTTCTCCCACTTCCTTCGGTATGTTGCCATTTTTAATGTATATTTATATACATTTTCTTCTTTTAGGTAGAGAGATAGATCTGTTTGTTGGATAGTTGAGACATTCTTGGCATATTGGAGGATGAGCAATGAATGAACCCCTACTGATATGGCTGAAGGTATTCAGCCCTGTGATAGGGGAAATTTCAAATGTGGACTCCAAATTATTAGCAACCTGGCTCTTAGTAAAGAAAATATGTATCGCCCAGTGATGGAAAAACAATAAACTCCCAGTGTTGATAGAATGGTTGAGAAAAACTTGGGAAACAGTATTAATGATAAACATGACATATAAGGGGAATGCTGTGTAACATAATTATCAAAACAAGTTTTTAGAGAGATGGGCCTTGTTTATACAATTTTGAAATGACAAAGTGATGGACAAAATAGATCTGTTATCTTTATTTACATGAATGTAGCAATCTACCAGTATGTTTAATATATTTAAGTTTTTTAATATATTCTTTTTATCTCTTTCTTATCTTGTCCTCTCTTAGTGTTTTTGTATCATAAATTTTGTTATATAAGTTTATGTTATATTACTTTTTATATTTTTGCTTTGTTTTGTGAGTACTTATGGTATGTTAATGTAAATTTTTAAATTTTTTTGTATGCTCCATGCTCCTACATTACACCTATTAATAAGTTTAGTTGGAATTTTAGCTGTTCTGAAGCTGTGGGTGTCTTCTCAATTTTGAGACCCTGTGCTTCACATATATATATATTAAATGCTATATGTACTTGAGTAATGAATTCAGTTTCCATCATGTGACCCAAAACATGACCTTCTCAAGAAAGATGTCAAGTGCTTTGTACTTGCATCTCCAGTGAACTCAGAAAGAAAGAATAACCTAGTGTGTTTCATAAATAATGTGACTGTGTATGCTTTTAATTCTGATCATTTATTAGATGTTGGAACAGGGCTATATATATGACTAGCTATATAAGAGTCACACCAAAACCCAAAAGTAACTCATGTTTAGGTTTGTACTGAATTTCTATAGATCTTCAGTAACAAAATGGGTCTTGAGAGAAAAGCCGGCCATGGAATAGGTCACATGAATAGATGTAGCTGCGACAAAGGCCTGGTTCATATGCTTATTGATCTCCATGTGGATCTGCCACTGGGCTTATGAACCAGTCTGAATCATGTGAAACTGCCAGTTGTGTGAGCCAATGCTTCTAAGAGGTGGGCATGCAGCTAAGCATATTATGTCCTATAGCATTTTATGTGAACTTGAATGTTGTGTAACAATCCTCACCAAACTTGCAACACTGCAAGCCTGCAAATGTCAGAAATGTGGCTGAAACCACTTGTGCCTTGTTATGTAATTTTACTAGAATTCTGAATAACTGTAAAATGCAAAGCTGTGTCAAAAATATGATTTCAATTGACACAGGGAACATTTGTTCAGAGATGTGATTGGAGGCTATAGCTATAAAGGCTCTGAGTTAATGAAAGCCTGATTTTCTGAAAATGTTCCTTTTTATGACATGCTTGGTAATTCATTTGTTTGTTTTGATTATAACCTCTCCCATTCCTGAAGGCACTAGGTGATGATTAACAATCTCTATAAAACAGGATAGCTTCTATAAGCTATCAGGTAAGGTTAAACACTTTTAACAGAGCCATCCTATGGTGGCAGCAGTACATTATTTGGTGGGGCAATTGTTACATCCAAAGCCCTGCTGGTTTGCAGCAAGAGTGGAAGGTGGGGTGGCTGTTTCCTTTTTTCCTGGGGACATTTTTTTCCTTACCTCATTACAGTCAATGGGAGGGAATTAGCAATGCCAGCTCCAAGGCTGGCATAGTTTTGGGCCATGGGGGTGCTGTCGCAGTAGAATGAGGTTAATTAGGATCCTATGAATCCTTGGACATCTCTGACACACTTCATTTTGGGCAATACCACCAGTGGGGCATCTCTGCTCATTGAGATTTCTGTGGGCATGCTAGAGGGCCCTGTCAGCAATGGCTGGAGTTCCCTCTCCACCAGCAGAGTGGTCCTTATGCCACTTCCAGTGGATTCTCAGGCGGCCCTTGTCCAGCTTTAGGATTGCTACCTAAACACTTGCTCAGATTTCAGCTCTTGAAAATCATTGAGACTGAAAAATGCATATTTTAATTTGGCCATAGCAGTACAAAACAAATGGGTGTTGTGTTTTCTGGCTGCAATCCTCCATCCAGCTGAGAGGTAGCCAGCAATTACAGTGCATAATAGGGCACTGGCCCTTTAAAAGGAGAGAGGGGGAGGGGAGAGAGACAGAGAGAGAAATCCTCAGCAAAGGTGGGCCTAATAAATTCAGGCTTCATGTGGCCTCCGAATGAATGCTGCCAAAGCAACAAAAGAACACAAGAAGAGCCCTGCTGGATCAGACCAAAGGCCTGTTTAGTCTGGCATTCTGTACTTACAGCGGCCAGCCAGATGTCTATGGGAAGCCTGCAAGTAGGACAGGAGTGCAAGAGTACTCTCCCCTCCTTCAGTTTCTAGCAACTGGTATTCAGAAGCATACTGTCTCCAGTCATGGAGGCACAGCATAGCCAGTATGGCTAGTAGCCATTGATATCCTCCATGAATTTGTTTAATCCTCTTTTAAAGCCATCCAAGTTGGTGACCATCACTGCCACCTATGGCAGCAAATTCCACAGTTTAACCATGCAATGTACTTTCTTTTGCTTTCCATGGAGTCCTAACAGAGTTGCTACTGTGAGCTCTTCAAGGTGCCGACAAGCTGCCTTGCTTGCATCTGGCAGTGCCTACTGGATCTGACTGCACTACTTTGTCTTGCCACAACCCTGCTCTTTGCGATATGGTCTCTGTCATATCAGCAAGTGTCCTAGTGCCAACCTGGCATCCCATGGGATCTTAAGCAGATGAAGACAGGAAAATTGCTTTCTGTAGCCAAAATAATCTTTTGTCTGAGCTTTATAAAGATACAGGTTTCGACACATTCCTAAGGGAACCTGCGGTGTAGAGTAGCCCACAAACCCACTTATCTGCAGATCCTTATTTTGTGCAGTGCCAATAACAAGCCACTGTAAGCTGTTTATAGCAATTGCATAGCAGGGAATGAAGCAGGCTCTTTTATATAGGACTCACTGACTAACACATTGATTTTCCATGCTGAATGGCATTGTTATAAACCATTAAACATGTCCTAGATAGGCATTCCAAAGGTATGCATCCCAGTCTACATCTGAAGTGGAACTTTTTTAAACAGTTTTCATATTTGGAATTATTTTTTCCACATAAAAATATTGTATATTTAAATATTTGCATTGTTTTTATATGTGGAATTGTTCGTAATTGTTTTTTATATATGGAACTGTTTTTAATTATTTTTACACTTTTCTTGTTTTATGGTTGTAACTGTTTTGTTTTATAACTGTGGAATGAAATAGACTGACTTCAAGTCGATTCGGACTTATGGCGACCCTATGAACAGGGATTTCATGGTAAGTGGTATCCAGAGGGGTTTACCATTGCCTCTGGATTGCATAGCCACTGGATTGGGCTGATGGGAGCTGTAGTTCAAAAAAAGTAACTTTTCCAAGCTCTGCTCCCTCTGAGGCTAGTCCTCCCCAGCTGGCTAGGGCCTGCTCAGCTTGCCGCAGCTGCACAAGCCAGTCCCTTCCTTGTCTGCAACTGCCAACTGGGGGGCAACTGGGCTCCTTCAGACTATTCTGCTTGCCCACGGCTCCACAGGTCAGTGGCAGGGCACATAACCCCTGAGCCACTCACTGTGGGGGTGATCTTTAGCTGGCCCTCGACACCCAGGAGACACAAGCGGGGATTTGAACTCACAGACTCTGGACTTCCAGCCAGGCTCTCCTCCCCACTGTCCTATACCAGCACTGTATATTATATTGTTGTAACCTGCCCTGGAACCTTAAGGTAAAGAGCAGGTAAGAAATCTAATAAAATAAATAAATAAAATATACATTGCTTAACTTGAACAAAATGCTTACTGTTTGACCTGTGCCGATATCAGATGACTGTTATGAGATATAACAAAGTGATTGCAACAAATGCTTTTAAAATACACTAGATTTGCTTTTGTAGTTGAATCATGGCTATATCCAGATTGAGCCTTTAAACCTTGATGTAAATCTTCGCCACACATGATTTTCCCTCAACAGAAATGTTAAATGGTGCTCCCTCCCATCATATCACTTTCTACTTAGTTAATTTGGTGTGATGAGGCCTTATCTCTTCATCAAATTCTCTAGCTTCCAACATTAGTTGCACCATATATATTAATCAATTGATGAATTATACTGCATCCACCCTCTCTTCTGAGGAGCTCTGAAAGTTTTAATATCCTCATATGATCATCCAGATAGGTCCTGGACCAGCTAAACTACTTAATAATGTAACACTATTTAATAATAAACCCCTGATTATAATTTATATTTATATATTATATATTTACATATTATATCAAAGGAATGGCAGTAGTATTAATAAGGCAGTTTAAAGTTTTCCTGGTACTTAGCTGGGTAGGCAAAATCACAACAATCAGAATATAATATGTGACAAGCATTCTTCATTAAAACAAAACAAAACATGAATATCCCAGAGTTGATCATTTACTGACCTGTATGACGTTTCTTGTATGATCTCAACTTGAAGGAATGGATTGCTTCACTTCCTAGGTAACTCAGCAATACGCAAGTTCACTAAATACAATGGCTTTAAAGTAACCATTAATCTTTTGTGGAAAAAGTACACTATGAACTGTGGAATGCATTGAATCTGTTCTGTCTGAAACCTCATCTTTGTTCCTAGCAATTACCATCTGGTTCTTATTCTGGATCGGCTGATTCAGTGGCAGAGGCTATCCGAGCTTCTGTACTCAGAATGGTGAGGTTGTTTATTTGCCTTTTTTGTTTTTTTGCCTCTTTTTAAAATTATATATAATAGGGATAGGATTCCTCCCTCTCCTGCGATGGATCCACTCTGTTCCACTCACCCCCAGTGTCATGAAGAAGGAGGAGGCAGAAGAGAAGGGGCCCTCCCTGGGTGGCAAAAGCCTCCACAGCAGGGCCAGGCTGTGAAGGAGGAAGAAGAAGAGGAGGTGCCACCCTGCAGGCCAAGCAACAGCCTGCAGCCTGCAATGGGTGAATATCCACTTGATTCCAACCTCCCATGGTCAGAATTAAGCAAATTTTTCACCCACCCTAGTGTGCAGCCTGCCCCTTGCCCCTTGCCCTATGGTGTAGCACATCCTCTTCCTATTCCTCCTCTGCAGTCTGGCCCTGCTTTGGGAGACTTTTGTCATGACAGCCGCTCTGACCTTCCCCCTGGGAGGCTCCTTCTCTCCAGCCTCCTCCTTCTCTTTGA
This sequence comes from Rhineura floridana, assembly GCF_030035675.1. NCBI lineage: Eukaryota > Metazoa > Chordata > Lepidosauria > Squamata > Rhineuridae > Rhineura > Rhineura floridana. The sequence goes on from NC_084483.1 coordinate 61,451,594, forward strand.
GTGAGTTGGGTAGAGCAGGGTGGCAGGGTGTCGTGTCCAGGTTGAGACTCAGGAACCAGACCAGTTGATGAAAGCAAATCAGTTTTTATTAAGGTAATATCCAGACAAAGACTGCGCCGTCTCATGAACTTGAACTCATAACATAACCTGCGACATAGAAGATAGTTGACAGAACAAGCACCCACTATTCCCCCAGTCCCTTAAGAAGGGGGCAATCGAGTGCGAATTCTCTCACTCCGTCTCAAAGTGCCCTCATCCACACCCCGCCTCTCCCCCTTCTTTTGCGGCCTCTTTTGCTGTCTCCTTGTACGTGGTGAAGGGGGTGCCACCGCCTCCTCCCCTTCTGAGAAATCGGACTCCGGTATGGGGGAAAGCGGGGGGGCAATGCTTAAACCATCTGGCTGTTTCTCCTTACTCTTTCCTAGATCAGGAGGGGGTTGGATTCCCCCTTGCCCTCCCTCCTTCTCTAGCTCCTCCAAGCTCAGAGGGGGAGGAGGCGTGGGAAGCTCACAGGAAGAATCTGTGTCTGTTGGACATTCAAGGTCCTCGCTCCCAGACAGCTCTATCTCTGAGATTCCCTCCCCCTCTCCTGCTTCTCCTTCACACGGCTCTGGCCAAATGACCCCCTCCCTCTCCTCATCTTCTGAAACATCAGGGTCCCAATCCTGCATCCTGACACCATCCCCTCTCCCATGCTGTGTTCCCCCCCAACTTGTCGGCTTGGGACAGTGAGGGAACCATTGATGAAAGTCTCTTACTAAGTCCAGAGCATGGACATCGCTCTCATTTTCCCACGACCTGTCAGCTGGTCCATAACCCTTCCAGTGAATCAAATACTGTAGTTTATTATGCTTTCTCCTTGAATCCAAAATCTCTGCCACTTCAAACTCAGTTTGCTCATCCACTATTAACGGCGCCCCTGGAGATTCCACTGGTCTTAACTCACTGGGAGGGGCTGCTTTCATTAACAAGGAGCGATGAAACACAGGATGTATTTTAAAAGTATCTGGCAACTTCAGATGATAAGCCACTGGGTTGATTTGCGCCTCTATTTCAAAGGGTCCCACTCTCTTATCCTGCAACTTTCTGCATTTGCCTGGCATCTGGAAAAAGCGGGTAGACAACCATACCTTGTCTCCTATTTGAAGGGGGGTCCCCTCCCGTCGATGTTGATCAGCCACTCATTTATACTCCATTTTGGCCTCGTCTAATTGTTGTTTCAGTATCTGTTGCACCACCTGAAGCTCTTGCAGAAATTCCCCTGCAGCCGGTACAGGCATGCTCCCTGTACTGCTGGGGAAAGCCTTGGGGTGGAATCCATAGTTAGCAAAGAAAGGTGTTTGTCCAGTACTGGTATGCAAGGAGTTGTTATAAGCAAATTCTGCAAAATGCAGATAGGAAACCCAATCAGTCTGTTGGTAAGACACATAACAGTGCAAGTACCTTTCTAAAACAGCATTAAGTCTCTCCGTCTGCCCGTCTGTCCGGGGGTGATGAGCTGAATAAAGTTTTAACTCCGTTTGCAACTGTTTCCTAACAGCTCTCCAAAATTTAGCTGTGAACTGGGTTCCCCTATCCGAGACTAAACTATTGGGCAATCCATGCAGTCGGTAGATTTCCTTTATAAACAATTTTGCTGTTTCTCTAGCTTCCAAGGCTCCTGAGCAAGGTAGGAAATGTGCCATCTTGGTCAATGAATCCACTATGACCAATATAGCTGTCATCCCTTGTGACTTTGGTAAATCAGTTATAAAATCCATGGAAAGGTCCTTCCAAGGTTCACTTGGCGTTGGTAAGGGTTCCAGTAACCCTGCAGGTTTTCCCGTGTCTGTTTTCGCCCGCATACAGACAGAGCATGATTTTACATAGTTCTCAATGTCTCGGCGCATTTGAGGCCACCAAAAATCTTTAGCTACATTTTGAATGGTCTTAAAAATGCCAAAGTGCCCCGCCGTGATAGAGTCGTGACATTGATGCAAAATTCTGAGTCTTAGGTCCCCCTTTGGCACATATCTGGCAGCTTTAAACCAAAACAGTCCATCCTTCCAATGGAAACTTACTTCTGAATCCGGGTCCTGTTCCATTTCCTGGATATATTGTTGCATGCATGGATCCCCCTGCTGTGCCTTCTTGAGCTCCTCTTCCCATGAAGGCTGGCATAATCCCAACATCAGCCTTTCCGGCGGGACAATGTACTGGGGAGGGCTGCAAACTTCATCTCCTTTATATTGTGGTTGTCTGGATAGAGCATCTGCTCTCTGATTTTTTGCATGGGGATGGTAAGTAATCCTGAAGTTGAACCTGGCGAAAAACTGTGACCAACGTATCTGTCTCTGGTTCAGCTTCCGAGCTGTCTGCAGGCTTTCCAAGTTCTTATGATCAGAACGCACTTCTATCTGATGCTGGGCTCCCTCTAAATACTGTCTCCAATTCTCAAATGAGTCTTTGATGGCTGCCAGTTCTTTTTCCCACACTGTATAATTTCTTTCGGCATCCTTTAGTTTTCTGGAGAAGTATGCACAAGGATACAGTTCCCTCCCGTTCCCGTCTGGTTCCAAAAGGACCCCCCCATGGCTACGTCTGAAGCATCCGCTTCCACAACGAAAGGACGGGTAGGGTCAGCAAAATGCAAAATAGGCTTAGATGTGAACTTCCTTTTCAGTTCCCCGAAAGCTGTTGCTGCGTTCTCTGTCCATTGGAACTTTCCTTTTCCCCTTAAACAGTCCATAAGGGGGGGCTGTTAGCTTGGAAAAGCCTGGGATAAATTTTCTGTAGTAGTTGGTAAATCCCAGGAAACATTGTACGTCCTTCTTTGTAGTTGGCTGACCCCAATCCAATACACAACTCACTTTTCCTGGGTCCATCTCCACTCCTCCGGCCGAGATTTGGTATCCAAGGAAGTCCAAGGATGACAAGTCAAACCCACATTTCTCTAACTTGGCATACAAGTGGTTCTCTCTCAGACTTTTCAACACAGTTTTCACATGTCGATCATGTTCTTCTTGGCTCTTGGAAAATACCAGAATATCATCCAGATAACAAATCATGTACTGATCCAAGAGGTCTCTAAACACTTCATTCATAAACTTCTGAAACACGCCAGGGGCCCCACATAGCCCAAAAGGCATCACCAAGTATTCGAATTGACCATAGGAGGTGTTGAACACGGTCTTCCATTCATCCTCCCTCTTTCACTAGAATCAGATTATACGCCCCTCTTAAGTCCAGTTTCGTGAAGATGGTTGCAGAACACAGTCGGTCTAACAACTCCGGAATCAGAGGCAATGGATAACTGTTAGGGATGGTAATTTGATTTAAGGCACGGTAATCATTACAGGGTCTGAGCTCACCTCCTTTCTTCTTCACGAACAGCAGGGGGCCCCCGGTGGGGGATTGTGAGGGATGGATAAATCCTCACTTCAGGTTTTTTTCCAAAAACTCTCTCAGAGCTACTCTCTCTGGCTCTGTAAGGGAGTAAATTCTTCCCGCTGGAATGCTTGCTCCTGGCACTAAATCAATGGTGCAGTCATAAGGGCAATGAGGGGCCAATGACTCTGCTTCCTTTTCATTAAACACATCCTCAAAGTCCACATATTTTGAGGGAAGGGTCACTTCTTTGACCTCCTGTATAGCTCCTGCCAGGGCTTTTACGGTTATCTCTGGCTGACAGTTCTCGTGGCAGTACTGAGAAGTGAACCATACAACCGCGTCCTTCCAGGCTATTTTTGGGTCATGCTTTGCTAGCCAGGGCATTCCCAGAATTACATCAAAGTTTGAGAGATCTGACACATACAAGGAAATGAGTTCTTCGTGCCCAGGAATTTCTAGCTTCAATTCCTCTGTAGCTCGAGTCACCCCTCCTGACTTCAATGGTCTGCCATCAATAGTTTCAACTGACAAGGGGGTTTCCAATTTCCATTGGGAGATTCGGTAACGTTTTGCCAACTTTGCATCAATGAAATTGGTAGAGGCTCCACTGTCAATCAGTGCTGTAGAATTGAACGTTACTCCTGTGGAAGTTGTAATCCGAATAGGTAGCACCAGTACCCCTTTTGAAGGGGGCTGCGCTACCGGAGGCCCTTTGTACACAGCGGCCCCCAGCCCTCCAGCCTGCACTAGAGCTGGGTACTTTAGTTTCCCGACGGCCCTGTTTTATCTCCTTTAAGTCTGCATTCCCTAGCGACGTGGCCTGGCTTTGAACAGTAAAAACAGAGACGTTCCCGATGACGCCTTTCTTTTTCCTCCTCTGATAGCTTCGGATGAGCCCCTCCCGATCCTTCTCCTGTGTTACCTGACACCCCGGGAGTCGGAGGGATTTTACTGCGAGTGGCTGAAGCTGAGTATCTTTGTACATCCTGTTTCCTCTCCAGGCGCCTTCCTTCCAACCGGTGATCGATTTGCAGGCACAGCCAAATCAGCCCAGGCAGATCAGTTGTGGGTGTAGTTCTGGCCAGATCATCCAAGATCTCAGCATTCAGTCCACTTCGGTACATAAACATCAGGGCTAAGTCATTATAACCAGTTTCCTGGGCCAGAATTTTAAAGACATTGGTATACTAGAAACAGTTCCTTTCCCTTGTTTCAAAGCACTCAATTGCCTCGCCACAGTCTCCGCTCTTTGGGGGTCCTGAAACATCTCGGTCATGGCTTGCATAAATCCTCTATATCTTCCTAGGATGGCATCCTTTCTGACCAGATAGGGAGTGACCCACTTGGCAGCTTCCCCTTCCAATAGACTGATCACGAAGGCCACTTTGGCCGCATCACTAGGAAATTCTGCATTCCTAATGTCCAGGTACATTTCACATTGAGCCACGAAGGTGGAGAGTTGGTCACTCTGTCCCGCATACTTAGGCGGCAATTCAGTTGGAATCTTAACCACAGCGGCTGAAGGGGTTGTCCGCATTTGGGCTATTGTGGATTTCAAAGTTTGGTTGTCAGTTTTCAATGCCCTCACTGACGCCAACAAGGTTTGGACTTCTGCCTGTAAATCTGCAACATTAGTCCTCAGCTGTCGCACTTCCTCCACCTCAGAAGTGAGCTTTGTTCCCCCTGCTTCTCCCTGTTCCATCTTGTCCCGTTCAAGTGGCAGAAGCGTCGAGGGTCGGGTAGGTGGTTCTGTCAAACTGTCGTGTCCAGGTTGAGACTCAGGAACCAGACCAGTTGATGAAAGCAAATCAGTTTTTATTAAGGTAATATCCAGACAAAGACTACGCCGTCTCATGAACTTGAACTCATAACATAACCTGCAACATAGAAGATAGTTGACAGAACAAGCACCCACTATTCCCCCAGTCCCTTAAGAAGGGGGCAATCGAGTGCGAATTCTCTCACTCCGTCTCAAAGTGCCCTCATCCACACCCCGCCTCTCCCCCTTCTTTTGCGGCCTCTTTTGCTGTCTCCTTGTACGTGGTGAAGGGGGTGCCACCGCCTCCTCCCCTTCTGAGAAATCGGACTCCGGTATGGGGGAAAGCGGGGGGGCAATGCTTAAACCATCTGGCTGTTTCTCCTTACTCTTTCCTAGATCAGGAGGGGGTTGGATTCCCCCTTGCCCTCCCTCCTTCTCTAGCTCCTCCAAGCTCAGAGGGGGAGGAGGCGTGGGAAGCTCACAGGAAGAATCTGTGTCTGTTGGACATTCAAGGTCCTCGCTCCCAGACAGCTCTATCTCTGAGATTCCCTCCCCCTCTCCTGCTTCTCCTTCACACGGCTCTGGCCAAATGACCCCCTCCCTCTCCTCATCTTCTGAAACATCAGGGTCCCAATCCTGCATCCTGACACAGGGGGCAAATCACACACACACACACACAATTGTGATTAACAAAAGAGAGGTTTTTATTGTACTACCAAAAAGTTTCAGCTTCAGCCTTCATCAGCTGCTAACATACAGATGCTGTCACCAAGATGGCAGTTACAGAGCTTTGAGGGCTTCATTTGCAGGAGCTAAGTAATGTTTGTACTGTCCTCCAGCTTAAGGCCATGTGGTGCCAATGTGTCCAGAGAGTATATCCAAAAGTTCTCCCTCTTAGTCAATGCCTCCACCCCCCAGGCACTAAGAGGGAGAACATTTGGATATACTCCCTGGACACACAGGCATCACATAGCCTTAACCTGGAGGGCAGTAGAAACATCACTGAGCTTCTGCAAATGAAGCCCCAGAGCATTCCATCCTCAAAGCTCTATTCACTAATAGGCAAAAAACCTTGTGGTTTAAGAATGTACCTATAGCCCACAGATATTTCTATCAAACTTTAAAAAGCAGGGAATTGGGCAGCTACAGTGAATGTCTTTCACAGTCCAATCCATTTGCTGTGTAGCTTGCAAGAATTTGGTAATATGTGGTAACAAGACCAACCCAAATTGTGTTTGCATTTTAACAAATTTGTGGGGCAGTACAATATCTCAGAGAGGAGGTCAGGTCTCCTGCTCCCCTGCTGCATTCACTATAGCTGCCCAATTTCCCTGCTTTTTAAAGTTTGATAGAAATATCTGTGGGCTATAGGTACATTCTTAAACTGCAAGGTTTTTTGCCTATTAGTGAATTTCCCTGCTTTTTAATCGAGGAGGTAAGTAATGGGATCCTGTCCAGGTTTGCTGAGAATGGATCGATCATTTACATTCTTACTGAGTTCAGCAGGATTTACTCATGGTTAGGATAGGTGAAACTGACCATGGGGGAGGGGGAGGGGGAGGGGGAAGGAGTGTATAGGACAGGGGCAAAGGAAGGGGGAGGGGAGGGCAGGTTTGATCATTTGCATGCTTATACAGTTCAGTGGTATTTAAAGGTAAAGGTGTCCCCGCACTTATAGTGCGAGTCGTTTCCGACTCTTAGGGTGACGTCTTGCGATGTTTACTAGGCAGACCATATATATGGGGTGGCAATATATATTGCCAGTTCCTTCCCTGGACTTTCTTTACCCTCCAGCATATCCCGTGTACTCATTTTACCAACCACGGATGGATGGAAGGCTGAGTGGACCTTGACCCCTTTTACTGGAGATTCGACTTCCTCCTTCCATTGGAATCGAACTCCAGCCATGAGCAGAGGTTTGGCTGCGTTACCACCACTTACCACTCTGTGCCACGGAGGGTATTTACTTCCGTGCAAACATGCTTAAGATAGGTAAAACTGACCATGGGGAGGAGGAAGGGGAGGGGGAGGAGGGGGAAGGGGAAGGAGGGGATTGGAAGGGGATGGGGATGGGGAGGGAGGGGCAAAGGGATGGGGAGGGGAGGGGCAAAAGGGAGGGGACAGGAGGAAGGGGAAGGGTGGGTGGGTGTGATCGTTTGCATACTTTTTGAATTCAGTGGGATTTATTTCTGTGCAATCATGTTTGAAAATGGAAATTGACTGCCTTCAAGTCGATCCCAACTTATGTTGACCCTATGAATAGGGTCTTCATGGTAAACGGTATTCAGAGGTGGGTTTTCCATTGCCTTTCTCTGAGGGTGAGAGGCAGTGACTGGCCCAAGGTCACCCAGTCAGCTTCATGGCTGTGTGGGGATTCGAACCCTGGTCTCCCAGGTCATAGCCCAACACTGACCTGGGGGAGAGGCAAGGAGGGGAGGGGGAGGAGATTGGGTGGATGGGCACTGGGCAGAAGGGAAGCCCCTTTCCAAAAGGAAAACATTGTGAACAGTATCATTGCTTTTCAGTGTTTCCCCCACCTTTTTATTCTACAGCAGGCACATGTAGCCTCCCACCCAAATTTAAACCAAAGCTGTCCCTGGCCACATCCACACCAGGGCTTTATTTCATTTTGGACAGTCTTCTCTCAAAGAATCCTGGGAATTGTGGTTAGTGAAGGGTGCTGAGAGTTGCTAGGAGATGCCCTGTTCCCCTCACAGATCTTCAATTAGAGCAGCTGACTGTTAAACCAGTCTGGCCACTGGAACTCTCTCAGTGGAACAGGAGTCTCCTCTCAGCACCCTTCAGAAACTACACTTCCCAGGATTCTCTGAGGGAAGCCATGACTGTCTCAAGTGCAATCAAAGTCTGGTGTGGGTGTGGCCCCCTGATTAGCCAAGCCCAGCAGCTGTGAGTCTGGCTTTTAGAACTCTGACAGTTGGTTCTTACTGAGCATGCCCCATATTATCATAAAGTGCCAGCCAAAATTTCTTAAATTAATTAAAATCAGCCAGGCATTTTTTTAACTTTTAAACTGTAGCAGATGAAGGTCAGAGTATGGGGCAAGGTCAGTATTAGGAGTACAGGTACTCTGTGAAGATGACTGATTTTTAAGGAATTTGAACAGATTATGAGAACTCTCAGAGAAAAAAGTCTAAAAGGGCTCTGGGTTCCCCCCCACTCTTCTTAGACTTTGAACTCTCGATTCTCTCTGGCTGTTTTGTGTATCACCATGAAAATTGAGAGGGTTGTTAAGCAAGTGTTTCTGAGTTCAGAACTGTAAGTTTTGTAAGGTTTTGTTTTGAAATGAGCTTCTGGGAAGCATCAGAATGGCATGGGGGTATTTTCAATTTAACATTGCGGAATGTGAAAAATCCACGCTGGCTATAGTATATAGCCACTCTTGTGGCTGTATAATGTGTAATGCCAAATGCTTACCCCTCCCCAAGCATAAGACTATTGAGTTTGGAATTTCAAAGAGAACATGAACACAGCTAGCTGTGGGGAAACGAAGGGTTTATTAGCAAAGAGATAAAAACAGCTAAAATGGAGCTAAATAGCTGTTAGAGCAGGATTACAAACAGCTAAAATGAAACTAAGTAGCTAACATATTACCATTCCCCCCACTTGTCTCTAAGTTCTGTTATCTCACATCTGTCTCACTGGGTGCTGGAAACCTCCTAGCAGCACTATAATAAGTCTTGCCTGGAGGGGTTGAGTCTTCAGTCTTCTTGATGTTGCTTCTTGATGTTTCCTGATGGTATATTGGGCCTTCTTCAGCCCATGGAGGCTTAATCTCCCTGATCTAGGGGTTCTGTATTTTTCCTTCAAAGACCCCCTGGAAGGGGGCACTCTACAACTATTAGATCACTATCTTCCCATCATTCAAGCAGCTGGTGCCCCATCAGGTGATGTCTCCTGATCCTGTCCTCATGACATCTTGGGCTTGAGAATGCAGCTGCATTCTCAAGGTTGCTTGCTTGTTTTGATTATTTATTTATTTAAAATATTTCTGTCCCGCCCTTCTACCCTCTAATAGGGCACTCAGGGTTGCTTACAATAAAATCAAGCCCATACCTAATAAAATTGTACACAATAAAAATCACAAAAAACATTAAAATCAATTAAAATACATAAAATGCAATTAAAATACATAAAATAATGCATATATACATATATACACACATACATGCATATATGCATATATAGGGAGTGGTACTTAAGGGACTACTGAGGTAAAAATTAACACAGAAGGCATAAAATCAGTGTCAGGCTCTACCTTCAGTCCCTCCCAAAGGCTCTCCAGAACAAGATCGTTTTAAGAAGTCTCCGGAAAACCATCAGGGAGGGAGCAGAGTGGGCTTCTTGGTGTAGGGTATTCCAAAGCTTGGAGGACACAGCTGAAAAGACTCTCTCACGTGTGCCTGTCAGTCTAACATCTTTCACTCCAGGCACGCAGAGGAAACCCGAGGCAGATGATCTTAAATCCTGGGCAGGTACATATGGGTGTAAGTGGTCCCTCAGGTACATTGGTCCAAGGCCGTTTAGGGCTTTAAAGGTCAGAACCAGCACTTTGAATTGGGCCCGGAAACAAATTGGGAGCCAGTGGAGTCTATAAAGTACAGGGGTGATATGCTCCCTGCGCCATGCTCCAGTTAACATTCCGGCTGCTGCATTTTGAACCAACTGTAATTTCCGAACCATTTTCAAAGGCAGCGCCACTTGGAGTGCGTTACAATAATCAAGCCTTCATGACACCAATGCATTTGTCACTGCTTTATCAGGCTGCTTGTTTACATTAGGTAAGTGAGAACATTCATAAGCTAATTAGCTCATCACCTCTTCAAACCTTGAGAAAGCCATAAACAAACCCACCTGACAGAGCAAAAGCGTGGGACAAATTGCATTGTTTTGGTTACTGGGCAAAAACTTCCCAGACCCTGTGTTTTAAGCACAGAGGCGTGGGGAAACTTCCCAAATGCTGTGATTGTGTCAGGGAGCCTGCATTTTGAGCTTCCCAGACTCCAATTCTAAGCAGTAACTGAGTACAAAAGCAATCAGCACCCCCATTAATCAGGGGGTTAGGGGCAATAATTAGGGGACAGAGGCCATTCACGTGCCATTTCTAATATCCTCATACATCAAGATTCTTGCAGTGACTGGCAATACATTCCACCCCATGGCACTTGACATGGTTCTCTGTTCCTAGGCTTCCATGCCCCTCCCTTCCCATGGAGGATTTTTCACCTTACTTATACACAGGCAGTTTTTTTACATATACAAAAAGCAGCTTATCACTAGGAGAATTATAGCAGCAATTAGAAATATCTTAATTAGCATACAATAGTAGAAGTTACCAGCATTTCTTTACACAATCTCTTCCCCTTTTCCTTTTGTTACATTCATAGAATCATAGAATAGTAGAGTTGGAAGGGGCCTATAAGGCCGTCAAGTCCACCCCCCTGCTCAATGCAGGAATCCAAATCAAAGCATTCCCGACAGATGGCTGTCCAGCTGCCTCTTGAATGGCTCCAGTGTTGGAGAGCCCACTACCTCTCTAGGTAATTGGCTCCATTGTCGTATGGCTCTAATTAGGGGACAGAGGCCATTCACGTGTCATGTCTAATCTCCTTGTTACATCAAAATAATCTTCTGGTGACTGGCAATACAAACTGCCACCTTGGTAACAGCATTTGTATGTTAGCAGCTGATGAAGGCAGAAGGTTGAATTGTTTTGGTAGTACAATTAAAAACCTTCGTTATTGTTAATCACAATTATGTGTATATATTTTTAGGTGACATGGCAGCAGGGCAGCAAATGAGGTGAGGGTATGAGGGAAGCAAGAATGGCTGGTGGGGGTGGGCAACCAAGTAAGTGGGGCCACCAGGTATAGGGCAAGCAAGGCCATTTGGCAGCTGTAGACTGCACAGAGCTGTGGTGGTGCTGTTTGTTGAGGGCGCAGTGGAGCAGTGCAGGAACAGGCAAGGAGCATTAGTGGGTCCATGGTGGCTGTGTGTGCCAACTCTTGGAGGCACTGGGCAAAATTGCAAGGGGGTGGCAAGGGGAGTGGGGTGCCTGGGGGGTATCAGGAGGGCATTTGTGTGTGACTGGGTAGCACATTTGTGAGTGTGTGTGCATATGTTTGTGTGAGTCCCTGTGTGTGTGTTTGGGGGTGCTTGGGGTATGTATTGGCAAGCAAAGCAATCAAGGGGGGCATACTGTTTGAGGGTGCCCAGCGTGTGTGCTGGGGTGTGGGGAGTTGGGGGTGTGGGGTTGGTGAGCGAAGTGGTCGGGGGCAGAGTCCCCTTAGTGTGTGTGTGAGTATATAAATATAAATATACAACATAGTGAAGAGGATATAAGGCAATCTGTCAAATGCCAACGTAAACAGAAATAGAAGCAAAGTAATCTTTTATAAAGCCTCAGTCAAGGCAAGCACACATTTTACCTCTGTAATTCATATGCCTCAAAGTCACAGCAAGGTTTTATATGGTAATTTTTTTCTTTAAAAAATCAGCATTTCAGAGTAAAGAGCAAAGGTTTGATTTCAAAGCTGCACTAGAAGGTTAAACACACATTCAAAGATACTGGGAGAGTTGTCCACATAAGAGATCTCCAAATCTTTGAGCCAACTGGCACTTCTTCCAAACTTTGTATTGGCCTACATTGAATGGCTAAAAGACACGACTTCAGTGATTCCTCCACAGATTATAATTTTGTTATTGGTTTGGATTAAGCTTCACCTCTCCATCCACAAATTTATGTTCTTTCAAAGCTTTCCCACAAGGATGTAAAAGATTGATCAGCAGGTGAACTTTGCCTGTGGATTTATTGTTCTGCTGAAATATATACTTGATTGGCTTTAGGTAAATTTGAAACAGCCCCCAAAAATGCATTCCATAATGTTTACAGTTTCCTTTCTCTTACCCTCGACACTGTTCTGCTCAAGAATGAAAACAGAATCTTTCAGTACTGTTTAAAAACAGTCGTAGACTGTTTCTACGTATTTAAATATGCATTTTGGTACATTTTTTAGCCAATAACCAGATTGCAAAATTCATAAAAGTTTGAAATATTTAGGATAACTGCTTTCTGATCCTCAAATTAGTCCAAGAGGTGTGGATCAGGTCAGTTCATAACAGAATTCACAAATTTATTATTTATTTGATTTATATCCCACCCTTCCTCCTAGCAGGAGCCTAGGGCAGCATAATAAATAATAAATTCCTCAAACATCCTAACTTTAAACTGTGGTTTACTATAAAAATCCAAAATCAAACCATGGTTTCTGATCCTGGCTTGTACCAATATACGATAGCTTAAACTAACTGTACTTCCCACTTGGGGAGTAATGACAAACTGTTACTAGTTTTAACTGGGAAATTTATTCTTCCAAACCCTTCCTGGGCATGCACTAGACTAGAGGAAGAAAGTGGGCTTAGTAAATGATTGTTTACTGTTACATCCAAACTAGGCTTATGCTCCTCAAAGCAGGCATTCCCCGTGCAGCACTGAATCCCTCTCTCTGCCAATATATGAGGAGTCACATCATCCTATGGAAATGAGAATTCACTGAGATTCTCTGATGCAGCTCTGTCTGTCTGTCTGTCTCTCTCTCTCTCTCTCTCTCTCTCTGTGTGTGTGTGTGTGTGTGTGTGTTTGTGTAGAATTCCAGGAACATCACAGTTCCCCAGAAAGCATGGCCTGATCCCTGAAACATGACTCACTGTGCAAAGAAGATGATAGCAGACCAGGTTGCAATAGTGGGCTATTCAGCTGCTGCAAGGAGAATACCTGTATAAAATTCTGGGATCCAATTGAGAGAGAGTTTTGAAAGCAACAAACAGAACTTCACTCGAGCTTGCTCTTGATCCCTTTAAGGATTCTGTTAGGAGGTGGTGGTGCTTTGGAGACGCCTTCCTGGCACCAGGATTACTGCTGTTTACCAGGCAAGTGTGGGAGTGGGGCAGGGTGATAGCAAGATTGGGGCTGCATGGACACATCGGTGCTGTGGAAGTGCAGAACTGGCTCCACCAGTGTGCCCATGTGGTCCTGACTCCTGATTTTGTCCCCACACTATCCACGTAAACGGATGTGATGCTTCTGTCAGCAGGGCAGCTTTGCAGTCCCACCCCACCATGCCATATGCTCTTGTGTATACCTTTTTGAGTCTTGAATGAAGAGTACCTTGAATTTCAGTCTAGAAAACAACAGTGTTCCAAGTACCAAATGTTTGACAAACACTGCCCTAGAGTATTCTTTTTTTAAAGGAGCTCAGTAGTAGTATTGGCTTTATGCTGTCTCTCTCTCCTCTCTCTTTATGCAGATAAAGTTAAGCAACTTTATTTTTTACTCTGAACTATAAAGATCCCCAGATTAAAAGTAGCTCCCTTATCTAGCTTGTTTAAAACCCCTGTCATTCTGGCACATCAGTCAAATTGGGAGACACTCCAAAGCCCACTGAAATGAAAGGAAATACTCAATTTGACTGCAGTGGGCTCCACTAGACATAGTCTTTGGTGAAACCAGCCAACTGGCTTGTCTAGCGCACAGAGATCCCAAAACTGTTATTAATCCGAAACTTGGTTGAAAAATAAACTAGTCAATAGCTGCATTCAAAAACTATTTTAGGGAGGTTTGGACAGGAGCTATGTATTCACATATTGGGGCACGGAAGAGTTCCACATAGAGATTTTACTCCTATAAAAGGGAAAAGAAAACACGTGGGCACATTCTCAACAGCAACAGAAAGTGTATGTGCAACATTTTTCCCTAGCATAACCCCTCAGTTAAGTGACATGCAACTCTAGGATTGCCAGGTCAGAAGCATCCAAAAACCTGAGATTTCAGGGGCAGCCCTAGTGATGTCATGGGGTGGGCCCTAGTGATGTCCTTAAACATGATATATTAAGCATCAACCACAGTTGCTTGGAGCATATCATTCAAACAAAAACTTTTTTTGTAATTGGAAAGCAGAAATGTTAGCTAAAAGATGGTGTTCCCATCAGCTGAAGTGATGGAATCATTCCTTCTCACCTGCTTAGGGAGTCTGGGTAGGGACCATTTAATCTAGACAACTTACTTCTGGCAAGAAGGGTTTAAGTTCCCTCAGGCAATCTTAGGAAGAAGGGAGGCTAGTATTGTGCAGATGTTAATAGGAGCACTCAGGAGTAAAGATGGATGCCCCTGAAGGCTGAAATTCTAAACATACTTACTAAGGGCCTAAGCCCCATAGAACTCAATAGGACTTACATCTGAGTAGATATTAGGGTTGCCAGATCTCCGAGTTTTGCCCAGAGACTCTGGATTTTTGGGGTCTTCTCTGGGTGAGTCGCCTTAATCTCCGGACTCTCAGCTTTCATTTAAAAAACAAATGTTTCTAAGTGGTCTGGTTCCTGAGATATACACCAAAACATCAGCCACTTCCCCCCACAACTTCTATAAAATAAGTTTGTAGCTGGCTGCTCTAACCCCACCCTTTCAGGTTTGTAGCCAATAAGTGAAGTCAGGGTTGTGATTGACAAGGCAATACCTAGACCTCATTGCAAGGTCAGAAAACCTTTTTCTTCCTGCTCATCTGAAAATCTCATAAATTGAGTAACTATATAGCTTTCAGTCTTTTTCTCTCTTGTGTGCACGAGTTAAACAAGTTTAAATTTTCCTGGGCTATTGAAGAGGGCAGTGTTTTGAAAACCTTACCAATATGAACCCTAAATCCTATACTCGCTTTTCTGGGAGTAAAGCTGCAATGCTAATCCACATACCCGGAGTAAACCACATTGAATTCAATAGAACTTACTTTTGCATAGACATGGTTAGGATTGTGCTGTAAATAATGGGACTTTTGAGTGAACATAGCAAAGAATTGTGTTTGCATTGTAAATCTTTCTCTCCCCCTCCAATCCTATTTTTAAAGCAATTAGGCAGGCCTTATTTAGGTATCACTGCTTTTATTTTTTTAGGAAACTAATACTGATTTTTTTATAAAAAATGTTCTGCAATGACCAACTGGTTTTAACAATAAACTATTATATAGGGTGTATGCATTTTTACATCTCCAGTGTACCTGTGAGGTAGGGTTGCCAAGAAACCAAGGCAGCTCAAAATAAGAAATAAATCCTTTTAAAATCCAGTAACCATAAAAACAAGGTTAAACAGTTGCAAAACAGCTTAAAGAAGCATAATTCTGAATTTTGGGTTGGATGAGTGACATTTCTTATCATTTGAGGTTGCAGTCCTGTGCACATTTTCCTGTTTGAGTAAGCCCCACTGAATACATTGGGACTTGCTTCTGAACAAGTTTCTAAACAAATGTGGGATTACCCTGTACATATTTTTACAGGCTATGTAAATAATAAACATATTTGATAGTCATACTTATATAAATATTTCTTCATACTATATCCCAATAAATATCTGATTTCACTCTATGACTGTACATTATTTCCTCTACATTTTAAGTGTGCCCTTCTTCCTTGTGGTGTTCATGGTTCCCCTCTGTTGTTTCCATCCCAAGTTTATTAAGTAGATCCACACAATAGGTTTAAAGCGCATCCAACTCCCATTTAAAGCACATGTCTTCCCCTAAAGAATCCTGGGAAGTGTAGTTTCCTCCTCACAGTTATAGATCCTACCCTTAACAAACTACAGTTCCCATGATTCTGTGGTGGGATTCATGTTGAATGTGCTGTAAATGAATGGTGTGGATCTGCTGTAGGTATGATGTGCATTCATTAGTGAATTGAAAAGAACCATTTTAAAATACACATTTTTTTAAAAAGGGAAGGGTTGTAGCACAGTGGTAGGGCATATACTTTGCAAGCAAAAGTCCAAAATTCAATTTCTAGAAAAGACTATTGCCTGGAATCCTGGAGATCCAATGCTAGTCCATGTCATCAGTACTGAGCAAGATTGCACCAAATGTCCTAAGCTGGTATAAGACAGATTCCTTTGTTCCTAAAAGTGGAAAGAACCCCAAGAGGCACAGTGACTTCAAAATTTATTTATGTATTTTACTTACAACATTTATATACTCCTTTATTGTAAAAAATCTCAAAGTAGTTTACAGAAGGAATTAAAACAATAAAATGATTGGCAAAAACATTTAAAGACAAGGCTCAATTTTATTATCATTGTTTTCAGATTTTTAATGTCTAATGTATTTGTATGCCTATTTTGTATGTCGCCCAGAGTGGCTGGATAACCAGCCAGATGGGCGACTAATAAATTCAATAAATAAATAAATGTATTTAAAGACATCAAAATAATAAAACCAACAATGAGTTAAAATGGATAATAGCTTCTATATGCCTGGATAGGCTTGCCTAAACAAAAAATATGTTTAGCAGGTGCCAAAAAGAGTACAATGAAGGCACCTGCTAATGTCACTAGGCAGGGAGTTCCAAAGCGTAGATACTGCCACACTAAAGGACTGATTTCTTACAAGAGCAGAACAAGTACTATGAGGGATTCGTAACATGGAAAACACACCTTGAACTTGGCCTGGTAGACAATCAACAACTAATGCAAATTTCAGAGCAGAGGTATTATGTGCTGATAGGGTCTCATTCATGCCAGTAATTGTTCCACAGCATTCTGCACTAACTTCAGCCACATGCCTGGAATGCCCTGCCCCTACCTGTTAACATGGCTGCTCCAAATTTCTTCACAGATTTGACCCTTCACTTCAGAAAGAGGTCTGAGAAATAAGTAAGAGTAAGAAGATTCTCTACTCTTTTCTGTCTACCCTGTGGGCTGCTATAAACTCACTTTGACAGCCAACCCTATTCCAGTGAATAACAATTGACAGAGAGAAAACACATATGGTTTGGTCTCCCTTCACAGGCAGCAGCTTGGGAACAACAATTGCAGGCATGCTGCCCAATATGTGAATTCTCTTTTACCCCTATTGGGTAAGAAACAAACCATCATGCAACCAACAAGGATCATCATCAGTGGGTTTAAGGAGGTTGAACTGAGAGCATGGAACCACTGTTGTTGTTTCTATGGATGTAAGGGAGTGTGGTTAAAGGTAAATGAAATGCAAATAGAAAAAGAAAAGACAGTGAGGATTTCC
The DNA here is from genome assembly GCF_030035675.1 of Rhineura floridana. NCBI lineage: Eukaryota > Metazoa > Chordata > Lepidosauria > Squamata > Rhineuridae > Rhineura > Rhineura floridana. Next base: position 61,468,796 of record NC_084483.1, read on the forward strand.
TAAGTGCAATACCATACCAACTGCATCAAGATTCCTATGAGTACAGCAGAAAACTCAGCATCCTACAACCAGTCAGGATTCCTAACCAAAAACAAAAACTAAAAAACTCCTGGCAGCCAGTCAGGCAAGGTCACAGAAATCCCCATGCAGCACAGCCTGACATGAGGCCTGCAATTAGTGCAGAATGCTGTGGCACAATTGCTGACATGAGTGAGACTCTGTCAGCACATAATACCTCTGCTCTGAAATCTGTACTGGTTGTCGATCTACTACCAGGCCAAGTTCAAGGTGTGCTTTCCATGTTACGGGTGCCACATAGTATTTGTTCTGCTCTTGTAATAAATCAATGCTTTTATGTGGCAGCACCTACACTTTGGAATGCCCTACCTATTTATATTAGGCAGATGCCTTCATTGTACTCTTTTCAGCACCTGCTAAAAATATTTTTTTCTTTAGGCAGGCCTACCCAGTCATATAGAAGCTATTATGCTTTTTATCTGTTTTTAACTCATTGTTGATATTATTAGTTTGAATGTTGTTACATACCTCATTTACTGGGTGACCATGGGCTACTCACCATGTCTCAGCTTAATCTGCCTCTCAGGATGAAAACAACAGAGGGCAACCAAGGAAGAAGGCACACTTAAAATGTAGAAGAAAAAGCTATGTTCAACCATAGTGTGAAATCAGATACTTATTGGGACATGGTATGAAGAAATATTTATACAAGAATGAATGTCAAAGATGCTTATTATTTACACAACCTGTAAATATATTTATAGTGCATGTTTACTCAGAACCAAGTCCCAATGTATTCAATTGAGCTTACTCAAACAGAGAAGCATGCACAGGATTGCAACCTCAAATGATAAGGAACTTCACTGACCCAACCCACAATTCAGAATCATGCCACTTTAAGCTGTTTTGCAACTGTTTTATACTTGTTTTATATTTATTGGATTTTAAAGCGGTTTATTTCTTGTTGTGAGCTGCCTTGGTTTCCAACCCTACCTCACAGAGTTGTTGGAAATATTCCATAGACACACACTAGAGATGTAAAAATACATACACCCCATATAATAGTTTGTCAAACTTTTTTTAAAAAAAGATAAAATCAGTATTAGTTTCCTAAAAAAATAAGAGCTGTGACACCTACATATGCCCTGCCTAATAGCTTTAAAAATAAGATTAGAGAGTGAAAGATTTACAACACAAACACAGTTCTTTGCTATGTTCACTCAAAAATCCTAGCCATGTCTATTCAAATGTAAGTCTGATTGAATTCAATGTGGTTTACTCCGGGTATGTGGAATTAGCATTGCAGTTTTACTCCCAGAAAAGAGAGTATAGGATTAAAGCTTCTTATTGGGAAGAATCTCAAAACAGTCTATGAATTAGACAAATAAACTGCCCTCTTCAATAGCCCAGGAACATTTAAACTTGTTTGACTCCTCATAATTAGAAAAGTAAAACACATAGTAAGGGCATCATAAGCTGCAAGTACATTTTTTTAAAATTTCTGTTCCAAAATTATTTGAAAGATAAAATGTATAATATGCCATTTTTGCAAGTAATTTTTAAAAATCCTGCATGTACACTTTTGTTATAATCACACCCGAAATTGTTTACTATGCATGCCTACCAAGATCCTGCTATGGTCTTTTGTTTTAGATCTCCTGCACTCACAGAGAAAGGGACTTTGCTACTGCTGAAAGCTATAAGCTTAATTTATGAGATTTTCAGACAAGCGGAAAAAGGCAGCAGTTTTCTGGACTTGCAATGGGTTCTAGTTATTGCTTGGAGGTCAACAAATCCTTTATCAATCAGACCCCTGATTTCACTTATTGGCTACAAACCTGAAAGGGTGGGGTTAGAGCAGCCAGCTATGAGCTCATTTAACAGAAGTTGTGGGGGGCTGACGTTTTGGTGTATATCTCTTGAACCAGACCACCTAGGAACTTTTTTTAAAAAAAATTAAACCCAAGAGTCTGGAGATTGGGGTGACTCACCCAGAGACCCAGAGAGGACCACATAAATCCAGAGTCTTCAGGCAAATACCAGAGACCTAGCAACCTTAATCGGTTCAGATGATAGCTGGATTGCAAATTGTGAGCAGCAATGTTTAACACTTAGAGAAAAAGAAAGTTTGTTTCCCTGTTCAAGAGTTCTAAATTGGCCCACAATGTTATATGAATGCCCTTGAGAATTGTAGCAAGGGGGTGTTGGAAAGCAGTGCATTTCCTAGACCAGAGCGTCAACCTCTGAGGAGGCTTCTGAAGGCCTAGTCAACCTGGTAAGAATTCTGGCCTGACACGAGCAAAAGTTTTGCTCTGAGTCTCTGTGAAGTTTTCTACTCATGCTTGCAGCTAACAAAAATAAAGAGATGGGTGGCATGTGTAGGTCATGTCTTGATTATAATCTAATAGTCAACATAGCTTGGAAGTAACCTTAAGACAAAGAAGTGGTGCTTAGTATATGGGGGAGAGGTCACAAGAATGATGGGGATATTCATGTCCAATGACATGGGGTTATAGGAAAATCAATTCATACTAAGGCCTTTGTTCCATATTTTATGGAACAAAGGTCTATTTTCCTCAGTAAAACAGGCATTTGCTCCATATTTTTGGGGTACTTTCACTGAGAAGCTTACAAAGACATCCTATGCATATATCACAATTTTCATATAGTACCCATAGTTTTTCCACCGTCCGTTGGCTGCAGGAAAATTTCTGTGTTACTTTATGCTGACGATATGGTTCTTCTTTCCTTAACTCCTCTTGGTCTTCGGAGGTTATTAAGTAGTTTACAAATTTACTGTACTAATGAAAACCTAAAAGTAAACTATGATAAAACAAATATTCTAGTTTTTGGAAAGAGATACAAGAGCCACCGTTGGCGGATGGCAGATACTCAGCTCACACAGTCCCGAACATACAAATACTTGGGAATTTTATTTTCAGATACTCTATCCTGGAAACTGCATATATATCATATTAAAACTATGGTGGCATAAACAATAGGAGCTATACTAAAATTCTACCGTACGTCAGGAGGCAATTTGATCTCACCAATTTTGAAAATTTATAAAGCTAAAGTGATTCCTCAATTACTTTATGGCGTAACGGTCTGGGGATGGGATAGGAATATTATAAAGATCTTAGAATCTTCTCAAAATGACTTCCTTAGACGCATTCTGGTACTTCCAAAAGGTACTTCAGCAGCAATGTTGCGTTCGGAGACTGGTTTTCCCCCATTATCTGCCCGCATTCATTATGCTTTTTTGAAGTTTTTGAGATCGTTCGATTCTCTCCCTGATGGAAAACTTTTAAATGCATGTTTTGCACAACCTTTGGCCTATAAATTGTGGCTTAGTAATCTAGAGGATTTGTTACATATCTATCATATTTTTCCTCGAGAATTTAACTTGATCTCAAATTTCACTCGTCTCCAAGAAGTCATTTTTCATCACTCTCACAATGTAGATAGACTATCACTCATGAACTCAAAGGCTGCCCCATGGTTTTGGAGATTTAAGTCAGACTCTGAATGCTCTCTTTATCTTTTATCATCCCTCCCGTTAGCCTTAAGACATGCCTTTACAGCTCTACGTTTTTTCTCGCTGCCCAATGCAGCTAGAGAAGGCTGGCTCTCTGATACTTCCAATGATCAAAAGTTTTGCATCTGTGGCACTTCTGAGCCAGAAGATCTTCCTCACATTCTATTTTCCTGCCCCATCTATAATGGTCCCCGAGCTAGATTTCTTAGGTCTGTGCAGTACAATGATAGGTCGATCTCAATTGAGGGAAATATAATTATCTTAATGTCCGATCTTGATCCTGAGATCACGTATAATGTCTCACTGTTTACTATAGCTGCCAGAAATTTAAGGGCTAATTTTAAAAGTACGCTTTCATTGGATATTGCTCATAATGGAGCAAATTCATAATTGAATTTTAACTTTTCTATTTTAAGATTTGTGTCTTGTTATTAAATTTATTCTGATTGTATCTTATCCCATTCTTTGCTCGGTTTTGCAAGTTTTTACAAATGTTGTACTGATTTCACTGTTATGTGACTTTTTTGTTTTCGTTATCTGTTGGCCTTTGGCCCTGGAAATAAACTTATACTTATACTTATATAGTACCCATAGCATGGAGCCAAAAAACAACACAAAGGTAATTAATAATTTATTGTTGGCATGTAAAGGAGGTGGGAAAGAACCTTGTAAAAGGAGAAAGGGGGGAATAAATGGAGAAGAGAAAAAGAGAAAGGTGGGTGTGAAGTGGAAAATTCCACCTTTGAGGGTCATTGGTATTAGTATGTAGATAAGGTGGAAGGGGACGGATGTTGCGACAGGACAGGGCAGACAAAAAATGAGTATGTGCGTTCTTACTTCCCTGTAATGGAGAATTACCTGGCGAATCACGGAGCCAGGTGGAAGCGGAAAACAGGTAAAGCCCCTTATTGGGTACATTGGGACACATGACTGTACCTTGTATAAATCTATAAAAGACCCTTGGTGTGGGCAACAAGGAGTCTCCCACCATAGCACATGCTAGCAGGGACTCCTTACAATTGTAAGTATAATAAACAGGTGTTCGCTTCAGACTGTCTCTGCGTCGTTTCCTGGACAAGAACTCCATTTAGGAGAAAATTCCACAATAAGTGAGTGAGAACAATTTAAAACACTAAGCTCCACTTGTGTTAACTGAAGACAAGGCTTTGGAGTATAATTCTCTGGTTGACAGACTGCCTGTTCCTTTGGTCTTGGTCTGACTGGAAAAGGTTCAAGACTCACTTCCCCTGAAGATCAGAGGACTAGAGGACTTGCTTGAAGGTGTTGAGTTAGGTCAAAATAAGCTGTCACTGATTGGTAATTATATCCTTTGCTGTGGGGTCTTGTATTGCATTGTGTTGGGCATATGGATTTAGTGTAGCCTTGTGGGCCAATGCATTATAATCAATAAAAGTCAGCTGTATGATTTCACCTTTTGTGGTTTGGATTTCTATTCCTGATTATATGTTTTGGTAACTTTGGTGACCCTTTCCACTGAACTATGTCAGTGCTTTCACATATCTCCCCTCACCCTACACACAAGCAAATCAAGCAGCCATGAAATACACAAATAACCTCTAGAGTCACTTCTGGCAAAGCCTCCCATAGTGAGGCTCAAATGAGAGAATATCTCTGATTCCACCACCACTAATCTTAGCCAGTTTCAGACTGTATGTGACATTCCCCAGCCAATTCATTGCCCATGAACAATGGTATTTATTTATTTGATTTATGAGGAACTGAAGGTAGAGCCTGAACTGATTTTAGCCTTCTATTTTAATTTTACCTCTTTAGTCCCTTCAGTACCACTCCTCTCTATATATGTGTGTACAGTAGGGCCCCACTCATATGGTGGGTTACATTCCAGACCCCCGCCAAAAAGGAAAAATCACTGAAAAGCAGAACTCCATCAATAAAATGGCGCCCAACATGCATGTCATGTTGAAAAACGCCATAAAAGCAGTACAAGCGCAGTATGAGTGGGGCCTTACTCTAATTGAAAACAGCTGCATTAGCAGAATGCCAAAAAGTGGGCGGCGGAAAGGTGGGGCCCTACTGTATATGTGTGTGTGTGTGTGTGTGTGTATATATATAAATAAAACAATTTTATTATGTGTGTGTTCAATTTTATGGTAAGCCACCCTGAGTGCCCTGTTATAGGGTAGAAGGGCAGGATAGAAATATTTTAAATAAATAAAATAAATAAAATACAATAAAACCATAAATCAATAAAACCAGCCCAGCAGTGGTACAGCAATAAAATCTAGCCATAAAATTCAACACAGACAGATATGACTCTCTCAATTATTCTGTAAATAAATACCCATTTTTTAAATGTAAAGTGAATTTCAGCAATCAAGGACAATTTTCATTCAAGAGTAAGTGCTTAATTGAAAGTGCTGGTTTTGACCCGGATGTGTTTGTCATCTTTTTTTTTTTATAATAATTTTTATTATTCAAATTTTCATAAAGGAAACACAACAAAATCAAACAACAAAAACAATACAACAAAAATAAAAAGAAAAACTTGACTTCCGATTTGTCACAGATCAGCTATAAGTATATAATATATATCAAACCTGTCCCCTAAAACATATGAAATTCACTTTTTTCCATAGTCTATCTTAATTAATCGTCAAATCCCATTATCATCATTTCATTTTTTTCTTTCAACAAAAAGTCCAAAAGAGGCTTCCATTCCTTAAGAAATGTATCTGTCATTTTTTCTCTGAGAAGGCATGTCAATTTGTCCATCTCTACTAAGTCCATTAATTTCAATAGCCATTCTTCCATTGTTGGTATTGATTCCATTTTCCACTTTTGTGCATATAATAATCTTGCTGCCGTAATCATATATAATATTATTCTTCCATATTTCTTTTCCTTTTGTTTATCCATAAAACCCAATAAAAAAAATTCTGGCTTTGACTGAATATTTATCTTTAAGATTTTTTGCATCATCCTACCTATCTGTGCCCAAAATGATTTTGCCTGTTTACACGACCACCACATATGATAAAAAGATCCTTCTTGCTGTTTACATTTCCAACATACATTAGAAACATTACTATACATTTTTGACAACTTATCTGGAGTCATGTACCAACGATACATCATTTTATAATAATTTTCTTTAAGATTATAACATAATGTAAATTTCAAACCTTTTTTCCACATATTTTCCCATTGATCCATTTGTATGTTATAACCAAAAATTTTTGCCCACTTGACCATACACTCTTTTACTTGTTCTTCTTCCATGTCCATTTTCAATAAAAATTTATACATTTTTGCAATTATACATTCATCATTTGTACACAAACCTATTTCAAAATCAGATTTATTTATTTCAAACCCATACATTTTCTTATCCATTTTGTATCTTTCTAACAATTGTAAATAGGCAAACCATTGAGAACTATATTCTTCCTTTATTAGTTGTTCTCTCTCTTTCATTATATATTCTCCCTGCACATTTTCTAATAGTTCTTGGTAAGTTAACCATTTCTCTTTTCCAGCCATTTCTCTTCTATAAAATGCTTCTTGACTTGAAACACATAGTGGTATTTCCGGAAAAAAACCTTGTTTTGTATTTATTCCATATTTTCAACAAAGGACGTCTTATAAAATGATTATTAAAATCCACATTAACTTTTACTTTATCATACCATAGATATCCATGCCATCCCCACTTCAGGTTGTGACCCTCCAAATCCAATAATCTTTTATTCCTCAATACAATCCATTCCTTTATCCAGACTAAGCAACAAGCAGCAAAATAAAGTCTCAAATTTGGTAATCCCAGTCCTCCTCTTTCTTTGGCGTCTTGTAATAATTTAAATTTAACTCTTGGTTTTTTCCCCTGCCAAACAAATTTAGAAATATCTTTTTGCCATTGTTTAAAAGGTAAATCACAGGATATTACAGGTATTGTTTGAAATAGAAACATCATTCTCGGCAATACATTCATTTTTATTACAGATATTCTACCCATTAATGACAACTGTAATTTATCCCATTTTAACAAATCTTTCTTAATCTCTATCCATAATTTTTCATAATTATTATGAAACAACTTTGAATTTTTATTTATCATAATAATACCTAAATATTTCACCTTTTCTTCTATTTTAAAATCTGTCTTCTCCATTAACTCTTTTTGGTCCGTTAAAGATAAATTTTTCACCAACATCTTTGTTTTTTGATTGTTGATCTTAAATCCTGCTAATGGTCCAAATTCTTTTAGTTTATCCATCAATATATTAATTCCTTCCAAGGGATTTTCTAATACAATTATCAAATCGTCAGCAAATGCTCTCAGTTTATATTCCTCTTTTCTTATCTTTACTCCCGAAATCCTTTTGTCTTGCCTTATGTCTCTAAGCAGCACTTCTAGAACCAAAATGAATAAAAGAGGGGACAGTGGACATCCCTGTCTGGTACCCTTTTGTATTTCACATGAGTCTGTTAAATCCCCATTGACAATTATCTGTGCCTTCTGTGATGTATAAATCGATCTGATCCATTTTATAAAATTATCTCCAAAATCCATTTGCTCTAGAACCTTAAACATAAATTTCCAATTCAAATTATCAAATGCTTTCTCAGCATCCAAGAAAATCAAAGCTGCTTGTATGTCGTTTCGTTGTTCTAGATATTCCAACACATTCAAAACATTCCTGACATGATCACGTAGTTGTCTTTTAGGTAAAAACCCCGCTTGATCTTCCTGAATAAATTGTTGCAATATTATTTTCATTCTTTCTGCCAAAATCATTGTAAAAATTTTATAGTCATTATTCAATAAAGATATTGGCCGATAATTTTTTGTTTTAGTTAAGTCCTGCTCCTCTTTCAGTATTAATGTTATATTAGCATTTTTCCAACTATCCGGTATCTTCCCCTCTTGCAAAATTGAATTCATTGTACATTGTAAAGGTGACAAGAGTTCCTCCTCCAAACATTTGTAATACGCTGCCGATAATCCATCCGGTCCTGGTGCCTTTCCTAGTTTAATTTTACTTATTGCATCGGATATTTCTCTTAATGTAATAGGACCATTAATAGCTTGTCTCTGAAAATCTGTGATTTTAGGCAAATTCTGTTTAGATATATACTCTTCTATTTTTTCAGAAGGAATTTCCTGATATTTGTACAACATTGAATAATATTGATGAAAAGCTTTTTGGATTTTTACATTGTCTGTCAACATCTCTTCTCCTTCTTGTATCTTTAAAATGAGATTTTTTTGTCATTCTTTTCTTAATTTATATGCTAACCATTTCCCCGGTTTATTTGCAAATTCAAAAGTCCTTTGTTTAGCAAAATTTAATTTCCTTTCAATTTCTCTAACTGTCAACATTGACACTTGTTTCTGTAACATTTTAATTTGATTTATAATGAAAACTTTAGTTGGATTCTTTTTCAATTCTTCCTCTTTTTGTTTTATTTCTTCCAAAATTAATTGCATTTTCTGTTGTTTCTTCTTTTTTAGTTCAGAATTGCATTTAATAAAATATCCCCTCATAAATGCTTTACTTGTATCCCAAACAATATTTTCATCTGTTCCTTTGTATAAATTATGTTCAAAAAAGTCTTTTAATTTCTTCTTACATTCTTGCACTACTTTATCATTCTGTAATAAAGATTCATTTAGTCTCCATCTAAATCCAAGATTTTTTTTAAAAAAGTCAATATCACAGGGTTATGATCCGAAAAAGTTTTTGGTAATACATCCATCTTGGAAATGTCTTTCACTAAATTTTTAGACATCCAAATCATATCAATCCTCGAAAATGTTTTATGTCTTTCTGAAAAGTAAGTAAATTCCTTTGCATTGTCATTTATATATCTCCAAGCATCCACCAATTCTAAATTTTCCATCAATTCGAAGCAGATCTTTGGCAATTTGCCCTGTGTCTCTTTAATATTTTTCTCAGAAAGTCTATCCATTTTTGGTGAAATTACCCCATTCCAATCACCCATGACACACCAATGATCATATGCAAACTCTGATAATTTTTCCATAAGTCCTGTATAAAACCTTGTTTTATCTTCATTGGGGGCATAAATGCCCTCTATCAAAATTTTTGTACCCTGTATGGTGATTTCAACTCCCACAAATCTGCCACTATCATCCAATAATATCAATTTAGGAGACAGTTGTGAGTTAATATAAAGAACAACACCATTTCTTTTTTTAGATCCTGCCGAAATAAATTCTTCACCCAAATTTTTACAAATCAAATATTTAGAATCTTTCTTCTTAATATGAGTTTCTTGTAAACAAATTATATCCAATTTTAATTTTTTCAAATAATGAAATACTTTCTTTCTCTTCTGCGACGTATTAGCTCCATTTATATTCCAAGTTAGATATTTGTAATCCATTTTTAGGCAAGTATTTTAGAAGAGTCTGTACCTGTTGCTCCCTTTAATTCATCGTCATCCTTTTCTTCCTCTACCTGTTTCTGTTGACTTTGTTTCCCAGGAATTATATCCATGTCTTTAAGTTTGTCTTCTTCCATGTCTTTTGAAGGTTTTCTCAAGAAATCCCTTGCTTTTTGAACAGTATTCAATCGATACTTCTGTTGTCTACATGTAAAAATCACTCCCTCAGGAACATCCCATCTAAATTGAATTTTACATTGTTTGAGTTCTTCTGTGAAGAAAGCGTATTCTTTTCTCTTGCGTAGAAGTCTAATAGGAATTTCCTTCATCACCAATATTTCTTTACCGTCAATTTTGAAGACATTGTTAAAATGATGTTGCAAAACCATATCTCTGGTCCTCTTTTTTAAAAAGTAAACAAGCACATCTCTTGGGATTTTTTTCAATGTTGCGTATCTGGAATTAATTCTATAAATTTTATCAATTTCAAGTTCCAGCCGATCTTCATCCCAGTCCAAGAATTTTACCAAGGCATTAACAATTTTCTCTCTGATATCTTCACCTGTTTCCTCAGGAATTGCACGGAATCTCAAGCAATATTCTTTGTCTCTGAGTTCCATAACAGCAATATAGTCCAAATTTTTTTCCAATTCTATATTTAAAATATCTGTTCTATTCTCTAAGGTTTGCACCTTGTCTTTAACATTTTTTACATCCTGTGTTAGTTGCCCAATTGTGACTTTAATCTGATCCACTTCTGTTGTAATATGATCTTTTAAATCTCTAAAATCCTTTTTCATATTGCGAAATTCACCTTTAAATTCTTGTCTGTCCTGTTTCATCTCGTGTTTCATCTCTTGTTTAAGATCATTAATCCCCTCCATAATTTTCTGGAACATATCTAACCCTTCCTGTGTATCAGTTGAACCTCTTCGCTCTAAAACTTTGGCTGCTTTCCTGGTTGTCATTCTTGAAAAAACCTTTTCTATTATCTAGTCAATGTTCCCAAACTTAGAGGCAAACTGTTTCTTTTTTCCCCCAACAACAAAAGAGTTAATATACCAGGCCTGTTAATATGATCTAACCAGCACAGTTCTTATCTCCAGCATGTTCAGGAATGTAAAACAAATCCAGCTCTCAGCATCCAGCAGTTAGTAACATACACGAACAGCATATTCGTTCAAAAAAAATAATCCAAAAAAAAATAGTCTCAGATATATTTCCTTCAAATAATCAAATCATCTTATCTAATAAGTTGCCTCTTATCCGTTGTAATCTTTGTAATTCCAAATTTAAGCCAGCTTTTTGTCATAAAAAAATAAAACAAGTTCTTTAAGTTGCTCCCTTCTTCCTTAACTTTATATAAAAGGAAAAGTGTGACTCACCCAGATTTCTGAGTTGCTGATTCGTAAACAAGTCTCTTTTACAGTAGTAATTTAAGCCAAATGATAAGATATAGACAGAAGGAGGCTAGCTCGTTAAAAACATTTTTTTTGAAAGAGAAAAAAAGTCTCGCTTATTTTCAGCACAGCTTGTTGTAAATCTGGACTCCGTCTTCCGCTGTTAGATATGCCTTCTTATCTCAGGGGATTCCTGATCAAATCCAGCTATCTACAGCTCAACGAAGTTAATGTGGATAATCTCTTTGGTTCTCTTTTATCTGGGAGAACATTTACGCCAGTCAGAGATTCCTCTTGACTGACTTTTGACTGAAAAAAGCTTCCTCTGAGGCAGAGCTCCCTCAGAGACAACCATCAGCCAGCACTCCTTCCGGGAAGTGACGGATGTGTTTGTCATCTGATGCCCTTCTTTGTGTACCCCCTCCACTGCAAGCTAGGAGGATGGCAACGCAAGAACTGCCCTTTTCAGTGGTGGCCTCGCGCTGTAGATTGCTGTCCCCAGGGAGGCACACATGGCGCCTTCTCTATCCATCTTTGCACCAGGCAAAGTCCTTCCTTTTCACTTAGACCTTTGATATGCTGTCTTTTCATTTGGGTTTTAAATTTTATTATAAATATAAGTATATTGTATGTGTTTTAAATGTGTTGTAAGTCACCTAGAGACCACTAGATATGCGACAACTAATAACTTTAATAAATAAACAAACAATGGGCTAAAGTAATTGACTTCTGAGCCTGTGCTAACAGCACTAATAACTTTGGACTCCTAGTCTGATTAATGCTGATTGTACAGCGATAAAATAAGCCTGTACTACATCTTGATATATCCAGTCCAAGTGATCCTAGGACATGTTACACCATTTGACAATAACAAATACAACAAATAACAATAAAATCTTAAATACTATGAATCTTGGTTGAGGAATAGTGGTTATTTCAAACCCAGAGAGGATGGAATCATACCATCCCATTTCTCTCCTCAACCAGTATCAGAGGTTATTTACAGCACTTCTTGCTGCATGCTTTAATAGATGTGTGGCATCATTTATCCATCTGGACCAGGCTGGATTTGTACCAGGCCGACAGATTTCAGATTCTATCTGCAGACTACTTAATGTGATTAGACATTAGACTAGATGTGGTCATAATCCTTTAGCTCTGATAACAGTTGACACCTTCAAGGCATTAGATTGCCTTGAATGGTTATACCTTTTAAAACTTCTGGAGCGCTATCAGATTGGAAACAGGGTTTTAGGAGCGATTACTAAACTATATACTCCCATTGAAACAGTGGTACAGCTACACAATATCAATTCCACTACCCTCTTTTCTGCGGGATGCAGCAAGGCTATCCACTATCTCCCCTTCCTTTTATTTTAGCACTGGAACCTTTAGCTGTATTACTGCACTCTAACTCATTAGTTAAAGGATATGTAATGGGGGTGTCTTCTCAACTTTTGAGTTTGTTTGCTGATGATATAGTGATTATGCTCAGTAATCCACTCCAGGGTATGCCAGAAGTGATTCAGACATTGGAACAATTTGGCCAAGTATCGGGGTTAGGAATAAACTACGATAAATCAGAATCATTATTTTTCAATTTTGGTTCCCTTGTTCAGTTGTCTTTCCAGTGGTCAACAGGAATTAAAGTGTGTTGAACAAGTATTAAGTATTTGAGTATAGAGATCCCTAGAAAGATAGACAAACTTTTAAAATTGAATTATATACCAATTGTTAGGAAAGTTTCCCTTGATTTAAGGCAATGGAGTATGTTAAATTTCAGTTTTGAGTAGAGCAGCAGGATTAAAAATTGTGGTTCTTCCAAAATATTGGTTTGTTTCCGGTTCTTCTAATCCCTGTTCCCATTAAGACACTACATGTGTAGCAATGTCTTTTTAATTGTTTTATTTTGCTAACTAGGAAATCGAGGCTATCTTCTACCTTTTATATACTAAGTTAGGTGGATGGAGTTTTCCACGTTTGACATTGTATTTTGCAGCATTTCAAATATGCCAAATTATTCCAGTGCTGCTTTTGGATCAAGCTAAGTTGTGGGTAAACATGGAGGCAGGGGAATTGCTCCCTCTCCCATTAAATGTGTTGATTCTCACACCAACTTTGCATACTTTGTGGCACCACCTAGGTAATCCTTATACAAGATGTTCTGTAGAAATCTGGAGCGAGTGGCAGAGTGAGTTTATATTGCAACCATCCCAGTTAACCCCACTGCCTTTTCTTCCTGTGTTTCAAGCAACTGGCAAGGTAGCTCTTTCAACATTGTTGGATCAAGTGGGCCTTTCTCATATGTGTGATTTTTACCACCATAATGTTCCTCTGACAGAATCACAATTGGCAGCTCATTTAAGGGGTCTCAATCTCGATTGGCTGCAAATTAGACAAATAAGCAGAATTATTGTACAACTAGAGGTGAAAGCCTGAGCATTAGAGAATTTAAACCAATTGAGAAACTTGTTCTAGGATCCTAACATAGCTATAAGGGCTTGGCATCTAAGCTCTATTTTCCATTACTTAATGTACAATTTTCAGCTATGGGAACCCTTTGAACAGCATGGAAATTGGACTGCAGCTTAGATATTGATCTATCCCATTGGAATAAAATCTAGTCAACCCACGCCTTCCTTTCTGTCTCTGCCAACATTCAAGACAATTCCTTAAAAAGAGTTCACTAGTGGTATTTAACCTCAGTTCTATTGTTACACATGTTTCAATCAGGATCTTCTCTCTGTTGGTGGGCATGTGGGGAAAGAGCACTTATTTTCACATGATGTGGGAATGCAGATATATGCAGGAGTTCTGGGATTTAGTTGTCAAAGAGACTAGCCTAATTATAGACCAATAATAATAATAATAATAAATTTTATTTTTCAGCCGCCTATCTGTCCGGGTTAGGGACACTCTAGGCGACAAACAACAAGAATAAAAACAATACATATACATCAACATAATCAAATTTTAAGCTAAAGAAACCATCCGTTAATTCAGTTATAACATAAAATTAATCTGTCCCAATCTTGTAGGCCTGCCTGAACAGCCAGGTCTTCAAGGCTCGGCGATAGCTGGACAGGGAGGGAGCATGTCTGAGATCGAAAGGGAGAGAGTTCCAGAGGGTGGGGGCCACAGCAGAGAATGCCCTCTCTCTGGTCCGTACCAGCCTAGCTGTTCTCACCGGTGGGACCGAGAGAAGGTCTTGTGAGGCTGATCTCGTCAGGCGGCACAATCAGTGATTCTGGAGGCGTTCCTTCAGATATACTGGGCCGAAACCGTATAGGGTTTTAAAGGTCCAAGAATTCGTTTAGATCCCAGACCATGCTTGTTATATTTATTGATCAAAATTATGGTTTGCCTTATAAAACATTAATAATTTATTTGTTGACTGTGGCACACCTAGTAATGGTGCCTCAACATAACAAATTGTTAATTGGTTTAGAAAAGCATTTTTATAGCTATTTCAGAGAAATTGATGCACCAGCTGCAGATGGTTAGAGGGGGTGCAAATTCAATGGCCTTTGTGGCAACTTGGTAGCCTTTTGTGTCATATATAGCTTAACAGACACATGGATGTGTTATCCCAACAAAATACAAATTTATTTGGTGTTCCTGATGTTTTGTAAGGATGTTTGTTAAACTGATAAGTAAAATATTTTAACTCCTATTCCATCTGATGTATTTTTTGTTGAAATTGGTTATGCTGCAATTATGTACTCTTCCAACCTCCTCTTATCTATTGTACCAAATTGTGATCTGTTTGATTTCTTCCTTTTGTTATTTGTGTGTTTTGTATATAGTATTGTGTGTGGTATCGTCTGATAAAGAAATTGGGAAAAAACTATATAAAATCCACAAATATTACAACTGGTATCAGTGGCCCAATACATCAGAGCCCTACAAATTGCAAATGAAGTAAGAATTTCAGGGCAGTGTAGCTTGACTTATAATGTAATCAAGTATTGCAAGCTGAGAAAATTTGTTTTCCAATCCCATTGTAACATATAGTGTTAAAGGGTTGGGGGGTTAGGATGAATTATGTCTGTGAGTCCCCTCCAAGCATGTAATCTTGTACATGCAAGTTGGGATCTACAGTGGAAGAAACCTGTTCTACTGGTCAAACAAGTTCCTTTCATAAGTTAATAGTTCTGGCCAAGTCAGTCTGTGAGTTAATGGGCTTGATGAGTGGCTAATCTACACACCAAAGGATGTGTTCCAGAGCAATCCTGTTGCTATAACAACTCTGGCAGGAGAGTGATCCCCCCCAAAAAATCCTGGGGCTAGGGGTGGTCTGTGTGACTTAGTCTGATGTAGGACTGAGAGCTGGAAAGACACAGAAATTCTTGCTCTGTGTGCTAAACCACAAGCTGTGGCTTTGTGGACTCCCCTAGAAACCTATTGCATAAACAAGATCTGTTGGAGTGTTAATGCTGTGAGCTCCTGCATCTTATGCTCAAGTTGTATGTATGTGTAAATAAAACTATATATCCTAAAGACACCACAGTCTCCGCTGACCGTCATTCCAAGGAAACCTAACCCTGGGTAAGTGCAGGACCCTGGAAGTCTCTCACCATTTAGAGATCAGGGCACATGCAACACTGATATTAGAAGTGGAATTGAGTTTCCTGGAGGAAGAATTGGGAGCAAGGTGTGTCTGAGTCAAGATGGAGGAAGGAATAGCAACACTACTGGATCAGATGAAATTGTTGCACCAGGAGAACCAGCAGTGAGCAGAACAACTTAATAAATCAATCCACGAGCACTGCCAATGAATGGAAGAGTTTTTTAAAAGCACATTTAAAGAGAAAAAGGGAACCCCATGTGAGGAGGTAAAAGCCCTACCTGATCAGCCACTACAGGGGATTGAGAGTGACCCAGAGCCTCAGCTGCAGAGTGTTCAGACGGGGGTGACTAAAGACATCCAGGGAGTGGAGGAAGAAGTGGCTGACTCTTGAGGAGCCTGCCAGTGGGGAAGATGCCAGAAAGATAGAGGTGGAGCCCCAAGAATTGGAGGAGGACAAGCTGGAAAAGGAAGAACACACTTTGAAGAAAAGTGAAGCACAGGGTAGAGATGAGCTGCTGCTGAGGGATTTCTTCACTCCATATGTGCCATCTATAGAAGAAAAAAGTATAGGAGAGACTGGAGGCGAGTGTGCATGTGAGGGAGGGCCCACCAGCACCTGGAGAAATGGGTGAGAGGGACATTGCCCCTTATTTTTTCGCAGTATGGACATGCAGTCACTGAGAAAAGCACTCCCTTCGGAATTTCTATTTGTCATCCAGCTGTGAATTGCTAATTTAGCAAAAGGAGGTTGACAATCTGACCCTTCAATAGGTGTTCCCTAAAACTTACACATTTTGTTTCTTTTTCTCCTTACCTTTACCTGAACCCTTTTAAAAATGTAACTGAGTCTGACTACAGCTAGACGTTTCCTTTTCCACATCCCCATTAGTGAGCATTGTGAGTGAAAATTAATGACCCTTCTCCTTGCTTCTAGGGTTACCTACCAGCTTTGTGTTTGGCTCAAGTCTAATGCGGTCTGATGTACAATAATAAAGCAGGTGAAGCATTTCCCGTGCGTTTCTCTCCATGCCAAGAGAAAGCCTCAGTGGCTTCATTTCTGCATGTCAAGCTGCTGTTAAAAGCACAGGAGCAGAGTCAGTAAGCTGCTAGCTCTGCTCACGCTATGATTGATCCTTATGACACAATTCCAGGTATTTTTCTATATGCATGTTTTTTATGAAATAGTCCCATAGATAGCAATAGTTTGAGAGCCATAGATTCAGTCCTTGTCTATTCTGCAGGAAAAAGATCCCCTCTTTTCATTCTAGGACAGCCTTCCTCAATCTGGTGTCCTCCAGATGTTGCTGGACTAGAGCTCCCATCATCTCTAACTAGTGGCCATGCTGGCTGGGGCTGATGGGAGGCATAGTCCAACAACATTGAGAGAGCCAAATGTTGGAAAAGACTGCTCTAGGAAGTGGAAATCCTCACTGCTGGCATTCAAAATGTTTTGAATGAAATACACAAGACTGACATATTCAAGGTTCTCGGTAAAAAGGCATAAATGAAGTTCAAATATTTTTCAAACCCAGGTTCTTTCTGATATTTAAATCATGGGATTGGTAGAGTCAGGCTTTGTAAATAAATAAGGCAAACTTGTATCACACACACACACACACACACACACATCATTTTCACAAGCAGGAATGTTAGAAAATGTGCCTAACTGGCTTATTCAGTTGGTAGTTCATGGAAAAATGATATGTAGATGGTTAGCAGTCAGTGCCAGGATCAACATTCTTTCTTTTCCTAGAAGCTGGAGATTTAAAGATTTTCCCATCAAATGGATTTATGCAATGATTTATATATCCTGCAAAACTTGGCTTGACCTGTATTATTCCTTCCCCCACCCTTGGAAAATTTATTTATTTATTTTTTAAAAGAATCCCCTCCCCCCATCTGTCATACAAACAGAAAAGCCAGGCACACTTCATGAAATATATAGAATTCCTTTGCTGACGTTTCTTCTTTCTTTGGTTTGCTGAATATTTCATTAACATCATTAGCCATTATTTCATCATGCTATTTAATGAAAAGCCAGCCAAATGTTGTCCAACAGGCCCTTTAGCAGATACAAATTACCTCTGAAAAAAGCAGAAATAACATATTACCTCTGCAATATATTCAGGCAACATAAATTTAAGGGGAGGAGGTATTTGTTGGAGAAAAACAGCTGGTGAACAAATGAAGCTACTTTATATTGACTGAGACCACTGGTCTATCTAGCTCAGGGGTGGGGAACAGCGTTGTAGCCAGCCGTCCTTGTTAGGTGGAGCAGCCACATTTCTAGGTGTGGCATTGGAGGATGAGGTGCATAGCGCCAGTCAATTTCTGCCCCTCACTGGTAGAGAAAATGTGAGGGCCAGGCCAGGGGAAGGGAAAGGCAGTGACCTGCCCCCTCATTCCTCCTCCATCCACAGAGCGTGTTAGTATACATGAATGAACTTTAATCTGTTGAACTAACCCACCTTTTTTTTTTTAGTTGTCATTCTTTAAATGTCTGTCATGCCACAAATTAAAAAGACAATTTCCCCCCAAAATCCAGGGGAGTAGCATTGCTCTGAGAGGGTGGTGCCCCCCATTCCCCCCTGGGCTACAGGCCAGGTAGAGAACCTATGGCCTTCCAGATGTCCTCCTTCCATCAGACCCAGCCAGCAAGGATGATGGGAGTTGTAGTCCAGCAACATCTGGAGGGCCATAAGGTTCTCCACCCCCATTCTAGCCCATTACTCTCTGTGGCTGACAGCCACTCTTGACATAGCAGACAGCATGGCAGGACTGTGCTGTTCATCTGACCTCCTGCCTACTGAATTGCTACTGCAGACTGGGACAGGGAGGGGCAATAGCAACATTGGCATGGTGCAAATACCTTGGCACAGTAAATCAAATCCTGGCACCCCACTGACCTCATTGCTGCCTTCCCCTCTCCACCCTGGCATGCAGCAGCAACTCAGTTGGAGGGAGGTTAGGGGAAGCAGTGCAGCCCCTCCATGCTGTCCGCTGCTGCTTGAGGGAGATCAGGTAACCAGTGTAGCTCTGCCATGCTGCCCGCTGCTGCTTGATGGCATGTAGTTGAGGTCTTCCACAGCCTTGCCACCCAAGAGCCTTTTCAACACAGATATTGTGAACTAGGACATTCTGCAAGTAAAGCATGTGTTCTATCACTGAAGTATGATTCCTTCCTGTTGAGGGGGGTCCTTTTTCCTGCCTGGTAATTCTCCCCCAGAAATATTTCCTCATATAGTTTTTCTCTACAGCCAGGCTTATGCTGTCCTCAGAACCCAGTGTTAGGCAAAAAATTAAACAAACTCACCAGGGGACATTTGTACTGGATAATTGCAGGGTCAGGGAAGGGTTAACCACATCTTGCACCTACTGATTCTGACCTAAAATACCTACACCCCACATTAGTGCTATGAGCCAAGAGGAGTCGTGAATCCGTTTGCCTTGTAATATGTCTTTAATGCCTTAACTCATAAATGAAAATATGTTCATGCCACCAGAATTACTCAAGTTGCAGGTTAGAAGAAAAATGCACCCTTATGTCCTACTATTTAAATCTCAGGCTATGTACAGAAGGCAGATATCCTGCTGAGGTGTTATGGGCACAGCTCTAGTCAGAGTACCCTTTCTCCATAAACACTCCCTGCAGAAAAGTAACCATTAGAATTGCATGCCCTTTGCTAATCCTAGAAGAGTATTTCTCAGGTGGGGACATCAGCAAGGGGTGGGCACTGCCTGGGCCTACGTTGGGGGGGAGGGGGAACACCTCATCTAACATGAAGTGAGTTGAGGCAGATGCCTCAGGTAGCAGATTGGGGGCACTATTAAGGGTGGCAAAGTGGGAGCCAGGTAGAGGTGAACTGGGGTAGTTCTTCAGCACATGTTCCCTTTGGATGCTCTTGTATACAAGCTCCACTGAAATGAATAGTGGTGGTACAAGAGCAAGGAAAATTGTGCCCCATGTTAGTGGAAAGGAATGTCATTTGCATTTGCATTTTTCACCCTTGTGCTTTGTCGTTGTCAAGACTGGGCCTACCATTAGGCAGTGTGAAGTGGCCACATCAGGTGGTGGATGCTGGGTGGGTGAGGTTGGGGAGCAGCAGCCTGGTGAGCACAGTGGGAAGATATTGGAAGACAGAGCTATGTGTGTCACATGGCCTGCCCTGTGCACTAGTCTGCTGCCCTCAGGTGCACTGGATGAAGCAGTCCCATTGTTAGTCTTCAAGTAAGTTAAGTCTTCTGTACAGGGAACTGGAGGGGTGCCATCTTGTCCTTTGCCTCAGGCAGCAAGCTGTCTTAGGCTGACCTTGACTGTGCTTGTTGGAATCACTGACATCTCTCTCCCACTTTTGGTTTCTGTTCTGACAGAAAAGCGTGTGATACTTTTTAATTTTTTTTTTAACAAAATGAATAGATAGATCTCCTCACTAGCAAAGCACTTGGATGGCTTCAAAGACTGACAGAAAAGCACATTATAAATCATAAACGAAATTAAAGGACAAGATAGTGGAATATTTCAGAACATAAGAACATAAGAACATAAGAAGAGCCTGCTGGATCAGGCCAGTGGCCCATCTAGTCCAGCATCCTGTTCTCACAGTGGCCAACCAGGTGCCTGGGGGAAGCCCGCAGCAGGACCCGAGTGCAAGAGCACTCTCCCCTCCTGAGGCTTCCGGCAACTGGTTTTCAGAAGCATGCTGCCTCTGACTAGGGTGGCAGAGCACAGCCATCATGGCTAGTAGCCCATGGGCCAGAAACGCCCAAAGAGCATAAACAACCAACCAGCCATGTCAACAGACAATCTCCACCAAGTTTTTGTGGTAGAGGTTGTCACTGTATTTAACTATAGAGAGGCAGACTAGCTATGAAGTTTCTGTTTGTGTGACTACATTGTGATTTGGGAGTGCTTGTGGGAGTCTCCAGGGTGTGACTGAACCAACTCTATGTTCATTGATGCAATCTCAAAGTCCCATTAGAAGTTTAGGAAATGAGGAAGTACTATAACAGAGTCAGAGAGGGTCTGGAGCAGACCAGGTGGATTTCTTTTCCTGGTCAGCTGACAACCCTGTTTTGGAATGATGCTGCCTTATAACGGTGTTTGGAGGGAAGGGAGGACTGGCAGGCAGTCTGCGGTTGCCTCTGGTGCTGATGGGTGCCTCCTTTTCCACCCCATCCAGAAAAGTTACTTTTTATTGGCAAAACCCTAATAATTGTTTTGTTGTTCATTTGTTACCCACTATTTGGGCTTGAGTACTCTGTTTAAAGTTCCAGATACTGAAGAAAGAATAGAAGTGTCCTGCCTTAACAGGCACTGATTTATTGTTTTTGGTGACTACATAAGTAATGAAAATAAATATAAGCCCTTGATTCTCTAAGAGTAGTTGCCTTGTGGTAGTGGTTATTGTTCTTGCCCAGTTTCACTGAAATGCATGTTCTTTGCAGCAGGTGGTTCCAAATCTCATACCATAGCTCACATTCGGCAGAGGAAGACTGCACAACACATCCTGCATATCCTTTTCAGCACTTGCTAGGGCAAAGAGAGAAACAGAATGTTCCCAAACTGAAGAGTGCAGTACACAGTTTGGTTACTTTGTCACTTAGGAATTGTTGTTTCCCGTTAAAATCTTTTACATTACAGTTGGCTATGGGTGACCACAAACTGTGGGATTTCATTAACCTTCCTTAACAACACCAGTGCTGCTGTGCCCTCTGAAGTAATCTTGAAACCACAAGCATATTTGAGAACTGACCTAAATTATGGACGTTTTTGTCTCAACACAGGTCCTTTTTCTAATACAGATCTCTTCCCCCCTCTTTTTTAAAAATATGGCCCTTTTTATAGTCACCTCAGGAATATTCCTATGTGCCATACAAATGTTTGTGTTTAATGTGCTTTCCTTTGTTTTTAATATGAGTTTGCTAAACTCCCTAATGAATCACAGAGCAGCTGTTTATAGAAGGATTCATTAGAACCTCCATCCCAAGATGACTGCCACTGGCATTTCCCTTTTGGCATCCATCTATAAGAACTGCATTAAGGAAATTTTAATTTAATAATTGGTTCAATTAGCTTTCAAATTAGACTGGGGGAGTTCCCCCCCCTTTCCCTCAAAATAGAATGACACCTCTCCTGGCAGTTGGGCAAGCATGAAAAAGGAGCCAGCCTTCATTCAGGGTAAAGGCATGAATCCATTACAGGAATTCTGAAGTCACTGGAGCGATTTCTGTTCAAATCCTACCTCTTTTATGGCCTTGTTCTTTGGCCTTGGGCATGATGTCACTGTCTCTTAGCTTCAGCTCATCTATGGATTGGACTCTACATCACAGAGTGAACACAATAAAAAGTGCAAAGCACTTTGTAGATGACGGCCACAATCCTTTGCACACATATTGCCATTGGGCTCAGTAGGAAACTTTTGAATAAGCATGCATAGGGCTGTCTGCACAAATCCTATAAAAATGATCGAGCCTTCCACTTTTATGCATGCTGTGATAAAATGTGCTCCAGTTGTGTTTGGTGCAATTCTGCTTTACATATTTGCCTTAGCATACTTATTCCTATAAGCATGTTAAGGCAACATCTCTGTAAGATCTAGTGCATATATTTCTCCCATACAGATGCACACACACAGGGCCGGTTCTAGAGGGCGGCCAGGTGGGGCACTGGCTGAGGGCCCCTGGGTCTATAGGGGCCCCTGGGAGCCCCTGTGCTCCCCTTCTGCAATCCACGGGTGGATTGCTGCCGCTGTTAGCAGGGCAGGAGCTTCAGAGGCGCCCGCCATTCCCCTGCTTCACCTACCTTTCCGTCTGCTGTTTTTTGTGGCTGTGTGCACTGCGTGCACAGGTTTACCATCAATCAAGATGGTGGCTGAGGTTTCCCTAAGGGGCTGAACCCTCTGCTGCCATCTTGGTTGATGGCAGCAATGTGCGTGTGTAGAGCCTTTGGGGAGCCAGTGTGGCATAGTGGTTAGTGTGTTGGACTATGACCTGGGAGACCAGGGTTCGAATCCCCACACAGCCATGAAGCTCACTGGGTGACCTTGGGCAAGTCACTGCCTCTCAGCCTGAGAGGAAGGCAATCGTAAAACTAAATGCCGCTTACCGTGAAAATCCTATTGATAGGGTTGCCATAAGTCGGAATCGACTTGAAAGCAGTCCATTTTCCATTTGGGGAGAAACCCTGGATCTCTGGTTATTTTTCTGTGAGGCCATTTTGTTTATTTTAAATGGTAACTATTGATTGTTTTGTTCATTTGTATTGTTGTGACTGAGCTGCACTATTGGGGCCTTGTTTTCAGGTCTCAGCTGGGAGAGCCTTCATTGGGAGTCCTCTTCAAAGGAGGCCCAGGAGGCTCCAGTCTTGGACCTAGCCTGGGGTCAGGCAGGAGATGAGGAGCTAGGGTCCTGTGATGAGGTTGAGGAAGGGCCCTCTGCACCTAGAGCAAGTTTGGCCACTGACATTGAGACTGAACAGGTCCCTTCCCAAGTGCAAGGGAGAGGTGTCGCCTCAAACGCCAGCTGGAGACCTAGCCCATCTGGAGGAGTGCCTGACTGCAGACCTGGACTTCTAAGGAGTAAAGGACTCCTTGAGAATAAAGGTCTGGCTGAAGGGGATTAATATGAGTCAGCTGAGGTTTGGAGTGTGGTTCTAGCAGGTCCAGCATAAAAAGTCCCAATGCTGGCCTGCTGGAACACTGTCTATACACCAGCCTGTACAATGATCTTCTGACTCTGGACCTGCCTGGCAACCTGCTCTGCCCACTGACTGCTTGGATCTTGATCTTGGATTGCTCTGACCTTGCTTCTTGCCCCACCCCATTGTTGTTGTGGACTCTGATTGGGTTCTGACTTGCCCTGGATACTGCCTTGGTGTTGCCTTTGTCTGTGTTGTTGCTCGGAAGTCTCCTGTCTCCTTAGGAGCCTGGTGAGAGCAAGATGCTTGTATAGATGTTTTTGTGGGTCTGGGACATGCCCTTTTAAAATGAATGACTCAATCAAAGAACCAGGCAAAGAATAATTTTACCCAATGGGGACAATCTAGAGATGCTCATAAGGATGCTCATCTCAGTGGTCCCAGTGACAATGAAGAGCACTGCTAAGTGTTTCAATCCTTTGACTTGGGCTTTGGCACTGGCAGACTAATTGTATTCTTGACTAGACCTGTTGATGGGTTTTTCCAGAAAGCAAAGTTCTGTCCTAATCCATTTGCATTTTGGGGGGGGGACTATAAACTAATATGGACATGCTTGGTTTGTATTTCTGTTATAAATCATGATACCTCAAGGTTATGCCGCCAACGCCCTGCTAAGATTATCTCTGTGAAAGCGACAGATCACCTTACCAGTACAAGCCCTCAAAATAATGAGATGAGGAAAGTGCATTTGCAAAAAAGAACAGCCCAGGATTATTTGTTGTTGTTTGCTCCTTGACAAAATCTCTCTTCTCATAATAAACTTCCTGATCTTTACAGAACTGCTCTCTAGACGGCACTGTTGCTGCAGACATTCATTCCTGGAATACGGAAAAACACACAACTATTTACAGGAATCTCAACTGTATGATTTTGGCTTTTACTGAGGTATTGGTATTTTCACATTGACTTCTTTGATGGTCCAATCCACATTAATGCTTTTCTCAGTTAATATAAAATGCTGCTTTCCCCAAATATTTTAGCTTTGGCGTGGCCATACCAGCATTTCCCTTTCAAAACCTATTTCTATGCCATGTTAGGACTTGGATGAACATTATTTTCCATGCTAAAAGAGCAAGAATCTAAGCTACACCATAACATATCTTTTCAAAAATCCTTTTTCCTGCTATCCCACTAAACAACTGAAGGATGATAGGAAGCAATATGTTTCAGGGTTGCCTTAGGGCAGGTGACAAACGTGGTGCTCTCCAGATATTGGTTGTGGACCCCTAACCATTGGCTATGCTGGAGAGAACCATGTTGGCCACCCCTACTTCAGACATTACTGTTATCAATTTCACCTGAATGGTTAAATGCATATGGATATCAGATCCATTTCCTCTGCCTAGAAGCGAGCAGGTAACAATTGTCTGGAGGAATAATTTAATGCCTGTTTCAACAGCTACTTTTCAAGTGATAGTTTCCCCCTCCCAAATGTATTTTTTATCTCTTTCTGTCCTCCTCCTGGCTTTGGGCTAGAACAAACCATTTCCCCCTCCCCCCTTTTTTGTTGTTGCTGGGCTGAGAATAAGATCCTTGTTAGCAAACAAACTGGTGGTCATGCATCAGAGAGACAGACCCCTTCAGCCCAAGTTTTCCCCTCCCCTATCTCCTTGCTTGCTTGTTCTCTATCATCATCTCCACATTCCTCAGTCCTTCCCACACATGCCTTCTCCCACAACAGACATTCCTGGGAGCCAATCAGCATGAAAGGGGAGTAAGTTAGCTACCGAGAAGAGTCTTCTCAGTGGCTGACTCATGTTCTTTTACTCTGATTGTCTCCAATCAGCAGGAAAGGATGCTGGAGACATTGGGACCCTGCTGCCAAAAAAGTAAGGAGTCGAAGACCCTCTGAAACCCTGGACGACTACCCCCCTGCCTGCATGCATAACTTTTCAGCAAAAGTCAATGGTAGAGAAAGGTAAAAAACAAGGAAATGTAAGCAAAGGCCACTTTTTAACATTGCTTCCAATGAGCTACTCTCTCATGACACATAAAATACATCAGAAAGGGGGGGGATGCAGAGATGGCTACTGCCCTGTCATGAGCTCTATTGTAGAAAGCTTGTAGATCAGCTAAATTGATTCTTATCCCCAAAATGGTTAGGTAAGAGCTCAGTTTGTGAATTCTCATGAATCGTAAGTTAGCTAACACAGATAATTACCTTGTGCCTTAAACTCTTTGGCCTCCATGTTATTGCCTTAATTATTTTCGAAGGTATGCTACATGTGGTTTCAGTTGGGAACTCAATTTTTTTAACGGATACTCTCCCATGCCATTCTGGATTACTCCCCAGCCTTGTGTAGTATGTGTTGAAATGTTGAGATCTAGGATGGAAGGATATCCATTTCTCTGTGTTTTCTCTTTTCTGGCTTGCTGCTACTAGGGATGGGTGAGAATTTCAACTTCAAGCAAAATTTATCAAATTCACAATTTCTGAAACAATATGAGAGCCGAAACACAGCCATCCTTCAAGATTTGCATTTATTAGAATTTTGGGTTGCAGTTGGGTTGGGTTGCAACTAAACAACATTTATAAAAATGCATTTATGGGGGAAAGTGTGCATAAAAATGAAGACATCAGTGAAAATAACATGCAAAATGGCATGAAATAATGAAAAATGGCTTGTGAAAATGTGTACCTTTGTCAAAACTACCTACAAAAATGCGTTTATTTGGAGACATTTGCACTAAAATGGTGGAGAATTTTCATGAGAATTTTTTTTAAAATTCAGATTGCTGTAGAAATGTAAAGAACTGAATTAAACAATAGAAAAATGAGAAACTGAGAGAACCGAAACAGAGATCTTTCTATCTGTAGCTGCTACCGTCACTTCTCATTTTATATAGCATCTTAAATGTGCAATACATTTACTTGCCTTTATTTCTGTTTCTCACTGACCTCCTTCCCCCCACAAGGTACATCATTATTATCCATACAGATTGCAAACCTCTGCATGACTCCTCAAGGTCTACACAGCAAGTCAAAGAGAATCTGGGATTAATGTAAATTCTCTTGCTGTTTCTGCATGTGCCCTTTCCAAAAGGGTTGCCATTGAGACACTACAAGCAGATAATACATTCAAAATCTGACCAGCAAATCCACCTTAGAACATAGATGCAAGTCTTACAGGAGGCAGCCCAGTCAGTTGTGATGCAAGCCTCTTAAGTATTTCAGTGATTTTTGTGGTTGTCTGGATTCTTGTGGATAGGAGACAAAGAACAGGCTCTTGGTCTTTTGTATACAACTACTGTATGTTGCGGTTAGTTGACGATGGCCAGTAATTTATAATGATTGGAACTACCTTCCCAGTTCATAAGATGCTGTCTTAAACACCTCAGGCCCCTGTGAAATATATGCTTGTGTTTTTTTGAGTTATTGGCCTATGTCTACATAGCAAGCAGCTGCCTCATCTCTTTTAACTCTGCTTATTCAAGGCACAAAATTTTTAAAAGTGTCCACCACATACTGGGCTGACACTCTGAAAAAGCAACAACTCTTCTGGTAAATTGCAGCCAGCGCTAATGACACATCAATAACAGTCAAAGGAGTGAAGGAATTTCAGTGACGCATTACTGGTAAATGCACAGAACTGTGGTACATTGAACATTGATTCATGACAGCTGCAGCAATGACCTGACATGGTGGATTCTGAGTTGGAATGGAGTGGCCTTGAGAATATTCAATTCTTCCCCATAACACATTTTTGCCTTCTTATAGAGAAAGGCAATGTATAATCACTACTAGAAACTGGAAAGCTAGAATCAGAGCTTGGAAAAGTTACTTTTTTGAACTACAGCTCCCATCAGCCTAATCCAGTGGCCATGTTGCCTAGGGCTGATGGGAGTTGTAGTTCAAAAAAGTAACTTTTCCAAGCTCTGGCTAGAATGTAATAAGAAATGAATGGCAATTCAGTCAAGTGAACTCAGTACCCCCTGCTACCATGAACTTACCTGGGGCCAACTCAGATGAAGTGCTGAGCTAACAACTGAGAAGATTAAAATGGAAATCTTAAACACACTTGCATGGGAGTAAGTCACATTGAACTCAATAGGACTTGTGAGTAGGCATGCATAGATTGCACTGTAAGGATACAATCCTATATTTACTAATCAGGAGCCTAGCTCCATTATGTGATACTGAGTCATCTTCTATCATATTTATTTTATTTATTTATTATTTATTAATTTAATTTATATACCGCCCGAAGCCCAAGGGCTCTCTGGGTGGTGTACATAACAATAAAACAGTCAGAAAATATATAAATACAATAATACAATGGAATCAAACCAAACAGACGTAAACAAAAATCAAAGCAGCAACAAAATACATCAATAAATATTAATAGTACACATTAAAATGCCTGGGAATATAAAAAGGTTTTCACCTGGTGCTGAAAAGATAGCAGCGTCGGCGCCAGGCGCACCTCATCGAAGAGACCATTCCACAGTTCGGGGGCCATATTGTGGGTTTAAAAAAAAACTACAGGTATGGGGTGATTTTATTTGGGTGTGCACCATGGGGGAAAGGGGAAATTTAATCCTTGCCCCCACAATTGCAGTGAAAATCCCCCTGCTGCACTGCAGGTAGGAGCATTAGCACTAGGGGTGGGGAGATTCTTGTTGTGATGTGTGTATGTGTGTGTGTAGGGGGGGGTAAATGTCCCTGCCATGCACATTGTATTCCCAATTAAAATCACTCTTGGGTCTATAATTAATTTTTTTTAAACCACATCATGACTGGGAGTGATGCAGTTAGTGTCCTTACCTTCATCTTCCACAGGTCTGGAAAGTAAATATCAGGTTACAATGAACAGTAAAGAATTGAAAAACAAGTGAGATCAGCAGCAACATTTCAGTGCTGCTGGTCCTGTTCAGTGTTTCTTGCTAGACAGCTATACTCTGTTCTCCCTCCTACTTAGTTTCCATTCCCTTTCCCAAAGACTCACTCAGCATTCTGTGGCCACTGAGCACCCTCACTGGGCTCTTTGGGGGAGGGTCCCCACGTAAGGGTTTTTTCCCGAAAGATGTTTTATATTTTTGCAAACCTAAAGGCTCCACCAAGCCTGTTGATACTTTCATTTTGTAGATGGGTAGTGCTGCTTTGGCTACATAAACAATGGCACTCATGTCTCTACATCAGAAGTAGAGGAAACAATGACAGCCACCACCACCATTGCACATTTATTAAAGTGCCTGCTAAGCAGTTACTCCTTTTGATAGGATTATAATGTAAGTAATGTAATACCAAAGGAAAAACCTTGTGCAAGCACTGTCTGGTTTGCAGTCAAGAGAGGGGTGACTTATAGGAGAAGGTCACCTAGTGAGAAAAGTGACCCATACATATTAATATTAACAATAATAAGGCAGGTGAGGATATGGATGACCTCGAGAAAAAGTTAGGTTAAAAGAAAAGAAGGCGGTAGCTTGGGAGGTAGGTGGCTCCAGACATAGGAAACTGAGCATTTGAAAGCACATGGGGATAAAACAGGCAGACAACTAATTTAGTCCACCAGCCCTGTGTCCCCATGTGCCATAGAACTAAATATATCCTCCAAAATATGCTTTGCTTTCTCTTAGGCTTCATCTCTAGAACTGTGGATGTTCCTGACATCAGACTTTTCTGTGGTGCTAAACCTTCCAGTGGCTGAGAATGTATGGATATGTCACCTCTATTTGCCTCTCTTTTCCAAGCAGGAGAAGAAAAGATGGAGAACTGTGCAGTCTTTCATTTAGGTGAGATTTGTGCATAGTTTTCAAATAAGATTATGTCCCTGAGAACCCTATTACATAAGCATCCCTTCCCCTAAGAAAGCAAAAGGTCCTAGAAATCAGGGCAAAAATTTATTCACCAATGCCTGATGTTTATTCATATGAAAAATGGTCATTATTACCATTACGTTGTACTGTTTGAACCATTTTGAGAATGACAGATGAAAAATGGCTTTAGTAGATATATTTTGTAATCTTTGTGAAACTACTTGGCAGCTGATAGTAGAGATAAATTTCCATGGCTGTTTGCTTTTTGAAGTGAGTGTGGAGGGGTCGGCATCAGAGATCTGTATCTCTGGTCGCTTGCTGAAATCTATGCCCCAGCAGGGACCTCGCTGTCAACCTCTTGAACACCCTGGCTCTTCTGCTACTCTTTGTTCTTACTGTTCCTGCCCCTTCCCCTGTCCTGTCTGAATAAGAGAACAATGACAGACATAAGGAGAAGAAACAACAGCCTCCACTTTCCTCATCCTCTGCAACTACATGGCCAGGCAGACTGGATCCAGAGAGAGAGGGCAGCATTGAGGATGAGGTGGGCCCACTCAAGCTGCTGGCACCAATAGCTGATCTTTGATGGAAGTGGGAACCCTAATTTGTGCCTTTTAATAGTATTTGTTCATATTGTATTTACTACTTGAACAAGATGGAATATAATCTTGAACTTAAATTAATACCATGTGTAGGCATTTCCCACCTGTGTTCCAAAATCTGGGCTGCCATCTTCTAGGCATAGTTCAAAGACTAGCTCTTTCCCAGTGTCTCACTGGGGAAGGGCTATAGCTCAGAGGCAGAGCATCTGCTCTACCTGCAGAAGGTCCAAAGTTTGATCTGCCACATCTACAAGTAGGGCTGGGAAAGACTTCTGTCTGAGAAAGACTCCTGCCTCCATGGAGAGCAACCACCAGTCAGTGAAGACAATACTCAGCTAGATGGACTAATAATGGTCTGGCTCAGTAAGCGTTCTATGTTCCTTTGCTCTCTGTTAATACAATCTGTGTGTCAAGTCAGAACAGTTGAGACACAAAGACAGACAGACAGATCTCAGTAACAGAACCTGCAAAATTACAGTGTTTTTTTTAAAAAAGCTGACTTTTCAGGGCCCTCAGCATATTCAGAAGGCTTTGATCTGTATAACTGGCACTGTCAGAGGTGCCACATAATATTCTACATATGTAAGAAATCATTCTTTTAATGTGTCAGGATTTACTCTTTGGAACTCCCTGCCTTTTGACATCAGGCAGGAGTATTCACTGTATTCTTTTTAATGTGTGCTTAAAACTTTTTGGTTTAGGCAAGTCTATCCAGACACACAGAAGTTGATGTGTTTCAATTTTTTAGTCTGTTGCTGTTTTAATTGTTTTTTAAACATTTAATTACTGTTACTTTTTATTGATACTTTTAAATGTTTTTTTTAAAACCGTGTAGAGGCTTTCCATAATCAAGAGGTATATAAATTTTGTTAAATAAAATAAAAATTAAATAATTATATTCCCCTTGTTTTGGGTATTTACCAATATTAAGTAAAGTTTACAAGTTTACTACCCCTCTACTACCTACTATCCAGGGACTTGATAAAGTAAATGTGGAGAGCTAATAATTCCTTTTTAATGCTATTATAGTAGCTTTTCAGAAGCTGTCATTTGTTATTAATTGCTGCTGTGTGTTAATGGGAGGAGGAGTCCCCCCCACAACAGCTAGTAAAAATTAAGTTATGCAGACTTGATTATTATCATCTTGTGAGAAATGCTCCATGTAAAATGTATTAATTCAGTCCAACCCTAAACATGTCTACTAAGAAGTAATTTCTGTTGAATTCAATGGGGCCTACTCCCAGGTAAGTGAGTATAGGACTGCAGTCTTAATTATGGAACTTGAGAGCAACTCAACTTTAGAGAACAAATGCAGATTTTGACCATTAGAATGATGTGTGTGCTCAGCCTTTGGAACAAAACATACGTCAGCAAAATGCTGTATATTTGTTTTTCATTAAGAACATAAGAACATAAGAAGAGCCTGCTGGATCAGGCCAGTGGCCCGTCTAGTCCAGCATCCTGTTCTCACAGTGGCCAACCAGGTGCCTGGGGGAAGCCCGCAAGCAGGACCCGAGTGCAAGAACACTCTCCCCTCCTGAGGCTTCCGGCAACTGGTTTTCAGAAGCATGCTGCCTCTGACTAGGGTGGCACAGCACAGCCATCATGGCTAGTAGCCATTGATAGCCCTGTCCTCCATGAATTTGTCTAATCTTCTTTTAAAGCCATCCAAGCTGGTGGCCATTACTGCATCTTGTGGGAGCAAATTCCATAGTTTAACTATGCGCTGAGTAAAGAAGTACTTCCTTTTGTCTGTCCTGAATCTTCCAACATTCAGCTTCTTTGAATGTCCACGAGGTCTAGTATTATGAGAGAGGGAGAAGAACTTTTCTCTATCCACTTTCTCAATGCCATGCATAATTTTATACACTTCTATCATGTCTCCTCTGACCCACCTTTTCTCTAAACTAAAAAGCCCCAAATGCTGCAACCTTTCCTCGTAAGGAAGTCGCTCCATCCCCTTGATCATTCTGGTTGCCCTCTTCTGAACCTTTTCCAACTCTATAATATCCATTTTGAGATGAGGCGACCAGAACTGTACACAGTATTCCAAATGCGGCCGCACCATAGATTTATACAACGGCATTATGATATCGGCTGTTTTATTTTCAATACCTTTCCTAATTATCGCTAGCATGGAATTTGCCTTTTTCACAGCTGCCGCACACTGGGTCGACATTTTCATCGTGCTGTCCACTACAACCCCGAGGTCTCTCTCCTGGTCGGTCACCGCCAGTTCAGACCCCATGAGCGTATATGTGAAATTAAGATTTTTTGCTCCAATATGCATAATTTTACACTTGTTTATATTGAATTGCATTTGCCATTTTTCTGCCCATTCACTCAGTTTGGAGAGGTCTTTTTGGAGCTCTTCACAATCCCTTTTTGTTTTAACAACCCTGAACAATTTAGTGTCATCAGCAAACTTGGCCACTTCACTGCTCACTCCTAATTCTAGGTCATTAATGAACAAGTTGAAAAGTACAGGTCCCAATACCGATCCTTGAGGGACTCCACTTTCTACAGCCCTCCATTGGGAGAACTGTCCGTTTATTCCTACTCTCTGCTTTCTGCTTCTTAACCAATTTCTTATCCACAAGAGGACCTCTCCTCTTATTCCATGACTGCTAAGCTTCCTCAGAAGCCTTTGGTGAGGTACCTTGTCAAATGCTTTTTGAAAGTCTAAGTACACTATGTCCACTGGATCACCTCTATCTATATGCTTGTTGACACTCTCAAAGAATTCTAATAGGTTACTGAGACAGGACTTTCCCTTGCAGAAGCCATGCTGGCTCTGCTTCAGCAAGGCTTGTTCTTCTATGTGCTTAGTTAATCTAGCTTTAATAATACTTTCTACCAGTTTTCCAGGGACAGAAGTTAAGCTAACTTCTCAACCTCCTTTGTGGATTAATGTTTTTTTCCTTCAAGTCATCCCTGGCTGTATCTTCTAAAGTTGGTCAGGTCTAAAGACTGGCAAGAAAATTAGCTTTCTGTTTCCTTCTTCAGTTTCATGTCTACATTAAGCAAGAGTTAAAAGGGATTGTGTTTACTGTGTGTAAATGCACATGACTGGCTAACCTGGACTGTACTTCAATATACAGTGACTTGCAAACGTAATCAGACCTCTGACCAATGCCCTCATATTATTGAATTACAAATGGTACATTGCAGTTTCGTTCTGTATGATATTTTATTTTGAAATGCTGAAACTCAAAATCAATTACTGTAACATGATATTGCTTTTATGTTGGGAAATATTTGTAAGAAACATAAAAAAGTGAAACATGTTGCTTGCGTATTTAATCCCCACACATTAATATTTGGTAGAGCCACCTTTCGCTGCAATAACAGCTTTAAGTCTTTTATGGTAGGTATGTACCAGCTTTACCCATGGTGTCGGAGGGATTTTGGCCCATTCGTCTTGGCAGATTCACTCCAGGTCATTCAGGTTGGTTGGACGTCGCTTGTGGACAGCAATTTTCAAAGAGCGTCACAGATTCTCAATGGGATTGAGATCAGAACCTTGACTGGGCCGCTGTAGGATGTTCACCTTTTTGTTCTTGAGCCATTCCAATGTTGCTTTGGCCTTGTACTTGGGATCCTTGTCCTGCTGAAAAGTGAATTTCCTCCCAAGCTTCAGTTTTTAGTGAACTGAAGCAGGTTCTTTTGCAGTATTTCCCTGTATTGTGCTCCATCCGTTTTTCCTTCAATTTTAACAAGATGCTCAGTCCCTGCTGGTGAGAAGCATCCCCACAGCATGATGCTGCCACCACCATACGTTACTATAGGGATGGTGTATCTTGAGGGATGGGCAGTGTTAGGTTTGCACCACACATAGTGCTTTGAGTTTTGCCTAAAAAGCACTATCTTCGTCTCATCTGACCACAAAACCTTTTCACACATTGCAGCTGGGGCACTCTCGTGCTTTCTGGCGAACTCCAGATGTGCTTTCAGATGGTACTTTTTGAGTAATGGCTTCTTTCTTGCCACCCTCCCATACAGGCCAGTGTTATGCAGAGCTCTTGGTATGGTTGACTGGTGCACCATGACTCCACTCCCAGCCACTGAACTCTGTAGCTCCTTCGAAGTGATTGTTGGCCTTTCTGTGGCTTCTCTCACAAGTCTCCTTCTTGTTTGAGCGCTGAGTTTTGAGGGATGGCCTTTTCTTGGCAGTGCCTGGGTGGTGTGATGCAGCTTCCACTTCCTGATTATTGATCCAACTGCGCTCACTGGGATATCCAAACACTTGGATATTAGTTTGTACCCTTTTCCTAATCTATGCATTTGTATGACATTCTCTCTTCACTTCTGTAGAATGCTCTTTGGTCTTCATTTTCCTTCAGATCCACAGCCTGACCAATGATCCTTCAACAGTGGGGGTTTTATCCTGGCAATGTGCCAGCAACTTTAATGGTTCACAGGTGGGGGCCAATTGTAAGGTGATTGTGTCCTCGATGGGGCAATTCCTTTCATCTGTGTAAACTGGGAGCTTCCACAGCACAGGGGTTGAATACTTATGCAAGCAACATGTTCCGTTTTTTATGTTTCTTACAAACATTTCCCAACATAAAACCAATGTCATCTTACAATAATTCATTTTGAGTTTCAGTGTTTCAAAATATCATACAGAATGAAATTACAGCAGACCATTTGTAATTCAGTAATATGACCGCATTGGTCAGGGTTCTGAGTACTTTTGCAAGGCGATGTAAATTTAAGCTTCCAGCCCTTTCAGTTCAGTGCTGTTCTAGGTTTTCATCTTGAAGGTATTCACAAAGCTCCCTGTTTTCTCAGTTCTCATTTTGCCTCTTAAGAATAAAGTGTTCTCTGCCCACTAGACACCAAGTGAGATGCTCCTTGTGGTTCTTGAGACATTGTACAGTGCTGCTTGGCCCAGTTGAAATGATCCATCCAAGTTAAACACTTTTAAATCCTAATTATTTTAGTAGGAAAG
Organism: Rhineura floridana; assembly: GCF_030035675.1. NCBI lineage: Eukaryota > Metazoa > Chordata > Lepidosauria > Squamata > Rhineuridae > Rhineura > Rhineura floridana. The sequence continues at coordinate 61,503,721 of NC_084483.1, forward strand.
TTAAATATGCACTTGGATTTCTCAAATCGAACATCTGTAACTTTGTTTGGTGTGTGGATGGTGTCATTATAGAGCTTAGTCACTAGGCAGCACTGCACTTAGGTGCATGTGGATTGAGTCAGGAGTTTCCTGTATCTGTTCTGTTCTTGCTGGAGAGAGACAACAAAGTTTGTCTACCTTTGTGAATGGTATGTCCTCTACGCCTTCCAGGACAGCTGAATTACGCCAATGTATCCAATCTCTCTTGAAATTATGAAGCAGCCTTGTATCTGTTTAGTCTTCAGATACTACAGCATATGTTATGATGTCCTGCCACACAACGTAATCCAAAACAAGCATTATGCACTCGGTTACTTCTTCAGAGGAACTGAACGGTTCTATACCGGCTCCAAAAATCCAGCATTTTCTTTCATTTGTGCAGTTCTAAGATTGGTAACAGCATGGCTGTACTGATCAGAGCTGGAAATAGGAAACATATAAAAATGCTACACCACCCTTTTATAAAGGTCTTTGTAGTTCATATACATGCACCATTATAGACACAAAGAGATAGTGGTAATTTGTTAGGATTAATTTGTTCTGAAGCGATTAGCTCTTGCCAGGAGTTGTATGTGTAAACTAAGATGGATGTACTGATGCTTATTGTATTGTTAAGAACATAAGAACATAAGAACATAAGAAGAGCCTGCTGGATCAGGCCAGTGGCCCATCTAGTCCACCATCCTGTTCTCACAGTGGCCAACCAGGTGCCTGGGGGAAGCCCACAAGCAGGACCCGAGTGCAAGAACACTCTCCCCTCCTGAGGCTTCCGGCAACTGGTTTTCAAAAGCATGCTGCCTCTGACTAGGGTGGCACAGCACAGCCATCATGGCTAGTAGCCATTGATAGCCCTGTCCTCCATGAATTTGTCTAATCTTCTTTTAAAGCCGTCCAAGCTGGTGGCCATTACTGCATCTTGTGGGAGCAAATTCCATAGTTCAACTATGCGCTGAGTAAAGAAGTACTTCCTTTTGTCTGTCCTGAATCTTCCAACATTCAGCTTCTTTGAATGTCCACGAGGTCTAGTATTATGAGAGAGGGAGAACTTTTCTCTATCCACTTTCTCAATGCCATGCATAATTTTATACACTTCTATCATGTCTCCTCTGACCCGCCTTTTCTCTAAACTAAAAAGCCCCAAATTCTGCAACCTTTCCTCGTAAGGGAGTCGCTCCATCCCCTTGATCATTCTGGTTGCCCTCTTCTGAACCTTTTCCAACTCTATAATATCCTTTTTGAGATGAGGCGACCAGAACTGTACACAGTATTCCAAATGTGGCCACTGATGCGGTGAGCTGATGGTTGCGGGGGCGTTGTCTGGTGGTTTTCTTTCTTTCCTTTTTCATTTCTCTCTCCTTTTTTTTCTTTAATAAATATGCATTAAAATCAATAATGGAATTCAACTCATAATTGTGTCCAAAAAGCATCTCATCAGTTAGTTGCTTCCCCTTTTGAACGTTAGGTCATTCTGAACTTATGGCAGTTTGAGCTCCCTGTCTTTCTTTGGCTCCAGCCTCCCAGCAGCCCCTAGGAAAGAGGAAGTAGCTTCTGCTGAGCAGTTGGACAGCTCCAGTTCGATGTGATCCCTTGAATGTGGACTTCCTGCTGGCTGCTTAGCCTTGCTCTACACTGACCCTTCTCTTCCCTCCCTGAACCTTATTGTATATCTGAGCTATTCTGCTCACTTGTCAACAGGCATGCTTGCCCTTAACTGTTCTCATTCTACCTTGCCCTGCCTGTCTCCTGGTCCAGCTATGCCACCAATGGATTGTCCCTGAAATAGTTGAGTCTGTATGGTCCTTTCACTACAATCATTCCCAAATGAAGAATAAGTGGAATAAAAAGTTCCCTGTCCAGGCAGTTTAGACCAGGGCAACACAATAATTAAAAGGAGTGTGACCAGAAGGTATCTCAGAACTGCCATGTAGTGCAAAAACCAGGTGCTCATCTAGTACAGTGTTTTGTCTCCAACCATGGCCAGGAAGAGCCCTGGAAAAACTCACATGCAGGGGCAAGATACTGGTAGCCATCTTTCTCATCACCTGTTTCTAGTATCTGCTGTTGGAACAGTTAGGTCATTTTGGTCTTGGGTCTTACTGCTCCTATAGGGGCACCCACCCCTTTGATTGTAATGTGTCTCACTTCAATATGTGATGTCAACCCTCCCGTGTTTAAGGGTCCTCCTGCTCATTCTGCTGCACGGGGGAGGATGAACGTTTGCCCTACATGCCTGTCCTGACAGCATCACTGGCATCCACTATGCTGCCTCAAAGTACAGAGGTTCTTTTCCGGCTCCCATAGCTATATACTGAGAGCTGAGCATCAGAAAGGTAGTGAGACGGCTAGAGCGCCGGTGGAGGAAATCTCGCTTGGACGACGATCGGACACGGGTTAGAGCGGCTGCGGCAGCCTACCATGTGGCGATGAGGGCAGCAAAAAAGGATTTTTATGCTGCCTCTATTGCATCCGCAGAGTGCTGTCCCAGGAGGCTGTTCCAAGTGGTCCGGAGCCTGATCGGTCCAGTTGCCCCGGAACCAATGGAACATGCTAAGGCCTCCTGTGATGAGTTTGCAAAGCACTTTACAGAGAAAATCAAATGTGTTAAGAGTGCTATTCCATGCGCTGTGGACACAGTGAGCGAGCCAGAGGCGGCCAGTGGTGCTCCAGTGGTGTGGGATCGGTTCCAGCTTCTTCTTTCTGATGAAGTGGACAAGGTGCTTTCAACCTTAAAGCCAACCACTTGCTTACTTGACCCTTGCCCGTTGTGGCTCATTATGAGCTGCAAGGACAGACTGGGCAAGGGGATCAAGATGGTGGTAAATACATCCCTGGAAGAGGGAGTAATGCCATCAGCTCTCAAGGAGGCAGTAATAAAACCAATTCTAAAGAAGCCCTCCTTGGATCCCCAAGATCTGAACAACTTTCACCCAGTCTCAAATCTGCCATTCCTGGGCAAGGCGGTTGAGCGGGTGGTGGCAAAGCAGTTGCAAGTGCATTTGGAGGAAGTGGATTATCTGGATCCATTTCAATCAGGCTTCAGGCCTGGACATGGGACTGAAACGGCCTTGGTCGCCTTGGTGGATGATATGAGGAGGGTGTTGGATAGGGGTGAATGCACCTTCCTTGTCCTCCTGGATCTCTCAGCGGCTTTTGATAGCGTTGACCACGGTATCCTTCTGGACTGCCTGAAGAGGTTAGGCATAGGGGGCACTGTATTGCAGTGGTTCCGTTTCTTCCTCTCTGGTAGGTACCAGAGAGTGGCATTGGGGGATGAGGTTTTGGATCCTTGGCCTCTCATCTGTGGGTGCCATAGGGCTCCATCCTCTCCCCGATACTGTTCAACATCTATATAAAGCTGCTGGGGGCTATCATCAGAAGATTTGGGCTGCAGTGTCACCAGTACGCTGATGACATGCAGCTCTACCTCTCATTCAAATCTTCACCGAGGTTGGCTGTAGAAACCCTGTCCAAGTGCCTAGAGTCAGTGAGTGGCTGGATGGGAAGGAATAAGCTGAAGCTGAACCCTGACAAAACTGAGGTAGTGTTTGTGGGAGACAAGGGAAGGTTGGGGGATGTTGACCTGGTGCTTAATGGGGTACAATTGCCCCTGAAAGACCAGGTCCGCAGCCTGGGGGTCATTCTTGACTCCATGGAGGCTCAGGTCTCGGCTGTGAGCCGGGCGGCGCTGTATCAACTCCATCTGATACAGAGGCTGCGCCTCTACCTTCCCAACCATCTGCTCCCATCTGTGGTACATGCCCTGGTCTCCTCTCGCCTAGACTTCTGTAATGCGCTCTACATGGGGGTTACCCTTGAAAATGGTCCGGAAGCTGCAACTGGTACAGAATGCGGTGGCTCGCCTGATTAAAAGGTAGCCGCCGGTGAGATCACATCACTCCAGTGCTGAAGGAGTTGCAGTGGTTACCGGTTGTTTTCTGGGTCCAAGGTTTTGGTTCTGACCTTTAAAACCCTATACGGTTTCAGCCCAGTCTATCTGAAGGAGCGCCTCCAACATCATCAAGGATGCCGCTCAACAAGATCAGCCTCAAAAGGCCTTCTCTCTGTCCCACCAGTTAAAACAGCTAGACTGGTGAGAACTAGGGAGAGGGCTTTTTCAATTGTGGCCCCCACTTTGTGGAATTCCCTCCCAAATGATCTCCGCCATGCCCCCTCTATGATGAGCTTCTGCTGGGCCTTGAAGACCTGGCTCTTCAGGCAGGCTTTTGGAGTGGGTTAGGTTTTATTATTATTGTTGAGATTTTTAATGTTTTAATGTATTTGTATGTTTTTCTTTTGTACGTCACCCAGAGTGGCTGTACAGCCAGCCAGATGGGCAACTAATAAAATAAATAAATAAATAAATAAATTAAAAAATAAAATAAAAAAATATTGGGTGATTGGTCCTATTAATAGAAGGTGCATAAATCTTGCATTTGTAGGGACACCTACAGTGAAAAGGAGGGAGAGAGAAAAGTTGCTTGAGATTTCTAAATTAAGAAATGATTCAAAATACAGTGATTTTTTTAAAAAACCAAAATCCTCTAACATTTGAGCCTGTAAAGACAACTACAGTGTCAAATGGACTGCCAGCACTGCACATATAGGCTTCCTTTTCCTCCTTCATCCATATGGTTCTAATTGACTCTTTGGCACAAAGTCTTTGAGCTAAAGTCTTCCTGAAATGGTTGTAGCATTTGCAGACTTTTACTCATCCACTAAGAGTTTTTAGATGGAAATTCTGTGTCTTTCTGCTATATATATATATATATATATATATATATATATAGTGTGTGCATGGGCTATTTTCAGCACTTACAACAGATACTTTCCTATTGCATTCTATTTTATTAGATATAAGTTTTCTTCTTTATTATTGACACACTGTTATATCAGTTCTGGGCACAGTTCTTCACCAGATTACTGTTTCATTTGTTGTTGTTGTTTCCATTTATAGACCGCTTACTATCTAAAAGATCTCAAATACACAAGGTACAATAAAATATATCAAATTAATTTACAAAGCAAAATACAAAAACAATATCCATATACATAAACATATACATAAACACAGTATAAAAGTCAGAATTCACCAAGGGAAGCCCATAAACCGCCCTCCCCGCTCTATAAAAGTGTCAGAAAACTGAAATTATGTTGACCATGGAGGAGGGCAACAAGCAGGTAAAAGGTTTACAACAGGGATGGGGAACCTGTGGCCCCTCCAGATGTTGTGGGGCTACAATTCCCATGAACCTCAGCCACCATGGCCAATGGTCAGGAATGATGGGAGTTGTAGTCCAACAATGTCTGGAAGGCGACAGGTTCCTTCTGCTTGATTTAAGGTGAAATCTTATACATGGCTTTTTGGAAGTAAATCCGTCTGTGTTCAATGGGGCATTTAATTGCATTTAATTGTAATTGCATTTAGGTTTGTAGCCTTCCTGCTTAGTATTGTTTTGACAAGCAGCCAGTGTTTCATTTTGTTGTGAAAGATCAGGAAATAACATAATGCATCTCATCAGATCTATAATTACAATATGGAGACAATTTATATAAAAATTGAGTTTATATTCATGGCATGTAATCTGAGCCTGGATAGTTATTCCATTCAGCAGCTATAAATAAAGTAGAACATTTTAAATGTGCACCTTGGTTTGTGTCTTAAATCTCACACATTTCCTGTGCCAATTGTTACCGAGAAACTGCACATGCCCCTATATGTATACTTTGGTTTTGCTCTGAGCAATGAGAGGATTATTGTGGTGGATGGGGAAAGCCCTTATTGTGTGAGTCAGCAATAATCCCAGTACATGCCAGTCATAAACAGGAGTTTGCACTTTGCTCCAATTCATTCTAGAATCCAGTATTACATCTGATACAAGCTGCAATTCAACCAGTAATCCTCCCATTGGGAATAAATGAGTATCAACCAACAAGCATACCTTGCCCTAATTAAATTAAGTACTCTCACATTTCCTAAAATACAAACCTATTTCCTTTTTCAAGTGAGGACAAAAGCACATTGCTAATAGACTGTGTTAAACAGGGCAAGCATATTCCTTGTTGCATCTTCTGAGAGTTTTCCAGTGCACTCCTTTGCAGTAAAGGCAACAGCATCTTGCTAAAATATATATCTGTATGGGTAGAGATACCCATATGCTTGGGCTTCCACCCTGTGGCATGACAATTAACTCAACTCAGAATGTCCCAGGAACTTTCTACCTATGTCTTTTGTTATGAAATGCCACTCTGGTAAAAGTCCAGACACTTTGTGAAAAGCCCCTTTCACATTCAGTATAAGGCAATATGATACGTTCATTCTATAACTGGGTGCTTTGTTCAGCTTTCCTCCCAAGAAGCTGCTCCAGGCACCTGTTTATTTATTTATTAAATTTATTAGTCGCCCATCTGGCTGGTTGTCCACCTGTAGCTCAGTCCACCCCATTCAAGCTATTCCCCACTTCCCCACATCTCTCTCTTCTATCTTGGAGATTGCTCCAAGCTGATTGCTTCAGCTTTTGGGGATACTTTCAGGAGGCTGATCCTCACCACTCTTCTCCAAAGTGTACTGTAAGAGCAGATTTGTTTGCTTAGGCTTTAGCTAGACCTCTTCCTTACTTTTACCATCCCTTTGTTTCCTTGCCTCTAAGCTGTGTTTGTTATTTGGGGGTGGGGTCAACGCAGGACTCCACTTAGAAGGGAACCCTTCAGTGTCTTTCTAAAGAGATGTTTTTTCCTGGTTTTGAACCACATTTTGATGGGATCTCAAGAAACCCAGGGACTGTTGTTTCTGGAGAGATTTGCTTGGATGACTGGCCACCACAACAATAGATCATAGACCAAGTTCTTCAGATCAGAAATAAACAGTTTTCATGAAGAGCTCCCCTTGGCATTGGTGACAGAATATATCCAAGCACAACTATGTTTTCTTTCTACCAGAGGACCAGTAATATTTGCATTCCAACTTTCTCATTGTTTTCAATCTCCTGTATCTTCTCAACTGTGAACTAATTTAGCTCTCATGAGACAGGAAAACTATTATTTTGTTTTATTTCTACAATGTATGCCCATAATCTCCTGCTGGGATCCTGCTGGGAGGAAGGGCGGGATAGAAATCAAAATTGATTTGGATCCCTGCACTGAGCAGGGGGTTGGACTTGATGGCCTTATAGGCCCCTTCCAACTCTACTATTCTATGATTCTAATAAATAAATAAATAATCTGTGCTATTGTTGAGAAGGTCCTCTTACGAGTGATTGTCTCCTGATTTCACTTAGGGCTGGAACTACCAGCAAAGCCTCCCCAGCAGATTTCACAGGCTGCATGATATTGAGAGAACCATTCTCATTGGTAACTGGGTTCCAAACCATTTAGGACTTTATATGTCAGAACCAAAACCTGGACTCAGACTCAGTAGCAGATTGGAAGCCAGTGCAGTTCTTTAATTAGTGTTATGTGGATTCTTGATGCTAAACTCAACAAGATCCTAGTGGCTGCATTTTGCACTTGCTGTAACCTCCAAAATATTTTTAAGGGCAGCTTCATATACAGCACATTGCAATAGACTACAGCTTTATATGCAGCCTTTCCCCCTTTCTGCCTCTTTTGCTTAGCTTTACAGGGATGGGGCAGGTTGGTGGTGAGGTTGGGGCAACATGGTAGCAACAATGGGATGACTGCAGTGAATCCAAAACACCTGTCGGTGCACTTGCACAACCTCACCACTGTCCTGCCCTAAATCTTCCCACCTCCCACCCCAGCTCCGTTCAGGTAAGGAGCAGTGACACCAGTGCTGGGAGTGTAGCTCTGGGGCTCTGCCCCACAATATGCACCTCTACAGTCTTAAAGAGGGGCCAATGTCTTTCCATTTTCAAAGCAGGGGTAGTTAACATGGTGCCCTCCAGATTTCATTTGGCTACAAATCCCATCAGCCCAAGCCAGCATAGCCAATGTATGAAGCAGAACCAGCATGGCTTCTGCAAGGGAAAGTCCTGTCTCAGTAAGCTATTAGAATTCTTTGAGAGTGTCAACTAGCATATAGATAGAGGTGATCCAGTGGACATAGTGTACTTAGACTTTCAAAAAGCGTTTGACAAGGTACCTCACCAAAGGCTTCTGAGGAAGCTTAGCAGTCATGGAATAAGAGGAGAGGTCCTCTTGTGGATAAGGAATTGGTTAAGAAGCAGAAAGCAGAGAGTAGGAATAAACGGACAGTTCTCCCAATGGAGGGCTGTAGAAAGTGGAGTCCCTCAAGGATCGGTATTGGGACCTGTACTTTTCAACTTGTTCATTAATGACCTAGAATTAGGAGTGAGCAGTGAAGTGGCCAAGTTTGCTGATGACACTAAATTGTTCAGGGTTGTTAAAACAAAAAGGGATTGCGAAGAGCTCCAAAAAGATCTCTCCAAACTGAGTGAATGGGCGGAAAAATGGCAAATGCAATTCAATATAAACAAGTGTAAAATTATGCATATTGGAGCAAAAAATCTTAATTTCACATATACGCTCATGGGGTCTGAACTGGCGGTGACCAACCAGGAGAGAGACCTCGGGGTTGTAGTGGACAGCACGATGAAAATGTCGACCCAGTGTGCGGCAGCTGTGAAAAAGGCAAATTCCATGCTAGCAATAATTAGGAAAGGTATTGAAAATAAAACAGCCGATATCATAATGCCGTTGTATAAATCTATGGTGCGGCGGCATTTGGAATACTGTGTGCAGTTCTGGTCGCCTCATCTCAAAAAGGATATTATAGAGTTGGAAAAGGTTCAGAAGAGGGCAACCAGAATGATCAAGGGGATGGAGCGACTCCCTTACGAGGAAAGGTTGCAGCATTTGGGGCTTTTTAGTTTAGAGAAAAGGCGGGTCAGAGGAGACATGATAGAAGTGTATAAAATTATGCATGGCATTGAGAGGGTGGATAGAGAAAGGTTCTTCTCCCTCTCTCATAATACTAGAACTCGTGGACATTCAAAGAAGCTGAATGTTGGAAGATTCAGGACAGACAAAAGGAAGTACTTCTTTACTCAGCGCATAGTTAAACTATGGAATTTGCTCCCACAAGATGCAGTAATGGCCACCAGCTTGGATGGCTTTAAAAGAAGATTAGACAAATTCATGGAGGACAGGGCTATCAATGGCTACTAGGCATGATGGCTGTGCTCTGCCACCCTAGTCAGAGGCAGCATGCTTCTGAAAACCAGTTGCCGGAAGCCTCAGGAGGGGAGAGTGTTCTTGCACTCGGGTCCTGCTTGCGGGCTTCCCCCAGGCACCTGGTTGGCCACTGTGAGAACAGGATGCTGGACTAGATGGGCCACTGGCCTGATCCAGCAGGCTCTTCTTATGTTCTTATGTTCTTAAGAACTATGGGACTTGAGGTCTGTCAACATCTGGAGGACACCATGTTGGCTGCCCATGATCTATAGATTTTCCTAGCATCAAATCTCGATGTGAAATGTGAAGACATAATAATGCAATCCAAACACACTTTATTTATACCTTTTTGTCTAGTAACTGTCTATTTCTTATTTTCACCTTGGTCCTTGGGTGCTGTGTGTCTGGTGGACACACACAACTAACCGACTATGAGCAGAAGTAGCTGGCGACCATTGCAACTCAAGCTTTATGCAGAATACGACAGCCATCTCAGGCAGCAGATGGTCAGGGATGCATAGGAGACAGAGCTGGGTGTGCCATGTGGCCTGCCGTCTGTCTCCTAAGCTAACCTGATGACCTCTGATTGATAGTGTTGAAGTAAGATTTATTTATTTAATCTATTAATTCAATTCCATAGCAGCCTGTGTGGTGGGGCAGAGCCCCAGAGCCACCATCCAAACACTGGCGTCACTTCAGATTATCTAGATGGGGAAGGGTGGCAATAAGGTCAGGATGGTGTGAAGACAACAGCATAAGCTCCAGATTAGCTCCAATGGTGCATTCATGTAGCTCTGACATCAACCTCACCCTGCTCCCCACGACCAAACTTTTCTTTCCTTCTTTTCCTGAAAGCAGATGCCCATGCTGTATTGCAATCTGCTAAAGCAGTTCACCATGTGGCATGGTCAAAAGGAGGTACAGTTTGAGAAGCACAATCTGAAAGCCCATTTCAGTATCATGAGACCAGCTGGAAGGTTTTCAGGGGGATTCTGCTCTGTATTCTTCTATGCCAAGAGTTTTATGACGCACTAGTGAAGTAGTGTAAGGCATGTTAAGCACAAGCTTCATTAATTTTCATTTCTGAATGTACTTTAAGTTGGGCTGTACTAAAATCACAGTGACAATGCCTTCATCGAGTGCAATTTCCTGTATGCCTTTCCTCTGAAAGTGAGACAGCTAAGTCTGGTGTTTGTTCAACCATCTGGACCTGTACTGTATACTTTAATTTGGATTCCCGCATTGAGCAGGAGGTTGGACTTGATGGCCTTATGGGCTGTTCCAATTCTATGATTCTAAGATACTGCATCTCTCTCTTTAAGTTGGGGAGGGGTGTTTCTTGTGTCAAAAGTATCTCAGACATAACAATAAAGTTCAAACTCTATCAAAGCAAAAATTACCTTGTTGGTAATCCAACATTTTCCAATGTTTGCTTATGTGCTGTCTTCATTGGAAAAAGCCTCCTTTGGATTCATAGGACTCATAGAATAACAGTGTAGAAAGATGCTGTTGTATAATCCATAGGAGAGGATCAGATGACAAATGCCTCCCAGTATTTACAATAACCTAATATAAAATACAGTAACCTAATTCGGAATTGATTAAATGTAGCTTCCAAGTCCTGGCTCTCTACAGATGTATGTGTTGGTCAGGGGCATATTTTCCCTTCCTTGTTGGGGTCATGCCATGGAGGACCAGTAGCAGTATGGGGAGAGGAAGAGGAGAAGTGGGGAGAGCAGCTCAGATTGCATAGTCTCTTGCTCTAGCCCTGAGCTTTTGGTCACATGGGGAAGCACAATATTAACCAGGCTGTGCATACATATCTGCACAGGTACATTCATAGCTATCTCTGGCCACATGAACATCAGGCTTCAGAGGTTACATGTTGGGATATCAGACTGCATGAAATAGTTCTCAGAATGCCTTATCCCATATGCTTGAGCTGTCTTGATTTGGCATGTCTGCGTGTCAAGCTAGTTCCACTATAAAACCTGGGCAAGACTGAGTACAAGCTGTCCCTCAGCAAATGAAATTAATGGTGTACACTTTTCTCTCTCCAGTTTATAGTGTGAATATAATTCTTAACAGACACATCATGAATTCAGCTGGTTTGCTTCATGGAACCCAGGAATGGTTTTGTAAATTTTTCAAAGGGGGAAAAAGTATTCAATTGATTACTTTAGCCAGGGACATCATCATGCTCTGAATTTGACAGGAATGTACTGAAATGGCTCATCCTCTGTTCAGTCCTGGGATCCCAACTGTGTGTACTGTAGTGTCTTCCTTTCCTTTTTTTACCTTCTGACTGCGTTTGTTGCAGCACTCCCTTATGCCGCAAATAAACATTGCCAAAAATGTGGCATGTCTCATCACAGTGAGGGTGTTATTCTACAGAAACACACAACCTTAGACGATGAAAGCTTATGGCAAAGTGTCACCACATTTCCCCTTACTATTGGGTTTCAGCTGGAAATTTTGTGGGCCAAGGGATGTATCTGCCTTTAAAGAAGGGGACTGTTTTAAAACAGATTTGTGGCCTCTAATGTTTCAAAAATGGCAAGCTTGGGTTTTTAAATAATATTTTCTTGATTTTGTGTGTGTGGTTTATAGGAATACAGCAATAACAAGAAAGCAAAGTTTTTTTTTTAAAAAAAAACCCAGAATGGAGAATGGAGAAGGTGGGTCAGGGTTCAAAGGTTTTGCTCATTTCCAGTTTATAAGAGTGTCATAAAATAACTTTACATTCAGCAAGGGGTACCAGTGTAGCTTGACACAAAACTTGGTAAGTATATAATTTCTGTAATCTGCAATCATGAGTGGTGAGTGAAGACAGGCCTGCCCATTGGTGGATTGTTGGACTGAGTTTATTTTCCCTATGTTTCTCCTCCAGTAGTAGGCTAGGCATTTTTAATGTTGATCTTTCCTCTCTTTTTCTTTCTCACTATTCTCTTTTTACAGAAATGACCCTTACAGCTATCCTGCAATTGCAGTCTCATCACTGCCAATGAGAGGAACAGGAGGGGTGGGAAATGTAATAAAACAGGTTAAGCTCATGTCCAGCTGGATGATGGCATCAGGAAGAGACAATCTTGTTTGTAAGTCAGTTGTAATAAATATTTTGGGAAGTCAGACCTGTCTCAGCTCTCATAATAATCTACAGAGGACGCAACGGTGACTGGATCAGACACTTTCTCTGCTCTAGAAATCTGTCCTGAAGCCATGGCATTCAGCCTCAGTATAGAGCTTCCCCCAGGCACCTGGTTGGCCACTGTGAGAACAGGATGCTGGACTAGATGGGCCACTGGCCTGATCCAGCAGGCTCTTCTTATGTTCTTATGTTCTAGAGTCTAACTGCTGCCTCCAATAGGATGAAAAAAGGAAGTGGCATGGGTTGGTTGGTTTCAAAACAGGCAAAAGTGGAGTAGTTTAACATCTTCTGAAAAGAGGTGGAATGGTTTTAGGCTTGATTTAATTTTTTTTTCTCAGAATATTCTCTTGCCAATATAGAGAAAGTTATATTCTTTTTCATGAAGCATATTGGGATTAACCATCCCATCTGCACCACACATTTAAAGCAATAATATAGTACTTTAAACAGTCATGACTTCCCCCAAAGAATTCTGGGAGCTATAATTTGTTAAGGGTTCTTGACAGGAGAGTCCTATTCCCCTCACAGAGCTACAATTCTCAGAGTGGTTTGACAATCAGTCCCTCCTCCTGGGAAGCACGTGTTTCTTGCATTTTGAAAGTTTTTGTGTATTCAGCAATAGATGTGTAAGTGTCTTTAATACATGAATTCAAAAACTTAAGGTATGGCTTAGTTTTTAAATAAGAGGCATGGAATCCATCTTGTCTGAAAATCATTCTTGGGCCCTCTTACGTGGAAACTCTTCCCCTGCTCATAGATATGCAGAGAATAATTGATGTTTTTAGTGAGGAGAAAGTGGCACTTCACAAATGTGTAATGAGAGACTTTCCTAAATAAGTGCTTTACAAGTCCTACTGTGGTGAAAACAGCAAAGTTAAAAATTGCAGTCCTACCAAGTCAAAATGTTACCAGCCGCCACTGGCTGCAGTTGTTGAACATGCTAAACAAGATGCTTTTTTTGATTATGAAACATTTTGTACTCTTTGTAAAAACACAAGAGTTACATATGTTATCATGCAAAGAGGGAAAATTTGCTTCCTGGAAAATGTATAGTATATTTCTTTAAAATTCTGCCAACTCAGTTTTTGTGCTTAATGCTTCTGTAGCTGGTATGGATCTGAACTTGATGGAAGCAACAACAAAGTTAATTATTGGTTAGATAGCTAAATTTATGGGAGGATATTAAGAGAGATATTGTGAGACATCTGCTAGTAAAAAAGTAATGAATAATTGCACTTTTCTGCAATATTTCTGTTTTATGTATAAATCTTTAATTAATGTTCTGCTGTTCTGGCATACTTGTATGATTTTAGAATATTTGAACCTCAGATTCTCCAGAGTAGGAACGATCACTCGTTCATATCTAGAGTAAATTCCTCAAAATCATTATCTTTGACACAGAAAAGTTTAAAGCAATGCTGAAATTAAATATGTCAATAAATCACAGAGTTTATCTCCAGAAAGAAAGAAAGCTTCTAACTGGAAGGAAACTTTAATTCCTGGCTGTGAAATAAGAGAAATATAAAATTTCAGCACTTTTGATACAGTGTTGTAGGTGTAGTATATATAGAAAAATGGAAATGGACTGCCTTCAAGTTGATCCCGACTTATGGGGACCCTATGAATAGGGTTTTCATGGTAAACGGTATTCCGAGGTGGTTTACCGTTGCCTTCCTCTGAGGCTAAGAGGCAGTGGCTCGCCCAAGGTCACCCAGTGAGCTTCATGGCCATGTGGGGATTCAAACCCTGGTCTCCCAGGTTGTAGTCCAACACCTTAACCACTACATCACACTGGCTCTCATAGTATATATAGAGAATGCACCTATTGGACCTGCTGGACGAGAGTAAGTAAATAGATGGATCTGGAGTTTCATGGCTCAGCAGCAACTAGGCTGTATTACACCACAGACACCATGGAAGCAATATATATGACAATATAGTACTGCTGGTGAGAAAGGCAAAAAAGGGATCCATCCCACTTTTCTCTCTAACATCTTTTACATTAGCAACAAACTAATGTCTAATATACTGAGTCTTAGATATAAATTCCTCCAGTTTTACAGCTGCTTCAGACATCCTAATGATGTGACAGAGGAAGATGGAGTGACTCATACTTCTACTCTAGTTGATTCAGGCAATGATATATCTCTCTGACATGAAGAGATGCATGTTCTCTCTTTGCACTGGGAAACTGCTGATTTCCCCAAGGAGGAGATGTCTGTTTTCAGCTCTCACATGAATTGAAATGGAATTGGTAGCAGAAGAAGTGGGAGTCATTCTACATTACTGCTTTGATAGATTCTTTAGGAACTCCAATGCATATTTTACTCTTGACACTCTTTATAGTACAGAGATATTTTCTCAGGAGTCCTTTGTAACTAAAATAAAAGCCCTATTATCACACATTATGTATGGTGATGAGCATATTTCATTCGCCAAGCGTGTATATCCCAGGTTGTAGAAATGTGACATTTCTTAGGGAAGGTGATTGAGAGGGTTGTGGCGCAGCAATTGCAAGTACTTTTGGATGAAACAGATTATCTTGACCCATTCCAGTCTGGGTTCGGGCCTGGTTATGGGACTGAATCGGCCTTGGTCACCCTGATGGATGACCTTTATCACAAGAAGGACAGGGGGAGTGCGACCCTGTTCTCTTACTTGATCTCTCAGCGGCTTTTGATACCACTGACCATGGTATCCTTCTGGGCTGACTTGTTGAGATGGGTATTGGAAGCACTGTCTGACCAGGATACCTGAAAGACTGCCTTATCCCTTATATACCTAGTTGATCACTGCGCTGTGCAGGTGAGGGCCTCCTGCAGATACCATCTTATCAGGAGGTCCGTTCTGCACAACATAGGAAATGGTCCTTTAGTGTGGCGGCACCTACTCTTTGGAGTTCCCTCCCCTTATATATTAGACAGGCGCTATGTCTGTTATCTTTTTGGTGCCTATTGAAGACCTTCCTCTTTCAACAACCCTTTTAAGTTGAGCCCTTATCCCAGTCTGCGTCTGTGTTGAAATTGCTGTTTAATATGTTTTTAAATCTTTTTTTGACAATATATTTAACCTTTTTTTTTAAGATGTCTTGGAAGCTTTAAAAATGTTTTTAACGATTTTTGTTTTAGTGTATTTTAAAGTCCATTTTTATGATGTTTTAAAGTATTTTTAGTGCTTTTGTTTGCTGCCCTGGGCTCCTGCTGGGAGGAAGGGTGGGATATAAAACAAATAATAAATAAATAAATAAATTCAGACTGCAAAAATATAAATAGACAATAATCTTATACAGCCTTAATTGGCTATGCGTGTTTATTTAGAACTGTGTATGATCTGTGTAAAATATGAACAAATACAAACATTTATTAACATAAATACAAACATTTATTAACGGTGTCCCCCAAGGCTCCGTATTATCCCCAATGTTATTCAATATTTATATGGAGCCCCTAGGAAGGATTATCCGCGAATTCGGAATACACTACCATCAATACGCAGATGACACCCAACTCTACTATTCTTTCCCTCCAGATACCATAGAGGCGGTCCGTCCCCTAAACCAATGCCTGGTTGCCATACAAAACTGGACTAATAGGAATAAATTAAAACTTAATCCAGAGAAGACGGAGGTTCAGTTAATCAGACAAAGACCGTCTCATGAAATTAAAAACCTACTTACCTTAGACGGGGTCCCACTCCCTCTGAAATCCCAAGTTCGGAGTTTGGGTATTATCTTAGATTCCGCTCTGTCCCTTGAACCTCAAATTGCAACAGTATCCAGAAGTGCTTTCTCTCAATTAAAACTAGTCCGTCAACTCCGTCCTTTTTTAGAGATGTCGGACTTGAAGCAAGTGACACAGGCTCTTGTGACCTCAAGACTGGACTATTGCAACTCCCTATATATTGGACTATCTGCAAGATCACTTCGCCCGCTTAAGCTGATACAGAGAGCGACGGCAAGAATGCTGACCAGAGCAAGCCCACAGACACACACCACGCCTCTGCTTTATCAACTTCACTGGCTTCCAATCTCATTCCGTCATCAGTTTAAAATCTTAGTATTAACTTTTAAAGCTCTAAATGGTTTAGCGCCAATATATTTATCAAATCGTATTCTGGAATTTAAACTTCAGCGACCGACAAGAATACCTTTTGAACACTCTCTCATTATCCCATCCACCTTTATAATCCGCCGTGCCAATACTAGAAATAAAGCTTTCTCAACCATAGCGCCCATCCTATGGAATAATCTGCCACCAGAGATCCGACGTTCTTCTTCACTCATGGACTTTCGCCGTCAGTTAAAAACGTTTTTGTTTCATTTAGCTTTTAAACATTTAATAGTTAATTGATTTTTAATGTTGTTATTGTACTCTTATTATTGCTATTTTAGATTGTATTGGATATTGTTATTGTTCGCCGCTCTGAATTCTATGAACTAGGGCGGGGTATAAATTATTAAAATAAATAAATAAAATAAATAAACATCAGGGATAGCAAACCAGTGGCCCTCCAGGCATTGTTGGATTCCAAGTCCCATCATTCCTGACTATTGGCCATGCTGACTGCAGCCGATGGGAGCTGGAGTCCAACAACATTGAAGGCCACAGGTTCCCCATCCCTGTTTTTGATTGATCATAGGCTGCTTTCCTCTGACCATTTGCCACCGGAGGGAAGTAGAGTAGAAAAGGCTGGGGTGTGTGTGTGTTTGGTGAGAGTAAGAAGGGGAAAACCTTCACCATTTAAAGTTGTTTAGGTGTGATGTACAGGGCAGGAATGGAAAATCTGTAGCCCTCCAGATGTTGTTGGACAACTGCTCCCATAATCTCTGACCATTGGACGATGCCAGCTGGGGCTGATGGTAGTTGGACGTCTGCAACATCTGGATGGCTACAATTTCTCCAACCCTGATTTACATCATTTCTATACACTTTTCAACATTGTTTCCAAGGCAGTTTCAATTATTTCAGTGGTGTTATTTATTTAATTTATTTGTAAAACTATCTCTATACCACCTGTCATTCCAGAGATTAGCAAAGCAGTTTACAACCAGTAAAATAACAATGATAATATAGTCATAAATCATAGCAATAAAACATATCCATGAAACACAACTGCAAAATGGAAATGGAAATGGACTGCCTTCAAGTTGATTCTGACTTATGGTGACCCTATGAATAGGGTTTTCATGGTAAGTGGTTTTCAGAGGGGGTTTACCATTGCCTTCCTCTGAGGCTGAGAGACAGTGACTGGCCCAAGGTCACCCGGTGAACTTCATGTGTGGGGATTTGAAACCCTGGTCTCCCAGGTCGTAGTCCAATAGTCTAACCATGCCACACTGGTCAATTACAGTAATCAGGCTGCTAAAAACTGGCATTAATGACCTGGGAATGCTTGAGTAAATAGATAAGAGAAATTATAAAGATATAAATTTGTGAAATGGCCTTGTGTGTGTGTGCGTGCATGCATGCATGCTTGTATGTGTGTGTTTTATCAGTTGGAAATATAAATATATCTTTTAGTTGAACAGTAGTCTCTAGAATATTTTCTAACCTCAAATATGTCTAAAAATAGAGAGGAAATACATACTCTAAAGTTCAAGCGTGACTTTATGTCTAGTCTTGTAATTTTTAGGAGAAACAAACACAGATGAATCTTTTCCTTCGGCTACATGTTTAAAGTTTATGTGAGCAAATTAAACTATAATACCTTATTTAACCTCCATAGCTTCTCCAGTGGAAAGTTAGTTGCTGCCATAACTATTCTTGCCACATTGTTCTGCAGCCTTTTGAAAATAAAATATCTATTTCTTTCATTTTGAAACTCTTGTGTATTAATAGTCCATAAAAGTTGCAATAGAGGTAGAAAAGTAGTTAAATACATACATTTTGGAAGCACTTCTACTTTTCAATAAAAATTCTTCTCCCACTGGACAGTGTGTCTTCATAAAAATATTTCCGGCTGATAGGACTGGTGCTCCTGTCGAGGCCCTGGTCGCACTGTGGAATACAGAAATGACCCAGGCTATTGACACGATCGCTCCCGCGCGCCCCCTTCGCTGTAGAGCTCATACAGCTCTGTGGTATACCCCGGAGCTGAGAGTGATGAAACATGAGAGGAGGAGGCTGGAGTGCAGATGGAGGAAAACTCCCAGTGGATACAATCATGCCTTGGTAAGTGCCACCAATAAGTTGTATACAAAAGCGGTAAGGACAGCAAAGAAGCTCTATTTTGCTGCCTCTATTAGATCATCTTTAAGCCGCCCAGCGGAGCTTTTTAAAGTCATGCGAGGGCTCTTACACTCTGGCCCCCACGATACTATGGAAACATCTGAGACCCGCTGTAATGAAATTGCTGGACACTTTCAAGATAAGATTGCATGTATCCGCAGGGACCTTGACTCTGAAGTTGTGACAGATGAATCCATTGAAGTGTCCGGAGCGCGGCCTTGTCTTTCTTTATTGGATGAGTTTCAGTTGGTGCAGCTCGAGGAAGTGGACAAGGTGCTTGGAATGGTTCGGGCGACCACGTCTGTTCTGGATCCTTGCCCATCTTGGCTAGTGAAAGCTGGCAGGGCTGGAACCACCGGTTGGGCCAAGGAGGTGGTTAATGCCTCCTTGAGGGAGGGAGTGGTCCCTGGTAGCCTCAAGGAGGCAGTAGTGAGACCTCTTTTAAAGAAACCCTCCTTGGACCCAGATAATTTAAACAACTATAGACCGGTGGCGAATGTCCCTTTTTTGGGCAAGGTTTTGGAGCGGGTGGTTGCCAGCCAACTCCAGGCGCTCTTGGATGAAACCGATTATCTAGATCCGTTTCAATCCGGTTTCAGGCCCGGTTTTGGCACCGAAACAGCCTTGGTATGATGACCTGTGTCGGGAGAGGGACAGGGGGAGTGTGACTCTGTTGATTCTCCTTGATCTCTCAGCGGCGTTTGATACCATCGACCATGGTATCCTTCTGAGGAGACTCGCGGAGTTGGGTGTCGGGGGCACTGCTTGGCAGTGGTTCCGCTCCTACTTCGCGGATCGTCACCAGAAGGTAGTGCTTGGGGAACATCACTCAACACCATGGACTCTCCATTGCGGAGTCCCTCAGGGGTCGGTTTTGTCCCCCATGCTTTTCAGCATCTACATGCAGCCGCTGGGTGCAGTCATCAGGAGTTTTGGAGTGCGTTGCCATCAGTATGCTGATGACACGCAGCTCTATTTCTCCTTTTCATCTTCTTCAGGTGAGTCTGTTGATGTGCTGAACCGTTGCCTGACCGGGATAATGGACTGGATGAGAGCTAATAAACTGAGACTCAATCCAGACAAGACCGAGACATTGTTGGTGAATGCCTTCCCTGCTCAGATGGTGGATGTTAACCCTGTTCTGGATGGGGTTACACTCCCCCTGAAGGAACAGGTACATAGTTTGGGGGTTCTTCTCGACTCTTCCCTGTCTCTCGAGGCCCAAGTGGCCTCGGTGGCACGGAATGCGTTTTACCATCTTCGTCTGGTAGCCCAACTACGCCCCTATCTGGACAGGGATGACCTCGCCTCCGTTGTTCACGCTCTGGTAACTTCAAGATTGGATTACTGTAATGCGCTCAACGTAGGGCTGCCCTTGAAGACAATTCGGAAGCTTCAGCTGGTGCAGAACGCAGCTGCCAGACTACTGACGAGGACCAGTCGGTCTTCGCATATAACACCTGTCTTGGCGCGTCTGCACTGGCTTCCTATTTGCTTCCGGGCGAGATTCAAGGTGCTGGTTCTTACCTATAAAGCCTTACACGGCGTGGGACCTCAATACCTTGTGGAACGCCTCTCTCGATACGAACCTACCCGTTCACTTCGTTCAGAATCTAAGGCCCTCCTCCGGGTACCAACCCATCGGGAAGCCCGGAGGGTGGTTACTAGATCTAGGGCCTTTTCTGTGGTGGCCCCTGAGTTGTGGAACAGCCTCCCCGAAGAGGTACGCCTGGTGCCTACACTTCTATCTTTTCGGCGCCAGGTAAAGACCTTTTTATGCTCCCAGGCATTTTAATTTTCTTAACCATTTTAATCTTTTAATCCGTATTTTTTAATTTTTGTCGTATTGTGTTTTTGTAGTGTTTTTTGTTGTTTGTTTGTATATGTTTTTATGATTTTTATTATGATATATTGTATTTTATCTTGTTTGTTCACCGCCCTGAGAGCTATTCTGCTAAGGGCGGTATATAAATTGAAATAAATAAATAAATAAAATAAAAATAAATAAAATAAAAGTGTGTATGTATCAGGGCAGGGGGGATTCAACAGTGGCATTCCACTTACCATGATTTTCAGAAACCTGACTATAATTAATATGAGTAATTAAGATTGGAAACAACCTTTGTTCCCATTGGTGGAGGGGAACTGGAAACTTTTGTTGATTTCCTTTGCCACTGTAGCTTCCCGCATAACCTCTCACTCGGTTTCAGGGCTTTTCTTCCGTGGTAAACTATATGCTTTACATGCAAAAGGTCCCAGATGCAATCCTTGGTGTCTCTAGGTAGGGCTGGGAAAGACTCCTGCCTAAAACCCTGGAGAGCTGCTGCCTGTCAGCGTTGACAATACTGAGCTGACTGGACTGATGGTATGAGGCAGTTTCCTATGTTTGTGTGTCTTTTACCCACTGAGAGGATATCAAGAACATAGAATATCAACTTTCAGGTCAGGAGTAAAGCAAACTTGGAGAAGGAAATGTTCAACTATATCAGATTCCTGTCCATTTATTCTTTTGCATACAACAGACTTGCTTGTGCTATGTAGGAAGCTGAATGACATTCCTGGTAGATGATAACATATATTGGTCAGAAAACAAGCAGGTGAATGAGCCTTGAGTGCACATGGGAATAGAGTTGGCATCTGTTTGTTGTAGGGTCTGATGCTTGTCTCTGTTATGTGACCTGTCATTGTTGATAGGCAACTAATTTTAGATGGACAGGGATGCTCTCTGTAAGCAAGAACAGGCATTATGACAATATTCATGCATCACGTCATCTTCTAGGGCAAGAGTGTGCTTTGAGTACCTATCTTGCACCCAGCTGTTAAAGCATATACCACTTGTCATGGGCTAAATTTCTTCTGTTGTTTGGGTTTATGCACTGTACACATAGTTTTTATTGTCAAGTATGCCACAGATAATAGGGATGGAGGAGAAATTCAAGCATGTTTCAATGTAGTTCTAAGTCAATGGTTCTGTCAGCACCAGAATTTCTTCTTGTGCAATGGACTGTTCTCCCCATCTCCTCCCTCCAGGCACCCTCTAAATCTGATTGAGTGTTTTCCCCACAGCAGATTTAGGGATGGCAGAGGGCATGCATGGGGAGGGGGGAACCCTATTGTGCTAGCGCAATTATTTAGCTGAATATTGCCCTTACTTCAGTTCACATTTTAATGCAAAATCCCTACTCCTCACCTCCTGAAACATATTTACACAAAATTTTGAAATTTGCATTTCTCTAAATGTTGTGATGCTGTCATCAAATCAAATAATGTATTAAAATGTGTATATTAGTAGAAAGTATCCATAAAATGCATCATGAAAACAGGAAAAATTGCTTGCAAGCGTGTAAATTAGGGAAATAGTACATAAAATGTGTCTATTAGGCAAAATTCACACTAAAATGCTGATAAATTTTCATGAGGACTTTTTTTTAAAAAAAAAAGGCAAACTGACACAAAAATGTGGAGAGCTGACCTTAAGATTGGAAACTGAGAGAAACTGAAATTGACAGATTCACCCATTTGTACTTCATAGTCTATGACAGGGGTCCCCAAACTGTGATCTGTGGACCACCAGTGGTCCACGAGTTTATTCATGTGGTCCACAACATGTCTGTGGATTTTTTGGTTGAAGATGAGAGGTGGCACATCGATTGCACTGAATATTCCCTTTTTTAATTGTATTTTTATTGCTTCTTTTACTTTTTATGTTGTATTTTATTCTGTGTTTTAATCCTATGGAAAAATCTCAAGTGGTCCATGAGAAAAAAGTTTGGGAATCACTGATCTAGGGTTTGGGGTGACAGATTCTGATTATTCTGTCTTCTGTTCTCTTGGTCAGCAACAGGTACTGCTCACATGTCACTCACAACTTTTCTTTCTTTCCTTCACATAGTTTGCTATAGCATACTTTTGGATATAAGGGACATGCTATCCCTATTTACTTTCTTGAACACAGTTCCATATAATTTATCTAGGCCACTTCACTCCAATGTTTGCCTCTTTGTTTTATTCCATAAATGTGTGGGATCAGCAAAACAGTGCAGTGAAAAAATATGTGCAATAACCCAGAGAAGTTCCAAAGCAAAGAGACATGTTAATGTATAGCCCTCTTCAGATGTTCAGCTTGGACATGTGATGGCAGAAGTGTAGAGGGATGGCTGGACATGTGTCAGATGCACCCCAGTGTCTCAGTGCATGCCCATGGAACCCCAATCTTCCCATGTTTAGTGCAAAGGTCAAAAGACTGTTTGTAACTGCATTTGCCTGAATGAGCTTACAGGCCTCCTCACAGTCAGGAATCCTGATCAGGTAGACCTGTGGTCCCTTCCCTCCACTGGGATGTAAGAAGGCAGCATTTTCCATTCCAACCGATATTTGTCACAATCAATGCTGTTTCTGTTCCCCTGCAGTTTGGTTTCTGTCATATATTACATTATTTGTCTTGCTGTCTGCTATTTAACTTAAGGTATACCACACATTCATTTTGATGTAAAGGAAATGTCAAACAAATCCTCCCCGCCGCCATTAATAACATTTTAATTTGCACTTGACTGATTTCCATTCCTGAGCGGTCGCCCAGCTGATTGCAGCTGGGTGGCCCAGCAACTGATAGCAGCTGATCACGGTGCGCCCCACAGCTGCTGGCAACAGAACATGTGGCTTGCCCGCACGAGGCGAGTCAACCAAATGGTCGTTTCACAATCCCTGTGGAGAAAGAGGGGGAGGTCAGCAGGGGCATGGCCTTAAATAGCCTCCCCTGATCCTCCCCCCACATTGGTGCTCTTGGCGCCAAAGAGGCAGAAAGTGGCTCCATGCCCTTCTTCCTGCCCCTCACACAAAAGCAGTCCTGCCCGGACCCCTTTTTGGTGCCGGGCAGAGAGGAGCGGCATTGGTTTCTGTCATATACTACATTATTTGTCTTGCTATCTGCTATTTAACTTAAGGTATACCACACATTCATTTCAATGTAAAGGAAATGTCAAGCAGCCCCCCCGCCATTAATTACATTTTAATTTGCACTTGACTGATTTCCATTCCTGACCTCAGACAAATACACAAACAGCAGCAATTTCGGCTTCCTTTTCCATTTTTATTGGGAATCCCCAACATCCCTTTTCTACAGCCTTTTGCCCTCATGGGTCCAGGCTGAATGCCCAAAGAGAGCTTATAAACTACACTACATTAATAACACAGGAAGGAAAGGGCCCATCCAATCAGCCACATAATCACATCTGAGAAATGTTTCAGTTTGCATGTAAACCAGATTAAAATTATGTGGTACAGTTGTTTGTAAAGTAGCAAGCAGCTGGTAAGTGGGAGTTTCAAGAGAGGGAAATGACATCTCTGAACATGCTGGAAGTGTTTGGGTTTTGGTAAGTCCATTGAAACTTGCCAGAATCAATTCTAAATGCTGCATAGATGTAAACCAGATCACTGTAGTAGCACCATACCCAACACTCAACCCCAGATGTGGAGCCAACATATTGGAAGTTGTGACATCAGTTCATAGGGTGTCTTCCCAGAGCCTGCTGGATCAGGCCAGTGGCCCATCTAGTCCAGCATCCTGTTCTCACAGTGGCCAACCAGGTGCCTGGGGGAAGCCCGCAAGCAGGACCCGAGTGCAAGAACACTCTCCCCTCCTGTTCTTTCAAAACTTAGCATAAATCAGAAGATAGCTTGCTAGGCACTATTGGCAAGTGGACTTATTGCTGAATGAGATAAATGAACAGAAAAGAGAAGGTAGGCCAAAAGTCATCTTCATGTTGCAGACCTTGCCTTGCTGATGTGGAATTTCCTGCACTGACAGCCTTCTGAGGAAAAGCAAGAAAGGTCAGCAAATCTTTGCTCATTTCCAGTACTATTTCTCAACCAGTTTCCAGTTTTTAGGTTTGTTCATTCATTAATATTTTAGGCTTAACTTGCATTCACATTCTACATTAACTGCAAGAAAAGAGCAATGAAGTATAAATGCACATTATTTTTCAGTTCTTCCCCCTTTTTCCCCAGTTGTGTCATCTTAGGAAAATTCTTCTTCTAATGTCTCTTCCCACCTATAAAACTGTACAGAGTTTTCTCGCCTTCCCTCATGTACCCTCCTGTAACCTGAAGCTGAAGGTTGCCCATGCATGAAGATCAATCAAGGCAACTGCAGCAGTAGAGGAGCAGCTGAAACGTTTACCAACAACCAGTACCCTGGACATCTTCCCAGAATGACTGGGTGGTAGCATTAGGCCTCCCCACTCCTTGCCCTACTAGACAGAAGTGATGAACTGCTACTGTGAGGGCGAGGAGGAAAAGATAAAATTCTAAAAGAGGGGGAAATTGAAAATCCCTTTCATATGATTATGTTCTATTTTGGCTGCCAATGGAAATCATTGGGAATAACTATAGGTAAATGTACTTTTCCAAAATCGATTGCAATATGGCTCTACAGAATATCTTTGTGTTGCAAAATATACAGTAACAATGTTGTCTAGCTCTAGGTGAAGGGCACATTCTTACTACTCCATCTGCTGCATGTGAAAATCTGTTGAATGGGGTATAATTCAGGTTGTCTCTGAACTTCTAAAAGCAGACCCAGAGAACAAGCATCATAAGAACAAAAGCAACAAAGGCCTCCTGAGCAACCTTCTTCCGAAACAGGTTGGGATGGTGGGGCAGTCAAGATGCAATCAGCTCCTATTGTATTAGGCCAGATTAGTTGTCTATCTAGTCCATTATGGTTAACTTCAGGGGCACCCAATGTGGTACCCTTCAAATGCTGTTGGGCCACAACTCCCATCAGTCCCATCCTTCATGACCAATGATCAGAGATGATAGGAGGTGACAAACAGCAAGAACTGGGGAAAAACCATGTGGGCCAAAAAAGAAAAGAAAAACTGTTCTACATTGTTTGTAGGCTTGGAACACATTTAGATGGAAGTCCTATGCATTATTCAATTTTCATCAGCCTAATTCCTATTACATGAGTACTTGAGTATTAGAATTGTGATTTATTCATTATTATTTTACTCATTATGTTTCAACTGTAGCTTAAATGAACAGGATTTAGATACATAGGGAAGAAGACAGAGGCAATTAAAGCAAATCAGCACATTTATATTGTCAATCAATAAATACAATATGTTTTTTTTCTGGGCCTATTGCAAGAGTACCCAGTGGAAAGAACACAGTATTATTTTACTTAAAATCCCCAAAATCCCAATAATTAATCACTCCTCTTCTTTTAATATCAGCAATAATAAGATACAATGCACCAACTGAACCAAACTGTTCAGCCTGTAAAACCCAGTTCTTCCAGTTAGGTCTGATTTCCACAGCAATCTGTATGGGGTGAAAGAATGTGGTTCTCGGAAATCCTCTAAAGTGAACAAACAAAAACCTCACTGAGCATGTGCAACACAAAGTGCAACTCCCTTCTATATTATGCCTAAAATATAAAGGTCATATTCTAGGACCTTATTCTAGGGCCTCAAACTGAATCCTAAGGGGGAGGGAGATGTAAACTTGGATGTAACAATTAATGAAGGCTTATGTACAGTGACAGGAACTGAGAGAATGGCTTTAATGGGGGCTAATAATAATCTTCATAAAAATGGACAGAGGAAATGTAGGGAGAAAGCCTGACCATAAATCACATGACACTGAATAATAATAATAATAAACTTTATTTCTACCCTGCCCTTTTTCCAATAGGACTCAGAGTGGCTTACAACTAAAAAACAACACCATTAAAACATACAGAAATATACAATTAAAAATAGAATTAAACTATGAGAAAAATTAAAACCATAAAACATACGTTAAAAACAGCAGACAATTTAAAATAATAAAATCATATACTATAGTCACCAATCCTAGGACACTTAATCCTAGTCGTTCTCTATCCCAAATGCCCGTTGAAATAAAACAGTCTTTACTTGTCGCCAGAAAGACGGCAAGGAGGGAGCTAATAGCACCTCACTCGGGAGTTCCACAGCCTAGGGGCGGCCACCGAAAAGGCCCTATCTCGTGTCCGCGTCATATGTACTTGCGAAGGTGTGGGGAGCACAAGAAGGGCCTCACCTGCAGATCTCAAATCCCAGACAGATTCATATAGGGAGAGAGGGGAGAGAGACTCTGTTGCCATCAGGGGAGGCTGCTTCCACCTGCCTTGCCCCACCCTCCAGCCTTCAAAAGGGAGCTGCCTCAAGAGAAGGACTATGAGGGGAGAGAGACTCTGTTGCCATCAGGGGAGGCTGCTTCCACCTGCCTTGCCCCACCCTCCAGCCTTCAAAAGGGAGCTGCCTCAAGAGAAGGACTATGAGGGGAGAGAGACTCTGTTGCCATCAAGGGAGGCTGCTTCCACCTGCCTTGCCCCACCCTCCAGCCTTCAAAAGGGAGCTGCCTCAAGAGAAGGACTATGAGGGGAGAGAGACTCTGTTGCCATCAAGGGAGGCTGCTTCCACCTGCCTTGCCCCACCCTCCAGCCTTCAAAAGGGAGCTGCCTCAAGAGAAGGACTATGAGGGGAGAGAGACTCTGTTGCCATCAGGGGAGGCTGCTTCCACCTGCCTTGCCCCATCCTCCAGCCTTCAAAAGGGAGCTGCCTCAAGAGAAGGACTATGAGGGGAGAGAGACTCTGTTGCCATCAGGGGAGGCTGCTTCCACCTGCCTTGCCCAACCCTCCAGCCTTCAAAAGGGAGCTTCTTTAGGAGGACTTTCTGATCTTTGGGCTGGGCTGTGTGGGTTGGGGGATAGCTTCTACTTTGTTGTTTAGTTTTATTGCTTCTTTTTTGATGTTTATATACTTTTATGTCTGATGTTTATATGCCTTTATTTTGTACGTCGCTCCGAGTGGCTGGGTTTCCAGCCAGATGAGCGACTAATAAATCGAATTAAATAAATAAATAAATAAATAATACGATCTGTCAAATAGCCTGGACCTGAGCCGTATAGGGCTTTGTAGGTCAAAACCAGCAGTTTGAATTGTGACCGGAAACAAATTGGCAGCCAGTGGAGCTGTTGTAACAGGGGAGTTGTATGATCTACCGAAGGTAGTTCACTGAAGGTAAGTGCCAGACTAAGAACTAAAACTGAGGTGGCAGGCCTTTATAGCTTTTTGTTTTTGTAATTAATGAGGTGTGGAGTTTCTCATTGCCCAGGTAATTCAGAAGTAAATGTAGGATTATTTGATATTTTGGCCAAAAAGAAGAAAAAAATTGGTAGAGATTATAGACATTTAAAGGAGTTTTGGTCTTGTTTGTTAAGAACTGTGTGGAATCCAATTGGTGCCCTCCTACTCACAAAAGGGTTTGGAACCACTGGAAATGTC
Organism: Rhineura floridana; assembly: GCF_030035675.1. Lineage (NCBI taxonomy): Eukaryota > Metazoa > Chordata > Lepidosauria > Squamata > Rhineuridae > Rhineura > Rhineura floridana. The sequence continues at coordinate 61,531,596 of NC_084483.1, forward strand.
TGCTAACAGAAGAGAAAGAGAGACAACTTTTGCCAATTCCCCTTCCCCCCTGAAGTTCACCACCACTAGGGATGCCATATTGCCCAGTTAGCTGAGTTTTACCTGGATTATAGCCCTGCTACCTGGCGCCCGCTTAGCCCATTAGGTGGCATGGATTTTCTGGGTGGGCGCTGAGCTTCAGAGACTGGTGAGCAGAAAAGAGAGGCGTGTGAGGAGGACAAGGTGGGCAGTGCTCAGGGCTGGCACCAGCTTCCCCTGGACCCCGGCATACACACACTTTCCACCTACCTACCTCTCCCTTGACATCAATGCTGGTCACTCTGCGGGCACAACCCTGCCATCAACCAAGATGGCAGCCAAGGCTTCCCTAAGGGGCTGATGCCTCCACCACCATCTTGGTTGATGGCACACGAGCGTGCTATGTGCATACATCCATGCCATCAACCAAGATGGCGGCAGGAGCATCAGCCCCTTAGGGAAACCTCAGCTGCCATGTTGGTTGATGGCAGGGTTGTGCCCGCAGAGTGACCAGAATTTATGTAAAGGGAGAGGTAGATGGAGCATGCAGGAGGGTGTTGCGGTTCTGCACAGTGGGAGGTCGCCTGGGAGCTCCATCTCACAGGGGTCGGAAGCCCGGATTTGTGGGACTGGAATATGGCAACCCTAACCACCACCAAATTCCAAGGTCACCCCAACTCTCTAGAGCTGGTTTTTCAAGGCTTCTGGGGGGATACAGGGGGAAATTGGGAACTGGCAAAAATCACCTCGTTTCTTTTATTAGTGGAGGCCGCCACTGGATCAAAAGCCTTTCAGTAATTGCAAGGGCATCAAATGGATTCCATACTCTATAAATTACGCTTGTTGGAGTTTTAAATCTTTTCTTTTACAGTAATGTATATCAATACAAATACTTTACTGAACATCCTTTAGATTGGGGGAGCAAGGGCTTTGAAATGGTGAGATGAGGTTTTTTCAGAGGTAGATACAGAACTGCTCATTTTATAGGCAAATAATATCTGAATATGTTGCCTATGTATCACAGTGAGTTTCAGGATGTATTGTGTCAGGGTGATGCAATCTAAGGCATTTCAGCAGCTTGATTTTTTGGTTTGACTGTCTATTTTTATATTTTTTTAAAAATCCTTACTTTTCATTGAAATGGACCATGTTATTGGTAAAATGAAAAATTCATTTCACAATGTAAATTTCACACAGAGGAAAAGTAGATAAAAAAAAAGCATTACACAGCCCTGTGGAGACTCACAGAGGCTATGTTTTGACGTTTTCTCCAGTACACTGCTTCAGCTGAGTTAATCTCTGAACTACTTCCTTGGTCTTTAGGGACAGCATTTCCCGTTCTCTGTGGCTTCCCATGTCGCATAGCTGAGCAAAGCACACATAACCGCAGCCCTTTTATTGTGGCCAAACAAAAAGCTTAACTGACTGATACTTCTATTGTGCTTTCTTCTGTTGTTGTGCTTCTCTTCTCCGAGTCTATATCCAGTCTGCAACATTATTTACTTAGCCTTCTGACTGTCATTTTTTCCCAACCAAAACTTTCCTTTCCACGTGTATATGAAAAGTTTTCAAACTGAGGAACTTAGGAAGCTGCCTGATACTGAGCCATTGATCCATTTAGCTCAGTATTGTGTACACAGCTCTCCAGGGTATCTAGGGGACATTCCCAGAACTACCTGAGATGTTGGAGATTGAACCTGGGACCTTTTCCATTGAAAGCAGATGTTCTGCCACTAAGCTACCACAAAGATATGGCCTTTCCCAAAGCAAGACCACTGGGCCATCTAAGTTGAATACTTACTCCAACTGGTGGCAGCAGCTCTCCAGATACTGAGTGGAGATCTCCCCAGAAATGCTGGAGAGTGAACCTGGCTTCCAAAAATTCAGAAGATGGCCTCTGCCAACATATTATGGAACTCTCTCATTACTCACAAACTAAATAAGAAACTAAAAGATATATATATTCATGATCGGGGGGACCAGCATAGTGGGGCGCTGTTGCCCTCCTGATACCAGTGTTGCTGCCACTTACCTAGACGGTGTGGGAGGTGGGCAGAGCTGTGGTGAGATCAGATCTGTACAGGCACACCTGCTGAGCCAATCCATGCCAGCTGCTCTTGCTAGTGAGTAAAACGACATTGAAATGCCTCTGATCACTGTTACCAGTTCAGATGTTTTGATATATCAGGCATATACATTATAACTTGAAAGGTGTATTAAAAGGTCTCTTCTTTTTTTAGGAACCCCCTTAAAAAAAGTGAGTGGGGGAAATGTATGTGTTCACTATCAGACAGGTAGAGAAGGTGTAGACATCTGACAGCAAAAATGGCTGGTGCTATTTCACCATCTCTTATGAAGTCCATCTCAGAAGCTGATTATATGCTGTTCCATAGATGTTCAGTGAATAGATGGCACATGACACCTTGAAAATAACAGTGGCACAAAGCAGCTGTAGGAGCATGAACAGTCTCTTCAAGCGATTGTTCCCTTTCCCTTGGAAAGGGCTTGGTCTTCCTTGTTAGCTTGGTCACAGTCTTCTCAGTAGTTCTTGTCAGTGGCCAGGTACATACATTTAGAACAGCCTAGCAAGGGAGCCTGCTAGGGGAGTACCAGCTGATGAAGTGTCCCTGCTCCAGTGACAAAGTGTCAAGGCAAGATCAGCAGCAAAGCATCCCCGTTCCAGTGACAAAGAGTCAAGACCAGTTTAGTAGCAGAGCGAGTTCAGATGCAGGCCAGGGAGGCCAGGGCACACCACTCTGCCCATCTGTTCCTTGACTTGAACAAAACCTAAGCTTTCAAAGAACCAACTTAAACTACAAAAACAATTATGCAGGTTGGAAGCCAGCAGGCATGTGGGGGCTTTTTGCACTTTCTGTCACATGTACAACTATCTGCTTGTTGGACAGAAGTCATGGGTGTGCCCTCTGTTGAAACAGCTCCTGGCTCTCCAAGAACAAGTTCATTTCCTTGAGGCCCAGGAAAAGCTTGGCCTCGCGGCTGACCTGGAAAAGCTGGGAGAAGCTAAGTTAGTGGATGAGGCTTTGGGGCAACATTATAGTTGTGTCCCACTCACAGATGATAGCTCCCCTAGTGTCATGGAGAATAAGGGCCTCTGGGAAGGAGAGTATTGCTCTGAGGAAGAGTGTAATGATCTCTTAAAAGAGACCCAGTCCTTGGGGGATTAGCAGAAATCTTCTCATGTTGAGGATTCTTCTCCATGGGGTAGAGCAGCGTTTCCCAACTAGTGGGCCACCAGATGTTGTTGGACCACAACTCTCATCAGCCTCAGCCAGCATTGCCAATGGTTAGGAAAGATGGGAATTGTGGTCCAACAACATCTGGTGGCCCACTAGTTGGGAAAGGCTGGGGTAGAGGGATCCTTGTAGTGAGTGATTCAATCACTAGGAACATAGATAGTGGGGTGTGTTATGGGCCTGCAGACCACAGGGTGATTTGCCTGTCTGGTACGACAGTTGTAGATGTCACCTGTCATCTAGATAGCTTGGTAGGTAGTGCTGGGGAAATGTACTCATGAGGTCCTGGAAGCAACATTTAGGTTGCTAGGTAGGGTGCTGAAAGCCAGGAACTCCAAGGTTGATTTCTCTGAAATGCTACCAATTCTACACACAGAGCCAGCTAGACAGGTGCAGCTTTATAATCTCAGCTTTGTGTGGATGAAGCTATGGTGTCAGGAGGAGGGATTTGTTAGGCACTGGGGAACATTTTGGGACAAACCAGGCCTATACAAAAGGGACAGGCTCCACTTGAACCAGGATGGAACTAGACTGCTAGTGCTTAAAATCAAAGAGGTGGCAGAGCAGCTTTTAAACTGATTGAGGGGGGGAAGCCAAGAGCTGGTAAGGATGGTCTGGTTTGGATCAAATCTTCCTCCAGGATGAAGGCAAAAAGAGTAAAAGAGTAAAATTTCTTGACACCCTAAATGACTGTGTCCTAGAACAGTTGGTCATGGAACTGATCAGAGGGATAGCAACCCTAGACTTAATCTTGTGTCACCTGGGACCTGGTGTGAGATGTAAGTGTTGTTGAACTGATTGAATCAAATCACTCAAAAATACTGGGGAGTTGTCTAAAAGCACAATATTACAAGCTCAACTGGAGTGTATACCACAGATTAGAAAAGGTACCACCAGGGCCAAGAGAATGCCAGCACGGTTAACAAGCAGTCAAAGATGCTATTAGAGGCAAGAAGGCTTCCTTCAAAAAATGGAAGTCTTGTCCAAAGGAGAACAAAAAGGAACACAAACTTCGGCAGAAGACATGCAAGCAGACAATAGGGGATGCTAAAAAGAATTTGAAAAGTGCCTGGCAAAGAACAGAAAGACCAACAACAACAACAAAATCTTTACAGAACAGTAATTGCAGGAAACTATCTAGGCAAGCAGTTGGACCCTTGGATGACATGGGAGTCAAAGTTGTGCTAAAGGAGGATAAGGAGATTACAGAGAAGTTGAATGAATTTTTTGCATCTGTCTTCATAGCAGATATAGGGCAAATCCCTGTGCCTGAACTAACTTTTGCAGGAAAGATGAAAAAACTGAGGCAAATAGTGGTGACGAGTGATGAAGTCCTAGTTTTAATAGACAAAATAAAATTGACAAATCATCAGGTCCAAATGGCATGCACCCAAGAATTCTCAAATAACTGAAATGTGAGATTGCAGATCTTCTAACAGATCCACCTCTGTACCTGAGGGGTGAAAAGTGGCCAATGTAACACCAATCTTTAAAAAGGGATTCCAGAGAGGACCCCAGAAATTGCAGGCCAGTTGACTTGATGTCTGTCCCAGGAAAACTGGTGGAAAGTATTGTTATAGATAAAAGAACCAAACATATAGAAGAAGCATGTAGAATGCTGAAGCAGAGCCAGCCTGGCTTCTGCAAGGGAAAGTCCTGTCTTACAAAGCTATTAGAATTCTTTGAGAAAGTCATCAAGCATATCGATAGAGGTGATCCAATTGACATGGTGTCCTTGGATTTCAAAAAGCTTTCGGCAAGGTACCTCACCAAAGACTCCTGAATAAGCTTAGGAGAGGTCCTCTTGTGGATCAGGAACTGGCTAGGAAACAGAACGCAGAGAGCAGGAATAAATGGATAGTCCTCCCAATAGAGGGATGTAGAAAGTGGAGTCCCTCCAGGATCAGTATTAGGACCTGTGCTCTTTAACTTGTTCATAAACAGTCTAGAGTTAGCTGTGAGCAGTGAGGTGGCCAAGTTTGCTAAGGATACTAAATTGTGGAGGGTTGTTAAAACAAAAATGGATTGTGCAGAGTTCCATGGGGGCCTCTCCAGACTGAGTGAATGGGCTGTAAAATGGCAAATGCAATTCAATGTAAACAAATATAAAAATATGCATATTGGAGCAAAAAAACCCACCTCTTAATTTCACACACGTGCTCATGGGGTCTGAACTGAATGGAGAGCTTGGGGTAGTGACGAGCTTGATGAAGATGTCAAACCAATGTGTGGATGGCTTTAAAAGAGGATTAGACAAATTAATGGAGGATAAGGCTATCAATGGCTACTAGCCATGATGGCTCTGCTCTGCTTCCATAGTCAGAAGCAGTATGTTTCCAAATACCCGGTGCTGGAAACTACAGGAGTGAAGAGTGTCCTTGCACTCAGGTCCTGCTAGCAGGCTTCCCACAGGCATCTGGTTGGCCACTGTGAGAACAGGATGCTAGACTAGATGGGCCACTGGCCTGATCTATCAGGTTCTTCTTATGTTTTTATGTTCTCTACCAATGGAGCTGAGCACTACATACTCTGTCCTGCCATTGGTGTTATCTCTTCCACTCTTATTACTGAATTGTGCCCAACTGAGAAGTTGTGTCAATTAAGGAATGCAAACAAGGTATGTGAAAGAATCATTGGGCATGATCCAGTAAAGTTAAACACTTTGTGTTTATTTCAGTGGGAGACTAATGCACCTGCTTAATTCTTTCTCACTGAAAAAATGAAAAAATGAGAAGTGTTTCACTTTAACTGAATTGTGCCTTATGTGCAAATCTAAAGACTCTCGTGTATGGGGCAGCATTATATATCCCTTAGTAGAACTTGTATTTGATTCACCTGTAATGGAATATTATTTATGGGGCAATGAAAGAGAAAAATGTCTCCTGCCTGCTACTGCCCAAAAGGTGTGCCAAAGATCAGGTAAAAAAAGAGAGGAAATTTATCCCATCAGTAATTGGATCTGGAGATTCAGAACCCGATGCAAAAAATGGATTGATTGCTTTTTGTAGATGCTCTAGCTATAACTGAAAATCAACAGGGACATCGGGCATGTACATGCATCTGTATTCTCCAGGGAAAATTTGACTTTGAATATGTCAAAGAATGGTGTATATACTGGCTTCTTGGTAATATACTCCTGCCAGAAATTCTCTTCTTCTGTGAAGGGAAATCATACTTCCAGAAGTTCAAACCTGCCAGCTATGAAAATGTCAACATGGTTCACAATTGGTGCGTGACAGATTTCAAACTTTTAAAATAAATGCTAAGTGTATACTATGATCTCTCAAAATACATATAAACACTGGAAGCACTGCTGCAGCAACATATGATTGCTACTGACCTAGGAAAAATTTCCGCTTTAACCTCAGGATTTGAATGTGCAGAAGTCACTACAAGTTTTTTAAAAAAAAGAAATTGTATTTTAAGGTGAATTCTGAGTTCTTATATCTATCATATAATTTCTTGTGGTTCCATTCAGAGAATTCCCAGGTTGATCTCCATCCAAAAACTATATTTAATTCTCAGGTTGTACTGAATGCTCTCCAATGTTGATCTTTTGGCAAAAATAGCCATTTCAGAATGTGTGTGTGTGTGTGTGTGCGCGTGCATGCACGTGCAAACATACATCCATAAAATGTTTTGGTTGTAAGAATATTCTCTTTTTAAAAATCTTGCCTGATTGTTTAACTGCTGCTGCTTCAGCACTGTTTTTCCTCTCCTAGTTACTGCTTCTGTTGGCTTCCTGGATTAGCCACATGAGGGATTCTAGATAGTGAATATGGCAATATATCACTAAGTAACTAATCATACTAAGTTAGATGATGACATCACAAAAGATAGTGTGTGAGGGCAACACTTCCTGGATTCATGAGAACAGTGGTCCAAGCCAATCAGGCTTGAATGAGCAAGAACTACACTTCATTTAATTGCTTATTTTAAAAAGCTATTTTTTAAAAAAAAAGTCCAAGCAATTACGAATATAAATTAAGTCTGAGCCTTTTTAATCAGTTTTAGGGATGGAATACAAATGCCCCCAAAATTGCAAATTGCAAAAAGGTAAAGGTGTCCCCACACTTATAGTGCGAGTCGTTTCCGACTCTTAGGGTGACGTCTTGTGACGTTTACTAGGCAGACTGTATATATGGGGTAGGTTTGCCAGTTCCTTCCCTGGTCTTTATTTACCCCCCAGCGTATGCTGGGTACTCATTTTACCGACCACGGATGGATGGAAGGCTGAGTGGACCTCGACCATTGCAAATTCTGATAGGTTGTGGGGAGGGCTGGCTTACTTGTACTAAAAAGGTCACAGAGGGCTTTTGATCCATTGGAGATGTTTTAAATCAAGTTTGAAACAAATGAAATTTCTGAACTGTCTTCAGAGGCAGACTCGCATAGTAATGTAACCTGACCAAAGTCCAGGTCTGATGACTTTAGGGAAAGGTGAAGGTGGCACAACAGACAAAGTTAGTAAAAAGGCATTCCTAGGAACAGCTGCTACAAGATCACCCAAGAGCACTGCTGTATTTAGGAGAATTCCCAACATGCAATCCTGATTTTTAAGGCAGAGAGGAAACCATCCAAAACTAGCTGTACACTTAATCTCAGATCAACAGTGCCCGACAATAACTTGTCTGCTTTAAGATGCAGCTTGTTCATCCAATCCAAAAGTGATGCCAAACCTTGGTTGTGTGAACATCTCAGACCCTGGGACCAGAAAATGGAAATGAGAGCTAAGAGCTAGGTGTTAGCAGTATATTGATAGCAACCCATCCCAGATCTACTTGTTAGATGTTAAGTATCCTGGGAGACAAAAAATAAAATAAAAGAATTCTCTGTGGTACCCCATAAACCAAAGGCCACATAGCAAAGAACACTGATCTTTCAGCATCTGATCAATGGAGAAATTTTCCACTTAAAAACATTTGAAGCAGTATTGTCCTAGCCTTTCCACAAAATTCACAGATTTCAATCATCTCAAACAGGGCAGACTGACATTTTCAACATTTGATTCATGGTATATGCATGCACAGTGATGTGGTATAAGGTCTTTCCTTCTCTCATCATCCCAATAACAAAATATAGTGACACATCACCACACATCACTACTTAACTTCCACAGCACAGCTTATTTCACTGCTTATTTCACTGTATCCTCCCTTTATTTTTGCCCATTCTCTCTCCACTCATTTCCTTTCTCACAATGGTCCAAGCCTACATCTCAATCCTATACTTTTCTGCAAAGATCCCATTCATGATTCCTCACTCCATAATCTAGACAGGCTTCCTCCAACCCTGACCCCAATCTCCACTGTAACCTTGAGACACTCTGATTGCCCCAGTGCCAAATTGACATCCCATCCATGTTCTTCACATTACAGTATCCCCATGGTGTTCTCCATCCTATGTTGGATATCCCAAACTCTGAACCTGTTTAACCTTTCTGGCAGAGCTGGATTCCATCTCTATATGCCTCTACCTCAGTAGCCTCACACGTTTTTAGGATCCATTTCATTTTTTTTGTCACCATATATGCCTATTTTTCTAATCTCTTGTGGGTCCCCATCCTTTAGTTGAAGGCCCTGTTCCATAACCACATTTTTTATTCCCATTGTGGCTGTAAATGAAATGGGGGAGAAGTTAGATTGGTAAAATGGAATGAAAGCATCATTTGGATGATATCCAGTCAATGCACTTCAGACAAAGATGTCAACAATGGGAAGCTGGGTTGGGTTGGGAACCAATGAAATAAAAGGTTATGAGACTGTTTCATTTAGTATTAAAACCGAATCTTCAAATAGATTCTTAAGTAATGCTTTCATTATCCTTTTCATTATCTTATCCAAATACAATAAATTTGCTCTCTCCTTGTATTTCATAAAATGTTTGGAATGTGTTGACAACATTTCTAGTATGGCTGAAAAGAAAGAATAGAATAAAAAAATAGTACAACATTTTACAGTTTATTCCCAGCTAATGACCTACAGCAGAAATATTTAACCATATTTAACCATTTTAACTTTGAACTATTAATTAATTATGAATCCCATGGATCTTTATTTTATTTTGCATGAGTCACTTATATTGCCCAAAGACAGGTACAGGAAATTTTTAAAATAAAATTCTGTTATATCATTTTCATATCTTTTTACTTCTCAAAATTTCCATTTGCTCTACACACGTCTTCATTTATTCTATCTGCTTTAAGAGCATAAGAACATAAGAAGAGCCTGCTGGATCAGGCCAATGGCCCATCTAGTCCAGCATCCTGTTTTCAAAGTGGCCAACCAGATGCCTATGGGAAGCCCACCAGTAGGACCTGAGTGCAAGAGCACTCTCTTCTCCTGTGGTTTTCAGCAACAGAAATATACTGCCTCTGACCATGGAGTCAAAGCAGTAGCCATTGATAGCCTTATCATCTATGAATTTCTAATCCTCTTTTAAAGTCACCCAAGGTGGTGGCCATCACTGCCTCCATAGTTTAACTATGTGCTGTGTGAAGAAGTACATGCTTTTGTGGGTTAGATGTCCATGAGTTCTGGCATTATGAGAGAGGGAGGAAAATGTGCCTCTATCCACTTTCTCCATGCCATGCATAATTGTATATACTTCTACCATGTGATCTTTTACTCGCCTTTTCTCTAAATTGAAAAGCCTCAAATGCTGCAACCTTTCCTCATAGAGGAGTTGCTCCATCCTCTTGATAATTCTGGTTGCCCTTTTCTGAACTCTTTTTCCAACTCTACAATATCCTTTTTGAAGTGAGGTGGCCAGAACTGTACACAGCATTCCAAATGTGGTCACACCATAGATTTGTATAACGGCATTATAATATTGGCAATTTTATTTTCAATCCCTTTCATAATGTTCCCTAGGATGGAATTTGCCTTTTTCACAGCTGCCACGCACTGGGTTGTCATCTTCATTGAACTATCTACTATGACCCCAAGGTCTTGTTACTGGTCAGTCACTAACACTTCAGATTCCATGAGCATATATGTGAAATTAATATTTTTGTGCCCTGACATGCATCACTTTACACTTGTTTATCTTGACTTGCATTTCCCATCTTCCCACTCATTTCATTCAGTTGGAGAGGTCATTATGGAACTCTTTGCAATCCTTCTTTGTTTTAATGACCTGGAACAATTTGACTTCCCAGCTGCAATCCGGTGGTCCTTGAGAGGACCTCACGGATGCCACAGAATTTTTTAGATCTCTCTCTCTCTCCAAAGGCAGAGAGAAGCCCAGCCTCAGAGAAGGAAATCTTGCCTTGTAAGTGTCCTCCATGAGGCTGCAGACAGTGCTCATTGGATGTCGGAGAGGGCAAAACGGAGGCACTCTGGGGGTACACCAGGAGAGTCTGTGGATCCACAGAATCCAAAGCTCTCCTGTTCCCTGAACACACACACACACACACAAGCATGCACACACGTACTGGGAACAACCTTGCCAGTCCTGGAGCTGGCATAGTTGTTTTTTGTTTGTCTCCCTTTGGAATCCATGGGAAAGAAAAACTTTTTAAAAAGTGGAAGCTCCTGGAAGTGTGTGTGTATGGGGGGAAGTCCCCCCCATCTTCTGCCCTGAGTCTGGCTGGGCTTGGATAAGGTAGTTCATCTTTGGATCTCCTTCCTGTTCCAGAGGATTGCTCTGTCCAGGGAGTAACTTGGATTCTTCTAGTTCGAGGCTCAGGAACCTGTGGCCCTTCACATGGTGCTGGACTACAACTCCTATCGTCCCTGACCATTGGCTGTGCTGGGGTTGATGGGTTGATGGTAGTTGGAGTTCAACAACATTTAGAGGGCCACAGGTCCCCCACCCCTGTTCTAGTTCATTTGCATATTCTGCTTTTCATGGTAAAAACATTGAATTATTATTAGTGTTGTTTATCACAACTTTTCAGTTGAAGTGGAGAATAGCTGGCAACACACAGCAGTGATCACTATTCTTCTAAGCCATATTCCTATAGGAATTATAGGAAGAAGCCAGCCAGGCATTCTTAGAGGAATGGCAAGATAATAAAATAAAATAATTCAGCCATCAGTTTCTTATTTACCGATTTTAAAGAAATGTGTAATTATAAATTAAATATAAGTTCAAACATAGAAATAGTAGGTTGATATTTTTGCTGGGATCAGCAATTGGAAATGACAAAACCATACGACCAATAAGTGGATTCCAAGAACAGTAATCTGTGTGCTGCAAGTTTATGTGAAATCCATCAGGAAATGAACAAAGAGAGAAATGATTTTCTTAAAATGTTGACTGTCTTGAAAGGCACTTCAGAGTGCAATTCCAGATTACCCTTCATATATTTTATTTAACCATTGTGAATTGGATTTTAAAAGATGGAGAGAGGCAGATTCTTTGTAAACTGATCATTTTAACTTTGCAAATTGTCTTCTTTTGCAAGATAATAAAACAAGCTCTTCCTTCCAAAGGGGAAATTCCCTTTTTCTTAGACTGCCATACCTTTACCAAATGCGTATAGATTTATACCTGTCCTATATCTTTGTAAGGCAAGTAGTGGCCAGTAATCTAATTTAAATGGCAAAGTGAGCAGTCCCCATTGCATTCATGCAGCTGGGCTGGGAACGAAATGCTGTTTGTTCCCTTATGAGGAGCTTTCATCACATATGTCATTAAGTAATGATTTTAAATTAATTGTTGGTGGGGGGAAGGGTTTTTTGGGTTGTTGTTTGGTGGTTTTAAGGGTGGGTAGCCTGCCTGAGTTGTGGAAGCCAGTGTCAGGGGCATGTGTCAATTGGAGGGGAGTGATGGGGGGAGGGGGGAGGCCAATATATAACGAGGCTGGGAGGCAGATGCTGGTGGAGTGCTAGGGGCAGGCCACGTCAGGTAAGAGGAACTAAGGTGATATGCGTAATATCTGTCCCCTGTTCCGGGCCTTTCCAGAGCTGAAAGACAGCTGGGGGATGCTTGACTCCATACTCTGGCCTTCGATTGCTGCTGTGCAATGCCAGGTCTGTTGCCCAAAAAACATCTCTCATCCATGATATGATATTGGATGAGGGCGCGGACCTGGCATGTATTACGGAAACCTGGCTGGATGAGGCCGCTGCTCGTGGCCATGTGTCCAGCTGGGTTCTTGTATGCACAGCAGCCGAGGGTCGGTAGTAGGGGAGGGGGAGTGGCGGTTATTTACCGAAGGTCCCTGGTTCTCACCAGGCCTCCTCTCCGTGAGACCAAGGTTGTTGACTGCATGTACTGGAGGTTGGGCCCAAAGGGCAGTCTAGGGATTCTGCTCCACCCCGCTGCACGACAGACTCCCTGAGGGATTCTGTTCCACCCCACTGCACGACAGACTCCCTGGCCGAGGTACTGGAGGTGGTCTCGGATATGCGTGCGCAGTCCCCAAACTTGTTAGTATTGGGAAACTTTAATGTACATTCGGAGGCCATCCTCATAGGGGCACCTAGGGACTTCATGGAAACCATGGCTTCCTGGGAGCTGCACCTTATTCCAACGGGGCCCACCCATGTAGCTGGTCATGCACTCGACCTTGTGTTTGTCTCGGGAGAGGAGGGGAGTGATCTGAAAATTGGGCGTACATCCATCACCCCCTTGTCATGGTCAGATCACTACTTGGTGAGGGTGGACTTCTTGGTGCCACAAACCCTCCGTGGGGGTGGAGGACCCATTAGGATGGTCTACCCCAGACGTCTGATGGATCCAGATGGATTCCTGAATGCTCTTGGGGATTCTTTGGAGCATGCACATGGGCACTCGGTTGAGATCCTGGTGGAGGGGTAGAATGCTGCAATCACTGGGGCATTAGACCAGGTGGCTCCGAAATGCCCTCTCCCCCTGAATAGAGCTCAGACGGCACCATGGTATACTCCACGGTTGCGAACTCTGAGGCGGGAGGTGAGACGGCTAGAGCGCCAGTGGTGGAAATCTCGCTCTGATGACGATCGGACACGGGCTAGAGCGGCTGCGGCAGCCTACCATGTGGCGATGAGGGCAGCAAAAAAGGATTTTTATGCTGCCTCTATTGCGTCTGCAGAGTGATGTCCCAGGAGGCTGTTCCAAGTGGTCCGGAGCCTGGTTGGTCCAGTTGCCCCGGAACCGATGGAACATGCTAAGGCCTCCTGTGATGAGTTTGCAAAGCACTATACGGATCGTATTAAGAGTGCTATTCCGTGCGCTGTGGACACAGTGAGCGAGCCAGAGGTGGCCAGTGGTGCTCCAGTGGTGTGGGATCGGTTCCAGTTTCTTCCTTCTGATGAAGTGGACAAGGTGCTTTCAGCCTTAAAGCCAACCACTTGCTTACTCGATCCTTGCCCGTTGTGGCTCATTATGAGCTGCAAGGACAGACTGGGCGAGGGGATCAAGATGGTGGTAAATACGTCCCTGGAAGAGGGAGTAATGCCATCAGCTCTCAAGGAGGCAGTAATAAAACCAATTCTAAAGAAGCCCTCCTTGGATCCCCAAGATCTGAACAACTTTCGCCCAGTCTCAAATCTGCCATTCCTGGGCAAGGCGGTTGAGCGGGTGGTGGCAAAGCAGTTGCAAGTGCATTTGGAGGAAGTGGATTATCTGGATCCATTTCAATTGGGCTTCAGGCCTGGACATGGGACTGAAACGGCCTTGGTCGCCTTGGTGGATAATATGAGGGGGGCGTTGGATAGGGGCGAATGCACCTTCCTTGTCCTCCTGGATCTCTCAACAGCTTTTGATAGCGTTGACCACGGTATCCTTCTGGACCACCTGAAGAGGTTAGGCATAGGGGGCACTGTATTGCAGTGGTTCCGTTCCTTCCTCTCTGGTAGGTACCAGAGAGTGGCATTGGGGGATGAGGTTTTGGATCCTTGGCCTCTCATCTGTGGGTGCCATAGGGCTCCATCTTCTCCCCGATGCTGTTCAACATCTATATAAAGCTGCTGGGGGCTATCATCAGAAGATTTGGGCTGTGGTGTCACCAGTATGCTGATGACATGCAGCTCTACCTCTTATTCAAATCTTCACCAAGGTTGGCTGTAGAAACCCTATGCAAGTGCCTAGAGTCAGTGAGTGGCTGGATGGGAAGGAATAAGCTGAAGCTGAACCCTGACAAAACTGAGGTAGTGTTTGTGGGAGACAAGGGAAGGTTGGGGGATGTTGACCTGGTGCTTAATGGGGTACAATTGCCCCTGAAAGACCAGGTCCGCAGCCTGGGGGGTCATTCTTGACTCCATGGAGGCTCAGGTCTCGGCTGTGAGCCGGGCGGCGCTGTATCAACTCCATCTGATACAGAGGCTGCGCCCCTACCTTCCCAACCATCTGCTCCCATCTGTGGTACATGCCCTGGTCTCCTCTCGCCTAGACTTCTGTAATGCGCTCTACATGGGGGCTACCCTTGAAAACGGTCCGGAAGCTGCAACTGGTACAGAATGCGGTGGCTCGACTGATTAAAAGGTAGCCGCTGGCAAGATCACATCACTCCAGTGCTGAAGGAGTTGCAGTGGTTACCGGTTGTTTTCTGGGCCCAATTCAAGGTGTTGGTTCTGACCTTTAAAACCCTATACGGTTTCAGCCCAGTCTATCTGAAGGAGCGCCTCCAACATCATCAGGGATGCCGCTCAACAAGATCAGCCTCAAAAGGCCTTCTCTCTATCCCACCAGTTAAAACAGCTAGACTGGTGAGAACTAGGGAGAGGGCTTTTTCAATTGTGGCCCCCACTTTGTGGAATTCCCTCCCAAATGATCTCCGTCATGTCCCCTCTATGATGAGCTTCAAGACCCGGCTCTTCAGGTAGGCTTTTGGAGTGGGTTAGGTTTTATTATTATTGTTGAGATTTTTAATGTTTTAATGTATTTGTATGTTTTTCTTTTGTACGTCGCCCAGAGTGGCTGTACAGCCAGCCAGATCGGCGACTAATAAATTTAATAAATAAATAAATAAATAAAATACATAATACGTCCTTCCAAAGTGCTTCCAGTAACTGGCTTGTAAAATGGAACTTTGCGGAAGAGAAAACGATTACAACCAAAGAACCACTATTGTGTACTGGCTGGTTTGTTTATCTTGAACATAAGAACATAAGAAGAGCCTGCTGGATCAGGCCAGTGCCCCATCTAGTCCAGCATCCTGTTCTCACAGTGGCCAACCAGGTGCCTGGGGGAAGCCCGCAAGCAGGACCCGAGTGCAAGAACACTCTCCCCTCCTGAGGCTTCCGGCAACTGGTTTTCAGAAGCATGCTGCCTCTGACTAGGGTGGCAGAGCACAGCCATCATGCCTAGTAGCCATTGATAGCCCTGTCCTCCATGAATTTGTCTAATCTTCTTTTAAAGCCATCCAAGCTGGTGGCCATTACTGCATCTTGTGGCAGCAAATTCCATAGTTTGCGCTGAGTAAAGAAGTACTTCCTTTTGTCTGTCCTGAATCTTCCAACATTCAGCTTCTTTGAATGTCCATGAGTTCTAGTATTATGAGAGAGGGAGAAGAATGTTTTTCATATGGCAGTGATAATCTGGTGAAGAAGAGCTGAATGGAGTTGGGGGAGAGGCACGGTTTAGAAAGACACATGCACACAACATGTCTGTCAATGTCTTTGTAATGAGGTTATTCATCTGTCATTTCACCAGATAGTTTCCACAAATAATATTACATCTTTGTACTCACCCCCCTTCCCCCTACGGGTGAAATTACAAGATTACATAAATGAAAATCCAGTCTCAAACCCTTGAAATAATAATTTAAATTTCCAGTAAGGATTTTATATACTATACACAGCCAATGATTCAAATGAAAAAGAGAGAGAGAGAAGGGGAGGAAATTCTTCCAGCAAGGGCTTTTGTTGGAGTTTGGCCATGATCCATTTTATTAACAAATTCTATAAATCTCCACCACACAGGAACAAAATTATCTTTCTTTTTTTACTCCATGAACCACTTTTAGGTTTTGAGTTAATTTTTCAAAAAGAGCTAATCGCCATACTCTTTGATACCATTCCTCTATATCCCCCCTTGAAATATTTCCAGTGTTGTGCAACCACTGATCTTGCTGCCAACAAGAGACTAATTAATTCCTTATGATGCAAATCTGCATCCAAGCCTAGTTATTATTTATTTATTAAGTTTATATCCCGCCTTTCCTCTCAGAAGGAGCCCAGGGCGGCAAACAAATCTAGAAAAACGTTCAACAGTGCCAAATGTGCCGATGAATGCACCAAATGCCCCATTTTGGAACTAATTTCCCCAAAAACCTACTTCCAGAATTCTAATACTACAGGGCACCACCACACGTATGTACATAAATACTTATCATATGGCATTCCCTCCAACATACTGGTGACTTCCTTGTATCCGTGAAGTACGTTACCACTTACGAATTAGTTTGTATGGCATTTCTTTTATTCCCACAGTAGCCACCTTTACTTACTTTATCTGCCTAAAGAACATAAGAACAGCCTGCTGGATCAGGCCATTGGCCCATCTAGTCCAGCATCCTGTTCTCACAGCGGCCAATCAGATGCCCAAGGGAAGCTTGCAAGCAACTGGTTTTCAGAAACATGCTGCTTCTGACTGATAAATAAAACAATTTATTTATTCTATTCATGACATAAGTTGTTTTTTCTTCCAAAAGAAGACTCAAACATTAAGAAAAGAGGGAACAGGAAAAATACTAGCAAAAAATACTAGCAAAACAGCATTAAAGGCAGGCAAACACCATAACTGTCAGTAGAGGAAAAGTTTAGTTGATAAATCACCTGTCAATTCCTGATTAAATAAACTTTATTTTATTTTATTTTTTATTTACCAAAATTTATATACTACTTAATTGTGAAAAACCTCTAAATGGTTTACAAAAAAATCTGAATATTAGCATACCTCAATACGGAGGCCTTTTGAGCTAATGTACACTATAATAAAGTTGCTGCTCACTGTTAGCATATTTCCCCCACATGTTTACTTAAACAACTGCACTGAAGCACAGCTGTAATTCTTTGATCCTAGTTTCCTTTCAGTCTCTTATTAGTCAAGTCAATTCAATTTATTGTACTAGCCAAAGGCCATGAAAAATACATTAAAAATGTAAAAACATACACAGGCATGTAGAGGTATACAGAGAACAAATTGCTGTTGCAACCAATAATATAAAAGAATTTCAGAGTTGTGAGCTCAGTTTAAGACTCTGAATCTCCCAAACAATTTGTAGCAATTTCATCTAGTTCTTTCTTTTTGCAACAAGCACAAAAAGAGCCACTTTGTATGTCACGCACTGATTCTACAAGGACATTCCCACTTCCCTGAGTCAACAAAGGTTTCAAGAATCTCTCTTGGGTGCCCGTACAGAGGACAAATTAACATATAATGAACAATAGTCTCTTATTAGATTTATTTGGGAGGCCTGAACTGAATGTAGGCATCAATTATTGTTAATTGCGAGGGCAATTGAATCCCACCCAGTATTAACACGTTAAGGTTGCAATCAAATAACCACTTACTTTACTATAACAAAGCCCCACTGGGTTCAATAAAGGGCTGTAGCTCAGTGGTAGAGCACCTGGGCTTTCCATGCAAAATGTCCTGGCATCTCTGGGTAGGGTTAGAAGTTAGCCCTTTCTGAAGCCTTTAAGAACTGCTGCCAGTCAGTGTAGACAATACTGAGCTAGATGGACCAACGGCCTGACTTGATATAACAGTTTCCTATGTTCCTGTGTGTTGAGCAAACATGTATGGGGTTGCACTGTGAAGGTTTTATAACATGTTAACAGCTTGGCTTTCATGATCCTTTGTGCATCGTTCAAAACGCAACAATAGAATTCAGCAGCCACAAGGGCTGAGCAAGAGTATAAATGTTCTGCTTGCTTGCTGAATTACCATTTCATTTAATAGGTTAAAAATCCCTTTATTGTGGGCATTAACGTTAATAGTGAGCGTAACTGTGGGAGGGTTTTTTCTACCTGATGCTTCTACAAATATTCACTCTGGTTATCAGGATTTAACAGCTGCTTACTTTGGCATTCTGGAGGAACCATTGACTCATAGATTCAAACTTGAGCTTAGACATGGGACAGTCAAGATGCTAAATATTTTTAAGAGGTGTGAAATGCTTTGATTAAGAAATGGCATAAGCAACATTTTAGACTGAAATAATTTTGACTGGGTGTCACCATTCATATCAGATTAGTAGTTGTGCAAATGACACACCCAATTTCCCTAGATGGCTTTGAAATTGCAGTCTTAATTTTTATCAGTCTGTGGAATATGCTGAAACTTCTCCAGCAGATGGCTGTTTAAAAAGAAGTTTCATCTACACAAAGCAGATCTCCACTATAAATCCATCCAAAAATAGTTGCCATACAATTCCCCCTGGGCAATTTTCTCACTGGCTTGTGTTTTTTAAAACAATTATTGTATTCATGCTATTGTGGAACACACTAAATGTTTATGAGCTGTGGCTAAAGATATAATTAAATGTGTTTGTTAAAATGTCATTTAATGAGTTTGCTTTGAACAATTCAGTTCTGAAGCTTGCTGTTAGTGCATGTCAATGACCAGGATTGGCTTCATTAATGCAACTTCATCAAGCATTATGTGGTCCCAGCAGCATTATGTGGCAACACAATGTCAGTGTAGCAGTGATGCTATGGCATGCTGAAAAAGCAATGGCTTTAGATCCAGCAATTGCTCCAGCAAATGGAAGGGTAGAAGTGATTTTTTCCAATTCCCCGTCCTCACTGCAGCCCCTTGCACCTCACAAAGTTTTGCTCCAGAGGGTATGTTTTTCCTTTTCTTACCCACCCTGAGATTTTGGGATGGGGCAGGCTACACATCTAAATAATTAAATAGTTAGCAGCTGAGAAACAGTAGCTTGCTGAAGGCTAACCAAATAATACATGGCTGAGGTAAGTTTTATTTATTTATTTAGGGTTGGATCCAGACTTCCCATCCTCCTTAGAGTGGCTGTATTGAAAACAGTGGGATTTCAGATAGTTAATGCCCCATAGATTTCAATGGGTCTACTCTATGTATGACTAATAGTGCAAGCCTAAACATGCCTACTCAGAATTAACCCTATTGAGTTCTATGAAGTTTACTCTCAAGTAAATGGGGTTAGGATTGCAGTCTAAATTATAAGGACATAAGAGCCTGCTGGATTAGGCTAATGGTACATCTGGACCAGCATCCTGTTCTCACAGTGGCCAATCAGATGCATACAGGAAGCCCATAAATCTGGATACAACCCTTATTTACTCATTTAAATTAATTGACAATCATTATACAGTCTTTATAATTAAAACAGTTTAAGGCAGCTTACAGAAGTGCAGCTAAAACAACAGTAGCAAAGAACAACATGAAAATACAATTCCTAAGAAGGCAACATTAGAACTAGGAGTTTCCCAACTCATTAATTATTTCTCCAACCGCTCTGTCATACTAGCTTTCCCTTGCCTGCTGTGGTAGAGATGGGTGAATCTGTCAATTCTGGTTTCTTTCTATTTCTCATTTTTCCAGTCTTCAGTTCTGTTTGCCACATTTTTGCATCAAATTGCATTTTTTTAAAAAAGCCCTAGTGAAACTGTCAATTTTTCAGTGTATATTGCTACTGATAAACACATTTTATATGTAATTTTGCATAATATAACATTTTACAAGCAATTTCCTCCAAAATAATATTTTCACTAATATATGCACTTTTATGCACACTTTCCTATTATATATGCATTTTGCATACATTTTTTGAATGGAGAACTGCCTAGGAAATTTGGAAAAGCAAGAATTTCAAAGCAGAGCTCTGTTGTTGCTTTGTGTATTGCTTTGAGAAGTGCAAATTAGTCTCTCATTAAAATGTGAACCAAACCAAAATTCTACCCCATCCCTCGCAATGAGAATGAGCATGATTCACAGTCGGATCATGTAAAGTGATCCACAGGCTTTCCAGAAGTGATTTCTGTGATTGTGGTAAGTGAAAATGGCTCAGACTATCCATGAGCAATGCTACCAGGATGCTGTCACATGGTTCTCCATGGAAATGTCCCCAGGGACAAAAAAGATACTGTGAATTTTGTCATGTGTGAAACCACCCAAGGTGGACAGAGATATCCTTACAAGCTACCTAAGCCTTTTTTAAAAAAGGAGTGTGCTTGTAACAACAAACTCTGCCAATATTTGGTCTTTCTCCCTGTGAAGCATGAGATGAGAACATGTGGATGAAGATCCCAAGTGACCAATTTTCTGTCTTGTTACATTTTATTGAGTTGTTCCGTAATTCATTCTCAATGAGACAATCGTCCTCTGGATGGTGAACAGCATATTAACCTTTCCACAAGTAAAATATACCCCCAAGTCTCTTTCCTATTATAAAGGCAGTTATTCTGGCTTGGTTCATTTTCCACTCAGCAGTGTGTCATACATGGTTGAACTTTAAAAAGCTGGGGAGGCAAGGGGGAAGAATGAGGAAAGCAGCCAATAAAAATCAAGTGAAGTTTACTCATTTTCCCAAAGAGATACTGCTGACCTGACCTGTTCAACTCAACAAGTCTCCTTGACATTCCCCTACTGACTTCAGAACTGCATACGTATGAGCAAATGTATTATATCCTGACACTAGAATTGTTCATTTAAATAAACATGCAATGGAGGGATAAATACTGGGCAACTGATTGTATACCATAAACTTGTTCTTAAGTCATTTAACTGTTGTGTTGATAGGATGGTGTTCTGTCAAATCCATGTGTTTATTCTTGGAAGAAATCACACAGACTTTTCAAAATGGAGATATATTTGATAGGAACGTTACTCTCACTCATAGGCTACAAAAATAAGAATTGTAAGAAAGGATGCATACTTTGTTCCAGCTTTCAGTTCCTTCAGCTCCATTGCATCCCACATCACCAATGTACAAAATGTACCAATGTAGTCTTAATGAGATCATACACTGCAAAAAAGTAGTATTTGTGTGTGCTTACAGTGTCTCTCTGTGTGTGTGTGTGTGCGTGTGTGTGTGTGCGTGTGTGTTTTACAGGTGCACTGAAGTGCTCCACTAGACAGGTAAACCTCCACACACCAAAATATTGAGGTTTGTGCATTCAACTGCATTTTTTGTTTTCTTTTCTTTTAATGCACATGTACACAGTGAAACAGCACTCCAAAAGAATCTTGGTGTAATCACATGAAGAATCAAATAAAGTTTGCTTTTTTGCAGTCTGTTGCCAATGTGCACATGGGTATCAGTAATGTGCACTGGGGAAAAGACACAAATGAAATGAAAAGCATATGCACAATTATTTGGAACAATAACAAAAAATGGAGAATTTCTAAGCTGCTGGCTCCACTTCAGAAATAAAATCAGGCAATTTAGAACTTCAGACTCCAGGATGAAATTCAAGACATTTCTGTTTTAAACAAGACTGTCATTTTTTTCCAATTTCTACCATGATTTATCTCTTATCTTTTGCACGTGTTGCATGCCTCTAGTATAAAGTACCCTGCCAATCATTCTAAATGTGAAATGTATATTGTTTCCTCCCACATTTTTCTACCTTGACCTTATGACCTTATGACTATGATTTTGAGGCCTCCAGGTGTCCCTGCCAAATTAAGCATAGTGGGTATCTACTAGAGACAGGGTGCCATCACTGAAAAGTCCATGTCTTGAATGTCTTTCCCCAGAGAGACCTATCTTTTGGAATTTTTGGCACCTGATGAGGGCCTTTTTATTTCCTGAGACTTTTCAGTATCTTCATTTTTAAGATCTTTTGTGCCTTATTGACCCTTTGGATATTTCTGGAATCTTAAGACCTGTGAATCTTTGGTGGTGCTGGGAGCTTTGTTTTATGGATGTTATATTCTGTTGCTGGTTTGATGCTGTATTATATTTTATGGTTTATTTTTGTATACAGCATTTTTTAACTTTTATTGTTAGCTATCTTGTGAATTTTTTACTATAAATAAATGTATCATGCAGACATCTATTCAGAATTTATAGTCCTAAACACGTAATGCTTGGGATATTGTAACTGATTTCCCACTTATCCTCATGTGGGTAATTAGAGAAGGAACAGCATAGTATGATGTCATGCCTTTAAGTAACTTTATTTGGAAGGAAGCACAATAATAGCATGGTGATTCACTTAAAGGAGCTGAACAGAGAGAAAAGTGATATTTCACCACATGACCATCACCATCTTCTGCTGCTTCTAAAGATCAGAGTGGAATTCTAAGCTTCTAAAAAATTGCTATGAGGTTTATTTTTTCTGAAGTCTCATAAACAATGGGAACATTTGCAGTCAGTCATTTAAGGCAATAGTCAACATATACATCTCTTGTAGCAAAATAACACTCTCATGACTTGTGCCATTTCAGTAATATATTCAATATGATAGGATTCATACCAGATTAAACCTCCACTATGCAAAGTGTTTTACAGTCTGCAGGGCTTTATACAGTTCTCCTTAACTTTAGGGCAAGAATGAACTACATTCAATTCCATCTTCATTTTCTTATCTTCCTTCTGGTCACATGTATTGGTCACTCTTTAAACAGGTATTGAAAGTATGCAAAGCCATTAGAGATCAGTTCAGAACATTTATGGCTTTAAGTGCAGGGTCAAAATAAATGTACTATCATTCATTATAACTAATGAACATTGGTCAATAAAAATTGTAGACTGCCATTGATCAAAAATAAATGTAAATGTACTGCCTTCAAGTTGTTTCCGACTTATGGTGACCCTATGAATAGGGTTTTCATGAGGCTGAGAGGCAGTGACTGGCCCAAGGTCACCCAGTGAGTTTCATGGCTGTGTGGGGATTCGAACCCTGGTCTCCCAGGTCGCAGTCCAACACCTTAACCACTACACCACACTGGCTGTGTGTTGCTGAAAACAAAGACACAGAACAGGTTTGTGAGCATTATGTACGTGTATGTGTGTGTATGCAATGTGATAGCATGTCATTCATGGTGTGAATTTCTGTTCATGAGATAACTATGGCTCAGTTCAAACAGCACACTGAACCATGGCTTGCATGAACCAAGGTTCAGAATGTAACCATAGTTTGAGCTTCCAAAAGTACAACAGGCAAACCACAGTTTATGGCTGCTTGACTGCTTTTGTTTTCTATTTGCTCAGCAGTGACTCTGAAGATACAGCAGCATCTCAAGCAGTTCAAATATTTAATGCCAATCCATAGTTAGTACAATCTATAGTTTGTAAAGCCATAGTTTGAAAACATTCCTTCTTATCCTGGTTTGTTAGTAGGGTTGCCAGGTTCAGGGCCTGAGACTGATCCTGTATCTTTAGGAGATATGCAGGTGGTCTTGCAACACTGTAACTGGAAAAACCACAAGGTGGAATTCTCCCTTCCTCCTGCACAACTTTTAAAGATAGAGAAGACCTCTTAGTTGCCAGGCAAGTCATGGTTTGTCAATTCAGACATCACAATAAACCATTGTTAAAATTCCTTAACAGTGATTGATGTGATATCTGAACTGAACCTATGTTTTCATGAACAAACCATGCTTGTTTACTGATATGTACGTTAAGGAGAATAAAGCCATAAACAGGCACTGATAAAAAAATCCAGAGATAAAATACCATAAAATTAGACGAAAGTTTAGAATCAGTGTTGCTTTTGAAAATGAACAATTTAGTATTATATATATATAATGCTAAGGAGCACAGCTGTTGTGTCTTAGGCAGAATGAAGAGTTGGAAGAAAGGGAGGTTATAAAAGGCCTCAGAGAGAGGGAAGTTGGGGGAGAAGCCCAGTGGAGTTATAGTGTACAGGGGTGTAGTTTTCCAGGGTTCTGGTCAGAGCTTGGGAAAGTTACTTTTTTTAAACTACAACTCCCATCAGCCCCAGCCAGCATGGCTACTGGATTGGGCTGATGGGAGTTGTAGTTCAAAAAAGTAACTTTTCCAAGCTCTGGTTCTGGGAGGGTCTTAGACCCTTACTATTTGGGAAAGCAGGGTCCCAGCAGGGTTCCTATGTCTCCAGCATCCTTTCCTACTGATTGGAGTCAATCAGAGTGAAAGGCCAGTCAGCCACTGTGAAGACTCTTATAAGTAGCTAATACACTCCCCTTTCATGTTGATTGGCTCCTAGGGATGTCTGTTGTTGTGGGAGAAGGTACACATATATTTATATTTATATATTATATTATATTATTATTTATATACCATTTTTTTGGCCAAAAGGCCCCCAAAGTGGTGAACAAAGCATTATAAAATATATTACAAAAAAAAATTACATAATAACCAGTAAAAAATATACAGTAAAAATACAATGCAACAAAAACAATGCAAATACAATACAACAAGAACAATGCAACAAGAACAGAGGAAAAACTTTTCTCCTTCTCTCTGTTCTGCGGCGGCGGTGGCGGCTCGGTACTGTTCGAGGGCGAGGTACTCAGCGAAGAGCTCGGTGTTGTTCTGATACTAAGACATGGGGTAGCAGATGGCCAGTGCTGGATTTACGTTCAAGCTAAGTAAGCTGCGTCTTAGGGTATCAGATTATCAGGAGCCCTGGAGGCTTGGGAAGAGTAGGGGTCCTTGAAAAGCAACAACAATAGCAGCTGGAGCCTCTTCCAGTGGCTGCCGTTGCCGTCAAGGGGGGAGCCATTGGCAGAGGAGGAGATGCCGACAGTGCCCACGTCCTCAATGCCCAGGTGCTTGGCGGCCAGCTCTTTGTCGTTGTCAGGTTTGGGGGGCAGCTCGCCGGTGATGAGGTCAGGCGCCTTGAGATGTCCAGCGTCCACATGGGAAGGACTGAGGAATGTGGAGGTGGCAAGGGAAAGTGGAAAAGGAGGGAGGAGAGGGGAGAAGTTAGGCTGAAGGGCTCTCTCTGGCTCTCTCTGCTGCATGATCTCCAGTTTGTTTTCTTGCTTGTTTGTTTGTTAACAAGTATCTTATTTTCAGGGAGCAGTCATCAGGAGCTTTGAGGCAAGGTGTCAGCAGTATGCTGATGATACCCAGCTCTATTTCTCTGTAACATCTGAATCAGGAGACGCCATGCAAGCCCTGGACCAGTGCTTGGACTTGGTGGTAGGCTGGATGAGGGCCAATAAACTGAGACTGAATCCTAGCAAGATGGAGGTGCTGTGGGTTGGTGGTTCCTGAGTTCGGATAATTGGTCAGTTGCCTGCTTTGGACAGGGTCGTACTCCCTCTGAAAGAGCAGGTCCGTAGTCTCGGGGTGCTCCTGGATCCATCTTTGTTGCTAGAGGCACAGGTGACCTCCGTGGCTAGGAGTGCCTTTTACCAGCTTTGGCTGGTAAGACAGCTGTGGCCATTTCTGGAACAGGATAGCCTGACCACTGTAGTCCATGCACTGGTAACCTCCAGGCTGGATTACTGGAATGCGCTCTATGTGGGGCTGTGCTTGAGGTTGGTCTGGAAGCTGCAGCTGGTGCAAACTGCGGCGGTGAGGCTGCTCACTAGGGCAGGGTATCACCAACATGTCACCCAGCTGCTGAAAGAATTGCGCTGGCTGTCCATTTGCTACCGGGCCAAGTTCAGTGTTCTAGTTTTGGTGTACAAAGCCCTATACAGCTCGGGACCAGGATACCTGAAAGACCATCTTATCCCTTACATACCCATTCGATCATTGCGTTCTGCAGGTGAGGGGCTCCTGCAGATACCATCTTATCAGGAGGTTCGTTCTGTACAATAGAGAAATGAACCTTTAGTGTGGCAGCACCTACCCTATGGAATTCCCTCCCCTTGAATATTAGGCAGGCGCCATCTGTATTATCTTTTCAGCGCCTTTTGAAGACTTTCCTCTTTCAACAAGCCTTTTAAGTTGAGACCTATCCCAGTCTGTCTGTGTTAGAATTGCTTGTTAATACGTTTTTAACAATGTTTTTAACCCTTTAAAAAAGTTTTTAAAGCTTTTTTAAAAAATGTTTTTAACGTTGTTTTGTTTTAATGTATTTTAAGGTCTGTTTTTATGATGTTTTAAAGTGTTTTTAGCACTTCTGTTTGCCGCCCTGGGCTCCTGCTGGGAGGAAGTGCAGGATATAAAAAATGAAACGAAAAATGAAAAAAAATGAAAAAATATAAATCAAATAATAAATAAATAAATAAACCCAGTAGCAAAAGGGGGGGGAGGGGGAAGATGTGTGGTTTTGTTCCAGCCCAAAGCCAGGAGTAGTAGGAGAGGAGGAGGAAAAGGGAGAGAAAATATGTTTGGTGGGAACAGAAAGTGTGTGCATGTGTGAGATGATGTTTCAGCTTTTAATGATGTTCTATATATGTGTGTTGTACATAGTAAGGTGAAATGTAAATAAGTATGCCTAAGAGTGTGTGTGTGTGTGTGTGTGTGTGTGTGTGTGTGTGTGTGTGTGTGTGTGTGTGGCCAACACCAGAGGTTAGAAATTTCCATGCTTAAGTTTCCTTCTAAAACCCATAAGCTCTACCCAAATGCAATTATTCTTTGTATACCAACCAAGAAGGAAAACTCAGCAAAGGAAGTTACTTACCTTACAGCTTCTTAGTACATTTGCCTATGTATGTGCAGAGAAAATAGTAGATTTAGCTGAAAGGCAACACATGGAGACCTTCATTGATCATTACAATGCATTAGTAAGGGAAGGTACTCCAAACAAAGTAAGAGACTAAAAGCTCATTTTATTGCAAAATCTTATAATGTTGAATAAACTTAGAAGGTGTCATGACTCTGAGAGGGTGTGACTATCATGCAAGGATCCTGCACTTCTGAATTTAACACTAAAATTATTGCATAGAGAACAGGCCTTACCAAGCTGGAATTGTCTTCAGTCAGGTCCCCTAAACCCCACTGGAAATGGCCAGAGAGGGAATACCAACAGCCTATGGTTATGTAGCCCCCTCCTCCCTGGGGAAGCACAGGAGCCCTGAATTTAAGCCTCCCAAGATCATTAAGGCAGAAGATCCCTGTCCTCTTTGGGCGAGAGCCTTCCAGGGAACCCTAAGGCAACTCTGGGAGGAACTGACTGTCCCTGGGGTTTGGTACTTTCTGCTGAGGGGACTGGACTGGTTAAAGGGACACTTGGACACTCTGAAGAAAAGACTACACTGAAGCAGCTCCCTGTGAGAAGAGATCTGCTGTAAGACTTGGTGCTGGGAGGAATCTGGGCCATAGGTGAAAGCAGTTAATATGAAGCAACTTTTCTGGAATAAAGGCTGATCTACAACTGAGCAGGTATGAGTTGGTGCCTTTTTTGACTCCTTTGCCAGGTGCGACCTATGGAAGACCTGTCTCCTTTGATGAGTCCCCTCCCCAGAGGAACATCACAATAACTGGCAAATACTATTAGGTATGTTAGTGTAGAGTGAAGATAGGAAAAGGGCAGTCATCAAAATTATCTTAGGTATGAATTATTAAACATATACATTGGCCTCACTGATATTACTGGAAATGCACCAATGTTAATTCATTGCTTTCTTCATGAGTGGTGGAAATTATTTACTTATATAGGTAGATTTCTATCCTGTCATATCTCAAGGGTTAAAGGTTGGGCAACAACACTAACATTAAAATTTGATTAAAACTACAAATGTAATGACTTTTGAAGCCCAGAAATACAATTAAATACAAATAGAATACAAATACTTACAATTACCCTATACTTCCCATTAAAAGATAAAGAAAATGCCTTATAAGGTTTCTCGAGTTGGGCAAGTCCCCTAAGGAAGAGAGCTCCACCACTGAGAATACCTCTTGTCATTTGTCCCCTATGTACTTCTTTGTCCCTACAATTCCCATCAGCTCTAGCAAGCATGGACAATTGCTAGGGATGATGGGAGCTGTAGTTCAGTATCATCCAGACAGCCAAGTTCTCCATGCCTCATCTAGAGGTTGTTCTTTACTGATCCTAAACATCATAGCAGAGCAGACCATGAGAAGGAAAACCAACTCTATATTTTGGAGAGCCACATAAGGACTTTACAGTTTATTGGGCTGCCTGATAGGAGCCAAAATTATTTTTCTTTACTCTGCCCATGATGTTGGGAGCACCGTTTTAGTTGATTAAGTTTTTAAATGAATATCTTTAAATGAACACCCCAACACACCCCTTTTTTGGGCCTTACGTCGGCTCCACTTGCATTAATCTTGGCTGTTGATATTATCATTATATACTAAGGAATATATAGTGGCATACATGAGGGTTAATAAAAAAAAAAAGCACATTAGTTTCAGTATAAGATGCACACTAATCTTTTATCTCCAGCTTGGGTTCTTCAGAGCTACTATTGTACTAACTAAAAAAAATATGTATATGACCTACTCTGAGTCTTTAAGCCTTTAGAACAGGGCAGATTATAAATCTAAATAAAGAATTACAGTACTGCCAGTAAATAAGGCCAGAGAAATCCCTTCATGTAACATGTCAATGGAAAAAAAATGTGTGCTATATAGCACCGTTCCTACCTCCTTTAAGGCATTGCACAAGACATTGATAAGGACAAGCAATGAGCTGTCTTAGACATGAACAATTAGCATTAGTGGCATGAAAAACCTGGACTAAGACTGTAAAGAAATGTATCATCCTACTTCCACTTGTGGCTCAAGTCCATAGAACTTTCACCTCCAAGCCAAGAGACTGACATCATGACTCTGTCATTAATCCCTGGCTTGTGTTAGAGACTTACAATGGAAAGAAAACATTGTTCCAGAAAAGAGTTGAGCATGCAGTGATCTAACCTTGAAGTTGTTTACCAATTAGCCAGATTTCCAATACCCAAATACATGTGTGATTAAAATATCCCAGAAAGGGAGAAAGAAATGCAATAGCCATGGACTGAACTTAATACCTGAATGGGGAAAAGGGGAAGATTTAGATGGATCATGGCCATGACAAGTAAAAAGAAAAAAGAAAAAAATGGTAACTATGCCAAGCAAATTGAGGGGAAAAGAGAACATGGCCTACTTTCCTAAAAACCCACCACCACAACTGAAGCTCTGCTTGGTATATATAAAAACGATGGGCTATTGTCTTAAACATAACATATAAATAGTCGGTATATGATATAAATATTTTTAAAGAGATAAGATTCTCTCAGTGTGGCTATGCATGAGATTGTGTCCATATCATGCTAAATGTGCCTAATCCCCCAATATATCAATGGGACTTACTCACTTATAAATGTTCTTAAAGCCTAAGGATGCAGTCTTCAGCGGCAAAGGGTGTGCTGAAGTTGCAAGTGATCGACCTTGTCCAAACCCATGCTGGCTTGTGCTGGCCAGGGCAGGAGATGATGGGTGTGTGTGTATGAGTGTGTGTGTGTGTGCGTGTGCAGTTGTCATGTTTTTCCAGTTTTGCCCCAGTGCATCTGAGACTGACTCTGCCTCCATGGTGTTTAATCCAGTCTAATGGCCCTTTCATTGAAGTCTGTCTTCAGCTAACAGTCTCACATTGAGCAGGGTTAGGGAACCTCCGTCCTGGAGGCCAAATGGAGCCCTCTGGGGCTCTATCTGGTTCTCAGGATCCTCCCAGGTCATGCTCCCCCTCTGCAGGCCACACCTCTCACTGACTGGCCCTGCTCTGCGCCCTCCTCAAGTGCGTTTGCCAGGCTGGAATGTGGACTTGAACTAAGAAAATGCCTCTTGCTTGCCTGGATGGAGAGGTATTTATGTAGAAGTCTTTGCGTTTTGGGGCGACTGTAGCCTGCAGTACAAAGGTAAGAGTCACGTCCATTGCCACACCCACCTTTACCTCTGGCCACAGCCAGTATGGGCCTGCTGCCCCTGGAAGGGAATGTGTCTCTGGGACTGAAAAAGTTCCCTGCTCCTGCCATAGAGACTCCAGTAATAAAGAATTGCTTATCTCTTTCCCAAATTCCAGTATTACAAGTGGAACTACTTAGGAATTAACCACACAACCCATTAGGAAGTCCTGTCCTTTTGCACCGCTCCTATTCATTTTAAACGGAGCATACATGGAAGACCTTCCTGGTAGATTGTGCCTCATCAACTCCAACAATCCTAAGAAGACATTTGACTCTTCTCTGCAGTTCTTCGCACCCCACACTGCCCCAGTTTTAAAGATATTTAACTTGAATGCATAAAAAATTGTTCTCCAGAATGTCCTTCAAAAAGCAAACAAGAGTTTGCTTTCATATCTGGAATGAGGATGTTATAATGGGGTTAATGGGATATTACTCGCACTGTTATATAATTAGGCCAGATGGAACATCCAGCTGGTCTGTAAAAGGATGACCTGGTCCAAGGAGAAAATCACAGTGCTGGAAAGGATCTCCA
This sequence comes from Rhineura floridana, assembly GCF_030035675.1. Lineage (NCBI taxonomy): Eukaryota > Metazoa > Chordata > Lepidosauria > Squamata > Rhineuridae > Rhineura > Rhineura floridana. Next base: position 61,562,055 of record NC_084483.1, read on the forward strand.
AGGCTGTCAGTTTCAATGCTCTTCATTCTGGACAGAATTCATCTTATAATAAATAATAATAAACTTTATTTCTACCCTGCCCTTTTTCCAATAGGACTCAGAGCGGCTTACAACTAAAAACAACACCATTAAAACATACAGAGTATATTATTAAAAAAGAATTAAACTATGAGAAAAATTAAAACCATAAAATATAGGTTAAAAACAGCGGACAATTTAAAATAATAAAATCATATAATGTAATCACCAAACCTATGACACTTAATCCTGGTCGTTCTCTATCCCAAATGCCCGTTGAAATAAAACAGTCTTTACTTGTCGCCGGAAAGACGGCAAGGAGGGAGCTGATCGCACCTCACTTGGAAGGGAGTTCCACAGCCTAGGGGCGGCCACCGAAAAGGCCCTATCTCGTGTCCATGTCATATGTGCTTGCGAAGGTGTGGGGAACACAAGAAGGGCCTCACCTGAAGATCTCAAATCCCGGACAGGTTCATGTAGGGAGATACAATCTGTCATCTAAAGCATACAACAGAGATGGATGTCTAGCTTCTTTTTCAACCCCCCCCCCCAAAAAAAGCCAGATAAAAATACACTCCTTTTCAAATTGCTCCATTGTATAGTTAGGATGTTAAACATTTCCACACCAGTACCCCATCTCCTCCTTACTACACAGTAGTTTATGTTATACTGTTATTTGTTTCTGCTGTCTATTTGCCTGGAAATTTTATTCTGTTAGCAAAAAAGGTTATGCACCTCTCTACTGAATGTATTTTGTAAGCAAAGCACCAGAATTAAAGAATAAGAAATAGGGTTGTTCTTTTTTTCTCAACGCCTTTGGACAAGAAAAGTAGAATGATTTATCAGTCATGATGTTAGCAAAATTGCCTCCTGCTGAGATTGTGGAATTGATTTTTCCATCCAAAAGATCACTGGACGCCATTTCTTTTGTGTCATAGGTTGACTAGGTTTGAGTGATCATGCTTATGCATATGAAGAGACAGATGTCACTTACCTACAATCAAGAATTCTGATGAATTTCTGCACCAGCAACAGGTTGTTTTGGCCTCTTCTTTCAAATCCAATTTAGCAAAGGGGGGGGGAAGGAAGGTCTGAGTTAATAGACTGCCAGGCCTCTTGTGCTGAAGTCTTTATGATTTATAGCATTTTATGAGCCAAATCCAGATGAATTTTATTAAAAATTATTCCCACTGGTTGTATGAAAATGGGTAGGAAGAAGGATCAGAGAAAAAAAGGGAACACCATAGTGGTATATAGGCAATGTATGCTCATAATTGGATTAACTTTCATGAACTTCCAAATTCCAGTCCGTTGTCTCTTGATGTTGTGTAGATTTTCTAACCAATTCCCTAGCTCTACAAACAGGATTGGAAATCATTCTGCAACTCAAGAAAGAGTTTGGAATCACTGTGGCTCTCTCAATGCAATGTGCTGCTGCCATTAAAAAAAATGAACTTCATGTTAGAAACCATTACGAAATAAATATAAATATATAATTATGAACAGACATTTTGAGCACTGTGCATTGCAGGTACTTTTTGTCTATCACCTGTGTTCTACAGGTACCCAATGCAAGAAAGAGGTTAAGATTACATAGAAATGCTAAAAGTTAAATGTTTTTAAAAGGAGAACAAAGCATCGAGGAATTTAGGACTTGTACTAGTTGAGAAAAACTATTAAGCTTCTTTAGCTGTCTTAAGGTTATGGGGGCAGGGTAGGGATTGGCAAGAATTTCAATTTAATTTGCATTTCAAGCCGAACCTATCAAAGTCACACTTTCTGAAATAATATGAGAACTGAAACGTAGCCATCCTTCTAAATTCACACATATTCAAATGTTTGCCAAACAATGTTTACAAAAATGCATATATTAAGGAAACGCGTGCATAAAAAGGAATAGATGAATGAAAAGAACACGCAAAAATGCATTGTATGATGAGAAGTTACTTACAAAAATGTGTACATTAGTAAAAACTGCCAATAAAAATGTGTTTGTTAGGGAAAATTCACACTAAAATGCTGGAAAATTTTCATGAGGACTTTTTTTTTTAAAAGCAAATTGCTCCAGAATTGGGGAGAACTGAATTTAAGATTGGAAAAACGAAAAACCGAGAGAATGAAAATTGACAGATCTTTCCATCCCTAGGACAGGGTTGTAAAAGGGAGGGTGAATCTGTCAATTTCGGTTTCTCTCAGTTTCTCATTTTTGCAGTCTTAAGTTCAGTTGTCCAGATTTTCGCATCAGTCTGCAATTTAAAAAAAAATGTAGTCATGAAAATTCATCAGCACTTTAATGCAAATTCCTTCTAATATCACATTTTTGCATGTAATTTTCCTTAATATAATGCATTTTTCAGTAATATATGGATTTCTGTGGAAACTTTGACTAACAATATGTATCTTTGTACTCATTTCTTGGCTGGAGAACTTTATTGCAAAACTGAGAGAAGTGTGAATTTTGAAGGATGACTGTGTTCATTTCTCATATTGCTTTGGAAGGTGCAAATTAGATGGGGTTGCTTTTAAAGGTGAACTGAACTGAATTTATCCCCCATCTCTTTATAAGATAAAGCCAAATAAAATTGTGAATGGTTCTCCTTCATTCAAGGCAACCAACTGCACCCAAAGAATGAATGAATGAATGAATTTATTAGATTTTTATCCCACCCTTCCTCCCAGTAGGAGCCCAGGTATTAAACATGAATCCATACCTGGGAAATGGGTAAGAACCTAACCCTGCCATTGGGAGACCCCTCACCATGGCGTGTGCTACTAGCTGAACTTATTAGAGCAGCTCTACCATTTTGCATGGGCTGTCTCAAAATCTGCTATACTTCATAGATCTGATCGAGCAGAAGGGATTCCTGGATTGCTGAAACATAATGGCGGAGTATAAAATCACCTTACCCCCATACGCTTCCATGAATAGGCCTTGTTCACTTTTCACCTGGTGCCATCAACCTTTGCTAGATAATTGCCACCTTTAAATGCATCATTCCGAGAGGCCTGACAGTACATACGGCTCTGACTATAACCAATGATATGCTAAATTGTTCAGGGTTGTTAAAACGAAAAGGGATTGTGAAGAGTTCCAAGTGGACCTCTCCAAACTGAGTGAATGGGCAATAAAATAGCAAATGCAATTTAATGTAAATAAGTGTAAAGATGCATATTGGAGCAAAAAATCTTGATTTCACAAATACATTCATGGGATCTTAACTGGCAATGATTGACCAGAAACAAGACCTTGGAGTTTCAGCAAATAGTTTGATGAAGACATTGACACAGTGTGCAGCAGCTGTGAAAAAGACAGATTCCATGCTAGGAATCATTAGGAAAGGTAATGACAATAAAACTGCTGATATCATAATGCCATTATATAAACCTATGGTGCAGCTGAATTTGGAATACTGTGTACAGTTCTGGTCACCTCACCTCAAAAGGATATTGTAGAGCTGTAAAGGGTTTAGAAAAGGGCAATCAAAATGATCGAGGGATAGAGCGACTCCCCTATGAGGAAAGGTTGCAGAATTCGGGGCTAGGTTTAGAGAAAAGGTGAGTACGAGGTGACATGATAGAAATGTATAAAATTATGCATGGCATGCAAAAAAAGTGGACAGATGAAAGTTTTTATCCCTTTCTTACAGGACTAAAACTCATGGACATCCAGTGAAGGTGAACTTTGGAAGATTCAGGACAGATAAAAGAAAGTACTTCTTCACACAGTGAATAGTTAAACTATGGAATTCGCTCCCACAAGAGACAGTGATGGCCACCAACTTGGATGGCTTTAAAAGATTAGACAAATGTATGGAGGATAATGCTATCAGTGGCTACTAGCTATGATGACTATGCTCTGCCTCCATAGTCGGAGGCAGTATGATTCTGAATACCAGTTGCTGGAAACCACAGGAGGGGCCAGTACTCTTTGCACTCAGATCCTGGTTGGCTACTGTGTGAATAGAAAGCTGGATTAGATGGGTCACTGGCCTGATTCAGAAAGCTTTTTTATGTTCTTGATAAAGTTGTGGCCATTTCAACCCATGATGGACTCTATATATTCATTGCTCTGATACAGCACACCACTCTGCATGTGTCACAGAATGAAATGATAGAATTGGGTTACTTTTATTTCATATTGAATAAGTACATTCTCTCTGCAGACATCAAACTCAGCAAACTAGATAAAATTTAGGGGTATTAATTTGAAATGTAGGCATATGGGTTTCTAATGTGTATCACAGATTCACATTCTTCCCAGCTGACTTTTCAAATATTATGACACCTTTTGAACTTGAAAAGAATTAACTTCCATTTCCTGTTGCAAACTTTCTGCTTCCAGCTCAGCACACTTTAATTTGGGAGCAGGGAGTGGGGGCATGTGTTGGCTAGAAGCAGCTTCTGAATCTGACACAGTAATTTCCCAATTTTTCACTTTTTCCTTCACTCAAATGTCTTTGTCCAAATTTTCATTAAAAGCATTCTTTCTGTTTGCAGCACAGAGCTGTGACATTTAAATGTGTGTATGCTTGATGCTATTGAGACTCTTGTTTTTCCTTGCAAGTTTACTCTCTCCAATGGTTTGACATTTGAAGTGTTGACTTTTGTCAGTGGAAAAAAAAATTAAAGGGAAATTGCTTGCAGGATTCCCGCTGCTGTCTTTTAGTCACAGAAAACAGGCTTCTATGTTCAGGAGCCCCTCTGACAATATGAAGTGCATTACAAACCTTTTTATGGTTCAAAGGCACAAATTAGACCCTTTCACTTGATATGCTGCCATAAGCTGAAAGAGACAAGCATCGTGTAATTGTCTGAAAGAGACAAGCATTCTCCCAACCCCTTTCTGCACTCTCTTAGAACTGTGCAACTTCCATAATGAGTTGCCTGAGTGGCACAACACAGCACATGTTCTCAACCTAGAATGAATCACCAGTCAACATGATATATGAAGCCAATTGAGATTAATCTGACCCATTCTTCCAGTACATGTGACTGTTTGCAAAGTGTTCCATAGTGCATGCCCTTAAGCTTTCAGTAAATAGGGAAACCCTGTTTACTGAAAGCCATGGCACAATAGGGAATTCCTATTCATTCACAGTAAAATTAAATAAATAAAATTTAAAAAGAGAGAAACTTTAGTCCCATTTTCTTGAGTAGATTTTTAATAGCAGCAAAATTATCTGCTTCTGTGGATGACTTTTACATAACCCATTATGGTTTGAGTGTCTGTGTAACACTTTTTAGTATCAAATGGGCACAATCCACATACTGTAACTGCACTATCTGGCCCTTTAACCCTAGCAAACCCCAGGTATAACTGGGTTCCAGAGACTACAGTCTTTTTCTGCAAGCAGACATTCTCTTACACATTCTCCATCTATTCCACAATTGACTGAAGACATCACTACCATGGCAACATTTGAACATATTTCATATAACATCAATTTCAAGTGGATAATATCCGGACATCTGAAGGGCTTATATTAATTTATATGCTTAACTCAAAATGCATGTACTAATGGGTACTGTATCTGTAATGCAAACTGATGGTGGTTTGTTGTTATTATTAGCATTCATATATTATTTATTATTTATTTTCTTTTTCTTTGTTCTTTATTATTATCATTATCATCATCATCATCATCATCTTTTCCTTTCCTTTCATTGTTAAATTTGAAAATAAAACGTAATTTTTAAAAGGTATACATGCTCTTAAAGTTCTGCACTACAGTCTGCGTTAACATATTCACACATGACACACAGACTCAAACGCTGTTTTTCATTTTGTGTGTAAACTAAAAATAGCATAAGAGGCAAGTCAAAAACACATCTGGAGCAAGAATTTTAAAATGTGGTTAAAGGGAACCTTCTCAAGGCAAAGTTTCTCAAGGCTTAACAGGGCAAGCATCCATTGTGGTGGAACAATTTATTAGAATTTTGATCATGCTAAATTCCTATAAAGTGATAGTGGAGTGCTTTAAAGTCTGAAGCAGTGTGCTGTACACAAGCCTTCTCCTGCCCACAAAGTCCCCCAAGTTAACTGTTTCTTTTTCAGCCATTTCCCCCCAGCAAGGGCTACTTCTGGTCACAAAGACCACCAAGAAAAAATAATGGCTGAGGAGAAGCAGTTTTGGGAAGATGAGCATAAACAGGAGAAGAGTGAGCACTTCCTTCTGCCTGCCATACTCAATCCCAAGACAACCTTCTATCCCACACTTTTTATATTCATATTAATCAGTGTTTGGGAACCTGTGGCCCTTCAGATTATGTTGACTACAACTCCCATCATCCCTAGCCATTGCCATGTAGGCTGGGGCTGATGGAAGTTGGTGTCCAACAACACCTAAGGGCTTCAGGTTTGCCATCCCTGACGTAATTCCTCATGGTGGCATAGAAGAGACCAATCAATATCATGCATGGGAAATGATAGCAGAGCAACCTTGTGGTTAGGATGACTCCACTTTTGTAGCTCTGCTTTTCAGTGTGTGGACCATGTTTTCCCTTTGATCACTTCTTCTGTGTTTGACCATTCCATCTTTTAAGATGCTCACAGTAAATTTCTGTCAGAAGCGTTGCTCATCTGTTTCATTCATTGTTCTGTTATCCCTTCTCCAGAGAAAAGATGTTTGTCCCAACATCTCTCTAGCCCTTTTCCCAGCTCCCATTTCCAGCCAGTTATTTTTAACCTTCAGAAGCAGAAGCAACTACTACATCACATTCTTTAACATTGCCCAAAGAGTGGTCAGTAGACAGCTTTCATCATTTTTAGGCATCTGAGTCCACTTTATGAGGCACAACTGTGGAAGCTGATAACGTTAATATTATGTAACTCAAATGTTACTAGGGTGTGTGGAGGAGTGTGGGGAATTTTTCCCAGTACAACTAAGATTTGGGAGCAAACAGAATTTTAAAAAATGTCTGTGGTTATTTGCACTTCTCCATCTAGAGGCACACTTAAGGGACAGGAGCATGCCACTGAAGTATGCTTCAGGACATACTGAAATAGTAAGAAAGAGCATGTGCTACTGGCCTTTAGCTTCCAACTGCATGTGGAGAATTGTGTGTGCATGCGTGTGTGTAATCTCCTTGTACATGGAAAGTTAAATTAGGGATGGGTAAGTGTATTAGCCTCCTCTAGGATGCACACCTTAATGTGGTGAAGGGGTTTGAGAGTGTTGAAAAAGCTGAGAGCAATGACGTCAGGAGTCTAGACCAAGAGGCTAGACTCCTAGCGGGGTCACCCAAGGCAGAATGGTCAAAACTGGGACACCAGACTAAGATGCGTCCAAACTCAGAGGAAGGCAATGGTAAACCACCTCTGAATACCTCTTATCACAAAAGCCCTTATGAATAGACTGTCCAAAATGCAACATGATATAGGGCTGGAAAATGAGCCCCCAGGTCAGATGGCACTCACCAAGCTACTGGGTAAGAACAACGGACAAGTACAAGTAGCGCTGTGACTAATGACGCAGCTGGGTCAACACCGAATGGAAGCCCAGAGGCTGATGTGCACAGATGTGAAAGGAGAGTCCAGAGTTGTACAACATACACAATAGGAACATGGAATGTGAGAAGCATGAACCAGGGAAAGTTAGAAATTGTCAAGCAAGAAATGGAATGCATCAACATTACAATACTTGGTCTGAATGAATTAAAATGGAAGGGAATGGGACATTTTCAATCAGGTAACTATAAAATATTTTATGCAGGAAATGAGAAATTAAGAAGAAACGGGGTTGCTTTAATAGTGAGAAGTGATGTAGTAAAAGCAATTAGGAGCTACAACGCAAGGTCTGAGAGAGTGATATCAATGAGATTAAACAGGAAACCTATTAACATAACCATCATCCAAGTCTATGCTCCAATGGCAAACACAGAAGAAGAGGAATTGGAGAGATTTTATGCGTAAATAGAGGAAGAAATTGATCACACACAAAAATGATGTTCTGACTATCATGGGGGACTGGAATGCAAAAGTAGGGAACAGAGAAGAACTAGAAGTTGTGGGGAAATGGGGCTTAAGAGATAGAAATGAAGCAGGAGAAAGACTTATCGAATTCTGTGAAGCCAATAATTTGTTGCTTGCAAACACATTTTTTGAGCAACTGAAATGACGACTGCATATGTGGACATCACCAAATGATCAATATAGGAATCAAATTGATTATATAATTGGGAGCAGAAGATGGAGAAGTTTCATACTTTCTGCAAAAACAAGACCAGAAGCAGACTGCGGTACAGATCATGAACTGGTAATATCGAAACTCAGAAGAACAACAGAGCAATCATAATGCCAAAATACAATTTAAATAACATCCCAGAAGAATATAAAGATCAAATAAGGAACAGATTTGAGGTTTTAAACCTAGCTAATAGAGAACCAGAAGAACTATGGAGTGAAGTCAGAAACATTATCAGGGAAGAATGCAAGAAGACAATAACTCCAATTAAAAAGAGAGAAAGACCTCAAGGATAACTGAAGAAACTCTTAAAATGATTAAAGAGAGAAGGAAAGCAAAAGCAAAAGGAGATACAAACATGGTCAGAACCCTAAATGCAACAATACAGTGACTAGTACGTAGGGACAAAGAGAACTATTACAATAGTTATTGTATAGAAATAGAAGAGGGCAACAAAAAGGGAAGAACAAGAGCTGTATTCCAAAAGATTAGAGAAATGAAAGGGAAATTTAAACCAAGAGTAGGGATGTTGAATAATCAACAGGGGAACACATTGACTGACTGCAATGAAATAAAAGGAAGATGGAAGCAATACACTGAAGAACTCTATAAAAGAGATGCAAGGATGACAGATTCATTCATGGAGGAACGGTATGATGAAAAAACAGAAATTTTAGAATGTGTGGTGACAGCTGCTCTTAAAATACTTGGAAGAAACAAATCACCAGGAACATATGGCATACCAATAGAGTTGCTACAAGCTACTGAGACTGAATCTGTCCAAATTTTGACAAAAATTTGTCAACGAATATGGAAAATAAAACAGTGGCCCACAGACTGGAAGCGTTCAATATATACCCCAATTCCAAGGAAAGGAAATCTAGGGAATACAGTAATTATCAAATGATTGCTTTAATATTTCATGCAAGTAAATTAATGCTCAAGATTCTACAACAAAGGCTCTCACCAGAAATGCCAGATGTCCAAGATGTATTTAGAAAAGGAAGAGGTACCAGAGATCATACCACAAACATACATTGGATAATGGAACAGACCAAGGAATTTCAGAAGAAAATCACCCTGTGCTTTATAGATTACAGCAAAGCATTTGATTGTGTAGATCATGAAAAACTATGGAATGATTAAAAGAAATGGGGGTGTCACAGCATCTAATTGTCCTGATGTGCAACCTATACTCTGGACAAGAGGCTACTGTAAGGACAGAATATGGAGAAACTAATTGGCTCCCCATCAGAAAGGGTGTGAGACAGGGGTGTGTTTTATTATTTTTATTTGTTTAATCTATATGCAGAACATATCATACAGAAAGCAGGATTGGACCAAGATGAAAGAGGTGTGAAAACTGGAGGGAGAAATATCAATAATTTAAGATATGCAGACAATACCATACTGCTAGCAGAAAGCAGTAATGATTTGAAACGAATGCTGATGAAAGTTAAAGAGGAAAGCACAAAAGCAGGACTACAGCTGAACATCAAGAAGACTAAAGTAATGACAACAGAAGATTTATGTAACTTTAAAGTTGACAATGAAGACACTGAACTTGTCAAGGATTATCAATACCTCAGTACAGTCATTAACCAAAATGGAGACAATAGTCAAGAAATTAGAAGAAGGCTAGGACTGGGGAGGGCAGCTATGAGACAACTAGAAAAGGTCCTCAAATGCAAAGATGTATCACTGAATACTAAAGTCAGGATCATTCAGACCATGGTATTCCTGATCTCTATGTATGGATGTGAAAGTTGGACAGTGAAAAAAGCAGATAAGAGAAAAATCAATTCATTTGAAATGTGGTGTTGGAGGAGAGCTTTGCAGATACCATGGACTGCAAAAAAGACAAATAATTGGGTGTTAGACTAAATTAAACCAGAACTATCACTGGAAGCTAAAATGATGAAACTGGGGTTATCATACTTTGGACACATAATGAGAAGACATGATTCACTAGAAAAGACAATGATCAGAAGGGAGTAGAAAAAGAGGAAGGCCAAAGAAGAGATGGATTGATTCCATAAAGGAAGCCACAGACCTGAACTTACAAGATCTGAACAGGGTGGTTTATAACAGATGCTATTGGAGGTTGCTGATTCATAGGGTCGCCTATTAATTGGGTCGACTTGAAGGCACATAATAACAACATGTGTATTAAACAACTGGGGGCTTGAGATTAGGGGTGGAAAGATCTGTCAATTTCAGCTGTCTTAGTGTCTCATTTTTCCAAACTTAAATTTTGTTCTCCACATTTCTGCAGTAATCTTTTTTAAAAGTCGACATGAAATTTCTTCAGCATTTTACTGAGAATTTTTCCTACTAAACCCATTTCTGTATGCAGTTTTGATTAATGTACATATTTTTCAGTATTTTCTCTTAATATTATGCATCTTTGTATGTTATTTTCACTGATATATTCACTTTTATGCACATTTCCCCCCAATATATGCATTTTTGAAACATTCTTTTGTTGGAGAGCTGCATCACAAAATTTGGATAAGTGCGTATTTTAAAGGATAGCTGTATTTTGGTTCTCATATTGTTTTGGAAAGTGCAAACTTGATAGATTCATCTTGTAATGTGAACTTAATTTAATTTTTCTCCCATCCCTACTTGAGATGTGAAATTCCCACTCTTGAATAAGATGACCCCAATCTGAGCCAAGTAAAAGCTCCTTTGAACATGATCTGACTTAAACTTTGGTCACGGACTGCTTCTACCATGCCCTGTGCTCCCTGTTATTCCCTCCCCCTTTCCAAAGGTCATGCTTTTTGGCGTTTTATTTGTTTTGTTTCTTGGACAGGGGTAACAGCCACTGGAGAACACCTGTCCAAACAGGAAAGGCCCTGTGGAGCCTTACTTTAGGAACAAATGTTGCATGTTGTTTCAGTGTTCCAACCAATCACCTCCCCCCTCCCAAGTTTTTCAGGTGTTTGACTGGAATACTGAAACAGTCAGGTCTATTTTTCTGGTGAACAAAATGGGTGAGCCTATCTCTAGCTCAAATGTTAGGGAGAAAGGTTAGTTAAAACTTTCCCTTGACCTGTCAGCATGCTTTGCGGGGATCATAGGAAGCTGCCTTATACTGAGTCAGACCATCGGGCCATCTAGGTCATTATTGTCCATAGTATTGTGACTAAAAAGTCCTCCAAACTCACAATAGCTAATTTACCTTGGGAAAAATGTATTTGATATGAGTTAACTGGAAGTGAGACCTGCAACAAAATGTTACAGTATACCCTGACTCCCTAGTAGGAAACCTCCTGTTCAGGGTTTCAGCTACCAAGCCATTTGGGATACTATAAGCTGTTAAGGGCTCAGGAAAGCCAATTCATCATCATCCCCAGTTTTCCAGTTTTCTTTCCCAGTTGGCATCCAGTATTTTCTAAACCAGTTCCAGATGACCCCTGAACATTCTCAGTTCTTATCATGGGTGTGTGTGAAGAGTTCTGCCTTTGAGGTATTTTTCAAGGGAGGGTGAGGTTTTTTGTACTTTTGCTTAACTTGGAGCATGCTAATACCTCCCTCTTGTGCTTTAGTGGCCCCATTTTTGCTGGCACAGGGCACTAAGTTTGCTCTTAGAAGGAATGACATCTGATTCGATTCTTTCAAAGAAAAAAGCAAAGCTGTCTTCCATACCATCTCCAGGCTGTTTTTGTTGTGTGAGGAAGAGAGTTTTGCTATTGCTTTTATGGAACTGAACTATATCTGATAATCTTCTGTGAAAGAGAAACCTAAACTGTCTTCTACACATGCACAGAAACTGCCTGGAGATAGTGTGGAAGACAATTTTGGTTTCTTTTTGACAGAACATTATCAGTTATAGTTAATTATAACGAATGTGCCAAAAATCTCTCCTAGTTTCACAGGACTACTCACTCTCTATAAAAAGGGGATGGGGTAGTCAGCTGTTTACAGGAGGGCAAATTTCTCAGAAATGTTGGGAGGGATTGGCTTACCTTAGTTTAGACTAGGTGGCTGAAGGGTGGTTTTGTGTACCCAGATATATTGGGAGGCAGAGGGTTGAATGCAGAGAAATAACTAGACATGGAGACTTATTTGGGGTGAAACAAGGCCACAACTTTATTGGTAAAAGCAGCTTAGAGGTTTGGCTTGGCATATGGCAAAGGATCCATTAATCACACAGCCTGCCTGCAGTGAGATGTGTAACCTTGTCCCCCAGTCCATGTGCTGAGAAGCTACCATGGGGGTCGACCACTATACCATGGACCTATGTCAGTAGGCCCTGGGGCCAACTCCTTCCCCCAACTGAGGTAGGGCCATGCATATTAAGGCTACACCCTGCATCCCATAAAGGGATCCCCAATAGTGGGAAGTCAGGAAACCCCCACCACCACTATCACAAATAGAGATCCTGCCTAATGCCAATTCCTGTTGTAATGTGAGTAGGAACTCAAGTGAATTAGATATAGTTGTATGGGGGAATCAGTTGGGAGAGGCACCAGTAGGAAAACGAAAGCAGAGCTCTTGGTTATGCTGCAACAGACTGTTAAGTAGAGTTTGCTCCTTCTAACGAGTATTTGTGATTCATTTCAACTCTTGCAAATATTACATGGTGTCAGAAGACTACCTAAAAACATAAGGCAGTGAAAAATGGACCAGTTGAAGCCTCCAGGAAAGTTGGTGTTTGAAGGAAATGCAGCAGAGAACTGGAGAAGATGGAAGCAAGGGTTTGAATTGTACTGCATTGCAAGTGGAGCAGATAAGAAAGATGAGAGACTCCAGTCAGCATTATTTCTGCATGTGGCAGGTGAAGAAGCAAGAGAGGTATTTAATACTTTCCAGTTTGATGATGATGCAGATAAATATAAAATTCAAGTTTTGATGAATAAATTTGAAGCTTATTGTGTGCCCAGAAGAAATGTTACTTATGAAAGGCACAGGTTCTTCACTAGAATACAGAGTGAAGGAGAAAGTATAGACCAATATGTGACTGAGTTGAAGCTTTGGCTCAGACCTGTGAATTTGGAGAGCTGTGTGATTCTCTTATTAAGGATCGCACAGTGTGTGGCATTCAGACAGACAGATTGAGAGCCAAGTTACTGAGAGAGAGTGATTTAACCCTTGAGTGTGCAGTGAATATATGCAGGGCAGAAGAAGTGGCTGCAAAACAGATGAAAGATTTTGGGGCAACAGAAAAACAAATGGATGCCTTACAGGGCAAAAGTACCTTTGAAAGTAAGCCAGCCTCAGAGCAAATGGAGCTTTGGCACTACTACCAGCCCCCAAGAAAAGGAAATGCCACAGAGGCCTGTAGAAGCAGCAAAGGCCTGCTATAAGTGTGGTATCAGTCATCATGACATAAATGCTTGTCCTGCAAATGGGAAGGAATGCAGAAGATGTGGTAAACTTAATCATTTTGCTAAAATGTGTAAAACTAGAGATAGAAAACTTCGACGCAGAAAAATGTTCTCAGTAGCAGATACAGCTAAAAATGCTCATGATTTCTTCATTGGCACATTGAATTCTACAGCTCTGGAAGATGAATGGTGTGTGGATCTTCTCATAAATGATCACAAGTATGTGACCTTTAAGATTGACACAGGAGCACAGGCTAATGCAATGTCTTTAAAAACATACAAAGCCTTGCAAGTTGAACCACTTCACCATTCAAATACCAGATTAATAACCTACTCTGGAGAAAGACTACATGTGTCTGGTAAATGTAACCTGGATTGCAAATATAAAGATCAAAGAGCTGAGTTGGAATTTCACATAGTAGACTTTGATGCACAAGCTGTACTTGGTCTCCAGGCTGTGACTAATTTAAATTTGGTGCAAAGAGTTAATTTAATGAAAAGAACTCCAGTAGATCAATGGGATGTTGCAGTTGAATACAAAGATGTATTTGAAGGCTTAGGTTGCTTACCAGAGAAATACGCCATCAAAATCAACCCACAGGTTCCACCTGTAATTCATGCACCTCGGAAGGTTCCAGTGGCACTAAGGGATAAAGTCCAAACGGAACTGACTCGTATGGAGCAATTAAAAGTCATAGTTAAGGTAGAAGAACCTACAGAGTGGGTGAATTCAATTGTGGTTGTAGACAAGCCTGGCCGGGACCAGATAAGAATATGTTTAGATCCAAGAGATATGAACAGAGCAATTTTAAGAGAACATTTTCAATTGCCTACTGTAGAAGAAATTACCAGTAAGCTAGCAGAAGCAGAATTGTTTACTGTTCTTGATGCCAGTAGTGGATTCTGGCAAATTCAGCTAGATGACAACAGTTCTAGGCTATGCACTTTTAATACACCTTTTGGCAGGTACTATTTACAAGAATGCCATTTGGTATCTCTTCAGCTCCTGAGGTCTATCAGAGGATGATCCAACAGGCATTTGAGGGTATTGATGGGGTCACATGCTACATAGATGATATCCTGGTGTGGGGGAAGAACAAACAGGAACATAATGAGAGACTGAAGAGAGTTCTGGACAGGTGCCGAGAGAGGAATCTGAAACTGAACAAAGTGAAATGCAAATTTGCCATGACTGAAATAAAATATCTAGGACACATCTTAACCAAAGAAGGACTAAAACCTGATTCATCTAAAATAGAGGCCATCACTGATATGCCCAGTCCAAGTAACAAAGCTGATCTTCAAAGCACTCCAAGTTGTGAACCAAAAATGGATGAGACTACTGAGACTGCAACTGCACCTCCATCAGAGGTAGACCTATCAGAGTCTCAAGACAACAAAAGTGGAACAGCTGTAGCACAAAGTGCCAGTGATATGCCAGAAAAGATTTTGGACTCTGAGTTATCTGTTACTACATCAAGAGGCAGAGTGATCAGAAAACCAATTCAATATAGACAGTAGTTTCTATCTTTTTCTTTTTTTAAAAAAAAAAGGGAGATGTAATGTGAGTAGGAACTCAAGTGAATTAGATATAGTTGTATGGGGGAATCATCTGGGAGAGGCACCAGTAGGAAAACGAAAGCAGAGCTCTTGGTTATGCTGCAACAGACTGTTAAGTAAATATTGTTCCTTCTAACAAGTATTTGTGATTCATTTCAACTCTTGCAAATATTACACCCATCAAAGAAAGTTGGGACAGGTATTTAAAAAAAGGTTGATACTGAAAACCATTGCTATGAGGAAGGCAAAAATCCCACAGGGACAGCCAATCATCCTGAAGGCAAAAGCTCTTCCCAGCCCTGGCAAACAGCGACTGATGAACGTCTGCAACTAGGATGCAAGGATAAAAGAGAGCACATATAAAGTCACCTAAACAGAGGGAGGAAAGGGCTGGAAAGTCTTTGCAGAACTGGATGAAGAGGCAAGGGACAGGCTTGCCTAAATAGCCTGCAAGCAGACCAAAGGAAAGCCAATCTTCACTCTGCTTCGCCCATAGGTCCCACCTCCCTGGGAGCCAATCCACACACCAATTGGCTCCTGCCTGCCCATGTTGCCTTGTCCCTTGGCAGCGATGCTTTGCCAAAATGGATGCTCCTCTCTTCTACCATCGGCTGCCTCCCTGCCAGGCCACAAAAGGGGACACCCAGATAAGTCTAGGATTCTGATCTTTGAAAAAAGGCTCATAGCTACGCATAGTTACAGCATGGCTTTCCACAGCCTCCTGCCATGTTTCCTGGGCCAGAATGCCATGGGAACGATGCTACATCATGACGTTCCTAGCAAAAAGGAAAAACATCCCTCAGCCACATCATCTTTTTGCTCCTTGCACACACACAGAGAGCCAGTGCCATGAGGTTTAACACAGGCTGATATTTAATACAAAACTTTTTTCCAGAGAATTTAGCTCTTTTGAGTTTTTTGAACATTTTTTAGTTGCTTCCGAGGAAAAATGTTAATACTCAAAACAGACTGGGAAATAAATTATGTTTAATGATTCAAATAAGATCACATTCATAAACCTCTAGAGCATATAATGCTTTTCCAAAATAAGTGTTGCCGTTGAAATTTTACCTAACCTGGAAGTTGAAGTGAATTTGGGGGGTTTCTTCTCAGGAAAAAAAATCAGCACAGCACATGTCTTCTTTCTATTATTTGGGCTGATTGCAGCAGCACACATGGAAAACCATGGAGTGATGACTCTTCCCTGCTGGGAGACCTCAGGAACCTCAACAATTCCTCATCAGCACCTGCAATCAGCCCAAAGAATAGAAAGAAGACATGTGCTGATCTTGTTTTAGCAGGGAGGAAGCAACATTATTAAGACAGTTGATACAGTTCAGATGGTCACTTTGAATATGTCTGATTTTCTTTGCAATTTTAGTGAAGTTTCCTATAGGAAATCATTTTCTTTTGTTTCTATTTCTGCAAATATGTGAAGTACAGCAACACTTTGCAAAATTTACGCTAAAAAAACTCCAAACATAATAATGGCACTGACTTCTGCAGAATAGTCTCCACTGGACCTCAGGAGTGTGTCAATCTGCACAAGATAAAACAGTGGGAGGTGAAATATATTCTAGAAAAATGCTAGGTGTGCTCTATGTTTTTTATTGACCGTGCCCACCTTGCCTTAAATGAAGTGGTTTAAACATAGCAGGCTGAAAACATGCATCCTCTTTTTCCCAACAGCTGGAATCATTGCTGAAGCAGCAACATATTGGAATCAGTCTGATTTTACATCAAACTACAGTTTCAGATTCCACTGTTAATGCACACAAAATAGAAATAGAACATAACCTCCAATTTGAAACACAAAAGGCTGTCTTCACCATCATATGACACTGACCAATAAAAAGTCTTTGAAATTAATAAAAATAAATTTGACACAGATTTCTGGGATGAATAATGAGGAAAATAAAATTTTCTAGTTTAGATTTTCTGTAGAAACATTAGTAAGACAGGAAAGAAGCAAAGTAAGAACACCAACAAACATACAAAAATGTAATTCTTTATGTTTGGAGATGGCAGGTGTGGCCACCGCTCACCATATGCTCAGAGGCACATGTTACCAAATTCTTCCAAGCTACACAGCAAGTGGATTGGACTGTGAAAGACCAACCCAAATGGTGTTTGCATTTTGACCAATTTGTAGGGCAGTACAATATTTCAGAGAGGAGGTCAGGTCTCCTGCTCCCCTGGTGCATTCACTATAGCTGCCCAATTTCCCTGCTTTTTAAACTTTGATAAAAATAGCTGTGGGCTATAGGTACATTTTTAAACCGCAAGGTTTTTTTGCCTATTAGTGAATTAAATTCAGTTCTCCACATTTCTGCAGCAATTGGAGAACTTTTTTGTAAAAAATTCCCAGGAAAATTCTCCATTTTAGTACAAATTTCTCCTAATAAACACATTTTGTAGGCAGTTTTGACTAATGTACACGGAATTGCAAGCAATGTCTCATCAGATAATATATTTTTGTATGTTATTTTGACTCGGATTCATTTTTATGCACCATTTCTCCAAT
Organism: Rhineura floridana; assembly: GCF_030035675.1. Lineage (NCBI taxonomy): Eukaryota > Metazoa > Chordata > Lepidosauria > Squamata > Rhineuridae > Rhineura > Rhineura floridana. The sequence continues at coordinate 61,579,676 of NC_084483.1, forward strand.
AAATGCATTTTTTTAAACATTGTTCGGTTGGTGAACTACATTGTAAAATTCAAATAAATGCAAATTTTGAAGGATGGCTGTGTTTCTCATATTGCTTCAGAAAGTGCAAATTTGATAGATTCAGCTTGAAATGCAAACTGAATCCAATTTATCACCCATCTTTACTCTCTTGTTCCACCCACACCAACTCCTTTTCAGTGGTCTTTCTGGTCTTCTCTGATCACATCTTTGACACTTCAGCCAGGAGTCAAAGATGTACTTAAGGTATACTGAGAGCTACTTACAGGCGTGGGATTGTAGGATACACAATGTGGGATTGTAACATCCTTTTTTCTCTTTATATATTGCCTTTCCAGCTCAAAGTGGTTTACAATTTAAAATAATAGCATGACACAAAAGGAAAAAAGGATAGGGAGGAAAGAGGAAAATCAGTAAATCTGGATGCCAAGAATGCCTCCTGATAGAAGTTTATTGTGGATTTGGTGCTGCTCAGGTATGCAAGGTTTTTTTGCACCATCCACACAATATCATTGTCATTAAAATGCCAGCACATACTTTTTAAATGTTTAGTTTGGATTTCCCCTTACCATGGAAGATCAGCTAAGTAAAAATAACCTGTTATGCATCCACAGTCACTGTGAGTGTGGAAGATTGTTAGCACTTGGGGGGGAGGTGGTTTGTTGCACGTGTGTTTACATTTTGGTGGTGGCCTCTAACACTAAAGCACTACTTCCATTAGCTTCTCATGTGACCACAAACTAGACATTTTGTTTCCAGCACTCCCAGACAACACAAGCATGCCTATTTCCACCAATTGACAGATGGTGAAGACTCCTAACCTGGTTAGGCGGAGCTGTTCTCTCAAGATCCTGACACAGTATATAGGTCACTCTTGTGCAAGCTTTAGTCAGGTAAATATCACTCTTGTGCATGATCTCCGCTTTATTATTTTAAGCAAATAAATGGAAATGGATGTGTTTCCCCCTTTTGGCTCCAGCAAAAAGTTAAGTGAAGCTCACTTAAGATTATTAACAGCCAATATGAGAGCCATCTTCAAACAATTGAAGGAATATCATATAGATTATAGAGCCAGTGGGTTCAAATTACAAGACAGTGGTAGCGCGATCAGCTGGAGTGTGGGAGTCTGATCACCACCGAGGAGGAGAAGATCAGCTGTAGCGCTCTACAGTTGATCTCCCCCTCCTCCGGCGAGATCAGCTGGAGCGCGGAGAGCTCCAGCCCCCCCGCCAGCTGAATGCCCTGCTGGCGCTGTATTAGCGGAATGCCAAAAAGCAGGGCACCGAGAAGCGGGGCCCTACTGTACTTTTTTCTTTCTCACTGTCCACCTTTCACATCCATACATGAAGCACTTGTTGCCCTCCCCAGTTTCAGTTTTTCTCTCTTTTTCTTTACATCCTGTTTGTACAACGTTGCACATAGTACAAACAAAAGGCGGAAATGAGGGTTTCACCTCCTTCCTTCTTTTCTAGTCAGAGAACATATTCAAAAGCACAGTCTAAAATGCATTGTGAGACAAACTTTTTTCAAACATTGAAGGCCGCTCTGTATTCCATAGCAAGCCTTGAAAAAGTAACAACCCCCCATTATGTGTTTGTCTGTCTGAAACCTTTTAAGTCTATTTTTCACCAATAATGGGGAATCCCCTTTAATGGGAATACCCAGTCCCAAGTGCAAAACAGTTGAATTGTTAGTTGCAAAATTTTTTGTTTTTTGTTTTTGTTTAATTAGTCCACTTCACACCTATGGCCATGAAAATATTTTATTTTTATGTTTTCTTTCCTACAGAAAATAGCTTGTTTTTCCCCCTAAGGAAGCATTTTTTCTTTATTTTAAAGAAATGTTTTATTTTTAGGTTTTTTTCTTTTTGTGTTACCACAGATTTTTATTAAATGCATTTTGACTGGAGCCTAACAGATCACCGCCATGAAGCCAGTACCAACGCTTTGGACCAGGACACAGAAATGGAGCTGGCATGCCATTTTCCTGTGTTGCTCCAATATTTATTTATTTATTTATTTATTGCACTTGTATACCGCCCCACAGCCGAAGCTCTCAGGGCGGTTTACAGCAACCAAAAACATTAAAACAAATATATAATTTAAAACACAATTTAAAATTTGAAAACAATTGAAAATGGAAATGGACTGCCTTCAAATCGATCCTGACTTATGGCGACCCTTTGAATAGGGTCTTCATGGTAAACGGTATTTAGGGGTGGTTTTACCATTGCCTTCCTCTGAGGCTGAGAGGCAGTGACTGGCCCAAGGTCACCCAGTGAGCTTCATGGCTGTGTGGGGATTCGAACCCTGGTCTCCCAAGTTGTAGTCCAACACTGACCTGGGGGCGGGGCAGGGAGGGGAGGAGGAGGGGGAGGGGAGGAGATTGGGTGGGTGGGCACTGGGCAGAAGGGAAGCCCCTTTCCTTTCCAAAAGGAAAACATTGTGAACAGTATCATTGCTTTTCAGCGTTTTCCCCACCTTTCTATTCTACAGCAGGCAGATGTAGCCTCCCACCCAAATTTAAAACAAAGCTGTCCCTGGCCACATCCACACCAGGCCTTTATTTCACTTTGGACAGTCATGGCTTCTCTCAAAGAATCCTGGGAAGTGTAGTTAGTGAAGGGTGCTGAGAGTTGCTAGGAGACACCCTGTTCCCCTCACAGATCTTCAATCAGAGTGGCTGACTGTTAAACCAGTTTGGCCACTGGAGCTCTGTCAGTGGAATAGGAGTCTCCTCTCAGCACCCTTTACAAACTACACTTTCCAGGATTCTTTGGGGGAAGCCATGACTGTCTCAAGTGAAATCAAAATCTGATGTGGATGTGGCTCCCTGATTAGCCATGCCAAGCAGCTGTGAGTCTGGCTTTTAGAACACTAACAGTTGATTCTTACTGAGCATGCCCGACACTAGCATTCAGTTCAATGCAAAATTTCTTAATCGGCCAGGCATTTTTTAAACTTTTAAACTGCAGAAGAAGAAAGTGACAGTATGGGGCAAGGACAGTAATAGGATTACAGGTACTCTCTGAACACAGCTGATTTTTAATGAATTTCAACAGATTATGTGAACTCTGACAGAAAAAAAGTCCAAAAGGGCTCTGGGGTTTCTCTCTCTCTTTTTAGACTTTGAACTCTCTATTCTCTCTGAGTATTTTGTGTATCACCATGAAAATTGAGAGGATTGTTAAGCAAGCGTTTCTGAGTTCAGGACTATATGGTTTGTAAGGTTTTGTTTTGAAATGAGCTTATCAGAAGCATCAGAATGGCATGGGGGTATTTAACATTGTGGAATGTGAAAAATCCACGCTGGCTCTCGTGGCTGTATAATGAAAGAATATGTTTTGCTTATTGTTTGTATATAAAGAATTTCCCCAACAATGAGCTGCTTGGTAATGGAACTGACTTCCTTAAGTGGTGGCAGACTCTCTTTTTTTAGAGATTTTTAAGCAGAGGCTGGATGGCCATCTTGCAGGGATGGTTTAGTAGACAATTCCAGCACTGGCAGGGGCTGGATTAGATGACATTTAAGGTTATCACCCTATGAATGCAAACATGATACTACCTCAGGTCAGGGAGAAAAAGATTATACTACAAGTAATGCCTCGTGACTTCCAATATGTTCCCAAACCATTCTCAGAAGACATTGGATTTAGTTTCCATAAGAAACTCTGTGATCAATGCATTTCAACACCCATGAGTAAGGTGGTAAAAATGGAGGCTTTGGCATAGGAATTCCCAATCAGCTAAGCAAACATTGAATTTTCAATAAATCAAGTTAGAGAGACCTATGAGTGTGCTGCAAAATTTCCATGTAATATCTTGAAGACACCCAGAATCTGTCTCTTTGGTGCCTTCATTTCAAGGATATTTTTGCATGACCATAAATTTCCTGGGCATGCCCTTTACAGCCAATTCCAGCCAGCGTGTTTGCCAAACTAAGCACTTCTCCCCCACAGCCAACAAGCTACACATGATATAGGATAAAGCAGGCCAACTCTCCTTTCCTGGCTTTAAAAATAACCCACAAAAATCCTTCTGACAAACATTCTGCAACAGCAAGTGTCAGCCATCATTTCTTTCCTAGATTCAAAAACCAAGCCAGAAGCAATGAAGAAAGTCATTTCTTGTACTGTGCTGATTAAATGGGCCCATTAAGTTCCATCAGCAGTCCTAATGGAGATAAAGTGTAGCTGAAGCCTATTAATGGAGAGCTGCTAGTTTTAATCTCACCACTACTGACTGCAAGTAATTTTAATGTCTATTTTTTAATGCAAGAATATCCGCTCTGCTGGTTATAACAACCCGGGCAAAAATAAGGAAAAAGATAATGTAGTTCTCAGCTGCAGTTACTCAGTCATGTAGTGAAAAAACAAGAGCTACTTGTGTGTACAGTGGCAGAAGTGTGAATATGAAGAAGACCATTTATGCATCATGAGGTGGGAGGAAAAGGTTGTAGCATCTTTTTTCACCAAATGAAAGGCATACAAGTCAAAGAGAGCAAGGGCACAAATCCAGGAAAGGATCAAAAGTGTTCTGTACTCTAGCTGAAATGTATTTGAGTGAGTGATTGGTAGAGATGTGAAGGCCCTGAAAAAAAACAACAGAAAATTGGGGGGAGGACAGGGTTTTTCCACCCTCCCATTTTTCCATTCCCCACCCTCTGGAAAAATGAAAACCCAGGAAAAAAAACAGCTTTTCCATGTTTTTTCTGGCCCTTCCCATCTCTAATGATTGAAGAAAATAGCATTAGGTAAACGTTGGCTAATGGGCCCACCTAAATCAGCATCTGGGGATGTGGGTTGTTCTATGAAGTCATTCAAAGACACCCCCCCATCTTCTCCACAAGTGTCCCAACCCACCTCCCCCTGCTATGCTAGAATTCATGTCCATTGACAAGAATGTTGCAAGATTTCCATGCGGCATCTGGAAGACATCCAAATTTAGTCAAGCTTCTTTGCCAAACTAGCAAAATATGAGGTGCTTCTTAAAGTCTTTCCTCAGTCTGGGTAGAGCCAAACATTTCATTTTCTCTGATACCAGAATTCCATAATCCCAACAGAGTTTGTATTGCTTTGGGGTAAAACCATGGTGGATAATGATGTCTCCATTAATGGCTATAAATGAATGGGCCATCTTATTTACATCCTTCTGGCCTTATCAGCCTTCCTGGAACTTGATCACCTGCCCATATTTGCACTGGGATTTTGCTATAGAGAATACAGAAGATCTTACTATATCTATCATGTGAAGGAGAGGTCTTTCCATGCACACAAGTTGTTCTTATCCAGGGAATGCCTGGAGTCCAAATGCCAGGTCTTTCTGCTCAGCTAGAGGTAGTGAGCATCATATGCTGCACTCGCCAAACTACTTGATTTGGAGTCTTGGACGTGATTCAGTTCCAGCTGTGTGCTTTATCATGCCCTCAGATCCCAATGGATGGATCTACAGCTGAAGAGCCAAACTGAAAGCCATTCCTCTGGTGGGACTGGGCACCCAATATAGCTTCACTCATCCTCAGACCTTTGCTTGCTGCTGAAAAGGCACAAGCTTTGGATCTGAGTGCTTTTGTGTGGGGCTTTGATCACTGTTGATATCTACCAAAGATCCAGAGGCCTTTGCTGCCATGTCTGAGTTGCTGGTTGCAGATCCCCATCTGACCCTATTTTCTTTCTGTAGAGCTGATACTACCTTATTCCTCTGGGCCTACTAAACTAAACCTATCCTAAATTGTGCTTAGCATTCCAACTTAGCTACCAGCCAAAGAGAAGGCAGTGTGATTTGAAAGCTAGTGTGGGATATTAGGTAGAGTTTACTGTTTGTACCATGAATACTTGGATTCAAAGCCCTGTTCAGCTGTGATTCCCACAGGGTGAATTAATAATCAAGCTAACCTACTGTATATTGGAGTTATAAGGGCAGAACAGGAAAATTCCATGTTCTCCTCCATCTTATTTCAAGTTGCCTTGACACTTTGGTGTAAGGCCACAAACAGACAAATAAACAAATAAAAAACCGAATAGCCACATAAGCAATTTGGATGAAGGGTAAGTTACACGTGTAATACAAACATAGCACTGAGTTAGACGATCAAATTTCCATCTATGGTTTTTAGCTGTTTAGAAAAAGCTTCCTACTCTGTAGCGTTTACTGTCATGAACACTTTCTTTTTATTTTGCCTGTGTGTTGCATTTTGTGACTTTTTAATACCCTACACTGTGCTTGATTCATTTTATCACTGCAAACTGGAGATAATTCACATTTACAGAGAACCTGCTTTCAGAAAATTTAAAAGTTGGTCCTGGTAAACCTCATGACATGTCTTTCAGTCATCAAGGCTTGAAGTGCTCTAAAAATGCCCAGGGTCTGCAGAAATCTTATATGTTCTCTTTTTTTCCCATTTAGATGGTGTGGTTGTGTCTTCCAGTACAGATAAGTCAATCATATCCGACATGTTGTTACATTCATAAATGAAATAATGAGGAGCCACACTTCACAAAGAAAAATAACTGTGAAGTTCTGTGGGAACCAATCTAGAAAAGGAACTATAAGCCTATCGTGACTTGAAAGTCAAGGACTTTATTCTAATTGTGCTTTTAAAAAAATCCTTTGTCACTTTCTTAAAACATCCCTAGGTATGAACAAAAACCATTCTTCTGAGATACTTGGTGAGAATGTAGTTCTCTTGCATTTGATTGTTTTGCTTGACTTGAAAGAGGTGCAGCATAACAGAGTTCATGCTAAACCGTTGTTTTGAACACCAACCTTAAAGATTAGTAAATGCATGTTGGCATTGCAGGAAATTAACTAACTTCTGTTTGGCTCAGTGCTGACACATGATGTGTCTGGCCATATGCTCCTTTTTCCATGTTAAAATAACATCTCTATCCAGGAAAAAAAGTCAATCCCAAATATAATGTAAATTTCTTGGGGAAAAGGTTCCTTTATCCAATGGTTCCTATTCTTATCTTACCCATATAGTTTTTGGCCACATCTCCTCTACTACTGCTACATTATTTGAACTTCAGCTTCTTTTCTTTTTATCATGCAACAAACACTGAGACATCTATGCTTAGTGTTGTGATGTTTGTCTTGCTGTTTATCATCCAACCCTCATTTGTTCTATGGTGCTTGTTTTCAGTTGTTTAATTATTACATGAAAATGTCCCTTTTGTTCATCATGAGATGAACTCAGCCTTGTAGTCTTCCTTGTTAGGTGGAACAGCCACATTTCTAGCTGGAGAATCGGGGGGGGCACATAGTGCAGAGAACGTGAGGGCCAGGCCAGGGGAAGGGAAAGCCAGTGACAGGGCCGGTGCTGGCATGTTCGGCGCCCCCCTGCAAATTATAAATCAGTGCCCTTACCTTTTATAATTGTTTTTTGTTCATTTTTCAATTCAAATGTTATAAAAAATGTAACAAGGCAAATAAGGACAAATAAGAAAATCATTATGGAGCAGGAAAATGTTTTGTGTGAATAGTAAAATAAAGTAAAAAGAAAACAACCTTTTTGGTATTGTCTTTATGCAAAGATACATAGTTACACAAATTTAGCCTTACATGCTTTCATGTTTGTGAACTTATGAATTTTCATTCATTGGCGAACTTATGAATTAGTTCACTAATGTTTAATTGGGAACACACATCATTTTCACATCCTTTCCTATTGGGAACCAATGGGTTTCTCCATATTCTGTAGCCTCTTGTCCAGAGTATAAGTTGCGCATCAGGACGAACAGACACTGTGGCACCCCTGTTTCTTTTGTGATCCACACAATCAAAGGCTTTGCTGTAATCTATAAAGCCCAGGGTGACTTTCTTCTGAAATTCTTTGGTCCTTTCCATTATCCAATGTATGTTTGCAATATGATCTCTGGTACCTCTTCCCTTTCTGAATCCAGCTTGGACATCTGGCATTTGTCGCTCCATGTATGGTAAGAGCGTTTGTTGTAGAATCTGGAGCATTACTTTACTTGCATGAGATGTTAAGGCAATACTTCAATAATTACTGCATTCCCTGGGATCCCCTTTCTTTGGAATTGGGATGTATATGGAACGCTTCCAGTCTGTGGGCCATTGTTGAGTTTTCTATATCTGTTGACAAATTTTTGTCAACATTTGGACAGATTCAGTCTCACTAACTTGTAGCAACTCTATTGGTATGCCATCTATTGCTGGTGATTTGTTTCTTCCAAGTATTTTAAGAGCAGCTTTTAACTCACATTCTAAAATTTCTGGTTCTTCATCATACGGTTCCTCCGTGAATGAATCTGTCATCCTGGCATCTCTTTTATAGAGTTCTTCAGTGTATTGCTTCCATCTTCCTTTTATTTTATCTCGGTCAGTCAGTGTGTTCCCCTGTTGATTGTTCAACATCTCTACTCTCGGTTTAAATTTCCCTTTCATTTCTCTAATCTTTTGGAATAGGGCTCTTGTACTTCCCTTTTTGTTGTCCTCTTCTATTTCTATACAATAACTATTGTAATAATTCTCTTTGTCCCTATGTTCTAGTCGCTGTATTGTTGCATTTAGGGTTCTAACCATGTTTCTAGCTCTTTTTGCTTTTGCTTTCCTTCTCTCTTTAACCATTTTAAGAGTATCTTCAGTCATCCATTGAGGTCTTTCTCTCTTTTTAACTAGAGGTATTGTCTTTGTGCATTCTTCCCTGATGATGTCTCTGACTTCAATCCATAGTTCTTCTGGTTCTCTGTCAACTAAGTTTAAAGCCTCAAATCTGGGATGTTATTTAAATTGTATTTTGGCATTATGATTGCTTTGTTGTTGTTCTTTAGCTTTACTCTGATGTTCAATATGACCAGTTCATGATCTGTACCGCAATCTGCTCCTGGTCTTGTTTTTGCAGAAAGTATGGAACTTCTCCATCTTCTGCTCCCAATTATATAATCAATTTGATTCCTATATTGACCATTTGGTGATGTCCACATGTACGGTCGTCTTTTTGGTTGATCAAAAAGGTGTTTGCAATAAACAAATTATTGGCTTCATAGAACTCAATAAGTGTTTCTCCTGCTTCATTTCTATCTCCTAAGCCCCATTTCCCCACAAGTTCTAGTTCTTGTCTGCTCCCTACTTTTCCTTCCCAGTCCCCCATGATTATCAGCACATCTTGCTTTGGTGTATGATCAATTTCTTCCTGTACTTCTGCGTAAAATCTCTCCAATTCCTCTTCTTCTGTGTTATGCTGTTGGAGCATAGACTTGGATGATGGTTATGTTGACAGGTTTTCTGTTAAACCTATTAATGGGGGGGGGAAGCAAATAAACGACAGGTACTTGTCTACCATCACCATCAGCCTTCTGCTGCTTGTAGTAGCTTCAGGTGGGTGGGAGCAATTTAAGTCAGCAAAGCCACACCTAGAGAGAACATAAGAACCAAGGCCTGTTGGATCAGGCCAGTGGCCCATCTAGTCCAGTATCCTCTTCTCACAGTGGCCAACCAGATAACCATAGGAAGCCCACAAGCAGGACCCGAGTTCAATAGCACTCTCCCCTCCTGCTATTTCCAGCAACTCTATTCAGAAGCATACTGCCTCTGGCCATGGAGGCAGAACATAGCCACCATGGCTAGTAGCCATAAGTAGCCTTATCCATGTATTTGTCTAATCCTCTTTTAAAGCCATCCAAGTTGGTGGCCATCACTGCCTCCTGTGGGAGCAAATGCGATAGCTTAACTATGCTCTGTGTGTAGAAATACTTTATTTTTTCTGTCCTAAACAGGAGTGTAGTTTTCCAGGGTCTCAGGGAGTCTTAGACCCCTTACTTTTTGGGGAGCAGACTCCCAGCAGGGTCCCTGTATCTCCAGCATCCTACGAGCCAATCAACTTGAAAGGGGAATGTGTTAACCAGTGAGAAGAGTCTTTTAACATCCTTCCTTGCCCTTTACTACTGATTGGAGCCAATCAGAGTGAAAGGAGGTAAGTCAGCCACTGAGAACACTCTTCTCAGTAGCTAACACTCTTTTCTTTCTTGCTTATTGGCTCCTAGGGACTTCTGTTGTTGTGGGAGGTGTTAACAAGGATGTCATTCTCAACCCAGCAGCAAAAAAGGGGGGGAGGAGCATGGTTGTGACTAACATGAAGAGACCCCACACCTCTGAATATGCCACTACACTACTGGTCCTGAATCTTCCAACATTCAGCTTCTTTGGATGTCCACAAGTTCTAGTTTTATGAGAGAGGCAGAAAAACTTCTCAATGCCATGCATAATTTTATACATGTCTATCATGTCACCTCTTACTGACCTTTTCTTTGAACTAAAAAGCCCCCAATGCTGCAACCTTTCCTCATAGGGGAGTCCCTCCATCCCCTTGATCGTTTTGGTTGCCCTTATCTGAACCTTTTCCAACTCAATAATATCCTTTTTGATGTGAGGCGACCAGAACCGTACACAGCATTCCAAACGCCGTCCCACCACGGAGAGAGAAAGGGTTGGCAGATCCTTACCCAGTGCTGCGACCCTGATCTAAATCCCAACCCCGGCTCAAACAGCTGCTTTGAACCAGAGACAAAGCGATCGATCACGCCTGTCCCGTCTAGTTTGGCCCTCAGAAGAAAGCTGGAACCCAGATGCTTCACCGAAACCTGGCTGCTCGACTGACTGTCTCTGCACATGCCCAGAGGTACAGGTTCAGAGAGGCACGCATTTCTGAGCTGAGGGTCCTGCTGTTTGAAACGCGAAGAGACCCCGCCCCCGATCTCCCCAAGGTACAGGTCTCTTCCCTCCCCTCATAACCTTTCCCATCCCTTCTCTCCTGATGTCGCCTCCGCTCCTGCCTACATGCAAAGCGCAAACCAGCCGGCAAGCAGCCTCTGCCAAGTGAGAGAGACAGAGAGGTCCGCACGCCCCAAGGCTGCAGACAGCCGCCGAGGGGACGCGCTTCTGGGGCTGGGATGAGGCGCATCCGGCATTCCGCCCCTCATCTGCTCTGGCAGACCCTGGAGAAGGCAATGCTGATGTCAGGAACCGCCGGAGGGGGCTGGTGGTGCCAGCGCCAGAGCTGGAACGATTGCGAGCGGAGAGGCAGAAGCGAGGGAGGGCACATGAAAAGAGCATTTTCCCAGGCGTTTTAATTTTTTTTCCCCGGGCTTAGGGGCGCCTCTAGCGCCCCTCAAGCGTTGTGCCCTCCTGCCTTGCTTACCGTGTTACGCTGGCCCTGGGCAATGACCTTCCCCCTCACTCTTCCTCCATGCAGAAAGTGTGTTAACTTACATGAATGAAATTTAATCTATTGAATTGTCCCACCCTTTTCTGAGAGATCCCTAGGAAGACCAGATTCAGAACCTTGACTTTGCCTATAGCTGTTATTGAAATATGTATGCAGAGATCCTCAGCGGTCTGAGCTGCATGTGTGCCAGTGTGTATTTACCCAAGTAGCAGACTTTTACCCTGCATTTAGATCACTGAGTCTTAAGACTTAGTAAAATAAGAAAATCTATTTTATTTATAGAAATACATAGTAGATACGAAAGGCATACCTAGTTCTACGTTGGAGGCACAATGCCCAGACTTGGGTATTGTCCTCATGTCTCAGGAGAGAGAGCAAAGACAAAGATGTCTCCTCTCTCCTCGGACAGTTGAAGAAGAAGACAAAGGAAGGAGGGGCAAGTCAGCTTCCCTGAGCATATCAGTTTACAATGGAAGGAAGTTAGGTAGAAAAGAGCACAGGTAAAGGTAGGCAAGCCTAGTCAGCTGGAGGACGCTAACTCTATCTCCCTTCTGGAATACAAACAAAAGAACCCAAACAGGAGTTGCTCTTGCCCCACTTCCAACAATAGCTACAGTCCTCTTTCACTTATGGTCTGTCCCTGAGTTCTGATTCTTCATGAAGTGAACCTACGTTGGTAATGACAGTGAGCTCCTGAGCTTGGCTCTGATACTGCCTTAGGTATCTCAGTTTTAGATTCAACCCAAAAAACAAGCTTGTCCATACTAGAAGTTTAGGAAAGGGCAGAGAGGAAATAAATACTTGAGGGTGTGTTTGTTAACTCTTCCTTGAGAGTCCTTCTAGTCTTATTTCTGACCTTTAGATTTTCAATCCTATTGGACAATCAAGGGAAAACTTTTTAACTGGCTGCTATAAAAAAGATTAACTAAGCAATTAGAAACTAATTGTGGAAAGCAATTGAATTTTTTAAATTGGTTGCTGGGTTGATTTTTTTCTGTCCAGAAACCCTGAAAAGGCCTCATGATGAGCTGCATATATTGGGAAAATCAGAAATTAGGCCTGAGTTGCAGCCTAGGTGGTCAGTCAGACAACTAGGTGACTGTAGTGTACACAGCAATATTTCTATTCCTCTAGGGCTGCTTTCATCATTTGCCATCATGTACTCAATAGAAGAAAACAACATAGCTACTATGATTGTGAGTATAGTGAGTGCTTTAAAAGAGTAAAAGGTATCTTAGGGTAGCCACTTGTTTCAGATCACTTTATTTCTTTATTTCACCCTTTAGCAATAAGCACCCAGTCTTGCTCTACTCATTATAATTGCAGAATAAACAAACTCATACTTCTTACTGCAGGCAAACAAACATGCTTCTTTATTGCTGGTTGGGGAGTGAACACAACTGAAATTGAAACTGAAAAGCAGAGCAAAGGAAGGTCAAAGGGATGGAGTCTAGCCCATTATACAAAGTTCTAATATTTAACTCTTCAAGGGCATGTTCCTATACAGACTGTTGTTTTATTTTCAGGATCACTTAAGTAATTATACGGTGATTATGGTCATGACAAACCCACACTCAGTCAGGGAAACTCTTGAGTCAGCAGACATTCAGGGGCTCTTCCAGGGGGATCTTTTGTCGTGTACGTGCCCTGCCTCATTCACTCCCCCCCAGAAGATTCTATTCTTAAATGACTCCTGTTCTTAAAACAAGCTATTGTTCTTTCGGTGGAGGTTGTTCATTGTTTGTTATATCCAACAACCACAGATACAAAAACATGGTATTAAATATTAAAAGATAAAAAAGATAAAATGCTTGTTATATCATAAAATAAAAAGAAGATAATTTCCCCCAAAGAAATCTTGGGGGTGCAAAGCACAGCTCTGGGAGGTGCTGCAATTCCCCCCCAACTAGTTGAACTGCTTTATATAATAGCAATATAAATATATATATTTAAAATATATATTTCTCTGCATGCAGATTATTCAATTAATCTGGGGCAATAGAGGGGGTTTATGTGTTTGGTGGAACCCAAGTATAATAAGGACAGGCTGGGTGTTCAGCCGAGTGGGGGTATCTCAACTCCTAACATTTCTAGATGAAACTGATTGTCTAGGTCCATTCAATCCAGTTTCTGTCCACTTTTGAGGATTGAAACTGCCTTGGTTGCCCTTCAGTGGAAGAAAGCAGCTCTTTTAGTACTCCTGGATCTCTCAATGGCTTTTGATATCATTGACTGCAGTATCCTTCTGGAATGACTATTGGATATGGGAATTGGAGACACCATATTCTGTTGCTGTCTAATCAGACAGTTCATGAAGGATGCATTGGAGTTGGCAATGGTCTGGATTAAGGACAATTAAGGACAGCCTGTTTTGAAGGGGTTGTACTCTCCTTAAAAGAGCAGGATACCTGAAGGACCCAAATTCCCATATGAACCTGCCCAGTTGTCTCCACCTTCTGAAGCAAGGTGGGTAGGTAGCAGAGAAACAGCCTTCTCAGTGGTCCTTGGCATCTTCTTTTATGAGCATTGGGTCAATCAAAAATGATTTGAAACTATTGTTGGCTTTCTTTCTTTCTTTCTTTCTTTCTTTCTTTCTTTCTTTCTTTCTTTCTTTCTTTCTTTCTTTCTTTCTTTCTTTCTTTCTTTCTTTCTTTCTTTCTTTCTTTTCTACTTAAAATGACTGATGGACAGATTCATTGTTATTACTATTTTGCTGTTTGACTTTATTATTGGATTGTTGTTGCTTTCATTATATTTTCATCTATCAGCAGCTGCCTTGAGAACCACTGGTGATCAGGCAGGATGAAAATACTTTAAATAAAATAAAATGGCTACACTTTGGAAACACATCATGGGCTGTAAGGTGACTGCTAATTTGCACTGATATGCCTGCAGAAATGGCATCTTTTGTCTGTTGGAGCAATGCCCTACAACACCTGTAATGTCACATGAGCCGTAAATCTTACCTGTACACCCTTTGCCCCATTTTATGTCAGGAGACCATTCTTAGCACATTTGGAGAAGTAAGAGTTCTACTTTTACCAGCTGCACATTCCAGCTGTCTTACTTGACAATGAACATCAGATGTGACACTGCTCGCTCGCTGCGTATCTTCATATTCATGAGAAAATCCTTCTTAAACCCATGAGAAAATCCTGTCAATAACAATGCCTGAGAATAACATACTTACTGTTTCTGAACCTTTTGCACAAAGCTGCCAAAGTGTTTGCACATTTTAATCCACACCTCTGTGACCATTAAAACCCTGTGTACCAGTGTGATGTAGTGGTTGGAATGTCAGACTAGGACCTAGGAGACGTGGATTCAAATCCCCATTCAGCCATGAGGCTCAGTGGGTGACTTTAAGCCAGTCACTCTCTCTCTCAGCTTAGCCTACCTCACAGGGTTGTTGTGATGATAAAATGGGGAGCGTGGAAAAGAACCACTTACACCACCTTGAGCTCCTTGGAGGAAGGTGGGATATATATGTAATCATATAAAAATTCGAAAGTAAAGCTAGATATTCTCAGAATTATAAATGCCAATTTAAAAATGCATAAAATTATTGAGGATACTGCTTGAATCCATTGCTGCCCTATATAAGTAGAAAACACTTCTCCTTACGCAAGGAGTGTCTCTGAATTGCCTCAATTCTCCTTGCAGTTGCTGCTCCCACCTCCAAGGTGACAACACACAATATGAAAGCTCTGCCTATGACAATCCATTATCATTTCTTCACAAAGGCAACCGTACCCTGGATATTTCAGACATGAAGTGATGGGCATTTATTCTGCTCTTTGGGTGAGTTCATGCGTGCATGCTCCTCACTTGGTTATAGACCATATGTCACAGAGGTTTCATACCACCTCCTAGCATAACCTGAGACACAATACTTTTCAATACAGAAAGGTCACACCAGAAAGTCATTGAGTAAGGTGAGGATGGTTGATTTATGGCCTCCAGATAGTGTTGGGTCACAACTCACATCATTTGTTATCATTGGGCATATTGGCTAGGACTGATGGGACTTGGAGTCCTCAAAATATCTGGAGGGCCACAGGTTCCCCATCCCTGAAGTAGGAGTTGCCATCTTTTTACTGACCAAAGCTTTATTACACGAAGGCACATAGAAATTCGGCAGGGGCACCTTTTTACCAGCATGGAAAATTAATATGATGGGGAAGGCAGCACTTGTTGGGTTTCTACCTTGATGCTGATGTTAAAGAACTTCTTTCATGAAAAGAAGATAAAAACCCTAACATCAAGTAATGTGACACTGAGTGATGGCATGCATGAGTAAATCAGCGCAAAGAGCCCACAAATTATACAAAATTATCTTTAGAATTATATCCTGTAAGCCATGTGCTGGCCATCTGTGGAATACTGCAAAACTGGCTGTGAGATGTTCACAATAAACAAAGAAGAATGATTTACTACTGCAGCCAAGACCTCATCAACTTCTTCCTGCTTTTTTTCAATCTGTGCCAGCAACAGCTGGTCTATAGGTAGATATTCATCAGGTGAAGCTTTCCCTCATCACTGTATCTCCACTGAGATGAGCAATGTTTCACATAACATGTTTGTCTTGCGATGCAGGTTTGAAAGGCACAGAAGCCCTGCCAGAAAGAAAGCAATTGGCAACTCTGACGTGAGGCTGATTGGGCTGTATTTCAGAGGTCATTAGAACAGAAGAAGAACACTACTAGATCAGACCAAAGGCTACATGGGGACTGGTTTTCATTTTGTTTGCTGCATAAGCCTTCCTATCTGCTGCTCTCTTCCCATTCCCTTCTTCTTAACTCTACTCAGACCTCTTATCTGACTGATAGTCTTCTTCCCCGGAAAGTGAGAAGTGGCTTCAAGGTATCCAAGCCCAAAAGTCACCTTCACAGATAAGGACATTGCCTAGACCAGGGGTGGGGAAACATTTTGGCTCAATGGGCCATATCCTTACCAGGATTGGACTCACAGACCAAATTTGACAGGTGGGTGGGGGCACCCACCTATCAATCACATGATGGCACAATGATGTCATGTGCAAAGTGCTGCTAAACAGGAGTTTTACATACATACACACATGCACGCACACTCACAAACATACATCATTTTAGCAGGGGATTCCTACATGCTCTGCTGCTCCTCAATTATGCCATTTGGTCTCAGCAGATACTGAGTTTTGTCCTCTGAACTTGATACATACCGCAGGATATTGGCATTAAGCCACCCGGTTACTCCCAGCCCCCATTAGTATGGTGTATAACAGAAATGCTTCCACAGCACAACCAGATTACAGTTTTGAGTGTGTGGCATGAAGCCATGTAATTCACTTTTGCCAGCTATCTGACATACAGGTCTCTCACTGGTGAATACTGTATGAAGAATTTACAACATTTCTAAAATAGCTCTAGAATGATACCAGAAATATTCCTATCTTGACAACCAGTGGAATCTTGTCAAATGTGACATTAAAAGAAGACTGAACATAATCTTTGCTACAGAAAGCTCCCTCTCACCCATCCATCCCACACCTTAATGCTAACACTTGATGGCCAGAGAAGTGAATGATTTTTTTATTTCATTCTTCATGGAAAATGCAAGGAAATTTTAACTCTTGTCTTCTCAAACCATTGACTTCGCTTAAGCATGCACATGAAATGCATGGGAAGGGTTAATTGTATGTCCATTCTCTTTTGATAAGATGGTTCTTTTAAAATTAACACTGTATGAAAGCCATTTCAGGGAGATGATATCTCCTTGGATCAGAAGCCTTAAAAAAAAGTAGATGCAGGTCTGAAAAGATATCGAAAGGAGGGGCATCAAGCTTTATGGAAGGCTCAAGTGAAGTGACGTGTGTTGGAGCACTGTGAGTTTTTGCTACTCGTAAACATGGGTTTTTACATTTTTACTGAAGACATTTTAAAGTGCTGTTGATTCAGATATATTTGTCTCCTAATGTGCAGGATGCCTTGTGACTTTTAATGTATTCTGATGAAAATGGGGTCTATAGGTAGGACTGGTGCCAAGCATGACTGGGGCCTTGGGCATCAGTGTGCCCTGGTCCCCCCTACAGCCCATGCAGGGCCGCTCCACCTACCTCTTCTCTCTTTCTGTGAATGACCTACGCACCGGGTGTGCAGGTTGCTGCCATCAACCAAGATGGCGGCAGAGGCTTCTCTAAGGGTCTGATACCCGCACAGCCATCTTTGTTGATGGCATGCATACGTGCTATCAAGATGGCGGTAGGGGCATTAGCCCCTTAGAGAAGCCTCTGCAGCCATTTTGGTTGATGGCAGCTGCGTGCACAGTGCACAGGGCATTCACAGAAAGGGAGGAGAAGTAGGTGGAGCGGGCAAGCGCCGTGAGCCCACACAGTCTGGGGGCAGCTGGGAGCTCCATCTCTACGATCTGTGGCAGGGTCAGGAGTTGACTCTGTCAATGATCACAGAAGGGGAGTGCTATCCCCACACCCTAAGGAAGACCCCTTCAGGGGGCCCTCGGCCAGGGCCCAACCTGGCTGCCCTTTGGCACCAGCCCTGTCTATAGGGATTTTTATTTGAAATCAGCCCTAGCTCCTGGCTGCTTTCTTTCCTTTATAAGAACAGAGGTATGAAGGACAAAGAATAGTCCTTTTACCAGCTGAAGTGAGATGAGAAAAAGCTGAAAAATTCCAGTTCTATGGTCCATATGCAGGACATTGCCTCAAACAAGCAAGCCAAAAAATGAGTCCTCTCACTTTAGGTATCCTTTCATTAATATAAAATATTCTGCATTGCAGATCATCTAACACAGCCAATGCCGCACCTTCCAGGTGTTGTCAGATTCTGACTTCCAGTCAGCATGGCCAATGGTCAAGGATGACAGGAGTTGTTATCCAGCAACATCTGGAGGGCACCACATTGGCTACTCCTAATCTAACGCAAAATCTAAAGCCTGGATAATTCTGCACACCTTTTAATAAAGCTGACTATTGAGTGTTATCCTAAACAACGTGTTTCAGCTCAATTTACTTTCTTTATTTTGGATAGCCCTGCAACGTTTCCCCAAAGGCTGGCCAATTTCAACAAACATGTTTCAGCTTAGGGAGAAAACTATTCCTTTCAAGTGTGGGTTACTGCTATTAGCTTCAAACACACTTGCCTGATTTCTTCACATTAAAGTCAGTGACCCAGACTGAAATTTGAAATTAAAAATAAATTCAACAAAAACACATTTTAGATTTTTGAACACAGAAATTGCCAAGAGAAAAATGAAACTACATCCAAATATTACTTCTGCCTGCCCACAAGCTATCAAAAGTGCTCTTCGCTATACATGAAGACTCATTAGGAGCAACGTATCAACTAGGAAAAGTGGTAGAATCCTATGCATGTTGACTCAGAAGTAACTCTCACTGTGTTTAGCGTAGCTTAATCCCAAGTAAATATGCACAAGATTTATGCCACAGTCCTAAGCACAGATGCCTTGGAGTAAGCGGTTCTTGCAGGTAAACATATACAGAATTGCAATATTAGGCTGCAATCCTATGTACACTTACATTTCATGGAACACAATAGGATGTACTTCTAAGTAAACTTGCATAGAATTGTATCATTAGTCTCTTCCTGTCATGTTTTACTGGTTCCTGAAGTGGTCAAGTTGTGCAATAAAGAAAAGCCAGCTAGCAAAAGTAAAGGTAAAGGTGTCCTCGCACTTATAGTGTGAGTCGTTTCTGACTCTTAGGGTGACGTCTTGCGACGTTTACTAGGCAGACTGTATATATGGGGTGGGATTGCCAGTTCCCCCAGCATATGCCAGGTACCCATTTTACCAACCACGGATGGATGGAAGGCTGAGTGGACCTCGACCCCTTTTACCAGAGATTCAACTTCCTCCTTCCGTTGGAATCGAACTCCGGCCGTGAGCAGAGCTCAGCTGTGTTACCGCCGCTTAGCAGGAGGAAAACGAAGACAGAGGTCATGGCTATTTCATCATTTCAGTAATGTGAAACAGAAGAGAAAACAGTGGAAAGACAAAAGGCTTTCATTTTGTTTCCTTCTGTTTGGTTTAGATCTTCAGCTCTATGTATTGAAAGTCCAGGAGGAAAATATTAAGGAAAATCTAAATATTGGCTAAAAACATGACACAGAATCACACTTCAGTGCGTTCAAATTAGATTTCTGTGCAGCTGGGAAGAAGTGGTCAGATCTGAAGAGGTTGGACTCTGCTCTCCCCTGATCAAAGACTGCACGTTCTCCAAATAGTTGAAGCACTACTTGAAAGTCCCTTCTAAAACCTACATCATAAATGGTGAGAGAAACTTCCATATATATATATATATATATATATGTACTTCATTGTACACATATACTCAATAGAATATTTGTTTACTGTGCCCTCAGTATACTGATGATACCCAACACTTTTCTCTGTTATATCTGAGCCAGGAACGGCGATGCAAGTTCTGGATTAGTGTCTGGATGCAGTGGTGGACTGGATGAAGGCCAGTGAGCTGAAGTTGAAGCCTAGCAGAACAGAGTTTTATTTAATTATTTATAAGTGTATTTATAAAGTATTTATATAGTGCACTTATACTGTAGGTACAGCAACATAAAAACATTTTAAAGCAATACAAAACAATCATTAAAATGATTAGCTACTTAAGAGACATTTTTAACAGCTGCATAGGCTGGTCAGCACCAAAAAAAGTCTTCAAGAGAAGCCTGAAAGTCAAAAGCTAGGATCCCTGCCAAATCTCTGCTGGAAGAGTATTCTACAGCATGGGACTGTGACACTAAATGCCTGGCTTCTGGTTGAGGCCAGCCAGGCCTCTGTAATATGGGGAACAATTAACTGCCCTCCTCTGGATGATCTCAGTGATCAGGCTGGGATGTAAGACCCAGGCGATCCTTAAGGTATCCTGGATCCAAGTTGGGCTTTGTATATCAACACAAGAGCCTTGAACCTGGCCTGGTAGGATATTGGGCAGTCAGTTGATGTATCCTTCTTAATACATTTTAACATTATCACCGCAATTGTCATTGCAAACATTAAATAACTGATGCATCTAACTCACGGCAAAGATTTAAATATCAAACTTTCCATTGGACTGAATATAATCAGCAAAATGGAGCTATCCATTTGGGGATTTTGAGTTAATCTAGAGTTCCCTTAATCAATCTAGACTAAAACATACAATATTAACTAATAGGCAAAACACCTTTTAAGTTGTTTAAGAACTTCAGGAACGTACCTTTAGCCAACAGATATTTCTATCAAACTTTAAAAAGCAGGGAAATTGGGCAGCTATAGTGAATGCACCAGGGGAGCAGGAGACCTGAACTCCTCTCTGAGATATTGTACTGCCCTACAAATTGGTCAAAATACAAACAACATTTGGGTTGGTCTTTCACAGTCCAATCCACTTCCTGTGTAGATTGGAAGAATTTGGTAACGTGCCTCTGAGCATATGGTGATTGGTAGCAACACCTGCAATCATATTCTCCAGAGGGGAAATTGTCCCAGTGAACTTCCCGGGAAGGATGGGGTGCCTCATAGCAGGATAATTATTGCACCAAGCTGTTTCCTTTGATGTTGCCAACTTGTCCCAGAAGGCCCTCTAAATGATGCCACCCCACAGAGCTCTCCTGGGGATTCATGCAGCCAGTTTGAGCAAATTTAATATAAAAAGGTTGCTCGAAGCAAAAGTCACCTGGGGAATATAATTTGCAAAACACATTCTAGCACTATAATACTGAATATTGTACTTCTAACCCTGCAATGCCGTTTCAGGGAAATCTTACTGCTCTCTTCGTTTTGTCTGGCTTATCCAGGCCACATGCGAGGTTATTAGTTTAGTCTCTGACAGCTTCAAACACTTTGTATACATACATAATAGAACAGAAATCTGTGGACAGTAGGTCCAATATTCAACATTTCATATGAAGAACATCTGGGCTTGTAACAGTAAAAGCATATCAACAGTGTAAGTTTTAAGAGTGATATCCAATGTTAATCATGCTCAGTATACACCCATTGAAATCAATGGAGTTACATCCACTGATTTCAATTATTCTACTCTGAGTATGCCATAGATATTATCTCAAGTCTGTAATGCAAACTGTATTCAACCTGCTCATACCATATTCATTCTATCCAAATTCATGTTCTAATTCTCTACCTCCCAAATCAGATTTTTTTTTCCTGTTTTGAACAAAGATAGCTGTCCAGCTCCAGCAGCCATGTGGTTACCCGGGTACAGATTTTTTTAATTTGAAATGGAAGCACTACCAAATTTATTTCTGTGTAGGCCAATTTTCCAGTACCTTCATATACAAGAGCAGCAGATGTACAGCCCTCCCTATAATACCAAACAAGGGTGGGACCAAAGCTCAATTGACTGACAGAAGATGTGTTTTGCATACAGGAGATTCCATTGTATCTCCATTTAAAAGGATCTCAGTAGGCAGAAGTAGGAAAGATCTCCAGACAAGAGGCAGTGATGGCCACAAGAGGCAGTGACAGCCACCAACTTGGATGTCTTTAAAAGAAGATTAGACAATTCATAGAGGATGAGGCTTTTGATAGCTCCTAGCCACAGTAGCTGTGTTCTACCTCCATGGTCAGAGGCAGTGGGATTCTGAATACCAGTTTCTGGAAATTGCAGGAGGGGAGAGCGCTTTTGTGCTCAGGTCCTACTTGTGGGCTTTCCATGGGCATTCAGAGCTTGGAAAAGTTACTTTTTTAAACTACAACTCCCATCAGCCCCAGCCAACATGGCCACTGGAGTGGGCTGATGGGAGCTGTAGTCCAAAAAAGTAACTTTTCCAAGCTCTGCATCTGATTAGCCACTGTGAGAACAAGATGTTGGACTGGATGGGCCCCTGGCCTGATCCACTAGGCTCTTCTTATGTTCTTATGTTACTGGGGAACCAATGATAATCAGAGTAGAGGGTGCTGAGCCAGACAGACCAATCCTCTGACTCTTTATAAAGACAGCATGGATGGTCTGCCCCAGGAGGCTGATGGATCCGGATGGTTTCCTGATGGCTCTTGGGGATTTTCCTGCCACCTCGGCAGGCGATTCTGTTGAAGCTCTGGTTGACCTCTGGAATGGGGAAATGGCCAGGGCGGTGGACATGATCGCTCCTGAGTGTCCCCTCTCACGAAGTGGAGCCAAACCAGCCCCTTGGTTTACCAACGAGCTGGCGGTGATGAAACGAATGAGACGGAGATTAGAGCGACGTTGGCGGAAGACTCGGAGTGAGTCTGACCGAACACGGGCTAGAGTCTCCTTGAAGCCTACTCCGTGGCAGTCATTCTTTTCTGCCACCATTGCATCTGCAGGGAGTTGTCCAGTGGAGCTGTTTCAAGTGGTCAGGGGTCTTTAACATGCTGGGTAATATAGATCACTCAACAGCCCGCTGTCAAGAGTTTGCACAGCACTTTGCAGATAAAGTCGCTGAGATTCGTTCTGACTTAGACACTATAATTGATACAGTCTCAGGGGATGTAACTTTGGCTCCTGTCTGTCCAATAATTATGGATTCTTTTCAATTTGTACAGCCCGAGGATGTGGACAAGATCCTTGGAGTGGTGAGAGCCACCACATGTCTGCTAGACCCTTGCCCTTCCTGGCTTATAAAAAGTGCTGAGTGGGTGGGGGGAGTGGTTAATGCCTCCTTACACCAAGGCAGAGTTCCAGGTTGCCTAAAGGAGGCAGTTGTAAGGCCTTTGTTAAAAAAGCCCTCCCTGGACCCCTCCATAATGGATAATTACCGGCCAGTGTCCAATATTCCATTTTTGGGTAAGGTAATAGAGCATGTGGTATCCTCCCAGCTCCAGGGATTCTTGGATGAAACAGATTATCTGGATCCATTTCAATCTGGTTTCAGGCCTGGTTATGGGACGGAGACGGCTTTGGTCGCCTTGGTGGACGACCTACGCAGAGAACTGGACGGGGGGAGTGTATCCCTGTTGGTTCTGCTGGACCTCTCAGCAGCTTTTGATACCATCGACCATGGTATTCTTCTGGGCCGCCTTGCCGGGATGGGACTGTTGACCATTGAACCAAACTGTCACTGAGTTTGTTTTCCATCAAGTCTGAAAAACTGTAACTAGGGGGAGTTATGTCTTTGCCCAGTCTGGGAACGGACTGCCAAGGCCGTTGCTATGGTAGCCATCGCGATAAACTGGGGAAAGTTCTAGCAGCTATCTGTGTTAAGCTGAGTCTTGCCTCTGAACGGAGAGGTTCTCTTTTGTGTTTACCTTTGAAGAGAGATGTACCAGAAGGGGGGTGACTGAAGATACTCTACATGTATTTACTCTTAAGCCTTTGGCCGTAATATCTTAATAAAGACTCTTAACATGCTCTAATGCTCTGAAGAAGTTTCTTGCTCAACTTAACTCCAACGTAATGTATGCTGTTTCATGCAACAATGCACACACGTCAACAGGGGTTATGGGCCCAGATCCACAGCGCATTACACGGGAGTAAGTTGCTGGTCTGAACGGCAGACGGAGTTCCAGAGAGGGCAGCTTGATTGATTGTACCAGACAGAGGTGAGCAACATGGCTGTAAACCTGTCTGGGGTAGGCTTGCCAATGGAAAGATTGACGGAAAAGAATTATGGCAGCTGGAAGCCGAGGATGCGGGCTTTGCTGATAACAGAGGATTTATGGGACATTATAGATGGACCACCCCCGGCGGTATTGACCGCGGCCTGGAAGCGCAAAGATCAGAGGGCACAGGCATTTATAATCTTGGCTCTATTGGATTCTCAACTGATGTGTGTGAGAGATGAGGCATCGGCTAAACAGATGTGGGACGCGTTGCAGGATTTGTCCCAGGAATGGCAGCGGAGGCAGGAGGCGCAGAGAGCCGAGCTGATGGAAGCTGTCAGAAGCAAAGAGGCGAAAAGTGCTGAGGAAAAGCAAAGAGCCAAGCTGAAAGAAGAAAGCAGCAGCAGACAGAAAAACAAGCAAGAGCATCAAAGGCTGAAGTCTTGTTATGCCTGTGGGGCTCATGGGCATCTCCAGCGGGACTGTGCAGTCAGGCGAAACTCCAGGGACGGAGGCTTGAAGCAGGGAAGTGTGAACTTTGTTTGTAAACAGAAGCCACAAACTTTAGCACCTATTGACTGGCTTGTTGACAGAGGGGCAAGCCATATATTAATCAAAGACAGAAGTTTGTTTTATGCTTCAGAAGAAGTGCAAGATTTTGTGCAACTTGCGGATGGATCACAGAAACGGGTGGAAGCCCGAGGACTGGTGAGATTTAATAAACTTGGGATAATGTCAGAATGTTTGTTTGTTCCAGAATTGGTTCATAATATTTTATCAGTTCAAAAACTGGTGGATTCTGGGTATTGTGTAACATTTGATAGAGGAAAATGTTTTCTGCAGAGAAGAGAAAAAGTTGTCTGTCAGGGATTCATGACACAGGGGCAGTTTAGAATGACCATGGGTGTGAAGTATGCTGATGCCTTGAGTTTAATGGGGCGGAAAGAGAATGACAGTCAGGGCTGTAAACAGACTGCTGTTGTGACACCGTCAGCATTAACCATTCAAATGAAGCACGTGGAATGTGCGGAACCAACCTCATTTAATGAAATTAGGCTGATGCCTGAGGCAGAGAAAAATAAGTGGCAACAGGCCATGCAGGAAGAATTGAAAGCCATGGAACAGAATGGCACGTGGACATTAGTAAATTTACCTATGGGGAAAAAGGCCATAGGTTGCAGATGGGTTTTTAAGAAGAAGAAAGCAAGTTCCGGGGAGGTACAGAGGTACAGGGCACGTTTGGTTGCCAAGGGATTCACCCAGCAGCATGGGACAGATTATGATGCTGTTTTCGCCCTGGTTGTGAAACATGAGTCCATTCGTGTGCTGCTGAAGCTGGCAGCGATGCAGAACATGAGTGTAAATCACTACAATATAGGGACGGCATTCCTACATGGTGATCTAAGAGAGGAGATATATATGGAACTGCCTCCGGGTTCTGTGTCAAAGGAAGGGTTCGTGTGTAAACTGCATAAATCAATATATGAACTGCGGCAAAGTGCACGCTGCTGGAATGAGAAATTGGACAGAGTGTTGCATGGAATGGGATTCCAAAGATGCAAGGCAGATCCATGTGTGTATATAAAGAGACAGGGGATGAAAACCACGTTCTGTGCAGTTTACGTTGATGACATCATGTATTTTTATCATGAGCAGCAAGAGGAACGAGAATTTAATGAGCAACTGGGCAGGCAGGTGGACACAAAGAATTTGGGGCCTGTCACACACTATTTAGGCACGGATATTGTGCGTGCAGAAGACGGAAGCATAGCATTGAGTCAGGAAAGTAAAATAAATCAGATCATAGAAGAATGCAACATGACAGAATGCAATGTTGTGAAGACTCCAATGGTTGTGGCTTTCCAACAGAATGTGCAGGAGACGCCCTGTACAGAACCTGAGAAGTACAGGCGCATAATAGGGAAATTGCAATATTTGGTGAAGGTGTCTCGCCCAGACATATGTAATGCAGTCAGTATTTTAAGCCGGAAGGTAGAGCATCCTTCAGAGGCTGACTGGCAAGGGATTAAAAGGATAGTGCATTATCTGAAAGGCACGAAGACAAAGAGTCTGGTTTTGTCAGGAGCAAAGACAGGAGGTCTTGAATGTTTTGTGGATGCAGATCATGCAGGGGAACTGAGCAGTCGTAAGTCAACCTCTGGCATAGTTGTGATGTGGCACGGGTCATGCATTGACTGGAGCAGCAAGAAACAAAACATGGTGGCTGACATAATGACCAAGCCTTTGTGTGAGGAGAAATTTGGCAAACTGGTGACAAGGCTTGGAATGAGTTGAAAGTTGATTGAATAAAGTTCTAGCTAAATGTACAGAGATGTTCTGAAATGTACTGTAATGTACTGAGATGTAATTTGGAACTGTATTGCAAGATGTATTGGAGAAATGTATTGTTGTTATTGTTGTAATGAGTTACAGACATGATGGGAAAAAGGGGGGATTGTTGACCATTGAACCGCACTGTCACTGAGTTTGTTTTCCATCAAGTCTGAAAAACTGTAACTAGGGGGAGTTATGTCTTTGCCCAGTCTGGGAACAGACTGCCAAGGCCATTGCTATGGTAGCCATCGCGATAAACTGGGAAAAGTTCTAGCAGCTATCTGTGTTAAGCTGAGTCTTCTGTGTATTGCCTCTGAACGGAGAGGTTCTCTTTTGTGTTTACCTTTGAAGAGAGATGTACCAGAAGGGGGGTGACTGAAGATACTCTACATGTATTTACTCTTAAGCCTTTGGCCGTAATGTCTTAATAAAGACTCTTAACATGCTCTAATGCTCTGAAGAAGTTTCTTGCTCAACTTAACTCCAACGTAATGTATGCTGTTTCACGCAACAATGCACACACGTCAACAGGGACTTAGGGGCACTGTTTTGCAGTGGCTCCATTCCTTCCTGGAGGGACGAACCCAGAAAGTGGTGCTGGGGGATTCCTGTTCAACCCCTTGGCCATTGACCTATGGTGTCCCTCAGGGCTCAGTTTTATCCCCTATGCTATTTAACATCTACATGAAACCGCTGGGAGAGGTTGTCCGGGGGTTTGGGGTTCAGTGCCATCAGTATGCTGATGACACCCAACTCTATGTCTCCTTTCCACCTAATTCCAAGGAAGCTGTCTCGGTTTTAAACCAGTGTCTGGCGTCAGTGGTGGACTGGATGAGGGTGAACAAATTGAAGCTTAATCCAGACAAGACAGAGGTGCTCCTGGTCAGTCGTAAGGCGAATCAGGGAATAGGGATACAGCCTGTGCTGGATGGGGTTACACTCCCCCTGAAGACACAGGTTAGCAGTTTGGGTGTGCTCCTGGACTCAGCGTTAAATTCCCAGGTTTCTGCAGTGGCCAGGAGTGCTTTTGCACAATTAAGATTAGTGTGCCAACAGCACCCGTTCCTTGAGCTGTCTGATCTGGCCACGGTGACACATGCCTTAGTTACATCCTGTTTAGATTACTGTAGCGCGCTCTACATGAGGCTGCCTCTGAAGACTGTTCGGAAACTTCAGTTGGTACAACGTGCTGCAGCCAGAATGCTAACTGGGGCTGGTTACAGGGACCGTACTACCCCCCTGTTAAAAAAGCTCCACTGGTTGCCAGTCTGTTTCCGGACACAATTCAAAGTGCTGGTGATGACCTATAAAGCCCTATACGGCTTAGGTCCAGGCTATTTATCAGATCGTATCTCCCTGTATGAGCCTGCCCGGGCCCTGAGATCCTCAGGAGAGGCCCTTCTCTCAATACCCACATCTTCTCAAGTACGACTAGTGGGGACGCGTGAGAGGGCCTTCTCGGTGGCTGCCCCTAGGCTTTGGAATTCCCTTCCTAGGGAGGTAAGAATGACCCCCTCTTTGCAGTCCTTCCGCCGACAAGCAAAGACCTTCCTATTCCAACAAGCCTTTGGAATTGAAGGCTAAGGATAGGGCGTGAAGGGTGCTGCATTGCTAATGTCTATTATATCATTTTTAAACTAGTTTGAACTTTTTTAGCTATATGTGTGTATGGTTTTAATATTGGAAATAGTTTAATCTTATTTTAATGTAGACTTTGTATGTTTTTAATTATATGTATTTTTTATCTGGAAGCCGCCATGAGTTCCAGTTTTGGAAAAATGGCGGGGTACTAATCATCATCATCATCATCATCATCATCTTTCTACCATCCTTTTAGAAGACAAGCAAAATGGGAGAATGTTCTGATGAAAAAAATTCTCCTTCTGAAATGCTTTCAAAAATCTATGGGGCTTATTCCCAAAGTAAATGTGGTTAGTCCAGAAATGCAACCCTTCCCCCAAAAAACCCCCACCTCTCTGAACCGCCTGATAAATTTCACACAGTTATCTTTGACAAAGCTTGAATCCATCATTTCACGCCTGTCATCACACCAAACTGGGGGCAGGAGGGACACAGCGAGGCAAATATATCATATGTCTCTGTCACTTTTTCTAAAATACTAAGAGTGAACATCTTGTTCAGAGCTGCTTCCCCTTACACTGCCTGTTCTTCAGCACATATTGTGCTCCCAGTCAAATAACAGACAAAAACGCCACTTACATTGATGCACAGGGTATGCAAGGAGAGTGGATGTTTATTTTATTTTAGGAATGGTAATAAAAAAGAAACTTTGAATTGTTTTTCCACTGACTTCAAATGTGTGCTCTTTTGGAATGTTTTTCGAAAATGCTAAGCATAAGGTGCCAGACATTTCCGCTTTCCTTTAACATACTCTCATAAAATCAGACCAGCCACGTCCACGTCTCTATTTCCAATAAAAAAATCCACAGGAATCGCCATTGTTGTACCTTTCACATTCATTTCCCATACTAAACTTGGAAAAGAATCTTTAATTGGGGGTTGTGATCATAATGGTAGTTCATGATGGGCAACAATAGGAAGCTATTGTGGTGGAGGGGCACCATCTGCATTTCAATATCCAAACAAAGGCCTATCCCTAGATCCATGTTTTTAAAATAAAGAAATCATCCTGTTCAACAAAACAATGAAACTGTGGCCTATAAAGCCATTCCCTATGTACATTGGACCAGGCTAGACAGCTAGACAAAATGTGTTTTAAAATCACTTTTGGTTGGTGGGAGTGTATGCCAAGGATGGATAGATTTCCCGGGGGGGGGGGAACTGCCTTTCTTAACCAATATCCAAGACATCTCACAACCCTGCCACTCTGTCATATGTGAAGCATATGCAGTCCACAAATATCAAACCACAAACTATGGAATGTGACCTATACATGACACAATAGTAAGTTCCACACCAAGTCAGTCCTGTGATCCATTAAGTTCATCACGCATTTTTGACAGTAACTATCCTCTGCTCCATCTTGTTAGAGAAGATGAAAGACATTCCTCTCTGCCTGTAAGCAGATCTTGAGCAATCTGCTCTATGAATAGTTATCATGATACTAAACACTAAATAATGGCCCTTTCGAATTATGGTGCCATTAAATACCATAGCTCTACGGTGTGATACATACAATATTATGGTACTGTAATCAAGATAATTAAGGCTGCAATCCTATGCCCACTTACCTAGAAATAAGCCCCATCGAACAAAATGGGACTTACTTCAAAGGTTTTCCTGGCCTTTTTGTTGTTCTTGTTTGTTTACCTTTGCTTTAGGGTTGGGTGGTTTTCAGTTTTGTTTTCTGCAAATTGTATATTGTATTTTACTGTTTATAGAAACTGTTAGCAAAACCTGGTTAGATGGGTGGTATATAAATTAATAAAGAAACAAACACAAAATAAATAGTGGACATATAAAACATTATAGTGCACTATAAAACATTAGTAGTGTGATAAAAATCATGACAGTCCTGAACTGACCCGTGGAGATTTTTAGTTCTATTCACTTGCAGAAGGAAACTCAGTATTGTTTAGGCTTAAAGACAATCTGAAGGCTACGTTTCTACATCTGTTTCCATCTGGTATAGAGGAAAGAGTTAAATTATTTACCTATAATGGAAGATTTTACTGAATCAACAGGATGTATTACTTTCCAAATAGAGCAGATTGTTTTATTAATGAGATAAAATAATTAAATTGTGATGTGCAAATATGTGCTTAGCCTCTTGACCCTCCCAGAACCACCTGGGTCCCCCCTCCCTTCACAAGCTTACCAGGATGCTGCAGACAGCTGGGAGAATGTCCATCCCTTTTTGTCTTTTCAGAGGGCTCATAGGCTGGCAGCATCACTTCTCAGATGAGGCTGCAATAGCCACCATCTTTATTTACCCAGGATGCACTACAAGCCTGGCAGAAATGTTTTTAAAAGAAAAGGGAATGTCAGTGGTCAGTGTTAGCCCCAGTGAGTTCTCTGGGGGCAGTGGCCTCTGACATTTGCTTCCCCCGCCATGCCAGCCACTGGTGCTGGGCCTGGAAGAGTCGACAGTGTGCTTCCAGAAGTGTTGTTCTCTTTAGCAAATGAGCAAAGCTCATCTGAATCATAGACATTTAAACAAGTCGGTATGTTTCTATAATCTTGGTGTATGGAACTGCAATCCTAGCTCCACTTACCTCGGAGTAAGCACCATTTATAAATAAATAAATAAATTTAATTTAATAAGACTTGGCTGGGATTGTACTGTTAGTCTGATTTAGCAAGATGCAATATGAAGACAATAGTTTAATGATGGCAGAGGACCTTTTGTTTGTCTGGATATAAATAATCATTAAGAGGAGTTGTTAGGATTTACTGTATAGAAAGTGATCCATTTGTTCTAGAAAAATAAAATTCTAGAAAATGAAAATTGTATGAAAGCAGAATCCTCAAAGTGTAAGTTGAACCTCCCTTCAGATGGTTAAAGCATTTCCTAGAGGATATGTAAATTTGTCCCCAGACAGCACTGACTTGTTTATGCCTAGAGTGAGAGCAAGGTCTGTCTAGAAAAATCAGCTTGCTACAAGGAAAGATATTTGCCACATAAGTTTTAAAAATGCATCATATACCTTTAAATTTACCCCAGTTAATAAGAAAAACTATAGTATTGTATGCTTCATGCATATCCCTTATCATTCTCCCTTAAAAGGCCTGCAGCTCAGGACTGCCTAGCAGGAACAAAGCCATTTGCTAATTTTTGAAGGAAAAAATCCTCATAAAATATTAAGCATTTTAGTGCAAATTTCTCCTAATAAATAATTTTTTGTATGCTGTTTTGACTAATGTACACATTTTTGTAAGCACTTTCCCCTAATATAATACATATTGAATATTTGACTGTTTCAGAAAGTATAGATTTGATAAATTCAGCTTTAAATGCCAACTGAATCGAATTTCTCCCCTATGCCTAGTTCTGAGAGGGTACTTATAGTGTGGAACAGAAATAACACCTCTAACTCTACCACTGTTTGTTCTTGTGAAACTTAGGAGTGGAGGCTTCACTTCTCCTTTCCTTGGCTTCTGTCCAAGGCAGAGAGTTTAGAGGCTTGCATTGTAGAAAGCAGATCCAAGGAAAACTCAGATCTTCACATGACTTCATTGAGATTAATATCTCTGGTGTCCTCCTGTTCGTTATAAAGAAAAGTGTGAACAGTACAAAAGTAAGAGAAGGGGCTGTGGCTCAGTGTAGAGCACATGCTTTGCATGCAAAAGGTCCAAGGTTTAATCTCCAGTTAAACGGATCTCAGGTAGTATGGCTGATTAGACAGCCACCACTAATCAGAGGAGACAATATTGGTGTTTTCCAAACATTGTGGACTACAACTCCCATCAGCCTAGCAAGCATGGCCAATGTCAGGGATTATGGGAATTGTAGTCCACAACATCTGGGGATCAACATATTGGGTTCCCCTGGGCTAAGTGAATTAATAGTTCAAATTAAATCAAATTAATATGTTCACAGGTATGTCCTCCTGATCAGCACTCAGAGATGTACCAAATGCTGTTCAGTTAAGTTTATGCGATGCAGCCAAAGTTTAAGTTCAAGATACCTGGCAATCAAGCAGGTTGGAGAGCTGTTGCCAGAAACAAGTGTCCAATTAAACATGAGAAGAGTCCATCCTTTATTGAAGGTTGATTTATTCAAATCATAGGTCTGGGGCAAGTAACTTAAGGTTGCTTGTCCAATATCAATACATCATACATCGAGTAGAATTTAGAAGCAAAACATAATTCATCCAAATATTCATAAAAATAAAACTTAATTCAAATTATCAAATAGTACTTACAACACTAAAGGTGAGTGTTTTGGATGGGCAAGTAATAAGAATTTGGAATGTGGGTGGTTTGATTTGGGAGAGGAAGAACATTGTCCTAGTAAATTAATAGCATGCTCGCAAGTTTGAGAAGGGAAATTTACTGGAAATCATCATGCAGACCATTACCAGCAGGCCAAAGTTCTCTTGCAAATGTCCAAGATTTAACTGCAATATGAACTTGGTCTTATGCTGCCTCTGCTATACATACTTGGAAAGGCTGATACGTTTTTTTGAGCCAGCAGCATTGACGTAACACCAGACACAGGCTTAAATTTTTGGTTCTTTTAATTTGGTTGCATGAAAATAAAAGAGGATGATTCCTTATTTACTTTGTTCCATCATATCTTGTTCTACCATTGAAATTCTCGTCAGAAAACAAAGACAATTTAAAGACCACCAGGCTATAAAATATATTAAGTAACTGAGTCATGTAATCAATTCATGGACTGGCGTTTACATGACAATATTTCAGGCAGATGTTTCTAGTATGCAACAGATCAGATAAAGTCTGAAGTTTCAGTCTTTATTAATGCTTTGTTGTGCAACTAAAGCCTAAAAGAATCATAACACCTAATAAAAGAGCAGAAGTATGGGAAAAGATGTTGTGTTTCAAAATGTCTTGATCTGACATCACACTGTTGCTCAAATTAAGACTTGTACTGATAATAGGGGTAAAAAGCACTAAAGACTGTTAAGAATTATTTCAAGATTTTACCACTAGAAGGCATGCTACATAAAACTATGTGTGTCACTTTCCATTTCTGCATTAGATTTGATTGTACAAAACTGTACATGCCTGAACCACAGCTAGTGGAAAAAAATATCTAGTTGGCAGAAAACTAGGAAGAATGCTCTTGCAGTGTGGAGGAAGGGGTTCTCTTCTCTCGATCATTAAAATGCTCCCTCCCCCTCTGCTTGCTTTAAATGAGTTTCTGAATCAAATTTTTCAAACTCTGAAATCTTGTGTTGAAAGCCCACATGTTGTGGCAAGCAATACTGAAGGCAAGCAGACATCCCAGTTAGGGTGAACATGTGTCCAGCTTTACATAGGGCTGCCGTCTATTCTGATGGGCTGTCAGAAGACAGACCTTTATTTGAAAGTTAAGTGGTCCAAAAATAAAAAACACTAAGAAGGTAGAGCACAGGCCCATGAAATTGCCCACCAACAGCAGCATCTGGACAGCAGACTGAGCAGGCACACAGGTTGTCTGGTCACAGTCTATGATGAGATGTATTGTATTTCTATTTACATTATAGTACTTATTTGAAAATTCATGGCAATACCTATAAATTAGCATGTACAGATTTTATACAAATCACAGTCCTCTTTTATTTAATGAAGTCCTCCCTCTTGTTTGGCAGTGCATAAGTGGTAACCCTAATCCAAGTTATAAAGCACAAATAATCTTATGAAAAAAGGCACAGAGTACTGGTTTGCTGTTAAACTATGAAGCACTTTGCAGTCTCTGTCAGACATGGAAAATCTCACAAGGAAGGCCAGGAGGGAGCACGAACTTTGCAATAAAACCCCAAAATGAAGTAAATGGTTGGGAATTTTGGACCAATGTATGAGTATTCGGACTGCAAATTTCAGAGGGATTGTCATCTGTCACAGCAAAACTGCAACAAGAAATCCCCCAAATAAACAGAATTGTGTAGCACCTTAAGCTCTAATGAATTGTGACATAAACATTAGTGTGCCTGCCCCTTGCCACAGCCCTTTGGATCCACTGCTTAGGAATTTAGCTATTTTTCTCAATACCCATTTGTATATATTTCCCTGCCAACCTAGCTGGCTGCTTCATGAAATAAATAAAAGAAGAACACAAACTCTGGCAAAAGAAATGCAAGAAGACAATAAGGGATACTAAAAAAGAATTTGAGGAGCACATTGCTAAGAACATAAAAACCAACAACAAAAAATTCTATAAATACATTCAAAGCAGGAGACCATCTAGGGAGACAATTGGACCCTTGGATGATAAGGGAGTCAAAGGTGTACTAAAGAACGATAAGGAGATTGCAGAGAAGCTAAATGAATTCTTTGCATCTGTCTTCACAGTGGAAGATATAGGGCAGATCCCTGAACCTGAACTAACATTTGCAGGAAGGGATTCTGAGGAACTGAGACAAATAGTGGTAACGAGAGAGGAAGTTCTAAGCTTAATGGACAATATAAAAACTGACAAATCACCGGGCCCGGATGGCATCCACCCGAGAGTTCTCAAAGAACTCAAAGGTGAAATTGCTGATCTGCTAACTAAAATATGTAACTTGTCCCTTGGGTCCTCCTCCGTGCCTGAGGACTGGAAAGTGGCAAATGTAACGCCAATCTTCAAAAAGGGATCCAGAGGGGATCCCGGAAATTACAGGCCAGTTAGCTTAACTTCTGTCCCTGGAAAACTGGTAGAAAGTATTATTAAAGCTAGATTAACCAAGCACATAGAAGAACAAGCCTTGCTGAAGCAGAGCCAGCATGGCTTCTGCAAGGGAAAGTCCTGTCTCAGTAACCTATTAGAATTCTTTGAGAGTGTCAACAAGCATATAGATAGAGGTGATCCAGTGGACATAGTGTACTTAGACTTTCAAAAAGCATTTGACAAGGTACCTCACCAAAGGCTTCTGAGGAAGCTTAGCAGTCATGGAATAAGAGGAGAGGTCCTCTTGTGGATAAGGAATTGGTTAAGAAGCAGAAAGCAGAGAGTAGGAATAAACGGACAGTTCTCCCAATGGAGGGCTGTAGAAAGTGGAGTCCCTCAAGGATCGGTATTGGGACCTGTACTTTTCAACTTGTTCATTAATGACCTAGAATTAGGAGTGAGCAGTGAAGTGGCCCAGTTTGCTGATGACACTAAATTGTTCAGGGTTGTTAAAACAAAAAGGGATTGCGAAGAGCTCCAAAAAGACCTCTCCAAACTGAGTGAATGGGCAGAAAAATGGCAAATGCAATTCAATATAAACAAGTGTAAAATTATGCATATTGGAGCAAAAAATCTTAATTTCACATATACGCTCATGGGGTCTGAACTGGCGGTGACCGACCAGGAGAGAGACCTCGGGGTTGTAGTGGACAGCACGATGAAAATGTCGACCCAGTGTGCGGCAGCTGTGAAAAAGGCAAATTCCATGCTAGCGATAATTAGGAAAGGTATTGAAAATAAAACAGCCGATATCATAATGCCGTTGTATAAATCTATGGTGCGGCCGCATTTGGAATACTGTGTACAGTTCTGGTCGCCTCATCTCAAAAAGGATATTATAGAGTTGGAAAAGGTTCAGAAGAGGGCAACCAGAATGATCAAGGGGATGGAGCGACTCCCTTACGAGGAAAGGTTGCAGCATTTGGGGCTTTTTAGTTTAGAGAAAAGGCGGGTCAGAGGAGACATGATAGAAGTGTATAAAATTATGCATGGCATTGAGAAAGTGGATAGAGAAAAGTTCTTCTCCCTCTCTCATAATACTAGAACTCGTGGACATTCAAAGAAGCTGAATGTTGGAAGATTCAGGACAGACAAAAGGAAGTACTTCTTTACTCAGCGCATAGTTAAACTATGGAATTTGCTCCCACAAGATGCAGTAATGGCCACCAGCTTGGATGGCTTTAAAAGAAGATTAGACAAATTCATGGAGGACAGGGCTATCAATGGCTACTAGCTGTGATGGCTGTGCTCTGCCACCCTAGTCAGAGGCAGCATGCTTCTGAAAACCAGTTGCTGGAAGCCTCAGGAGGGAAGAGTGTTCTTGCACTCGGGTCCTGCTTGCGGGCTTCCCCCAGGCACCTGGTTGGCCACTGTGAGAACAGGATGCTGGACTAGATGGGCCACTGGCCTGATCCAGCAGGCTCTTCTTATGTTCTTATGTTCTTATGAACTTGATGAAGTGGTGATCTAGCCTATGAAAGCAGATGCCATCATCAATTTGTTGAGTACTTGAAGTATCACATTCCTCTTTGCTGTTAGATGTAATATCTTAATGTTTGTCTGAAATATATGTCTGACATAGAGACAACTAACACACACTTTACAGAGTTTTCCACATTTCTGCAGCAATTTGTGCTTTTTAAAATCCTCATCAACATTCTTCAGCATTTTAGTGTGAATCTCTCCTAATAAACACATTTTCTCTGCGGTTTTGACTAATGTACACATTTTTGCAAGCAATTTCTCCTAGTATAATGCATTTTGTATGTTATTTTCACCAGTATATTCATTCTGTGCACACTTTCCCCTAATATATGCATTTTGTAAACATTGCTTGATTGGAGAACTGCACTACAAAATTGGAATGAATGCAACTTTCAAAGGATGGCTGCGTGTTGGTTCTCATATTGTTTCAGAAAGTGTGAATTTGATAGATTCAGCTTTAAATGCAAGTAGAATTGAATTTCTCCCTCATCTTTAACTATGTCAGGGGTAGCCACATAGTGTCCTGCACATGCTGTTGGGTGACAACTCCCAACATCCCTGATTATTGACCATGCTAACTGGGGCTGATGGGAGTTTATTTTGTTTGTTTGTTTATTAATTACATTTATATCCTGCCCTTCCTCCCAGAAGTCCAACAACATCTGGAGGGCACCATATTGGCTATCCCTGCCATAAGTGATGCTATTAGGAGACATCAGAGATTTTGCTCGGTTCTTGTAAAAATATTTCAGTGGATATGGTAATGATACAAATATCTCATCAACAACACAGGGAAATAAAATTAGGCTAGAAACACTTCACACAATAGTCCTATTCATGCCCTACTTACATGTGTAGGGCAGAAGTGTGTAGAGCAAGGAGCAGGGCAGCAGTTTTAGCCCTATCCCTAACACCACATCTTTCCCCCCAGTAACCAACTATGTATTGCAACCAGTTGTGTGAGCAAAAAGCCCAGCACATGAACTCCTGCTTGCAAGTAGTGGCTTAGTGCAATCGGGACAGCCAAACATGACTCATTATGTACAAAGAGGCATTTTGTACATAGTGAATGGAGGAGATGTGCTTAACAGTTACGCTGCCTGGTATTTCATTACTCCAGCTTGCCCCAGGCAAGTTTTTATCCTGTGGGGTCAAAGCATATATTTATTTATTTATTTATTGCACTTGTATACCGCCCCATAGCCAAAGCTGTCTGGGCAGTTTACAGCAATCAAAAACATTAAAACAAATATACAATTTAAAAACATATTTTAAAAACAATTTTAAAAAAACAATTTTAAAATTCAAAACAATATAAAAACAATTTAAAAACACATGCTAAAATGCCTGGGAGAAGAGGAAAGTCTTGACCTGGCGCCGTAAAGATAACAGTGTGCCAGGCGCACCTCATCACGACGATCATTCCATAATTTGGGGACCACCACTGAGAAGGCCCTCTCCCTTGTTGCCACCCTCTGAGCTTCCCTTGGAGTAGGCACCCAGAGGAGGGCCTTTGATCTTGAACGTAGTGTACGGGTGGGTTCATATCGTGAGAGGCGTTCCATCAGGTATTGTGGTCCCAAGCCATGTAAGGCTTTATAGGTCAAAACCAGCACCGTGAATTGAGCTCGGAAACATACAGGCAGCCAATGCAAGTGGGCCAGAATCGGTTTTATATGTTCGGACCGTCTGTATGTAAACACATTGAATTCTGGAGAGTTTACCCTTTACCCAACTGGAATATCCTTTCCAAATCACACACACACACACACACACAGGGTTCACCCATGGCATTGAACGTCACAGGCTGAAACCCCACTCAGAGCAATTTGGAGTGGTAGGCATAGAAAGGATTCACCCTTTAATTTCATCTCCAATATTTTACCACTTCTGAAACAATGGCAAGCATCATCAGAGAAAATCTTGTTTATCTGTCAAGTTTCAATCAGGATATCATGTAGCTGAAATTCAGAAACCTTGTAACTGTGGACAAGTTCGAGTAGGGTTTATTGTCCCAATGTGATCATGCACATGATCTCATGGAGAACCTTGAGTGGAAATTAGCAATTTATGGACATCTGCATGCAGAAGCAGTTTGGAAAAGGACCGCTTCAGTCAAACAAAGGTAAGCATCCTTTTTACATGGATTCTCCATGTAATCATACATCCAGGTACATCATAAGAAAAAAGTGAGGGCACCTTGTCTGTGCAAACTGGCCCTGTGGTTTAATAATGGAAAAGTTTGTTCCCATTAACTAAGCAACGATCATTCCATCTATCCCCTTTGATTTAGTTTTTCAAAATCTCTTTGCTTAGCCTCAGTGACCTTTGCCCGGTTAGGTCATTCCAAACAGTTGTCTCTTTGAATCAGTTTTTATCTTAAAGTCTGTTTTGAGTTTACCATTGAATCTGTGCAGGCTGTGCTGTTGTCCACTCAGATTAAAATAAGGGGAAGCGTTACCGTCAGCATTTTAAGGCACTTTCCTGACACCTAAATTCCTTCCAACTATTCCCCCCCCAGACATATTTTAGTAGTACTAAAGGCCACAAACCATCTCAACTGGAAGAAATGAACATCATCTAAGAAAAGAAAAGAAAACACAGGATGAACTAATTTATGCAATGTATGTTGTGTTTTAAAGTATCTTGAACCAATGCTTACTGAAGGTGCTGGGAAGTTTTGATTGAGATCCAAGGAAGCATAACTATCACCCATTATTTACTGTGGATTGTTGGGGGAAATTGGTGTCATTCTGGTGGCATGAGTACCACTGGCTCATAACTGATGATGGCTGTGTGACATTACCATGCATACCATTAGTCCCTTTCCCATATAGTTATGCCACTGAGGGAGCTTCTTTGTGTTTGCAATCTCCTTCATTCTTTATTTTGTTTGTTTGACGAGGAGCGCTCGTAAGTTCTAGCTAGGAGCAGACAAGAAATTCAATTCAGTTTGCATTTCAAGCCGAATCTATCAAATTCACACTTTTCAAAACAACATGAGAACTGAAACACAGCCATCCTTTGAAATTTGCACTTCTTTGAATTTAGTGATGCAGTTTGCCAACCAGCCAATGTTTACAAAAATACATACATTAGAGGAAAGTGTGAATAAAAAGGAATATATGAGTGAAAATAGCATACAAAGTGCATTAGATGAGAAGAAATTGCTTGAAAAAATGTGTACATTAGTCAAAACTGCCTACAAAATGTGTTTATTAGGAGAAATCTGTACTAAAATACTAGAGAATTTTCATGAGGATTTAAAAAAACATCACAACTTGCTGCAGAAATGTGGAGCGCTGAGTTTCAAACTGGAAAAATGAGAAACTGAGAGAACCTAAACAAACAGACCTTTCCATCCCTAGTTCTAGCCCTGGACCATATTTTTCAATCAGTGCCCCAGAAGCAAGGTATTCCGCTTCTATTACATGTAGGCGTAATAGCCTGGTTCACACAAATGTTCATGGTCCTGGAGAGGGAGCTGGCAGCTGTTTTGCTCCTTCTCTTTTGTACTCCCACACCACAATGGGCTAAGCCAAGGTCAGGGGTGGAAACCCTTTTTTAAATCCAAGGGCCAGATTCCCTTCTGGGCAACCTTCCAGG
Organism: Rhineura floridana; assembly: GCF_030035675.1. Taxonomy (NCBI): domain Eukaryota; kingdom Metazoa; phylum Chordata; class Lepidosauria; order Squamata; family Rhineuridae; genus Rhineura; species Rhineura floridana. Next base: position 61,619,136 of record NC_084483.1, read on the forward strand.
AGCCACTTGCCAGTGGTGGATAGTGCCAGGAAAAGAGCAATGAATGTAAATTTTACCCTTGTATCCTAAGCTAGTTTCCACCCACACTCACACACCCCTCTCTGTCCATCAGCCAAGCAAGCAATTGGTGTTATCAGAATGCAAGGACACACTCCAGCCAGGCAAAAACACACAAGGAGGATGCAAGGTAGGGCTGGTGAGGGGTGTGGCCTGGGGAGAGTGCCAAGGGCCACACAGAGAAGCCAGGAGGGCCACATTTGACCCCCAGGCCTGAGGTTCCTCACCCAGGCTTGTGGGTTATCCAAACCGGACACTGTGGTTAGGCCCTGTTCTCACTAGCCAAAGCTGTAGCCAAGGTCTGTTCTTGGCTACAGCTTGTGGTTAGCAAGATGAGGATTTCACTGTGAGCTTGGGTTCAGACAAAATGCCAAGGCAAACTTGAGTTACCTCAGCATAGTGTGGGGGTGAAATGGACTGAGGAGGAGCACAGCAGCTGTGAGTTCCGATCCACAAGTCCACACATTTGTGTGGTCCTAATAAGGCAACATTTTGCTTACCATTGCATCGGAACTTGGCCAATGCCTCTTCATAACCCAGAGCACCCACCTGTCACTCCAACCCGCCCAGAGAGCTTCGGCTATGGGGTGGTATATAAATGTAATAAAATAAATAAATAAAGTTTTTCAGGCACCAGTAAAGGATGCAACTACTAAAGGATTCATCCTGCTCTCTCACTGCCAGACTGCTAGCCACATACACACTACTCACTGACACAAGTAGAATTCCCCTTTTACCAAGTCCAGGTGAAGAGAAAGGGCAAGATGATTTGGCAAGATGATACTATAGCAAACATAAAATATAATACAAAATACATTACAACCTGGAAAGGCAGGGCTCCCCCATCTTCAGTCATTGTGTAGAAGAGGGGATTCCACAGGTAGTTTTGATTTTGTTTATCACCACTGGAGTAATGTACCATCTGTATCATTGAATGCTTCTGAGCATGAGGACTGTGCTGTTAGAATGGATATGTTGCTCTGAAAAGGCATAACACTGCAGTTCTAAGTGATAGTGTAGTGGGACATTCAGAAGTGCAGGGTCACTTCATGATAGTCACAGCCATGCCCCTTTTCCACTTTCCCTTGTCATCTGTGAGTCCACTCCCCACTACAGCAGACATCCCTTATAGCCAATCAACATGAAAGGGGAGGCTGTGTGTTAGCTACTGGGAAGAGTCTTCACAGTGGCTGACTCATCCCCTTTCACTGTTATTGGCTCCAATCACCACAAGAGGACAAGGATTCTTCTCAGTGGCTAATGATGATTGGCTTGTACATATGGACCTGGTGGAACCCTGCTCCCCAAAAAGTAAGGGGTCTATGACCCCCTGCAACCCCAGATGACTAAACCCTCGGTCAAAGGATAAATTCTGGAAACTTACTATAAGACACTTTTAGGCTTAGGCTGCATTTCCCCTAAAAATCCAAACAGAATGGCATAAATATGCTGTGGTTTTCTACTTGAACTCTAAAATAATGAGGTTAATACAAAAGGGCCGAAACTTTCCTAGGGTTAAATGTGCAATCTTTTTATAGACTGCCTCTCAAACACTGGGCAAAGAAAATATCTGTAAAGTCACTGAAAATGTTGACTGACAGCTGAGGCTTGACTGTGGGGGTAAACCATAAAAAGAGAAGCTGAAGGGATGGGAGGGCCTTTGCTCTTTTCCAGGAGCAACAGGCAGCTAGGAAAGTACCACATACTGTTTTGTATTAAGAAGGACCTAGAAATGCCAGGGGCTATTTCTACTTTATTAATTTCCCAAGGTTAAAAAACAAGTTTATTTTTCTTACGTCTTAAGAAAAATGTGACCTTATTTTCCCTTTAGGAGGGTAGTGTTGTCAGAACTAGCTTCATTACATTGTTTGGCAGGGGGGGAGAGGAAACTTTGAAGGTCTAAATATATATATATGTTCCCCTTAGCAATTTTCTTCTCAGTTTAACAGCACAACTCTATGCACACCTACTTTGATGTAGAAGACACATTGAGTTCACTAGGGGTTTTTCCTGTGGTGGAGAAATTCAATTCAGTCCATGTTTAAAGGTGAATCTACCTAATCTGTACTTTTCAGAATAAGATGAGAACTGAAATACAGCCATCCTTTGAAATTCACACTTCTCCAAATTTTGCAATGCAGTTCTCCAGTCAAGTTAGCCAAGTGCTGTCTACAAAAATGCAGAGACAATGGTAAAGTATGCATAAAAATGGATATATTAATGAAAGTAGCATATAAAATGTTTTGTACTAGGGAAAATTATTTTGCAAAAATGTGTGTATTAGGCAGAATGTGCATACAAAAGTGTGTGTATTAGGAGAAATTCACACGAAAATGCTCATGAATTTTCATGAAGACATTTTTTAGGAAAAAAATGCGAACCATTGTGGAAATGTATAGAGAACCAAACCAAAGATTAGAAAAATAGAAACAGAGAGAAACTGAAACTGATGGATGAGCCCATTCTTACATGTAGGATTGCAGCCTTAGTTGAACTGGTCATATAATAGTTTTACATTATGCATTTTTTCCTACTAGTTCTTTCTATAATGGTTGAGAGCTATGCCCATAACCAAACGTGAAACCCTCATTCAATCAGCAAAAAATGTTCCTGGAGCCACAGTGGTTGATGACATCTTTTTTCTTTCCCTCAGTTGGCAATGTAGGCCTAGACTGATGAGGGCCAGTAGAATGTGGTGATCACTAAGATGCCTCCAATATGTACACCACATAGCAAGATGGCCTAACCTTCCATTATCTTCATTCCATATATTTAATGTTGAATTAGCCTCATTATTTTAGGATAGCATCAGTATTTTATCAGTAGCATAAGATAACCAAAAAGTAATAATTCCAGTTAGTTTAGTCTAGGACACTGTTCTTCAGCCTTATGTTCTTAAATGTTGTTGGACTACAACTTCCATCAAACTTGGCCATTGGCTAAGCTGGCTGGGGCTGATGGGCGTTGTAGTCTGACAACATCTGGGGTCCTAAGGTTGAAGAACAGTGGTCTAAGCCAACCATCCAACCCATCAAGGATCTAAGGCACAGATCAGGAAATATTCTCCTGTCAGTTTTATCTACGGTGATCACTCACACATCACAATACAAGAAGAAATGCATAAACCAAAAGAGACTATGAAAGAGGGCACAGATTTGTATAAAATTTGCAGCTGCTAATTTTATATAGAGATGCTAATTTAGACATACATATAGAAATACTGTACATCTCACCACAGTGGGGAAGACTGTTACCATGTCCCCTGTGTGCCTGCTCAGTCTGCTGTCCAGGTCACAAGATCACTGCTCTTATGGTTCTTTATCTTTAAACCAGACAGCCATTCAAATGGAGAACACCTTTCAGTAGAGGACTGTCCACTGATAGACCTTCAAAGGAGAGGCCACCCTAGCTCAGGAATAGTCCGTCAGGAAGGGCGTCAACCATACATTTGTCCCCCAGTAGCAGAGTCACTGCCATTTACTAAGAGGGAGAGGAGAAGAGGTAAGGCAGCAGGGAGGTTGATGATGTGTGGGCACATTAGTGGGAATGCCAGAGTAGCTCTAACAATGCACCTGCACAGCGCCAATCTCTGTGCCACCTCTCCCTCCTGGTAAGTGGCAGCAACTCTAATCCCAGAAGGTCAGGTGTGCAGTGCTATTGCTCTTCACTGACCACTCCTGCCCTAGTTTTACCAAACTGATTATTTAGCCCACCTCTAGCAACATGCTACTCACATCCAGCTCTAAACCAGTGACAGCTGAATCCTTCATCTGCTTTTCAAATGTCAATAGATTTGGATGGTGCCCTTTCCAGCTTTGTAACAAGCTTTATTCTTAGTAGGGCAACCGCCACAAATAATATCAATGTTTGCTGATGGCTTCCAGAGTGTATTGTTGATTGACATGTCTAGTGCTCTGTAGAAAAGGTGGTATAATACAGCCACGAGAGTGACTATATGCTATAGCCAGCATGGATTTTTTCTCATTCCGCAATGTTAAATTGAAAATACCCCCATGCCATTCTGATGCTTCCGATGAGCTCATTTCAAAACAAAACCTTACAAAACTTATAGTCCTGAACTCAGAAACGCAACCCTCTCAATTTTCATGGTGATCCACAAAACAGTCAAAGAGAATCGAGAGTTTAAATTATAAAAAGACAAGGGGAAAAAATCCAGACCCCTGTTGGACTTTTTTCTGTCAGTGGTCTCATAATTTGTTGAAATTAATTAAAAATCAGCCATGTTCACAGAGGACCTGTAATCCTATTACTGACCTTTCCCCATACTCTGACCTTCTTCTTCTGCAGCTTAAAAGTTTTTAAAAAATGCCTGGCCGATTTTTAATTAATTTAAGAATTTTAGCATTGGAGTTAATGATAAGACAGGGCATTCTCAGACCCATAGCTGTCTGGCTTAGTTAATCAGGTGGCTACACCCAGACCAGACCTTTTTTTCACTTTAGACAATCATGGCTTCCCCCAAAGAATCCTGGGAAGTGTAATTTGCGAATGGTGCTGAGAGGAGACTCCTATTCCCCTGACAGCTCCAGTGGCCAGAGAGGTTTAACAGTCAGCCAGTCTCATTGAAGCTCTGTCAGGGGAACAGCATCTCCTAGCAACTCTTAGCACCCTTCACTAACTACACTTCCCAGGATTCTTTGGGAGAAGCCATGACTGTCTAAAGTGAAATAAAGGTCTAGTGTGGATGTGGCCAGTGACACCTCTGGTTTAAATTTGGGTGGGGGACTACATGTGCCTGCTGTAGAATAGAAAGGTGGGGAAAACACTGAAAAGGAATGATACTGTTCACAACGTTTTCCTTTTAGAAAGGAAAGGGGCTTCCCCTCTGCCCAGTGCCCACCCACCCAATCTCTTCCCCTCCCTCCCTCCCCCCCTCCTGTCCTCCTCCTCCCTCCCTGGCCCTCCCTCAGGTCAGGTTCACCTATCCTAAGCATGAATGCACAGGAGTAAATCATGTTAAACTCAAAAAACATGCAAATGATCAAACCTGCCCTCCCCTTCCTCCTATCCCCCCCCAAATGTTACCAAATTCTTCCAAGTTACACAGCAGGTGGATTGGACTGTGAAAGACCAACCCAAATGGTGTTTGCATTTTGACGAATTTGTAGGGCAGTACAATATCTCAGAGAGGAGGTCAGGTCTCCTGCTCCCCTGGTGATTCACTATAGCTGCCCAGTTTCCCTGCTTTTTAAAGTTTGATAGAAATATCTGTGGGCTATAGGTACGTTCTTAAACCGCAAGGTTTTTTTTCCCTATTAGTGAATTTTCTACATGTTACATTAATCCGTGTGTGTGTGTGTGTGTGTGTGTGTGTGTGTGTGTGTGTGTGTGTGTGTGTATGTGTATGTGTGCATGCATGCATGCATGCATGTGGGATCCTCACATGCCCTGCCTACAGTTCTGAGGTATTTGTAATTAAGTAATAGCAAATGGATATGACTCAATTAAGCATTTGTAATCTCTACATATTGTTAATATCCAGTCTTAGGTTTTGAGAAACTTTCATAAAGAAGAAAGGGGGAAAGATTCTGTAAGTGTGCAGAAAGGACTGGGGGAGGAACTGACCACTAACCAGAAGCAATAAAGAAAAGTACCACAGACATAGTTGAGGTTATGAATAGCTATGTTACATCATCTCTTAGTCAGTTCAGTAGTGGAAAAAGGGAGGAAATGAGGCCTTGGGAGAGAGATAAATCACAGCCAGATTCGGTAGGAAATGCCTAAACAAGAAGCTTCTTAGGAAAAGTCTAGGAGAGGTCTGAGCTGTGTTCTGTTTGCAGTTTAAATATAGGTGAAGAAAGAGTAGAAGATAAAATGACAAGAGAACAATAGTGATGATAACATAAAAACAGGCAGGAATTAGGGGACTTAAAATGAAACAAAGGGATTACCTCTTAGGCGTTTAAAGTGAAACACAGCACTTATGTTTCTAGCGCTCTATGGAAACAATGGCAAGGAAGAAGCAGCAACCATCCAAACTATGCAGACATTTCCTCAGAAAATTTTAGATGCTTACTTTAATTTCAGAATGAAAATACGAAAAACAATAGGGATTATGTAGTTAATTCCAAAATCCATAGTATGGGCAACACCTGTATTAGGACACCAAAAATGCCATAAAACAATGAGCAATCATTTAAGTTCTCCAGAAAGTTTCCGTAGGCTAGATGTTAAACAAAGGGGGGGGGAGGCAGGAGAGGGAGGGAAATTGCTGGCTGATATTGAAGCCATAGCATCTGTACTTAGTCACAGTCTTAGAACATAGAAGGCGGTAGGAGATGATTGAACTGGGCTTTACAAGATGCTCTTTAGATTTCATGTTTCACCTATATAGCTAATGTTAACTGATGGGATACAGTGCTAGATTTAGGCTACAATCCTAACCCCACTTATCTGGGAGTAAGTCCTATTAAATTCATTGGGACACCTCATGAGTAGACATAGGGTGCCTCCAGACTGTCACTTTCTGAGAGGAATTCAGGCACATACCAGACATTTAGGTTTGCACAATTAATGTGGATTGACGCACTCGGAACACTTGTCACCGGAGCACAACACATTAAACAGTTTGCAGTTTAGAAAATGAAAGAGAAATGCACTGAAAAGCATGGGATGAACAAATGATTAACCAGAAGAGGTGTAACCTCCCTGCAAACAAATCAGAATGAATGCTCAATGAACACTGGACGTGGTCTGACCTCTCTGGGCAAGCAAATTGGGATGAATATTCAATAAACAGGTCATCTGGAGGAGCCCATCTTTAGGACAGTGTTGTTAGGCTGCAATCCTGTTGCACTTGCCTGGAGGGAAGACCCACTGTGGGACTTACTTCTGAGTAAACATGGGCAAGATTTGTACTGCACAAATTAATACACCAAGGTTTGAATTTCAGCTCAGCTACAAGAATTCACAAGGCAGGCATCTTCAAATATGACTGACAACTTTTTCTCTGCAGACCTCTGGGCCTTTTGCCACTACGCTGACCTGCACAAATTCAGGAAGTAATGTTTTCCCCAGCAATGATTGGGAAGCAGAATCACCTGATAGATTTCTGCCCACTTGGCTGTTCAAGGCAGAGAAGCCCTGACAAAATAGCTGGCAAGCCCAGGAAGCCATTCTGTCAGTCTTACTTTCTCTCTTGCTAAAATGGGAATTGTACTCCCATACGTACTTCTAGAGTTGGATCAGACAATATGCCAGTGGCTGGTGTGCCATAAGAATCTGCTGATGCTTGTATGCCATCTATGTGTTGGCAACATAACACCAGAGCTGAAAACATCCATGAGATCCCAAAGTCACTCCCATAAAATGAAAAATCACAGACTTTAATGAAGTTAAATACTGTACTAGTATATTCTTTTATTTCCTGTATTTCTCCAATTCCCTTTTATTATGGTATACCATGTCTTTTGGTTGTAGACGATAGGCAGAGAATAGTCTGTGGTGTACAGCAAGAAACTCATAAATGTTTGGCATTTAATAAATAATTCTTATTAAGAAATAATCTGCTGAGTAAGCTCGTCTTACCTGCTACACTGAATTATAGTTGCGAGGTTGAAATATCGGCAAAGCTCCTCTCTTTCAAATGATCATAGGTAGCTGCCTTATATCAGGTCAGACCTTTGGTCCAATTTAAGCTCAGTGCTGTCTATACTGACTGGCAGCACATCTTTGAGGTTTCAGACAAGAGTCTTTCCTTGCCCTACCTCAAGATGCTAGGGGCTGAGCCTGGGACCTTCTGCATTCAAAGCATGTAATCTGTCGTTGAACTATGACCTTTCTCCAAAGGACAATGAGAATAAGGGCAGGTCCACACCATACATGTAAAGCCCATCTAACATATATTTAAAGCACATGACATCTCCCAAAGAATCATGGGAAGGAAAAACCATAGTTCTCTGTGAAGGAAAAACCATAGTTCCCCGGATTCTTTGGGGGAAGTCATGTGCTTTATGTTATGTGTGTTGGATGTGCTTTAAATGTATGGTGTGGATCTGCTGTAAGAATTGCATTTACTCTGCAGCATTGTTGTGATGTTGCAGAACAACTTTGTCAACCCAAACTACTTCATTGATGCCACAAGTGCTGGGTTCTCCCGTGACCACGTTTTATACTTTTGTCACTCTTGAATATGCGGTGCACAGTGCTATGTCTGCAAAGCCACAAATTTAAGGGAGTTCAAAGATGCCAGCAGAACTGCAGAGGATTCCTGCTCAATGTGAGATAATGTGATGACATATCTTATGTTCAGAGGATAGAAACCATTTCTCAAAGAAAATAATTTGTAAGAATACAAGCAGACAGAAACAACTTACCTGTATATCAAATAACATTAAAGACTGACTCAAGTATTTGCCTGCCCTTACTTGCCAGTACTTGATCCTCAGATTCACATTTTACAGTTACTTCATCATTCTCCCTTTTCTCTGCTTCTCTGTGCGGAAGCCAAAATCAACAAGATAAATGAGTGATCTTGCACAGGAGATGATAATTTCCTGTCAAGTGTAAAGTACCTGGAATGATTAGAAAAGGGAAAGTGTATTTGTCACAATCATTTTCATTTAGAATAAAAGGACCATTAGCCTGTTACATATAGAGAAATCTAGGAATAATACATGGGAACGTGCAATCTTCAAATAGTACATTGAAGCATCTTAGTTTTGTCAGCAGCCAAATATATAAAACTCTCTCTCTCCCTGTGTGTGTGTGCGTGTGCATGTGCGTGTGCGTGTGCGTGCGCACGTGTGTGTGTACAAAATCCTGGTTTGTATCCCAGACTTTTATCCATGAGGAAAGTGAACAGAGGAACTCATTTAACTGAAATAAGGTTAATCAATGGCAACTAGCTATGTTCTCCCTCATAGACTATAGGTGGAGGATGTATCCCTCTGAATATCAGTTGATAGGAACTGCAAGAAAGGAGTGCCCTGTTGCACTCATGACCTGCTTGCAGGCTTCCCGTAGGCATCTGGTTGATCACTGCAGAAACAGGATGTTGGACTAGATGGGCCACTGACCTGATCCAGCAGGGCTCTTGTTATGTTCTTAAATAAATAGTCATATTTACTATTACTATTAGTCGTGTTAGCTAAAATGACCAAGGTAGCCACGTTTGTGAATGACTTCAAACTACTCAGGGGGGCTAAACTTCAGCTGGGTAGCAAAGAAATCCGAAAGGATTTGTCTAAACCAAGTAAATGGGCGACAAAATTCCAGCTTCCCTCAAGTCAGCTGTCTGAAGGAAGAACTGTGTAGCAGGAGCAGCCCAGCCTGGCAAAACTGTCAACTGCTCTGCTACATGGACACAACATGATAACAGTGTTATAAGAACTGTAACTTTAAGAAGTTGTGCTTGAGGCTGCTGTGTCCCTCCTCCTTCCCATTCCCTTTTGCTCATCTACATCCACACCATACATTTAACCTTGTGATGTTAATTACACTGACCAGTATTTGCCATTTATTTATTGTCATTGCTATCCCAACAGGCTCCCAGAGTGGCTCTGCAGAAATCAGTTGTTAACAGTGCTGGGAACTGTATTCTGTGTGGGCTCTCCTAACAACTCTGAGCACCCTTAACAAACAACAGTTCCCAGGATTCTTTATTTTATTGATTTATCATTTGGTTTATATCCTGCCCTTTCTCCCAGTTGAAGCCCAGGGCGGCAAACAAAAGCACTAAACACACTTTAAATGTAAATGTACTGCCTTCAAGTCAATTCCTACTTATGGTGACCCTATGAGTAGGGTTTTCATGAGGCTGAGCGGCAGTGACTGGCCCAAGGTCACCCAGTGAGCTTCATGGCTATGTGGGGATTCAAACCCTGGTCTCCCAGGTTGTAGTCCAACACCTTAACCATTACACCACACTGGCTCTCAAAACATCATAAAAACAGACTTTAAAATATATTAAAACAAAACATCTTTAAAAACATTTTTTAAAAGCTTTAAAAACATCTTTTAAAAAAAGGTTTAAAAATATCTATTTTTAAAAAAAGAAGTTTAAAAACATATTAAAAAGCAGTTCCAACACAGACGCAGACTGGGATAAGGTCTCTACTTAAAAGGCTTGTTGAAAGAGGAAGGTCTTCAGTTGGCACGGAAAAGATAACAGAGATGGTGCCTGTCTAATGTTTAAGGGGAGGGAATTCCAAAGGGTAGATGCCACAACACTAAAGGTCCACTTCTTACGTTGTGCGGAACTGACCTCCTGATAAGATGGTACCTGCAGGAGGCCCTCTCCTGCACAGTGCACTGATTGACTGGGTATATAAGGGATAAATTGGTCTTTCAGGTATCCTAGTCTCAAGACTTTGTACGCCAAAACTAGAACCTCAAGGCTTTGTACACCAAAGCTATATAAGACTTTGTACATCAAAACTAGAACCTTGAACTTAGTCCCATAGCTAATAGGTAGCCAGATCAATTCTTTCATCAGTGGGGTGACATTGGCAATACCCTGCCCCAGTGAGCAGTCTTGCCACTGCATTTTGCATCAGCTGAACCTTCCAGACCAACCTGAAGGGTAGCCCCACATAGAGCACATTACAGTAATCCATCTTGGAGGTTACCAGTGCATGGACAATAGTGGTCAGGCTATCCTGGTCCAGAAACGGCCATAGCTGTTTTACTAGCTGAAGCTGGTAAAAGGAACTCCTAGCCACTGAGGTCACCTGAGCCTCTAGCGACAAAAATGGATCCAGGAGCACCCCCAGACTATGGACCTGCTCTTTCAAAGGCAGTACGACCCCATCCAAAGCAGGCAACTGACCAATTATCTGAACTCGGGAACCACCAACCCACAGTGTCTCTGTCTTGCTAGGATTCAGACTCAGTTTATTGGCCCTCATCCAGCCCACCACTGAGTCCAGGCAGAGGCCCAGGGTTTGCACGGCCTCTCCCAATTCAGATGTTACAGAGAAATAGAGTTGGGTATCATCAGTGTACTGCTGACACCTTGCCCCAATTCTCCTGATGACCACTCCCAATGGCTTCATATGGATGTTAAACAGCATGGGGGACAAGATGGTACCCTGCGGCACCCCACAGCACAGTTGCCAGGGGGCCAAAAGACAATCACCCAATGCTATTCTCTGAAAACAACCTTGGAGATAGGATTAGAACCATTGTAAAAGAGTGCTTCTAATACCCATCTCACCAAGTCGGCCCAGAAGGATACCATGGTCAATGGTATCAAAAGCCGCTGAGAGATCAAGTAAGAATAAAAGGATCACATTCCCCCTGTTCTTCTCCCGATAAAGGTCATCCATCAGGGCGACCAAGGCCGATTCAGTCCCATAACCAGGCCTGAACCCAGATTGGAATAGATCAAGATAATCTGTTTCATCGAAGAGTACTAGAAAACCTCCCTGTTGGTCACGACTTCTGGGGGTCTGTTTGCCACACCCCACTCTCTGCTGAAAGTACTGGACACTGGATGCTGAGATCAAGAGAGGGTGTAGTTTTTCGGTCTTGCAGATGGACTGTCACCCACACTGGTCTTGTGCTAGGGTGGGAAGACTTACATCAGCAGTTTCCATCTGAAGGCGCACTTTTTGGACTATACAGATGAGAAGCCTTATTGTAACAGAGTTATTTCTATGTTATTTAGCTTTATTGCTGAGTTTTTGATGTTCTTGAGGTTTTATATGTTTTTGCTTTGTACGTCGCTCAGAGTGGCTGGGTACCAGCCACATGAGCCACTAGTAAATCGAATAAATAAATAAATATAAATAAATTGCTGCGCCACAACCCTCTTAATCACCTTTCCTAAGAAGGGGGTATTATCAGATAGAAGGACTCCTATCTGATAAGGGGCTGACAGTTCAAGAAATGTTAGATTGCCTGTAAAGTTTATGCAATCTGGTTTGTGCGTTGAAAGTGAAGCTGTGAGACAGGCAAGGAAAGAGGACAGAACAAAGCCGTGGCTGCTCCTCTCCTGATAGGCTATAGGCTACCACCTCCCTCCTTGCTGAAAGGCAGTTTCACCAGCTGGAACCTCACCCCACTTTGCCTGCTCAGAGATAAGGAGTGGCGTTAACCACAAACAGCTTTCACAGAACAGGGTGTGTCATTAACTGCTGCAAGCAGTAGTATAATTTAGACATAGGCAACTGCTGCTTGGGATGGAGATAATCCAAGTGGTAGTTGATATCCTTCCTTTCCTTCAGGGCCATTTCCTTCTATCGAAAGACAGCAAATTCTTGAGATTAATGTTTCCAACTTTTAGATGTGTGGGCCTTGATCGTGATCAGCGAAGGGGCTCTCCTCATCAAGTGGAGTATTAATTTCCTGAGAGTTTAACATCCCAAGAGGCCACATTTTCAACATTTATAAAGTGTCAGGTAGTAAGGCGATATGATCTCTGCCTGAAATCCTGGAGGGCCACAGTGTCCCTCAAAGTGGACAATGTTGGGCTGGATTAGAAGTGGGGAACCTTTTTAAGCCCAAGGACCACATTCCACATGACAGAGGCAAGCAAAACGCCATTACCAGAATTAAAGGATACATTCTAGCCAGGCAAAAACACTCAAGGAGGATGCAAAGCTGGTGAAGGGCATTGCCTGGGGAGAAGGGGTGTGGTTTGGGGTGCTCTTTGGGGAGAGTCCTGAGGGCCAGATAAAGATTTTTGGAGGGCTTCTTTTGTCCCCCATGCCTGAGGTTCCCCACCCTGGGGGCAGACTGACAAATAGCGTGACATAGCATAAGTATGAATCTATAATGATGGAGTTAAAAGAATGGTAACAATAAAGTGCTACTAATGAAAGCTTCTCCAGAATTGAATCCAAAAAAATGAGATCTGTGACTCTCTCTGGTGCCAAATGGGTAGGCATGTCTGGCAAACGCAATGTTTCATTGTACAGACAGGCAGCTGAAACGGAATGTCCATGATTCACACACAAGGTCCTCTAGTGCATCCAGAATTTAAACTCAATCATCTTGTTTGCAAGTAAGCCAAGCAGAATTTGGAACATACCCAGGTGCTCTCCTTCATGATAAAGGAAAAGGGGGAGGGGCAGCAAGAAATTTGATTTTGGCCAGAGTAGCAATAATAACATTCCATGGTCATGCTTCATACTTGCATCTCTGTTTGGAGATGTTCCTGAACATTATGAACCAAAAAAAAAAGTGTGGCATGGCATGGCATGGGATGGCATGGCATACCTTGGGTCTCATTTTCCTCCTCTGAAATTGAAGCAATTGATTCATTTTCATTTTGCACATTATGTTTTATACTTTCATGCAAGAAAAAAGTAAAGTAAACCACAATTAAAATGTGAGTGGCTCATCACAAGATCCCACTATCCTTTCATCTTTGTAGAAAAAAAATAGTGTCAGAACTTAATATGATTAAAACTTTATTACAAATTAAGCACACAGCTGCAGACAAGTGCCTGCTGGTTGGCATCTGCTTAGCAAGATGGTCAAGAGGAACTCCATTCATTCAGGGGGTAATACTAATGGATTTTGGGTTTACCTAATATTGTTATTTATGTATTTATTTATAAATATATTTGTATACCGGTATTTTGTTAAAAACATTAAAATAGTTTACAAGTTAAGAAAAACAAAGCCATACAATAAAAACATTAAAAATACAATAAAACAAAGGTCAACTATTGTGAAAAGACATATTCTTACTAGCCTGCATAAGCCTGGAGGAGCAGAAAGGTTTTCAGCAGGTGTTTAAAAAATTGCCCTCTTATATAAGATGCACTTTTTAGAAGTTGAATTTTTGGCTAGTCATGTAAACATATGACATATATTGAACCAATTATTAGCCATCTGTTGTCTACTCTGGTTGGCAGCAGCTCTTCATGGTCTTTTTTTTTTTTTTTACAATAATTTTTATTCAAATTTTCATAAAACATTGAAAACAAAATCATAAAACATTCAAAGACAAAAAACAAAACAAAACAAAAATGATTAAACAAAAAAAAATAAAATGTTGACTTCCCATTTGTCACATATCAAATCAGTTATAGGTCTACAATATATAACAATCCTGTCTCTTAAATCATATTATAAAATCACTTTCCTCCAGTAGTTATCTTAATTAATCATCAAATCTCATAAACATTACTTTATTCTTTCCACAAAAAGTCAAAGAGAGGTTTCAATTCTTTAAGAAATATATCTATCAATTTTTCTCCAAATAAACATGTCAATTAATCCATCTCGTTAATAATTATAATAATCTTATTGTCATAACCATAGTCCAAATAAACATTTCGATTAATCCATCTCATCAGAATCTGTTAGGTCCAATAATTTCAATAGCCATTATTCCATTATCCCTATTAGTTCCATCTTCCATCTTCAATAGTCCTGTTAAGTCCAGTAATTTCAGTGTCCAATCTTCCATTATCAGTATTCCATAATAATCTTGCTGTTGTAGCCATAGTCATATAATAAGAGTCTGATGGGAATTTCCTCTATCCCAAATATTTTCTTGCCATCCATTCTGAATAAGTTGCTGAAATACTGTTGTAAAGTCATATCTGTGTTCTTCTTTTTTACAAAATGCACTGGCTCATCTCTTAAGAGTTTTTCCATTGTCACATGGCTGCAGTTAATTCCATAGATTTTCTCTATATCAAGCTCCATCACATCATTCCAGTCCAGAACATTATCCAAGCCATTGATAACTTTATCTCTAATATCTTCATTAATTTCTTCAGAGATAACGTTAAATTCCAAACAGTAGATTTTATTTCTAAAATCCATAAACTCCAGATCTTTTTCCAATTCCACATTTGTTCCAATCTCCAGGGCTTGTATCTTCCCTTTATTTTTTCTTTTCTCATCTCTGATCTCATTCTCCTCTCTCACAGGATCCCCTATTTCTTTAAACTCCTGCGTCATTTTGCTCAGTTCAATTTTCAGCTCCTTACTACCCTGTCGCAGGGTTTGTTTCGTTATCTCAATCTCATCCATTATTTTCTGAAACATAGTTACTTCCAGATTCTCAGCCACTTTCTTGATTGCCATTTTTAAAACCACGAAAACAAAGCAAAACAAAAATAAAGAAAAACCACTTCTTATTTCAGCAACAATTGGGTTAATATTCCAGGCTTGATGACATCACAATATAAACAAAGCAACCTGCCTTATCTCTCTATGTTCAAGAATGCAAAACAAATTTAGTTCCCAGCATCAAAACAGTGGCGTCGTGAAGAAGCAGATTCGTCAAAATAAAATAGACCAAAAAGAGAATAGTCCCAGACAATATAATATTCCTTGGAATAGAAATCAGGAATAGAAATCCCTCTTCTGTGTATATCTTTAGAATGCACTTCCAGGACAGCTTTTTGCGACAGAAACAGAGATAAGCTGTTAATTTCGTGGATAACAGAGAAGAGTTATAGCTCACCCAGAAGCTGTCCAAAGCCGATCAATCTGACAAATCTCCTTTTGCTGCAACAATTTAAACCAAGTAAAAAAAATAATAGAAAGAAGGGTGCTTGCCTGTTAGTCCGTTCTCTCTTTAAAGAAAAGATAAACGTATCGCTTAAGCAGATAGAGCTTGTTCGAAAGTCCGTCCAGCATTGTTGGCTGGACCTTATCTCATAAATTAATGAAATCCAGTCCTCCCAACAAAAACAGGCTTTTGAGGTTGATCTGTACGTTTCTCCCTGCCCGGGAGAAATTTCATCAGTCAAAAAAAAAAAAAAAAGTTCTGACTGATTTATATCTGAATAAGCTTCTTTTGAGGCGGGAGCCTGTCCCAAAAGCAGGCACAAGCGAAGTCACCCTTCCCAGAAGTCCGCAGCTCTTCATGGTCTTTGAGATCCTTTTAAGTTGACATGCCAGGGACTGAAATTTCAACTTTCAGCATGCAAAGCATGAAGCACCATACCACTGAGTTAGAGTCACTCTCAGATTCCTAGTCAAGAGGATAGAGAATGGAGACATAGGATTATATTCAACTTAGCCCTACTCTGAGTAAGACCCATTGAAATTAAAAAACCTAAGTTAGTCATGTACATTAACTCCAGTAAGTTTACTCTGAGTAAGACTAACATTGAATATCACCCACAATTCAGCAGGGCACACAAGCAACATCCAATACCAAAATTTTTGTTAAAGAGTTTTTCTTTCAGAATCTATCATCACTAGGGATGGAATGATCTGTAAATGTAGGTTCCCTTGTTTTCTCAACCTTAAATTCAGTTCTCCACATTTCTGCAGCAATTTGCATTTTTTTAATCCTCATAAACACATTTTTACTACTGGTGTTACATGTTAGTAGTAAATAATGCTACTAGTTATTTTCACTAATATATTCATTTCTATGTACATTTCCCCTTAGTATGTACATTGTTGTAAACATTGATTGGAGAACTGCATTGCAAAATTCGGGCAAGTATGAATTTGGAAGGACGGCTGTTTTGGTTCTCATAGCATTTTGGAAAATATTCTCATCAAGTTTGATGAGCATCTTGTGGCTTTAGGCTGATCACATCCAAACCATAAGATGGGCAATGTTTGTCAACATTTTCTGTCCTTACAAAATCCTTTGTAGAACTCAGTCATTCCCATTTTAGATGTGTTCTAGAGAGGATATGCAATATTTATTTATTTATGTATTTATTTATTACATTTATATACCGCCCCATAGCCAAAGCTCTCTGGGCGGTTTACAAGAATTAAAAACACTGAACATTAAAAACAAATATACAATTTTAAAAACCATACAAAGTTTAAAACCATGGAGCACAGGTAAACCAGGTAAAAGACCTGGGGTCAGAGCTCAGCACATGCTGTTAGAATGCCTGGGAGAAAAGAAAAGTCTTGATCTGGCACCAAGAAAATAACAATGTTGGCTCCAGGTGAACTTCATCAGGGAGATTATTCCATAATTTGGGGGCCACCACTGAAAAGGCCCTTTCCTTTGCTGCCTTCCTCCGAGCTTCCCTTGGAGTAGGCACCCAGAGGAGGGCCTTTGATGTTGAGCGTAGTGTAACTGTGGGTTCGTGTCGGGAGAGGTGTTTCGTCAGGTATTGTGGTCCCAAGCCGTGTAAGGCTTTATAGGTTAAAAACAGCACCTTGAATCGGGCTTGGAAACATAAAGGCAGCCGATGCAAGTGGGCCTGAATCGGTTTTATATGAGCTTTGGCTATGGGGCTGTATATAAATATAATAAATAAATAAATAAATAAATAATTACTGGCCAAATATTATTTTATTAGTCTATGACTGAGCTGGGACACTAAGATGTGTACATATTACCTCAGGCAGAGAGGCCACTTATTTTATTTATTTATTTATTTAATTTGTATCCCGCTCTTCCTCCCAGCTGTTAATACCCGTGTGGTAGCTGTTCATATGTGGTGAGTAGTTTATGTGCAGTGGTTCATCATAAGGACTTGACTGTTTTTAATTCACTACCACAAATGGCTTCTTCACAAAGTCTGTGATGGTTCAAAAACCATCTAGTTCATGTGGGGACCTGCTGCACCAAAGCCTTCTCCATGAAAGCAATTTAAAGCAACTTATTAAATTAAATTATTACATTACATTACATTGTGGGATGCTTTCCTAAAGATCCCTGTCTGGCACCTACTTTAATGCCTTTTGAGCACCAGGCAAAGACCATCCCATTCTCCCAGGTATGTTAACATTACTTTACACCCTTTAACATTTTAATGTTATTTTATTATTTAATGTTAGTCTCTGTTCAACTGATGGTGGTTGGTTAGTTTTCTCTTGCATGCAGGTCTTTTTAACTTTTATATGATTGCATGGGTGTTGAATTTTATTTTCTTCTTGTTGACTTATTAATAAGTCTTTGATATCTTATTTGTATTTCAATGTGTTTTAATGCTTGTTTGATATTGTATTGTTTGTTGCCAAGAGGTTCATTGTGTAAAGTGTCTGATAAATAAAACAAAATAATAAACAAACTTTAATATGGCTGCCATAATGCCTAAACACTACCTACTGGGGCACACGCAGGCTCTTAACATAAGCAACAACCAACATTGTTGATTGATAGCTTATACATCCTACTTAGGGGATGCCTCTATTCATTTCAGAATTTTCTAGGTCAGTCAAATGATTTCAAAATTAAATGCTTGCTGGCTAATGTTGACAAGCTTGTTGCCTACTGGTTAGCTTTATATGCACTAGAAACAACAAAGTTAAGGACTATTATTTTTTGTTCCAAAACAGTGTTGACTGCCAAGGGAACTTCAGAATGTTAAGCTTTGACAACACGCATTTCTGAAAATGTACATTTTAACTTACTCTAGAATTTTGTGGGGGGGGGAGAGAGAATTCTATTGTAATGGTCATTGACAACTTTACTTTTAAATATTGACCAATAAAAATCAAAGTAGGAATAGTAAAATAAGCATTCTAGCATTTCATATAGGGTTGCCAGGTTCAGGGCCTGAGACTGATCTTGTATCTTTAGGAGAAGAGAAAGTCAGCCAAGTGCAGGTGTTCTTGCAACTCTGTAATGGGAAAAACCACAAGGTGGAAATCTCCCTTCCCTCTGCACAACTTTTAAAGATACAGAAGACCTCTTGGAGGCCGGACCTTTCATAGCCAATGGAACCATTCTCAAAGACCTACTAAAAGAAAACCCTTCAATAGTAAAAAGGATGGATTTAATGTCAGACACTACTATGTTTTAGTTACAGGGTTCAGAAAACAGGTCTGTAGACTGAATTATCCTACTGAAAGCATCTACAGTATAGATTTTATTGCAAAGCAAACTTAAAGATATTATGTTCTTTCCATTTCCGTCAAAATCACATTCTGCTAAATAAGAAATCTAGATATCTTTCTGTCTCTCTGGTGGGAAGCAGTAAGTCACTTTTTAAGCTGTCAAGCAGAAGTGTTTGAAAACAGTAACAGCAGCAAGGAAACTTCTGTGAAACTGCTCCAGTTCAGCCCTGCTCTCACAACATACATTTAAATATTTGAGTCAACAAGAGATCAGATGTACTCAATATTTATCAAATAAATCATTTCACAGGGCACAGTGTGCTGGAATCTAATACGTTTTATTGACTGTTCTTTTTTTTTTTTTTTGCTATAAAATTCTAGGATATATTGTTGCCATTACATTGGCATTGGATGGATTAGCTATATGCTTTCCCAATATTTCTGGAAAGAAAAAAGCCCACCACAAATTGTTCCAAATCATGTCTGGATAAATCATTCTAAGAACAAGTGTGCGTACAGTTTGTACAAATGCAAAGATACCAAAAGACATAACCTCACATGATTTCCTAATATCTTCCAAAGCCAAATATATGGCTGTCCACTAAACAATCCAATCCTATGCAAGTCTGGTCAGAAGAAGGTCTCATTAAGTTCAACAGGATTTACTTCCAGTAAGTGTGTATTTGGATTGTATCCTGAGTAACACTGCAAAAAATTAAAACTGGCCCAATCTTATGACCTCTGGGAGGCTGCAAGACAGAGTGGATCTCCCTTTCTGCCCAGACAGAGAGGTCCACAGTTGGAGAAGGAGGTCTACCCTTGCAAGCCTACCCACTGGTGCAGAAACCTCCACCACCATTGCTCCTCTATTGTCAATGCTCCAACACTGGAAATGGCAAAACTGGGATGTGTCAGGGCTGGACTGGAAATGGGATTTGATCCAATGGATCAAATGCCCTCTATTCCACACCCCCATGTACTCCCTGAAGAAGAAAGGTGAGTACACAGGTGCTGGCATAATTATTTTCCTTTCAGCCCCCACCTTCCCTCTGGGAACACTGGCTAGGCTTGGGATTTACTGTTTCTTCTGCCATCAATCCTGTTGCAAAGAAATAAAAAAAAAACCCACAACACTCAAGCAACACAAATATTTGGCAAGGTGGGGTTGTTGTGTAATGCATTAGCTGCTTTTGAAGCGAATACTGAAATTAAAGAATATTCAGCACAGCCTAGAACATGTTTTATTGGAAAAGCCGTTTATAGTGGGGTGAGTTAGATACACACACAAAAAGATAGCATCAAAATTCCATGAAGATGAGCTATAATAAAGTATGGCTCTGGCTATAAGCATTGTGTTTGTAAGGGCATCATTCTCTCTTATCAAAAAATGTCAGTTTCTCCCAAATTCTCATTTTTTCAATCTTAAGTTCAATTCTCCATATTTCCACATCAGTGTGCAATTTGTTTGTTTGTTTTTAAAGTTCTAATGAAAATTCATCAGCATTTTTCTCCCAATATACATATGTCTGAATGCAGTTTTGCCTAATATATACATTTCTCACTAATAAAATACATTTTTATGTTTTCATGTACACTTCACCCTAGTATTACCTACTCTGTACTGTTTACCTTTGGGAAGATTGGGGCTAGTTAGTTTGTGTCCTTAAATAGGTTAATCTGGTCACCTTTGGCAGCAGAGCTTGGAAAAGTTACTTTTTTGAACTACAACTCCCATCAGCCCCAGCCAGCATGGCCACTGGATTGGGCTGATGGGAGCTGTAGTTCAAAAAAGTAACTTTTCCAAGCTCTGTTTGGCAGGTAGGCATGGGGATGGAATGGAGTTTAGGTGATTAGGTGAGCACCCATAGGCACCTTTGGGAGATGATGGACATTTCTGGAGACCATTCGCTCCAGGCTGTGCAACCTGTGGGATGGATATGGAGCATCTTTGAGGTGGATTGGCTTTACCCAACCAGAGTTGTGTGGCCTTGGAGTGTGGTATGAAAAGCCTCCCTAAACACCTTAAGGGTCTAGCTCAGGAGGGGCTATGACATTGTCAGGCCTCCTGACCAGGGCAGGATGACTTCCCCAAGACAGTTTGCATTTAGATTGCCCCAGACTGTTATTATCATCTCTAACAGGAAATGTGGTCCTAGTTCAATCCATGTTTCTGTGCCTCACCTCTTCATTGTCCACTTTAGATGCACACACACACAAAAAGAGGAATCCCAGCTATCTGTGTGTTCAGCTTTTTTCCTATCAGCAGTAGTACAAATGTAGCAAAATATTTAATGGATTAGGTACATGATGTTCCTTCAGAAAAGAATCAGATGAAGAATGAGGAGGAAGAATGTATGGAAAAGATTCAAGGGGAAAAAATAAAATTTAAATTTAAAAGCCAAAGCTATCGTAGCAAAGTAATATAAACCACTTGGCACTGAAGTATCTGGAACACATATGTTATGTACACTGATGTGGGAGGGAACACAATGGAGCAGTTTTGGGTTACAAAGCCAACAAAATTTCTTTTTTCAGAAAAACATACTCATTTGTTTCCCCTTCTGTGAATTCTCCATAAGCTATTGAACCATCAGACAAATAGCAGTAGGGACACTTTCAAATGACTCACAGACATTTCTGACATATGAGTCAGCTATCTGTTACTGGAATAACTGTTGAGTCCATGCCTAGCTGGGTTTAGGAAGCCACTTACAATTCATTAGAAAAGCTATCATTGCTATGTTTACGGGTCATCATGCTTTTTTGCTTGGGGGGAAAAATCTCCCCATGAAGGTCCTGATTAAGTCAAGGAGTTGGAGTTGAGTAGGTCCTTAGTTCTGTTCCCTTGACTTCAGCTGATCCAACCACATTCTTCAGATTCAACAACCTTAACTGAAACATGACTGGCTCCATAACAAGTTCTTGCACATTCTTTCCAATAGGTTATTATCAATCTCTGGGAGCAGACACATTCATTCTCTCCACAGCTGAGTGAGGCTTGGTTGGAACTTGGAACATTGGCTAAAGCTTACAAAATGACTGCTTTAGTAAAACATATTTGAGGAATTATTATGGTTGCCTTTACATTTTTCATGAATTTGTCAACTGCCCTGGTTTTCTGCCTGTTTGTTTCCTGCAACCACACAAAGTATTCTTTAGAAAGCTGCTGTTGCAATTGTTTTAACAGCAACTACACAAAACAATATATGTGGGATAAATTGTACACACCATTCACAACAGGCTAGGAGAGTGTTTCATGTTATTGTCCATGTGATCCAATCAGAATAGTGTGGGAGGAAGCAAAAATAAGGGTCTCCATATACTTAACCTGTAGTGTAGATTAAATAGGCTTGCATAAATTACTATGAAGATTATTTCAATTTTTTTTAAAATGGAGTGCAAATCCAGAAAGTTTCACACAGTCTTATGTCTCATGAGCTGATCAGGTGATTACAGCAAAAAAGAAAACAGCTCTTTTATTGATACTAGTTGTGATAGCTTATATATTACCTCCAGTGTCAGAAGCAGTATGACTCTGAATACCAGTTACTGAGGATTACAAGTGGGAGAATGCAGTTGCACTAGGAGGACCTTACCCAGTGGACTGGAGCTGCAGCGATAATCTTCCAGCAGTAGCATCACTGCCATTTGCTGGGAGGGGCAAGGTGGCAATGAGCTCAGGTCTGTATGGGTGCTGTGGCTTTGCCCCACTAGGCGAGCTTATCTCATCCCCCTGGTGGACTTCCTAGAGCAGTAATAAGGAACCTCAGGCCCAAAGGCTGAATGTGGTCCTCTGTCTGCCCTTGGATCTCTCCCCTGGATGCAATGGGTCCTTGAACTCTGATATTGATTCTTGCTCGCCAGGATGGAGGACAGAGAAGGATGTGTGAATATGTGTAGAAAGTAGCCTACTGTATGGAGGCCATTTTTGCCTCTGGTCCTGGCTACAACTGGTATGTGCCCCCCCGAGGGTTGCCCAGAAGGGAATGTGGCTCTCAAAGTGAATAAGGTTCCCTACCCCTGTTCTAGAGGCATCTGATTGACCACTGTGGGAATAGAACGCTGAACTGGATGGGCCTTTGGTCTGATCCAGCAGGGCTCTTATGTTTTTATTACACAATGTAACACTAGATGTCTTTACCTCTTGTTGCCACATTTGGAGAAGACAACTGTTTGAAATGCCTTTGCAATATCATGTGGATGGCATTTCTGCTTTCAAATGTAGCCCACTTTTATATAACTCAAGCTTTAAGTTTCAAGATAAGAACAGTGATGTGGAAACCCACACAGCTGCCATTCATTTTAGCAGTCACCTCTTCCATAGCAAATCTCAGTTCCAAGGAAACGAAACAGATTTCTTCCAGACTCACTAGGTGGCAGTCTTCACAGGGCTGCGAAAGCCAGCAAACCTTACACATGAAGGAAATCCTTAACCCATCCTGGAGGCAGACATGAGTCTTAGCCCAACAATCTTTATATTATAGGATAATAGCTCAGGTTTCCAATATAAATCCCACCACTTGGAACGTAGCACAGATACTTTGCTTCATCAGCAACTTTTCAGTTTCTACAGCCTTTCAAATGAGCACTCTTTTAAAGATTGCCACCATCCCTCATTTCTCCAAGAAAATTTTTAACACTGTTCCTTCCAGGCCTTGGCTGTTTCTCAGTATATCTCCAACATTTCTGAAAATGCCTGCCCACTATGCATTGTGCCTCGACACTAAACTTGCAGACTGCAAGGAGAGCAATGTAACCTTGTGCTTCCATTTCAGCTATGGGGTACTGTTGGGATAAATAAATATGTTCCAACCCTTTCTTCAAGATTCAGATAGCTGGGAAACAGATAAAGTGCTTTAATATGCTTCCAAGAGATGAGGTTGCTATAAATAGTGCCCTAATCCTTATATGAAGTTATCTCCCTTACAAAAAGAACACTGAAATCTGCAAACAGATGGGTGATCTATACGTCAGATGGATAATCTAGACAGCAATAGCTGGCTTCCTAATCTGGGCAGTGGAGGATAGACTTTCCCTGGCCATACTGAGGACAATGTGCAGGCGACAGAGAATGCTGGTCTATTAGGGCAAATGAAGCACTGCCCCACCAACCTCAGTCTGCCTTCAGCCAGCTCCCATCTGCCTGCCTTCTTACTTACAACCAATCAGGGGGTGGCTCTTCTTTTCATTGGCTCTCTGGCTCCATCTACTGTTGGTTGCCCTACCAATTCCAATGGGCATCAGGCATCACTGCAATGGAGGCTGGTCCACTAGGGCAAGTAGGGTGCTGCCCCACCAACCTCAGTTTTCCCTCAGCCCGCCCCCACCTGCCTGTCTTCTTACTTACAACCAGTCCAGGGGGTGGCCCTGTCTGTCTGCTTCCTCCTGCTTAGTCTCTGTTTTTGCCTTTGTAAAATGCAGCAGGGAGGAGGATGGGGACAATAGTAGCATTAGATGGTTCTGCTGATCATTGACTTTGGCTCCACTTACTGTCTGGCCGCCCTGCCTCCAACCCCACCAGCCCAATGGGCACCAGCCTCTACTTCATCACTGGAAGGCGGAAATGCCTTGTCTGTCTTCCTCTTCTGAGCAGCTTCAGTAGGGTGAAAGGGCCTCATTGTCCTCATCCCCTGTACTCTAAGCTTGGCAGCTCATGTGCATGTTTGGAGAACAAAACAGCCCAAGGAAAGAAGAGGAAGCCAAGTCACTTTTATCTGAGGGTCATACTACAAGGCTGATACTAGATATTGGTAATGGGTTTACATTCCTTGGATATCTCCCATTTAAAATAGTCTCTTGGATGCAGGTACCTAACCTGTTATCCCTTGTCTTATATTTGTGCATTTGGTTTTTCTTTCCCAGCATGGACGACCTGAGACACTCTGAGCTGAGGGCAGCCCAGATGCTTTTTTTAAAAAATGGAGAGGAAAACTCTAAAGTGAATAATTTCTTAATCCAATACATTTTAAGTTTTATGAATCTTCCTCAAAGACATCTATAAATGCAACTTTTGTAAGCAATCTATTAGCAAATCAATGATGAGACACCCATATTAAAAAACTCATATCTTAAAAACTTAGATGCATCATAAAAATGAACATCAATGTCAAATATAAATTAATACAGCCTGCGGAATGGAATGTACTATTTTAAACATTATTCTGTAATGATACATACAGTGCAGTTTCACATATGTTTATTCAGAAGTAAATCCCACTGAATGCAACAGGGCTTACCCCCCACCTAATAAATGTGTTTCGGATTATATCACTTCTCTAAAATACTACTATCAGGGTCACACACCAGATTTATAACAAAATGTTCATGTTTATCTTTTACATGTGTAGGCTCCATTTAGCGCTTCACATCAATGTATGGAGACCATAGAAACCCACCTTGGATCCAATGGTATTTGACAACTACCAACAGGTTTCTAATCCCACATTTTATTTATTTATTTATTTTTAAAACTTATATACCGCCCGACTAGCAATAGCTCTCTGGGCGGTGAACATAGATACAATAAAATACAATATAATACAAAACATCAGTCTAAAATCAAATTTCACAGTCTAAAAACAGCAAAGGCTAAAATCAAATTACGAACATTACAATCATTAACAAAAAATTAAAATGCCTTGGAGTAGAGAAAGGTTTTAACCTGGCGCCGAAAGGATGATAGTGTCGGCGCCAGGCGAACCTCCTCGGGGAGACTATTCCATAGTTCGGGGGCCACCACTGAGAAGGCCCTTGATCTTGTCACTGCCCTCCGGGCCTCCCTATGAGTCGGGACCTGGAGGAGGGCCTTCGTAGCAGACCGTAGTGTACGAGCCGGTTCATAGCGGGAGAGGCATTCCAACAGATATTGAGGTCCCGTGCCGTATAAGGCTTTATAGGTTAATACCAACACTTTGAATTTGGCCCGGAAGCGTATTGGAAGCCAGTGCAAGCGGGCCAAAACAGGTGTTATATGGTCAGACCGCTTCGTTCTTGTTAGCAGTCTGGCCGCCGCATTTTGCACCAGCTGTAGCTTCCGAACCGTCTTCAGAGGTAGCCCTACGTAGAGCGCATTACAGTAATCCAAACGTGAGGTTACCAGAGCATGTACTACTGATGTAAGATCCTCCTTACTCAGGTAGGGACGTAGCTGGGCTACCAATCGAAGTTGGTAGAACGCATTCCGTGCCACCGAGGCTACATGAGCCTCAAGTGACAGGGAAGAGTCTAGAACGACTCCCAGACTACGAACCTGTTCCTTTAGGGGGAGTGTAACCCCATCCAGGACAGGATATGTATCCACCATCTGATTGGAAAAACCATCCACCAACAGCATCTCAGTCTGATGGGGGGGAGGTGGTTGAGAATGTAGCAGTGGCACAGCTGCAGGCATTCTTGGATGGTACATATTACCCTGACCCATTCCAATCTGGGTTCAGGCCTAGTTTGGGGACTGAAACAGCCTTGGCCACCCTGATGGATGACTTTTATTGAGAAATGGGCAGGGGGAGTGGGACCTTATTGCTGTTACTCAATCTCTCAGCAGTTTTTTGATATCATTGACCATGATAGTCTCCTGGATCAGCACTATGGGATGGGAGTAGGAGGCATTGTGTTGCATTGATTCCATTCCCATCTCGGAGGCCAGTTTCAAAGAATGGCATTGGGTAATTGATAGCCCCATGCCAAGTGTGCTGTGGGGTTCCTGTTTAACATGTACATGATGCCGTTAGGCACAGATAGTGGGGAATTAAGAACAAGGTGTTGCCAGCATTCTGATTACACCCAGCTCCATTACTTTGTAACATCTGAATCAGGGCAGGCCATACAAGTCTTAAACTGGTGCCTGGATGCTATAGTAGGCTCGATGAAAGCTAATCAACTGAAGCTGAATCGTGCCAAGATGAATGTGTGAATGTGTGGTTCCCATATCCAGAGATGGGTTAGTTGCCTGTTCTGGACAAGAATGCACACATATCAGATGTTTAACTTAGGGCTGTACCCAGAGCTTGGAAAAGTTACTTTTTTGAACTACAACTCCCATCAGCCCAATCCAGTGGCCATGCTGGCTGGGGCTGATGGGAGTTGTAGTTTTAAAAAAGTAACTTTTCCAAGCTTTGGCTGTACCTGGACTAGGGTTGCCAGGTTCCTGGCCTGAGACTAATCCTGTATCTTTAGGAGAAGAGAAAGTCAACCAAGTGCAGGTTTTCTTGCAACTCTGTAATGGGAAAAACCACAAGGTGGAAATCTCCCTTCCCCCTGCACAACTTTTAAAGATACAGAAGACCTCTTGGTTGCCAGGCCCGGCCTCTAAGAGGTCTTCTGTATCTTTAAAAGTTGTGCAGGCGGAAGGGAGAATTCTACCTTGTGGTTTTTGCCATTACAGAGTTGCAAGAACACCTGCACTTGGCTGACTTTCTCTTCTCCTAAAGATACAGGATCAGTCTCAAGCCAGGAACCTGGCAACCCTAACCTGTACCCATCTTTGTCAATAGAGCCCTAAGTAGCCCTAGTGGCCAGGAGCACCTTCTACTTAGTTCAGCTAGTACACCAGCTATGACCATTCCAGCATAAATGCTTGCTCTTAGGATGCATGAGTGTGTGTGAGAGAGGTGTTTAAAAAAACATGAGAGATGAAAAAAAATAAGCATCAAGAAATCACGAGGCCTTTAAGGAAAACCATGTACAGCTGCTGACAACTCTGTGCGATTAGCTTATCCTCAACGAGTGAGAAATTTTCCAAACATTATCAGAGTGAAAGAAGCTGTGAAAGATCAGCCTTGGGCTTTTGGTAACATTAGCTAAACAGAGGCCAGCATTCACATTCTGTTTGGTGCTCTTTCCTTCATAAACAATCAATCATATTTATACAGATGAGGCAAGGAGCAGCAGTGGAGTGCTGGACAGAAATGTGTGTGCCAGGCAGCTTGGCCTGCACCCCTTAAGAAAGCCTGCTGCTTGCTGCCCTGCCAGGTGGCTTCTATATATGGCAGGGATGGGGAAAGAGTTGGCCTCCAGATATTGTTGGACTATAGCTCCCATCATGCCTGTCCATTGGCTGTCCTGGCAATATCTGGAGTGCCACAGGTTCCTTTGATCTACAAGGGTGTCATCTTCTCCTTCACCTTGAGCCAGCCCTTTCTGTGTACCGTCCAGCTCTGTTCTTGTCACTTCTTTGAGTCCTTTAATAGAATCGCTATAACAAGCTGTAGAAACAACTCTAAAATGTCAGCCACTTGGCTATAGTTCCCACTGGTAGCAAACCAACCAACTGGAATTAGCCCTCGGCAAGGCTTTCAACATCTCCTTTTCTCTTTCCAGCTACCTTACCACGGTTGCCTGTAAATGTTTTAAAATCTCCAAGAAGACTGTCAGAGGTCTTAGCCAAACAACGAGATGGATCTGTTTCCAAAAGCAGTGTTCCCATGCAGACTGACGGAGAGAAACTATGTGAGAGTCTAAGTATGGTGTGAGAGAGTCTCTACCCCTACAGTAGAAACACTCTACTGCTGCAAGGGAAACAAAGTGTTGGGTCAAAATAACCCACTTCCACCCTGCCCCCGCCCCCACAAAAACCCCACAGCAGGCAAGAGCTGCACATACATGCTTCCCTCAGGCTACTGGATATATACCTGGTGGCAAGACAAGGCAATGCACAAATACTATTTCTCTCCTTTTTGGGCACAGAAAGAATTATGAAGGAAGGAGGAATCGTGCCTTGAGTATGTGCACCTCCCTGCAGCAGCTCCTTTCAGCAGTGAAAGAAGGGCTGTTCACATGTACATAAGTACGAGGAGTCTGGACAGATGTACAGATGTTGGTGTGATTTACATACGCGTGGTGAATTTAAAAGTAAACACGTGAACTAAACTCCTCAGAAATGTGAAGTACAGATTTGGGTGTACAGAAGATTTGGGTGTGAAGGTACCTGTGTATGATTGTGTGCAGTGTTCAAGAGTATCTGCCCCTTTGCTGCTGAAAGGCTCCCAAGAGGGATGTGCTAGAATTCTGCCCAGTTTGGATTTGCTACCAGAGTTTGCATTAATTTGCTTATCCTCTGTCATTGGGGATCGGATTTTTATGTAGCAATTTTCTGCTGCTATTTTCAAAAACTGATTTTTTTTAAAA
The DNA here is from genome assembly GCF_030035675.1 of Rhineura floridana. Lineage (NCBI taxonomy): Eukaryota > Metazoa > Chordata > Lepidosauria > Squamata > Rhineuridae > Rhineura > Rhineura floridana. Next base: position 61,648,011 of record NC_084483.1, read on the forward strand.
AAAATCTGCCTCTAAAATATTGATATTAAGAATGATAGTTGTATCAATATTTTCTTTCAAAATATGAATATTCACATCAATGTTTTTAGCGAGGGGGAAAAACATTGGTAAAAGCAGAAGCTAGTGGACAAAGAATGAATTTGATTCAATAATGGCTTGTTAGCTCAATGGACTGCTTTTGAACCAGCACCGGCTAGCAGATCCCATCCTTACTCTGAGACCAGTCTCCAGAGCCCATTTTTACACCCCAATTGTCTTTTTTAGTGGTAGAGGATGGCTAAATGTTGCAACCTAAAGATTCCTGGCCAGGGAAGAGAGGGTATTGGGCATCATTTTGGGATGGATGATTCTCATATTTCTAGTCACAAGTTCATTTCTCCCCATTACCACACCAGTTTTCCCCTCCATGAATGTCATATCTTTTGCTGTGTTTTCCACACACCTCTCATCAGGGATGGCGCCAGGCATGCTGGGGCCCTTGGGCACCAGCCTGCTCCAGGCCCCAGCATGCACCTGCATGCCCCACCTACCTTTCCCTTGAAGTGAATGCTGGCCGCACTGTGCACGCATGCCTTCCATCAACCAAGATGGCAGCAGGGGCATCAGCCCCTTGGGGAAGCCTTGGATGCCATCTTAGTTGATGGCAGGCATGTGCCCACAGAGTGGCTAGCGTTTACTTCAAGGGAAAGGTGAGTGTGGCATGCAGGTGGGCATCACAGGCCTGTGCAATGATAGAGGGTGCTTGGGAGCTCCCTCTTTGTGATTGTGGCAGGGTCGGGAGCTGATGCTGCTGCGGATCATGGAAGGGAACGTTACCCACACACCCTAAGGAGGGACCCTACAAGGGCCTCAGGATCCAGGGACCTTCAATCAGGGCCCAACCGGTAGGGTTGCCATATTCCAGTTCCACAAATCCAGGCAGGCTAATTTGCATATTATGTAAAGTATTTGCATATTATGCAAATTATTTGCATATTATTTGGATATTATGCAAATATTTGCATATTAATATTTGGATTGTCCAGTTGTTTTGTTTTTGTGCCTAGGAATTACCACCAAAAGCTGGGGAAAGATGTGAGAAATCTTTTTTTTAAAAGCAACATTTTCAGCCTTAAATGCCTAGACTCTAGTTTCCAACACTATGGAGTATTTATTGATTGATTAAGAGAATTTATATCCTGCCCTTTTGCTGTTAAAAACAGAGCTCAGCACAGCTTACAAATATAATAAAAACAATAAAAATACACAAAATATAAAAACATAATAAAAACACAAAATAGCAACAAACATAAAGTAAGTCAGGGCAGCAGTACGGTTAACCATATACGATATATTTCAAAGATGTGGTGGGTGGAGAAAAACAAGAAGCCAAAACGTTAGGAAAAGGAGTCTTTCACACCACATACTCAGTTCTAAATACTGTTGCAGCAAGTTTTACAAGTTCCTCCAGTATTCCACTGGTGCAGGCACTCAGACATTCAAAGTATCTGTATGTTTCTTAGGTTTTATAAAAGCAGAGCTTTGCTTAACTCAAAATTTCTTCCCCCTTTGATCAACCACATCTACACAGGTTCCACCTCCATACTCAAAATGAAACTGGGCCTGGAAGTGTGCAACAACCCCACACATACCTTGCTAATTAGATTACCAATGCCAGGATGTCTGTCTTATCGACTACTCTCCTGCTCTCTTCCCCCCCCCCCCAGGCATCATGAAAGACCCAGTCCTGGGCTCAGAAACAAAATAAATATCTGGTCCTCTTCAAAGTATTGATAAGCCTCTTGTTTTAATTGAAATAATAATTATAAATTCTTGTTCTTATCACTAATGGGAGTTAATTATCTTGCATATGCTGCTGTTGCTTCTATGGCTGTAACGGAGTAAGGTTAAAGATAAGTGAAATGCAAATAGGAAAAAAAAACACAGAAGGCAGTAACACTTTCCTAAATGTAATACCATACCAACCACAACAAGATTCCTATGAGTAAGGCAAAAAACTAAGCATCTCACAACCAGTCAGGATTCCTAACCAAAAACCAAAAATATGATAAATGAAGAAATATTTATATAAGCATGACTATCAAATATATTTATTATTTACACAAACTGTAAAGATATTTATAGTGCAATCCTAGGTTTATTTATTCAGAAGCAAGTCCCAGTGTATTCAGTGGAGCTTACTCAAACAGGGACAGAAATGCAACCTCAAGTGAGGGGGAGGAAGAACTGATAAATAGTTTCCCCTCCTTCGAGGATGCTGAACAGACTGAGGTAATTGATAAGCTACAACATTTGTTAAACAAATTAAGGGCCAGAAGAACCGGTTCTAGTTATCTGGAGCCTTATGAACTGGGATCGCCGCCTAAAATACAGTCAATAAGTCTGAAGAACTCTGTGAGCAACATGCTTCCGAGATACTCAAATGTTTGCAGACCAAATTCATCTTGGGATACTTTAATTCAAACGGATGCCGATGAAAACTGACAATCTTCTTCTTCGCATAGTAATCTAGTATCACTCAAGCTTTTTGAGACCACACCAGAAGGCTGATCCATGTTACTCTTCTTCAGATCTGCTTATCTCTATTGTATGTGATCCATTCAGCTTTTGAGGCTGAACTTTCCTGCTGCATGGATGACCCCTGCCACCTGGTCCGAGAGTCCCAACTCTTCCTCATCTCCAGATCTAGTCAGGTTCTGGGCTTCATTACTGTACATAACAGGGGCTCCAAGTTATCCTTTGATCAGAAATCTTCCCACTGAGGCATGCCATTATTCTTACCTCTATATAATTTTATTATTTCACTCAAAAAGATCATAGCCACAGTCACAGTGTGGTGAGTACAGGCTTTCCAGAGCAAGCACATAAATACTGCTTGTCATTGGCAATTTCTAAATCTCTCAAAGTAAGCAAGATCATCATAGCCAATGAAATCCTGCCTATAGTATTATTGCTAATTTCTGAAATCAGCATTTTCCATGAACATACATGAAAGATATGGGTTCACATGCATGTATGTGCTACAGATACACTAACAGATCTGGTAAGAGACATGTCTCAAATTTCATTCTAAGTTTTTTGTGAAACTTGCCCCGTACACCGCAAATGTTTATTTGATGACTCTTATGCAGCACAACGAATCTGCCTTAAGATCTTCTAGGATAAGCATTTCTATATTTTTATTTTATGTATATATGTAAGATAATACTGTCGTTTTACTTCCCCTTTGTATTTTATGCTTATAACAAGACGGGTCAATGACCGTAAAATAAACTGATTTGATTTGATTTGAACCTCAAGTGATAAGCAACTTCATTCACACAACCCAAAATTCCGAATCATGCCACTTTACGCTGTTTTGCAACTGTTTATACTTGTTTTTATGGTTATTGGATTTTAAATGGCTTTATTTCTTGTTGTGAGCTGCCTTGGTTTCCAACAACCCTACCTCACAGGGGTGTTGGAAAGACTCCATACACACACACGCACACACTGCAGATGTATAAATACATACAGCCCATATAATAGTTTATTGTCAAACCAGTTGGGCATTGCAGAAAAATCAGTATTAGTTTAAAAAAATCAGTATTACTTTCCAACAGAATAAAAACTGTAATACTTAAGTAAGCCCTGCCTACTTGCTTTAAAATAGGACTGGAGAAGGGGGCAGAAAGAGTTAGAACACAAACACAATTCATTTTTACATTCACTCCAAAGTCCCATTGATTTTGAGCACATTCATAACCATGTCTACTCAAAAGTAAGTCCTATTGAATTCAATGGGATTTACTTTGGGCATATGGGATTAGCATTGCTTTTACAAAAAGCAAGCATTGGGAAGGTTTTCAAAACACTGCCCAAGATCTGACTCCTGCACACAAGAGGAAAAAAAACTGAAATGTATATACTTACCCAATTTATGAGATTTTCAGATAAACAGGGGGTGAAACCACCATTTTGTTTTCTAGACACTGCCTCAGGTCAATGAAACTGAAACACAATGCCTGATTGGCTGCAATCCTGAACGGGCAGGGTTAAAGCTACGAAGTGCTATAGTATACAGTACTGTTTAAAGAAAGATTTAACAGTCGGGGGGCTGACGTTTTTATGCATATCTCGAGAACCGGACCACCTAGAAACTTAATTTTTTTTTAAATTAAAGCTGAGAATCCGGGCCACCTAAGGGGTAGCCGGGCGCCGGGTGGCATGCATAGAATCCGGGTAAAACCCAGCTAACCGGGCAATATGGCAACCCTACCAACTGGGCCACCCTCTGACGCTGGCCCTGCCTCTTATGCCTGGCCTTCACATCTTTATGTACTGGAGGAAATTTTGGGGAAAGTGGGGAATGTTCAGGATGCCCATAACAAATCCAGAGCAATTGAGAAATGGGAAAGGTTTAGTCAAGTCATGTGCCTGTACGAGACAGGTTGTTCCAGATTATGCACAAGGGAAATGCATTGAGAACACATGTCTTGTCAAAACACATGTGATGGGGGGAAAAGAACTGAATGCAGACACTACATGTAAGGGCAGGGCATGGCAGAGAAATTCCAGGGAACATTTAAGGAACGAAGGAGCTCAGGAAAAAGAGCACGTAAGGTATGCACATGGGGAGAGGCATTCAGCCATTGCCATTATATTTGAGGAGATTGCAAATGGAAGGGTTGAACCGGTTATACATCTGAATAGGGGGGAATCTGACATGAGCAAACTTGTATTTAATTGTTTAATCTTTAGGTTAATCTGACCTGCTTATTTTGTCAGTTTGGATGTAAATAAGATGATATTTGAAAGGTAAGGCTGTCTTTACAAGAGAGGTTTAAATAATCAGCAAATGTGTTTTCTTTGATCCCAGAGGGTGGACCCAAACTGATAAGTTCAAATTACAAGAAAAAGGACTGTGACTAGCTTTTGCCAACCTGATACTTTCCAGATGTTTGGACTACAACTCCCATCAGCCCTGCCTGGCCAGCACAGCATTTGGAAGCCACCAGGTTGGCAAGGGCTGATTTAGACTAAACATTAGGAAGAAATTCCTTATGGAACAAGCTGTTCAATTCTTGAACGGACTGCCTCAGAAAGTGGTGGACTCTCCTTCATTAGTACAAAGGCTGGATGGCCACTTGATGCTGTAAGTAGTGGGTTTCCTGTATCATCAGGGAGTTGAACTAGATCAGGAGCAGTCAGAAGGTTGATCTGGATTTACTGGTAGGTCTCTGGCTGATTTACAGTAGCTTGACAAGGGTTTATGATAACAGATAGTAACACACACAAAGAAATTTCCCATCTAAGTTAGACATATCTTTAAAGCACATGGCTTCCCCCAAAGAATCCTGGGAACTGTTGTTTATTTATTTTTATTTATTAAATTTATATCACACCCGTCCTTCCAAAGGAGCCTAGTTTACCCTCACAGAGCTACAGTTCCCAGCACCTTAAAAACTACAGATCCCAGGATTCTTTGGAGGAAGCCATGTGCTTTAAAGGTATGGTGTAGATGTGATGGACTTTCGTGTGTAAGGACTGTGAGCTCAGTTCAGTTCTGGTACTTAAAGCAAATCCCTAGGCTCAGAATATGCTCAGAGACACCTTGTTCTTAAATGAATTAATGTACAGTTAACTGTCTTTGGTTGGTAGATCTTGGAGTTCTAGATTTCGCAAACATAATGTCTGCCCACTCCCAAACTACATGACCTTTAACTTCCACTTCTATGAATTTATAATCTGTGAGCTCTCATGTTATTTACAATACATTGACACATGATCATTGCTCAGGCAGGAGACAAAGCCAAGGGACATTTGTAATGCAAGTGAGAATTTTGACCAAAGAAGGTCTGTGTGTACTATGTCTTTTGCACTCCTGACCTGCCCACCTGCATTCTTTCCATGTACTGAATAAGATTTTGGGTACAGAAAGCATGGAGCGTACATGGAACCCATAACAAATACAGAGGAATTGAAGCTGGAAAGGTTTGTGGACCTTCTTTGGGAGAGATTCCCTCCTGCTTAGGACTGTTGCTCAAAACAATGTGGTCTTGTGCTGCAGCTGTCTCCCTGGCCGGGAACAGTGTCTTCCCCAACACCAAGTCCAAAGTTATATCCCACTGTTAACATGTATTCTTTCTCCCATGCCAATGCACCTTTGTGTGGATGTAAAAACAAACAAGCACTTTTTGCTGAATACAAAGAAATCCTAGAGGAAGCACTGGGGGGTGGTTGCTTTTTTTTTTAGATTGTATTAGCACATGGAAACTAAATGTAGCATTTGTACTGAGCTAATGTTACCACAATAACCTTTTTGCTTTTATAAAACCATATAAGTCAGCACATTTTATGAGCATTAGCAGGAAGGCCATAGAATATAATTATTTGTTGCATGTTATATTATTTCATGTAATTATTTGTGGAGAGTAACGTTGCATGAAATTTGACTGAGACAGAGTAACCTGATAACTGTCTGCCTGCCTTTCTTGGTTAAGAAGTAGACATATGACAACACTCGTAATATGCAAACTGGGTCAACCATAGTGGAGGTGGGAAGCATCCTGTGAAGTCCTGATTTCGACCTGTCACTGCATTATGGTTACAGCAAATACAGCAGGAGTGCCTTTTATTGTTTTCGTTTTTAGTTTTTTCTGTGTGTGATAGACAGCTACTCATTTGTCAGGTGTATGGTAGCCATTGTTTGAAAATTAGTTTTCACTTGCTTATGCTTCACTTATCGTTGTTTGCTCCCTTGGCCAAAAACACAAATATATCATCCAGCATAAACTGAACCCTTAGAAAATCAGAATGCAGAAAATACCTTGTTAGCTACTCAAATGTGGAATTTAAACTTCAAAGGATGAGAACTAACACCCATTCCTCTCCTTCACTTACATTTATTGACTTTGCTCAGTATGTCATGACTTCCTGCTGACCGTTGCTCTCCATCAGTAGCAAATCCCTCTAAAGGCAGTGATAACAAACACATGGGATTCATTAAATGAATTTGCTTATTTGTCATTTCAGCCCTTTGGGAGGTCTCTTCTTCATTTCTGGAAAAGATTTCCTTTCTTGAATGGGATTTCTCCATATCTAAGGAATGCCACAGTATTCGTTAAATTTATCATTTGTATTGTCACATTTTGGAGTTGCTTCATCTGGAGAGACTGCTGAAATGCACTGAAATGAACAAACGTGACCACCCAGCAAGAGAGAGATGGCCTGCATCTAATAACACTTGGGGCACGGATAAGGTGGACTCATACTGTAGATAAGGACAGTGACCCTTTAGGGCATTGATAAGAACAAGCTTATTTGGTACAGGATGAAAGCCCATAAATTTAGCAGATTGTTTGTTGTTTTCAGCAATGCCAGAGAAGATCAATGAAAAGAGAGAAAAGCACCTATGTGATCTGAAACCAATGAAATGATCAACAAGTTTATGTCATTATACAGCTTAATAAGAAGGAAAAACCCAACAAGATATGGCTTCCTATGGGCATCTGGTTGGCCATGGTGAAAACTGGACTGGACTAGATGATCTAGCTGGCTGTTCTTATGGCAGAATGTCAGATAAGGCACCACATATAAAAGCTGTGAATGTATCTCTAATTAGGGATAGAAATAGCTGTCAATTTCAATTCTCTCAGCTTCTCATTTTTCCAAACTTAAATTCAGTTCTGCAGCAATTTGTGAATATATATTTTAAAATCCTCATGAAAAGTCTTAAGCATTTTAATGAAAATTTCTTCAACTAAATACATTTTTGTATATAGTAATTACACATTTTGCATGCAATTTCTCCTAATATAAAGTATTTTGTATGTTACTTTAACTAGTATGTTAATTTTATGCACATTTTCTCCTAATATATGAATGAATCAATAATATGTATTGAGTTAATCCACAGAGGAGCAGAACCCCTAATATATGCATATTTGCAAACATAGTTTAGAGAAAGCTCTTCGAATTTCAGATCTGTGTGGATTTCAAAGGATGGCTGTGTTTCAGTTCTCATATTGTTTTGAAAAGTACAGATTCGATAAACTCAGCTTTAAATGTGAACCAAATCTAATTTCTCCCTCATCCCTAACCTCTGGTTTCTCATAGTGGCGTACAGCAGCAGGAATTGCATCCACATTTCTCCTGTCAGGGGAAAACATGAAGAAGACATTTCCTCTTAGTTCTGATGCCAAAAAGAACCATAGTCCCTTTGAAGCAAAACCCATTCATTTCAGTGGGACTTATTTCTCCATAAGTATTCTGTCAAGTAAAACACTGGAAGGAGTTGAAATCCATGTAGTTATGACCCAGTCTCATTTGTGCTTTTCCCAAGAAACCTGTAGCAAAATAATTGCATAAGGCCAAAGAAGAAGGCATGGTTTCTCCAACAAAGTGGGCCTCTGAAAGTAGCTCCTGTCCTGCTGTAGGAACTGCTGGTCCTTTTTTCAGCAACTAGTAGGTTCATTGGCAGGCAATTGTGAGAAGGCAGGGAAGTCCAACGGCTTACAGCTTCTTGCTAGTTGGCTATTCCTCCAACATCACCACTCTCCCCTCCCTGTGTCTCTCCCTCCTTTCGCTTCCTCTCTGCTGTTCTTGCAAGATAAAAGGATATAAACTATAGAATGTGAGGACATAGTTTACCAACATGTTGATAACAACCATTTGTGCCTCCTGTTTCACACAAGTGTTGCATGAAACCACTGAAGCAACTTGAGGAAGAAGACTAATTCTAGGAAGAATTGTACAATGGCTGGACCTCAGAGTCTTCCAGTTGCTGACGTATGCCATAGACATGGCAGATGAAGAAAAGGTTCCTCCATTTCCATTTTAAGTTGCTAGGATGTATTTATATGAAGATGACTGTATGAGTGTGTAGATCACACTAACTATAGTTTAGAGTCAAGCAAGAATGCACACAGCATCAGCATCAGCATCTACAAGATCACCTCCTTCCTTACAGATCGTTTTAGGTGTTAAAATCAGCAGAGGGGTCCTCTTTGTAATTCCTCTGCCCTCAGAAGCTGGGATGTGTGTGCCTGGGAAACAGCATTCTCTATGGCACCCCCTAAGTTGTGGAATTGTCTCCTCACAGAGGTGGGTCTGACACCTTCATTGTACAGTTTTTGTCATATACTAAAGATGCACCTCTTTACACTGATCTTTGGTGTTTGAGATTTATATATTTTAGGACCCACTCTAGTGTGATTGTAATTTGTTTTCAATGTTGTATTTTACATTGTTCCAGACTTTTTGGTGAATGTTGTTGCTGCTGCTGCTATTAATTTTCTATCCTGCCCTTCCTCCCAAAGGAGCTCAAGACAACAAACAACAAAGTAGTAAAACAATACAATTAAAATAAAATAAAAACATATTTTAAACATTTAAAAACAATAAGAAATATAAATATATTTAATGTAGAACATTATTGCTCCATGCATTCTCAAAGACATTCAGTGCATGTAAATAAATTTTACATTGGGTTGAGATATAGCTACAGTGGAGAAATATGGGGGGGGCAGGTTATGATATAACGTGTTTCCTTAATATTTGGGGCAATGCATGTGGAAGATTTTGTGTTAAATGAATATCTCAGATGACTTTTTCAAGACATGTCCATGAGGAATGGAAAATGAAGAAGCATCTCCTGGAATGACTAGCAAGAAAAAAGTTATATAGGTTAGGGATAGGGAATATTTTTGTGTACTAGGTCACATCCCCTCATGGGCAAGCTTCTGGGGACTGAATGTCAGTGGTGGGCAGGGCCAGAAGAAAAAACAGCCCAAGCCAGAGAGAAAAAAATGATGCAGCAAATTGATGTGTCTTTTACCTTTCATACAATAGACTGAGGGTTCCCAAACTGTAATCCATGAACCACCAGTGGTCTGCGAGCTTCATTCAGGTGGTCCACAGCTGTCTGTGGATTTGTGGTTGAAGATGAGAGACAGCACATCCATTGCATTAAATATTTGTATTTAATTCTATAACAACTGGTATAGCACAGTGAGGAGGAGAGCCTGGCTGGGAGTCCAGAGTCTGTGAGTTCAAATCCCCACTCATGTCTCCTGGGAGTCAAGGAACAGCTAAAGATCACTCCCACAGTGAGGGGTTACATGCCTTGCTACTTGTGCAGCCGTGGGCAAGCTGCATAGTCCCAAGGAGCCCAGTTGCCCCACAGCTGGCAGTTGCAGACAAGGAAGGGGCTGGCTTGTGCAGCTGTGGCAAGCTGAGCAGGCCCTAGCCAGCTGGGGAGGACTAGCCTCAGAGGGAGGCAATGGTAAACCCCCTCTGAATACCAATTACCATGAAAACCCTATTCCTAGGGTAGCCATAAGGCGGGGTCGACTTGAAGTCAGCCCATTTCCATTTTCATTGAATTCTATGGAGAAATCCAAGCAGAAGTATCATTAAGTAGTCTGCCTCAGTAATTTTCAAGTGGTCTGTGGGAAAATAATGTTTGGGACCCACTGCAATACACTACATTCCTGCCACACAAAATTGTCTGTACTCCACACGTGCATGCACACCTTTCAATCCAGGCAAGCAAGAGGCATTTTTAAAGTTCAAGGATTTGTTCCAGCCAGGCAAAAACACTCAGAGAGAGGGGAGAACAGGGCTGACGAGGAGGGTAGTCTGTGGAGAGAGGAGCACAGACTGGAAGAGCCCCCAGGACTGGACAGAGAGGCCTGGACATTCCCCACCAGGCATTCTGCTGGATGCAGCTTAATTTAGACAGGCCTGGAGATTTTTACCAGCTGTCTGATTCTACACCCCCCTCACACACACACACGTACAGTATGTGCAGTAGAATCTAACTTCATATTGCAATCCTGATTCCAGACTGCCATTTATAGGACATCATTAGCAGACATTTTTAGGCTGCAGCTTCTTCTTAAGGAGAATGAATGCCAAGTGAAGTACACCAGAGGATGCCGGAATTGCTACTGGGAACTGGAAAGAAATGGACCGCAGCTGCAGCTAGCTTGCAGTGTGGTGTTTGAAACAGAGCTGTGTTTACTTTCTTCCATTTTCTGTCTTGATTTTAAGAGTCCCATTTTGCTTCATTTCCTCCGCTCTTTGAAAGTAGCGGATGCAGTGGCAGCCATCTCATGGGCACCCATCCATTGTGCATCCCTTCCCCCTCAATCATATTTTCCCCTTCCTAATATAGCAGAGCAGAGTGCTAAAAGGCAGCCAGGCCAGGACAAGAGGAGGACAAAAGGACACGCAGAAAAGTTCAGACTACCATTAATTAATCTTGCCACAAATCTGGCAAGATTTACTGGGAACATTTCACTTCAAATGCTCTGGGGCTTCCAACTTCAGAGAGGCTCATTCTCCAAACTCCCATTTTTGTCCATGTAGTCAAAAACAAAACAAATGTTTGTTCTAAATGTGTTTTACAGACACTGAAAAACTTCACACAGTGTTGCGTGATGGGGTCACAAAGCTCTGGGCAAACGTGTAGCTGCAAACTCCAGAAGCTACAAAAGTTGGTTTTTGACATGTTGCTTCACATTCAAGGTGATGAAGCAAAAGTGGTAATGGGGTTTGTCTGTAGGCATCCCATCGGTATCTGGTTGGCCACTGTGGGAACAGGAGGCTGGACTGGATGGGCCCCTGGCCTGATCCAGCCGGCGCTTTCTTATGTTCCATTTGAGAGTCTCACTCCCTTTCTTTGTCCAAGTATGTATTGATCAAAGGGAAAGATAAATTGGGAATTTCTATCAGTGCAGCAACACCAGGAATTAAAGTATGCAATTACCAAGGCTAGAGGCCCGTCCAGACTGGTGTTTTATTGAGGGTGTACTTCGCAGGATATTCTTGACTCAATAATGGTGCATTAGTGGTGGATTTATTCTGCCTTAAGTTTGTTATGTGATGCTTCCCCAATGCCACAACATTATTGCTATCTCGGGTGGGGTGAGGGGGAAGGTATAGAGCAACAAAAGCGGGACAAAAATAAACCAGAACAATTGTGGTATAAAAAGTTATGGAATTTCAGCAGGATGTTATGGGATACGCAATGATTGGAAATGAAGCAGTCTGATCACCCCCAAACATTTGCAGGAACAAACAGTATTGAAAGCTTTAAGGAGATTTGTGCCCAAGAACACACCTATCGCATTCTGCATCTCGAAGTTTAGACATCAGTCAGATGTGTATCAGAGTTCAGATGCTATCTATCCATTGTTTTCAAGGGGTGCATCCTTAGATGTGCATCAAAATGCATGTCCTGATGTAGATAGGGTTTCACATTTTGATGCAGATCTGAGTACTCATTCACTGAAAGCAGTGCAGCATAATTAGACTACATCTGCATTCAGATGCATACCTGATTTACCACAATTTCTGATCCAGCATAAGGCAATTCAGCTTGCTTCTGTATAGAAATCTTTTTTGTTGGATTAGGGTTCCTAGCTCCATAGAACCAGGGCATCCACTGCAAATACTCTTGCTCAAGCTGGAAAGTCCCTTTAGTGATCAGTCCTCCAGGCTTTTCTATCTGGCCCTCTGGACTCTTCCTACACCACTTCCCCAGCTACCATCCTCTCCCCAATTCACATCTCTCACTGGCCTGGCTTTGCACCATCCTTGAGTGTTTTTGCCTGTGTAGATTGTGTCCTTGAGCGCTGATCATGCATCTTGCTTGCCTGGATGGAGTGTGAGTGTGTGTACACAAATTCACATTGGTTGCTCTGCTCACTTTTGCCTCTGGCCCCACCCAGCACTGACATGTGACCCCCAGAAGTCTGCCAAGAATGGAATGCAGCCTTCAAGCTGAAAATGGTTCCCCATCACTGTGTTAAGCCAAAAGATACAGGCTCTGGGACAGGAGACTGCACCTGCTTTACTCTTCCCCTGTTACTTTGCTACTGTGCCTCACTGAGCTAAGTCATGGTTTGGCTTAATTTGTCATCCAAACTTGGATTTATGGTTTAGCCCTCCTGAATGAACCACAAGCTATAAACAGAAGGACAAACCTTTGTTAGAGCTCATAGTTAATCTGGGGAGTGCTCAACCATGAGCATGGTTTTGGGCAACACACAAAGTCAAACCATGGCTTAGCTCAGTCAGGCACAGCAGCAAAACCAGGGAGCAGCAAAGTGGCTGTAATCTCCTCTCCAGGAGCCTGTATGCTGGCACATTCATGCAGACCTTCTCAGAAGGATGACTTATCTGAAGGCAGTATTTATGCTGGCACTGTTTGAGTACTTGTGTTTCACCTGTTTTATTTTGTTTTACTTTTATTGTGTATTCTGCTCTGATATTGTTCAATGTTTAGCAGTTTAAAAATATTTCAGATAAATAAAGAATATCTGGACGGGGGGCTTAGGGTCTGAAGACACATGCCTGAGGACGTGTGACCTCTGAGCTCATTTTCTTTTCAACTTTAAGCCTTTAAGCCTCAACTTTAAGGCTAAATCAAAAATGATGATTTTATGTATATTTTGATAATTTTATAATAATAATATTTATTGTTATGGTCAATGACCAGCATGTTTTGATAATTTTATGATGTCTACTCGAATGTCTGTTGATTTTATTGGTATTTTCTTATGAACATTTTATACTATTTTAAGTGAACTGCTTAGAGTTTTTAAAGTGGTATATAATTCTTGTTAAATAAAATAAATAGCAAGGGATTTCAAATATGTATTATTCTGAAAGCAATGTTTTCACTCCTGATGAGGCACCAGATATAACTCATTAACTGGTGGAAGGAAAATTCTCTCACAATGTGGTTCTTTCTTGTTTCCACAGTAGTAAATAATTAAGCTAGAGTAACAGGAGTAACTAGGAGTTGAATGCCACAGGTGAAAATTAAGAGATGCTGGGCAACAACACAATTTCTATGAATACTGCTTTCCATCCCATTGGTTATGGTTGACATGGAAATGATTATGGAAGCACACCGATTACATCTACCACTAATAACTGCTGTACCACTTGAACCTTTTACTCACATCTTTGATGGTAGTTATTAGTTAACAACACTGCTGAAATTTCTGTAGTGCTATAATTTCCTCAAACCCAAGCCCTGAACACGTGGCTAACATAGCCTTCCTGTTTGTTTTGTAATGCTCATACATTTCTGAGTCACTCAACAATGACTTTCTTTTTTAAAAGATGCTTGTTATTTTAAAATATTGTTGAATTGCAGAAGATCATATTTTCATGAGTGTCTTTATCCACATAATTGTAGGCTATGTGCAAGACAGGGCCTGATGAAGTTAGGAACAATTGTGTCATGGGGGAAGGGAGGGGAACAAGCTCCAGGGCTTTTCTCAGAGCAGGAGCAATGGCATTATCTGTTGGAGCACCAGGGGACTTGACTGACCTTCCTTGCTCTGCAAATGAATGACACGATAATGATGTTTTCAAGTTTTCTTGTGACAGATTGGCATAAAAGAAGTCAGACATGGCCCGACTTACCATCAGGCAGAGTATGGCAGGCTCCGTATGCAGCAGATGCTTGCAGGGTGCAGAACAATAGCAAGGTGATGGAGCTAGCCTGCTGTTCTCAGGAGCACTGGAGGATGATGTCCTGTAACCAGCATTAAAGTAAGAAGATTCAGCTCCCAGTCTGTATGTGGAATGGAGGCATCCTGTTCTTTGCCTCTGTCAGCAAAATCATTTGTCTATTTACCACCTTTCACATGCGTCTCAAGTACCCAAATCAGCTGAAGATAGCAGGAAAACCAATACAAAACATAGACAAGGCAGAGAGTTTTTCATCCAGCTGGAAAAGCTTGTTGAAACAAAAATGTCTTCAGTTGTTTCTTGAAAATGCACATAGTGGGCACTTGTCATATCTCACCTGGGATGCTATTCCACACAACAAGGGCAACTACATTGAAATTCCTGCTCCAGGCCACTATGGAGCAAGTTTCTGATATTTTGGGGACTTTAAGGAGAAACTCTCTTACATAACACATTGTTGTTTAACTTTCAACTAACGGAAGATCTTTTGTTCAAATGCATTTCACAAGCTGAACCTGTCCAGCCAACAGTAAGCCGCACTGTCAATGGAGCTTATTGTAATCATGCTGCTCCTAACAAATTGGGGGTTCTGCTATGTGCAGCTGTTCTTTAGTGTGGCTGTGTATAATAATGGATTAACATAGATGCCTGCATTTTTGGACTCCTTAGAAGTCCTATGGGGACCTCTATGATGTGCTCTCAACCACTTGTTAGGAAGACGTACGGTAGTTCTCCAGACTATCATCCAAATGCAATACTGTGTCATGGCTCTTTATTCTTCCAGTCATCCCAAGAGATCTAAGGACCCCTTAACAGATTGCACTTTCTGACTTTGAGATTCTTCATGTCACAAAAAGGCCATGCAAATTATCCACCCATGTACATAGCCGTTCAAATAGCGCATGCTTCATCCTTTTACTTTAATGTTCATGACCAAAAAGTGATATGTTCCAAGTTCGTAAGTCAGAATAAAAGCATTGAATACATGAAGCCAGCTGCCAATAATATCAACTTGTACTTTTCTTCATGGTGGAAAAAAAACTTGAGACACAGAATTCCTTATTCTTGTGCTGTAAAAATACAGGCTCTGGTCCAGCTAAAATTAACTGAGACAAAGTCCATTGAAAGCTATGGAATTTAAGTTAGTAAAAATGAATGTATACCATTGTTTCCAATGGAATGTAGTGAAGACTAAGGTTAGATGGCTCATGGAAATGTTTGGCTCCTTGACACAAGTAGAATTTCAGAGATCAAAAAAAGATCTAGCTTGAATCCTTAATTTTGGAAGCAATTGTAGTTAATGTCAGTGTCATCTCAAAGGAAGCTTATTTGAAATTGTTCATACAATACCTAGGGTGACTACACATTGCCAAAAAGAAGAAATGCATTATCAAATAAAGAGGACAAGAGGACCCAGATTTGCATAAGAGAAATAGAATACAATACACCAAAATGGGGAAGACTGTGACCAGGTGGCCAGTGTGCATGCCCGTTCAGTCTGCTGTATGGTGCCAGTTCTGTAAAAGCTGATATCGATGCTGAAATTCAACATTGTCTGAGCTCTGCGAGTGCCACATTCTCCCGAATGAAGCGTAGAGTGTTCGAGGATTGGGATATTCGCAGGGAGACCAAAATGCTTATTTACAAAGCCATTGTACTACCGACCTTACTGTACGCCTGTGAAACATGGACCATCTATAAATGCCACTCCCAGCCTCTTGAAAGATTCCACCAATGCTGCCTCCAGAAAATTCTGCAAATTACTTGGTAAGACAGACCGACTAATGTTAGCGTTTTGGAAGAAGTAAAGACTACCAGTGTTGAAACAATGATCCTTCAACATCAACTTCGCTGGACTGGCCATGTTGTTCGAATGTGGGTGAATCAAAGTCTGGAGATTTATTGTAAAAATATTTTTAAAAGGTATACCCAATGCATTTTGGCTGGAAAAACTCCTGCCTTCATCAGGGGCAAATAATGTGGAAAGTCAGATCACGTACAACTATTTGCACAAGTTGCTAATTAGAACAATGCATAAACAATAAAGTTCTCATGAGAAGTTCTCCAGCCGAAACGCATTGGGCATACCTTTTAAAAATATTTTTACAATAAATCTCCAGACTTTGATTCACCTACATTTGCCTCTTGACATCCTGGTTTTTCTCCCCCTTTTTCCTGCTATTTTGGATGTCAACCACTTTTGCTCCATTTCATGTTGTTCGAATGCCTGATCACCGTCTTCCAAAGCAGCTACTTTACTCCCAACTTAAGGATGGAAAACAGAGCATCGGTGGACAGCAAAAGTGGTTTAAAGATGCTCTTAAAGTGAATCTAAAAAAATGTAACATAAACATTGAGAACTGGGAAATCTTGGCCCACGAACGTCTCAAATGGAGGTCAGCTATTATCAAAGGTGCTGTGTGTGACGCCCTTCCCTGGCTCTCCCTGTCAGGTTCCTACCTGCTCGTGGCTACTGCCTGTCACTAGGCACCACCAGGGACTCCACCAGTCCGGACTGTCCTTTTTTATGGTTTCTCTCTCCGCTCTAGCACAGACCTCACCAGATCCCCCTGCTAGGCAGCACCACCAGTCACGTCCTATAACCAGTATTCCCAGAGACTCTGCCTGAGTCTCTCTCAATCAGGTTACCTCTGTGACTGCGTGCTTAAGCTGTCCCAATCCCTTTGATCTATATAGAATGCCTATAATTCTGGGTTGCTCTGGATACTTGTGGTGTTATATTCTTCCCTTCACCACTGCCACCAATTGTTACAGTTTCCCTTCAGCCTTGGTAAGTACCTTGCCCTCCCCTCTGGTCTGTATATTCCCCAGCCAAGGATCAGGCCTCTGGTAAACCAAAATAGTGTTTATTAAATATTAGAAATAACAAGATTACTTTATAAAGGCACATAAGCATATGGTTTCATCTATTCCTGTGATACTTGTCTTAGTATTAATCCGAACTCCACACTCTCCCCACATCCACCTCCAAACACCCAGCTCCAAACACCTCTCAAACACCTCTAAAACCCACCAACGTCCACCCAGATTCAACTGTCATCCTTCCATTTATACTCTCAGCCATCCAAACACTCAGCCAATCATCCAGCATTCTACTGCTCATTTACTTCCCCCTCCTCTTTCATTCCACTTACCATGTATCTTCTGTACAAACAGCACTTACCATATATACATTAATACAGGAACATCACACTGTGGACTTCGAAGAAGCACGAATACAGGGTGAACAGGACAAACAAGTCAAGTGGAAGGCACATCAAACAAATCCTCATCACGACTATCTTTCATCTGGAAGCCTATGTCCTCATTGTGGAAGGCCGTGTGGATCTAGAATTGGCCTCCACAGTCACTTACGGACCCACTGTTAAAGACCTTATCATGGAAGACAATCTTACTCGGCCATGAGTGATTGCCAATGAATGAATGAATGTTGATGGGTAAATTCAAGGTCCCTGCTGTCTCTTCTTAGAGTTCCTTATCTTTAAACTAGACTTGGACCAGACAGTCCTTCACAGCAGAGCAGACAACATGACCACACTATTATTATATCTGAAAGATGAGCAAAAGTTTATCAAGGCACAAACACCAACTATTTTCAACCATTGTCAGACATAGGAAGCTGCCTTATACTGAGTCATACCATTGGTTGATCCAGCTCAGTATTGCCTACACTGACTGGCAGCAGCTCTCTAGGATTCCATACAGGGTATATTTCCAGTTCTACCTGGAGATGCCAGGAATTGAACCTGGGACCTTCTGCATGCAAAGCAGATGCTCTACCACTGAGCTACGTCTCTTCCCCTAAGACCATTGCTTTCGATAATGTGCAAACAGGGCTAAAAGGCTACAGTTGGGGGATTGGGTAGTACTTATTTATTTTTATTTAGAAAATTTATAAACCTCTTGATCAAAAAATTCTCCAAGAGGTGAAAGTGTAATAGGTAGATTGGAAGCAACTGGCTTACACACTAGCATGGCCTCTTTTAGAGCCATTTGGTTGACTCAGAAGAAAAGAAAAATCCTTGCTCAATGCATAGATGTCAAGGATAGAGCCAACAGTTCAGCTCCTCTTTCTGGTTCATCTTCTGATTCATTTTCTTCCATTCTGCAAAGCTCATTATTAAGATTAGGAAACTATCTTCTACACAGGATACAGACAGAGCACAGTGAGTCTACATCAGCAGAGTGTGCATGTAGGTTCTGTTCCGATGACCCCTCTTCATGTGTTACATCAGGGGTGGCTGATCTGTGGCCCTTCAGATGTTGCTGAACTACATCTCCCATCAGTCCTAGCTAGCATGGTCAATGGTCTGGAATGATGTGAAGTGTAGATCAGCAACATCTGGCATGCCACTGGTGTTAGCCATCCCTGTGTTCCATTCATGAAGGGGGTCCAGATGATGACATGAGAGTGGAATCTTACTACTGGCCATGTGTGAAAGGGGCTATTGTCAGTTCAACAATGAAAGTTGGCAGTAGGGCCAACACACATAGTTTCACTCCTCCATCCACATATTGATTATCCCTGGATACCTTTGCCACCTGCAGAGAGAGATATTGTTGAGTCTTGCAATATGGTCTAAATGTGAAGGCTGAAGATACACCTCTTTATCCTGGCCTTTGACATCTGAGATGGATATTTTTAGGATCTGCCCTAATTTTATTATTGTTTTAGATTGTTTTGAAGGATGTATTTTAAATTATTGTGACCCGCCCTGGGGCATTAGGTTGAAGGGTGGGTAATAAATTAAAATGATCATCATCATGGGTGGGGAATATTTCAGCCCAAGGGCAACCTTCTGAGGGCCATATACCAGCGGTGGGTACGGCCAGAGGCAATAGTGGATAATGTAAATTTTACCTTCCAGGCTAGTTTCTGCACACTCTCACAAGCCTCTCTATCCTCCATCCAAATAAGCAAGAGGCATTATCAAAATTCAAGACGCATTCTAGCCAGGCAAAACACACTCAAAGAGGGTTGAAGCAGGGCCAGTGAGGGATGTGGCCTGAGAAGAGGGCTGTGGAGTGGGGGTGTGGCCTGAGGGGTATTCCAAGGGCTAGAGAGAGAGGCCCAGACAGCCACATTTGGCCCCTGAGCCTGAAGTTCTCACCCTGGTATAAATTAATATAAACCAAAAAATCTGTTCTGTATTTTGCACTAATGTGCTCTTCACATAGTATGATATCATACAGAGTCACACCAGTCTGTGTAGTCAAGTCACTCAGATTGAGTTTGTGTAGTTTGGGGATTGCTTACAGTGTCCCTCCATTTTTTCAAGTTCTGCCACCTGAGATCCTTAATTCTATATGCAGGGACCAAGTCATTTAGCATGATCTACAACATGAGCTATGGTTCTTCCAAAAAAGCTGCTTCAAACAACATGTCAGTTTCCTTGAGTTACCTGGGTCTACTTTAAACAAAAAACAAAAAACTTGTTTTCTTTCTGTTTTCCAGCCTGGTGTAATTGGTTTCCAATGTGTGTTTGTTTTGCTGGGTTTTATGACTCAAAGAGCCAGGAAAACAATGAGGAACATTGTGGGAAAGAAGATACAAAGGGTTTCAAGCAAGTATACTTAACCAGGTATATACACACCACACACACACACACACTGTCATCTGAAGAGAAAAGAGTATGGCAAGTGGCCAAAGCAGCTGCAAACTAAGACAGTTGTATCTTTTCTAGCTAACTTTGCGGCAAACATTTGCTACAGGAATTGTGTTGCAACATAGTTGTTTTTCCTCATTTTGCCTCAGAACATTCTTGGAGTACCAGAACATCCTTTGTAGACTCTAGTACCAGCTGTTTAGCTGCCACTGAAACAAACAACCCGACAACCATTCATACAGACTTTTCATTTTTCAGATAATAGGATTTTAAAAATCAAATAACTGTGTTGGTTCTGGATTTATTTATTTTTAGAACACATGAGTGCTTTGTAATGTTTCTTCCCATAGTGGTGACTAACCCTGAGCATCTTGTAATATCTGCTAAGATTTGCTGGAAGAAACTCCCATGACTCAAGTTCTGGAGTACAGTCTCTGGGAATCAGCTACCTGCCACAGGAGTGTATGTCTGTTTCCATTATGTATATTTGAAAATTCTGATGATTATACAGCCACAAGAGTGGCTGTATACTATAGCCAGACAGTATTTTTCACATTCCACAATGTTAAATTGAAAATACCCCTTATGCCATTTTGCTGCTCATAAGCTTATTTCAAAACGAAATCTCATAACATTTATTTATTTATTATTTGACTTATATCCCACCCTTCCTCCCAGCAGGAGCCCTATACTCCTGAACTCAGAAATGCTTGCTTAATAACCCTCTAAGTTTTCATGGTGATACACAAAACACTCAGAGAGAATCCAGAGTTCAAAGGGTAACACAAGAGAATTCAAAGTGTAAAGCTGGGGGGGGGAGAGAAATCCAGATCCCTGTTGGACTTTTTTTCTGCAGTGGTCTCATAATTTGTTGAAACAGAGCTTCAGTGGCCAGACTGGTTTAACAGTCAGCCCCTCTTCTGGGGATTGTAGCTCTGTGAGGGGAATAGGGTGTCTCCTAGCAACTCTCAGCACCCTTCACTAACTGCACTTCCCAGGATTCTTTGGGGGAAGCCATGACTGTATAAAGTGAAATAAAGGTCAAGTGTGGATGTGGCCAGTGACAGCTTTAGTTTGAATTTCTGTGAGTAACTATAAGTGCCTCCTGTAGAATAAAAACGTTGGGGGAAACCTTGAAAACAATGATACTGTTCACAATGTTTTCCTTTTGGAAAGGAAAGGGGCTTTCCCTCTGCCCAGTGATCACCCACCCTCCCCTTCCTCCCCTTCTCTTCCCCTTCCTGCCCCTCCCCAAGGTCCGTTTCACCTTTCTTAAGCATGATTGTACAGTAGTAAATCACACTGCCCCCTCTAGGATGCACACCTTAATGTGGTTAAGGGGTTTGAGAGTGTTGAAGAAGCTAAGAGCAATGCCGTCAGGAGTCTAGACCAAGAGGCTAGACTCCTAGCAGGGACACCCAAGGTGGAATGGTCAAAGCTGAAACACCAGACTAAGATGCATCCAAACTCAGAGGAAGGCAATGGTAAACCACCTCTGAATAGCTCTTACCACAAAAACCCTATGAACAGAGTATCCAAAATGCAACAAGAGATAGTGCTAGAAGATGAGACCCCCAGGTCAGAAGGCACTCACCAAGCTACTGGGTAAGAACAAAGGACAAGTATGAGTAGCACTGTGACTAATGACGCAGCTGGGTCAAAGCCGAAAGGAAGCCCAGGGGCTGATGTGCACAGATGTGAAAGGAGAGTCTGGAGTTGTACGACACACACAATAGGAACATGGAATGTGAGAAGCATGAACCAGGGAAAGTTAGAAATTGTCAAGCAAGAAATGGAACTCATCAACATTACAATACGTAGTGTAAGCGAACTAAAATGGACGGGAATGGGACATTTTCAATCAGGCAACTACAAAATATTTTATGCAGGAAATGAGAAATTAAGAACAAATGGGGTTGCTTTAATAGTGAGAAGTGATGTAGCAACAGCAATTAGGAGCTACAACGCAAGGTCTGAACGAGTTATATCAATGAGATTAAACAGGAAACCTATCAGCATAACCATCATCCAAGTCTATGCTCTGACAGCAAACGGAGAAGAAGAGGACTTGGAGAGATTTTACGCAGAAGTACAGGAAGAAATTGATCACACACCAAAACAAGATATGCTGATAATCATGGGGGATTGGAATGCAAAAGTAGGAAAAGAGAAGAAGTAAGAATTGTGGGGAAATGGGGCTTAGGTGACAGAAATGAAGCAGGAGAAAGACTTATTGAATTCTGTGAAGCCAATGATTTGTTTCTTGCGAACACATTTTTTGAACAACCAAAAACACGACTGTACATGTGGACATCACCAAATGGTCAATATAGGAATCAAATTGATTATATAATTGGTAGAAGAAGATGAAGAAGTTCCATACTTTCTGTGAAAACAAGACCAGGAGCAGACTGCGGTACAGATCATGAACTGGTCATATCGAAAATCAGAGTAAAGCTAAAGAAGAAGAACAAAGCAATCATAATGCCAAAATACAATTTAAATAACATCCCAGAAGCATATAAAGATCAAATAAGGAACAGGTTTGAGGCTTTAAACTTAGTTGACAGAGAACCAGAAGAACTATGGAATGAAGTCAGAGACGTTATCAGGGAAGAATGCAAAAAGACAATAGCTCTAGTTAAAAAGAGAGAAAGACCTCAATGGATGACTGAATAAACTCTTAAAATGGTTAAAGAGAGAAGGAAAGGAAAAGGAAAAGGAGATAGAAACACAGTCAGAACCCTAAATGCAACAATACAGCGACTAGTATGTAGGGACAAAGAGAACTATTACAATAGTTACTGTACAGAAATAGAAGAGGACAACAAAAAGGGCAGAACAAGAGCCCTGTCCCAAAAGATTAGAGAAGTGAAAGGGAAATTTAAACCAAGAGTAGGGATCTTGAATAATCAACAGGGGAACACACTGACTGACCAAGATGAAATAAAAGGAAGATAGAAACAATGCACTGAAGAACTCTATAAAAGAGATGCCAGGGTGACAGATTCATTCACAGAGGAACAGTATGATGAAGAACCAGAAATTTTAGAATGCGAGGTGAAAGCTGCTCTTAAAATACTTGGAAGAAAAAAATCACCAGGAATAGATGGCATACCAATAGAGTTGCTACAAGCTACTGAGACTGAATCTGTCCAAATTTTGAGTAAAATCTGTCAAGAAATATTGAAAACTAAACAATGGCCCACAGACTGGAAGTGTTCTATATACATCCCAATTCCAAAGAAAGGGGATCCCAGGGAATGCAGTAATTATTGAACTATTTCCTTAATATCCCACACAAGTAAAGTAATGCTCCAGATTCTACAACAAAGGCTCTTACCATATATGGAGCGAGAAATGCCAGACGTCCAAGCTGGATTTAGAAAGGGAAGAGGTACCAGGGATCATATCGCAAACATACGTTAGATAATGGAATGGACCAAGGAATTTCAGAAGAAAATCACCCTGTGCTTTATAGATTAGAGCAAAGCCTTTGACTGTGTAGATCATGAAAAACTGAAAGAGGCAGTAGTGAGACCACTCCTGAAGAGGCCATCCCTGGACCCAGAAAATCTTAATAACTATAGACCGGTAGCAAATGTTCCATTCCTGGGCAAGGTCCTGGAACGAGTGGTTGCAGGCCAGCTCCAGACACTCTTGGATGAGACCGATTATCTGGATCCATTTCAGTCGGGTTTCAGGCCTGGTTTTGGCACGGAAACAGCCTTGGTCGCCCTGTATAATGACCTTTGTTGGGAGAGAGACAGGGGGAGTGTGATTCTGTTGATTCTCCTTGATCTCTCAGTGGCTTTCGATACCATCGACCATGGTATCCTTCTGGGGAGACTGGTGAGTTAGGAGTGGGAGGTACTGCATTGTGGTGGTTCCTCTCCTACTTGGCAGGTCGCCTCCAGAAGGTGGTGCTTGGGGAACATTCCTCGGCACCCTAGACTCTCCAGTATGAGGTTCTGCAGGGGTCAGTTCTGTCCCCCATGCTGTTCAACATCTACATGAAACCATTGGGTGCGGTCATCCGGAGCTTTGGAGTGTGTTGCCATCAGTATGCTGATGACACGCAGCTCTATTTCTCCTTTTCATCTTCTTCAGGTGAGGCTGTTAATGTGCTGAACCGGTGCTTGGCTGTGACAATGGACTGGATGAGGACTAATAAACTGAGTCTCAATCCAGACAAGACTGAGATGCTCCTAGTGGGTGGTTCTTCTGACCAGATGGTGGATGTCCAACCTGTCCTGGATGGGGTTGCACTCCCCCTGAAAGAGCAGGTTCGTAGCTTGGGGGTTCTCCTAGAACCATCTCTGTCACTTGAGGCTCAGGTAACCTTGGTGGCACGGAGTGCCTTCTGCCAACTTTGGTTGGTGGCCCAACTACATTCCTATCTGGACAGGGATAACCTGGCTTCAGTTGTCCATGCTCTGGTAACCTCCAAATTAGATTAATGCAATGCACTCTATGTGGGGCTGCCTTTGAAGACGGTTCAGAAACTGCAGCTTGTGCAAAATGCAGCAGCCAGATTGGTAACAGGGACCAGACGGTCCAAACATATAAAACCGATTCTGGCCCGCTTGCATTGGCTGCCTGTATGTTTCCGAGCTCAATTCAAGGTGCTGGTTTTGACCTATAAAGCCTTGCACGGCTTGGGACCACACTACCTGATGGAAGGCCTCTTCCAGTACGAACCCACCCGTACACTATGTTTAAGATCAATGGTCCTCCTCCAGGTGCCTACTCCAAGGGTAGCTCGGAGGATAGCAACAAGGGAGAGGGCCTTCTCAGTGGTGGCCCCCAAATTATGGAATGATCTTCCTCACGAGGTGCCAGGTCAAGACTTTCCTCTTCTCCCAGGCATTTTAGCATGTGTTTGAAATTATTTTATATTGTTTTAAATTTTTAAATTGTGTTTTAAATTGTTTTTAAAATATGTGTTTTAAATTGTATATTTGTATTAATGTTTTTGGTTGCTGTAAACCGCCCAGAGAGCTTCGGCTATGGGGCAGTATACAAGTGCAATAAATAAATAAATAAACAAACAAACAAACTATGGAATTCTTTAAAAGAAATGGAGGTGCCACAGCATCTGATTGTCCTGATGTGCAACCTATACACTGCACAAGAGGCTACTGTAAGGACAGAATATGGAGAAACCGATTGGTTCCCCATCGAAAAGGGTATGAGACAGGGGTGTAATTTATCTATTTAATCTATACGCAGAACATATCATACGGAAAGCAGG
Organism: Rhineura floridana; assembly: GCF_030035675.1. NCBI lineage: Eukaryota > Metazoa > Chordata > Lepidosauria > Squamata > Rhineuridae > Rhineura > Rhineura floridana. The sequence continues at coordinate 61,673,364 of NC_084483.1, forward strand.
ACTGGACCAAGATGAAGGAGGTGTGGAAATTGGAGGGAGAAATATCAATAATTTAAGATATGCAGACGATACCATACTACTAGCAGAAACCAGTAATGATTTGAAACGAATTCTGATGAAAGTTAAAGAGGAAAGCACAAAAGCAGGACTACCACTGAACGTCAAAAAGACTAAAGTAATGACAACAGAAGATTTATGCAACTTTACAGTTGACAATGAGGACATTGAACTTGTCAAGGATTATCAATACCTTGGCACAGTCATTAACCGAAATGGAGACAATAGTCAAGGAATCAGAAGAAGGCTAGGACTGGGGAGGGCAGCTGTGAGAGAACTAGAAAAGGTCCTCAAATGTAAAGATGTATCACTGAACACTAAAGTCAGGATCATTCAAACCATGGTATTTCCAGTCTCTATATATGGATGTGAAAGTTGGACAGTGAAAAAGCAGATTAGAGAAAAATCAACTCATTTGAAATGTGGTGTTGTAGAAGAGCTTTGTGGATACCATGGACTGCGAAAAAGACAAAAAATTGGGTGTTTGAACAAATTAAACCAGAACTATCACTAGAAGCTAAAATGATGAAACTGAGGTTATCATACTTTGGACACATCATGAGAAGACATGATTAATTAGAAAAGATAATAATGCTGGGGAAAACAGAAGGGAGTAGAAAAAGAGGAAGGCCAAACAAGAGATGGATTGATTCCATAAAGGAAGCCGCAGACCTGAACTTACAAGATCTGAACAGGGTGGTTCAGGACAAATGCTCTTAGAGGTCACTGATTCATAGGGTCGCCATAAGTTGTAGCCGACTTGGACCCACATAACAACAACAAATCCCACTGAACTCAAAAGGCATGCCAATGAAAAAAACACCATCCCTCCCCTCCTCCTTCCCCCTATCCCCTCCCTCTTGCCCCTTCCCTCCCCATTCCATTGCCCTTCCCACCCCTCCCCTCCCTTTTGAATCCCCTCCCCTCTTCCCTCCTCCTCCTCTCCCCCAGTCAGATTTATCTATCCTAAGCATGATTGCATGGGAGTAAACCCCCTTGAACTCAATAAGCATGCATATGATCAGACCTGCTTTTCACGTTCCCTTCCACCTCTTTCCTCTTCTTCCCCTCCCATCTCCCTCCTCCTCCTTTCTTCTGCTCCTCCCTTTTTCCTTCTTCCTCTTTCCCTGGCCTCTCCGTCTTTCCCCCATCCCTCCCTCTTCTCCTCCTTTCCCATGTTCAGTTTCACCTATCCTAAACATGATTGCACAGGAGTAAATCCCACTGAACTCAATTAGCATGCAACTGATCAAACCTGCCTTTCTCCTCCCTTCGCCCTCCTGCCTGCTCCCATCCCCCTTCTCCCCTCTGCCCTTCCCTCTCTCCTTCCCCCCTACCCCTGCCCTTCCTCCTCCTTCCCTCCCCCGTGGTCAGTTTCACCCGTCCTCAGCAAGATTGCAAGGCAGTAAATCCCATTGAGCTCAATAAACATGCAAATCATCAATCCATTCTCAGCAAACTTATACATTATCCCATTTCTTGCCTCTCAGATTAAAAAGCAGAGAAATTCACTAATAGGCAAAAAAAACCTTGTAGTTTAAGGACTTACCTATAGCCAACAGATATTTCTATCAAACTTTTAAAAGCAGGGAAATTGGGCAGCTATAGGAAATGCACCAGGGGAGCAGGAGACTAACCTCCTCTCTGAGATATTGGACTGCCCTACAAATGTGTCAAAATGCAAACACAATATGGGTTGGTCTTTCACAGTCCAATCCACTTCCTGTGTAGCTTGGAAGAATTTGGTAATGTGCCTCTTAGCATATGATGAGTGGTGGCAATACCTGCAATCAGCTCAAATAACAGAAAGAAGACGTGCACTGTGCTGATCATGTTTAGCAGGGAAGAAGCAACACTATTAAGACAGTTAATATAGTTCAGATAGTCATTTTAAATATGTTTGATTTACTTTGCAATTTTAGTGAAGTTTCCTATAGTAATCATTTTCTTTTGCTTCTGTTTCGGTGAATATGTGAAGTACAGAAACACTTTGCATAATTTACACTAAAAAAACCCTCCACAAACAATTGTGGAATGATGGCACTGACTATTCTGCAGAATAGTCTCCAATGGACATGAGGAGTGTCTCAGTTTGCACAAGATAAAACATTTGGAGGTGAAATATATTCTAGCAAATTTCTAGGTGTGTTCTATGTTTTTAATTGACCATGCCCACACTTCCTTAAGTGGAGTGGTTTAAGCATAGCAGGCTGAATGCTATGCATCTTGAGCAGGCCAACTTTGTTTTTTCCCCAACAGCTAGATTCACTGCTGAAGTAGCAACATATTGTAATCAGTCTGATTTTACATCAAACTGCAGTTTCAGATTCAACTGTTAATACATCCAAAGTAGAAGTAGAACATCACCTCCAGTTTGAAACACAAAAGGCTATATTGAAAAAGGCTTTGAAATTGACAAAAATAATTCTGACACAGATTTCTAAGATGATGAAATATAATTTTCTAGGTTTGATTCTCTGTAGAAACAGTAGTAACGTGAAAGAAGCAAAGTAAGAAGAACGCCAAAAAACTTACAAAAATGTAATTCTCCATCTTTGGAGATGGCCAGTGTTGCCACCACTCACCATATGCTGAGAGGCACATATTACCAAAGTCTGCCAAGCTACACAGGAAGTGGATTGGACTGTGAAAGACCAACCCAAATGGTGTTTGCATTTTACACATTTGTAAGACAGTACAATATCTCAGAGAGGAGGTCAGGTCTCCTGCTCCCCTGGTGCATTGCCTATAGCTGCCCAATTTCCCTGCTTTTTAAAGTTTGATAGAAATATCTGTTGGCTATAGGTACCTTCTTAAACCGCAAGGGGTTTTTGCCTATTAGTGAATATTAAAAAGATGTCATAAGTTTCCAGTGCTCTTTTCTGCAAAGGAAACTAAATCCCATATCATTGTTCTTGGAACTCCTAACTGAACACATAATGGTATTATACTAAATGCTGAATAATGAATTATTCATTATAGAAATACTTGAAGCTTTAAAGCCTAGGAGAACAGGGGAATAGTCACTTCTCATCAAAATAGAACTCAGTGGCTATATCTTTAAATTTAAAACACAGTGAAAGCATTTCCCCTAAAGCAGCCTTTCCCAACCTTTGGTTCCTCAGATGTTGCTGGACTAGTTTCCATAATCCCTGGACATTAGCCACGCAGCATCTGAGGATCCAAAGGTTGGGAAAGGCTACCCTAAAGCAAGGCTATATAGCCCAAAACATATATAAGTCTTTTGCAAATAATACATTTTCTGGACCCTTATTGTAACCTTTTTGTTCCAACGGATTCCAAGGATATGCCTATCATTGTTTATCAAATATATGGCAATATAGTCTGTGAAACAACTTCTGAAAATGCACCATTTGTAGTTGTTAAAGAGGATCATATTAAATTAGACATTCCACTGCCATTTATCTGATTTTGTCTGTTGATTTTGTACACATCAACAAGTATTTTTAGGTTATAACTCTTAGTTAATTTGTTTTCATTGAGTCAAATTCTTTCTTGCTTCTGCACTTCTGGTATTAAGCCATGACCAGAAGATAAAGTGCCAAACAACAAACCTTCTCACATCTTCCCAAACAAGAAGGAAACAGCCATCTCTCAAGAATGTTTTTCCCCTTAATTAGTCTCTTATTCCGTTGGAATTTTTATGCTGATTTTTCAGACAGCAACAATTCACATGCAATAGAATTTTAGGAAATCAGTGCACTCAGTGGGATTTATCAGTGATTCAACCAAATTACAAGATATACGATTGGGGAAAGGTTAAGGGTGGGAAACTAGAAAGTAGATAAATATCAATGATACCCCCCATTTGTGGAATGGTCTCCCTAAAAAGCCCCACCTGAAGTCTACTTTAATGTATTTTTGGTGCCAGACAAAGGCCTTCTTATTCTTTTAGGTTGCAATCAGAGATGGGGTTTATTGTGTTAGTTTTACTGATCATAATGGTAGTGTTTCTGTCCGATTTCTGATGTTCCTGTCAGACTGCAATACCTGTTGCATGGATGGATCGTCACCTTCCCCTCGCTGGATCGTCACCTTGCAGTGGTGAGTGGGCTTGCGTGTTCCAATGAACCCTGTGAGTGATGCCGCTGGGAGTCATGTATTCCCAGCAGGGTCATCCATGGCAGTAAGATCAAGGGAGAGGAACCAGACAAAGAACGATCCGAGAATGTCCTCAACGGCAGAACAGGCGGAGGATAACAATGTGTATGTTACAACGGCTGTGAAGGTGGATGAAGGCTGCAGCAGATAAAAGACTTCCAATCTCCGTGGTATCCATGTCATTGGATCAAAGCCTTTTTCTGTCAAGATTGTGTTTTGATAGTTGTGCATCGATCTCCCCACATAAAACATATTCACACACAGGTGTCTTCCAACCAAACCAAACCAAACCAAAAGTCCATGGTGATTGGCAAATGGCAATGGGGGCAGGACTGTGAAATCCGGAAGTCCCTTGTCATGGACCAGCACATGGGTGGTGGATACAGACTCAGTTGTCCTGGCTCAAGGACCAAGGCAGTTGAGTAGTCCAGCAGCTATATCCATGACTGAGGAGTCCTATTCAGGATCCACTCTGCTCACCCTGTATGGGGAGGGGGCCAGAAAAGGTGCCCTAAACATAGTCTGCCTCATCTCTCTCCCTGACTGGATCACCACGTCCAGTGGGGTCACCACTTAGCAGTCGCAAAAGACAAATGAACTTTGGAACGTGGAATATACGGACATTGCTGGACAATACAGATAGTGAACATCCTGAATGCAGTACTGCCATCATTGCGAGGGAGTTGAGACATTTTAATATTGACATAGCAGCACTCCAAGAAACTTGAAGAGCAGGAGAGGGACAATTGAAGGAAGAAAAAGGAGGTTACACCTTCTTCTGGAAAGGACTGCCTGAACAAGAACGACAAATACATGGAGTAGGCTTTGCTATTAAAAATGATATTGTGAAGCTCTTGTCAGAAGTTCCTACTGGCATTAATGAACGACTCTCAGCTCTCCGATTAAAACTCGCCAAAAACCAGCAGGCAACTATTCTAAGTGCTTATGCACCAACATTAGATGCTGATGAAGACATCAAGGAAAAATTTTATACCCAGCTGGACACCATCTTATCAGAGATACCTAAGGAGGATAAAATTATCCTCCTGGGCGATTTCAGTGCAAGAGTTGGTCTTGATTTATGGCCAGAAACCATTGGGAAAGAAGGAGTTGGCAATAGCAACCTGAATGGAATTCTACTTCTGACTAAATGTGCTGAGCATAATATTGTTATTACAAACACACTCTTTCGCCAGAAAGATAAATTTAAAACATCATGGAAGCACCCTCGGTTGAAGCACTGGCATCTCCTGGATTACGTAATTCTCCGTGCCAGAGATCATCATGATGTACTCCTCACCAGGGACATGACGAGTGCTGATGACTGCGGGACAATTTGATCCACTATGGCCATTAATACTGTTCCTCAACGTAGGCTCCAAGGAAGAAAACCAAGGCATAAAATGAACATCCACGCCCTTCAAGATCTTATAAGCGAGCTTGCTTTCAAACAACTCTCAAGAAGCATCTACCTACGGAACTCCCTGAAAACGTTGAGGAACACTGGATTAAACTGAAGACTTCCATTATTGCAGCATGTGAACAAACTATTGGATACCAAACTAAGAAACATCAGGACTGGTTTGATGAGAATGATAGTGAGACTGAACATATCATTGACAAGAAAAGGAAAGCCTTCCAGATATGGCAAAAAGTCATTAACTGTGCTGCTAAGAAAAAAATCTATGCCAGTGCAAAGACTGAGGTCCAAAGAAGAACGAGAGAACTTAAGAACGCCTGGTGGATAAAGAAAGCTCAAGAAATCCAGCATTTTGCAGATACTCACAATGCACAAGGCTTTTTTAATGCCACAAAAGCCATCTACGGACCAACAAATTATAGTACAAATCCCTTACATTCAATAGATGGTACCAAACTTCTAAAGGACAAAGAGCCTATTGCACTGCATTGGAAACAGCATTACCACGACCTCCTTAATCGTAACTCTATTGTGGCTGATGAGGTCTTCTCGCAAATCCCACAACAACAAATTAGAGATGAGCTTGCAGTATCCCCTAATTTGGATGAAGTCAGTAAAGCCATTAATCAAATGAATAACAAAGCTAGTGGACCTGATGGGAGTCCTGCTGAAGTCTTTAAAGAAGGTGGGTCTGAACTTACACAACAACTTCATAAGCTCATCGAAAAAGTCTGGATGAGGGAGGAGATCCCAGAAGACTTTAGGGATGCCATAATTATTACTCTTTTCAAGAAGGGTGATAGAACAGATTGTGGGAACTACCGAGGCATTTCTCTTCTAGCTACCGCAGGTAAAATCCTTGCAAGGATCCTTGCAAATCGTCTCCTACCTATCTCAGAAGACATCCTCCCTGAATCCCAAAATGGTTTCCGCCCTTCCAGAGGGACAGTGGACATGATCTTCACTACACAACAGCTTCAAGAAAAATTCAGGGAGCAAAATCTACCTCTGTATATGGCGTTTATTGATCTGACTAAGGCCTTTGATACTGTAAATCGAACTGCTCTCTGGACCATCCTTCTGAAAATTGGATGCCCTGATAAATTTGTGAATATTTTGCAACTCCTCCATGACAACATGACGGCAACAATTTTGGATAACAATGGCTCTCAAAGTGATCCATTCAAAGTGGGATCAGGCATCAAACAGGGATATGTCATTGCTCCAACCTTATTTGCTATTTTCATCGCCATGATTCTACACTTTCTTGAGGGGAATCTTCCCACTGGTGTGGAAATCACATATCGAACAGATGGAAAGCTTTTTAATCTCAGTAGGCTGAAAGCAAAAAGTAAGGTAATTACAACCTCTGTCATAGAACTTCAATATGCTGATAATAATGTAGTCTCTGCACATTCAGAGGAAGACCTTCAAACTATCCTAAATGTCTTTGCAGAAGCATATGAAAAGCTTGGCCTCTCGCTTAACATAAAACCCCCCGAAGTGCTTCATCAGCAAGTGTGAACCAATCCCTCTATAGCACCATCAATCCAGCTTAATGGTGCGACGCTGGATGACAATTGGAGGTCGGCCATTATCAAAGGTGCTATGGACTTTGAAGAAGCACGAGTACAGGTCGAAAGGGACAAATGAGCTAAGCGGAAGGCATGTCAAGCAAATCCTCATGGTGACCATCTTCCATCTGGAAACCTATGTCCTCACTGTGGGAGGCTGTGTGGATCCAGAATTGGCCTCCACAGTCACTTACAGACCCACGGTTAAAGACCTTACCCTGGAAGACAATCTTACTCGGCCACAAGTGATCGCCAATGAATGAATGACCTGTTGCATTATGGAACTATAGCTTTTTGACCGATACACTGCCATGTTGCTCTAAATTTAATTCACACCAGTGGCTGTGGTGTGACACAATAATGAATGACATGGATATGTTGCTACTTCTCCACCCTTTCTGCACATGTGCACTTCTGTTCCCCCATGATTCCTGTATGGAAATGGTGGGAAAGCTCCATTGCTGTACTGCCCTACAGATTTGTAAAAATGCAAACACAATTTGGGTTGCTCCATTCCCCCAATTTCAAAAATTGAAATTGAGTTGGAAGAGGCCTATAAGGCCATCAAGTGCAGTTATATATATTGAGTGGGGAACCTGTGGGCCACCAGATGTTGCTGGACTATGACATCCATTATCCTTGGGCAGTATTCAACTACTGTGTCCTGTCAAGTGAAGGGATTTCTGCTTGTGCAACAGGACTTCACCCCTCTCCTCCATGTCTGCAATCCATGCCCTCTGCAGAACTTTGGAGGGAACCCATAGAACAGCTTAAGGGGTCGGGGGGAGAATGTTCTGTTGCTCAAGAAGAAATCCTTGTGCTGACAGAATGAGAGACTTAGTACTACATTGGATTCCACCCCTTGATTATTGGCCATGCTGGCTAGAGCCAAACCACATTTGAGGGTCACAGCACAAGTTCCCCACCCCTGCTTTTGCACAGGAATATAGGAACATAGAATCCTGATCCAGATATATTTGTGTATAAGGATAAGCTGGATATAAGCTGTTCACATGTTACATTCAGCCCTGAATGTTCAAGCTCTCCTCCTTCCTGTGTACAGAAAATTGAGCTGTACAAATGAACAAATGTACAGTCTTTCGCACAAACACTTGTGCATAGGAACATAGGAAGCTGTCATTCTGAGTCACTGGTCCATCTAGTCACTGGTCTAGACTGGTCCATCTAGCTCAGTATTGCCTACACTGACTGGCAGCAGTTCTCCAGAGTTTCAGGCAGGAGTCTCTCCCAGCCCTACCTGGAGATGCCAAGGATTGAACCTGGGACCCTCTGTATGCAAGGCAGATGCTCTACCACTGAGCTGCAGCCCTTCCCCAAGATGAAGGAGATGCTGAAGAACAGTCTGCAAGTGGAAACATTCGCTGCACTTTAGAAACACAGTTCTTTTAACATTTCTTAAAATGCAATAAAGTTCCCTTACATTTGCCAAGACAAAGCATCCCTCCCCTTCTCCCCTAAAATGACTGTTCCTCCATTCAGTAACCACAAGACCACATGGCTATTTATAGCCATCTCCATCTTAGAACTGCTGATTTCACCAGCGAGAAATATGCCATTAAGTTTTCCCGGCATTGATTTTCACACTGTTTGCTTTCTACTTTCTCTAAGTAGGATCTTTTTTAAAAAAATAATTTTTAAATCTAAGGATATTATTCCAGGTCTACATGCAAAGGGGCTTCCTGCTTTCTTCTAGGAAAGGAAATGCTTTCTATGAAAATGAAGATTATCCATATTACTCTGTACATATTTATTTTATTTTATTTAGAAGATTTATATCTCACCCTCCAATCAAATGATCCTCAAGGTGGCTTGCGACAGACTGTAATAACAGGTACACATAAACATAAGCTTGTTCACACATTTCACTGAGCACAGGTACAAACTGTCTCTGCACAAGTACCAGTGTTTGCATGACAAACTGAAAAGGTGTTGATTGTATAACTCAGACTGTCCACTCATTAAATATTCACTAATAGGCAATGTACCTATAGCCCACATATTACCAAATTCTTCCAAGCTACACAGGAAGTGGATTGCACTGTGAAAGACCAACCCAAATTGTGTTTGCATTTTGACCAATTTGTAGGGCAGTACAATATCGCAGAGAGGAGGTCAGGTCTCCTGCTCCCCTGGTGCATTCCCTATAGCTGCCCAATCTCCCTGCTTTTTAAAGGTTGATAGAAATATCTGTGGGCTATAGGTACATTCTTAAACCACAAGATTTTTGCCTATTAGTGAATTTCTCTGCTTTTTAATCCGGGAGGTAAGAAATGGGATCTTGTGCAAGTTTACTGAGAATGGATTGATCATTTGCATGCTTATTGAGTTCAGCGAGATTTACTCCCCTGCAATCACAGGTGAATGATCACAGGGGAGGAGGAGGGGAGGAGGAGGAGGGAAGGGAGGAAGGGCAGAGGGCAGGAGGGGGATGGAAGCAGGCAGGAGGGGGAGGGGAGGAGGACAGGTTTGATCATTTGCATGTTTATTGAGTTCAGTGCGATTTACTCCTGTGCAATTATGCTTAGGATAGGTAAAACTGACTGGGGGGAGGGAGTGGGCAGGGGAGGAGGAAGAAGGAAGAGGAGAGGGGAGGGAGAGGACAGGGGAAGGAGGGGAAAGGTAGCTCTGATTATTCTACGCTTATTGAGTTCAATGGGATTTACTGCTATGCAATCATGGTTAGGATAGGCAAAACTGACCATGGGCGAGGAGGAGAGGGAGAGGGAAGAGGAAGGAGCAGATTGAAGGGGGCAAAAGAAGGGGGAGGGAAAGGTAGGTTTGATCATTTGCGTGCTTAGAGAGTTCAATGGGATTTATTTCTGTACAATCATGTTTGAAAATGGAAATGGATTGCCTTCAAGTCGATCTCAATTTGTAGCAACCTATGAATAGGGTTTTCATGGTAAGCTGTATTCGGAGATTGTTTACCATTGCCTTCCTCTGAGACTGAGAGGCAGTGACTGGCCCAAGATCACCCAGTGAGCTTCACAGCTGTGTGGGAATTCAAACCACTCTGGCCACTAAAGCTCTGTCAGTGGAATAGGAGTCTCCTCTCAGCACCCTTCACAAGCTACACTTCCCAGGATTATCTGAGGGAAGCCATGACTGTTTCAAGTGAAATCAAAATCTGGTGTGAGTGTGGCCCCCTGATTAGCCAAGCCAAGCAGCTGTGAGTCTGGCTTATAGAACACTGACAGTTGGTTCTTACTGAGCATGCCCAACACTATCATTCAGCTCAAGGCAAAATTTATTAAATTTATTAAAACTCAGCCAGGCATTTTTTTAGCTTTTAAACTGCAGAAGATGAAGGTCAGAGTATGGGGCAAGGTCAGTAATAGCATTACAGGTACTCTGTGAACATGGCTGATTTTGAATGAATTTCAACATATCATGAGAACTCTGACAGAAAAAAGTCCAAAAGGGATCTGTGGTTTTCTCTTTTTATACTTTGAACTCTCGATTCTCTCTGACTGTTTTGTGTATCACCACAAAAATTTAGAGGGTTGTTAAGCAAGCGTTTCTGAGTTCAGGACTGTACGTTTTGTAAGGTTTTGTTTTGAAATGAGCTTCTGGGAAGCATCAGAATGGCATGGGGGTATTTTCAATTTGACATTGCAGAATGTGAAAAATCCACCCTGGCTATAATTACATGTGAATAGCAGTGAGTGTACAGTTCAACTGTCTGTGCACAAAGGTATACAGATTGTACACTTGTTGACGGTGATGTGTGAACACCCCTTTGCAAACATGCAGACACTCAACCTAACAGTCCTATGATAGATGATAGAAGCCAGAGTGCATTTTCTTTCAGCTGTGCAGTCCTAGTGCAACTTGCAGTTGAGAGCTAAGTATTCTTTATGATGTGGAAACAAGCTCCCTGCAGCTGTTCCTTCTCAGGTTGATGGATGAGGCCAGTTTAGTTTCCTCTTTGCCATGATGTTCATCCTGGCAGGCAAGTTGTACAATTTCCCAGTGGCTCTTGTTCCCCTAGCCAAAGTATGACAGGGGCCAACGCATGCTTCCCTCCAGCTCTGCAGTCCCAGGTCAACATAGCAAAGAAAATGAAGCCTCTGCATGTGATGGAGTGCCAAAGAAACACTGCCACAATGTCAGAAAACACCACCATAGAGAAGATCAAAAGGAACATTCCTATTGATAAATATTTGCACTTCCTGACAGAGATATGCCTCAGGCACCCAAGATTATATAAAACAACCTCATAAAGGTATGTATAGCTTGCAGTAATTGGGAATGCAATGGGCAGGGACATTCAATCTAGGTCATCAATACCACAAACATCTTAGAAAAAATATGAAGAATGTTCCTTCAGAAGAAATCCAACTTGCCTTAAGGGACAAGTTTCCATGATATCCAAAATGAATTTTGAGCATATTTGGAGTAAATGAATGAATGTGATATTTTAAGGAGGCCTGTGTAGCATTTGCAAGATTATAAATGATCCACAGAGACTGGACTAGAAGTGTCCTGCTACCAAGCTACAGTATATACGAAACTGAAACTAGTCGGATACTGCTTAGCTTCCTTTCCCAGATGATCCCTTCCAGAACTGATCCCAGCCCCCCAATACAATCATTTCGATACCACTTTTCTTCTTACTCACATTACTGCCTGTATTCATTATTCACTAGGTTCATTGATATAATACGACTGCTCTTGAGAATTATTCAGAAAAGGGTGATGCAGCAGTATATATAACAGTTGTCACCTGCTATTACCAAGCACAATCTGGGCCAGCACCAGGCATGACTGGGCTCTTGGGCACCAGCCTGCCATGCGTACGCTCAGTGCCGTAGCCCAATACACACCCCATACAGGTGGTGCAGGGCTAATAAGCCCACCCATGCATCCAACCTACCTTTGGTGTCATGTGAATGATATGCGTGCATAGCTTGCATGCCTGCTATCAGCCAAGATGGCAGTGGGGGTGTCAGCTCCTTAAAGAAACCCCTGCCCCTTAGGGGCCTGCAAGGCAGCCTGGCTGGCCTGTTAAGGGCCCAGAGGGCTGGGATTGCAAGGTTTGGAGTCAGGGCAGGGAGAGTCTCTGCTAGGCCTGGCAGGCCTGCTTCATTTGGCAGCCTCCTGTGTGGCCTGGCTGGCCTGTTAAGGGCCTGTAGGGCTGGCATTGCAAGGTTTGAAGTCGGGGCAGGGAGAGTCTCTCCGAGGCCTGGCAGACCTGCTTCATTTGGAGGCCTCCTGAGTGGCCTGGCTGGCTTGTTAAGGGCCTGGAGGACTGGGACTGTTTGGGGCCTACAGTATTGGAGCATGGGTGGTAGTTTGGGGCCATGTGACTGGGCCTTTCTTTGCCTGGTGGCCATTTTGGCAGACTTTCTGTGAGGCAGCCATTTTGGGAAGGTTGTCATAGGTGGCCATTTTGATAAGGTCATCTGGAAGGTAGCCATTTTGGTAAGGTCATCTGGATGGTAGCCATTTTGGTAGGGTCTTCTGGAGGGTGGCCATTTTGGTAAGGTCTTTTGCAGGTGGCCATTTTGGTAAGGTAATTTTTAGGTAGTAGCCATCTGGGTTGTGGACCATGCCTCCAAAGAAGGGTGCGGGTGTCCTAGGGAGAAGGGCAAGGCCCCAAAGTGGCCTGCTCAGCAGTGGCCTCCTTCACCTCAGGGCATGTCAACCTCTGTGGATTAGAGCCCTGATGTTGTATCTGCATATTCATGGGCAGTACTTGCTGGATATGGAAGGGGTGTTTCTCCTTCTGCCGAGCAGCAGCCTATGAGTGATGCAGGGGCAGCCTACCTCACTGCCAATCTGTTGTCTTCTGTCCAGGTTGGTGCAGTTCCATTTGGGGAGACGTTAGCTCCTCTGGGGGCCCGTTTGCTGTTGGCAACAAGGGAGCATATTTGGAAGGGAGAATGCATGGATGTGTTTTTCTGTTATAAAAAGGATAAGCAGGAGGAGAGAGACAATGAGAAATGTAAAAGGAAATGGTGGATAGGACCTGGAGTAATTGAAAGGCAGGAATTTTAATTTATATGGGGGTGGTGATTCAGCGCCACCCTATGAGGGCAGCAGCTTTGGTGAAACACCTGGACATAATATTTAGGGCACATACAGAATTCATGCGGTTAGCATGGCTGGCCTATGATGAATCTTTAGGATGAGAGTGGCATTGGTATAAACCTACAGTGGGATAGAAAGGACCTGGGTTGTGGTTGCAGTTCATGACTGTAGCTCGACCCGTGCAAGGGGATAAGGCAGATAGTGGGCATTTACTGGGTCAGTCTGTCACTGTGGCGTCTTCCTGTGGGTCCATGGAGCAGGGGATTCAATCCTGCCTGCTCTGTTGGGAGTTCAGTGCTAAGGGCTTTTGCAACAGGAACCTGTGTAAATTTAGACATGAGTGTTCCATCTGCACTGGCTCCCATCCTTTTACCAGCTGCTCTAGAGCTGAGGGGTTTAAGGGTTTTCAGAAGGGGGAAAAACCCAGATCTGGAGGACAGCTTTCAGGTAAGGGGTCCCACCCTGATTAATATTCATGGGTTTTACTTTTGCTCCATCAGTATCCTAAGTGGACGGATGCACTCTATGCTCAACATCAAACGCCCTCCTCCAGGTGCCTACTCTGAGGGAAGCTCAGAGGATGGCAACAATGGAGAGGGCCTTCTCAGTGGTGGCACCCAAATTATGGAATGATCTGCCTGATAAAGTGCACCTGGCACCAACACTGTTATCTTTTTGGCACCAGGTCAAGACTTTCCTCTTCTCCCAGGCATTTTAGCATGTGTTTTTAAATTGCTTTTTTAAAATGTGGTTTTAAATTTGCATATTTGTTTTTAATGTTTGTAATTGTTGTAAACCACCCAGAGAGCTTCGGCTATGGGGTGGTATATAAATGCAATAATAATAATAATAATAATAATAATAATAATAATAAATGTATCTTTTAAAATTGTTCTTTTCAATTCACTAATGAATGTGCAGCATACCTTGGGAAGACCCACACCATCCCACCACATAATCCCACCACAGAATCATGGGATCTGTAGTTTGTTAAGGGTGGTCAATCTATAACTGTCAGGGGGAAACTACACTCCCCAGGATTCTTTGGGGGAAGTCACATGCTTTAAATACAAGTTGGATGCACTTTAACTGTACTATGTGGATCTGCATTTCTTCATAGATAATGCCTGCATATAAAGCATTTTAATGAATTTTTAAAATGGAAATCAGCTCCAAAGTTTACTTGGTGACCATGGGCTACTTGCCATCTCTTAGCCTAATCTGTTGGTGAGGGTGAAAACAACAGAGGGAGACCATGACCACCTCAAGAAAGAAGTACTTAAAATGTAGAGGAAATAATAATGTACAACCATAATGTGAAATCAGATACATATGAGATATAGTACAAATAAATATTTATATAAGAATGAATGTCAAAGATGTTTATTATTTACACAACCTGTAAGATATTTATAGCAGAATCAGGCAGAAGTGGGTGTTCACTTGCAAAGGCCTGGTCAGGGTGTCAGTCTCCAAACAAAATTTCAACAGCACAATCCAGCCAAAATTAAACTTCCTTAATATCCCATTGAATTCAAGATACATGCTTGAATTCTAGAGACATGCTTTACTGTCTTCCACTGAAATAAATGGGATCTAAAAATACTAAAATGTGGCTGGATTGTGCCCCAAATGTTTGAATCTAGTGTTAAGTCTTTGTTGTATGATGCTGCTGTCTTTGCTAATGAAAACTTTGCCACTGAAATTTTAAGTTTTGAGAAAGAGTAGCCAAAGACAGACCTTCAGCACAACATGTCCCCACCAAATTGGCAAAAATGAAAAGCTGCTGGTGGTGGGGAGAAACCTTAGATTAAGAGGGCAAGTGTTTATAAAATGAAAGTGGAAAGATGTGAATAATGAACAATAGAAACAATCCAGAATCCTTCAGGCAAAAAGAGAGGCCAAGACAGCAGGAAATTGAACCACGCAACAACTGAAATACAATAACAGTAATGCAACCCTATCAAGTTGGCACGTTGTTAGAAATGGAAAACTAGTTAAAGCTTTCAAGTAGCTTTGCAAAAAGCTAAGATGCAATGTGCCCCAGTGAAGGGATCTAAGTGTCTTTGATACGACTGCCACTTGAATGGAGGACACACCTGCAGATGTCAAAGGGTGCATTATTAGAGCAGCCCCACTCACTGGATCGTCACCTTGCTGTGGTGAGTGGGCTTGCGTGCTCCAGTGAACCCTGTGAGCGATGCCATCGGGAGTCATGTACTCCCAGCAGGGTCACCCATGGCGGTAAGGTCAAGGGAGAGGAACCAGACAAAGAACAATACAAGAATGTCCTCAATGGCAGAACAGGCAGAGGATAACAATGTGTATGCTACAATGGCTGTGAAGGCAGATGAAGACTGCAGCAGACAAAAGATTTCCAGTCATCGTAGTATCCATGCCATTGGATCAAAGCCTTTTTCTGTCAAGATTGTGTGTTGATCATTGTGCGCCGATCTCCCCAAATAAAATAAATTCACACACAGGTGTCTTCCAATATTTTGGAGACAATCTTACTCAGTCAGGAGTTATCACCACTAACTGACTGGCTATTCGAGCAGAGGTGGGGAACCCATAGCCCTTGAGAGGCTGCTGGACAAGAACTCCCAACACAACTGGCCATGAATGACTGTGAAAGTTGGAGTCCAATAACATCTGCAGGGCCAGCATTTCCCCATCCCTGATTTATGTGAATGGGGCAGCCTGTCTGAATGGGAGCATCACTGGCACATCCAAGCAACACACAAGATTCCAGGGTCAGAGTAATAGTGGGCAACACCAATAAATAAAGTCAAGTATGTGGGACCAGCCAATGGAAGTCACCATTTAAATTTTCTAAAATGCCAGGGCATTGTAGGTAATTTTAAATGATGACTCCAAGCTGGCTGCTGCTTATCAGAGAGTTGGAAAGAGGAGAGGGAGGGCAAGCATCAGTGAAAGGCCCTAATGGGGCTTAGCAGCTGCCCAAGAAGACCAAATGCTGACACTGACCCTGCCAATAAAGAACAATGACATAATGACTATTCAGATGTTCAATTTGGGTAGAAGGAATGTGCAGAGCAGCTGGATTATAACAGCAGGATCCACACCTAACCTGTGTGCATTTGTTTGAAGGTCTGAAGGGAGCCTTAACCTGAACAAATTTACACATATAGAACTCTCTTTGTTCCTAATGGTGTGAAGTGTCTCTACACTCTCTTCTGACTTTCTAACAAAAATATAGGTTGGGGTAGCGCCTACTACCATGATACCACCTGCCTCTAACCCAGTTGAACATCTTAAAATGCCTATCATTTAGGCCACAAAACATTTTTAAAAATGGTTTGAAGAATTAAATTCTGATGGAAGTATAGGATGTATATGCCAGGGTATAAGTCAAGTGGCCCTAAGTAAGAGGACAATGAAAACTGTTTAGCTGGACCTCAGCATTAAATCAAACATGGGGCTAAGGACTCTGTATTTTCACACTTTGCCCTACTACTGGATACAGTAATAGATTTGGAATACCAGTCAAGACTAGCTACTGAATTACTTGATGATATTGGTTGCATCTCAGCACCAGGGTGGTCTGAATGAAAGTCATTGCTTGTATCTATTCCAATCTGGTTTTAGGCCCGGTTTTGGAATGGAAACTGCCTTGGTTACCCTAGTGGATAACCTGTGCCAGGAGATGAACAGAGTAACTGATACCTTGCTGATTATTCAGATCTCTCCGCAGCATTCAAAACCATTGAACATCTGGCTGGGATGGGTATATGTGATACTGCTCTTCAATGGTTCTGTTCGTGTCTGGACCCAAAAGGTGGTGAATGGAGGCTAACATGCAAATTTGAGGATGGCAGGGGTGCAGGGAGAAGAGAAGAAGGGGAAGTTTAATTGAACAAATGGAAATCCTTGTGTCATGGAACTTCTTTGTGGATATCACCCCATCCTTTGTAATGTCTATATGTTGTGTGTCTTCCATGAGAAACTGAACACATTTATATTTCAATATAAATTTGAAATATTTCAAATTACCCCATGCTTTGGATGTGAAACATGTAGTTTTCTTGCTGCCAGTTCTAATGTAGAACAGGTTTTGTTGTTGTTATGTGCCTCCAGGTCGATTACGACTTATGGCGACCCTATGAATCAGTGACCTCCAGAAGCATCTGTCCTGAACCACCCTGTTCAGATCTTGTAAGTTCAGGTCTGTGGCTTCCTTTACGGAATCAATCCATCTCTTGTTTGGCCTTCCTCTTTTTCTACTCCCATCTGCTTTCCTCAGCATTATTGTCTCTTCTAGTGAATCATGTCTTCTCATTATGTGTCCAAAGTATGATAACCTCAGTTTCATCATTTTAGCTTCTAGTGATAGTTCTGGGTTAATTTGTTCTAACACCCAATTATTTGTCTTTTTTGCAGTCCATGGTATGTGCAAAGCTCTCCTCCAACACCACATTTCAAATGAGTTGATTATTCTCTTATCTGTTTTTTTCACTGTCCAACTTTCACATCCATACATAGAGATTGGGAACACCATGGTCTGAATGATCCTGACTTTGGTGTTCAGTGATACATCTTTGCATTTGAGGACCTTTTCTAGTTCTGTCATAGCTGCCCTCCCCAGTCCTAGCCGCCTTCTGATTTTTTGACTATTGTCTCCACTTTGATTAATGTCCGTGCCAAGGTATTGATAATCCTTGACAAGTTCAATGTCCTCATTGTCAACTTTAAAGTTACATAACTCTTCTGTTGCCATTACTTTAGTCTTTTTGACTTTCAGCAGTAGTCCTGCTTTTGTGCTTTCCTCTTTGACTTTCATCAGCATTCATTTCAAATCATTACTGGTTTCTGCTAGTAGTATGGTATCGTCTGCATATCTTAAATTAGTGGTATTTCTCCCTCCAGCTTTCACACCTCCTTCATCTTGGTCCAATCCCACTTTCCGATGATATGTTCCGCATACAGATTAAACAAATAGGGTGATAAAATACACCTGTCTCACACTCTTTCTGTTTGGGAACCGATCGGTTTCTCCATATTCTGTCCTTTTACTTTTAACAGGTTTTACTCTCACTGCAATTAGGCCTGTGCTTTAGTTTTAAGTGTTCTTTGTATTTTGTGTATCAGGTTTTGTTTTGGTTTTTGCTTTTAAAATTGGTTGTTGTACTTGCATTTTTATTGATTATGTTATGTGCTTACGTATGCTATGTAAGCTCTACATAGAATAAATGGTTTTTATCTCAACTTCAGCTTCCCATGTTCAAAACAGGAACAAGAATAGCCCACCATTCAGGGTTTTTTGTCAGTATGAACACATTCAAGACAACCAATGACTAATGATTATCATAACAATGGTGGTAATATGTCCCCAAAATATCAGTAACACCACCCAATGCTCATGTAACCTTTCTGTGAAATGCCTTGTTCTGGATAGCAATGAATGATTTGTGTTGTGTATTTAAGTAATTATCAAATGTGTAGCCTGCCCTTCTACCAGGGAACTTGGATTTGCATACATGCATCTTACCCATTTTTTCTCACACAGGGCCAGGCCTACTACTATCATTAGGCAGAGTGAACTGGACTGAGGCCTCAGGAAGCGGGGGTGGGGAAGAGGTGAAAATAAACTGGGTGACATCTCTAGTAACATTTGCCCAGTGAGGTGTTCAAAGGACAGAGCTGTGTATCTCTGCACCCTCTACCAGCTTCCCTCAGGTGTCGTGGTAGACACTGTCCCATCACTACTGTTCAAGTAAAATCACATCCATACCTTACATTTAAAGCACTATCATACCCTTTTAACACTCATGGCTTCCCCCAGGAATCCTGGGAAGTATAGTTTGTTCAGGGTGCTGAGACTTAGGAGATCCCTTTTTCCCTCACAGAGCTACAATTCCTAGAGTGGCTTAAGGGAAGTCTGAGAATTGGAACTCTATGAGGGAAATTGGGGGTCTCACATCAATTCTCAGCACCCTTAACAAACTACAGTTCCCAGGATTATTTAGGAGAAGCCATGACTGTTAAAGTGGTACAATAATGTTTCAAATGTATGGTGCAGATGCCACCTAAGAGTCAACTGCCTGTCTGATCAGCTTCTCTAGGGGGAATGGGGAATGTTCCAGCTTGTCCTTTGCCTTAGGTAGCCAAATGACTCTTACAGAAACACTGTGACATAGAAAAGGCTGAGAGACAGTGACTTGTCCAAGACCACACAATGAGCTTCCTGGCTGAAGGATCATTTGGTCTTTGGAACCTCATGAAGAACTGCTACTGCATACGCCTAGGTACTTTCCATCTTTCTGTCCTTATCCAAATCCAATAGCAGTCATTTAAACCCATTTGTGTGTTTCATTTTAAAGAAGGCTTTTCTGTGGATTTCTTTTTGAGCCCTAGCATTTCTTCTGTCTACTTTGATGGAAGCCCAACAAAACTGTGTGAGTCACATCAGAATATTTGAAAACCTAGGAAAGTATTCATGTAATTTCCCCCCCACAAGTTTACCATGGAAAGTGTGGGAGCTGACTAGACTGGCAAGATGTCAAATGCTGTAGGCACCCATCTATTGCTAATAAAATCACCCTAAGCTTTTGGAACAAGGGTTTGAAAGCTTGAAAAAGTGTGCTATAGACTAGTGAATTTCTGCAGAAAAGATGTTGCATGAGATTATGACTCAATTTTGTGTTTCCTGAAGGGACTGCCAATTTGAAAAGGTGTGTGGGTTTATGTTTTAAGAGATGTCCTTATAATGTTTATGTGTGCCAATAAATCAAGAGAGTGAGGAGTGAATGAAAAATGAATCACTGTGCATGAATAAACTAGGTGACACCTCCAATAACACTTGGCCAGTTTCTCCTTTTCCACTGAGTCATCATTGGCTAGAAAACTCAGCTGTGACCCAAGAATTACATAGCACACTAGGAAAGTAGAGGAAGATGAGCAGTTTTATGGACCCTTGCTCTGCTAAACACAGTCCATTAAAAAATGACAATCTGAGGACTCACTGAAGTTGCATAATTTCTTTGCATTTCTAGTCTTCAATTAAGATTAACTATCTCTCACAAAGTTTACAGTGTAGAGATATTCCACTCCATGCTGGAGTATGCCAGTTCCACTGCAACTGACCCTGCCACCAAGCCTTAGTATGTATAAAAGAAACAATCTCACATTTTTTCCTTGTTTGGCAGCTGTCATCTGGAGATTTGGAGCATGGTGCCATCAGTATGCTGATGACACACAGCTCTATCTCTCTATTCAGGAGAGGCTGTGAAGGTTGGAAAGGTATCTGGAGGCAGTGATGGGGGTCAACAAACAGAGGCTGAATCCTGATAAGACAGAAGTGCTGTGGATGGGTGGTTCCCATGTCCAGGAATTAGGTGTATGACCTGTTCTGGGAGGTTCATAGTCTGGGAGTGTTCCTGGACTCCAACCTATCAGTGGAGTCCCAAGTGGTTTCTGTGGCTATGTGTGCTTATGCCTATCTTTGGCTGATTCACCAGCTACAGACATTTCTGGTCTGGGATAGCCTGGCCTCAGTTGTCCATGCTCCAGTGACTTCCCATCTGGACCCCTGTACTTAGCTGTATGTGGGGCTGCCCTTTAAAGATGGTCCAGAGGCTGCAGCTAGTGCAGAATGCTAGTAGTAAGCAGAGGTAGTAGTAGTAGTTTACATAAAATATTCAATTAAAAATACCAATAAAATGAACATTTTAATAATAAGTAGTCATTTTATATTTATATACTGTAGTACATTCCTAATTTCAACAGTGAGATGTTGGAAGACACCTACCTGTCTGAACACAGCCCCCCTTTCCTGCCCACTCACACACTAGGATACATACCTGCCTCAAGATTACAACTAAAACCCTTTCCCTTCAAATAGAAGTGAAATCTTATGTCTGATCTTCAGTGCAGAGCAGTTTCCAGGGTGGGTGAGGTGGGGAGACTTATTGTACGGTATATAAAGCCAAATATGGCTCAGATTTTCAAAAGAGCTCAGTTGATAAAAGAGTGAAGGCAACTGTTTTCTTTCCTTTTTAATGTGGTCATGGTGGGAATTATCTCATGAGTAAGTCTCTTTTGTATAATTATGTTTAAAAAGGGGGTTGCCTGTGCTGCTAGTGAAATCACAGTGCAGATAAAGTCTATCACATCCCAAAGTATTCTGGATAAGTCTGGGCACAGTGTCACTAATGAGAAGAGAAATTAGAGGTATGAATTCATTTTGCCAAACATGAATTGATCCAAGCTGTTTCAAACAGGCATATCATTTGGAACTCTCTTAGGTAGATCGAGCTCTGGAAAAATGGATATGGAAAACATAGTCAGATGTGACTGACAGGAGAACTTCAAACTGGAACAAACTGACACTACAGGCAGAAGGCCCATACAAAATAAAAGTAAGAAGAACTTAAAACGTTTAGAATAAATATGTGAAGGCAAAGTATGGTGAACTCTGATTCTTTTTTTTCTGTTTCAAAAATGTTAATATTTGGGAGATGCCCATGGGGTTTTGAGATAACATGTCAGAAAATGACTGTTAACTCTCATCTCCAGTCAACGATCACTATAGGAAGTTACCTCATACCTAGGCAGACTATTTGCTCATCCTTCCAAATATTGTCTTCTTTGACTGGCAGCTGATCTCCAGGGTTTCAGGTTTTGATCTTTCCCAGCCTTACTTGAAGATGCCAGGGATTGGAACTTCTGGATGCATTCCACTGCTGCGCTACAGCCCTCCCCCACATTTGGCTAACAGCCATATTTCATCCTGATGATTAACATTTCCAGGTGAATGATAATATTTACTATGGCAAGCTGAAAAGTTGAAAAGATGCCTCATGACACAAACAGCATAATCTCAAGAGCCACCAAGTCTGTTTGAAAATGAATTACCCAGTTTGCCCTCATTTCCTTCAAATGTTGGCATTTGCCATGGCATGTTGAAAAATGTCCAGAATGGTGCAAGTTACTCTTCTCTCACAGTTGAAAACTTATTTCTATAGACTTTTAAAACTTCCCTCATACCAATATTATGATCTAGTAGGTATCATTGCATTTAGAAAACAAATGGTATTTAACTGTTTTTGCATATGGCGGTGTTTTTAATTGTTTGAATTATCCTCCCCTTCTAGCTTTTTCCAGCCCAGGTGTCATTTTGCTGGAGCAAAACTGTGGAGGAAGTGAGTGGAACAAGTTATTGCTGATGATTGCTGTCTAGGTAGAGAACTTTAAAAACAGCACTGTTGAGATTTGCTTTCCCCAAGGAGACACTGATTGGAAGACTGCTAGACCACGTAGTAAAGGGCAAGAGACAAGGAACAGATATAAGATGTTCCCTGATAGCCCTGCCTGCTCTGGATGTTGTCTTGTTAGGGGACTGTGGAGGATGTGAGTGGAACCAGTTGATGATGATTATCGCCCTAGCACTACAAAACCAGCCCTGCTAAGGCACATCCCTGAAGGGGGCTCAGGACTGCAATGCAGGTGTTCTTCAAGTTTTTGTTTTGCTTTGGGGTGCAGTGCCTCTTGTGTGTGTTGAAATGTCTGCAGGTACTCCTTGTTGAGCGGAAGGAGTACCAGAGAGGGATGTGTGCCCTTCCACCCATATTTGTATGACAGCCTTGAGTGGAAGATAGAAACTTGGGTGAGAGTCAGATTGCTATCAGGAGCAGTACATGTGACTGATGGGTGCCAATTTCTTCTGATATTGTTTATGGTTCTGTCAGTGAATTGTTTCATTGTCTCCTGTTGTTGCTGCAGTACATTTGTAGTAGAATGGAAGGAGTGATGAACAGGTGCCTGGTTACTGAGAAGGCGATATTGAAGTGATTAGGTGGTGTTTGTGTATATTGGTGGATGGGTCTGAGGTGTGGGAATCGAATAGGATGACTGATACTGGAAGAATAGTAGGTACTGTGTGGTTTGTGAAGATGTAAGACAGAATTTGGGTGTGATGTGTATGGGTTGGATTGATAAATGTTATATATTTTGCTGCCGTGGGCTCCTTTGGGAGGAGGGTGGGAAATAAATAAATAAATAACATTGTGAGCCAAGCCAGGATGTGCCATGGCAAGGGATTGCCAAAGAGGGCAGCAATCTCCGATTCTTATGATGTTTTCAAAATGTGTTACTATGTTTTTGCTTTTTCTGATATTTGAATAAGATCCTGCAGATCTTAAGACATGGGCTGGTAAATAATAGGGAACAAGAATTTCAGGTCACTGTGGAAAAGGAGCAGCAGTGCAGGCTGTCACCCAGGTAGGGATGAGGGAGAAATCAGATTCAGTTTACATTTACAGATGAATCTATCCAATCTGCGCTTTCTGAAACAATATATGAGAACATGTCTTTCCTCCCTCTCTCATTACACTAGAACGTATGGACATCCAATGAAACTGAGTGTTGGGAGATTCAGGACAAACAAAAGAAAATACTTCTTCACACAGTGCATAGTTAAAGCTATGGAATTTGCTGCCACAGGAGGCAGTGATAGCCATAAACTTGGATAGCTTTAAAAGAGGATTAGACAAACATATGGAAGATAAGGCTATCAGTAGCTACTAGCCATGGTGTCTATGCTCTGCCTCTAGTGTTGGAGGCAGCAGGTTGCTTGCAGGCTTCCCATGGGCATCTGGTTGGCCACTGTGAAAACAGGATGCTGGACTAGATGGGCCATTGGCCTGATATCCTTAACTGAAACAGTGTCATCCTTCAAAATTTGCACTTAGCCACATTTTGCAATGCAGTTCTCCAGTCAAACCATATGTACATAAATGTATATATTAGGGGACAGTGTGTATATGTTAGTGAAAATAACATATAAAATGCATTATATTAGGAGAAATTACTTACAAAAATGGGTGTATTTGGAGGAATTTGCACTAAAATGCTGAAGAATTTTCATGAGGACCCCCCCCCCAAATACACAAATTGCTGGAGAAATGTGGAGAATTGAATTTTGGAAAAATGAGAAACCGAAAAAACCCTAATGACAGATCCTTCCATCCCTACTCTGAGGCCACTTTACCCAGAGTATCTTGCTCTGAGGATGGATCCCCCCTTCCTCAGAGTGAGACATAGGAGTAGGATAGATGCTCGGGAGAGCTCCAGAGGTAGGACTTTGGCAGGTGGGTGGCCTGTGAAAAAGCAGCACTGCCAGATGATGAGGATAATGACTAGGAGTGCATTCTGTGGTAATTTGCTGGCCCTAGCCTCTGCCACCGGAGGCACTTGCCTTGTTTTGCCTCATGGAAGGATTGGTCCTGAAAATACCACCCTGAAAATACCAGGGCTCAGTCTTCTAATAAAAAGAAATCACTTCAGTGACATGAAGCAATATTGTGTTCCATTGCAAATGGTATAGAAATAGGATGCCTCTTATTGGCAAGGAAAGTTTGACCTTTCTTCATCACATAACTTTTTGAGGACCTCATAAATAATTTTAGGTTCATAAAAATCTGTCTTCTGTGCACAAAAGACATTCCTGCATAAAAAATTCACAGCATTTTATGCCATTGGGAGGCAGGATAACCCTGTTAATACCCTGATGACACACGTCCTTGTGGATTCAGGGAGTTTTCTTAGTACAACCTTTTGAGGTGAATATATGGAGGAAAAAGTCAGGCTTCAGCAATAGGAACAGAAAAACAAAATGGTTTAAGAGTGACTTAGTTCAGCTTCAAAGTGAGATGGTGAAAATAAGAGTAATTTAATCATATTAGATTAAAGGAGAGATACCACATCACATATCCAATGACTCATTCCAAAACAGAAAGGGCACAGTATAAATCATATTTATTCAAGGAATCCTGTAACAGCGTCATAAACACAGCTGGGACTGCTGTTTTCAATGGCAATTCTTTTGCAAGCGACAGGGTGAACCACTTCAAGAAAGTTGGTGGTTAAAAGTACTCCCAAGTATTTGTTTATGCCTCAGTTCCAAAAACAAAAAAATGCAAGAAGTAAACTTGTTACAAATATCTGAACCTCAGAACCTCAGATTAATTTTCCATTCATGATTACTCATTCATGATGATTAAGGTAAGAGTAGCACATTGAATTAATGAAATCTGAGTAAAATGCAGCCACCTATGTGCATAGGTCTGTCTGAAATGCAATCTGTCCTCATTTCATGTAAGGTTTGGTTCTCTATTTAAAAATGCTGCCCTGTTTTGTATTGTAGAAGATGATAATTTACATCCCATATATTTTACCCTGATGGGAACACTGATTGTAGCCTTGAAAACTGCATTTATTGTCAAAACTAATTGAAAGCTTGTACACATACCCCCCTCTCTCATATATCAGCCCTAGGATTCCATCACTCTCTAGTGTCATATGTACTGCAAAATCAGCTGGCAAAGCTTTATCTGGATTGCACTGCAAAAGAGCTTAATTTTGGCTGATCAAGCTGTATAAAGTCTACTTTGGTGTTGAGCAGAGCTGCCATGTTGCTAGGAATCACACATGAGGAGATTCATGTTGCACTCAGATCCTGTTTGGGAGCTTCCCATAGGCGTCAGGCTGGCCACTATGAGAACCGGATGCTAGACTAAACAGGCTTTTGGCCTGATCTAGCAGTGCTTATGCTCTTACCAAAGAGGTGAGCAGCAGCTGCCTCTCATCCATTCCATGCCTTCCCTTTCCAGAATCCCATCATCTGTAGTTCAGCTGTAGAGAAGCACAGGCATGAACAAGGAGAAGCTGAGTCTTCAGTATGTTCACAGCACCTGTCCAGCATCGAGCTGCACTAATCAAGCCCCAACTATTTTCTACCACTGAGGGAAAACCTGATGCAGACATGTCCTTCTTCCCTCCTGCAAATCATCTTTTGGGCAAGATCTACAAGCTCTTACAAGTAACTGGATTGGGGCAACTATATTTGGCAAGAAATGCAGCAGATAATCCTCTTGTTTAGATGTGACATAATTTGTCTTGAACTATTCCACCACTGTCACCTTTCTTTACACACATACACCCCTTTTGCACTGCATTTGCAAAGGTAAGATGAGGTGAGCAACTGACAGTTTAATACCACCTTCCATAAATAGGCAGGCAGGGATGAGGCTGGAACTTTGCTCATCTTAATGACCTGGAAAAGGAGTAACTATTTAATGTGCTCATGTTGACCTGGGAAGGGATTGTTCTGCACCTGGGCAAAGGAGTAACTACTAGATTACATCCCACCGAATCAAGTTGAAGCAACCTTGGACTTGGTTGTTATAGCGGCAAACCACCCTTCTCATCAAAGCACCCAAGTGCCCTGAGCATTTGACTGAATTATATATCTTTCTCTCTCTGACAGGAAATGCATGCTCCTAAAGCCCCAGGAAAGAATTATCAACCATTCTTGAATCAAATTGCTACATCGTATGGATAATGGAGCTGTTTGTGGTTTAATCATTGTCATATATGAGAATGAAGCTAAGAAATGTAGCCTTGGGATACTGCTTTTTCTGAAGCTGACCTGGTTTACTATGGGAGAAGAGAAAACATTTTAGATGGGTCCATAAGAGCACTGAGATAGGCCCTGCCATCATGCAAGGCATACAGTCTGACTCTCTTCTTACAGAACTTGAAAGGAAGGTGAACTGGACTACAGCAGGATATTCAGCTGCCATTTGATTTGTTTTCTCTTGTTTTTGCTGGCCCTGCTCCTTCCTGTGCTTTGAATAACCACCCAACACATAGAAATGCAAGAAGTGAAGCTTTCCCTGGAAGAGAGAGAAATCATTGTCCTGCTACATTTCTGTGTGCAAGGTTGCTTCAGAAAAGTTGTAACCGTAAATAAAATGGATTCTTCCACTACTGTGTTTCTGTTTAATGAATGATTGCTGATCAACTGCCCAAATGACTCTACAGTAGGGGTGGGGAAGAAATTTGGTGTGGTTTTCATTTCAATGCAAACCTACCTAATTCACACTTTTGGAAACAATTTGCAAACTGAAGCACAGCTATCCTTTGAAATTTGCACATCCAAATTTTGCAATGCAGTTCTCCACCTTCCCTCCCAAAAATGTAGAAAATGCACATATTAGTGAAAATAACGTACCAAAATGGAACTCCCTACCCTTAAATATTAGAAAGGTGCCATCTCTGTTATCTTTTCGGCACCTATTGAAGACTTTCCTCTTTCAACGAGCCTTTTAAGTTGAGACCTATCCCAGTCTGCGTCTGTGTTGGAATTGCTTTTTAATATGTTTTTAAACCTTTTTTTTTTAAAAAAAAACGTTTTTAACCTTTTTAAAAAAAATCTTCAAAGCTTTTTAAAAAATGTTTTTAAAGTTGTTTTGTTTTAATGTATTTTAATGTCTGTTTTTATGATGTTTTAAAGTGTTTTTAGTGCTTTTGTTTGCTGCCCTGGGCTCCTGCTGGGAGGAAGGGCGGGATACAAATTAAATAATAAATAAATAAATGGCTTATATTAGGAAAAATTTCTTTCAAAAATGTTTCTCTGATTGTGCTCTGATTATGGAGTAGGAAACATTTAACAGCCAGTAATTGCAAGACTGGAGCAAGTGTGTCCAAAACAAGTATATATTAGGCAAAATTGCATATAAAATCATACATATGCATACTATAATGCTGATGAATTTTTGTGAGGACTTTTTTATTTTTTATGTATAGTTTATTAGGGTTTTCACATTGTTACAGTAGCAGTATGATCCCTTATTTCCTCCTCCCACCCTCTTCCCATTTCCCCTACCTCCCTTTGCCCTCATGCCCAGGCCTGAAGGGGGGGGCAAATGAAGGCACTGCCCCCTAGAGCTGTCCTTCCCCCCCCATTTTGGGGGGAATTTGTCTGTGTATACTACAATTAGCTAGCTAGCTGACTAGCTGGACAGGCTGTAACTCATGCCTAATTTCTGATTTGCCCAATATGTGCAGCTCAGCATGAGGCCTTTTCAGGGTTTCTGGACAGAAAAATAACCAGTTTTTAAAATGTGCACGAAACAATTATGGGAAAAATGTGTACAAAAATGCATATTTTAGGAAGAAATGCATTGAAATGATACAAACTGCATGCTTTAGTGGAAGAATGTGACAAAATGAATACTTCAGGAAAAAGTGCGTACAATTTAAATGCAATTTCTGTGCTTTTTAAGAAAATCAACTAAAATGAGACAGAACAGACTTATTATTGACCGCATGCAAAACTAACAAGGGATGGAAATAAACTGATCTGTCCATTTTTTCACACATTACACTGAATACAGGTACAAGCTAACTTTCCACATGGGCAACTCATTAGACTTTCAGCACCAACATTTCTATGGTTATAAAAGGCAGCTAGCCCTTAAACTACAGCTTAGGACTCCTTTGCTTAAGAAGTTCCTTTTTAGACAAGACAAAACCAAAGTGGCATAGTGAGAATGTGGACTATCACAGGTGGGCTATGCTGCATTTGCTCGAGTGCCTCTCCAGTCATGATTGCTCTTCACTGTTTCAACTTAAAAGTTGGCTCAAGTAGCCCAAACAATGCCACTGTAAATATGCTTCAACAGCAAGTTTGTGATGAAACTCTGGAGAACTGCTACCAGTCAGTGTAGGCAATACTGAGCTAGATGGACCAGTCTAGACTAGATGGACCAGTGACTCAGAATGGCAGCTTCCTATGTTCCTATGCAAGTATTTGCATGAAAGTCTACATTTGTTCATTTATGTGTATTGCCTTGAAGTCGAATCTGACTTATGGCGACCCTACGAATAGGGTTTTCATGAGGCTGAGAGGCAGTGACTGGCCCAAGGTCACCCAGTGAGCTTCATGGCTATGTGGGGATTCGAACCCTGGTCTCCCAGGTCATAGTTCAACACCTTAACCACTACACCACACTGGCTCTTGTTCATTTATACAGCTCAACTATATGTATATAGGAAGGAGCAGAACTTGTACACTAGCTGAAAGTAACATGTGAACACCTTTAGGGTATATCCAGCTTATGCTTGTACACAAATATATCTTTATCAGGATCAAAACTTGTGGATACTCAGTTTGAGATTTTTCTCTCTGACCCTTTGCAGCATTCTTATGTGAATATATCACTTGAGTCAGAAAGGTGGCCTGTGTGTTAAAGCTGATTCCCATACATCTGTGTTTGACTTAGTAACTGCAGGGGGGACAGTGATTACATTTCTCCAAAATTAGCAAACATATATTTTTCAAAAACAAGGCTTTTTTTTGTTTTAAAAGTCATATATATCCTATCCTATATATCTGTCTTTGCTGTATTTTGAAGTTCACTAATGAAAGTTTCTGGCATGCACGTTTGA
Organism: Rhineura floridana; assembly: GCF_030035675.1. Lineage (NCBI taxonomy): Eukaryota > Metazoa > Chordata > Lepidosauria > Squamata > Rhineuridae > Rhineura > Rhineura floridana. The sequence continues at coordinate 61,702,842 of NC_084483.1, forward strand.
ATCTAGAAGTGAAAAGCATAGAGACTCCAGCAAGGTTCTTTTTGTGATGAGCATAAATAAAAACGCTCCCATTTTTCTTCATGGTAGCAACATACCGTAAACAGTCTAATTTTACATCAAACTGCAGTTTCAGATTCAACTGTTAATGCACCTAAAACAGAAACAGAGCATAATCTCCAGTTTGAAACACAGAAGGCTGTCTTCACCATTGTATGCCATTGACCAATAAAAAGGCTTTGAAATTAATAAAAATAAATTTGACACAGATTTCTAGAATGAATAATGAGTAAAATATAATTTTCCAGGTTAGATTCCTTGTAGAAACAGTAGTAACACAGGAAATAAGCAAAGTAAGAACACCAACAAACATACAAAAAAACTAATTCTCCATCTTTGGAGATGCAGTCCTGATTGCAGATTTGCCACCGTTCAGGGCCAGTCACGCCTGGTGCCAGCCCTAGGAAGGAGAATGGGAGAGGACGGGGGAAAGGAGTGGAGGGGAAGGAAAGAGGGAGAAAGACGGGAGAGAGGAGGAGGGAGGGAGGAGGAGGGGAGAGGAGGAGGGGAGAGGAGAGGAAGAAGGAAAGGGAGAGGGGGAAGGGATGAGAGAAGGAAGGGGAGGGGAGGGTGAAAGAAGGGGAGGGAGAACAAGGAAGGGATAGGAAGGAGGGGAAGGGGGAGGTTTGATCATTTGCATGTTTATTGAGTTCAGTGGGATTTACTCATGTGCTATCATGCTTAGGATAGGTGAAACTGACCTGGGGGAGGGGCAGGGAGGGGGAGGTTGGAGGAAGGGGAAAGAGTAGGGGAGGGAGAGGAGGAAGAGATGGGGTGGGTGGGCACTGGGCAGAGGGAAAGCCCCTTTCCTTTCTAAAAGGAAACATTGTGAACAGTATCATTGTTTTTCAGGGTTTCCCCCAACTTTTTATTCTACAACAGACACATGTAGTCTCCCACCAAAATTTAAACTAAAGCTGTCCCTGGCCACATCCACACCAGACATTTATTCCACTTTGAACAGTCATGGCTTCTGCCAAAGAATCCAGGGAAGTGTAGTTTGTGAAGGGAACACCGAGTCCATCTAGGGAGACAATTGGACCCTTGGATGATAAGGGAGTCAAAGGTGTACTAAAGAACGATAAGGAGATTGCAGAGAAGCTAAATGAATTCTTTGCATCTGTCTTCACAGTGGAAGATATAGGGCAGATCCCTGAACCTGAACTAACATTTGCAGGAAGGGATTCTGAGGAACTGAGACAAATAGTGGTAACGAGAGAGGAAGTTCTAGGCTTAATGGACAATATAAAAACTGACAAATCACCGGGCCCGGATGGCATCCACCCGAGAGTTCTCAAAGAACTCAAAGGTGAAATTGCTGATCTGCTAACTAAAATATGTAACTTGTCCCTTGGGTCCTCCTCCGTGCCTGAGGACTGGAAAGTGGCAAATGTAATGCCAATCTTCAAAAAGGGATCCAGAGGGGATCCCGGAAATTACAGGCCAGTTAGCTTAACTTCTGTCCCTGGAAAACTGGTAGAAAGTATTATTAAAGCTAGATTAACTAAGCACATAGAAGAACAAGCCTTGCTGAAGCAGAGCCAGCATGGCTTCTGCAAGGGAAAGCCCTGTCTCAGTAACCTATTAGAATTCTTTGAGAGTGTCAACAAGCATATAGATAGAGGTGATCCAGTGGACATAGTGTACTTAGACTTTCAAAAAGCATTTGACAAGGTACCTCACCAAAGGCTTCTGAGGAAGCTTAGCAGTCATGGAATAAGAGGAGAGGTCCTCTTGTGGATAAGGAATTGGTTAAGAAGCAGAAAGCAGAGAGTAGGAATAAACGGACAGTTCTCCCAATGGAGGGCTGTAGCAAGTGGAGTCCCTCAAGGATCGGTATTGGGACCTGTACTTTTCAACTTGTTCATTAATGACCTAGAATTAGGAGTGAGCAGTGAAGTGGCCCGGTTTGCTGACGACACTAAATTGTTCAGGGTTGTTAAAACAAAAAGGGATTGCGAAGAGCTCCAAAAAGACCTCTCCAAACTGAGTGAATGGGCAGAAAAATGGCAAATGCAATTCAATATAAACAAGTGTAAAATTATGCATATTGGAGCAAAAAATCTGAATTTCACATATACGCTCATGGGGTCTGAACTGGCGGTGACCGACCAGGAGAGAGACCTCGGGGTTGTAGTGGACAGCACGATGAAAATGTTGACCCAGTGTGCGGCAGCTGTGAAAAAGGCAAATTCCATGCTAGCGATAATTAGGAAAGGTATTGAAAATAAAACAGTCGATATCATCATGCCGTTGTATAAATCTATGGTGCGGCCGCATTTGGAATACTGTGTACAGTTCTGGTCGCCTCATCTCAAAAAGGATATTATAGAGTTGGAAAAGGTTCAGAAGAGGGCAACCAGAATGATCAAGGGGATGGAGCGACTCCCTTACGAGGAAAGGTTGCAGCATTTGGGGCTTTTTAGTTTAGAGAAAAGGCGGGTCAGAGGAGACATGATAGAAGTGTATAAAATTATGCATGGCATTGAGAAAGTGGATAGAGAAAAGTTCTTCTCCCTCTCTCATAATACTAGAACTCGTGGACATTCAAAGAAGCTGAATGTTGGAAGATTCAGGACAGACAAAAGGAAGTACTTCTTTACTCAGCGCATAGTTAAACTATGGAATTTGCTCCCACAAGATGCAGTAATGGCCACCAGCTTGGATGGCTTTAAAAGAAGATTAGACAAATTCATGGAGGACAGGGCTATCAATGGCTACTAGCCGTGATAGCTGTGCTCTGCCACCCTAGTCAGAGGCAGCATGCTTCTGAAAACCAGTTGCTGGAAGCCTCAGGAGGGGAGAGTGTTCTTGCACTCGGGTCCTGCTTGCGGGCTTCCCCCAGGCACCTGGTTGGCCACTGTGAGAACAGGATGCTGGACTAGATGGGCCACTGGCCTGATCCAGCAGGCTCTTCTTATGTTCTTATGTTCTTAGAGTTGTTAGAAGATGCCCTCTTCCTGACACAGAGCTACAATCCCCAGAAGTGGGGCTGACTGCCAAACCACTCTGGCCACTGGAGCTCTGTCGGGGTAATAGGAGTTTTCTAACTCTCAGCATCCTTCACAAACTATACTTCCCAGGATTTTTTGAGGGAAGCCATGACTGTCTAAAGTGGGATAAATGTCTGGCATGGGTGTGGCCCCCTAATTATCCAAGACAAACAGCTGTTAGTCTGGCTTTTAGAACACTGACAGTTGGTTCTTACTGAGCATACTTGCACTATCTTAGACTCCAATGTTAAATTTCTTAAATTAATTAAAAATCAGCCATGCATTTTTAAAACTTTTAAACTGCAGAAGGTGAAGGACAGAATATGGGGCAAGGTCATTAACAGGATTACAGGTACTCTGTGAACATGGATAATTTTTAATTAATTTCAGCAAATTATGAGATCCTTGACAGAAAAAAGTCCAATAGGGGCCTGGATATTTTTTTCTCTTGTGTTACCCTTTGAACTCTGGATTCTCTCTTGAGTGTTTTGTGTAACTCCATGAAAACATAGAGGGTTGTTAAGCAAGTATTTCTGAGTTCAGGACTATAAGTTTTGTAAGATTTTGTTTTGAAATGAGCTTATGGGAAGCAGCAGAATCGCATGGGGGTATTTTCAATTTAACTTGGCAGAATGTGAAAAATCCATGCTGGGTGTAGTATAACAGCCACTCCCATGGCTGTATAATTTCATGTGGGTTTTCACAGTAAGTAAGCTCAGTCACTACTATTCAGATTTTACTGAAATCTGCTTCCATATGTTGATTGTGTTTACTGGGTTGGGGCAACCAGTTTTATTCATTACAGTGGAGCTAATACCTTGACTTTTGGACAGCCTTATATGTTCCCCAGATATGTGTTTCTAATATTTGGAAGAGGACCAGTTTCATTGCCTACAGCTAAGGTGTAATTTGGCATGAAGATATCAGGTATAACTGTCTGGGCTTTAATCACTACAAGATAAAACAAGAACAACACAGCAAAGACATAAAGCTCCAAGCCTTATTGGAGGAAACTCAGCAACAAACCTCAGAAGCCAAAGTTCCAGAGCAATGCATTATCTAATGGCTCTGATTACACACATATGTACCCAATCCAGCAATTGCATAGTAATGGATGAATCAGAAGCTGTATGCAAGCAAAAGAGTGTCAATCACATTTGATGCAGGCAGATCTGTAAGAGCAACCAGCTCCTCATCTTCCCAAATAGCTGACCAGCATTTTCACATCTGACAGTTTCAACCATCAGTTGGATTGCTATCTAGGGATGCTCAAGGAAATCCTGAGTGTCTCTGGAACTGGGCCATTATATATAGACATGTCCTGCTCATTCATGGCTACAGTTCAAGGCATGCCAGGGCCCCAATATGTGACATCTTGTCTTCATGGATAGGGGAAGAGTGAGCTGGGAGAAAGGCATGTCTATGTAAGATGCATTATGAGTTATTTAGAATAGAGCAGGGATGTTGTTTATGAGGAGTTTTTCTTGAAAGAAGTCACTTGTACTCCCAGATTTTCCCCAATCCCTGCCTTGCATACATCCAAAGCATCTCCATGCTAGCTGGGCAACCTCTCTCAGATTTGAGATAGGCTTTCCTTTATGCTTATAGAGGAACCATGGATGATAACTAAGTCATATTCAAAGTATACCCATTGAAATCAATAGGTAATTTTGGATATTCAATGGATACATCAGATATCACTGCAAAAGTGGGGGGGGGAACAGAAGCTGTTATGTTGTGATGTGCCCACTGTTCATTTGTATCTACTCCACAGAGCCACTGGTTTATCACCCAAGCTATACACACACTCTTTATTTCATTTCATGTCATTTATAACCTGTCTTTCTTCCAAGGAGCTGAAGGTGGCATACATGGCTTTCCCCTACCCATTTTATCTTCACAACAACCCTGTAAGATAGGTTAGGCTGAGACACCATGACTGGCCCAGGTTCACACAGCAAGCTTCTTAGCTGCAAAGGGATATGAATCCTGGTCTCCCAGGTTGTAGTCCAAGACTCTAATCACCACACCACACTGGCTGGTTGGCTGAAGAATATTTACTATTGTTCAGATAGTGTTCATGTATGCGTTCATTGATTTCCATCACTTGATCTCAGACACTGTACATGAATTCAAAGTGCAGTATGCTGCTGGCAGAAAGCTCACATATATCTATATAATTAGACAATTGATATATTTTAATTGTAGTCACTGTGAACCAGGGAAGAGGAAGCTGTAACCCTTCAGATGTTGTTGAACTACAACTCCACTGTCCCTCACTGCTGCCTTTGCTGGCTGGGGCTGATGGAAGTTGGAATCCAACAACATCTGGAGGGTCATTTGTTCCCTTTCCCTGCTGTAAACTGCAGAGCACCATGTCTGAAATCAGAACAAAGTCCTTAATTTGGGCAATGTTATGAATTGAAACAGACATGCAGCAACAGCACAGAAAAATAATACAGGAGGTAAAATCACAAGGACTTGAAGCATTTTTAATAAACCTTGTGTTTTGAGCCAAAAGGCTATTATTTAAGGACAACGGCTCAGTAACTACTGAGGTAGACAAAATGCTACATTCTATTGCAGTACTGTATTCATAAACAACCTTTGATGTTTCAAAGCTGAACGTTTTGGTTTGGAGTGCCTTAGAATTCAGCTTGGTTCACTAATTGCTACATATACTTATTGATTTTGTCTCTAGCTTCCTTACTTAAAATGGGAAAATTAACTACAGTGCTTAGTTGGCTGTGAAGCTCAAGATATGCAGGATCTAAATTTTGTTAACATTTGTCATACATTTTATTACAACATTCCCAGAATGTAAAGCTTAGAAGATTTAATACCGTCTAACACACCCTAAGAATCATTCCCCTGTGGCTAGATTTCTTAAATACACATTGCTATTCATTGAGTGAACTTACTTGACAGTAAACTGTTATTTCAACACAGCCTTAAAAATTTTTGCTAATAGGCCACCATTTAAAATCAACTACCTATGTGTATTGCACTACATTTTAACAAATGCTAATATTTTGCTAAAAGGCGTAAGTTTAATGTCGCTCAGTAATAAGGCTCTGTATTTCTCTGTGACATTTGAATCAGGGGTGACCATGCAAATGGTCCATGCCTGTAGGGCCCAGGCCTTTAGCACAGCAGTACCTGCTCTGTGGAACACTTTCCCCCATAGAGATCACAAGGGAATTGACAATCACGGCTTTCTATTGTGTACTGAGCACTTCTTCCCCTGCAGTTTTTCCCAGAGTGCTGATTCTATTCACTGAGAGTATTAGGGTATAGTATTTTATGAAAACTGCATTTTATATGTTTTATTATATTTTGTTTTGCATACCACTATAGTATTGTTAAGCGTTTAGCAGTCTATAAATGTCCCAAATAGAACAGTAAATGCACTTAGGAGTGCAGCCTCTTAAGGCAGAATGGTGTTGAGAATGCCTCAGCCACCTACATCCAACAGTTGTAAAGGAAAATATGTGACACATGCCCAGAGCTTGGATGTAATTCATTACTTTATTGAGGAACGAGTGGGTAATTCCTTTACATTTTGATTGTAATAGAACTAGGAGTAATTTTATTACTTTTGTGGAGTAATTATTTGGGGGCATTATTTTGGGGGGAAGCAGGGGAAGTCTTCTGCTCCTCTGATTTGTGGAAGAAAATTATGTGCCTCAAACTAGGCTTCTGCGCAGCGTCGCCCTTCCCTCATGCTCTGTGGGTGAGTAGGAGGCAACAAGGGAGGAGGTGGGGAGTGAGACGGGGTGGAGTGGAGAAAACAATTGTTTTAAAAAGTGGATGGTGGTGAAGAATGGAGTGGAGGGAAAAAGGAGCCAGAGGGCAAGAACATGGATAAAGGAGGAGAAGGAGGCAGCAGCAGAATGGAGATAAAGAACTGTGGTGAAAGATGACAACGTGTGTGTGTGTGTGTGTGTGTGTGTGTACTGTGTTTGCACATGGCAGACAAAGTGGCCTCCACCACCCTCTCTGCCTACTGTGCTGCATTTGCAGTATTTTAACTTTTTTGCATCTCAGGGGAAGATGTTTGCTTGGGTAGGTGTCCCTTAGTTGGTGGCAGGGCAGGGTCCAGGAGGTGGTTAAGTGAGAGAGATTATGCTTGCTGGCTGAGTGGGAGGTTGCACTTGGTTTGACATGCAAAGATCTGAGTAGTGGCCTCTGCCTCCCTCCCCACCTCCCTTACCAGCGGAGAGACCACCATTGGTATCTTATGGATAAAAAGAATTATTCTACTACCTTGGTATGTGTTTATTTTTAATGTTGTTTTAGGTTACCTAGATGTGCAGCAGCCAAGGCCAGCACCTTGTAGGCATTTTTTTAAAAGGTAACTGAAATGTAATTGTAGTGATTACTTTTTCCCATTCAGAGCAATTGTAATGGTAATTACTACTTTTTGCGCCATGTAATTGTAACTGTAATTTATTACTTTTTAAAAGTAATCTTCCAAGCTCTGCCCATGCCCTTTGTCTTGCTTTGTGCGCAGTTTTATTTAATCCTCCATGTTTATTTATTTATTTATTTATTTATTGTATTTATATACTGCCCCATAGAAAGGGCAGCTGCTTTTAGTAGTATAAAATGTGTTTCTTGCTATACTTAGTTCTAACATAAGACTCTGTCTCTTATATGCTCTTGCATGGGGACATCTGGAATCCAAAAAGCTCCACACAGAAGTGAGCAGTGGTTCCCTGTGCTTATCGGGAAGAACTACATTGTCATTACAGTAGTCCATAACTGAGTCCACAGAGAAAAAGCATTCTAGTCCAGCCTTCTGTTTCTGATAGTCATCAGCCAGATACCTCTAGAAAGATTGCAAACAGGACACAAGTGCCATAGCCCTCTTTCTTGGTGGCCCCCAGCATCTGGTATATTACAGATGGAAGATTGTGTACATTTTGGTTTCTCTTTGTTTCTAATTTGTTCAATATTATTTTTGATTTGCCCCATTTCTGCATCAGTCTGTGATCATTAGTTTTTTAAAAGCCTATATAAATGTTTGTATGCATTTTCATGCACATTTTTCCTAACATGCACATTTGCGTAAATAATGTTGCCTAATATATGCATTTTCGCAAGCTATTTTTCTGAATATAATGTAGTTTTGTATATTACTTTCACTAATATACACATTTTTGTATGCATTTTTTATTGGTGAACTGCATCGCCAATTTGAGAAGTGCAAATTTCAAAGGATAGCTGTGCTGTGGTTCACGTATTGGTTCAGGAGGCATGAATTAGGTGGGTTTGTCTGCCATCCCCATCAGAGTTACATAGAATGTCCAAGTCAAAAATCTGTTGTGGCTCAAATCACCTTATTATTTTTAATATTTTTTTAAAAAGCCATCACCACTTGTTACAGTGAATTCCATGTGCTTATGTAGCATGTGAAGTAATGGAGCATTTCTTCAAGAAGACTGTCTACGATTATGTCTGACCCTTTCAAAAACCCATCTCAGAGCATTACTGGAATATGACAATTAAGGAAAAGCAGTTTCAAAAGGGGGTAATTTTCAATAAAGATGCCACAAAAAAGGAGAAAGTATTTAATTTTTTACCCCTGCCTCTTTTGGACTCTAGCTTCTCCTTCTCCCCTGCCACTTTTTACCTGCGTACAATTTTTTAAAAGATTGTCTTGGACAATCTGGCTACAAAAGTGGCAACATGAGAATATCATACAGAGGTCATAATGGGTTCACAGACTATTTGAAAAATGTAAATAGCCCACTGAGTTTGGAACCAGTATCCTAACTCTAGCGTTGTTGGTGCCCCTGTACAGCAGTGAAATAAAGTACCGTACCTTCAGAGTATGGAAACTAGTGCCTGAAATGTAACGCTGACCTCATCCTGTAGATACAACCTAGTATTCATTGTTCAGCATTCTAAACTGCAATGTGCTGCAAATTTTATATTAAAAAAGGTTCTTCTGAAAGTAGTTTAATGTTTCAGTTGATTTATTTTCCATCACAATAAAACCTCTGAAATTTGGAAGCCTCCCATCAATAATACTCAAAGCCAATATAAATTTTCAGTAGTTTTATTGAAAAATGCCTCTTTTTTTCAGAAATAAATAATATAAGGCAGTGAAATTCACAATTTGCAGTTAAAATATAAAAGCAGCAATTCTATATCCATAGTCTTGCAAACCATTTCCAACTGCTTTTTTTTTTTTATAACTACAAAACATTATATTCTGGGGGGAGGGGAATCATACTAAATATACAACACAAGCATGCAATTCCATCTCTGCAGGATTGACTGCAATTTGGCATAAATGTTAATGTCTTTAAAACAAGGAAATTTAAGCCATTATTATTATTATTTTAAAAACCTGTATCCAGTTGATACAATGATGTCGGCTACATTATTTAAGGTTTGTGGTTGTTAAAGAGATGTATAAGAGCAGTATATGCCCTGCAAGATGTGAGCAAAGATAAGAGAAATTGGACATGTGGAAAGCAGTGTTTCTTGTTTCACTTGACAATGCAGATTTGTAATGCAACTGAACTGTGAGTTAAGTAATGGATGAGTATGGGGGAGTGTAAAGCAAGCTCCGTTACTGAAGCATCCAGCCTTTAGATCACTGGCAGCACCTGTGAAGGTTTTTTTAAAAAATTTAATTTGCTTAAAGAAAATGCAGCTCTGTGATAATTTTAATGCATTTGTTAAAAGTTTTATGCAGCCGCTGTAAGCTAAAGTATTTTACAAGCATTTGAAGAGCAAGAGTGAAATCTATAACCATTTATTGCTATACTCACATAAGCCTGATACCCTCAGAAGAACCAAATGTACTTCTGCTTTAGAAACAATGGTGGAGAAATAGGTACACCCAACCAATCTGTATGTATCTATATATGCAAGAATAGCAACAACAAAAACAACCAACCAAAAAGAGGGGAAAGGGAAATAAGGAAGTCAATCATTTATGGTTTTGTTTTTGCTTTTCTTGATAATGATCTTTTCCAGCGCATGTGTTCAGGGTATCCAGGTGAGTGCATGTCAGCTCCATAGTCCTCATATTCGTCATCTCTTCTTTCTGATTCCACTGGTACTATGTATGGGTCACTTTCAGGCCGATAGGGTCCACTTTCAGGTGCATATGGCTCTGGTTGAAAATAGTTGTCTGATTGAACATTATAGTTATCACATGTCTTTGAATCCACAGGTTTTGTTTTTCAAAAAAAGGTGTTTTCATTTTAGTGATGCTGGAGTGTAGATATTTAGTTCTATGGCCCTAACTGCATTTACTTGGAAGTGAGTTTCCATTGAAATCAACTTATTTCCAAGTAAATTATCCTAAGCCAGTGATTAATGCAGAAACTCTTATACACATACAAATTCCCCCTCCAGACAAGGAACTGTTTGTGGAACTGCCCTTGCCATTGAAGTGAATGGGGAAGCCTTGTGCTGGATCTCCCTTAACTGCACACTAGAGAACACATAGCGCTCAGAACTCGAGGCAGAGTGTTGAAATGCATATTGCCTATGCATATTTACTCAGAAATAAGTCCCCAGAGTTCAAAAGAACTCAATACCAAATAAGACAGCACAGGACTGCAATTTAGTCTCTACCATTAATTACACATGATGTACATACAATCATTGAAAATATTTTTTAGTTTCTTTGGGGGACAGGATAAAGTTATAAAAGAAAAGGAAAATTGCTGTAAAAGGCTATGTGAGTCTCAGATATATAATGCTGAAAAGAAAAATAATTTTGAAATTTGGAAAACATTTTAAAGAAGGATTTAAGCTTCAATCCAGTTTTACTCAAGTCTTAACTAAGTTCCATTGAAAGCAATGGGAAATGTTAATCACAGCTAACTTGTTTTGTTCATTGCAATGAGACTCTGAGACAACTAACTTTAGTTGAATCAGGATCTTAGTATACATTTTAGTAATCCTTAGCATTAGTGCTTAATTGGAAGCTAATTAATGAAGTTGCCAGATGTTTGGGTAAAGAGGGACAATTCACACACGTAGCATTCATTTTTTTTAAAGAAAAGTTTTCTAAAATGGTAGACATCTACATGAAGTTATCACCAGTGATGGTAATATTCAGTAAATATTATTTTCTAACAGTGTTCCTTATATTAGATTAAGCTACAGCTGTGCTGGAGGAACACTGAACACTGCAGGAAAACCAGAAGCAAAATTAATTATATTTTTGAGTATTTGTAAGAAGATTACATATACAAAAAAGCCCCATGCACTGAACCAGATAAGATAATGAAGACAAGCAACAGAGAGAAAGATTTCAAAAAGTGTCAAGGTTATGATAGCATACAGTGAAACACAGCAGCAGTAGCAACAGCAGCAGCCTTTAATGCAAATGCACGATATAATGATGTTAACTAATTTTAGAAGACATGATCCCATACAAATCATTTACAAGCCACAATTAGTTTACTATTTACATTAAATCATTTGTCTTTCACAAAGTTAAATGTATCATGGTCTGATATCCACCAGTTAGTAGTTTTATAAGTCTCCATTGCCACTGAGATTTCTAATGACTTCTTTTAGGTATGGGGTTGGAGAAGAGAGTAAGGATATGGTGATGGGTTTTCCCTCTCTTACTTTACCAAATGCAACATACAGTTATTCTTTACCGCATTCAAGAAGACTTGTTAGTAAGTATGTACAAAAGAATTTCTCAATCTTATGAGGCCAACTCTGTTCAGTTAACCATTATCTATGGTGAAATATCCATACAGATTCACTTCCTAATAAGCACGTGCACAAACATCTCAGAAACAGGATTTTCACTGTATTCAAACTGTAAGCAGCACTGGCGACTTAGAAAATGTGTTAGCCGGAACCTGAAACAGGTCAAAGATGGTATTAGTTTTCAAGGTCAAACAGCTGTGCAAAAATATAGTTTCATTCAGCAAAATCCGTCTATGAGGGTTAAATTATATGTATATATCTATATATGTATAATAGGCTTCTGCCTGGAAGAATAGCACTGCAATATTATTTCCCATTTACTTTTAATTCAGATTAATCGTTGATCTTATGTAAATTCTGCATTATTACTTTGCTCTATAAAATTTGTTCTACCCATTGGCTCGAAGTCCATGAATTTGTGTGTACATATATATATATATAGTCATGTATTCATGCACATTATGATAGAGGCAAACAACATATCCAACAGCAATATCATGTTTATGAATTATAAGGTGCTACAGTGCACACAACAAACTAATTTTCAATCCTTTCTTGAGAGATGCCCTAAATGTATATGGCTCACACAGTTTTGGGTATTGCTCTCTTCCCAGTTTTTAGAGACTTGGGCTGCAATCCTATACACACTTACCTGGGAGTAAGTCCCAATGAACTCAGTGAGGCTTATTTCTGAGTAGACGTGTATAGGATTGCTTCGCAAGGGCCCCAGGGACCACAGCTATCTAGCATTTTTGTTCCTTTGGCAGTCCATTGTCTGAAACTGCTTCTTAGAAGGAGTGTGCGTCATTCAGTAATACAATGGAATGGATGCCATGGAATTTAGCCTAACACTAAATTGTGATATGGTGACTTTTTTCAGTTGTCTGCACTGTATCATAGAATGGCCATTTGGTCTTGGAAAATTAGATTTCAGGTACTATTTCTGTATAGATAATCCCACATTAATCACGATGCAAGTAGAAATGGCAAACAACTGTGTTCTTTTTACTTTAGATGGAGAGGTCAGCCTTGTTCAGAAGAAGCAGTTTGGTGGGAAGAGGAGAATGAGGAGGAGGAGGAGAAGAAGAAGAAAATGGTCATTTAAATCCTTTAAGCAAAGTTAACATTCTCTTAACACTACACTTAATAGAAGTAAACTGGTTCTGAAATGTAACAAATATTTTCTGCTTAAAACACAAAAACATATTTCAAATTGGGGCTGTTCAACAAAAACCGTAAAGGTACATTTTAATACTAAGATGAACAGTTATTTCTAGATCTAGTTCGGTTAGAAAGCCTAGATGATTGAGCAACTAAGCTGAATTCTGTTCATTATATCATCACAATAAGATCTTAAAGCAATTCAAACTGAACAAGCATTTCAGTGAAGTACTCAATTAAGTTTACGTTCTCAGTAACCTACCTGGATATCCTTGACCATTGTAAGCAATGCTAGCACATTGGGATGAATCACAGTATCCAGGAGGCCCAGGGGGACCTCTGATTCCTCCATTACCAGGACGGCCAGGTGGCCCAGGTGGTCCCCGTGAGCCTGTAGAACCTGGTGGGCCAATTCTGGATTCTCCTTGTGGACCTAATTTTAGAAGAAAAAGGCAGATAATATATCCATATAATTCAATATGAAGCAGTCTGATAAAGTGATTGGCAAAACTGAAGTCTAGACTGCACTCAGGCATATAGTTAAGAAATGTTTTCAATTGGTTTCTACATATCGTGTCAATAAAACAACTACACGGAACCCAAGAAGTAACTTGTCATTAGTTGCTTCCCAAATTTTAAGGTCTTTATTCATAGACACTGCTTTGGCAAGATTTGTGGTTTGTATCTATTCTGAACAAGGTACAGAGATCTCAAGGGGCACTTCTGCATTAGACAAGCACACTAGTTTTCAATTAAAGTGTAGGACTGCTTTAGCTTTGCCACACTACAGCTTTAGAATGGACGAAATAATGTTTCCTTTGGAACATGTTATATTCATGGTTAACAGAAACATAGAGCTTTAACCAAGTGGAGCTAATGTTTGTTGCAAGCTTCTTATGGATTTTGTAATAAAAAACTATTTCAACTAGAAAATTAAAGGCAGAAGCAATGACACAGTCTGGCTGCCCTTGCCAGAACATCAGTAAACTTTCAAAATTGTAGTGATAGCAAAAGGAACTGTGAAGGTATTCTATACTTAATTGTAACTCTCTATACTATGGAGTAATTTACAAATTAAAAGAGAGTGAGCGAGTGATAATTGTGAACAAAACCTAATTTTGAGTCAAAAGGCTAACCTAACATTTTATTTCAATTGTTATAGAAGAGAGAAATGTAGAATGTCAGGCTGGATACAAGTTAAGAAAATCTGCATTTTCATCAGACACTACTTGCATCACATGGACGTTTGCTGGAACAAAAACATAATAAAGCTTGCTGATATTGTCTTCTAACATATATAGTATTCATTTTTGCTGGATTGTGATGTGAATTAGATGCAGAAAATTCACCTGGTGGCCCAGGCAAACCTCGTGGTCCCTGGGATCCAATCCCTCTTTCACCTTTTTCGCCAGGTAGCCCTAAAGCACATAAACAAAAAGGAAAATATTATGAAAGCAATGCCACAGAAATAATTGTCCATGCTTGTGATACTGCCCTGAGTGATCCAAGAAGCTACTTAGAAGATGTCATGTCAAACCATTTTTATTCTACTGAGCTTCAATTTAAACATGCTATCTGGTGTAATGGCTGTCCTGCAGATGTTATTAGTACTAAAACATTAGCAAAGCATTCATCTGCTTCATAGCAGCTGACCTATACAACTCAAGATACAACTCACCTCTTTCTCCAGGTGGTCCTTGCAAGCCAGGTGTGCCTGGGAACCCTGGTCTGCCTCCAGGACCAGCTTCTCCTCTTTCCCCAGAAGTTCCAGGGGGGCCTGGTGGGCCTGGTGGTCCAGGCTCTTTACGATTTGAATTGTAATCATTTGGAATTTGATTCAGCATCTGGTTAAATCGGGACATTTGGCCTTGGGAAAATAAAACAGCTTAACTAAAGCATTTTCTTTATTGTGAGGAAAAAAATCAGAATACTGCTCCTTGATCTTACAAGCTTCTTCCAGACTACTGTTGGTTAATTGGTACACAACTCTAGTTTAATATTAATAGATGGGATAAACTCACAGGGTTGCATCCATTTGCAGAAGTGAGTCAGATACAGTAGAATCTCCCACTCTACAAATGGATGCTTCCACAGAGAGAAGGCAGTTTTCCCCATGCAGCCCCTTACACCACCTCCCATGCTATTCTGAAGGGTCCCCAAAGCCTCCAGACCAGATGGGAAGGCACAGGTGGCTGCACAGGAGAGTGAATTAGCAAAAATCGCCTCCCCTCCTTTCCACCCATAGGAGCATCGAGTTTGTGAAGTTCCACTCAGTGCAACTCTGGATCCAACCAATAGAATTAATTGACAAAGGGAAGTTTTGGCAGGAGATGCCATTATAAATTACAGCTAACCGTCCTAGAATAACACATATATCAATAACGTCTTTTCTAGGAGTGTGTCACACAGAAAAGACTAATTTCAACTCACTGAGCTAGGCAAGAGACCACACACTTGGCGTATTACCCACTACAACCTGATAAAGACTTAATCCACATGACTCGATGTGGGCTTGGTCTCGATGGCCTTATAGGCCATCTACTATTCTATGATTCTACGACTATGTGTGTTTTTTTTTAAAAGTTTTTTGCAAATTTAACAAAAGGAGTGAAAAGGAAAAAAAGGAAACAGATAACAAATCAATACATAGATAAATAAAAGAAATAATACATAGTACTAAAAACCACCATCATTAAGGATACAATAACCATCTGTACATCCAACTTAAGTTAAACATATAAGTTAATATAAACTTAAAGTTCACAATATAGTCTGACAACACAATATGCAGAAATATGTGTTGCATATTGTTTACCGTTCATCATTTGTTCACAGACTTGTCTTGCAACAGCTCGCATCATATTCTGGGAAGAAGTGATGTCTCCCTTAATAAGTACAACAAGACACATATTAAATATGATTTGCCTTTTTGTAGGAAATTGTATTTAATACATTAGAAAATGTAAATCAGTTCATTTTAAGGTTGTACTTACTCTGTCACCTTTTTCACCTTTCTGTCCTGCTGGACCCTATAACAAATGAGACTCCATCAGGATGTATCACAAAGAGATGGTATTGGGGAAAAATAACAGGAATGAGTGAAGAGTTGTTCAGGAACTCCAGTGCTTGATCTAGGAAGCTCATGAAGCTTAGACTTAGCCCTTAGCCAGGAAAAGAGATAGCAGAATTCAAAGGTGGTAAACTGGGCTGTTCCACTCTAGACTGCAACCAAAAGTGCCATATTTGAATGCTAGAAAGCTGCCTTATATTGAATCAGACCATTGGTCCACTTAGCTCAGTATGGTTTACACTGACTGGCAGTGAATCTCCAGAATTTCAGACAGGTGTCTTTCCTAGACTTTCCTGGATATGTCAGGGAATGAACTGGGAACATTTACTCTACCACTGGGCTACAACAACCTATCCCTAAACTGCCAAAGCAAAAACAAAAAAACCATCTTGATGTTTGTGCAAATTTAGCTTTTATTTATATGGAATACTAAGGAAGGAATCAGGCAGTATGAATGTTTCAGTGACTGTGATTGTCAGTCTGCTAAAAATTGGTCTCTTTGGGACCATCAGTAATAGCTTTCTAAGGATACCAAAATAGCATCCAATGAAGAATAAAGGCATAAACTACATTAATATTTTTATTGCATATGTTACTGGAACATCTCCAAGCAATGCTTCCTAAGAAAAACCCTATTTCTCTCAGTGCTTGCTGCAAAAGCAGTAACTTAACTTCTTGATAATGAGACTTGATAATAAAAAAAATTGCCTGGGCACCTCATTAACTATGAGAGGGGTAAACATTTTTTTTAAATGACCACTTGGTTGTTATCCAACCTTATTTAAAAGCAATGCTAAAGAAGGAGTTAGCCAGGATTAACCATTCAAAGAGAATAGTGAGTTGCTGTGCAGTTTTATGTACTTAGCATTATGGAGACCCAAAAACAGTGTTCTGGGAATATTCACACATAGCCCAGTCCTCACTGTTTACATTTCTTTGTTAGCAAATGGAAAAGCCAAGAAAGCTCCTCACATATTTTCCTCAAGAAATCAAATTAGTGTATTTAAGCTGTATTTTGTAGATTTTCAAATTTGCGTTACAATTATCACGCATGGATATATTTATTGCCCATTTGAAACTAGTTAATATTGTTTTGTCTGTCAGCAACATGGAATTCCCTGTTTAAAATCATCCGAAAAGGAAGACATAATGTTGCCTGAACTATTGGACTATTATCAGGCAGACATTAACCCAGCCTAGTCAATATTAGCCATCTGAATGAATTCTGTCAGTCTCTCTAGAAACAATAAATGTTTAGAGCCAGAGATGTTTTAGATGCTTTCCCCTATACTTCTAGTACACCATCCACAGTAACATCCTCCTCCACTTTTGTTGTACAAAATGATTGAAGGTGATTTACATCAGCTCAGATTGCTCATATTAAAGCCACGATTATGATAATGTATCCATATCAATAATACTAGAACCACAACTGCTAACAGAGCAATCCAACTCAAGGGAAGCTGGCAGAAGTGGTGCCAGGGCAAGAGAAGCTCCAGCCAGAGAGAGGGGCACCCTCAAGGTGCCAAACCAGCAAACAGCAGAGAGTTAAAAATGAGAAATAACAAACTGTTATCTCATCAACGTAACAAACTCATTGTTACATTGATGAGACACCAGCTAGTTATTTGCACAAGATTGCTCTTGACAAATGGTTGTACCAACACCTGAAATGCATTGGGCTGCAATAAAAAGTTCTCATTTTTTACTCTCTGCTGTTCACTGGTTCGGCACCTTGAGGGCCCCCCTCTCTCTGGCTGGAGCGTTTTTAGGTGCTTCCTTCCTTGCTCTTATACTGCCAACACAAGAGACACCAGCGTAAAGTTCTGCCAATTGCTGTTCAGAAGCCTCTGGGTTGGTTGAATGCCCGCTTAGCCAGGAGATGCATGCAGAGACCAGAAAGTAAAAGCCTGCTCTCCCAAATACCCCTACTGGGGAGTAAGCCCTCTCCACTGACTTCTATTTTTCCCAGCCTAACTTTTGCCTGAATTGGGACCTGCAGGAGTGCCCCAAACATGAGTTGGGTGTGGCCTAAGTCCCCTCACTTCGCCCCCTCCCCTGACATGGCCCTAACATGCCCCCGGAAGACTCCTTTTTTGGGACTTATGCCAGGCTGGGCTGGCACTGAGGAACGTAGCCCAGGGTAGCCCAGTCCATCTGAGCTGGGGCCCAGCCAACTTAGCTGGCTATCTATTGCATCTAACTCTCCTCAGTCTGGTGTAAATGTGATTTGGATTATACCCTAAATTGCCTTTAAATTCCCTTCCCATTGCCTTTTGAGGGGGCCCCAAATTTTGAGAATGGGTGTCAAAAATGTGTTGAAATTCTGTGCATCTGGGAAAAAAGAGAAATCACTATAAAACCGAATATATTTTCACTGGTAGTGTCCCAGAGGTGAATTGTTACTTAATCATGCCTAATACTCAGTCATCAGCACAACAAAAGTAATCACTAAATCTAGCAGCAAGTGGTTCCTTTAAAAAAAAATCTCAGTGCACTCTCAAACTCTCTCTTAGTAACACACTAATAAATGAATCTTTAGGACTAAAACATAACTGGATATGGTCGTAACTGGATACTTCCACAATCTTGTACTGAGATCATGAACATTTAATTGGAGGAAGTGAAACGTTTACACTTGGGACATCTTCAGATGCACTGAACTATGGTCGCAGTGACCCAGGGTGCAGTCAAAAATGCAAAAAATCCTGGCTGTTTACATATGGCTCTGGGAGCACATCTGCCCTCTATTTTCATAGTTATTTGTTATCCTCCAGAATACGTAGAATGAAGTCAACAACTCTTCTTACAAATAAAGGAACCCTGTGCTCATGGAGCTATGACCAAATTTATCTAGGAAATTATGGTAATTGTAAAACCTATCACTCCGCAGAGAGGGAAATTAGTTTTATCTTTTATACTTTCTAATGGTTTCAGAGGAGAATGAGAGACACCACATTATTTCACCCCGTGGATATAACTTCTGCTTCCAAACCCAAGCTGCTTCTCCCCATTCCTCTCTTTATTCAATGTGAAGCATTATCTCAATTGAGTTTTAAGAGTCATCTTGAACATAAGAACAATGTTCCTAAATCCTTCACTTGGGTTGTCAGAGAAAGTGCATGAAAGAAAAGGGGTCTTCTAACTCTACAAAACCACAGTGTTATCATTTGTACAGAACTGCCAAATAAGTAGATCAGTTAAGTAATTCACATCTTCTCTCACTTATTTTTTGACCTGCGTCACACAGAATATGACATTGAGGTTATCTTAGCCTGAGGCACCATTTACTTTTCAGAAGTAATGTTAACCACATGTGTGAAACAGTTCAGATATAGTTATAAAATGGGAGTTCCTAAGGAAGGCTGCTTTACCAATACTGGTGTCTATGAGGTCTAGATAGATCATTTGTCCTTGTTGATTCTAAAAAGTTAACAGACACCACTGTTTGCTTAGGCATTTTAATCTATTATTTTAATCTATTTTTAGCTTTTATTGTATACCAGGTTGTTTAATTGTTTAATATGTATGTTTTTACTGTTTCTTGTGATTCTATTGTATTTTATTCCCTGTTGTGCACCGCCCTGAGAGCCTTTTGGCTGTGGGCGGTATAGAAATCGAATAAAATAAATAAATAAAATAGTTACTTCCTTATTGAATTAGTCTATTGTGCTATAACCATCTTTGTCTAAACAGCAGGCTTCTTTGGAGGTAGCTATTAACAAATAATCAAGTTTGTCCCCACGGAAAGCAAAGCTCCAAACAGATTAAGATATTGTTTCATTCTCAGAGTGTCTGTCTGAATAAATGAATGAATGTATTCTAAACAAATAGTTGTGTCAATGTGTACAAAACAAAGTTTTTGTTTATCACCACCAACTTGGAATTCTCAAGAGATGCTCCAAAATGCACTGAATTAGAAAGTTATGGGCCAATGAACTCAGGAATTCACTCTGTTCATTAACACTATTGAACAGGATTACCTAATATTTTTGGAGACATGCTCATGTTGAAATGACTGTGTTTAGTATCTGTGACCATGAGATTATTTTTCCATGCTTGGATTAAAACTATATGATTTGGATCTTTGTGTTACAAGTGCTAAGATGCATAGACGGTCAAATTATTACATGCAATAATGTACAACTGCATGAAGACATTTTACTTTGGAACAGGGCTATGCAGCTACAGGAAAAGCCTGGATGACCTTTAGAAGTCTGCAGGCTACATTTGGCCCACTGGTTGCACATATAGTCTTGGGTTGCCCCTTTGGCATTTCTTGATAGCATAAATATAGGTGCTGAAAGCCCATTTGCCTCATGAATCTGACAAAACATCTGCACAGACTGCATGCCAGAGTTCCTGCTGAGATGTGGTCTGAAAACCTAAGGAACAACAAATGTGATGTCAGGTAGGTAGGGAAGTGGGCCAACTGAAGTAAATTACAGTATGCACTTTGAAAATGTTGCATAGGTTCATTTAAAGTAGAAATAGCACGATCATATAAAATATGATCTGTGCCTGCCTGCTTTGGAGGGTATAAAATTGTGAACATCAGTGCCATGTGGCAGAGCTCCATCGAACATCATGGGAAACTGACCACCTGTAAGTTTCCTTACTAAATAAAGGCCTACCTTTTTGCTACAAGAATGTGTCTTCAATTTATTCAGGCCCTCCAGTCCATTGGACTCCTAAAATTCCCCGTCAATCCTTCCGGGATGACTGGCTGAGTTGGGAGTGGGAGTGACTGCATGGCGGTGGTTCTGTTCCTACTTGGCGGGTCAATTCCAGAAGGTGGTGCTTGGGGAACACTGCTCGGCCCCATGGATTTTCCAGTATGGGGTTCCAAAAGGGTCGGTTCTGTCCCCCATGCTGTTCAACATCTACATGAAACCATTGGGTACAGTCATCCAGAGTATTGGAGTGCGTTGCCATCAGTATGCTGATGATACGCAGCTCTGTTTCTCCTTTTCATCTTCTTCAGGTGAGGCTGTCAATGTGCTGAACTGGTGCCTGGCTGCGACAATGGACTGGATGAGGGCTAATAAACTGAGACTCAATCCAGACAAGACTGAGATGCTCCTAGTGGGTGGTTCTTCTGACCAGATGGTGGATGTCCAACCTGTTCTGGATGGGGTTGCACTCCCCCTGAAGGAGCAGGTTCATAGTTTGGGGGTACTCCTAGAACCATGTTTGTCACTTGAGGCTCAGGTAGCCTCGGTGGCATGGAGTGCCTTCTATCAACTTCAGTTGGTGGCCCAGCTACACCTCTAACTGGACAGGGATAGCCTGGCTTCGGTTGTCCATGCTCTGGTAACCTCCAAATTAGATTACTGCAATGCGCTCTACGTGGGGCTGCCTTTGAAGATGGTTCAGAAACTGCAACTTGTGCAAAATGCAGCAGTCAGATTGGTAACAGGGACCAAATGGTTTGAACATATAAAACCGATTCTGGCCCACTTGCATTGGCTGCCTATATGTTTCTGAGCCCGATTCAAGGTGCTGGTTTTAACCTATAGAGCTTTACACAGCTTGGGACCACAATACCTGATGAAACACCTCTCCTGACATGAACCCACCCATACACTATGCTCAACATCAAAGGTCCTCCTCTGGGTGCCTACTCCAAGGGAAGCTGGGGGATCTGGCAACAAGGGAGAGGTCCTTCTCAGTGGTGGCCCCCAAATTCTGGAATGATCTCCCCAATGAAGTTCGCCTGGTGCCAACATTGTTATCTTTTTGGCGCCAGATCAAGACTTTTCTTTTCTCCCAGGCATTCTAACAGCATGTGCTGAACTCTGACACCAGGTCTTTTAACTTGTTTATCTGTGTTTCATGGTTTTAAATGTTGTATGGTTTTAAAATTGTATATTTGTTTTTAATGTTCAATGTTTTTAATTTTTGTAAACCGCCCTGAGAGCTTTCGCTATGGGGCGGTATATAAATGTAATAAACAAACAAACAAATAAATAAATAAAATATTTTATAGTCTTGATTAGAAGTTATCAGTAAATATAGTACTCTCAAGCAAGTGCAGGCCACTTTTAACTGGCCGCTGTTCATCTGCCTTTTAACAGTAGCAGACAGTGTGATGGGGTTGCATTGCTCACTATCACCCCCCAGCAGCTGAGCCACTGCTGCATACCAGAACAAAGAAGGGAAGGGACGAGGCGGCTGCAAGGTTGGTGCAGTGCAAACACACTGGCAGAGCCAATCCAGTGCTCTTGTCAGTGCATTTGCACTTGGTTGACCTCACTGCTGCCTCCCCCTCCCTCTCTTCATGCTGGTATGCAGCAGTGATTCAGCTAGAAGGGGGTCATGTGAGTGGCGCAGCTCCACCATGCTGTTCACTACTGATGTGGATACATTAGAAGAAATGTCCATGCTTTTCAATATGTGAAAGATTCATTTGCTTATGTCTGCATATCTATGTGCTATTAGACACAGAAGCAGACCAGGACTTTTTTTCCTGGCCAGTTGGCAACCCTATCCTCTTACTAAGACAGCATTCATGAGAAGTGCTAAGAAGATACCTCAATCCACAGAACCTAACAATTAAGACATATTGAAATCAATGGGAGAGGCTAGTGTGACTAATTTAATCCCAGGATGTGACTATAGGATCTCTTGATCACAGCTACTAGATGAAAACAGTGGCATAGCATTTTAAAAAGGAGAAAAACAAAACCCTGATGTGACTTATCTGAGGCCATATAATACATTGATATCAGTGCCATTATCCAAATTCCTCTCTATCCTTTTCAAGACTAGCCTTCATTGCATGTTCCTTTTCCACAGTGACTGATGGAGTAGATGCAAATGTTGCAACCTTTTATACCAAACACCATAACTTTCTCATAGCAGCCTTGGCTAAATCAGACAGAATGGCTCTGGCAATGCTACTAAGACAATCTCCTGGTCCTTCTTGTTCTCTAACCTGGTATCAGGTGTAAAACTCTACATGCCGAACCCAGAATACAAGACTGAAGCTACACTGTAAATATTCGATTTTTTTTTCAAATTAGCAGCTCTCAGAATACTACATATAAAAAATTCCACTAGGGCAGAATGTCATATTTGCCTATGCTTAAAAAACAATGAGTAATTTCAGTAATTCTGCTGATTCAGCTCTGAGATGTTTACACAGCGCAGAAATATAAGCCTTGGCATGTGCAGCTTGGGCTCTCATTTTATGGAAACCTCTGACCACAGTTTCCAGACCTGACTCTTAAATTGCAAAAAAGGAAAAGAAAAAGATGTATTGTGAAGAGTGAAACTGTTGAAAATTAGACTTGCAATCTCACTTTTGAGAGATTAACTTGTTCCTCTGAAAACCAATGAGGCTAACAAGTCTCTGAACTTTTAGGGGTGTCTTTAACAACAGATGCACTAAATACCAATAATTGATTATCTTACTGGTGACCCACGATCTCCTGGTTTTCCCGGTTTTCCAGTTGGGCCAGCAACTCCAGGCACTCCTGGGGCACCCTGTAAAGATGTACATTGAAAAGGTATACTAAGGAGGTACATAATTATAGTCTGAAAAATCAACCATGTGGCATCCAACTAGTGACATACCCACCAGAAGCAGAGAATGCATGTGGAAACTTTCCCTACTACTCACTTTCATTTGCTCACAATTTGACACATCTTTCAACATAAACAGTGAGCCTCTCCATTTTCTCTTTTATGCTCCATGAACAAATCATGCTTGCATTTGGTAGTTTGCCTAATAAATGCCCTCTGTTTTTCTGGCCATCCCCCCCCCATCAGTACTGGAGGGGAAGTGCTGAACTGGTTTTAGGTCCCAGCAGATGTTGAAGGATTAGACAGAGGTACAGTCAGAAAAAGGAAAGAAGGAAACTTCTGGGTGCACAAGAAAAAAAGTTTATAGAGCCCAATGTATTTTGAACTGAGTTATTCCTCAAGGAAACTCTGGAACGACCAATTTCAGTCATGATCTCTGAATTATTCTGCAACAGTGTGAAAAGAACAGGACTGAAATTGGTTGTTCAAGAGTTCCTCTGAGGAATAACTCAGCTTGAATTGCACTGAGCCGTATGTATATTGCACCTGGAAGTTTGCTTCCTTCTTCTTTGCTGTGATGAGTACCTTTCCACTGTTTGTTCTTCTTCCTAGAGAGTTACAACTTCCTACACAACCTTTTGATATAGGAGTATATAATGCATAGCATCTTCTTGTCAGTTAGAGACAGGGATTTGTAATCATGCCAATGGATGAAGGAACAGGGGATTTATCTTGGATATTCAGGTCAAAAGGAACTGAAAACTGTATATTCAAGATAGCCTTGCTGCGATTTCCCCCACTGCCATTTCTTGGGGAAAGCAGGATGCTTTCTTCCAACTCAAAAAAATTACAGGTTCCCCAAACATAACCACTTCCTATTAGGTTTCATACAATACCTTTTCTGCCAGCACAGGTGAAACAGACACGGTTGTTTGAGCATACAGATTTCACTACTTTTGTGACCTCAGCAGCAAGTAGACAAATCCCCTCTCTCTTCCCACATCTATTTGCACGATTACACACTTCTGTCTCATTTAGATTTTAGAATGCTACAACTTTTTATGCTCTTGTAATCTCGTGGTTAGGTAGTGTAATGCATTTTATGTGGGACTGCCTCTGAAAACAGTGCAGAAACTTCAGTTAGTCTAAAATGGGAGCAACATGGTTACCAATGGGAGTGAACAATTCAATCATATTATGATAGTGCTTTGCCACCAATGGCTTTCAGTCTGTTTCTGGTCACAGTTCAAATCCCTAAAGGCTTAGGACCAAGTTACTTGAAGGGTCATCTCCTCCCACATAAACCTGACTGGAGAATGAAGTCATTTTCAGATAACTATTTTTGGGTGCCCCCACCAAGTTAACTACAGGAGATAGCTACCAGAGAAAGGGCCTACTCAGTGGCAACACTTTGATTATGCAATGTCCTACCCTGAAAGGCCTGTGTGGCTTCCACTTTATATTTTTTGGTGCTAGTGGAAGACTTTCTTTTCATTACCACCTCAATTTTAAAGGGATTTTTAAAGCTTTTAAAGTTTTGAGACTATTGGTGCTGTTTGTGAATTTTGCTGTTGTTGATTTATCCCATGTTGCTTGATTTCACACTATATTTGTACATTTACCATCAAACTGTATTAAAAGCTAGACAGAGAACTATCGTTATGGGGTGGCATATCAATATCATCTACTATGTATTTTGGAAAGTTGTTTGTTTGCTATGCATCTGGACATCTCTTAAGATATAACAACCACATTTTGTATGATGGTTGCTGAGATCAAGGAGCAGGTTTTCATTTTTGATTAGATACAATTGGACACCACTTTGAATCAAGATGGGTGACTAAATTTGTACTGATTTTTTAATTTCTTAAAATTCCCAAACAATGTTGGGTAAAAGGCTGCTAGTAATAAACAACTGCCCATGCAATAGGCAAGTGATGTTCAGGGAGATCCCATGGTGGACATACCACTCCCTAAACCCTGCCAACATGCTCTGGCCTAAAGAGAAGAGGAGTGATTTTTCATAATCTATTCTGGGGTGTGTCAAGGGAATAATGGGATTTAGGATCCTGTAGATCCACAGCCTCTCCTGACCCCTCCCCCCATATGCCCCATTTCTGGTCCCACCAGCAGCAGTACAGCAGTGGCAGAGTTTTCCACTTTAGCAGTGGACCTCTGTCTCCTCTCCACCCACAGAACTCTGTCACTGTCAATGGAGAGGAAGGCTCACAGCATCTCATGCCTTTCATGCATCCTCCCAGGGAGTGTAGGATTGGTCCCAAAATTACTTACTTACTTAATGAATTAATACTTAGTATGGAACTTCATATTTAAATAGCAACATTATAAGCAAATCATTTCTAATGGTTAGCCTAGCAATTGTTTTTATTCCAGAAACCAATTAATTTTATTTTAACAGGTTTTCCAAGCAGCCGCACAACCCAAGATTTCTTAACAGTTGCATCTTCCTAATCACATCAAAGGCACAAATTCCATAAGATAAATTTTCAAGTCTCTCAAAATATTATAAAGCTTCTAGTATTCCCAAAGCTTAACTGTACTCATTGGTTTCCTCTTGACTATTTTCCAGCATAACGAACATGTGCAGACCACATTAGATGCAGTCAGATTTTTAGAAAAAACAAACTTCAGCATAACCATCTATAGTCATCAAATCTTCTCACTGAACAAGAAACAATGCAAAATTTATAGGAATAGAATGCAAAGTGAGGGTGGGGAGAGTTGAAAGGCTCCATATATTGCCCAAGTGACATGACAAGATTTGGCATTATTTAATATGCAAAATTAAGTCAAACCAATGGGACCTGCAACAAAATGTGAAGTGTTCCAGCCAGCCAGCCAGCCATGGCGTTTTCCAAGATACTCCATTCTTTTCCTCCTCCCCTGGTCATCTGTTTTCCCCTCCAAGAATCAGCAAGCATTCCATAGTCACTGAGTATGCTCACTAGTCATTGGGTTGTTTGTGGGGAGTTTCCCTTAGGGTTTTTTTTCCCCTCTGAAGGTCTTTTTTTTGTACTTATGCAAGCCTTGAAGTAGGGGAATGAGCAAGGCAGCAAATTGACTTTTTGATACAAGACTAATATAATTGGCAAATACAAATCCCTTCCCAACATCAAAGGCCCAAATTGTTCCTCAAACAGTTAAACTAACACTTACTACGGGTCCAGGGGGTCCTCTTGGTCCTGTTGGTCCGTCTTTTCCAGTGAAGCCCTGTTTGAAAAGTGAAGGTTTATGTATTAGTTTTGTTTTTAAAATAAGCTAATTGTATAGCAACTGGTTTAAGCTAATCTTCCTTAACTATTTAAAAAAATATTGCAAAACCATGCACTATCTTCTTCTGTCTTCCAGAAGCTATGGGTTACTCATTTACACCAACTAGTTATTACTTGAATATACAAACGTCTGCTCTGCTTAATAATTCTTGCTGACTACTGAAGTTCACTTACTACTACTATTATTTATTCCATTTATTAATCCCTTTTTAGTGACCCAAAGTGACTTATAGAATGATACAAATGTTAAAACCAAATACAAAAAGCAAGAACAAATTGAAAACCTAAAAACACATCCATAATATATATAGAGAGACAGTCAGGTATAACACAACACAACCCACTAAGAGATGAAGAAAAAGAGGCCATAAGTATACCTAACTCCCTCCAAATTAAGGATAAAAAACCTGGATGAAAAGAAACATTTTTCCTTGCACCTAAAAATAGATAATGATGGCACCAGGTGTGCCTCCCTGGGGACAGCATTTCAGAAGCAGGACCCACCACTGAAGAGACCTGTTCTCATGTTGCCATCCTCTGCACCTCCCTTGGAGTGACCACATGGAGAATGGTCTCAGATGGCAAACACAACATATATGGTCAGTTTGATCAGAGTGTTTAGTCTGATTGTATGGATAGCTTGATTCTTCACATAGTATCGACTGTCATAGCTAGCAGGAGCAGTTGGCAGGACAAGGTGGAGTGGGGCTGCACTAATTATCTATCTTCCCACCACTGGGATCGCTGACAGTTACCAAGAGGAAGGCAGGCAAAGGCAAGGCAGCAGGGAGATCGGCACAATGTGAGTGCAGTGGTGGAAGTACTGAATGGGCTCTACCGCTGCACCTGCACTGCCTCCCCCACTGCCTTGCCCCTTCCCCTCTTGGTAACAGGTAGTAACCCCCACATTGGGGATCCAAGTAAGCAGTACAGCCCCACACTGCCCTGCCCACTGCTACTGAAAACCAGCCTTACATTTTTGGTTGATGCTATAAGCATTTTAAACTGCGGTTTCCCACCTATCCACCCATTCTTTTTATAGTTTTGGCAGGCTCTCTTAATTTGTTCACCCTGAGCCTGTGAAGCCATGCTAAGTAAATTTCATCATATGCCATTCCTACAGTTCAGAGAGGCAGCCTCTCCTTACAGTGGCCTCTAATGAAAATCATTTCCAAGTAGGAAAAATATGTGTTTACTGCACATATACTGTCAAAGAAAACAGTGACACTTATGTATCTGTTTTGCTATGAATACATAAAGAAGGGACCCAGTGCTAATCAAGACATTTCTACACTTCATGTGCAAGCTCTGAAACAGTGTCCCCACTTTACATACTTTTCATACTCAAGAATGAAAATTTTCCTGTTCCAAACAATTTTCCTGTTCCAAGCTAGGAAACCTCCACATAGGAAATTGGACCCTCCATCCACCCATGATACAGCCCTAGACCTGTACCTGTGCTCACCACCAGTTATAAAACAGAAATACTTACCCTGTCACCTGGAGGTCCCATTGGGCCAGGGGGACCAGATAAGCCCGGAGATCCCTACAGAATAAGAAAAATATTTAATCAGAGAATTATTGAGCTATGCAATACAAGGCATACATATTTATTCTAAACTCCTGAGTTATTCCATATTGCTTTTTGGCAGCATGGAGAAGACACAGAAAACCCCACAACACACACACACTTTACTAATAACATCAGCATCTTATATAAATCAAATAATAAATTAATCTTGAATAAATCAGGGATGGGAAACCCTTTTGCAGCCTGAAGGTTTTCCCAGGAGGGGGGACATGCCAGTAATGGGGTAGGCCAGGGCCAAAAGTAGGTGGAGCAATGGAGGCATTCCTATCTTTGAGCAATAGACTACATTGCAGCCATACAAAAATCAGAGGTTTTTAAATACACACATATCTCCATCCAGGCAAGCAAGATGCAGGATATGGACACATTTCAGCCAGGCAAAAACACTCAAGGAGAGCTTGGAGCAGGGCCAGAGAGGGGCATGGCCTGGGGAGGGTCCCAAGGGCCAGATAGAGAGGCCTGGAGGGCCACATTTGGCCCCAAAGCTTGAGGTTCCCTGCCCCTGTTCAACCGAGTCACCTTCTGCTTTCAATCTATATTTTTACTTTATTTGTACTTTATTTGTGTTTTTCCCTATTATAAAAGAGTAGTTTATCATACTGTTTCCAGACGTCTTTCCGATGTTGCTATCAGATAAGAGCTAACCATAAAACAATTATTACAGTGTGTGAGAAAACCTATTAGTAACTGGGAAAATGTGACAAGTTTAATTGTATTGTCCTATTTTTCTGGATACTCTGGGGTTTGATGGCTTCTTTGTTTCCTTAAAACCTTCTTCCATTTCTCGGTATTGATTCAATTGTATATACATGTGCATAGCTGACACATGACATGGATTTGAATCTGTGTGTGCTCTCTTTTATTCTTTTGAACTGTTTTGTCCTATCTATTGAAGAGCAAGTGCACCTAAATAGAAACTTATCCATACCAGGCTACAAGTGAGAACATAATTTACGTTAGCACTAATGGGAAGCTTATGGGAACATAAGAAGCATGGCCATATTATAGAAATAAACTTACTGATCGACCTGGTAGGCCTGGCTCTCCAGCATCACCTTTCATCCCTTGACGGCCCTAAAATTGGTAACAAAGAAAGAGTGAATGGTTATTCTTTGCACATAAGCCATTGACATAATTAATAATTAAATGGGCTACATTTAAACCACAAAACATATTGAAACAAACAACAATTTAAGTCCTTGATATGCAAACTGCTAGTTATTATTAGTTTTAAGAAAACTATTTGCTTTGTTTGAAACCATGAAAAAAAAGGTAAGAATGAGTGTCTGCCAGTTCAGTCCTATACATGTTTCCGGCGCCAGGTAAAGACCTTCTTATGCTCCCAGGCATTTTAATCATTTTAATCTTTTTATCTTTTTAATCTTGTAATACTAATCCTTTTATCATCTTATATTTTGTTTAATTGTATTTTGTTTTCATTGTGTCTTATATGTTTTGTGATTTTATTATTATGATGTATGTATTTTATTCTATTCTGTTTACCGCCCTGAGAGCTACTTGCTATGGGCGTTATATAAATGCAACAAAATAATAAATAAATAAATAAATGCAGAAGTAAGACTGTGTTCAATGAGACTTACTCCTCAGCTAGTCTATTTAGGATTACCGCTTAAATCTCTACTCACCCACAGTAATAATGAGATGGCACCAATTGTACATTGTAGTAGCATATTGAATGCTATATTTAACACCCATTTTTGTTATCATCATCATTTATTGCCCACCCTTCACCCAAAGGTCCCAGGGTGGGTTACAACAATTAAAAACAATTTAAAAACAACCTAAAATCCCCAAATAGGGTAGGTCATAAAAATACATGTCTCAGGTGTCAAAGGCCAGGGTAAAGACGTATGTCTTCAACATTTACCTAAAACTGCACAGCGAAGTTGCCAGATGCACCTTGGTGGGGAAGGAGTTCCACAACTTAGGGGCCGTCACAGAGAATGCGCTCCCGGGCCACCACCCCCGAGTTTCCAATGGTGGTGGAACTCCCAAAAGGGCCCCCTTTGCTGATCTCAACACCCAAGAGGGTTTGTAGAGAAGGAGGTGGTCTTTCAGATATTTGGGACCAAAGTTGTTTAGGGATTTAAACACTAGTGTGAGCATCTTGAATTGGGCCCAGAAACAAACTGACAATCAATGCAGCCTTTTTTAAAATGGGTTATATGAGATCTGAAGGAAACCCCAGCCAGTAATCTGGCTGCTGCATTTTGGACAAGTTTAACGGATGAGAAAATATTGCAAGGGTTAGAATGCCCCACTATCACAAGATCTGGGCTGGAGAGACTTGGAATGACATTCCTTTCCCTCACAGACCCACACAGTACAGCCCACCTCATTCAACAAATTCTCTCAATCCTCAGGAGAGGATGTGGGGACTGCTGGGGGAGGATGAGCATGAAAGGCTGCTTCCACCAGCCCCCCTTTGGTGCGTTTATATCTGGATCCAACCTACAGAGTCTTCACCTCTTGGTTTAGTTTCTCAGAACACAATACTAAACTTTCAGTGAATGCCAGATAAATGCCTAACCTTTTGAAACCTTAGGCATTTCTCTGAAAACACAGGTAGGCATAGCAATGTTCCATCTATATCACTGCAATGTATCTATTTTGTTGTGTGTGTAATCTGTCAATACTGCAGTGTGTTAAATTGTCCCATAAAGCAGATGTTGGAAAATACTGGGAATAAGTATGTCAAAATGTAGTAGAGAAAACTATCTGACAGCACTAATTATGCTATGCACACTATCCTATTTTCTTCAAACAGGCAAAATACTTTGTTACTTACTGGTTCTCCTGTAATGGAAAGTCCAGTTGGCCCCTGTGGTCCTGGTGGTCCTTGATTGCCTGGAGGTCCTACAGCTCCATGGGAACCAGGTGGCCCCTTAAAGTAGAAAAAGAGATGCCAATTTGTTAGTCTTTGATTCTCCCAAAACCATTACCTTAACAAACATGTGTAAAAGATGGATTCATATCATATCTTTTCACATGGTGACTGCATTTATAAAAAGCCTCTCTAGAAAAGTGAGGGTTCCATTGCATTTTGGCTTTCTGGCTGACACTCTTTTTAATGCATGCAGCAACAATGGTAGCCATCAGCTGAGGTAAAAGATTGCCTTGGTGATGAGCTTAACGTCGCCTAGAGTGGCCGTTAATTCGGCCAGATAGGCGACTCACAAATAAAATTTTATTATTATTATTATTATTATTATTATCACTGGGTTATCAAAAAGCTGTGTAAAATATACAGATGGAATGGATGGGAAGTCAGGGACATCAGCATTATTGCTTGCTGGCATTATTTGATATAAATAATACTGCCTCACTTTTCCATGAAATTCATCTAGTCTCAGTGGTTCCTCCTCAGAATCTACTTGATGAACTAACCCCCACATAACTTTCTTGAAAAGGGAAGAACAATGCACCAGATCTGACATCCCCTTTATTCCCCACATATACAATGGGTTCACTAATGCTAGAAATTGAAGGTGACAGATGAGAAGAAAAGTGACATACATATTTATCATTTGACATAAATAAGGGTGATTTCAAACATTATGCAGAGGGAAAACAGGATCTGCCACAGAAAGAACTCTCAACAAGATTACAATTGCCTGATGAATATGTCTATATGGTGCAGATGTTTGCAAACATTTTTCTTGTATTCACATTTTTAAGATGTATACCTAAAAATGTAATGTGTGAAGTGGCTGTAACATACAGATCTAAATACATAATACAGATACTTAAACTTTCACCTTTAAATATATTAGTTTGTAGAAGTCTTCAAAAACCCCAAGGGAGAATGCAAAACAATTACAGTGCATTCACATACATGTCTGCTCAGAAGTAAGCCTCACTAAGTTCAATGGGACTTACTCCCATGCAAGTGCATATTTTAGATAGATACTCACAGGTGGCCCACTCAAGCCTGATTCGCCTCTTGGACCCTTAACACCTGGGGCTCCCTAAAAAAAACACCATGCAAATAACAAATATAGATATTTAGACATGGAAATCCAAAATATTCCAAATTATATATACATAAAATTATTCCTTCCCACAAATAGCTGAAGGACGAAGCATCCAATGCACATATAGGGACTGACAAACTTTAGGACCACAAATAAAGGCCTATGGACTGCAAATTGCACACTATAAGCCTATCAGGAGTGAACAGATGATAAAAATATTAAAAATTACGAAGGCTATGCAGTCTAGTGTCCATAGATGAATTTTTTTCAACAATCAACTGATCAGCAGTGCTTCAGAAGCACTGCACACCTGGCTTCTGAAGCACTGAAAATCAGCTGATTGGTGGTGCTTCAGAAGCCCCAAGTGTCAGGCTTCTGAAGCACTGATGATCAGGACTTCAAAGCACCATACAGGGCTCTTTGCAAGCCAGATCCAGTTCCCCACCCCTCTGCTACAGCATCAATAGCCAGAGGCTGCTGCTACACCAGTTCTGTAGCTAAAGTTCCCAATGCCAGTGTGAAAGAAGAGGTTGTTGCCATCACTTGATATGGGTCCCTGGTGCCTGAATTTATGGAGCTCTGAGATACTGTATATAGCCATATGGATGATAATTGAAATGTATTAATTTTGCTTACACCAGGTCCTGGAGGTCCCTGGGGTCCCACGCTGTCCTGTGTGCATGTGCAAGCATTTGGCAATGATGGACATTTGGCTTCATCCCTCTGAAAATCAAAGCACAATCATTTATCATTTTCCTACCAAAGTACAGTAGGGCCCCGCTTTTTGGCATTCTGCTAATATGGCGGTTTTCAATTAGAGTAAGGCCCCACTCATACGGCGCTTGTTCCGCTTTTAAATTGTGTTTTTCGGGAGTCGGGCGCCATTTTATTGACAGGGTTCTGCTTTTCAGCGGGTTTCGCTTTTCAGCGGAGATCTGGAACATAACTCGCCGTATGAGTAGGGCCCTACTGTAATTAAAAAATGGTGATCACAGTGGTGTTTTTTTTATAGTATAACAATAGCAATAACAGCAGCATCTGATAATAGTGGAGAAGGCAAGGCAATATTCTCTGATGCTCCTGTCTCCTGGCAACTTCTGGAGGTTCCCCAACCTTCTGGAACAGATTTTCAGGGCTATTGGATCCAGAAGGAATGTAATATCAAAGAAAAATGTCTTCCCCCCGCCTTCCAATAGTGGATGCCTCCACTGCATCAAAAGCTGCTCTACAAACAGGATGGCAACATTAGATGTCCTCCATTAAAGTAAGGAGGATACATATACCATACCATATCCTGAGATCTATCACCATTTCCACTCCCCTTCCAAGGGCAGAAGGATATTAAGTTTCCTTTAAAAATGTAAACTTTTGCACAGAAGCCAAAAAGAGCAACAAAAGAACCTCAAAATGGTACTCAGAAAAATTGTAGGAAGCATTAATAAAATAGTAAATTGCCCAATGCATTTTAGTAGAAACATTTCTCAGGGGCACAAGAGTTCAGTTTGGTGAGTTATTCAGAGAGGAACATCTCTCTTTTCTCCTCTCTCTGGGCAAAGGCCTCACCCCTCACCCCTCTGCCTGGCCATTGCCCAACCCTTCTCTTTTAATTATTTAAACTTTTCTTCCCCTTTACAGTAAATTTGGCCCGTTACAGATTAGGGCAAATTCACCCTGTTGGTTTTTGCCTGCTAATTTACACTAGCAGTAACTAAAACCTGACTATGTCACCATCCCATAGCCTTCTACAACCTAACCACTTCATTATTCCATCTCAATTCTGAGACACACATACACTCATTTTAAAATATATATATCAAATTTTTGAGGAAGTGTGTGAGTAGGGTAAATTTAGTGCTTATTTAAAAACTAAAGCCCTGAATTCTGCACATAAGTATGGGAAGCATATATACTGGAGTGAAATTTCATCTGGCATACCTAAGTTCAAAATAGCAGCATTTAGAATATGACCCTGATAAAGTATCTGCATTGTTGCCCTGTGAGTCTCAGAATGATCCATAGAATCGCATATGTAATTTGTTATTCCCAAAAGGGACCTTTCCAATCTATTATTCCACATTGTCCTCTGAGTAGGACTGGCTCAGACTGTTGACATGAGGCATTAAAAATGTCATGATGCTTCATTAATATTTACCCTAGAAGGAATGTCACAGCATCTATCTCTGCTAGTCCAAACTGCATTGCATACAATGTCAAAACTCTGAATCTCCAACTGTAAAACAAAAACACAAATGTCTTCAATATTATATAACAATGGTGTTCACACCTTGTGCGGGGGCGTGTTTGCTGCCGCCCCATTTATATCGAGAAGATTTGGGAATGTTCCTGGACTTCCCAGGAGGATCCCTACGCCTGTGCAGCCTCCGAGACGGGCTCCCGCCTTGGATGAAACTTATCCAGGTTAAATCCAGTCAGAAGGCTCTTTTCTGACTGGGAATAATTTCTTCCGGTTAAAGAAGAAACGTGAGATTTCCCACTTTAGCTTTGTTTTGATTGTTGGAGTCTGGAATTCGTCAGAATTGTCTGTCTTCCAGCAGCTCAGACAGAGCGAGGATTTTTATGCTAGCTCAGCTGGATAAGTGACCCGTTTTTTTTTATACGGATTAACAGGCAAACATCCTCCTGTCTACATTCATCATTTTCTTATCTATACAGCTAAAGAGATTTGTCAAAGTAACAGCAATTGAGATAACCTAGGTGAGGTAAGACTTTCCTTTTTTTGTTCGCGGAGCTAGGGGGGAAGAAAATATAAATAGCTTATCTTTTTTTTTTTATTGCAAAAAGCTGACATGGAAAATGGCATTCTAAAGATTACAACGGGCGAGAGATTTCTGATTGAAGGAGATAAGAAATCTTTTTGATCTATGGTTGGGATTATTTTTCCTGATCTACTTTTTTTTTGACGAATCTGCTCATTCTCTCTGCTACTAGCTATTTCGACGCTGTGAACTAAAGCTGTTCTTACACTTTCAGGCAGATAAGAGATAAGGGCTGTCTAGCGTGTGACGTTAGTTTGTTGGAAAAATTAACTCCTTTGTAACTGGTTAAAGAAATAAGCTGCTCTTTGTTTGGGACATTGAAAATTGAAGGAGTTTTGTTCCTTTGGCTTTAAGAATGACAATTAAGAAGACCATGGATGTACAAGGGACTTTATCTCTAGACATGTTTCAGAAAATAATGAATGGGATTAACTCAATAAAACAAGAACTGAGAAATAATAGACAAGCGTGGAGAATTGAATTTTACGAAATGAGACAGGAGCTGAAAGAAACTCAGGATTCTATGAGAAAGGAGAATAAAGATAGATCTGGAAAACAAAAAAAAGATGAAAGAGAAATTAAAGGCAAGGTTCAAACTAAGGAGACTGGCTTAATTATGGACATGAAAAAAGATTTGGATTTCCTGGCTGTGATGGATCCTGGAGACAAATATTACAGTTTGGAATTCAGCGCTGTCCCTGAAGGAATTGAAGAGATTGGAGATAAAGATATTATCGGTTCAAAAAAATTCTTGGACTGGAAGGATTTGATGGAACTTGAAATGGAGAAAGTTAACAGAATTAATCCCTGTCTTGTGTCAATGGAAAAACCTTCAAGAGATGTACTAGCGTATCATGTGGAAAAGAGGAACAGAGATGCGGCTTTGCAACAATACTTCAGTGATATGTTTGGATTTGATGGCAAGAAAATATCTGTGATGGAGGAAATTCCTACCAGACTTTTATTATATGACTATGACAGCAAGATTTTCGGGTGCGTAAAGATGGAAGATGGAAGATGGACCCAATATGGATAATGACAGAAGAGCGATTTAAAATCACTGGACTTAGTAGATTTGATGAGTTGGATTAATTGGCATGTTTATTTAGAAAAAAAAATGATTGACATATATCTCAAGGATTGGAAACTTCTCTTTGACTTCTTGTGGAAGATTAAAATGATATGATGTTAATGAGATTTGAAACCAACTAAGATAACTGTTGGAGGAAGGTGATTTTATAATCTATTAAGAGATAGGTCTGTTACATATTATAGATTTATAGTTGAATTATAGTGTTTTGAAATTACTGGATTTAGTAGATTTGATGAGCCGGATTAAATGGCATGTTTATTTAGAAAAAAATTGATTGATATATATCTCAAGGATTGGAAACTTCTCTTTGACTTTTTGTGGAATATTAAAATGATATGATGTTAATGAGATTTGAAACCAACTAAGATAACCGCTGGAGGAAGGTGATTTTATAATCTATTAAGAGATAGGTTTGTTATATATTATAGATTTATAGCTGAACTATGACAAATCGGAAGTCAATATTTTTATATATATGTATTTTTTTTTAGTATTGTATTAGTTATTGATTTGTGTTGTTTTCTTTTTGTATTATTTTGGTTTTGAAAATTAGAATAAAAATTAATTGAAAAAAGAGAAGATTTGGGAACGTTCCTGAAGCATTGAGGGGGGGTTAGTCAGGTGGGTTGGTTGGCCAATCGGATTGGGAGGATGAGCAGGTATAAAAGCCCGCTCCTTCAAACTTACCTCTCTTTTGCCTCGCGGCACCCACCCTCCCTTATCAGTATGGGCTTTGCTAGTCACCAGATGGGGCTGAGTAGGAATTTTTTTGGGGGGGGGGGTCCTGATTTCAGAATCCCTTTCATTTTGCCTGCTCCATACTGCTTGGGTTAATTCAATTGGCCTTCGGGGGGGTTGTGGTTAGCTTGATTTGGCTGGCATTGAATTCGGACAGATGAGGAAGGAGGGGGTAAATTGTGGTAGATTGAGGCTGTTTTGTAAAGGGCACTCTCTAAGGAACTACCAGTGCTGATTTACTGGTGGGGATCTGAGGGGTGTCCTTGTGGGCACCAACTTGCACATCATGGTGAATGCCAGTACAGCAGGGCCATGATGCAGAGGTTGGAACCACATACTTGGCTCTACTAGCAAGGAGGGACAAGCTTTTCCCCATCCTTGGCTGGAGAGTCACAGTCAGTGGAGAATGACATACCCAGGGGGCTGGAGGAAATGATCCCTACCAGTTAGGTTTATCCTCACCTGCCCGAAGAAGTTTAAATCTGGTTAATGGGAAGAAATTGGATTGAGTTTAATAGGTGTTATATTTTAATAAATATAACATTATTCCAGTTTTGGTGTCACGAGTCTTCTTTGGTGTGGTGGCAATCATATTTTGAAAAGCACACAAGATGTGTTTTATGCAATAAATGTCTTAAACATAGCAGTGGGAGAAAGTTGTTCAAACAATATAAATATTTTCCCAGCCAAAGACTACGTGACTCAAGCCCTCTTATGACTGAGTCATGCTACTGTTGACTCAGATGTTGAGGCTAGTAGATCAGAAATCCAATTTCTATTCTAGAACAAATGTTGATGAAGGGCATTGATGAATATTGGAGGGTTTTGATAGAGACCAGCAATCTATAGTTTGTCCATTTACATTTAGATTTTGGCCTTAGAATACTCTGGCCGACGTGTCAAAGCTACAGTTTTTTGGGTCACATGGAAACTCTGACTGAAACTCACCATTTACACTGTGAAGAAGAGCAACCAGTCTCATCCACTTTGGACTAAACATGTATCCTAAGCTAATAAAAAATGAAATTATTTCATGGCATTAAATTGGTCTAGAGCTAGGTTAATGTATAGATGTTGTGATATGTGGTAATGTTTTCTACATAATCCAAAGAGCATTGTCTTCATGCATCTGGTGCAGTAGGGTATCACTGTGAAAACTCATGTCAAATATATTGGTTTTTATGATGCCACTAGACTCTTGGTTGTCATTAAGTACACCCTAAACATTGTCAATTTGTCACAGTTCATAGAAACAGCAGTTTATCATAGATGTAAAAAGCTTCTTAATAAGGTTTTTGAATTTTACTTTGGATGTGCTTTAAATTGATAAATAAATAAAGTTTGTTACTTACTGTTGCAGTTTTCTTGTCACCTTTCTGTAGTTTACCTAGTATTTCATCCCCATCAGCTGTGATATTTCCACCTTCTTTAATTGGTTTTTCCATGATTTCAAAACAGTCAATGTAAATCTTAGCATTTGTGGGTGTTATAACAATGTGAACCTATAGAAAAAAATATTTAGAAGAGGTATAACCAAATGACCATACTTTATATATATATAACTTCAGGAATAATTTCCATTTAAAATGCAATTAAGTGCATACTGAAGTTGTTCACTGCACTGGAGATGTAGGGTCACTGATATGCACACGAGTCCTCCACATGCCAAGGCTTCTTTCTTAAGAAAGATGACAGCTCCATATACAAAGTTGTTTCCTCCACTTAAATGTAGTGAAGTGAGCCCAAGTAAGTGGGGACTTCTGTAAGCACTGGTCTGGACACTGAGGTCCGGATCAGGGTATGTAACTATTTATACAAATGGTTGAGGTGGGCCAAGAATAACTATGGCAATATAAGTAAAACATCCACCAGTGATAAAGACAGAAAAATTAAGTGAGGGAGTTTTTGTTACTTGTCCCAGAAGGTTGAGTGGTTTCAATGCCAGTCTGACTCAGAGCACACTCACTGAAACATGGTGAACTTATGTTCATTAATTTCAGTAGGTCTGCCATTAGCAGGATTTGGCTGGATACAACCCTTCATTTTTCTATTTTTTTCTTTTCCACACAATATTATTTGCATGTAAACATAATGGGACTGTGGACTTGCTCACTTCTCTCCTCCTCTGCACAGCTTCCGCTTCTGTTTTTAGATTAACTGCAGTTTAGTAGAGTGTTCAAACCCTAAACTGTAGTTTATTTTAACTATGGCTAATGAAAAGAAGACTACTTCATCAACCATTGTTTGAAATTGGCATTCCACTAACTATAGCTAATATTAACCAGTTTGTTTATATTTGGGCATCAAGACAAACTATGGTTAATAAAAAATGGATGTGAAGGCTTCCAGATTCCTTCTCATGTCCATGGCACTGGAGTAGGAGGAGCACACAGGCCTTGGTGAATGCTAGACTCATTCTCATAATGCTAAATATTCTTATAGTGGCTCAAATATGGTTTAGCATTACTTCTGTAGTGGCCCGTTGTCTTGGATTTAGCTACAGCTAGTAGTTTGTATGAGCAACAGTTCCAAAGGTCTGTTTGTCTTCTGAGTGGAGGGAATAGAATAGAGGTGATTGTACAAGACTAGACTCAGAATCTGAAACATTAGATTTACTTATTCATAGACTTTGGGAATACTGTGGTACTATCACATAATAGCATTTTACAAGTGATATACCAAAAAAAACACAATGAAGCACAGTGGATTGACTAATTATAATTATGCAGGATATTTCTATTATCCAATTTAAATAAAAATATCAAAATGACTAATACTCTATTTCTACAAGTTTTGTAACAGCAGCAATCTCGATACTGTTTGTTTTATA
Organism: Rhineura floridana; assembly: GCF_030035675.1. Classification (NCBI taxonomy): domain Eukaryota; kingdom Metazoa; phylum Chordata; class Lepidosauria; order Squamata; family Rhineuridae; genus Rhineura; species Rhineura floridana. The sequence goes on from NC_084483.1 coordinate 61,742,664, forward strand.
TACTTTGGAATGAAAGAATATCTAGTAGAGGCCTTGTTTGGACAAAAGGGATATGCTTCTCTTGGAATACATATATAACAAAATATTATTGTGCATGGGCCAAAACCTGAGTAATACATTTGAACCACAAATCTATGAGAAATGGGAAACTGCTCCAAAGTTGTGCTCAGCCTCCAAACAGAAGTTTAATACAGTTCCCTACTCAATTGCTTAAAAGCTCATCAAGAGTTCACTGTCATTTTGCCACTTCAAGATCTGGATATGTATTTCAGAGCCCTTTTTCTGTTTTAGTTTGCTTGTAATTATGTTATTTCTATAAGAACATAAGAAGAGCCTGCTGGATCAGGCCAGTGGCCCATCTAGTCCAGCATCCTGTTCTCACAGTGGCCAACCAGGTGCCTATAGCCACATTAAGACATGTTTGGCAGGAAAGAAAACTGTATACCTATAGATATATATTTATGATTTCTTTAACATGCATGTTCTTCACAATTTCAAATAAAAAGTGCAACCCTTCACATGTTTACCCAGAATTAAGTCCCATTACCCTAAATGTTTGTTGCTATATCTAGCACTAAATTGCTACAAGAAACTCTGTGCGTGTGTGTGTGTGTGTGTGTGTGTGTGTGTGTGTAAGGTGTCATACCACTTAACTTGTGTTCTACTATTTATTTATTTTAAAAAATTGTACCCCATCCTTTATCAATGCTCACGCCAGGGTGGGGTACACTATAAAATAAATTACACAACCAAATTTATATGTACGCAACAATAAAATGCTAGGGCAAATTTATTTAAAAATGTAAATGTACCACGTTCAAGTTGATTCCGACTTATGGCAACCCTATGAATAGGGTGTTCATGGTAAGCAGTATTCAGAGGGGGTTTACCATTGCCTTCCTCTGAGGCTGAGAGGCAGCGACTGGCCCAAGGTCACCCAGTGAGCTTCATGGCTATGTGGGGATTCGTAGTCCAACACCTTAACCACTACACCACACTAATGAATGCAAATAAACACAGATGAAACCTACACTTCAATAAACCATGCTGCTAGATTTTATAGATAGTATCTTACAGTACATCCTTTTTTATACGGTGGGTGAATTAACTGCTGAACAGACTTTAGTCTGAAGTGAGTAAAGGAGATGGTTATGACTTGCTAAGGAAAGAACTTACAGTTCCTCTTTGCACCTCTGCAGCAGGACTGCTTTTTGCAGCAAGCACTGCAGCTCCCAACAGTGGGAGAATGAGCTTCTCCCTGCACAGATCTCATAAGAGCATTATTGGGGATGGGGCAGAAAGCATGCATAAAAGCAGCTGCGGCCTGGAATAGCTTCTTTTGCAAGAGCTTTCCCACCACCATCACCACCCCTCATTTTTAAGGTTCTTATTGATAGGGTTGCCATATTCCAGTTCCACAAATCCAGGCAGGTTAATTTGCATATTATGCAAATTATTTGCAAATTATTTGCATAATATGCAGATATTTGCATATTAATATTTGGATTGTCCAGTTGTTTTGTTTTTGTGCCTAGGAATTACCACCAAAAACTGGGGAAAGATGTGAGAAATCTTTTTTTTTAAAGCAACATTTTCAGCCTTAAATGCCTAGACTCTAGTTTCCAACACTATGGAGTACTTATTGATTAAGAGAATTTATATCCTGCCCTTTTGCTGTTAAAAACAGAGCTCAGCACAGCTTACAAATATAATAAAAACAATAAAAATACACAATCAATATAAAAACATAATAAAAACATAAAATAGCAACAAACATAAAGTAAGTCAGGGCAGCAGCACGGTTAACCATAACATATACAATATATTTCAGAGATGTGGTGGGTGGAGAAAAACAAGCCAAAATGTTAGGAAAACGAGTCTTTCACACCACATGCTCAGTTCTAAATACTGTTGCAGCAAGTTTTACAAGTTTCTCCAGTATTCCACTGGTGCAGGCACTCAGACATTCAAAGTATCTGTATGTTTCTTAGGTTTTATAAAAGCAGAGCTTTGCTTAACTCAAAATTTCTCAACCACATCTACACAGGTTCCACCTCCATACTCAAAATGAAACTGGGCCTGGAAGTGTGCAACAACCCCACACATACCTTGCTAATTAGATTACCAATGCCAGGATGTCTGTCTTATCGACTACTCTCCTGCTCCCCCACACACACCGGGCATCATGAAAGACCCAGTCCTGGGCTCAGAAACAAAATAAATATCTGGTCCTCTTCAAAGTATTGAGAAGCCTCTTGTTTTAATTGAAATAATAATTATAAATTCTTGTTCTTATCACTAATGGGAGTTAATTATCTTGCATATGCTGCTGTTGCTTCAATGGCTGTAACCGAGTGTTAAAGATAAGTGAAATGCAAATAGGAAAAAAAAACACAGAAGGCAGTAACACTTCCTAAATGTAATACCATACCAACCACAACAAGATTCCTATGAGTAAGGCAAAAAACTAAGCATCTCACAACCACTCAGGATTCCTAACCAAAAAACCAAAAATATGATAAATGAAGAAATATGTATATAAGCATGACTATCAAATATATTTATTATTTACACAAACTGTAAAGATATTTATAGTGCAATCCTAGGTTTATTTATTCAGAAGCGAGTCCCAGCGTATTCAGTGGGGCTTACTCAAACAGGGACAAAACTGCAACCTCAAGTGATAAGCAACTTCATTCACACAACCCAAAATTCCGAATCATGCCACTTTATGCTGTTTTTCAACTGTTTATACTTGTTTTATGGTCATTGGATTTTAAATGGCTTTATTTCTTGTTGTGAGCTGCACTGGTTTCCAACCCTACCTCACACGCACACACAGCAGATGTATAAATACATACAGCCCATATAATAGTTTATTGTCAAACCAGTTGGTCACTGCAGAAAAATCAGTATTAGTTTTAAAAATTTCCTACAGAATAAAAACTGTAATACCTAAGTAAGCCCTGCCTACTTGCTTTAAAATTGGACTGGAGACAGAAAGAGTTTGAACACAAACACAATTCTTTTTTACATTCACTCCGAAGTCCCATTGATTTTCAGCACATTCATAACCATGTCTACTCAAAGTAAGTCCTATTGAATTAAATGGGATTTACTTTGGGCATATGGGATTAGCATCGCTTTTACAAAAAGCAAGTATTGGGAAGGTTTTCAAAACACTGCCCAAGCTCTGACTCCTGCACACAAGAGGAAAAAAACCTGAAATGTATATACTTATCCAATTTATGAGATTTTCAGATAAACGGGGGTGGTTGGGTGAAACCACCATTTTGTTTTCTAGACACTAGGTCAATGAAACTGAAACACAATGCCTGATTGGCTGCAATACTGAACGGGCGGGGTTAAAGCTACAAAGTGCTATAGTACAGTACTGTTTAAAGAAAGATTTAACAGTCGAGGGGGGTGGCTGACGTTTTTATGTATATCTCGAGAACCGGACCACCTAGAAACTTAATTTTTTTTTAAAATTAAAGCTGAGAATCCGGGCCACCTAAGGGGCTAGCCGGGCGCCGGGTGGCATGCATAGAATCCGGGTAAAACCCGGCTATCCGGGCAATATGGCAACCCTACTTATTGAGGACTTTATTGGCTGTTGATTACTCAAAACCACAATTGGACCTGGGTTGTGAGGTTTCCACCTTTCCCTCGGTCAGACCATTTGTTATTGTTAGGCAGTGTTGCCATTTCATTTTGTCACAACTTGGGCAGAAAATGGCATTGGGCAGGATCATCAATTTAAGGAAGTGTTGTCCAGGCCACAGCCCTAGTTCACAAGGTGGGGGGAGCCCGATGTCACTTGCTTCATATTGGTAGGTTACCTTTTCCTGTACCACAATGGGGACCAGTATGCTGGTAACTCCCATGGGTGTGCCTAGCTGATGGGAGGGGCATGATTTTGAACTGCAGATGTGTTATTCGAATTCTGATCCTTGCTCTGTGCCATGCCAACCCTGCTTAACAGATGTAACCAATAAAGTTGTGGCCTAGTTTTAACCCATACTCTGTTCCACACAGGGGCAATACTTTGGCTTCTGTCTGGTTGGGGCTGAATTAAGTGAGAATGGTTGTTTTGGTTGGAAGTCTTGTAAAAACAGTGATGTGAAGAAGTAAAAAAAATAAAAGCAAGTTCAGACAGATTTTTTCCTAGACCTATATGGAGATGCCAAGGATTGAACCTGAGACCTTTTACATGCAAAGCATGCGCTCTTCCAGTGAACTAAAGACCCTTCCCTCTCTGCCCACATTAGGAGTAAGCACCTGACATCACGATTACATTTTCAGGCACTCCCTGTGTCACCCATAGCAGATAGCACTAAACTTAATATCATTTATAAAAGTGGGCATATGCTTATTCACTAATAGACAAAAAACCTTGCAATTTAAGAATGTACCCATAGCCAACAGGTATTTCTATCAAACTTTAAAAAGCAGGGAAACTGGGCAGCTATAGTGAATGCACCGGGGAGCAGGAGACCTGACCTCCTCTCTGAGATATTGTACTGCCCTACAAATTTGTAAAACTGCCAACACAATTTGGGTTGGTTTTTCACAGTCCAATCCACTTCCTGTGTAGCTTGAAAGAATTTAGTAACATGTGCCTGTGAGCATATGGTGAGTGGTGGCAACACCTGCCATCTCCAAAGATGGAGAATTACATTTTTGTAAGTTTGTTGGTGTTCTTCTTACTTTCTTTTCTGTGTTACTACTGTATCTACAGAGAATCTAATCTAGAAAATTATATTTCTCTCATTATTCATTGTAAAAATCTGTGTCAAATGTATTTTTATCAATTTCAAAGCCTTTTTATTGGTCGATGTCATATGATGGTGAAGACAGCCTTTTTTGTTTCAAACTGGAGGTTATGCTCTATTTCTATTTTGGGTGCATTAACAGTTGAATCTGAAACTGCAGTTTGATGTAAAATCAGACTGATTACAATATGTTGCTACTTAAGCAATGACACTAGCTGTTGGAAAAAACAAACTTGGGCTGCCCAAGATGCATGTTTTCAGCCTGCTATGCTTAAACTACTCCACTTAAGGAAAGGTGGGCATGGTCAATTAAAAACATAGAACACACCTAGAATTTTGCTAGAATACAGTAGGGCTCCGCTTTTTGACGGCCCACTTTTTGGCGTTCCACTAATATGGCGGCTTTCAGTTAGAGTAAGGCCCCACTCATACGGTGCTTGTTCTGCTTTTACAGTGTTTTTCAGGCATTGGGCGGCATTTTGTTGAATGAGTTCCACTTTTTGGCAGGTTTCGCTTTTAGGCGGGGGGTTGGAACGTAACCCACCATAAGAGTGGGGCCCTACTATATATTTCACCTCCCACTGTTTTATCTTGTGCAAACTGACACACTTCTCATGTCCATTGGAAACTATTCTGCAGAACAGTCAATGCCATTATTCCACAATTGTTTTTGGAACTTTTTTTTTTAGTGTTGCAAAGTGTTGCTGTAGTTCACATATTCACAGAAACAGAAGTAAAAGAGAATGATTTATTAACTTCACTAAAATTGCAAAGTAAATCAAAGGTATTTTAAGTGACCATCTGAACGATATCAACTGTTTTAATATAGTTGCTTCCTCCCTGCTAAAACAAGATCAGGACAGCACATGTCTTCTTTCTGTTATTTGGGCTGATTGCAGGTGTTGCCACCACTCACCATATGCTCAGAGGCACATGTTACCAAATTCTTCCAAGCTACACAGGAAATGGATTGGACTGTGAAAGACCAACCCAAATGGTGTTTGCATTTTGACCAATTTGTAGGGCAGTACAATATCTCAGAGAGGAGGTCAGGTCTCCTGCTCCCCTGGTGCATTCACTATAGCTGCCCAATTTCCCTGATTTTTAATGTTTGAAAGAAATACCTGTGAGTACAGGTACATTCTTAAACTGCAAGGTTTTTTGCCTATTAATGAATTTCCCTGCTTTTTAGTTTGGGAGGTAAGAAATGGGATGCTGTGCAAGTTTGCTGAGAATAAATTGATCATTTCCATGCTTATTGAGTTCAGTGGGATTTACTCCCCTGCAATCATGCTTAGGATAGGTAAAAATGACCATGGGGAGGGAAGCTTGGAGTGGGGAGGGGAGGAGGAAGAAAGAAGAGGGAAGGAGAGGAAGGAGTGAGGAGGAAGGGAGAGGAGAGAGGAAGGAGGGGAAAGGAAGGTCTGATCATTAGTATGCTTATTGAGTTCAATGGGATTTCCACCTGTGCAATCACGGCTAGGATAGGTAAAACTGACCATGGGGAAGGAGGAGGGGGAGGGGAGAGTAGAGGGAATGAAGAAGGGGGAGAGGGGAGCAGAAGGAGTGATCATTTGCATACTTATTCAGTTCAATGGGATTTACTCCTCTGAAATCATGCTTGAAAATGAAATGGACTGCCTTTAAGTCATTTCTGACTTATGGCGACCCTATGAATAGGGTTTTCATGGTAAGCGGTATTCAGAGGGGGGTTTACCATTGCCTTCCTCTGAAGCTGAGAGGCAGTGACAAGCCCAAGGTCACCTAGTGAGCATCATGGCTGTGTGGAGATTTGAACCCTAGTCTCCCAGGTCGTAGTCCTAGGATAGGTAAAACTGACCATAGGGGAGGGGGGAGGAGGAGGAGGGAGAAGGAGGGGATTGGAAAGGGATGGGGAGGCAGGAGGGTGAAGGAAGGGAGAGGGAAGGGGCAAGTGGGAGGGGATAGGAGCAAGGAGGAAGGGAGGGCAGGTTTGATCATTTGCATGCTTTTTGAGTTCAGTGGGATTTACTCCGGTGCAATCATGCTTAGGATAGGTGAAACTGCCCTGGGGGAGGGGGGGAGGAGGAGGGCAGGAAGGGGAAGGGAGGGGGAGGAGATTGGGTGGGTGGGCACTGAGCAGAGGGGAAGCCCCTTTCTTTTCCAAAAGAAAAACATTGTGAACAGTATCATTCTTTTTCAGGGTTTCCCCCCCTTTTTTATTCTACACCAGGCACATGTAGCCTCCCACCCAAATTTAAACTAAAGCTGTCCCTGGCCACATCCACACCAGACTGTTATTTCACTTTAGGCAGTTATGGCTTCTCCCAAAGAATCCTGGGAAATGTAGTTAGTGAAGGGTGCTGTTAAACCAGTCTGGCCGCTGCAGTTCTGTCAGGGGAATAGGAGTCTCCTCTCAGCACCCTGCACAAACTACACTTCCCAGGATTCTCTTGGGGAAGCCATGATTATCTCAAGTGAAATCAAAGTCTGGCGTGAGTGTGGCCCCCTGATTAGGCAAGCCCAGCAGCTGGGAGTTTGGCTTTTAGAACACTGACCATTGGTTCTTACTGAGCATGCCCGACATTATCATTGAGTTCAAGCCAAAATTTCTTAAATTAATTAAAAATCAGCCAGGCATTTTTCTATCTTTTACACTGCAGAAGATGAAGGTCAGAGTATGGGGCAAGTTCATTGACAGGATTACAGGTACTCTGTGAACATGGCTGATTTTTAATGAATCTCAACAGATTATGAGAACTCTGACAGAAAGAAAAGGGCTCTGAGGTTTCTCTCTCTCTTTTTAGACTTTGAACTCTCTGTTCTCTCTGACTGTTTTGTGTATCGCCATGAAGATTGAGAGGGGTGTTAAGCAAGCGTTTATGAGTTCAGGACTATAAATTTCGTGAGGTTTTGTTTTGAAATGAGCTGGGAAACATTAGAAGGGCATGGGGGTATTTTCAATTGAACAATGCAGAATGTGAAAAATCCATGCTGTCTATAGTATACAGCCACTGTTGTGGCTGTATAATCTAACAGTAAAATACTAGACGTTGAGGCAAAGTATGAGAGCCAAATTACTATACATTAGAGGCATTTATATTGATTTCTTCTATTTAAAACAAAAAGCAGCTGTGAGAGACTGAGGACTGGCTGAGGGGGGGAAAGCTGCATGACCCTCTCCCTTTCTGCTCCTGTTCTTTGTGTAGCCCCCACCATATTTTTCTCCTGGAAAAGGAAAAGATACGAGGAACCCATATCTTTTCCCCCATGGGTGGGATTAGGGTTGCCAGGTTCAGAGCCTGAGACTGATCCTGTATGTTTAGGAGAAGAGAAAGTCAGCCAAGTGCAGGTATTCTTGCAACCCTGTAATGGGAAAAACCACAAGGTGGAATTCTCCCTTTCCCCCGCACAACTTTTAAAGATACAGAAGACCTCTTGGTTGCCAGGCCCAGCCTCCAAAAGTTCTTTTGGATCTTTAAAAGTTGTGCAGGGAGGAGGGAGGATTCCACCTTGTGGTTTTTCCCATTACAGGGTTGCAAGAACACCTGCACTTGGCTGACTTTCTCTTCTCCTAAACATACAGGATCAGTCTCAGGCCCTGAACCTGGCAACCATAGGTGGGATAGTAGCTGCAACGGGCAATTTTCAGCATGTAAAGAGCAGAAAAGGAAAGGGTTAAGGAGCTCCTCCCTTCTGTCAGTTCTTTGATCCCAATTTCAACTTGCTATGGCAGCTTTTCCTTTGCAAAAAAGTGTTGCAAGAGAGGATCATGGAACTTTCTATCACATGTAGTTTGGTACTTAGTGGCAAGACAAAGAAAAAATATATTTCTATACGAGTTCTTTGACATTATTTTAATTGCTGTATAACTAAGCCAACATTTGCCTGAAGGGACTTGCTAGATCCATCCGCTAACACTATGGCATATTTCCACAAACAGCTAAGATTAAGTTAGCTTTTTTCAGTGAACAAATACATAACTCATTCAATGAACACCTCAAAAATATTTCATATTTTGAGAGGTTTCAATCCACTTTTTTAAAAGTTTCGCATATTCGTAACAGGGTAATTTTTTAAAAATAAACAAAATTACCTTTCAAAATCTGTTGCAATTTTTTCTTTTTTGCTGGGCAGGTCACTTATTTCTCTCTCTCTCTCTCTCTCTCTCTCTCTCTCTCACACACACACACACACACACACACACACACACACACACACCTCACTCTTGTATATATTTATTTATTTATTATTTGATTTATATTCCACCCTTCCTCCCAGCAGGAGCCCAGGGTGGCAAATAGAAGCTCTAAAAACACTTTAAAACATCATAAAAACAAACCTTAAAATACATTTAAACAAAACGTTAAAAACATTTTTTTTAAAGGCTTTAAAAACATATTTTTTAAAAGGGTTAAAAACATAAAAAAATATTAACAAGCAATTCTAACACAGACTAATATATATGTATTCTCAGTATTGAGAGACATACATTTTTGAGAGGTCCCTGGTGAGTTTGTATGCAGCTTTACTCTTTGAGCCAGTTGTTTGCTTCAAGCACAAGAACTCTGATATACACACAGGCTCTGTCTACAACAGCTTGCCCCAATTCATCTCAATTGAGACATGAAACCATACATGCAAGGGAATGGACTTGTCCTTATTTGAGATTAAACAAGGAAGACCATGTGTACGGATGTTCTATATTAGGGGTTGGGAACCAACGCAGAACACTGCCCCACAGAACTCTCTATCTAGCCCTTGGGGCTGTCCCTAGGCCCCACACTCTCTCCCCAAGCCATTCCCTTCACCACCCTCCTCCACTCTGTCTGAAAGTGCTTTTGCCAAGCTGGAATATGTCTTTGAGTTGTGGTAATGCCTCTTGCTTGCCTGAATGGAGGATGGAGAGATGTGTGAATGGGTATAGAAATGCATTGACTTTTGCATAGGTGGAATGCAGAGTCTATATGCACACTTTAGAACAAACAGTGCTCTCAACTAGGTTAGTCATAGTCTCATATGTTGTAGTTTTCCCTACCCCCAGTCATAGGCTTGGATCTACACTTAGTCAAAGTAGGCCTACTGAAATCAATGGGACTAAAAGGTGACATCCAATTATGTCCACCCACTGGGGCAACAGTGGTCTCCAACAGTGGTCCAGGTGAAGCACTGGCTGAAAGCCTAGGAGCACAGAGGGGTTTCTCACTGGTCATAGTGGGATGGGATCTGCTGTTTGTTGCCAACCAAATCCTATTCTGACAGAAGTGTGTTTCCCCCCCCCCACTAACTTCTTTTTTTATCTGATTTGCAAGAGTGGAAGGAAAATTGAGGGGTTAATACCATAGAGATGAAAAGCTGAGCCCAGAGAATATCCTCAACTTGGCCACTGTCTCACTCAATACCAGTGTTGAAGAGATTAGCTAGGGTGGCTGCCTCCTAATCTCTATGGTGATGGTTGTTATGTGCCTCCAAGTTGACTATGACTTATGGCGACCCTATGAATCAGTGACCTCCAAGAGCATCTGTCATGAACCACCCTGTTCAGATCTTGTGGTATTAATCTATGGTATTAATCCTTTAAATGCCCTCCAGCAGAAAGGTGGAAGGAAAAAGTGGATGCTACAGCAGTAGCAGCTCTGAGCCAGGTTGGATGATGGAGGAGCAAAGGAGGTAGAGGAGGCTTCTTTGCAAGTCACGCTCTGCTGCAGGCAAAGTGGCAAGGTCTTGGTAGCAGCAGGGGGAGGGCTCCAGTGTTATAGCAGGAATGCCCTCAATGTGCTTTTCCCATTCTCTCTCCCGTCTGAGTCCTCTGTCACCCCAGTCTTTCTGTTCAGGTTTTGTTTTACTTTAAAGGAGTGAGGCCAATGGAGAAACACCCTGCACTTGTGTAATGGATATCCTTTTGTGCATCAGAAAATCCTGTCTCTCTTTTCCCCGCTGCATCCCCAGAACAGATTTTGGGGTGCGCAGGAGCTGCAATGGGAGTAAGGAAAGGAAAATCACTGCTGCATGAGCAGATGCCCAGTTATACTATATTGGATCTCACCTAATGTTAGTCATGACTAATTTGTCCACTGATTTCAATGGGTCTACTCTAAATATAACTAAGTGTGGATCTAGACCATATTGTTTTGATGAACTCAATGCATAAACCATGACGTACTCAGCACCATGATATACTTTCAGCACCATGATATACTGAGGTTCCCTGCCACTGCCATGCCACCAGTTGCCAATGATATGGAGTTGGGGCACAGTAAATCATTAAATTATACAGCCACGAGAATGGCTGTATACTATAGCCAGCATGGATTTTTCGCATTCCGCAATGTTCATTAAAAATAAGCCATGTTCACCGAGTACCTATAATCCTATTATTGACCTTGCCCTGCACTCTGACCTTCATCTTCTGCAGTTTAAAAGTTTAAAAAATGCCTGGCTGATTTTTAATTAATTTAAGAAAGTTTGGCTGGAACCCAATTATGTTGGGCATTCCTCCTCCCCTTCCTCCTCCTCATGGTCATTTTTACCTATCTTAAGCATGATTGCATGGAAGTAAATACCATTGAACTCTATAAGCATGCAAATGATCAAACCTGCCCTCCCCTCCCCCTCCCTTTGCCCCCCTCCAATACGCTCCTTCCCTTTCTCCCTGCCCCCTCCTCCCCCATGGTCAGTTTTTCCTATCCTAACCATGACTGCATAGGAGTAAATCCCACTGAACTCAATAAGCATGCAAATGACCAGGCCTGCTTTTCCCCTCCTTTCCCTCAGTTTGCACAAGATAAAAAGGTGGGAGGTGAAATATATTCTAGCAAAATTATAGGTGTGCTCCATGTTTTTAATTGACCGTGCCCACCGTGCCTTAAATAAAGTGGTTTAAACACAGCAGGCTGAAAACATGCATCCTCTTTTTTCCAACAGCTAGAGTCATTGCTGAAGTAGCAACATATTGGAATCAGTCTGATTTTACATCAAACTGCAGTTTCAGATTCAACTGTTAATACACCCAAAATAGAAATAGAACATAACCTCCAATTTGAAACACAAAAGGCTGTCTTCACCATCATATGACATCGACCAATAAAAAGGCTTTGAAATTAATAAAAAATACATTTGACACAGATTTCTACAATGAATAATGAGAGAAATGTAATTTTCTAGGTTAGATTCTCTGTAGAAACATTAGTAACACAGGAAAGAAGCAAAGTAAGAAGAACACCAACAAACATACAAAAATATAATTCTCCATCTTTGGAGATGGCAGGTGTTGCCACCACTCACCATATGCTCAGAGGCACATGTTACCAAATTCTTCCAAGCTACACAGCAAGTGGATTGGACTGTGAAAGACCAAGCCAAATTGCATTTTGGCAAATTTGTAGAGCAGTACAATATCTCAGAGAGGAGGTCAGGTCTCCTGCTCCCCTGGTGCATTCACTATAGCTGCCTAATTTCCCTACTTTTTAAAGTTTGATAGAAATATGTGTTGGCTATAGGTACATTCTTAAACCGCAAGGTTTTTTGCCTATCAGTGAATAATAGCACTAACTTATGTGCTGAGTTGTGCTACACATAATAACCAGAAGACATAAACTTGATATGGGGTGCTGGATCTATGTGATAAGTGCAAGTCTAGGTCAGCTGTGAGGGTTCCCTCTCTTTAGCTTTTAAATGTTCTTTCTAATGAAGTGTCCAGTCTCCTACTTCTGAAAACCAATACAATTCCACATTTACTTGTGGAATTATAGCTGGCCCATACAATTGCATTTACTACCTTTTAGCTGCAATCCTAAGGTCACTTACTTGAAAGTAAGCTCCACTGAAAAGAATGGAATTTATTTCTAAGTAAATATGCATATTGCACTGGACATGGTCAATATGTTATCCTGTTGTAAGTATTCAATCTATATTAATAATAAGAGCTCAAGAATATTTGCTTGAATTTATTTTTAAATCATTACATCTATCTACATCTACTGACCAAGCGGTAGGGCTTTTGTTTGTTCTTAAAAAAAACTTTTGTTCATAACGATTTGCTCACATTTGTCAGCATTTACCTTGTGGAAACTTCCATGAAAGAGTTTCTTAACTTCATCACCTTCAAATGTTACTGTCTGAAGTTCTCCTCTTGTGTCCTTGTTAAAGAACGATAATACTTTGCTGGAGGCTGCAGAGGTGGGGGAGGGAGAGAGAGATTTTATTGACGATATGGATGGTTGATTATCAATAGTTTTGTAATGAAAGAAAAATAGCATTGCATATAGTTTAATTTGATGAAATTTGTCACAAGAAGCAAAGCATGGATTACTAGGACCATTTTAATAGATCCTAATTTGTTAATATTTACAACCCATTTGACAAGTGGTGGATTTATGGTCCACAGTACACTGTGTGCAGCCCTTTTGAGAGGGCCCTATTAGTTCATCTTCACTATTATATTATGAAACAGCCACTACACTTTAATAAGAGAGTAGGAGAAATGAAGAGTGGAAACAACACAACAAACTACAATACTAGAATTCAACAATGGAAAATCATTATTTGTAGTAAAATTTCAAAGGTATCCTCCTAGTTAACGCTATATACTAATAACCCAGGGTGGGGCTCAGCCATATGAGACCCAACTTCTATGTGTACCTATAAATCTGCCCTTGCCCTTGACTCAGTTTTAATAATAATTAATTGAAATACTCATTAAAAGTTTGTTTCAAGCTTTTGGATCATTTCAAAGTTTGATGATAACACCATGTTCATTCCACATGGTAAAGTATATTATTAGAAGTCTTGGGGCCTAAATTAATTTTGACCTAATTATCAAAAGTTACATGGATAAGTTACAATAATGTTCACTGGCACAGAATGCAAGTCACTTACTTGACCTCTCCAGGTAAGTAGAAATAATGCTTTGAAATGAACCACACACTGGATTAAAACACCTGGTGCTAATGCTTGCTGCAAGTGGCTGAAAGATTAGGGTTTTAAGCAGGTCCAACTTTGTCACAATTTCGTTTTGGTTGGCTGTGGGCAGAGCTCAAAAGGATTCTACAAGCTGGATCTCTTCAAGTTCAAGTGACCCACACCCCTCTTTTGTAGGGCACCTTCTCAGGTGGGGTATTAGAGGTCCATCACCACCCTGGGGTGGAAAGACAAGGCCTATAGAGGTGTCAAGATCTGTCGAGTTAATTGGGGCGATGGAGTCACTTTCCCCCTCATTTTTTTTGTGAGGAGGATGAGAAGGGCCCAGAGCCAGTGGAGGCGCTACATTCTCAAAGAATCTTGAGACTGCGATCCCACTCGCAATGACGGCATTTCTGCTGTTGTACACCAATCTGGCGAGGGTCCCGTCCCTGAAGGTGACCACTGCACACGCGGTCATGTAGTTATTAAACAATTAGTCGACACGAATGATGTTTGATGTGTGTAACTAGCCAGGTAGTGCTGCCTCCAGGGATTCTAACAGGTGGAGTTTGCGCTTGTGTTGGGGTAAGAAACCTTCAGGTTTGGGATAATTCACTAAAACCAGCTTACGCCGGTTCAATACTAGGTTCCAGTTTGTGGTTTTTGGGCTTTTCTGCTATAGGTGTTCTGTTGGCGGGGGTAGAGGCCAGGGGTCTTGGACTAGTACCTCTAGGGGCTGCTCCAAGGATGGTTGTGGCAGAGGGGGAAATAGAGGGGAAGCACCTAAAATGGACCAGGGAGGGGCGGGATCGCTGCATGCTACTTTATGCCTTACTTCCTTTTTGGGATCCTTCGTGGGTTTTAATTCTAGGTTCTGAGGCAAAGTCCCATCTAGCAGTTTAAAGAGTTGATTAAATCTCATTTTCCTATATCGTAGAGGTTTAGGGTTTTTAACATTTTTGCTCTTTTTTGAGGTTCTCTTTCGCAGACCACTGATATTTTGGTTTTTAGATATTTGTTTACTCACCGCCCTGGAGCATGAAAGATTAGGGGCAATTCCCAACTTGCCAGTTTCCTCCCTTTGAACTCAGACACCACATGGAAGTAGCAGGATTTATGGCAGTTATACTCTAAAGGGAGGTTCTCTCAGTATAAAGATAAAAGTAAAACTTCCTGGTATTTACTTATTCTTTTAACATGCCACCAGAATAAGATGAACTAGAGAAACATCTGGCATTAGCTGACTGCTCACAAATGCTGACCAACAAACAGTATATATACTATTGGAACTCTGGCTAGCCTTTGGTTAAGCTAATATGGGGAAATTTGACACAACATTCAGTTAACATTCTTCCAGTTGGTGTACTTTTGTGAGCAGTATTTTCATTGCTATAGCTTTTAAAGTATAATCTCAGATCACAAATAATGGTGAGTTGTTTCTCCAAATTAATGGATGATCTTCCATATCCTATTTTTAAGCTACAGACTAAAACATTGCCTTGATGATTTCATACAAAGAGATGATTTCACAATCAGCTGCGGCTTTGCAAACACAGACTCCATGCAAATATTATGCAAATTGCATATAATTATGCATATTAGTTTCAGTCTGCCTCAAAATTTTCTTCCCAGCTGATCTCTAGTACTGACCAAATTTCCAACTCTTGGATTACAATAATAAATATTTTGAGAACATTTTCAGCTTGAAGGATTGGAAAAGAAAGAATGGAAACTTAGCTGTGCATTTCCATTTAGAGATTCTATTCAAACTATAAGGGAGAAAATATTCTTACGATCAAGAACAACTCCAACTTGTGGTTTGGAATTTCTGTCTGTTATCTGCCAAATTGCAAACGGTTCAGAGGGGGTTTCCGGGAGAAGTCGGAATAAAAGTATGATAGTGTAAGCCTTTGGTAATCCATCTGGATGCATTTCCCTATTAAGGAAAACATAAATTATTGATCATCAAAAATGCAAGAAAACAGCTATCACATTTTTTTTCATCTAAAACACACAAAAGGACTGTAGGAAAATGTCAGTGTGTTAACTGTTTAATTGCATTAGATAATTCACAAGATAACAAAGTTGTGGTTCACTCAAGATCCAAAAGACACAGATCCTTGCTCAGCAGCTGATCACGCACTCCACTAAAGAAACTAATAGACTAATATAGTGAAGAAGATTCAAAACGAATTTGAATGCCTGCTTTGCATTTGAGACTTAAAGACGCTCTCACCAGAAAGGGAGGAAAGGGTAATTTAAATCTTCCAATATTCTTCAGTTTGCCTATTTGGGTGTTTTTCCTTCCCATACTAGTGAAAAGTGATACAAATCTGAACTGTTGGGGAATGGTAAATAATTTTATTCTAAATCTTCCATAAGAACTGTGTTCTGTTCTAAAATTACAGCATCCAACAGATACAGTTGCTTGGATTGTAGAGCCTGTAAGGACTAAGAGGCAATGGTGATAGCTAATCTTCAAGTCATTAAGCAACAGACCTTAGACTTTCAAAAAGGACAGAAGAGAAAAGAGGAACAAAAGTGGTAAGGCAAAGGGCTATGTGAGAACAGTGATATTTGCATGGAGAGGGAACAGAGTGGCAGGAGAAATATTGTGAAGGAACTAGCCAGGAATAAGAGGCCAATAATAACTTTTGGGAGGCAATTCAAAAGAAAAGCAATGCAGAAGGGCATGAGAAGTAAATAAAGCTATGAGTTCCTCTCACCTAGTACAATCTGACAGCAGTTCTCTAATATCTCAAATCAGAGGTTATTTTTTGAGATCCTTTTTTTGAAATGCAGATGCTAGAGTTTGTACCATTGCCACTATGGCTCCTCCTCAAAACTGTGGCTTTATCTTGACTATAAATAGAATGTTGGTATGTTGTTCTTGGGCTTAGGAGTTTGTGTCTCCAAACTGTACAGCTTTTTCTAATGCTAATGCTTCTTCTGAATCCCTCTCTTATTGGCAAATGAGTTGTTGAGCCTGGACAAAGAATATCCTCTCTAATTAGGAATGAAGCAGTAATAGCTAGCAATATATGGCTGTGAGCACACTAGTAATCTACAGTAAAGTTTTTTCATTGGTCACACCTGGATGGGGAATGGGTTGATCTGTCAATCAGTTGCAAAATCCCTTTGAAGTGAATTAAAAAAACACACACGCTCAAGCTGATCCCACCAGGTTTTACAGTAAAAAGGAGTGGGTTTTGATTAGAGTCCCCGTTTTCAGAAAAGAGAGATGGGGATGTATTGGAACCAGCAGAACAGTAACTGTATCTCTATGCTATACAGCAACTATCAAATAGCCTCTGTAGCTAAGAGTTTCCTCAAGCTGAGTTTGGAACGAAATAACTGCAACACAGCAGATTTCAATTGCCATGTCAACAAAAGCCTATGTAGAGCATAAAAAAACCAAAACAGGGCTGGAAATGCTAAATATATTAAGAAACAACAACAATAATAAATTATTTAAGAAAGCTGTTGCACTTTCTTTTGAGCACAATTCTTCATGCTGTAGAATAAGCAAGTATCACCTTTTGTTCCAGCAAGATTGATGAACTGGATTTCTATCCCTCCCTTCTGCTGAAGAAGCCCAGGACAGCAAACACATACATGTTCCATGTAACCACATGCAGGCAACTTTCCCCAGTTAAAAAAAAAAAGGTAACACAGCTTACATTGTGGGCTGGCTGACAAAGGCATTTTTATGAAGCCTATACGCCACGTAACTGGGGAACGATCCTGACTGTAAGGAAACTCCTGGTACCGAAGCAAAATATTTCTCTGTTAAGTTGTAAGATTCCAGCATTCTGAAGCCTGTATCATAGGGGAGAACATTTTAACAAGAGAGAGAAAGTGAGAGTGGTGGAATTTAGAAAAAGTGAAGTAAGACTTTACTAGGCTAGAATATTTGTATATTAACTTCTTACCAGGGGCAGTGTACCCATCCAAGTACATGAGAGGGCAAGCTGAAACAGAAGAAAAACATGTCAGATGAAATAATGAAAGAACAGTATTATTGTTAGTAGGTGCACAGGGTAACTGAAGAATCTCTTCCTTTGAAGGTTTTCAAAGAGAGGCTACACAGGCTTATATATTGTTGCCAGCAAGACTAGCCCCTTGCCAGTGTATGCATAGGGTTGAGGGTTCTTGCTTTTCCCCTTCCTCCATGTCTACATAGAGTCTTTGTATGCTGAATGTTAGGCCACCTAAGCTCACAGGTTATCAACAGCAGTTGTCTCGTCAAGGCGGAGAATAGAGGAGACTCCATTCAAGATTTCTTGAGTCTGTTGTAGTAGGCCCATTTAAATAATGTGTTTTATATAAGTTTATAGTCAGAGTGTTTGGAAGTTTGCCCCCCTTCAGAGTTGGAGAAAATGCATTTTTAAAAGGCAAACGTTCCTGTACCCATTCGCCCGCTCCAGGAAGTCTAGGTGTACAGCCAAGATAGTACCTTCTAAATCAACAAGTCTGAGTTAAAATGTAAACAGTTGAAGAGAATGGGAAATACCTTATTAAGATTTTCCAAATGGCCGGCAGTGTCAACTCACCTATGAATTGATATACATCTTTGGAAAGCTCTGTGGGGCTGTTTATGAAACAGAATGACTGAGAATGGGGAGGTGATTGTTTGTAAGACTGTCCATGAGAACATTTATGTCAAGTCTGTGGGAATTTATTTATGAGAAAAGACTGTGGGAATGGAAATATGATGTTGTGGCAGTTCAGATGATCTAGAGATGGGAGACTATAAAGAGAGATCACAAATGCAGTTGTTTACTGGTCTAATGGACTGGCCATGCTGCTGTCAGTTTGCCTAATTGCTGAGTTTTATTCTGAGTCTTATCTGAGTCACAGTGTGTGAGATTTAAATTGTCATTCTATTCTACATATGTGTGTTAAGATATCTAGTCTGTATAAGGATGCATTACTTAAGAACCTTGGGTTTTGCGTTGTTAATTTGGATTTATTCATTTACTGGTTTTGACTAAGGATGCTTTTTTATTCTGATTTGTCCCTAGGCTTCTGGTGGGAGTTTCCTCTTAAAACTCTGCCTGTTTAGATTTACTGCTGAGGCACGGCATAAGTCTAGGCGAGAGTGGTTGCTTCATACAAGGACTCTATACAGCTTTAGGCTTAAGGGACAAGTGAAGAACACTTGAATCTGTGCACAGGTGAAAATGAAGTAGTTACAAACTATTTCAGGTGGCAAGCCAGCCAGGAGTCGCTAGCAGGAGACGTGACCTAAAGAGGAGTCAGATGAACTGTAGTGAAATCTGATTTCCTAAATTTTGCTCTAATAGGTTGAAAAACCATTAGGCCAAGTATAGAAAACTCATGTTTCCTCAGCCAGACAGAGCTGGGAGGCAGGCTATACATGTATACCTGTACTCCAAGACAGAAAAAGTCTTGGAAAGATACAAACTTCAATCATGGCACAAGCATTTGCTGATAGAGAAGGCTTTTTAGCTGCCTTTTGTAGAGCTGGTGAAAGAGAGTCTGCAGATAATGAATATATGGTCTTTGAAATGCCAAATGGAGATTGGTTAACAGGATACTGGAATATAGGGCCGGCACCAGCTTGCCCCAGGCCCCGGCGCACGCACACACACACACAAATGTGCAACTACGTGTCTCTCACAGGGAGGGAGCTTCTTCCACCTGCCCATTCGCTGGCTCTATCTCTCCTGTCTTTTGTGGCTGTGCAGGCTGCTACGCACGCACATCGCTGCCATCAACGAAGATGGTGATGGAGTCTTCAGCCCCTTAGGGAAATCTTGGCCACCATCTTGGTTAATGGCAATCCTGCACGCGCAGCCCATGCAGCCGCAAAAGACAGGAGAGACGGGTAGGTGGAACCAGCAAATGGGCAGGCAGCTACTTTGCTTCGGTTCACGATAAAAGAGTGCTACTCCTCCCCCACCCTATCAAGAGGCCCCTCAGAGGCTTCTGTGGCTCCAGGGGCCCTCAGCCAGGGCCCAACCTGGGACCGGCCCTGGAGATATAAAATCTAACCAGCTGTGCAGTAAGTTTGGGATAAGAGATGCAGAAGTGCTTGTTGGAAGAGACTATTAACTACAAACGAGTGTTTAAGAGACCACAATGGACAGAAATGACCAGGTACTGAACGAATGTTGTTATTAAAGAGTTTACCATTGTAAAGAGACAGTACGGAGGAGCCCTGATTAAGTCAGACTCTTACCAAGTCTTTAATTTGTCTCTTTTTTATTCAGCAGGAGTACCTTTTATGTCCAGAGTACCTGCTTCATCAAAGAAACTGGCCCTGGATTCAAGCATTAACTGCCAGTAAGAATCCTGTGCTCCTACCTGTAAATAATAGGGGATTGGTTCCATTGGGCAGAACAGAATTACCAGAAGATAGAGATCAAGTTGTGAATACCACGGTCCAGTTGATTCAACTCTTTGGAAGAAATGTGGTATGGCATACCATGGAGAATGCAACTCATATCTCCTACCTGCAACCATACCTATATAATGTTGGGGAAATTGTGATTGTCATAAATTCTTTTATGTCCTTAACTACTATGGTAATATGCAGTGAAGGATTTCATCATGATTGCTATTCTGGCTGGGCCCCTTATGAAATAATGTGTGAAGTCACATCTGATTTTCCTTCACAAAGATGAATGCCATACATAAAGCTGTCCTGATATGTTTCCATGTCCCCTGTTGTTCTTGTATTACCAATATAAGCAATTTCCCAAACTTTGCATTTGATTAGGATATGACAAGGATATGAAACTCTATTTTTAGGAAGAAATCCTAATTGGACCCTTGAAGGTGTTGTATAAATACAGCTGAATTACGAAGCTTGCAGCCTCTATTTCCACAGGTAACAGCTATGTGCAATGTGATCACTCAAACCCATTGGCAACCGGATGACATCATATCCTTCAGTGATTTATATCCAGAAGAAGATAGCCTTTTGGATTGGATTGTGTTAGTGGAGGCTGAAGCAGAAAATATTGAAGAGAATAGGAAAGATGAAGAATCTGCCAGAGGAGCCGTGTGTCAAGTTATACCAAAGATACAGCTGCTTGACTTCATGTAATGAATAATTGTTTTTGCTGACTTGATAACACTCCTCAGGGTGCAAAGTGGGGGGTTGTAGTAGGCCCATTTAAATAATATATGTTTTATATAAGATTTTAGAATCAGAATGTTTGGAAGTTTGCCCCCCTTCAGAGTTGGAGAAAATGCATTTTTTAAAGACAAGCGTTCCTGAACCCATTCTCCCCCTCCAGAATGTCTGGGCGTATAACAAAGATAGTAGCTTCTAAATCAACAAGTCTGAGTTAAAATATAAACAGTTGAAGGGAACAGGAAATAGTTTATTAGGATTTTCCAAATGGCTTGCAGTGCCAACTCACCTATGAATTAATATACACCTCTGGGAAGCTGTTTATGAAATAGAATGTCTATGAGAATGGAAAGATGGAAAGGTGAGAGTGTATGACTGTCCCATGAGAACATTTATGACAAGTCTGTGGGGATTTATTTGTGAGAAAAGGCTGTGGGAATGGAAATATGATGTTGTTGCACATCAGATGATCTAGAGATGGGAGACAATAAAGAGAGATCACAAATGCAGTTGTTTACCAGTCTAATGGACTGGTCATGCTGCTGTCAGTTTGCCTAATTGCTGAGTTTTATTCCGAGTCTTATCTGAGCTCCCGTCATTCTATTCTATATATATGTGTGTGTTAAGATACCTAGTCTGTATAAGGATATATTACTTAATAACCCTGGGTTTTGTGTTGTTAATTTTGATTTATTCATTTACTGGTTTTGACAAGACTAAGTGTGCTTTTTTACCCTGATTTCTCATAGTCCTGAGATGCTTCTGTTGCGAGTTTCCATAGGCGCAAAAGAAGTTCGGACTATTTCACTTGGGAGGTACCAGACATATTCTGTTTGGGAGTCAAACTTCAGACAGCAGAACAGTCTTTATAATATATACTATTTATTCTTATATGCATATATGTGCATATACATTTATGCATATTTATGCATTCTAGGTGGCCTTAGCCATCATTGCAGAAACAGAAAACAGAAAAATAGAAATATATATATCAGCATAAAAGAAATTTCTGGATAACATCAAAGTATAAGACTCTGAAGCCACATCTTAACAAGTTACAATAGGCAAAGGATTGAGTTAAACTCTAAGTCATATCACAGAGCCAAAGTACAAAGGACACAGAAATACATGTCATGATACATCACCCATCAGATGTTATGGATGGAACAGATGAATAGTTCTCCTGCTTTCTTCGACACCCCCCCACACACACACTAACAGAGCCAAGGGGTCCTGAGTACTATGAAACCTGGCTTTCCTATACACTTTCTTTTCTATGGAAAAGCGTGTTCCCATGGTTTTATCTGTTTTTTGCTACTTCTAATCAGGCTCAGATGCTCGAAAAGAGTCTTTATTTCTCAACTAGTCAGCTTAACTTCACCATATATGGATTTCCTCTTCCTTCATATTTACAGTCCATATGGCACACTGGCTGTCTGCCCAGACCTGTTATGTTGTGCCATACTCAACTTCTTTGCTTTGTCTATTCCAGTTGTTTCTCAGGAAAATTACAGCTTTAGTCAGGAGAAAAAAGGGGGGCAGTTTCAAACTACTCCTGTTTTACTGTTTGGCTCTTATACCTACAGCAGACTTTATACACTAGTTCAATAATTCTTAAGCATCTTCTTAGCATACCTAAGCATGTGTAAATGTTTTCAGCACATTATATGCATATTTAAGCCATTATCTGGGTCTTCCCATTATAATATTGCAGATGCTTTGACTAGGATTCTAATTGTTTCATGCCTGCACCTAAAAAGCTGTTTTACGCACAGGACAGTCTGCTGATTTCACCTTTATAGTGTAGCCTATCAGACTGCACCAGAAGAAAATTTGGACACCCACTTCATTATGAGCATGTTTTGGAGAGAAACGTGGAAGGCTCTTTGATCAAGTGGGAGTTTCTATGATCTGAAAGGGAAATGATTTTTGATGCAGCCCTGTGTACCTCCCATCTTCAACTGAGGATTGGGAGATCCTTTGAAATAGCATGGGAGGTGGCATGAAGGTGCAGGAGAAAGGGAGAATTTGCAAAAATCATCTCCCCTCCTTCCTACTCACAAAAGCCTCTGCTGGATCAAAGAGCCTTCTGTTAGTGGTGGGACTAAATTATATACACAAAGGTTAGCCAGTGTGGGGTTTTTTGTGTGTGTGTTTGTTTTTTGCTGGGTCTGTCAAGAACACCTGATTTCTAAAATGGCTCAGAGGCAAAGAATTCTGGGGAAAGACATCTTATCTGAGATGGGGCCTCTGAGAGGCATGACTTTGCAACTTCCACAGCTGAAGGCCCAAGCAAGAAAACCTGCTTATCAGCAGACTGGTATCAAGGCCACAGGCCTGGGAAGGTTGGGGAGTATGTGACCATTAGGTGCAAAAACTCCAGAAGCATTTCACCATCTGAAAGCCCCCTGATTGGCTAATTAATCCCTAGCTGTTACTGGGCATTTTCCCATAAGAACAGGAATCAGACCTTAGGTCTTTGTTCCCCAATGTCCCTCAGGGGTTGCTGATGCTACCTGAGTGGGGTTCCATCTTTACATCTGCTATCAAGGCTATACATCTCTGGGGAGATGTGGAACCATGAAGCTATTTTGCTGTTCACCTCTTTTTAAGTTTAGACTAGGCTAAACAGTTTTGTTATTTTTGTCTGTGTCTGCAACTCTCTGTATTTTACCTGGCCCTCAGGGGTGTGGGTTTTAAGGAACCAATTTGCTGCTATATCTGTGCACTAATATTTTATTTAATAAAGCTACTTCTAATTTACCAGTGTGTGTTCATTGCAGGAGTAGTGTGGCCCTGAATCCAGTACTTTGGCCATTTGACCACAGACTACCATATAATTTGGATATTTTGCCTAAGCCTCCAAGACAAGGAGTGCACCTTTGGCTCTTGTCTGTTGGAATCCTTGGCAGATCTATTTCTGGCACTGTGGGTTTCCCCTTGGCCCAGACTGGTTGACCAGGTTAAAGGGTGGTGACGTCAACCTACCTTACAGTGTTGTTGGTTTACTCAGCCTTAGTAAGGTGAGGCACAGGGTGTGCCTTGCCAGGATCAATTGCCCTGGGTATGGGAATTGAGTTATGGGACTGTACGGGGTGGTTCATGCATGAAGATTAAGCTCAGTATTGTGCATACTGAATTACAGTGGCTCTACAGGGTTTCAGATGGGGGACATTCCAAGATCCACCTGGGTATATCAGGGACTGAATGTGGCACCTTCTGCATGTAAAGTACTGAGCCATGGTCCTTCCCTTTTAATCAAAAGTGTGCAGATATTTGTGTAAATATTTTGTTTCTTTAATAACATGCTAAATAGGATATGTTTGATATAACAATGATACACAATAGAGTCAAATATGTAAACTAATTTTGAAAAGATTGGAGAGAGGAGATATTTTACTTACTTGAGGTAGCAGTCTCACAAACAAAGGTGATAAGGTTATCCTCAATCTTTTCAAAAGCATCAAAGTCATCAACTATAAAGACATGACGTTCACTGGGTTTGCTGGCCATTTTGGCCAGTTCATGGTAATCAACATCAGCCACACCAACAACAAAGATACTGAAACCTGGAAATGCAATATTGATTGAGTTAATATCACTATATGTTTTTCATATTGTCACAGTCTGTTGGCATCAACTCCAAGAAATTCAGGTTTAGACCCTTTGCAGGTCCACTGTGAATTGTTTGCAAGGCGCTTTGAGGGTAAAGCTGCTCACCTCCGTAGCAATCTTGATGCCCCATCCACATCTATTATAGTTCCCAATGAGGTGTCCAATGCAATGTCTGCTGCTTCACGGCATCAATTTTAACTGATGTGGCCTGATGACGTGGACAAGATACTTTTGACTATGCGGTCAGCAACATGTCCTCTTGACCCTTGCTCTTCTTGGCTTATTAAAGCTTGTCAAGGGGGTATGATCAAATCGATCCAAGCTGTGGTCATTGTGTCTTTGTGGGAGGGAGTGGTCCCAGCCACCCTGAAAGAGGTGGTGATCTGATCACTCCAAAAAAGCCCACCCTGGATTCAGTGGTTTGTGACAACTACCACCCAGTCACAAATACCCCTTGTTTAGGGAAGGTGACCAAGACGGTAGTGGTGCAGTAATTGCAAGTACTCATGGATGAATCAGATTATCTTGACCTATTCCAATCTGGGTTCAGGCCTGGTTATGGGACTGCATTGGCCTTGGTCATCCTCATGGATGGCCTTTATTGGGAGAAGGACAGGGGGAATGCAACCTTATTATTCTTGATCTTTCAGCAGCTTTTGATACCATTGACCATGGTATCCTTCTGAGCTGACTTGGTGAGATGGGTATCGCAGGCACTGTTTTACAGTGGTTCAGATCCTACCTCAAGGGCATTTCAGCCCCCTGGCAGTTATGCTGTGGGGTGCCGCAGGGTACCAATGCTATTTAACATCTATATGAAGCCCTTGGGAGCAGTCATCAGGAGACTTGAGGCAAGGTGTCAGCAGTATGCTGACAATACCCAGCTCTATTTCTCTGTAACATCTGAATTGGGAGAGGCCATGCAAGTCCTGGACCAGTGCCTGGACTCAGTGGTGGGCTGAATAAGGGTAAATAAACTGAGTCTGAATCCTAGCAAGACAGAGGCACTGTGGTTTGGCGGTTGTTAAGTTCAGGTAATTGGTCAATTGCCTGTTTTGGATAGGGTCATACTCCCTCTGAAAGAGTAAGTTCGTAGTCTAGTGGCTAGGAGTGCTGTTTACCAGCTTCAGCTGGTAAGACAGCTGCAGCCCTTTCTGTACCAGGATAGCCTTACCACTGTTGTCAACACACTGGTAACCTCCAGGTTAGATTACTGTAATGCGCTCTATGTGGGGCTGCCATGGAGGTTGATCCGGAAGCTGCAGCTGGTGCAAAATGTGGTGGAGCAACTGTTCACTGGGGCAGGGTATTGCCAACATGTTAGCCCCTTGCTGATGTTACTGGCTGCCCATTAGCTACCAGGTCAAGGTTCTGGTTTTGGTGTACAAAGCCCTATGCAGCTTGGGACCAGGATAACTGAAGGTTCAACTTATCCCTTATATACCCAGTCTATCACTGCCCTCTGAAGGTGAGGGGCCTCCTGCAGATACCATCTTATCAGGAAGTCCGCTCCACACGACATAGGAAGTGGACCTTTAGTGTTGTGGCACCTACCCTTTGGAATTCCCTCCCTTAAGTATTAGACAGGCAACATCACAGTTATCTTTTTTGCACCTACTGAAGACTTTCTTCTTTCAACAAGCCTTTTGAGTAGAGACCTTATCTCAGTCTGCATGTGTGTTAGAATTACTTTTTTAGAAGTTTTAAAATGTTTTTTTAAAAAGATGTTTTGTTTTAATATGTTTTAAAGTCGTTTGTTTTTAAGATGTTTTAGAGTGTTTTTAGTGT
Source organism: Rhineura floridana (assembly GCF_030035675.1). Taxonomy (NCBI): domain Eukaryota; kingdom Metazoa; phylum Chordata; class Lepidosauria; order Squamata; family Rhineuridae; genus Rhineura; species Rhineura floridana. The sequence continues at coordinate 61,768,827 of NC_084483.1, forward strand.
ATTTGTTGGCCACGTTGGGCTCCTTCTGGGAGGAAGGGCATGATAATAAATAAATAAATAAATAAATAAATAAATAAAATAAAGGTATATTTCTACATGTTGTTCTAGACAAGCTGCTAAACAATCTATTATATGAAGATAAATCCACAAAGTTACATACAACTCTTAAGGGAAATATGTAAAGTGTGTATGTTCACATTTTGAGTTTCCTTGATTTAAGAAAAAGAAAACATATTACCTGAAGAGGGAAAGTGACTAAATATGTGGTGCATGGGCATCAGAAAGATGGGAAGAAATGTTTATAAATAAATGTTCATATGAAAAGCTTACACATACAACAACATTTGCATTGGGTGAAATCCAATGTTGCATGTGCAGAAGTCTTCCTCTTTCTCCCCCTGCAGAATTTCCCCCAAATTGTTTCCAGAGGATCCCCCTGGAGAAGGGGAAGTCCTGTTGTGTGAGTGGAAGTCTGTTCTTTGGTACAGATACCATTGGATTCAGTCCACTGAGATGTGATACTGAATAAAGAGATTTATAGATATCTTAAACTATAACAATGAATGCTTTCTTTAATCTACAATGCAATGATTATAATCTCACTGCAGATTAAAATATTTTAAGAAAAGGGGAAGATTGGAAAACAAATTTTAAAAAATAAAACTTCTTAGTTGATGCCAATATAAGTTAATAAAAGAAAGGAAAAAACCCTTCATCAATGAATCCGTTATTATTTTCCTCAAAATTACTTTAATTTTAACTCCCAATTTTCCTTGTATTTGTACCACTTTATCTAGTGGTTTCTTTATAATTAAGCTGCTATTACTTACAACCCTTATGATGTCTATTCAGAAGCAAGTCCTATTAAATTCAATGGGGATTACTCCTGGCAGGGCTAGGATTGCAGCCTTAATAGCTTAAATGTTCAGCAGCTGGCTTTAAAAAAGTTATTATGCTGTTCTAACTTTGCTGTATCTTGTATCAGGCCTCTGAATTCCCCATTGCCAACCAAACTCAACATAGCTATAACATTAATCTCCTTTCTGAAACTCTTCTGTTTCAGTGCTGTTGGACAGCACTCAATGTAGTCATTTGTATAAAAAAACTTTATCAGATAATATTCTCTCTCTGTTCTCGATCGCATTATAGATTTTTACCATATACTATCCTTATTTCAAATAATCATATGAATCATTTCTGTTCTTTGCTGTTATACAAAATTTCTGGTCACTTCAATTACTATTTTACTATTACTATTTTATTGATGTATTTTTATACTTGTGTTTATTTTTCTTTGTAAGCTGCCTTGAGGGCCTTTGGTCAAAAGGCGGGGTATAAATAAATTTAATAATAATAATAATAATAATAATAATAATTCATGTCATTACCAAAATAAAAAAATACATGTCATTTCCTATAATAAGCTATCTAGGTGGCTCTTCTATTGCAATCAACTCCCTGACTTTTCATTTTATATCAAAATTTATCTCTTCTGTGACTCTGGATTCTACCATTCTGGAACTCTCTGTCTCTGGTCACATTTTCTCTTCACTTTAATCACAACCCAGCCAACAACCTCACACCCATTTCATTTTTTCCTATCATTACCTTTCTGCCACATATGAAAAACAGAAGGATGGTTATGTTACAGTAAAAGGAATTCATCCTTAAATGGTTCACTATATGTCATAAAAGTTTCTCAAAGAAAAAGAAATGTGGCACTATTGTTAGTGTATTTATTGTATTTTTATACCATCCATGAATTACTAAGTGTGGTTTAAAAAAAGGGAAAAAAGAATATAACAATTAAAATGTAAATGCAAAAACAAATAAGCTGAAGGACACAAAATCATAAAGCAGCATAAAGTCATCAGTAAAAGCTGGAGAAAATAAAAAGCTCTCTACCTGGCACTGAATGAACAACAAGGTAAGTGCCAGGCAGATCTCTTTGTGAAGAGTGCTTCACAATTTGGATGTCAAGACTGATACAATAATCTGTTTGACAGTCATCTGCCTCACCTCAGATAGTGAGGGCACTTGCAGGAAGCACTTAACTTTAACGTAAGGATAAAGTACCTATGGAAATAGGCAGTCCTTCAAATATCTTAGTCCTAAGCCATGCACTAGTTCAAGCCTCACTGGCTCTTCCATGCTCACTTATTATTTCAGCTGAATATATTTCATATATTCCAGTCTGCCTAATAACATATAACATAGAAAAACATTTGATGAAGATTTCAGAGTTATCATCCTACTAAGTTATATGACATAAAAGTTTCTTACCAGAATGTTGTATGACAGCTGCGGCTTTCCTCACTTCATCCTGTGACCGACCGTCGGTTACAACAACAAGTACCTTGGGAACTCCTTTCCTCATGCCACTTTCCCATGTTAAGACCTTATCTTTGATAAATGTAAGTGCTTTGCCTGTGAATCGTGAAACAGAATTCAGTTGGCTGATCCACCTAAAGATCCACCATTTTAGCAGCACACAGGCATTGACAGTGGAATAAAATTAGGAGGTTGTATCCAACCAAGTTATATTCAAAGTAGATCCACTGAAATTAATGGGTCTAAGTTACTCAAATCCATTATTTTCAGTGAGTCTAGAGATGGAAAGATTGGTTAAGTTCAGTTCTCTCCGTTTCTCATTTTTCAAAGCTTAAATTCTGTTCTCCACATTTATGCATCAATTTGTAATTTTTTTAAACAAAATCTGCAGCCTTTTAGTGCAAATTTCTCCCAATAAACACATTTTTGTAGGCAGTTTTGACTAATGTACACATTTTTGCAAGCAATTTCTCATCATATAATGCATATTTGTATGTTATTTGCACTCATTTATTTATTTTTATGCACACTGTCCCCAAATATATGCATTTTTGTAAACATTGATTGATGAACTGCATTGCAAAATTCAAAACAGTGCCAATTTTGAAGGATGGCTGTGTTGTGGTTCTCATATTGTTTCGGAAAGGGTGAATTTGATAGATTCAGCTTGAAATGCAAATTGAATTCATTTTTTTACCTATCCCTAGTCTACTCCAAGTAAGACTGACATTGGATACAACTCCAAGACTGTTCAGTGCAGAGATCATCATTTTCACACAGAAAAAGTTCAGTTTAGCACAGAGCAATCTCCCAAAGATTGCTTACCTGTTTTCGTGTTCCCTCCTCTATACCGAATATTCTGAAGTGCTCCAAGTGCCGGTGCCTTATCATCATATGTATTCAAATTAAACTCAGACTTTGGATCATCACTATATTGTACAAAGGAAACCTGATATGGAATAGAGAAAGTTAATGCTTATATTATTGGAAAGAACACTCCAGCGATGCTGGCTTTGTAATCTTGTTCAACAACACAGGAAGAAAATGTGATCATTAATGAAGGATTTTGCAGCGTACACTGGCAAACTCCCCCTAGGGTGGTGTTCGAGTATTGTTGTGCCCATCTTTAAGAAGGGTGACAGAGCTGACCCTCGTAATTATAGACCTATTAGCCTTTTAGATGTCGCCTCTAAACTCTATTTACAATATCTTCTAAGTAAACTGCTTGAATGGGATAGTAATCAATCTATTGTTCATGATGAACAGGTGGGTTTTAGGAAGGGTAGGAGTCCTACAGATCAGGCCTATGTGTTACATCATTTAATTCACAAAACTATAAGGGGACCAAATAAGTCTATTTATGCAGCCTTTGTAGATTTCGCTTCAGCGTTTGATTTAATAGATAGACAGCGCCTATGGCATAAATTGGCCAAGAGTAATATTGATAAAAGATTACCCTGGTTATTACAACTACTCCATCAGAATAATTTATTGCAGGTGCGAACTGGCCTACAAGGCGCTCTGTCTCAAGCTATCCATATCAACCGAGGGGTGAAACAAGGTTGTGTTTTAGCGTTCTTCCTATTTAATGTGTATATCAACGATCTCATTCCCAGAATGGCTTCTCCTTCTTCCCCCCCCCCTTCAGTTGGCACACACAAGATTTCAGTCTTGCTTTACGCTGATGATTTAGTATTACTATCCTTGAACAAAACTGGCCTTAAAAGGATGTTAGCCAAATTCAGGGAGATCTGCAAAGTGGAGCAGCTGACAGTCAACTACTCAAAAACCAAGATTATGGCATTTGGCAAAAGGGCACCAAAGTCCAAATGGGCACTTGATGGGTTCCCTCTGGAGCAGGTCCACTCGTTTAAATATCTAGGTTTACATTTTAATGAGAAACTGTCTTGGAAACAACACTTAGAAGCTATCAAATTACTGTGTGCTAGATCTGTTGGTCAGCTTAGATCTGTTGGTCAGCTTTTCTTCCATACTAAAGGGAGCCAACTAATTAGTCCCACCCTTAAGGTCTATGCTGCTAAAATTGTACCCCAAATGCTTTTTGGGGCAGAATTATGGGGACAAACATCTAAGCATGCACTGGAAGTTCTTCAAAATAAATTTATGAGACAGTTGTTGGGGCTTCCACCAGGGACCCATCTGCCCACCTTAGATCTGAGCTCGGGCTCCCATCAATATCTGCAAGAATAGACCTTTCTTATTTTAGATATTGGCATAGACTAAATGGGATGGAGGACCTCTCTTTTACTAAACTTTGCTGGTTTGAGCAATTAAGATCTGGAGGTAGGGCAAGGCAGTGTCAGGACAAGCTCGAAGGGTACAATCTTTCCATGGAAAACCTTTTAAATTTTAGTCCACTAGCTCTCAGGAACTGGATTTTCGACAATGATGCCGCTCAAGATACAGCAGCCATTACTGTTGCATGCTTTTCTCCATGGTATCCTCAATTTAAGTATAATCGTGCAAGAGCTCTTTATTTTGAGGTTCTCACTTTTCCCTAGCTCAGAAGGGCATTTACAGAACTCAGGTTCCAGCAGATGCCCTCTGCATATCTCGATGGGAGATACCTTAGAATCCCAGTCACAGAACGGAACTGTATTTATGGGTGTAATCAGATTGAAGATATAATCCATTACCTGCTGTACTGTCCTTTGTATGTGGATCCCAGGGAAAAATTCCTGTCAGATATTATTTGGATGTTCTCTGATCAAACGCCCCAAGGAATGGTAGTGGAACTTTTAGCTGACAAATATTTATATATCACATATTCGGTAGCCCAGTTTACATTGGCAGCTAGGAAGTTGAGGGCTCTCCATATTAAGAATTATGCGGTATTATAAAATTTTATCTTTAAGGCCCGAGTGTTTAGCCTTTTAACGGATGTTTCATTTTAATAAAAGCTTTCAGTAAGAAGAGTCTTTTAAGCAATACTTTGTATACATTGTTAAGGCCTATGTCTATATACAATAAAGTTCTGACTATTCTGTAGGGGTCTGAATCATTTTTGCCTCCAGCCAATTTTGTCATTTGTTGGGGGGGTGGAAGTAAATGTCTAGTGAATTGTCTAATGCTAGGGCAGTCAATATGGTGCCGTCCAGATGCTGAGAACCATAACTCCCATCATTTCTGACTATTGGAATGCTGGCTGAAGCTAATGGGAATTGCAGACCAAAACATCTGGAGGGTGCCATGTTGACTACCCCTATTGCTGCTGCTGCTGCTGCTGCTAAGGAAGTATAAGTGGAAGAGGATGAAGCAATACACAGAGCAAGCATGAAGACAGAATCTAAGAGCATGGGCTATAAACTGTAGCACATTTATAGCTCTGGCTGGGATAGAATCTAATAGCTTCTTTCAAGAATCTTTAGAGTCTCAACTTCTTTTGTTTATTATTAGATTTAAAGAATAGACAAACCTGAATTCCAGCAGGGTTGATTAGGTCAAAGGCTCCAACCGTGTTAAAAACAAATTTCACTACTTTGTTGAAATTGTCATCTCCAATACTCCAGGAAGCATCAGTCAAGAAGACTATATCTGCTTTGGCACCCTTGCATACTGAAAGATACATTGGATTCAGTTACACAGCCAGGAGGCAGAGTACAATAAGGGCACTGAGATGGTAATTTGAAGAACAGCATCTATCAAGCTTTTCAGTGTGACATATAGAATACATCTGAAAAGCATTTTTCCCTGTTAGAATTTATGAAAAATACATTCAGAGACTCAAATGCACCAAACATGTTTATAGAACTCAAATGACAAACATCAAAATGAATGCGCTGTAAGCTTAAAGGGAAGGAATATAGGGGGAAAGTCAAACACCACTTTTAACAGAACTTACTTCACTGTTCACAAGCTATTATGATCACTCTAAATTACAGTAATATAAATCCCCACAGAAGACATCAGGACTTTTAGTCAATGATACTTTCAAAGCCCTGATTTCACAGACATGGCACAAATAAGACAAAACCATATACAAATACATACCATCTCGAGCAGGTGGGATTGTTGGTGGTGGAGGAGGAGTTGGTGGTGCAGTTGGTGGTTCTGTAGGCTTGATTACTAAAACAAAAATATTATATTAAAATGTTTTACATGTTAAATATTCTTGACTTTGTTAGTTGCCATTGCTAGCATCCTATTGCAGAGCAATTCAATTGATAAAAGTTCATTCGGTTGACCAGTTTATTGGACCTTTGGTTGTAAACACACTAGTAGCCAGATCAAAGTGTTTCCATTAGCCACACCTAGAGGGGGAACAAGTTGATCTGACCATCAGATGTGAAATCTCTTTGAAGCTGTTTTATTTATTTATATATATCTATATATAATATATAGATATATATAAACGTAATTGTGATTAACCAAACAGAGGTTTTTATTATATTAGCAAAACATTTCAGCTTCCACCTTCATCAACTGCCAACATACAAATATACACACACACACACATACACACACACACACACTCAAGCAGCTCCCACCTTTACAGTAAAAAGGGGTGGAGTTTGACTAGCATCATGTGCCTCCATTTTCAGAAAATAGAAGTGGAGATGCACTGCAACCAGCAGAACAGTAAGTGTGTTTCCACTTTTTGTTAATATGTGCAAAATATTTAAGAAAACATACTTATATTATCAGTATTCATATGCTTTCATAGGAGAAAGAGAAGTGATGTTTCAAAACAATTGGTAATTCACCTACCATAGCTGCAGAACTCTAATCATTCTACCATGGGCTACAAAATCCTAGCAGGAGGTCAAGAAGTGCCAAGCACTTGGCTGGCAATAATACACGATTGGTCGGCTGCTTCCTAGCTCAGTGGGTCACACATTGTGCAGGAAAGTTAGCATTTCAATGGTAAGGGACTGCTGATTTTAAGCAGATTAACAGTGCAATCCTGTATTGGTTTACTGAGCTCAGTGAGACTTAGTCTCAAATAGGTGTGCATTGCTGTCTAAACCCCTCGCCTTCAATTAAAGGAGCATGCATTGTGTTATGATTGTCACGTGAAAGATTTTAAACCTTTGTGACTTGAAAGCAGCAAGTGAAGATTAGAATCCAAATGTTTTCCAAGATCCTCCCAATACATGGAAAATGTATATGTTGCCCAATCCATGCATGAAATCCCACAGATGGGGAACAGATGAAAATATTATTCCTTTAAAATACTACAATATTTTTATAGGTTCAAGAATGACAATATCTTCAAGCACAATTATTTTAACCACATTTCTCCAATGTACTTTAAAAATATTATTTTACTACTAGCACGGCTGCTGTCACCTACCTGTTCGTTCTCTTGTGGACACTGGAGGCCCCTCAAGGTTTGGAGTCTGAACAAAGATGGTAGCGTTATATTCAGTGTCTGGTGAAAGGCCAGTGAAACAATGACTGGTTTCTGTTCCACGCACTGTAATTTCTTGCCCTCTGGATCCTGTAAATAGATAAATTAATTAGAAAAAATGCTTAAAATGTAAAACCTTATACAGTGCCTTGCAAACGTACTCAGAACCCTGACCTACGTTCTCATATTACTGAATTACAGATGGTACATTGTAATTTCATTATGTATGATATTTTATTTTGAAACCCTGAAACTCAAAATCAATTATTGTAAGGTGATATTGGTTTTATGTTGGGAAATGTTTGTAAGAAACATAAAAAACTGAGACATGCTGCTTGCATAAGTATTCAACCCCTGTGCTGTGGAAGCTCCCAGTTTACACAGATGAAAGAAATTGCCCCATCGAGGACACAATTACCTTACCATTGGCCTCCACCTGTGACCCATGAAAGTTGCTGGCACATTGCCAGGATAAAAACACCACTGTTGAAGGATCAGGCTGTGGATCTGAAGAAAAATGAAGACCAAAGAGCATTCTACAGAAGTGAGAGATAATGTAATACAAATGCAAAGATTAGGAAAGGGGTACAAAATAATATCCACATGTTTGGATATTCCAGTGAGCACAGTTGGATCAATAATCAGGAAGTGGAAGCTGCATCACACCACCCAGGCACTGCCAAGAAAAGGCCGTCCCTCAAAACTCAGCACTCAAACAAGCAGGAGACTTGTGAGAGAAGCCACAGAGACACCAACAATCACTTTGAAGAAGCTACAGAGTTCAGTGGCTGGGAGTGGAGTCATGGTGCACCAGTCAACCACATCAAGAGCTCTGCATAACACTGGCCTGTATGGGAAGGTGGCAAGAAAGAAGCCATTACTCAAAAAGTACCATCTGAAAGCACATCTGAAGTTTGCCAGAAAGCATGAGAGTGCCCCAGCTGCGATGTGCAAAAAGGTTTTGTGGTCAGATGAGACCAAAATAGAGCTTTTTGGCCAAACCTCAAAGTGCTATGTGTGGTGTAAATCTAACACTGCCCATGTCTCAAGACACACCATCCCTATGGTGAAGTATGGTGGTGGCAGCATCATGCTGTGGGGATGCTTCTTATCAGCAGGGACTGGGCATCTTGTTAAAACTGAAGGAAGAACGGATGGAGCAAATTACAGGGAAATACTGCAAGAGAACCTGCTTCAGTCTACTAAAAAACTGAAGGTTGGGAGGAAATTCACTTTTCAGCAGGACAATGATCCCAAGCACAAGGCCAAAGCAACATTGGAATGGCTCAAGAACGAAAAAGAGAATGTCCTACAGTGTCCCAGTCAAAGTCCTGATCTCAATCCCATTGAGAATCTGTGGCACTCTTTGAAAATTGCACTTCACAAGCGACATCCAACCAACCTAAACGACGTGGAACAAATCTGCCAAGAAGAATGAACCAAAATCCCTCCAACACCACGTGCAAAGCTGGTACATACCTACCCCAAAAAACTTAACACTGTTATTGCAGCAAAAGGTGGCTCTACCAAACATTAATGTGTGGGGACTGAATACTTATGCAAGCAACGTCTCCATTTTTTATGTTTCTTACAAGCATTTCCCAACATAAAACCAATGTCACCATACCATAATTAATTTTGAGTTTCAGTGTTTCAACATAAAATATCATACAGAATGAAATTGCAATGTACCATTTGTAATTCAGTAATATGAGAACATTGGTCAGGGGTCTGATTACTTCTGCAAGGCACTGCAGGTGTTCAATTAATATTAGAAAGCAGAAAACGAAAGTACATAAGATTTGCTTCAATGGAGTGTTGTCCTTAGCTTCTAGAGCTCTTGGGAAAAGGTTTAAAGCATCTGGGTTGCAGGCATGTGCATAGCGGTACCAGGATATGAAAGGGGAAAGGTGTGGAACAACTGGTCTCCAAAACAGCAGAGAAGAAGAATGCTTAGCAGGCAACATGCTTGCTTGTGATGCTGGAGATTTAAGTTCAACCCCTTCTTTGATCTGCCCAAGAGTTTCTTAATGGGAATAAAATAACTTTTCTGGTTTTGTAGCAGAGACACTGTGGGAGTAACTGTTACAAAATTATATATTCATATTCTGCAACAAACAGGAGGGGGATGTATAATAATGGGAAAAATGTTATCCATACTGCTCAACTACTGAGCTATACCACGAGGAACATAGGGCTTATCCACACGGAAGCATTAGTTCATGTAAAATACACCTTTTTTAACCTCCATTTTCAATTTGCACCATCCTCAGTAAGGGCTCAATTCCAGCTCCAAACACACTGTTTTCTATTTACACTGGGATCAATCACATTAGATAGGGGCTGATTGTTGCTGAGCAGCTGCAAGTTCCATCTCACCCCTCAGGAAACAAAATGAACGAAGGGAGGAGGGGGAGTGGGCATGGGAGGGGAATGGTTGACACACCCACCTAAAAGCATCTGAGCAAAGTGCCTACAAAGAGGAGTGCAGTGCAGTTGAGATGGTTTCTCCATCCCTTTTCATATTATCAGAGGATTGGGTTAGTACAGATTTACAGGGGGACAACTGTTTGATAGCCTCCGTTTGCCAGTAACGTCATGTGAACCATGCAAATTAAAAGGAGATGCGAGTAGCACCAAACACACACTAAACTACCATATAGATGAGCCCAAAGAGTATTTAAATGATGTCAAATCTGGGACAAAGTATGTTGAAATGAGGGACACAGAGAAACATAACACTTTCTATGTGCAATGAAACAACGGCATTGTTTTATGGAGAGGTATGGGTATTTGTCCAAAATGTGGGTTATCTTTCAAAAAACAGGGGCTTGCAAAAGCTAAATCCTCTCCCCTCCCAGTCTAGGTAAACCTAAAATCATAATCTCAACCTCAGAACTTCAAATAGAGCAAACAGCATAGAGGAAATCTAGGTAATATAGAAAGGAAATAAATGGAACCCATAATTTAAGAGCTCAGAGGCTCAACAAAGAATCTGTATTTTTCCAGAAGTAGATAATATGATTGGAGCTCTCGGCCAGTGGGAGGAACACAAACCTTCTGCTGCCTCCAGTCCTTCACTGATCAAGAGCTCTAATCAGATCATCTGCTACATCCCTAGTCAGGAACACAACCTACCCGTCAGAGCTATCCATTTCCAGAGGAAGGAGCAAAGGGATATGCTAAGTATCCTTTCATCTAACCAATGCAATAGGAAAGTTCTAAAACAGGATGCATTTCCTAATAACTGTGCATTCTCTAGAAAGGTTAAGAGCATTTGAGACATCTGCAGATATTTTACTGTTAGTCTGCTGGGCACTACAATCATGTCTAGTCTGTTTCAGGCAGATCCATAAAAAAAAAATAAACATGCCAACCAGGAATACTTGAGAATATGGTGGTGTTTGCAGTTCTTCTACCTAATGTTTTCATAATACTTAACAGAATTAATAGGTAATGCATTTAATTTTATTATGCAGAATTTATTTATTTCCCTGCTCTCCACCACAAACCACTAACACCAACCTGGGAATACAAGGAAAAAGCATGAAAAGTTTGAGAAATGGCACTAGTGGTCTGTAGGAGACATGTTGAAGGGAGAGGCCTTGCTGTTCAAGATTTGGACAGAAACACGTTACAGCCTTCATATTAGATGTAGATGTATTACATTACAAAATGTAATGCAAAATCCAATATATATTTACCATCAGCTGGATTAAGCTTTAATCTGTAAGAAGAAGCTGACCGATGAGCTGCCCATCTGATGCAGAAAGTGTCCCATCCCACATTATAACTTTTTAGGTCAGTCACATTTAAGTACACTACAAAGATTAAAAGAAAAAGTTCCATGAACTACATAAGAAAAACTAAACATAAACTATGAAATTATGACAAATTATTTTAAAAATCAACACTGGTCATGAGATAATGATTGTGACATTTTTAAAATTCAAGTAAGGGAAAGCACTATTTAGGTACAATGTTGTACATTTCTCCAAACTCAGGCCTTATAGGTTCATTCACATTCAACCAAATGCATTACTGTTGTGGGCACCATTACAAAATGGATGCCATAGGAGTGCTAATATTTGCTTTTTTTGTCACACTTACTAGCCCAGAAGAGTTTCTACATCAAAAGATAGTCCTTTGTGTTGATATATAATAAAAAACACAGAACACTTTGTCTTACATGTAGTGCCTTGATCAACCAGTGGTACACTGAGTCCAGAATCATACTGAGCATAAACATTTACATCATAGGAAGTACTAGGAGACAGATTGCTCAACGTATATGAAGTCACCTCTCCAACAAATACCTCCATAGGCGCATCAGTACCTTAAAAGAAAAGGAATGAAATAAGGAATTTTCATTTGCAATCTTGTATAGCCAGGATGGCTAAACATTTTAGCCTGAGAGTTGCACTAAGGGTTTGTCAATCCTCTGATGACTGCATGCTAACTGCTCCTGTTGCTAAAAGCCAATGCCCACTCCCTTGCATACAAGCATCCATCTATACACGCACACACACACGACATGTATAGCATGCATATACACACAGACCACACACTCATCACACATACATACACATTTAGACAGCCTCATCCTGCTCTTCTGCCAACCTGCAGAGGAACAGGAGGTCTTTCCTGCCCAATTCTGTGATGGGGAGAGAAGCCCTCCATTTCCCTTATAAAGGTACATCTTCTCCCTCTGGTTCAGCACCATCTTAAGTAGGTCTTAATGTTCAGAAACAGGAAGGAATCTTACCAATGGTCACTACTGCAGGATAGTTTTTTAGCTCCAGTTTCCTCAGCACTAACTCCTTCTTAAAACAGCACCACACCAGAAGGTAAGAAGCACTTTTATGAAGTAAACTGAAACAGAGGTACCCAATATTTGAAGGGCAGGGCAGGGAGACAGGAGACAGAAACATCTCAGCAGTATAGCTGGGAAGCCTTGGGGACATCAGAGTAGAACAGTTTTTTTAAAAAAACTTTTTACAGTCAAACTATTGGCAGGCCTCAAAATCTGTTGGGGGGCAGATGTCTTCTGTGGGTTGCAAGTTAGTACTCCTATTGAATAGGACTCCAAGATGCTAGTTTATACCAAGTCAGACCATTAGCCCATCCAAGGATTGGCTCCACTGGTACACCTGCAAAGCCCTGACCTTACTGCCACAATGACCCCAGTGTTGGGAGGGCAGTTCTGCATAACAGAACCAGCATGCCAGCTACTCCTAGAACTGTCTACTCTCACTGGCTTGAGTTCTCAAAGGGCTCTGGCAGAGGACTCACTTTCACATTCATATCAATGCATGCACAGTAAAATAGCATCTGTATCCTGCCTTTCCTCCCAAAGGAGTCCAGGGTCTTGAAACAAACTGACATTAAACAATACTAAATGTATACAGTACTTGTATACCTTAAGCTCACTATTCCCAGCCTTACCTACAGGTTTGTACACAATTTTGTACCCAAGAACAGGAGATGGTGCAGGGTCCCAGGCAACTCTGAACCGTGTGTACCATTCATCTGAAATGCGTATGTTCCGAGGAGAAAGTAGTCCAACTGACAAAAAAGGATTATAAAGTTAAAACAGAGAAAAAATAAATTTAGGTTTATGTCTGTATGATGTCTATCAGACTAGGTTCCTAGCTGATGAAGGGAGGTCCAGTGCCAGTGGTTGAATAACTCAAGGTGTTCATAAAGGGCCCAGGAAAATACTGTAGTTCCCAAGTGGTGTGCCTTGAGAAATAAGCAAGCAAACAAAACAAATAACAAAGAACCTGGAAGCTCAAAGAATTCACACAGGAAGATGGATAATGCAAATCTGGGTCATTTAACCTTTCCCTACATGGAAAATTAAAGAACCGTCCTCCTCCAGGGGAGGCATCTTAACAATAAATTATTTCAGGTGTAAATGTGACTTAATTCAGAAAAAAGATACTTCAGCTATCAGACATTTGAGGAACACTGAGAAAGGACCTCAAATGAAGGTTTGGCGCATATCAGCCATGACAGCATCTTATCCACCACTGCTTCTTAATCACTGAACTTAAAAGAACAACAACCTCAGCACAGGACAGATTGGGCTTGTTCTGAAAAGAAGGCTTGTGGAGGACTGTATTGCTCCTTCCAGCCATTCCTACATCAACACAGAGCAGATGGTAGAACCATATCTGTCCACATTCCAATACTGACCTAAAAACACGATGTTACAAGTTCTACATGGCCCTGAACCAACAGCCTAGACTAGAGCAGATTAGCCTAGGGAGAAACCTGACCAAATGGCGTAAGTGCTGCAGTCCAGTCCACAAGAGCATTCTTGTGTCTGAACATTCCTCCCCACAACGCTTTAGAAACTCCCTCCTCCAGGATGCCACATACATTTAGTCTTTTTTTCTATTAAATACTACCCAACCACTCCACCACCCCAAAAAACCACAGAATACCATACAAGTGTTAGTCTCCAAGCAAGAGCACTGTCCCTTTAAGGAGCTGCTCATCATCACTGGTACTAGGGCTTTCAGAAATTAGTGCATAAAGGCTGCATTTGGTTCTGGAAGTTGTTGGAGTGTTAACTGCATTAGAGTTGTGGCCTGCACACTGTGTCTGATAAATTCTTGTCCTGCTAACTACTTTCTCCTGACAACTGCTCTCTCTCTATTTTTTTAAAAAATTATTTGTCATGTTTAGTTTCTCTGCTCTTATGTTTAGCCACTGATGAAGACCTTTGTGTTGAAATGCAATTGACATACATTGAAATATACTGAACAGGATTTGGCCTACAAAAGATTGACAATAAATTGTTAATAATAAAATCTGATAATAAGTTTGTATACATGATCATTATTTTATTTTATTGGAATAAAGAACTCTGTATTTTTGTATACACTTTCCCCCTTAACTCTGATTTTGGTTGTTAGACATTATTGCTCTTGTTGTTAAGGACCATTTCCACCTCAGTTGTTTGCAAATGTACCTGTTTTTCCATTTCCTGTCAATTGTCCACCTTCTCCATCTTCATAAACTGCCACAATTGTAATTTTGTAGGGTGTATCTGGCTGCAAAGGCTGTAGCAACACATTATTTCTTCTACCAGGTACCATAGTCTAGAACATAAGGGGAAATCAGGTAAACACTGTAGTACTATAAACTGCTCAAAGCTGTAGTAGTACAACTTGGAGTGTTAAAAACAACAACGGACAAGCAGATATACTTTTACTCAATGGCATGGGGTCCAAAGTTCCCATCGGCAGGGTTGCACTCTTGAGACACTCCTGCTGGTGGAAGGGGTAGATTATGGAGCAACTTGTGCAGAGGGTTGGGAGGGTTCCTCCAGTGTGGAGTGTGGAAGGTGGCACAGGGTAAAGGGAAAACTGGAGAAAATCACTTCTATCACTACCAGCCCCTCACCAGCAGAAGCTTCTGCAGGATCATAAATGAAGGGAAACTCTGGATCCAAACCTATGCATTAAAAAAAAATCATTTTCAGATAATTTTGGCCCAATCAATGTAGGCTGCCTAGAGTCTACAGAATAGATAGGATATTAATTAATGATATTTATATTTTTAAAATACCATTGTAATATGGGTAAGGTGATGTGTGTTACCCCTTGGATTTTTTTAAGAGCTGCATCTGGCAAGATTCAAGTATATTGCCAAATATGTCCAGGGCACATCCAGGAAACCAAAAACCATACTTTCTAGGAATGTTGTTCCCACTCTTGAATTGGGGGCAGGTTTGCCCTTATCTCTCCCTTCATCAAAGTTGACTCTGGAGGGGATGAGTAAGGAGGGAGTAATTTCTTCCCAATCCTTTGCTGGGGAGCCACAGCCAGCTGCTGTAGCATATGCCCAGCAGTCTGGGGGATGCATCCCTACCAGAATTAGTTAAAATCCTCACCTGCCCATACTTTTGAATTCACTTAATTCCTTCAAATTCTTATATTAATACATACCGTACAACCATTATTCCAATGTTTGTGTCTCATTAGTCTTCTTTGTGGGTGTGGGAGAAAAAACCAATATTTGTCTATGTGGACAAAGTGTGTATGGGGTAGGGGTGGGGAAATACTACTGTTTGTACATGTGTATTTACAGAAGGAATTGGAGACAAAACAGCAGCTGCTAGAAAGCAGAGGGAGACAAAAAGAAACTCCTTTGGATGGTGCAGTGACCCTCCAATATATATAACTACAGATGCTTCATTTATGTGGAAAAAAATGATTGAAACAACAGGATTGTACAGAAAATCAGGAATATGACTTACAACTGATATGCATATTCACCAGAATAAAGGCGGAAAGACCATGCAGAGGTGAAATAGATGTGAACCAACTAATGAAGTTGATTTCCATGTACAGACCACTTTCCTAGATCTGCACCTTCTTTCCTAGAACTAAACTAGATGTACATTTGATTCAGGTGTGTAAGCCAGAGCCAGCCATGGAAGAAACTAGATATAGCTTCAGAAAAGTTGAGAATTGTAGAAACCTTTTGCAAATAATAATATTTAAGTGTAATGGTTACATTGTCATCTGGATAATTCATCTTTATTTCTTCACAGTTCTGGGCAGATCTATCATTAATTTCTTTTATGCCAAAGTAAGTGTAATTCCCATAATGAAATGGAGAGAACCATTTTACATTTCATGAACACCATTTTCAGTACAATGTGTTTTTAGCAAAGTGCCGAGATGTAGAAAGATATATCATCATTCAGAAATAAGTAACAATCATGACCAATTATGAGGTGTTTTTATGGGCTGAACAATGTTTCCACAGAAGTCAGGAGAAGTTATGCCATCACCCTCCCTATGGGAAAATAATTTGGCTATGTTATGCACTCTAAGAGAATTCTGCAGGCAGAAAGTTAATCTGCCAAATAAGGAGAAGGAAGTTTGGATGCAAATTGCAGAAACTTTGGCAGAACTCCAGAAATAAAATAAAAAATTAAAGACATAGTCAGCTAACGTCACTGATACATATAACAGACAGAAATGTGATGGTCATTAAACACAGATGGCAATTAACTGTTCGCTGCCTGTACTACTGATCTCTTCAACTGGATAAAATAGGTTCACAGAAATATATATCTCCCCCCAAAAAGGAATGTGTTTTTAAACCCAGTTAAAAATTACCAAAGGAAACCCAGATTATACTTAGCTACTGTCAGATCTGTACAGACATATGTTGCTTAGGATAAAATTTACCACTTTCTGCTATGGTAGCACTAGCTCCAATTCAGTGGTTTGGTACCTATACAAAAAATACCAAAGGAAAAAGGGGAGCACTGCGGCAGCATAAGAAATCTGTGCATTTATTTTTCTAGGAATATTTTGAGAAAATATTTAGAGAGGGGGAGTGTACTCCATCCAAAAAAGAACATTTTTTGGGGGGGGTAATTTTCTTTAAATGGGTAGCTTCACTGTGAGTGAGCAGGCAGCCATATATTATTTTGTCTTTTTTAAAAAAAACATGAATTATGTGAGTGCTTATGCAGCCAAAAAGTAGACTGTTGAGTGTAGCTCAGCAAGGATTTCTGACTCTCCTCATTTAGTAGTAGCAACAAGAAAAACAAAATGACCCTCCCCTGCTATATTACACTGCTGAAATTAAGATAGCTGGGGGACACAGTAATCAGGAATTGATTTTCTGTGGAAGGACTCTGAGCTCAGTTCTGGTACTCAAAACAAATTCCTGGGGCTCAGGATTCTGTAATTCTGAATGTATGTCTTTTGCAGATGGCTCTGGTTGGTAGATCTTGGGGCTTTAATAAAGACAAAGTAGATCCCACAAGCCCACCCCTGTACTAAACTCCCTTAAAATAGTTCTAAAGTTTCCAACAGGACCTCACAAGATGTATGCATAGCAGTCATATTTCAGGAGACTGATTTTGTCTTTTCTTTGAAACAGTTTGCAGCATTACTAAAGCTTGCCAAATTGGTTTGATCAGAGCTCTTCCTTTGATTAAAAAAAAAAGACTATGTACGCTGAGGGTAAAACACAACACTGCCTCCAAGGCTCCAAACAGCTTTTGTCTGCACACCATCTTATATATCCATTGGTTTGGATGGTTGTATATACCTATATTTTAACTATGCAAATGGCAAAAAGGTAATGTGACATTTTCCATTACAACTGTGAGACAAGAAAATACAAGCTTAAAAACAAAAACAAAATAGTTCATTAGAAATGTGAACATGCAGAAACCCTGATAAATGGGACCTTCTCTGAAGCTGAAACAGAAGTAAATAAACAGTAATATATTTCTAACACATCTTCATTAGAACACTTACATATTCATCTATGGGGTCTCCAACAGTGGGAGAATATATGATTCTGTATTGCTGCACAGGCCCATCAGCATGGTCCCACTGAACAGAAAGGCTATCTGTAGTAGGGTCAAAGACTCTTATGTTCCTGGGCCCACTGCGAGGCACTAAAATAAGAAAAAAAATGAGGTGGAATTTAGACAATAAAGGTCCAGAAAGTAGCCCTCCTACAGTATGGTGCCCTGCAGTATCTTTCAAAAGTTGTTTCAACAGGCTGCTGCCACGAAATACACAGACTGAGCTCCCTAACAAAGCTCAATGAGACCCATTAGCTGACCCTAATATCTTAATTTGCATGTGTCGATTCTGGAAATGTTGGGGCCAATGGTAGAGAAATAAAAAAAGGAAATATACAGACAGAATTGGAGACTACAATCTATTGGCTAGGTGTGACTTGTTATCTGTACTTTATAGCCAAGTGATATTTATTATTTTAACTTCGAATAGTCTTGTGATAACTTTGCATCAACCAAAAGGTGAATTTGGACCCACACATGTTAAAACTGACATTTGGAGACAAATTCATGAACATCGAGTTTTCACACATACACAAATGAATGCTATCAATCAAATTTGTGTGACCTCAGCATACACCACTGTGTCACTGCCTTTCTGGACATTTATATATGAATGTCAACAACATTCACCAAATTTTGCACAATCATACACACACACAAGTCCAAATAAAATATGTAATTTTATACTCTTCTCCCAGCAGCAAATTCTGCACATATTAATCTGTTTTACAAGAAATAGTGACAGAGTGATCTCACACACACACATATTAAAAATCCAGCAGTAAGAGATATACTGTAAGTGTTGATTTATATCAGGTGTGGGGAACCTTTGGCCCTCCAGATGTTGCTGAAGTACAACATGGCCATTGGCCATGCTTGCTAGAGTTGTACAGTAGGGCCCCACTCATACGGCAGGTTATGTTCTAGACCCCCGCCTAAAAGCGAAACCCACTGAAAAGCGGAACTCATTCAATAGAATGGTGCCCGACGCCCAAAAAATGCCGTAAAAGCGGAACAAGCGCTGTATGAGTGGGGTCTTACTCTAATTGAAAGCCGCCGTATTAGCAGAATGCCGGAAAGCAGACCACTGAAAAGAGGGGCCCTACTGTAGTTCAGTATCATCTGAAGGGCCAAAGGTTCCCCACTCCTGATTTATATGATTTAATGATAGTATTAAACCAATCTATCCCACCTTGAGGCTTGCAGCTTTAATTAAAGTATAGGCTTAAACCAAGAAAAATATAAATTAGATACAGCTTGTTGAATCCATATTACAACTTTAAAGTCTGTTTTTATGATTTTTAGAGAGTTTTTAGTGTTTTTGTTTGCCGCCCTGGGCTCCTACTGGGAGGAAGGGCGGGATATAAATTTAATAAATAATAAATAAATAAATGAGTTGTCTCAACTATATCCTCAGAACATTCTTGACATAAGCCCTTCTCATGTATTCAAAGAGTGGCAGGCTTCACACATGCATGCACACCAATATTTTAGAATATATGGAGGGCTCTCTCCATGCAGAGGGATGCAGAGCTGACATCCCTGCTCTCACATGCATTCTTCATTCCACAGTCATGAAAAGGGAAATAGTGACTGATGATCTGCAAGTAATGTCTAAGATGGAAAAGTGACAACTGATGAGCAGTGGCAGATCTTGGATGGGGGTAATTCACAGCACACAAATATAGCTTAGCAATAAAACATGTATCTTCTGCTTACATGTCCTTCTCTGTCCAGAACTTGGATTTCCTTCTCCATCAGCATATAAAGCGCTAACACTTACAGAATAGGGAGTGTCAGGACTCAGACGCTCTAGCAGAATATTGCGGGTGTTGCCTGGTACCACAACCTAGAAAGAAAGCAATACTGAAGTTTAAAATGACATTTAAAAAAAACCCTAATCTTAACAGTGTGAGAAGAAAGCTTCTTGCACTCTTCACCCTCTTCCTCTATTTCCTTGCACTTGAATTGCCTTTTCTTTTTTCGGTAATTTCTGAAAGGAACAGAGAAGGGTTTTTTTAATCTCCTTCTCTTTATTCTTCTATTATTCTGACTAAATTAACTAAGGACACTTTGGAGATGGCCACCTGGTAAAGTTCCCTCTGGTTGCCAGTGGGCTTTCTTGCTGGCCGCTGACAGCAGTTAACAGGGATCACTGTGATCTGCTTGCCATTTAATTGCCCACAATGCCCCAGAGCACCACTGTGTTGGGGTCATTGTGGGTAATTCAAATGGCAGATGCCTTTCAGACCCAGCCACTTGGTGCAGGGTGGAGGCATGGCCAGCATCAGCAGTAGGCCCTGCCAGGGCACTGAGGTGCAGGCAGCTGCCTGAAGATGCCAGGTGCTGATGTCAGCTCTGAAAGTAACTCTGCTGGAACAATTCAGGTCTAAGAGACATATAGAAGATTTCTTACCATTGATTACATCCCTATTCAGAGGTAAGCCCCTGGATCAAACAACCCAAACTGCTTATAATATGGTACATGAATGGGTGTAGCTTCCCCCCCACACACACACTATATTCAATGGCAGACCAGAGATTCTAATCATCATAAGCTGTACCTCTTTTTTCTATGCTCGATGGTTGTGTGTATTCTGGATTTGTATTAGTAATGATATTTACCCACTAAATATAGCTCTTTGGCTTCTACAATACAATCTGTAAGTTGTTCCTCATGTTACAGCAGCCACGTGGAAGCTGCTAAAAACACTTCCATTCAGCAGAAGTAATCCATGGAGGTGACATCCTCTTTAATTTAGTTCTTTCACACATGGAAAGTGTACATGTGCTGTACATTCTTGGAAGCCAGTGACATAGGTCAGAGACACTCTGCACCAGGAATGGGGGAGCCTGCAGCCCTCTAGATGTTGCTGGATTCTGCCTCTCATCAGCCCCAGCCAGGATGGCCAGTGGTCAGGGATGAGGGGAGCTGTAACCCAGGGCCATCTGGAGGGCCATGGGTTCCCCCACGCATACTCTCCACCAAATCCAATCCAATGTTTTTTCATATTTTTTCCAGTCCCCCCCAATTTTAAAAAACAAAAAAGGATTTGGGGGGAAAAAATTCTGATTTTTTCTAGGCCTTCACATTTCTAGCCAATCCAATCAGTAAGCTGCTTTCACACACTCTTGCATGGATCCACCATCATTCACAAGAATTTCTAACCAACCTTTACAAGGCTACTATAATTTGTGAAGTTGTCTTGGGATACTAAATCTTGCAGACGTCCCCAACATGATATCCTACTGATGTTTTGGACTCCCATTTCCATCAGCTCCAGCTAGCATGGCCAATGTTCAGGGATTGTAGGAGCTGTAGTCCAACAACATCTGGGGGCACGAGGCTGGGGAAGGCTATGTGACAGAGTGTCTGCTCAACATTAAGTACCTGTACATTGATATTGTAAGAGTGAGATGCGTGACAAAAATGTACAAATATTTTATATGTGAAAATGTGTTCTTTAACCACCAATTCATGTAAGAGGAAATTACCCCAGGCCATGCTGCAAATTCAGTGTACATTATAGCTTGGTGTGCAGCCAAGCAGTCATCTGAGGGACCTATCAGTTGGCCATATTGGTTTACTTCCCATAATAAGCTGACTTTCAGCAAGGGCTGAAAACAGAACTGGCTGTTTAGTAATTTAATTTATTTGTTTGTTTGTTTGTACCCCGCCCTTCCTTCCAGCAAATAACCCTGGCCTTGCATTTAACAATGACATACTCTAATTTTGTTCTGCTGATGTTTACTGCTAAATTAAAATATGTAGAGCAAATATAAAATGATGTTCAGAACGGTAGGATGGAATAGGACAGGGGTTGCTTTTCTTTCACCAGACAGAAATCATTGTGGGAAGCATTTATCCCCAAGAATTCATATAAGGAAAGACCCAGGAGGTTAAATTACTTACAGATTCTGATGGCCGTGTGCCAACCAATGGAGCATAGACAACTCTGTATTGCTGCACTGGCCCTGGTGCAGGTTCCCATTGGACATTAAGGCTGTTTGTTGTTGGGTTGTAAACTTGGATGTTTCCTGGCGCTCCTCTCACCACTGAATCAAAAATAAAGTAAGTTAATTTTGGACAAAATAATAACTCCTTAGAGTCAGAGAGCAGCACAGAGTGGATATAAAATTGCTTGGGGGCAAAAGTCTGATGAGAACAATGTGCAGGACTTGACTATGCCAAGTATGTTACTGCACAGAAGTGGGGAACCAGTGGCCCTCCAGATGTTGTTTGACTCCAAATTCTATCAGTTCCAGCCAGTATGGCTAGTGTTTAAGGGATGATGAGAGGTTTACTCCAGCAACATTTGAAGGGCCAGAGGTTTCCCATCCCTACTATAGTATATGACCCTACTGTAGTGTAATTTTCTATGCAGTCCTATGTGTAGTTACTTGGAAATAAGTTTCATTAAATAAAGTTGCCCTTACTTGCAATTATACATGGATAGAGCTGGCACATAGAAGATTAAAATCCTATAGACATTTAATCTGAGAGCACCCTCCACTGACAGTGGGGCTTACTTCTAATTAGACATGCCTAAAATTGCACTGAAAGCTCATAACATAGTGGCAGTTCCATTATCACTCAGAAGGATCAGTGTTCATGTTCTCGTTGTACTCAGCATAGGAGAACCAGAGAATGCTATCCCATGCATCCCTGCCAACAGAGGGCAATATGCACAAAAGGGGCTCTAAAGGGTTGGTCTCAGCTATCTGTACAATGGCCTAATAAGGTGTAGTTAACTCAGCTAATGAAAATCAATGGCTTTACATGCACCTAGCTCAGCACTGCATTGTGGCCCAAAGACCCAATATTTCATGCTGCTGCTGCTGATGATATGATGATGGGGAGGAGGAGGAGGAGGAAGAAGAAGAAGAAACAATGTAATTTTACTTACAAGTTTTCCCAGTATGAGACATGCGCCCTCCATCTCCTTCTGGGTAAACAGGAATCACAGTTACTTTATATTGTGTATCAGGCTGGAGATTTCTTAGAACAGCATAATTTGTATTCCCTGGGACAGTTGCCTGTTGGGTTTAAATTTTTTTTTAAAAAGGTAGAGGGAAAATCAGTCATGTGACAAATTAATCATAGAATCATAGAGTTGGAAGGGGCCTATAAGGCCATGGAGTCCAATCCCCTGCTCAATGCAGGAATCCAAATTAAAGCATACCCGACAGGTGGCTGTCCAGCTGTCTCTTGAAGGCCTCCAGTGTTGGAGTGCCCACCACCTCTCTAGGTAATTGGTTCCATTGATGTACCGCTCTCTAACAGGTAGTTTTTCCTGATGTTCAATCAAAATCTGGCTTCCTGCAACTTGAGCCCATTATTCCGTGTTCTGTACTCTGGGACGATCAAGAAGAGATCCGGGCCTTCCTCTGTGTGACAACCTTTCAAGTACTTGAAGAGTGCTATCATATCTCCCCTCAGTCTTCTCTTCTCAAGACTAAACATGCCCAGTTCTTTCAGTCTCTCCTCATAGGGCTTTGTTTTTAGTCCCCTGATCATCCTTGCTGCCCTCTTCTGAACCTGTTCCAGTTTGTCTGCATCCTTCTTAAAGTGCAGTGTCCAGAACATAACTCAAGATGAAGCCTAATCAAAATGGTTCTATTAGAATATTTTCCCACCATATAAGGGCTGATCTTCATGTTCAAAGGAGCATTCCTAGAATTTCTAGAATTATGCCATTTCTATATGCAGGAGAAGCAGCTAGCAGGGTGAGGCAGTGCCACTATCTTGCTTCCGAGCAGGTAGGTCACACTTGCTTACTGGGAGAGAGAGTGGGAGGGGTGAGGCAGTGGGGAGGTTGGCATGGTACAAATGCACCAGCAGAACATATCTAGCACTCCTCTCAGCATGTCTGCACCTACACTGACCTCCCTGACACCTCCCCCCTCCCCCTCTTCTTTCCAGTAAGCAATAGTGACCCACCCATTGGGAAGCTAGCACAGCAGCCCTGTCCGCTCCAGCAAGCCGCATCTGGCATGCAGGAAAAGGGGCATTGCCTGTTTTCATCTGCCTAGCCAGGTCTCAACAAGAAGGATTGTACCCTAGCCTGCTCCTTGACTTGCCAGTTTTCTTTGCTCATACAGCAGTATTCAAAAATATGAATTTGTCACTTGTACTTTCAAGTAGTATAGCCCCAAGAGGGATGCACCATGTGCGTTTTCTGAAGGGACAGATCAGCCCTAAGTGCTGCCCCAACCAATGATGTAGCCACCTCTAGCAAAAAACAGAAGCAAGTTCTGAGCAGGTATGAGGTATACAGACGTAAAATACATACATACATACATACATACATACATACCAGTTCATCTACACCTCCTGCCACTGGTGCATAAAATAACTTGTACTGACGAGGATTCCCTTCAGCATGATCCCATCGAACATTCAGTGTGCTGGTAGTTGGTTCATAAACTCTGAGGTTCTTTACAGTGTTGAGAGGTTCTGAAATACACAGAATGCACTGTTAGGCTCTGAAAATGTTATCATTGTGCAAAGTTACTATATCTAGTCTGGTTCAGTGACAAGAAATGTTGATGGATAATTAAGCAGCCCTGTGTCCAAAGACCACTGTTGTGGCTTACAAACAAGTGTTAAGATGAAGCTGCACTGCCCTGCTGAGCATGAAGAGGGCTGAAAAAGAGGACAGCCTGGGTGTGGGAAACTGGACTGATGCTGCTATAAAGCCACTTCTCAGGGATGCTGTAGTAGTGGATTTCCTGCATTGCCTTGGGGTTGGACTAGATGACCTTGGAGATCTGTTCCAACTCTATGATTCTATGACTCTGCTATGGCCTTTGAACCTCTGCAATATTTACTCCAGCTGTTCACTTGTAAACAAACTGATTATTACACAGACAACCTAAGCCCCCAGTGCTTTCTAATACAAAGGAAATTAATATTTGAAAACATGCTCAACAAAGTTGTTTCAGGGAATGCAGTTTGCTGCTGCTGCTGCTGCTGCTCCTCTTCCTCCTCCTCCTCCTCACATGGAGGCTTGGGAAGGAAAGAGCAGCTGTTTTGACAGCTCTCTGGCCCTTCCACCCCCAACAGTCAGCATAAATGAGTTTCCACTTGTCTCATGACCTCACTTTCAAGGATTGGAGCAAAGGCGCCCACAACCATCAACAATAAGTAGGGAACAGGGACTGGCAATATTCTTTTAGCCTAAACTACATGTCAAGGCTCTTGTTAAGTTAAAATATAGATCTGACTCCAAAATGCAGGGATGGGGAACTTTTTTCAGACCACACGCAAAAGCAGGCAGAATAATGGATAAGACTCTTACTTTTGTACAATATGCTACATTCTAGCCATGCAAAAATCAGAGGGTTCTATGCACACACATATCTCTGACCCTCCGTGCAGGCAAACAAGAGGCATTATCATTGTTCAAGGACACATTCCAGCCAGGCAAAAACATTTGAGGAAGGCATGGAGCAGGGCCAGTGAGAAACATGGCCTGGGGAGAGGGAATAGCTTAAGGAGAGTCCCAAGGGGCAGAATGAGATGCCATAGTGGAGAGACAGAGTTAAAATGAAACTAACATTCTTCCCTACTCTCAACAATATAGTGCCCTTTATTACACTCTTAAACTATCCCTCCAATGTTGCCTTCAACTCTTTGGGCTAGCATATGTGTTCACATCTCTACCACTGTTAAGAAAAAGTTGTTTCTGTTCTAGATAACCATGAAGTGAAATTTATCTTAATAAAACTCATCTTTCTTACTCTAGTGAACAATGTCAACCATGTCGGATTTAATTCAGAATGTTTCAACATTTGAAAATTTCAAAAGATAATTGTGACAGTGAATCAAAAGCATTGTTTTTGAAGAATACGTACACAAACTGAGTGCAATAAACAATATTCTAATCTAGAATTTATTATCTTTGGGTGAAATCCAATGAACAATATGTTTATTTATTACTTATTTTATAAATTTATATCCCACCCTTATTCCCAGAAAAAGCCCAGGGCAAACAAGCAACAAAACACTAAAAACAATAATAAAGATCCAAAATAACCAGTCACAGAATGTTGGCACTAAGGGTCCTTCCAGACAGTGAAATAAAATATATTGCTGGAGCGTATTTGTTGATTCTTTCATTGGCTTTAACATGGTCCATGAGTGTTCCCAGTCTGAGTGACACAGCTCAGGGGGACATTCATCCTCTCCATAAGTAATACAAAAATAAGATTGAGGTGAGAACTCTGTCACCTATTACAGCAAGGTTACTGGCCAACAGGTTTCCATGACAATTGTGTGAATGCATTTAGCACTCCAAACTGCAATGAATGTACTTGTTTTGGGACCCCATGACAAAAGCTGTGCCTTGAAGAAAGAAGTCTGGAAGGCTGCACCGCAGATGAGAATTGTGCAATGCTCATGCAATAAAATACACATCTGGAAAGTCTATCTCACGTAGACACAAAGAAACAAAAAAAGATAAGCCCCCTCCAAACTTATGAGCTAAGAATTACCTATCTAAAATGAAGATGTGTTCACTTTTAGAACAAGTTTCTTTTCTTTTTAAATGGGGATGGACACAAAGAAATGTCTGTGGGGACTTGAACAAAAGAAACTCAAAACCTGCTGACTTCATAAGTGATTTAACATTTCTCTTGCATAACTCTTCACAAATCAGAAAACCAAAGTAGCTTTACTTACTGGTTTTGCCACTGCCTGTCATCTGTCCTCCTTCACCATCTGCATATATGGATGAAACGGTAACACTGTAAGGAGTATCAGGTTGCAGCTTCTGGAGTACAACACTGTTCTGCCTCACTCCTACTGTGGTCTAGAATACAATGGAATGAAATGTAAATTGAAGGAGCAGGGAGCTAGATTACAGAGATGCTGAAATAATACATCTTGTATATATTACAGGTTTCTGTTTTCTAGTTATGGGCCAGACAATATAATCTGCCGTTTTGAAGAAAAAAATACTAGCTCTACTTAAGTCATTTATTAGACCCAAGAATCAAATATTAAATTCTGAATTGTTTTTAATATGACAAAGTCTATATGGACTATCTTTCTTATTTCTACATATGTAGAAATAAGAAAGATAGTAACTTACTGTGTACAATTCTCCCAGACCCCACCCTACAACTGAAGGGCATTTAAGGGCAATTTTGCTTTCCAAAGAAAATTAATCTTGGCATTATTGGAACAGCAAAGCATGATGATTCCCACAATTCCTGTGATCTCAATGCTCAAATATTCATTTGCTCCAAAGTTCTATGTTTGACTTCTGTTGTAGCCAACTGGACAATTATGAAGCCCAGACATGACAAAATTCCTGCATGAAAAGCATTTCCATATAGAGAAAGGCATATGAACTGTTTGTAGAAGATAACTTGTGATGACTACACATTCATCTGGCTTCCTGCATGAATACATAATATAAACACACTAAGAAGCTGTGGCCAATCCTATTGAACATACATAGCAAAGTAAGAACATAAGAAGAGCCCTGTTGGATCAGACCAAATGTCCTTCTAGTCCAGTATTCTATTCCTGCAATGGGCAATCAGATTGTACACAATAGTGACATATGACAATCTATACACACCCTGAATGCTTTTACATCTTGAAAGACTATGTAAAACATCTGCAATATTTGAAGGAGTTTTTGGATAACATATGCAGTAAAAAGCATTTCCTGGCAACCTTTTGTCTTTTTCCCCTCAAAAAAAAAAAGTCTCCTGGTTTTGCACTTGTGTACCATACTTTGAGAAACTGATGTTTACCAGATGACATCTGAAAGACCACCATGGGTCATCTTGTGGATTCTACTTATACAGGCAGCAAATCCAATTTTTATGATGTAATATTCATACCTTTATGGAAAATGATAAAATCTGCAATGTTCTAATAAATTGATCTGACAAGTTCATGTTTAAAAAAACAGGTATTTGTTTGGGAATGTAACGCTTCCCCCCCTAGACATAAGTTTCAGATTTGGTTACCGATTGTTCAGGGCCATCCCCAGTTTCAGGTTGATAAACAATCCTGTACCGCTGCACTCGTCCAGTAGCAGGATCCCATTTGACAGTCAAGCTATTGGATGTTGCATTGTATACCTGAAGGTTTCGTGGGCCGCTCGTTGGGACTGATATGAAAATATTAAACAGTTGTTTAGTAAAGAATTATTAACAGTTAATGTATAAACAGTCATTCTATATTGTGCGAAAAATCTATACTGCGACTGTCACTTCTCTAGTGAGAAAATTAATTCAATTTTTTTAAAAACAAAGATTGAAAATAAAACGTGGAATAACTATGCATGTATAGGGACCTGCCTAGAACAATGTAAATCCATCCAAGTGCAAAATCTGATCAGGATGATATGAGAATGTCTTATATAATGAGAAGAAAAGGAGAACTGAATAGAAATGTTGTACAATGCTATACATAAATTAAGGGAAGGAGAACATTACCAAATACACAAAATGTTGTTATGTGCCTTCAAGACGATTATGACTTATGGCAACCCTATGAATCAGCGACCTCCAAGAGCATCTGTTATAAACCACCCTGTTCAGACCTTGTAAATTCAGGTCTGCGGCTTCCTTTATGGAATCAATCCATCTCTTCTTTGGCCTTCTTTTTCTACTATCTTTTGTTTTTCCTAGCATTATTGTCTTTTCTAGTGAAGCATGTTTTCTCATTACGTGTCCAAAGTATGATAACCTCAGTTTCATCGTTCTAGCTTCTAATGATAGGTCTGGTTTAATTGTACAATTGTGCCGCCCTACAAGATCTGCCACTCAGGGCCTCCTCTCAGTCCCGTCAACTAAAGTGATTGGGTTGGTGAGGACTCGGGAGAGGGCCTTCTCTGTGGCGGCCCCCACGATTTGGAACTCCCTCCCAATAGATCTTCGACATGCCCCTTCCTTATATATATTTCGCCGAGGCCTGAAGACTTGGCTTTTCCATCAGGCCTTTATGAACTTGAGACTTCTAAGGTGAACTAGCTTCAGAATTGTATTACTGACAACTCTACTAAATATTGTAATTTTGCATTGTGCTGTACTGGTTATATTGTTTTTATTGTATCATATTGTACCATGTATTTTATCGTGCTTTATTGTACACCGCCTAGAGTGGCCATTGGCCAGATAGGCGGCCTATAAATTAAAGTTTATTATTATTATTATTTGTTCTAACATGCAATTATTTGTCTTTTTCACGGTCCATGGTATCTGCAAAGCTCTCCTCCAACACATTTCAAATGAGTTGACTTTTCTCTTATCCGCTTTTTTCACTGTCCAACTTTCACATCCATACATAGAGATAGGGAATACCATGGTCTTTATGATCCTGACTTTAATGTTCAGAGATACGTCTTTGCATTTCAGGATCTTTTCTAGTTCTCTCATAGCTGTCTTCCGCAGTCCTAGCCTTCTTCTGATTTCTTGACTATTATCTCCATTTTGGTAAATGACTGTGCCAAGGTATTGATAATCCTTGACAAGTTCAATGTTCTCATTGTCGACTTTAAAGTTACATAAATCATCTGTTGTCATTACTTTAGTCTTCTTAATGTTCAGCTGTAGTCATGCTTTTGTGCTTTCCTCTTTAACTTTCATCAGCATTTATTTCAAATCATTAGTGGTTTCTGCTAGCAGTATGGTATTGTCTGCATATCTTACATTATTGATATGTCTCCCTCCAGATTTCACACCTCCTTCATCTTGGTCCAATCCTGCTTTCCGTATGATATGTTCTGCATATAGATTAAACAAGTAAGGTGATAAAATACACCCCTGTCTCACACCCTTTCCAAAGGGGAACCAATTGATTTCTCCATATTCTGTCATTATAGTAGCCTCTTGTCCAGAGTGCATCAGGACAATTAGATGCTGTGACACCCCCATTTCTTTTAAAGCATTCCATAGTTTTTCATGATCTACAGTACACAATCAAAAGCTTTGCTGTAATCTATAAAGCACAGGGTGATTTTCTTCTGGAATTCCTTGGTCCATTCCATTATCCAACGTATGTTTGCGATATGATCTCTGGTGCCTCTTCCCTTTCTAAATCCAGCTTGGACCTCCGGCATTTCACGCTCCATATATGGTAAGAGCCTTTGTTGTAGTATTTCTTTTAAAGACAGAGGTAAGCATCCAAAGCTGCCCCATGCATGAGTGGAATGTATTTTATTTATTTATTTATTTAGGATGGTTATATACCACTTAACCATTTGCATTTCTAAACAGTGTACATAAAATAAACCATACAGAATAAAACAATAAAATTATCATAAAGCCCATCAAAAACCCAACAATGACCTTAAAATGCCTTCTAGAATAAGAAAGTCTGTCATGCACCTGAAGTTCAGCAAGAAGGGTGCCTAGTTTTGTAGTCCAATGATGCATCTTGATGTATTTGTTGTTTGTATATGGTTCACTTTTGTATGTATTTATTTTTCTCATGTACTTATGTATATTGTGTAGAGAGATTTATTGCTTAATTATGTTACCTGAAATGCAGAACTTTAATATCATCAATATTAGCAGTTGTAGTCATATTGGTTGTGAAATTTGTTGTTTTATATAATATATATTTATTTTTGTTGCAGTGTATACCACTAGAGATTCCTTGAAATATAAAGCAGTATACAATACCTAAATAAGCTGGTGAGTGCAATTATACTGTAGATTATTGGAACCCTGATTCTAAAAATTTTGGGGGGAAGAAAGTTCCACTGATTAAAGCTGGAGATATTTTCAAATTAATGTGCTTAGGATCAGTAAGCAGGCTGATTGTACTGTGCCAAAAATACTGCTGTGGTGTTAAAAAAAATTACCGCAGAAACTACAGAATCCTGTTCTTGACAAAAATAAAGAAGAGGGATTATCACCCACAAAACAACTACAAGTGAGGTTTGCACAAGTCTCTGCAACTCTAATGTTCAGGGAAGCACTACAGGAGGCTTTAGAGCTACTTCCATCTCAGAGCTTGGAAAAGTTACTTTTTTGAACTACAACTCCCATCACCCCAATCCAGTTGCCATGTTTGCTGGGGCTGATGGGAGTTGTAGTTCAAAAAAGTAACTTTTCCAAGCTCTGTTCCATCTCTTGTGCACATGTGGAATACAGTGCATAGCCCAAGCACCTGAACTTGAGCTCTAGTATTCAACTACTTGGATCACTATCTAAGGTTCTGATGAGATCACCACACCAATAGCTGTTGTGCTTTGTGTCTTCTGTGCAATGTAGCAGTGCTCCCTAAAGGTCATTTGCTGTATACTGTTAAGAATACAAAGGAGATGGGAGTGGCAGTAACCCTCCTATGGTGTAGTCCCAGTGCAGCTCTTTCTTGTGCCCTCTAAAAAGCCTGGTGAAGTTCAGGCAAACCTCCAGAGCAATATCCCACAAGGCATGAGAGTGTCGCTAGAAAAGGCAAAGCCCGTATACACACAAAAGTATTTTCAGCAGTGGCTCATTAAGGGGGATGAAGGCAGATATCCTCCCAGTGGTGGAGGTGTGCCTTGTCAGGGTGGAGCAAGGTGGCAGTGGTGAGTTCAGGGGAATCTCCAGGATGGTAGTAGCCCCGCAGTGCATGCACACCTGCGGAGCTACTGCCACAAACCCAGAGCTTCCTCAACCTCTCTGCCCCCTGCCTGCTTTGCCTCATCCCTGTCCTGACAAGTTAAGTGCTGCTACTGCAGGGAGGACACCACTGCATCTGTTTACCCCCCTCCCCTTTTATGAGCCACCACTAAGTTGCTTATGTAGAAACAAGGGCTTATCTGCATTCTGGCTTGGATTGGTCTAGCTCTAGCTTATAGTTTCTGTATAATCCTAATATATTTATTTATTTATTATTTGAGTTATATCCCAACCTACTTCCCAGCAGGAGCCCAGGGCAGCAAACAAAAGCACTAAAAAAACTTTAAAACATCATAAAAACAGACTTTAAAACACATTAAAACAAAACAACTTTAAAAACATATTTTTAAAAAGCTCTGAAGACATCTTAAAACAGGGTTAAGAAAACACATTGTTTTTTTTTAAAAAAAAGGTTTAAAAACATATTAAAATGCAATTCCAACACAGAAGCAGACTGGGATAAGGTCTTAACTTAAAAGACTTGTTGAAAGAGGAAGATCTTCAATAAGTGCCGAAAAGATAACAGGTAACACTTTATATATAAAGTGCTATTCATGAATTCAGGCTCTTACCTGGTGTTACAGGCGCAATAGGCCCTATATAGAAAAAAGCACAAACAGTATTAAAAACATGCTTTTCATTTGAATACTATTGTTACAAATTATAATTCATGCATAAATACATTTCAGAATTTCTTACGTGTGCGCTCACTGCCAATCAGTTCATCGCTCTCTGATTCATCAGGATAAATTGCAGTAACTGAGATGTCATACAGTGTGTCTGGAGTCAAATTTTCAAAAACTAGAGTATTTTCATCACCATTTAGAATTGTCTTCAGAAGTGACAAGGGATGGAAAAATAAAGGAATGAAGTTACCCACTGAGGCAATCCATTCATAAATTAACATTTTTTAAAAAATGGACTGGAACAGATCTTTTAGGTTCTTTACATACACAAATCCATCTATAATCAATTGATGTAACACACTGATTTCCAAATATCTGTGTGTTGCAAGAAGGGGCTGTAGCATACTTGAAAAATTAAGCCACATTGTTCGATGGATCTACCGCTCTATGCCTCTCATTGCAGAGAGGGCACCATCCTATAAAGCAGCCTTTCCCAACCTTTGGGTCCCCAGATGTTGCTGAACTACAGTTCCCATAATTCCTGACCATTGGCCATGCTGGATGGGGCTGATGGGAGTTGTAGTCCAGCAACATCTGGGGACCCAAAGGTTGGGAAAGGCTGCTATAAAGCATTGGTCTCACCCACCTCTATCAATGGATACAATACTTACCATAAACCATCCTTGGGGAAATTACTAGCCTATGCATGAACAAACCCTGGTTTCTGATTGCAGTCTATTCAGAGAGAAAGAAACCACAAGCACTGGTTCACACATAATATTAAACCAGCCACTCTGTCATTTGTTTCCCCACTCGAGGAAGACTGGGTAAAATGGAGAGTGCTTGAGCTGTGCATGCACCAGGATGCAACGTGTGCACGGGCTAATTTCCCCAACCATGATTTTATGACCAGCATCATGAGAGAATGAACTTTTTTTATATACCCAGTGACATCACCATGAAAGATACATTTAAGGAAAACAAACTGGGAGTTTTTGGCAGTCTATCATCAGTAGCAGATGGCACAGTAGGCCTGCAGTGCTCACCTGATCACCCTCCAACTAAGTCACAACAACATACCAGAACAGAGAGAGGAAGGGTCGAGACAGCAATGAGGTCAATGGGGTGTAAAGACATATACAGGGATGCCAGATTGGCTGTGGCAGCATGTCAACCTCATTACCACCCTGCCCATCCTCTTCCTCCCAGTATGCAGTATTAACTCAGCCAGAGGTAGGTCAAATGAGTGGTGCAGCCCCAACCACACCATCTGCTATTGCCTATCATGGATCCTATAATGGAGCTTTGCCCAGAAAGCACAATGCTACCCCCTGAACTCTCAGTTACTGGTCAAAAGTTAAGATGGGATGCCAGGAGGCAACAGCTATTCTACAGTTGCAAGGACGAACCCTGTTCTGGGAAATGACTGAGAAAACATATTTGACACTTTTATATGCAAATAGATACATGTATTTCCAGACTTCAATGAAGAAGAAAACTGGTTCCCCAGATATCAAAAGTTTGGGAAACACAGTGATCAGCCTAATATTTCAGGCAGACAGCTTTATATACTAAGTAAGTTTTGACGTTATTAATTTCTGAGAATCGAAAAATTCCTACCTCCAGTTTTTCAGTTCCACCATAAAGCCCCCACATTACTCTGTATAGAGCTACATCAGGTGCTCCATGGTCCCAGGTACCTCTGAAACTAGTCCTGGTTATCTGGTCAATGTTTAGATTTTGTGGTGCTGGTACAGGTACTATCGGGAAGAATAAAAGAAGTGAGAAATTGCCTTTCAAGGGGAAAAGCCTGGAAAATAATCACTAGAAATGCAAGGTTACATCCACAGAGTAATCCAACGCATAAGGTATCTGAAGCTGCATATGACATTCAGGTCTTGGGCACAAGGGAAATGTAAAGAACAGCTTACATGCCATGTACTCATAGGATAAAGTCCTTAATTTGTTTACAGCAGCATAGATTTACTGCAGTAGAATTGTTAGCCCAAGGGATGGGGTGAATCTGAGCATTTTGGTTTCTCACAGTTTCTCATTTTTTCAATCTTAAGTTCAGTTCTCCATATTTCCACATCAGTTGTGATTTTTTCATTAAAAATCCTCCTGAAAATTCATCATCATTTTAGTGTGAATTTCTCCTAATACATGTGTGTTATTGAAGCTTTTCCCAGCCTTTGGGTCCCCAGATGTTGCTGGAGTGCACTTCCCATAATTACTGACCATTTGCCATGCTGACTGGGACTGACGTGAGATGTAGCCCAGCAAAATCTGGGAACCCAAAGTTTGGGAAAGGCTGTGTTATTGTATGCAATTTGACCTAATATGCACATATTTTCAAAGCAGTTTCCCCAAATATAATGCATTTTTGTATATATTTTCACTAACATAATGTCCTTCTATGCACATTTTCCCCTGTATATTCATTTTTGAACACATTACTTGGCTAGATAATTGCATTGCAAAATCTGGAAAATTGCTTTAGGTTGTACAGTACTCATAACCAGTGCTTTGGGGGTTAAAAAAAAGGATGTGCTAGTACTCATACCTTGACAAAAGTGCTGTGGGTGCCAGCACAAAATGATTGTCATGGGAGCCAAAAATGAAGTGCCGGTACTAAATACTGGTGAGTACCATAATGAAAAAAGCACTGCTTATAATATTCAATATAATATGACCCACCTGCAGTCCAACCTTGTGTCAGTGATGGAAAAGTTTCAGGAAAAAGAAAAAGTAAACTAGTGAATATTATGGCTTACATCCTATAGTATGCATTCCTGCAAGCAAATATGCTCCTGCTGAACTGGATGTGCTACTAAACAAATCTTTAGAACTCCAAACGAGTGTTGCTGTTGTTTTAATAATAAAAAAAACGAATAGCAGGCATGGGACAGGGCGATTTTCATTGAAACTACCATCCATGGAAAGTTTTAACCCTTTCCTTTCCAATCATGGTCCCCCCAAAAAGTTGTCCCCAATCCTGCAGCTGCAATCAGTCCCTACAGAAAAGCTTCCATTAGCACCAATAGAATTTTCCATCCAGAATTAATAGCAGCTATTTTGGGGGATATGGTTTTTTATTGAGATGACTGTACATGTGGACATCACCAATGGTCAATATAGGAATCAAATTGATTATATAACTGGTAGCAGAAGATGGAGAAGTTCCATACTTTCTGTGAAAACAAGACCAGGAGCAGACTGCGGTACAGATCATGAACTGGTCATATTGAAACGCGGAGTAAAGCTAAAGAAGAACAAAGCAGTCATAATGCCAAAATGCAATTTAAATAACATCCCAGAAGAATATAAAGATCAAATAAGGAACAGATTTGAGGCTTTAAACATAGTTGACAGAGAACCAGAAGAACTATGGAGTGAAGTCAGAGACATTATCAGGAAAAAATTCAAAAAGACAGTGAAATGAAATGGACTGACTTCAAGTCGATCCTGACTTATGGCGACCCTATGAATAGGGTTTTCAAAGTAAGTGGTATTCAGAGGCGGTTTACTATTGCCTTCCTCTGAGGCTAAGAGGCAGTGACTGGCCCAAGGTCACCCAGTGAGCTTCATGGCTGTGTGGGGATTCGAACCCTGGTCTCCCAGGTCATAGTCCAACACGTTAACCACTACACCACACTGGCTCTCAAAATACCTCTTGTTAAAAAGAGAGAAAGACCTCAATGGACGACTGAAGAAACTCTTAAAGTGGTTAAGGAGAGAAGGAAAGCAAAAGCAAAAGGAGATAGAAACACGGTCAGAACCCTAAATGCAACAATACAGCAACTAGTATGTAGGGACAAAGAGAACTATTACAATGGTTATTGTATAGAAATAGAAGAGGACAACAAAAAGGACAGAACAAGAGCCCTATTTCAAAAGATTAGATAAATTACACAGAAATTTAAACCAAGGGTAGGAATGTTGAATAATCAACAGGGGAGCACACTGACTGACTGAGATGGAATAAAAGGAAGATGGAAGCAATAAAATGAAGAACTCTATAAAAGAGATGCAAGGATGACAGATTCATTCATGGAGAAACTGTATGATGAAGAACCAGGAATTTTAGAATGCGAGTTGAAAGCTGCTCTTAAAATACTTGAAAGAAACAAATCACCAGGAACAGATGGCATACCAATAGAGTTGCTACAAGCTACTGAGGCAGAGTCTGTCCAAATTTTGACAAAAATCTGTCAAGAAATATGGAAAACTAAACAATGGCCCACAGACTGGAAGCATTCAATATACATCCCAATTCCAAAGAAAGGGGATCCCAGGAAATGCAGTAATTATCGAACTATTGCCTTAATATCCCATTACAAGTACAGTTATGCTCCAGATTCTACAACAAAGGCTCTTACCATATATGGAGCGAGAAATGCCAGACATCCAAGGTGGATTTAGAAAGGGAAGAGGCACCAGAGATCATACTGCAAACATACATTGGAAAATGGAATGGACCAAGGAATTTCAGAAGGAAATCACCCTGTGCTTTATATATTACAGCAAAGCCTTTGATTGTGTAGATCATGAAAAACTATGGAATGCCTTAAAGGAAATGGGGGTGCCACAGCATCTGATTGTTCTGATGTGCAACCTATACTCTGGACAAGAGGCTACTGTAAGGATAGAATATGGAGAAACCGATTGGTTCCCCATCGGAAAGGGTGTGAGACAGGGTTGTATTTTATCACCCTACTTGTTTAATCTATATGCAGACAACGAGAACATTGAACGTCAAGGATTATCAATACCTCAGCACAATCATTAACCAAAATGGAGACAATAGTCAAGAAATCAGAAGAAGGTTAGGACTGGGGAGGGCAGCTATGACAGAACTAGAAAAGGTTCTCAAATGCAAAGATGTATCACTGAATACTAAAGTCAGGATCATTCAGACCATGGTATTCCTGATCTCTATGTACAGATTTATTTATTTATTTTATTTATTATTTTATTTGTATCCTGCCCTTCTTCCCAGCAGGAGCCCAGGTGTGAAAGTTCGACAGTGAAACAAGTAGGGAAGAGAAGAATCAACTCATTTGAAATGTGGTGTTGGAGGAGAGCTTTGTGCATACCATGGACTGCGAAAAAGTCCAATAATTAGGTGTTAGAACAAATTAAACCAGAACTATCACTAGAAGCTAAAATGATGAAACTGAGGTTATCATACTTTGGACACACAATAAGAAGACATGATTCACTAGAAAAGACGATAATGCTGGGAAAAACAGAAGGGAGTAGAAAAAGAGGAAGGCCAAAGGAGAGATGGATCGATTCCATAAAGGAAGCCACAGACCGGAACTTACAAGATCTGAACAGGGTGGTCCATGACAGATGGTATTGGAGGTCGTTGATTCATAGGGTCGCCATAAGTCGTAATCGACTTGAAGGCACGTAACAAAAACAACATGGTGCAGAGAGAAGGGGTTAATTCTCCCATCCCTGCATGTCACAATCCCACTGCTGATTGAACTCACTACTGCTTGGGAAAAAAAGATCCCAGATATGCAGAATGCATTCTTTAGTTTGCCCTGAGCAACTGAATACTTTAGAAGATGGGAGGAAGGCTAACCCCCTCCCTGCTGCATAGGAGAGGTTTGGAACTGGATACACAGCATGCTGCACAGTTAGCTGAAATCTAAGAGGTGTTTCCTGCTATCTTCCTACACTGCCTGAGAGAGTCATTTTATTTCTTTACTGGAGTGGGGAGGACCCCCTCCCCCCGAGGCCCTTTTCTCCTGTTCTAATATTTGGTTCTTACAGGAGGGCTTTGTGCATGCAGAAAGCCAATCAGGAAAGGATTTTTGACATTTTATAGAAGGTACTTCCAGATAGGTGCTTACTGGCAATTGGTGCTCCTCATGCATACAAGTTTTTTGCAGCATCCACATGACATCACAGTCATTGCCAACTTGAAACTGGACCTAGCCTTTAGTCTGGATTTTCCCTTTACAGGGGAAATCCAGTAGGTTTTTTAAAAAAATACAATCTGTTTGCGCTATCTCAGTGACGCATTTACAGTATTAAGCCCCCCTCAAGAAGCACCCAGAGTGATATTTTTCTGCATACCTTCAGAGCCCTGAGTATGATGAAAAAATGCTACCTTATATGTGTGTGTGCCTGCATTTTACTATATTAATAACTGGCACAGAGACACATCATTAGAAGGATGGTTAATCATTATCTCTCACTGGAATTCTTTAAATGCAAAATATTAAGCCCTTCAAAAATGAGGAAATTTCACTTACAAAAAAAATGAAGGAAATGGACAAAAAAGAAAAGGTTTTTAAATACATATTAGGGGTGCATAACCCAAGTAATACTACATTATTTTAAATACATGGATTTTTCCTGTCACACAGTTCAACCTTCCATTTGTCCCCAAAGCAAAATGGACATTAGGGACATCAATGTCCTTTTTAAATTTCGCAATGCACTTGTCTAAGACCAACATCTGTCTCCTATGAGTGTGCCAGTGATGAAGTCTTCATTTGTAATTGCTTCCAGTTATGGATGGTCATAGAAACAAGCGCCATCATTAGATTGGGCTGAGAGCTGGGCAATTCCATGCTGTCTCCTTTTGCCTCCTTCCCTGCATTTATTAAACTTTTCAGGCTTCTGGTCCTTATCTATGGTATGGCCATGATTTGTCTTTCTGCTGTCCCCATGTTGCACATCCAACTTTGTGCTTTCTTTCCCCCGTTCCTCATGAGTACTATATGTGATCTTGAAGTGGCCTAGGGTTACAAATTGCCATGCCGTCTGTGCCCTACAAAATGTTGTGTGGGTTTCCTACTGTTCTGTGAGTCTGCCACGTCTGTGGGCAATGGCATGAACTGGCAAATGAACAGGGTCATCCTTCCCAGCTCTCCCCGTGAAACCCAAAGGCAGTATTCCCATCAAGAGTAGCTGTGCCAATGATACTGCTTTGCCACTACAGTGGGCAATACACCAATTCTGGTACTCTGCCAAAGAGGCCAGAGATGCTAAGTACAGTAAACATTGCTACATTCATTTTTTTCATTACAACTGCTACAATGCAATTCCTGGCAGTGTATCTGATAGGAGCTGTTGTCAGGGATGCTGCCTGGTTCAGAATTAGTGACCTCATTGGTATATGAGGTATTTATTCATTTTTATTTATTTATTATTTGATTTATATCCCAGCAGGAGTTCAGGTAGTTACAGTTCCTGAGGGTACAGGTTGTTGGAAATGTGTTTGTTGCTCTCAGATTTTGTGGTTGCTACAAGTGCTGTGGAGGTGGAAGTTGCTGCGTTAACTTTTCATATTTTTCTTTTGCACTGATCAGGAACTTCCTACCTAAGATGATGACTAGCAGAGCAACCTGAGTCTCTTATAGACTTCATCCTGGCCTGATCATAAGATCATCAGGAATCACCATTAAAACATCTTCAAACATATTTTTTCATATGCATAGTTGGCAAATAAAACTACCCTAAGGTGCCTAGGACATTGCTCTTTACAAAACTTTCAAATCATACATTTGTTTAACAATTTAAAGAAAATATTAAATAATAGAGTGGACATACAAGTGGTGGCTTCTGCAACTACTGGCACAGAGGGTCCTTCATCATATATTGCAACAAGCTCAACATTATAACGTGTTTTGGAAAAAAGATCAGGCAGAACCGTGCTTGTCTGAGATGGATCCACTTCCACCTAGACATAAACAAAACAGCTTTATTACAATGTCACTTTCCTCCTGGCATCATCAGTTTCATACTTTTGTTTTCTACAGTATATGTGGAAAGTTCAGGGCAATTTTCACAAAGCCGCTGCTGCTGGAGAAAGATCACTGGAAACTTATGGTGAACTTTATACTGATCTGTTTGTTTACAAATGAACTGCACCAAAGTGTGTTAACCTGAAGATATCTTCTTTGATTTTTCCCAATGCTATAAGGCAGTCACTATAAGGCATCAATGGCTGTGCTGGCTGGGGCTAACAGGAGTTGTTGTCCAAAAACACCAGGTTAGGAAAGGTTACTGTAAGGACAAAGCCCTGAACTTTTCTAAATAATCAATTTTGGTGGTACTTCCCCCCCCCCGCTTTAGCAAACCTGCTGTGGTCCAGTATTCACAGCTATTTAGCCTGGTATCCTCATGCTACCCTGCTTTACATATCTTTTACCACACTCCCTGGTTGTTTATTTAAAAACATGATTATTCCTTTTGCAACAAGTCATTATCACTCTCCTATTACTTGGATTTATAGGCCCCTTCCAACTCTACTATTCTATGATTCTCAGTAAGAATCCTGTTGCTTAACAGTACTAACTTCGGGGGGGGGGAGAGAGAACAGCACATATATAATGGTTCAGTACCATGGAAACCAAAGAAACTACATTTGTTTAAGAGGGAAATTAAACTTACAGATTATGAGCTCAGGTTTCCCATTGCTTTTTAATGGCACTCCTGTAGGTGATCGTGTTTAAATACTCCACTTAAGCTATCTTCACACATTAGCTAAAGTTCACCTACCTCTTTTACTTCAGCTTCTTCAGCTGCTTTGTATCTCAGTATGTATTTATGAACATTCCCTGGAGCACGTTCCCAAATGACTCTCATGCTGCTGTGAGTAATATCTCTTATTCTTAGGCTTTTTGCTCCACTTAAAGGTACTGTAACACAATCAGACATCAGCAAGACTATGTAATGCTATTCCCCAAAATAGTTTATATTTTGGCAAACTCTGTCTTTAAACATTCTGGTCCATTTATATTAAAAATGAATTGAAGCAAGAACTGCTTTAAGTTGTCTATGTAAAATTGGCTTCCAAGAAGCTGAAGGTAGTATTTTTTAAAAAACAGATTTTACAAGTTATTGAACAATACAAAAACCTGCAAGACCTGTTTACCCAAGACAAAAATAAGCAAGACAAATACTATGAGCAATGGCCATTCTAACAGCAACCTCTAATTCTCAGGAGGTGGGGGACTATCATCTGTTTCTAGTAAGCCTTTGCTACATGAACATATCTGTAGGCTGCCTTTGAAGAACTACATGGTATGAGCATTTTCCAGAACATCTTTGGGGAATGAAAAGGGCACACACACATTTTAGAGGTTTCCTATAATTTTGTTCATCTTAATGGAGTAGGTTAAAGGAGCTCAAGTTGCAGTAAAGTCTGGGAAACAGCCCCTTCAGTGAACTTTTGGGTGTTTGTGGCTTTGAAGGGAATAAAAACAGACTTCCTGATCAAATAGATGAGCTAAGGAATTTTAGAAATTGATATTGCCAGAGGATTTCTCTTTCAAATTAACAATAGTGCACCCCTAACAAAGTTTATGATACCCGCCTGGAGTCAGTAAGAACCAGGTTTCCTGAAAACCAGGAATTTACATTATATATCAGTCTGGAGACAGTAAGTTTATCTTTAAGATGCTTCCCAGCTCAGTCAGAGAAATGCTGACATAAGTCCTTCAACCAGCTCAGCTGGGGCTATCCTGGCTCAGCTGAGGCTCAACCACTGGAACTTAAGCTGGAGTTTACGCCAACATAAGTCCTCAAAAAGAGGTGTGGTGGGGACAGGGCAGGAGCATGTGGCAAGGAAGGCAAACACCTATTCCAAACTTCTTTCAGCTCAGCCACATGACCTGACAACCTGGCGGTACACATTCCAACAAAAAGGATGGTGTAAGTCAAACTCTATTTTAAAGGGGTTTCCTCCTCTGTCAGGCTTGGACCAGCTCAACTTGCAGTAACCCCATTCCTGAACTGAGTTTGGAATAGCAGTAAGTTGCAGACACTAAACTTAGGCTGGTGGAAATTATGCTGGCTTCCTCTATTTGAGACTGCTCTGCTTGTCACGGAATCCTTTTGCTTTACAGTAAGGCAATGCATACCGAACAGGCCATTACTATCTTTAACAATATTCATGGAAGCTTTTATATGCTTGGAGTTCTCCTCCTCCATCCATATTCCTACACACAATCGGAGCAGAACTTTGTTAAAAAGTTGGTTTGGAAATTATCTGCAAGTCTTATGAATTATTAAATACCTTAATTGCATTGGAATTATCACTTACAAGTTGTTTCGGTGCCCTTTAGAGGTTCACTATTAATACCTTCTACCACAGAAAACACATTCACAACATACTCTGTTTCAGGCTTGAGGCCAGTCAGAACTGTAGTAGTCTCTGAACGACTTACAAACACCTGCGTAAAAACAAGAAATGGTAAGAGATAATTGTACATAAACCTTTCCACTGCTGTTGTTATTTCTGCTCTTGCCCTTACTACAAGAAAAGAAACTTCTAGTAAAAATGTAATGCAATTGTACTACAGATTTAATTTTATCTACAGCAATGTTAAGGAACTCACTGTTAAAGTAAGCCTTTAGCATTATTCTACACTAAGCTTGCCTCAGGATTCTGTGTTGCTTGATCTGGCAACCCTAAGTATACTGGCCAGGATTCAAAGTACCATGAAACAAGTTCTCTGAGATCAAAGGAGCTTTTTCGGGGGGAGGTGGAATCCCTCAAACATTTATCCCCCATACCACATTGCAAACTATCTCTGAAATTTCACTGGGTTTAAAAATAGTTTGTGATGTGTCATAGGAGTGTGAGTCAACTGTTCAAAGGGCGGGGGAGTCAAAATTCTACTGGATTAGTTCAAGCCACTTCTGTAAACGTGAGCAACTCTTTGGATAACTCCCTCCTGTGAACTGGTACACTCAAAGCTATGCTGTGAAGTGCAGCAAAGGAAAACCTAGGAGAAAAATCTGGTGTGCATGTGGAGCTGAGGCTTACTGACACACACTTTTCTGTGATCGACATATGAAGTTTTAGAAGAATAATCAAAATTTACTAGGAAATGCTTTATGATAACTACTTGGTTTGTAATATATTATTTATTCCTATAAACTGATTTGGGAGGGGGGGTGGAGGAAGAGTACTTTGGTTCCTGCAAATGAAGCATCCTCTTAGAATACATGGCTCAAACTTATATAGAGTTACACCACGTAGCCAGTCATGGTGCATGAGGTGGGGCATTGCAGCTATGCCATGTTCCTGGCTGCAGCTACACTACAGCTCACCAGGACTGCTGGGACAGGAATGGGGCGGTGTTGAGGGCAGGGTAAGGACCAGGAGCTGCAGGGGCAGATGCTTCAACACTCATACCCCCCTTCAACACTGCACTGCCCCAGCCCATCCTGGTGCCAATGACAACAGGTAGACCTGCTGCAGCAAGGAAAGTTGCACAACACCTCACCGCGTATGCTGCAGCTACTTGTAACCAGCTGTGTTATGTCTGTATCCAAGGGTCTAAGAACTAGTTCACATATACACATTTATTCAGACCCAATTGAGGAGGGAGGGGCAGGAGGGCCGTTTGGCCTGTGCTTCAAGCTCAAGGGGACCTCAGATTTAGACACCTGTTATTTTTTTGACATTTGATGTTTCGCAACTTGTTTTGATGCACATTGGACCAGAACACACTCTGAGCTGACAGGCCTTTGTTTGTTAACTGACACAGATTTTGTGCAACCACTTCTGTGTTAGATCCTTGCCCCTCATGGCTAATAAAAGCTAGCAGGGATGGCACTGCCGGCTGGGCCAGGGAAGTGATTAATGCCTCACTATGTGAGGGAGTAGTCCCGAACTGCCTTAAGGCGGTGGTGGTGAGACCACTTTTGAAGAAATCTTCCCTGGACCCAGATAATTTGAATAACTATAGGCCGGTAGCAAATGTGCCATTCCTGGGCAAGGTTCTGGAAAGGGTGGTTGCATCCCAGCTCCAGGCACTCTTGGATGAGACCGATTGTCTGGATCCATTTCGATCGGGTTTCAGGCCCGGTTTTGGCACGGAGACGGCCTTGGTCGCCCTGTATGATGACCTTTGTCGGGAGAAAGACAGGGGGAGTGGAACCCTGTTGATTCTCCTTGATCTCTCAGCGGCTTTTGATACCATCGACCATGGCATCCTTCTGGGGAGGCTTGCGGATTTGGGAGTTGGAGGTACTGCTTGGCAGTGGTTCCGCTCCTATCTGGCAGGTTGTCTCCAGAAAGTAGTGCTTGGGGAGCACTACTCGATACCCTGGGCGCTCCAATATGGAGTTCCGCAGGGATCAGTTCTGTCCCCCATGCTCTTTAACATCTATATGAAGCCGCTGGGTGCTGTCATCAGGAGTTTTGGAGTGTGTTCTCATCAGTACGCTGATGATACACAGCTCTACTTCTTTTCATCTTCTTCAGGTGAGGCCGTCAAGGTGCTAAACCGATGCTTGGCCGCGATAATGGACTGGATGAGAGTGAACAAA
The DNA here is from genome assembly GCF_030035675.1 of Rhineura floridana. Lineage (NCBI taxonomy): Eukaryota > Metazoa > Chordata > Lepidosauria > Squamata > Rhineuridae > Rhineura > Rhineura floridana. Next base: position 61,813,447 of record NC_084483.1, read on the forward strand.
TTGAAGCTCAATCCAGACAAGACTGAGATGCTGTTAGAAAATGGATCCCCTGACCAGATGGATGTTCGACCTGTTCTGGATGAGGTTACACTCCCCCTGAAGGAGCAGGTGCGCAGCTTGGGAGTCCTTTTGGACCCGTCCTTGTCACTTGAGGCGCAGGTGGCCTCGGTGGCACGGAGTGCTTTTTACCAACTTAGGCTGGTAGCCCAGCTACGCCCGTATCTGGACAGGGAACATCTTGCTTCAGTTGTTCATGCTCTGGTAACCTTGAAATTGGACTACTGCAATGCACTATACGTGGGGCTGCCCTTGAAGACGGTTCGGAAACTGCAGCTTGTGCAGAATGCAGCGGCCAGATTAATAACTGGGACCAAGCGGTCGGAACATGTGACACCGATTCTGGCCCACTTGCACTGGCTGCCTATATGTTTCCGGGCTCGATTCAAGGTGCTGGTTTTAACCTATAAAGACTTACACGGCATGGGCCCGCAATACCTGATGGAACGTCTCTCCCGATATGAACCTACCCGTACACTGCGCTCAACATCGAAGGCCCTCCTCCGGGTGCCTACTCAGAAAGACGCCCGGAAGGTGACTACAAGAAAGAGGGCCTTCTCGGTAGCGGCCCACGAACTATGGAACACCCTTCCTGATGAGGTACGCCTGGCGCCTACATTACTATCCTTTCGGCGCCAGGTGAAAACCTTCCTCTTTACCCAGTCGTTTTAGTATTTTTAGTATTCTTAGTATTTTAATATTTTAGTATTTTGTATTTAATGTTGTAAAGATAGTTATATGTTCATCTTTTTCTAATTACTTTTTGACTTTTATTTAATGGGTTTAATTATGTTAATCTTAGTTTTTGCTGTATGTTTAAATTGTCGATTTGATGACCAGGTGGTTTTAAATTGAATGTAAAATGTTTTTACTTGATGTACACCACCCAGAGAGCTTTGCTATGGGCGGTATAAAAATTGAAATAAATAAATAAATAAATAAATTATTAAATAGTTTTAAATGTTCATAAATATTAATAAAAATACGTCTGATCTGATGGCACAAGATTAAACCATGATGAATGTGTCCTCTCAGATCAGCTGATTGTATAAACAAACCATTCACTTTTTTGTGCCTTATTCTGCTTTGATATGTCATTTTTTTTAGAAAAAATTAATATAGCTAGGAGCCTCAAAAGCTGGAAATGACCCGGGCCTTTCTGGATCTCTGAGAAAGCCTGCACTTATCACTTGCTGTCCCCAGTCATCTATGTGACTTGTTGCCACTGAACAGTACCAATGTGTTTGAGCTGATATTAGAACATATGGAAATTCTCTCTGATGATTAATTTGAAAAGGTTGATCTACACATTCACAACATCATTGGATAGTATTATTATTATTATTATTTACTGCTGCTGCTACTGTTGTTATCAGAGCTTGAAAAAGTTACTTTTTTAAACTACAACTCCCATCAGCCCCAGCCAGTATGGCCACTGGATTGGGCTGATGGGAGTTGTAGTTCAAAAAAAGTAACTTTTCCAAGCTCTGGTTGTTATCATCCCTCCCTTCCTCCCGAAGGAGCCCAGGGCGGCAAACATAAAAGAAATTAACAGGAAAAAGAAAAACATACTAAAAACATTCCAAAACACAATTATGATTAATACATTCTAGAACCTAGTATTACAGTCAGTGTATAATAAACATGCTTTTGTAAAACGATTCCAAAATTTATGAAGCTAGTAATATACCCAAACATAAATAAAAAATAAAATTGAGTGTCCAGTTCTGACCTCCTTTGATGAGCCACCAGAAGCAGGATAATATTCAACCCTGTATCTATCAACACTCTCAGTAGGTGCAGTCCAAGATACTCTGAAGGAACGAGGTGTCACCTCAGAGGTAACTAGATTAGTTGGTGGTAGTGACAAATCACCTGTGATTCAAAAGAAATAGTGTTGTAAAATCTTAATTGGGAGACAACAGAAATGCAAAACAACTAGAACTGGGGTTTTTTAATTACTATAGAATGCCCTCTTCTTTCCTATAATGCATTTATTGTTTTTACTCAAGTTTTGAAACTACTGAATAACTATCACTATTGAACTGGGATGTATATGATCCAGATGTATAAAAGAATTTATACTAAAATATAATACATATTGTTATCTGTGGTGATCACCCTTAAGTTGCCATGGTAAACCTAAGTCCATGCACTGAGAAGCTGTAGCCAGTAGCAGCTTCCTAGCAAAAAAACATCAATTTGCAATCATCAAAACTGATAATCTACATGCTGAGGGCACGTTATTTCATGTTATGTTCTTCTGTGGATGAATTGTTTTAATGTTTGAATTTGCCCTTTATCTTGTTCAATTAATATGCCAACAGATGCTCATGAGTATCTGTCCTAAAACTGCCACGGAAGATATCCCTTCCTGAGGACATTTTCTCATGTTGCTTTGTGGTGTAGACACCAGTGCAGCCAATCTCCTTCCTACATTGTGAAGGTAAGATCAGAAACTTGGGTCACATGAGAGGATTCCATACTTTGACTTGTTCTCACCCCAGCAATACCCCCCTACCAGAAAGTAGCGTAATGTTGGTATGTGGGAAGGGCTGCCACATTGGTACTTCCCACATGACCCAGGGCTTCAGATGCTATCTGAGAGCTGCAAAAAGAAACTGGGCTTCAACAGCTACCACACTATGAGGATACTGCAAGAAGGGACCTTAAAATACACTATTGTTCTGAGATAAGTCAAAGTGCAATATGCATTATATCTTCAGACTTGAGATGTCTTTTAGGCACTTTCTGCCTAAGGAAAAACAATCAGTTTGTGAAAAGACTGCATTACAAGTTTACACATAACAGAGGTGAACAGCGCAGATGTTCTGCACACCGCATTGATTTCCAGCAGCCATGTTTGACAAAGTTCCAGGTGAGTAATTTAGGAAAAATAAACAGACAGCATATAAAAGGCAAAAAAAAAGTTGAAAATAAAACTGGAAAGGGAAACATACCTGGACCTTTTACACTATTGCACAAATTAATAGTAAGGTCATCAATAATATTAACAAGGAGGGTGAAATCGCCAACATTGTAAACATGAGTGTCATCTGGGTCTGTTGCAATCTGCTTCAGTTCATTTTCATCAGCATTTTTGATACCTTAAAATATCACAAGTAAAACATTTTAGATAACCTAGGAGCATTTGTTGGGTGCTATTTTATGATTCATATAAACAAGAATGAGCAATTTGGTCTTTCAACCAGTTTCTATATTTACTGCCTCTACACATGGTACTTACCAACAGCATAAAGCTCCACTCCCGCATCTCTCAGGTTCTGAGATGGCGCAACTATATCATCCTGTGATTTGCCATCTGTGATGAGGACAGCAATTTTGCGAGCTCCAGGCCTCATGCCAGCTTTTGTTGTAAAGGATTTGTTTCGGATGAAATCCAAAGCTGTTCCTGAAATCACACAAGAACAGGTACTCATTATTTATTAGCCATTCATTCCAGCCTAGAGGATAGGCCTCCCAAAAGTAGGATAGGTAGGTACATTCATTAGGATTCAGATAGGTTTTGCTCCATCTAGTCACTTCTGTTCAGCTGTCATGGTTATCAACCGTGAGGTAAGCCATCCACCACTTCTTTTCAGAAGTGAAAGGAATTTCTATTCCCTTAAGCTAAATTACATATTACATGGGAGATTGGTGATTGACTTTTTGAAAAGATGGAAATACAGCTGAGAAGAGGTGCCAATTTGTTTAGAGCAGTAGTAGGAGTAGGGTGTTTAACCCTCTCTTTTGAGCCATTTTCCAAATCAAAATGGCACCTAGCTAATGTTTTCTCCATAGAATTAAAAAAAAATACAAGTACTTATTCTTTGGAAGTGACAAAAACCAAACTTTCAGCCTAATAACCACAGACTACTCTCCTGTATGGAGATCATTTATACAAGATAACACCATACAGTGAGGGTCCCTGTGGGATGCCAGGAGCACAGTCCTTTTTGTCCCTTAGGGTCTGCTATAGGAGACTGAAAGGATTTTGTCTGAGGAAATTGGGGAAGAGTTCTGAAGAGATTCTGAGGAGAATTGTTTGAAGAGTCTGAGAGACAAAAGAGAAACCAAGGAGAAAACGGAAAGACTTATTTGTCCACCATATAAATATATTTATTATAATAAAGATAATTCTATGGTGCAATATCTTCAATTTATAGGGTACAATATCTGCAAAGCAAATATTTCCAGACCATATAATATTGTGAGTGTTTTCCACTGTATCTTATGAGGAAATCAGTAGCAGAATGTTACCTGTTAGGGTGTTGCCTCCTTTATATGGCAAGTTGGCGACAGCATCCAATAAAGTCTGTTTGGTTGTATGTGCATTGAGGTCCCATTCTGTTCTAGGATCTCCACTATATTGTGCAAGAGCTGAGGAAGAAATATCACTTAGTTACAAAATGTCCTGAAAGACCCAAAATTATTCCAGTATCTTCAAAACTTACCAATCTGCACTTTGTCTGGACCAATATCAAATACTTCAACAATGCGAGCAATGAAGCTTCGGATTGTTTTAAAATTTAGTCGACCAATACTCCATGAGCCATCCACCAGCAACACAATATCTGCTTCTGCTCTGGTTTGACATTCCATGGCTGTCATAGAAATCAGAATAAAAGCATGTTAGTTGCAGCAAACTAACAGCTGTTTTCTGTCCTGACCCCTTTTATATTGTCCATGACCCATAAGCTAATTAACTGACTATATACAGTGGAACTTTAAAGTGAGTATTTCACAGTCCAACCAATAATGTGAAAGCACTTCCAATATTGTTATTATTTATTATTATTTACTTTAAAAGATATGCTATGATTAATATGTTTATAAGCACTGACTGCCCTTGTTACATACACTGACTTGATTTTTTAGAATATTCCTTCTCTAATGACTTTACCTTGTTTAGGCCTAAGTGCAGTGAGAATTAACTTCACAGCAAAATTCATGGACAAATAAAAAAACTTAAATCAGGTAGCCAATCACAGACTACTTCATTATTGTATATCTTCTCATTAATGAATTTATAAAACCTGATGATGAATGCTAAACAAGTATCTTCAGAAATTAGTGCATTTGTTTAATATGTGGGGATAAATGACAAGTATATGGTCAATTCATGAAGATGGTGCAGATGTTTGCACATTTAACACTACAAGAGAAAGTGCACAACATGAATAAGATACGGAAACACACAAACACACACAAAAGAATCAGAAGTGACGAACACAAACATTTATAGAAAGTTTTAAATGCTTCAGAAAGAAAGCAAATAATATTTGGGACCTTCCATTTATGGGATAAAAATCATTTTCCACATATTGTAAATCACAGTGTATTTATACAAAGCAGAAAGACACAAGTATTTAAATGATCCTTGCATCAGCCATTTGAATGAAACAAATGTACTCTTCCTCCTTTTTCCTCTGGACATCATGTTACCAGCTGCAAAACTTTCTGGCTTCATGCCATCATAGCTTCTGGTCTTTACACGGAAGAAATCCCATTGAGTAAAATCAGGCCCACTCATCAGAGTTGAAAGAAAGAGTGATCTCATCTATGTTCCATATAATTGATCCAGTACTGTAGGTTCAAGAATAGAACTATTCCAGGTACCTGAGGATTTAAAAGCATGATCCTCTTCTGCATGGAAAATACAATACTAGTCTTTAATCAACACAATTATAAATCATGAAGTAGAGTTTATAGCAAAGTTCAAGCACTTACTAACACTGGTCAGGATTCAAACAGTCCTGTGTGAGAGGAAACTATGTCACTGTGCACACCTCAGGTGACTTCTCAGTTTCCCAGCTGCATTCCCACCCACATGCCATGCTGCATGTCTAAACTCTCTGGAAGAGAGGGGTAGGGTCTGCAGAAAGCCTTGCTGTGAATGCAGAGCAACACATGTAGCTATTTGGACTGTGGCCTTAAGTTGAAAAGTTGGAGAATCAATGCCATCAACTCATTTAGAATTTTGTGTATTTAGTCTCCCAGCTAAAACCCATGCCAGATAGGCTACATGTTTTAATGCAGTACTGTACATAAGCACATCGTAGCATATGGATTCTTATCAGCATAGTTTTTCCATAAAGGCTGCAACTTTACCTCATGTATTTAAAAATGAAAGAAAGAAAAGTAATTAGGTCATAGGAACAATGAAAATTGCAGTAACAGAAACATGACATATTATCCAGTCAACATTAAGCACTTTTCAAGGCTCACTGATTTCAATGGGAGAGAGTTAAGCATGTGCATCCATTAGAATCAATGGGACTGAAAAGCACCTCATTTTAGCTAGATTGTACCCACTGTATGAGATCCCAAGAGTCTTCCATCATCAGAAGGAATCTTTCCTCCGTTAGAACCCAGAATAACTCAGTATCTTTGGGAGAATTATTTTCTGGTGCTGTGCCAAACCCTCTGCTTTCTCCCTTGCAAAAGAAAGAAGCACTATTTTTCTGCCTGTTTCAGAGGGAGCAAAAGAACCTTGCAAAACAAACAAACATAGGACAGGGGTGGGGGTTTATACAATTTATTTGTTTTAGTATTATAACATTGTAAAGCGTTTTGGACCTTGGCAGAAGGATGGTATATAAACACAATAAATAAATAAATAAATAAAAGCTTGTCATGTTAGCCAGATGCCCAATGGGGTCTGGTCCATTTTTTTGCTTTGAACTTTTTTAGGAAATCCCCATACTCATGTGCAATGGCACTGAGCTCTTACAAACTGCCTTTCAGCCTGGGACACGTGCCTGCCCTAGGAATTTCAAGTTCTACCCTCCATCTCCCTTTTTTTGAAGGCATCTTTATTTTGCCCCCACCCACTCTTGATGGAAATTTTTTTGCAAAGGTACAGCACAGCACCTATTGTCCATATGGACAAGTTAACTACTGTTTTCCATTTCGCTCACAACATTATATACCTCCTGGTTGTGTTTCGATAATGGCCTGTGAATTCCTGTACAGATCAATCCTATGTAAGTTTACTCAGAAGTTGCACTGTGTGTAAGGAGCTTACTCTAGTAAACATATTTAGGGCTGAACTCAAGCATTCAAATGTAGATGTAGGCTTGGATCCAAAGAAATGCACAACTAATTCCAGATGCCCATGTTTGCTGAGAATTGCATTTTTCAAACAGTGCACACACGCTTGCCATAGGGTAAACCTCTTAAAATTTAAGGATGTTCAAAAGCAATATGTCAATTGCTATGGATGTCTGTCTTTTAAAGAAAAGTAAAAACAAATCACTGGGTGTACTCAAGTCCTTGGACACTTCTAAAGTAGCTGTCTGGATCCTGGCCAAAAGTTTTTCACCCTACAATTCTGTTAAATAGAATTATATATTTCAAAATCCTTCATACAGCATTTTCATAAAGGTGAATATTAACTGCGGGGGGTGGGCTGGCTTTAAAAGTAGCCACTAAAGACCAAGGGGTGGTCTTCATGAAAAGCAACCTCTTTATTATGCAAGTACTCCTGTAAGTAAATAACTGTATCAGTTAATTGTGTTAAAAACAGTTTGCTGTACAAGTTTTGAAAAGTAGTATCTACAGCAAAAATGCCCAAATAAGAAACAGACTTCTCATTAAAACCATATTTACCTCTAGGTAAAATGGGCACTACAGTAGCATCCAAAAGGGTAGTCATTTCTTCTCCAATCAGTGGTGCACTTTCACCTCCTTCAAACATTCCAAAAACATTGACTTTGTAGGAAGTGCCAGCCCTGCATAATTTAAATGCATATATAAATCAAATGATATTGTGGGTGGATGATTCACTAAGTAGATTCATTCACTCTGTTTATTATCCTGCCATTTCTCAAAGGAGCTCAGGGCAGAATACATGGTTCTCTCCTTACCCATTTTATCTTCACAGCAACTCTACAGGTAGGTTAGATATAGTGACTGGCCCAAGATCACCAAGAAAGCTCTCTGTCTCAGTAAGGATTTAAACATGGGTCTTCCTGGTCCTACTCCATATGCTCTAGCCACTACTCTACAGTGGTTATTCCTTCCAAGGATTTTTAAACAGAATAAGTTTTTAGGTGTTTTTCATGTACCCAACATCACTAAAGTGGGTAGAAGAGTATTATTGGAGCAGGAGATTTTCATTACACCTGAATATCTTTATCTGTTATCTACAGCCAGGGCTTTTTGTGTGTGTGTGTGAGAGAGAGAGATGGTACTCACTGGTATGGAGTGCTGGCAACTCTTTTTTAGTTGCCAATGGCAACCATTGGGTGCCAGCACCCACAGCACTGTTATCTAGGCATCAGGACTGGCACCTCGTTTTTTTTACCAAAAAAAGCATTGTGTATATCTATTATCTATAACTATCTCATAGCTTTCAGCCAACCTAGACCATCAAGACAGCCAATAACATAAGCCACTACATCAACCATTAGAGGTCCAGCAGGTTTTTACTTTTCTATAGAGTCGTATTTTCATTTGTTTATTCATTTATTTAAAATATATCTATCCTGCCTTACTGCCTTTGGTGAGTTTGAATGAATAATACCTACTGATAAATACTGATATGGAAGGTAATTATGAGCAGCAATACCTGAGCTCTTCCAATACAACTGTGCTATCATATGGCCCAACTATTAATTCTCCAAGGCGCCTGTTTTCTTCAGTTGGGTGGAAAGTTACTTTGTAACCCTTCACTTCCCCAGGGGCTGGCTCCCAGGTTACTCGGAAGCTTGACATCGTAGAATCAGAAGTCTTCAGATTTCTGGGAGGTTTAAATGGGGAAGCTGCAACAATCAAACAATATCCAAGAAATTAAGTGTTTGCTATATTCAACAGTGAAAACCTGGTTTCAGGTTAATTTTTTCAATATATTATGGTACCTATATGTTTTACACCAGTACCCCCAGAAAATCAGTTCGTACAGGACAAAGTGGAATTGGTAAAAATCATTCTCCCTCCTCTCCTGCTAGCAGATGCCTTTGCTGGATCAAACACCCTTGCATGCGCACACTGAATGTGTTTTTTCACCTTCAATTGAAGGCATTTCTTCACATTTCAATTGTTAAATTAGATAGCAAAGCTATGGAGCTGGTGTTACCACCATCATACAGTTGTTATGAACAGTAAATTATACTTATATTGTATACACTTTAGGTTTACATTGAAATGTCAGACTGTACCTCTTACATTTCACAGACTTTCGGGCCCACTGTTTACAATTTTGTTCTATTTCCTTCTCCCTATATATATGTGTTTCAGTGTGAATCATTCTAGGCATTTGATGCAGTGGGCTCTAATCCATAAAATTTTATGCCACCTGTTCATCTGTAAGATGCCACAAAACTCTTAATTGTTCTCACTCTTGAAGTAATTCAAATCACATGTAATAATAATAATAGAAAAAGGAACAGAGAACCAGTCTCTAAAGCCCAAGAAACCCAAGCCGTTTAGAGCACCTTAAAGCTAGCCAACACTCAACACCAATTTTACACTGTATCTGGAAACTAGCAAGCAAGAAGTGCAGCCAATGCAGATTACAGAGCACTGGAAAAATATGCTACTGGTTTAGCAGACAATATGCTCGTTCCTGAGCCAATTTTATTTTCTGGTTTGAATGCTATCTCATATGAAGTTTGTTGTTTTTCACTTAAAAGGCAGCAATCTGATCTCAAAGAGCAAAAGCCAAGGATTTTAGTAGGGGATGAAACACGCACATTCTTGTCTTTTAAACTCTCAATTCTCAGGATCTTAGGGGAGAAGATAATATGAGCCCACTTCATTGACTGCTGATAGCAAAACATAAATATAACTACCTTTCACACCACTGTTACTGGAACAGGATCACACTATTAAAACATCCTATGATCATAACTGGAGCCTCAAAGAAGAGCATCAAACCTAGTTCTCTATTCTAACAAGAGTAGTGTGGCCATGTGTCCTTCTTTACAGAAGACAGTCCTCTATTTGAAGGTGTCCTCTACTTGAAAGGCTATCCAATCCTTATCTTTATTTAAAGATAAAGAAAGTAGAGCAGGGACCCTGAAGTTGCCTAATAACAATTAGCACCCAGACAGCAGACTGAGCATGCATATGTCACCTGGTGTTTCTTCTCTGATATGGTAAGATGTTTTCTATATCTACTTCAATATAGTCATTATTTCTAAATTTGCAACTATACATAAAATTAGCATATGCATGTTTTTTTGCCAATCTGTATCCTCTTTTCTTCTCTTTCCTTTTTGCAATGAGTATAAGGTCACCCTAAACAGGAGGACTTGAGCCAAACTTCCAACAACCGATTACAATTCACCTACATGGGAATACAGAAAAACTCACATCGTTCAAGTTGTGATATGACTATAAATGATTTGTGCCACAACCTTTAAAATTAAAGGTGAAAGCCATCTAAAAATATTTATTTTAGTTTGATTACTTTACACGGGACTAAATAGAAGCTTAGTATCACTACTGCTTAATTGCTAAGATCAGAGATGTGAGGGTTCAAGTCACTGCAGAAGTTGCACTGTCCAATAAGTGTAACGTACTTTCTCCAGAAGTGTAAGTGTTGAATATTAGGAGAATCTATTCAAAAGTAACCTGCTCTTTATTAATAATTTATACATATTCCTTGGTTGAGCCCTGGAAGTGAAAATATTCCTGGGACTAACTGCTGCTGAATTCTGGCTCACATTAAACCATGAGCCTCACAAACATCCAATACAAAATAGAAACCAATTCAAGTAACTAATTTCTAATTGCCACAAAGCAACACTGCTGTATGAGATACACAGGAACCAGTAATTTGAAAGAAAATATAAAGCTGCATAATTTGTGCCAGGAGAATCCCATATCACTTCCTTGTTTGTTCTGTGTGATCTGTGCCACTTCACTAATCCCCCTTTCTGTCATTAGGATTAACTAAGAATTAACACAGGGATCAGCATGGTCCTTGTATGGCTTGCAGGTAACAGGTGGCTTACCCCACATCTGACCAGGTTGGCCCTACCATGACCTTGGTTGGAGAAGTGCCACCGCAGCAGCAGATAGGGAGCATATTTAAGAGCAGAATAATAAGTAAAAAACCAAACAAACCACAAACTGATGACAAAATATTACAGTCTCTTACACTAGCAGCTATTGTTTTTGGCAACCTAACTAATGTTCAGACATGTTGCAGAGCTGATTTTCCCCCTTCTCTACATGCATTCAGTGTAGCAACATCTGTACCTGTTGTTCCTTCGCCTTGTCTGTGTTTTCCTTCACCAGTTCTATACACAGGAATGACAGAGATGTCGTAAGTGGTCAATGGCTGGAGGCGTTTCAGTACTACTGTAGTGGTGGAAGGTGGCACTTTTGTGACCATTTGTCTTCCTCCCCTGTGGGGTCGGTAAACTACACGATAACTGATGACTTTTCCAGGTGCAGGCTGCCAAGTAACTCTCATTGTGGTCTCTTGCTCTTCATCCACTCTCACAGTCCTGGAGCTAGGAGACACTTTTCAGTGTAAAATAAAATGGAAGCAAACATATTGTTTTTTAAATATAAACTTAGTTTGTCCTTATAAAATATGCACTAAAATAAGACAGCAAAATATCTTAATTCTGCAACTACAAGCCTCTATAACTTGCATCCACATGTGTGTGGCTTCCCTTTCACAAAGTTTTTGTTTAAAAAAATATTAGGACTGTTGATGGGAAAGTAAGCTGAGCTTTAGAAAAGCCTCAAAATTTCATCCCAGATTAGCACTAGTTTATACCACCTCACCATGTGAATGTTGGTAAATATCCCTTTAAAATCAACAGTTTCCCAAATTTGGGGGATGTGCTCTCAATATTCAGAAAATCCAAGTGTTCCTCCATATTTGCATTTGGCTCTGGAAAGACCATGCCTTCTGAGCTTCTTATGACCACAGAATTTTCACTCATATATAACAAAAATGCTGCAACAATGGCTCTCTCAGTGCTCTAAATAAACAATTCTAGTTTTACACAGGGTATACTGTTTCTCAGGATGTTTGAAACTTCTGTTTTTATACCACACTGAATACTGTTTCCTGGTGGTTGATTCAAAACAATAAAAGAAGCCTGTTAATTACCCCAGCTTTGCTGGGCAAGTCAACCTCTTCTGCATGGCTTTGATGTTTGGTGGTGCAGCAGCAAAATCTGCACAAACTTGAAGTTTTCAATTTGTAGCTTCTGGCAGGTAATGAAAGGAAGCAAAAGGAACAACCTCTCTGCTATCATGAATGCAAGAACTGTCCAATAAGAGAAGGTGATAGCCCTGCCCACATACACCCCATCTCCTAATCCCATTGAACTATGACCACAACCAAACCAAAGGTATTAGCTCAGTTCAAGTTTAAGACAAAAATCTATGGGAGCTCATCTGAGACCCTTATGTCTTTTTCCTCCATTCCTTGCATTGAAACTCAGCATTGATCATTTCATATTCCTCACTTGAATGCAAAGTGTTCAAGATCCAGAATTATGTATTGGCCCAGAATTAAGGTATAACTAATAAGTAGTTATTAAAGAATTAAATGCACAGATCACAGTTCAGGCAGGGCCTGTCTGTTTTACTCCTTGTATGGCTGCTACCACTGGTAGGTGCATTGGGTGACATCCATTGTTGTCAGTCCACCTGCACAATGTAACCCCCCACTTCTCTCCCCTGCAAACCCCTTGCACTCCCAAAATCTGCTCTTGAGGGTTGGGGAACCACCTAGGTAGATTGGGGGTGCAGGAGGGAAGATGGAAAAGGGAAGTCTCAACACATCTGCTAACACAATATTGGATATCACCCATTAATAATAATAATAAAGTGAGAACTTTGGGATCTTTGTTACAAGTGATTCTATATTTTATCTACCTTCAGTTGTAGCTTCTCCCTCTAGAGGAGCTCCTTCTCCACTCCTGTATGAAGCTAAGACTGAAATCTTATATCTAGTTTCAGGCTGAAGGTTTTCTAGTATAGAATTTATTACATTTCCAGGAACCGTTTTCTCTCCAGACTGATCATCATAAAGCGATTTCCATACAATCCTATAATGATGAACTGATCCTGGAGCTGCTGTCCATGACACTCCAATAGTACTATCAGTTATGTCTCTAGTCACTAAGTCACGAGGAGAACCACGGTCTGCAAGGAAGGAAAAACTGTGAAAATGTTGTTTAAGATGCAAATGATAAATGCTGCACTAAAACAAGAACAGCAAAGGCAAATGATCATTAAATAAAATAGAAACTCAATACAACTGATGTATATAAAATGCATTCATTATTTTAGGAATCAATTTCTAGGTGCCTAAAATCTAGAGAAAACTTTTGCACATGCTAAATGAACATGCATAATATAGCGTCATATCATATTAAAGTCCATTTTAACTTGTTTACTGATCTCAGAGCAGACCCCATACATCCCCAGGGCAGAGCTTGGAAAAGTTACTTTTTGAACTACAACTCCCATCAGCCCAATCCAGTGGCCATGCTTGCTGGGGCTGATGGGAGTTGTAGTTCAAAATAGTAACTTTTCCAAGCTTTGCCCCAGGGGTATAAATCTAGTGACTATCACAGATACTGCAATACCAGCAATAAACTATGGCTCTGAAATAGAACATACAAATTATAGGAATCCTCTGTATTATTCAGTACAAACAAATTCGGCAGTTATAACTTGGCAGTACAAATATTCTGAAGATCATAGACTTTGAAATTCAGTTCCCATTTTCAAAAATAGCTTATAGTTCAGTTCACAATGAGTGGAATCCAATGTTCTGTGAGTGAACCTCTGCTCAAACAGACCCCTTCTCCTCCTTTGCAGGCCCCCATACAGGCCTAAAAGTTGCTCCAGAGGGTCTGAAGGGGGAAGGAAAAGGAGTGAAGTTCTGTTACATGAGCAGAAGTCCATTCCATTCACGCATGGATAGCACTGGATACAATCCATTTTATTTTTATTACTACTTAATAATCTGAATGTGCAAACCTGCTGTCAGTTATGTGGAAAGTCATTGTGCCTCTTATTGCCATTGGTCAATTCCTAAATTTCCTTCCAAAGTGTGAATTCAGAACTGCTGAAGTTGAACCAGTGACCTTTCTAAATCAATATTATTGACAATGACTGACAGGGGTTCCCTAGGGTTTCCCTAGGGTTTCAGGTAGAGATCTTTCCCAACCCTACCAAGAGATGCCAGAGACCTTATTACTGAGGATCAATCCAGATAAAACAGATTAATCTGTTTGGTGGTTTGGCTGCCCAGGAAGGTAGTGTTCAACCTGCACCGGATTGGATTGCTTTCATTAGAAAGAAGAAGATTCACAACTTGGGAGTGCTCCTAGATAGCTTTATCAGGAGGTTCAGGTGGTCACTGTGGCATGGAAGTGTTTTCTTTCAGTTTATAGTGTTGTGTCACCTGCAACACACACACCCTGCCCTGGACAGAGGTATCCCAGTCACAGCTAATAAAATTCTAATAACTTCCAGATTAGACTACTGATATACATTATACATGAGCTGCTTCTGGGGAATATTCAGACATTGCCATTCAAGATACTGTTAAATTGCTATATAAATTGCTGCTACAACATTGCTATTTTTGATAGGCATTTTGAGCAAGGACTTCAGAACAAAAAGACATCATAACTGTACTTGACATTAGAATGCAATTTTCATATCCCGCTCTTACTATTCATATTCCTACCTGGTCTATTTAAATCAGTATAAATTAACCCTAGGATATAAAGAAGAAATGTTATAATAAGGTTAGATGTGATATATACTCACAAGGGGTATACAATTTCACAGCAATAATCAATATTAAGTTTCCCTGATAAAAACTGATAGTTCAGTTTATTTTGCCTGATTTACACCCTGGAAATCCTATTGAATTAACTGAGTTAAATGAACTTTTAAAAAAGCAAAAGCAAACCCCAAGAGAACAACTTTCCTAGAAGACTGAAAGGGGCTGGATTTCAAAAGTAACTTACACCATCTTTTTATTTTATTTGTTACCTTCTGCTGTAAAGCTTCTGCTCTCAAAATGTGGCTTTTTCGTTCAAATAAAGAATATGAATGCAGTCCAAATGGAAAAAAAATAGAAAAACTGTCTTGATATAATGTACAGATGTCTCCATATAAAAGGCTTTTCTTTCCATAGTATAATGTAATATAAATACATAAGCCACTTTACATTGGCTACTTAACTTCAAGCCTCTGCCACAGCATGATTTCAGGATTGAACTATCTGCAGTTATAATACATTTTCAATAATTAAGTCTGGAAATCTGCATGACTACACCTATATACTGGAAACCCTGCAAAAATGATTGTATGTTTAAACCAATTATCAACTTAAGTAGGATATGTACCACTAGATAGAAAAGTGATTTATTTGCAGTGAAGTATCATCTATATCAATTACTAAAAAAATATGAATTCTGAGGTCCTAATATGTTCTGTGGTTTTCAAGATATCATGTTTTTGTTGAATGAAATAGTACTTTGTGTTTCCAAGCAAGCCTCAAAGACTAAGTGGAAAATGCTAGCCTCAGATAACTGGGAACTGCTGACAAGATACCTTTCCTAAGAAAGTTGACTTGCACTTCAAGTCAGATAATAACACATTGAATAGAACCCTGATCCTAAACAGATTTTATGTTGAAATACCCCCTAACTTCAGGCATTGAAAAGTACGAGTACACAACGAACAAGATAAATACAGTAAGAGACAGATTTTAATTTCAACATGCAAGAGCAATTTAATAAGAAAGCATGTGTTAAGAGTATGCAGTGGATTCAGATGAATCCGAAATGACGAATCATATCAGGACTCTTCAGACAGAGTCTGGGGCTTGTCCAAGCCAAAATGAGAACTTCCTGAAATGCTTGACAGCTTCAAACATTTCAAAAATGCTGCAGTCAATGTATCTTCAAAAACTGAAACATTTCTTCCCATGCTTGGAATATAAGGAAAACATCAAGGTCGAGAAAAGTGGGAGGAAGATCTATTTTGTGACTGACAAGCTTTCTTCTAATCAGAGGGAATTATTTTACCAGGTATATTGCGACATATTTCTGGAAGAATCTAGATGTACAATGAGGAGGCTTAAAATGGTCTGTGCATGGCCCTGTCCCATAATTCATGCCTCCTACCCCTGATGCATTGGGGTGCTTATTGCTTTGCACAATGTAACTGCACTGTATTGGAAGCTGCAGAGCTTAAAGCACAGGCTTTCTGACATTGGCTGTAATAAGCTAAGAAAGAAGCTTTTCACTCTGTCTGTGTTCAGAAACACAGAGTTTGGAAAACTTTGCTTAAGTAACCAAAGCAATCCACCTCGTCTAACACTCCTGCTCTGCTTGTTTATAACTTTTCCAAGCTGAAGACAGACAGTGAGCTGAACTGGTTTATAAATGTTCTCACTCTGCTTATGTAAACAAGCCTCTTGATAGTCAAAACAAGTAGTTATGCCTATGAAGGGAAGGTTGAGAGTGCAGCTACATTCCCAGCCCAAGGTATCACGAATACAAGGTCAGGAGAGATCAACAAAAGTCACCTGAGGGGAAAACCAGCAACCTAGATGCTGGGAAGATAATGATCTATACCTAATAGGAATAAAGTGCCCCCTCCCAGAGGGTCTTTTGGGTATAAATAAAGAACCCCTAGAACAGGGAAATTAAGACTCCAGGGGTCTTGAAAGCCCCCACCAGCCTCAACACCGCCTTGAAGAGAGACAAGCTTGAATAAAGAAGGAGCCATAACTCCTCCCAGACAAGAGAATCTTTGCTGTGCTGTTTGGAAGGTTTCCAGCCAGTGAGAAACGTAAGACAGGAGCACAGGAAGGGGGGAAGGCAGAGACCTGGTAGCCATTAGTTTCATTTTAGCATTTTATTGCTTGCAAACAATGTAAACAGCTTGGTCTAATAAACCGTTTAACTTCTTCACTACCAGAAGTGTTCATTGCCTGTTGAAATCTCAAACTTACTTGTCTTGTGCCTGTTAAGGTAGTCATTTGGCAATACACTAGGATTCTCCAATCACAATTTGGAAAGGGATACTGATATAATATATCACCTTGTTCTTGTCTGTTCTATGGTTTGTGCTAGTTCTGCTGACAGTGCTTGGAAAATACTAAAAATTCAAGTCTTTCTGCGTCTGTACTAATGCCTAGACATTCATTCCTGTCAAATCAGCTTAATTGTGATCAGAAATTCATTGCTGCTCATGCTAATAAGATGTGGAAGCTTCTTAGCACTTTGGGGAGACTGCCTATTACACGGCATTTTAATGGGTAGCCTTTATTGCAACACCCCTAGTCCATTTGTGCCTCTTATGAGAAGATTTGCACAAGATCTGTAATAATAAAAATAAATGCTTCGGACTACTTAATGCTCTGAGAAGGGCAAGTATGTGTGTGCCAATCTGTCTGTAAATTCCTCTCTCCCAGCCTTCTCCAAGTGATGTTCAGCTTCAGTATAAAACATCCAGGAATCCCATCATGTTCCTGAGATGGAGGAAGCAAATCAAGGCAGTCCTGAGCTTCTTGCTGTTTTTGCACACTACTCCTGCAAAGGGGGGAAGCCCTGATAGACAGAGCTATTGGAGAGGTTTGGGGAAAACAGCAGGAAGAGGCACTGGTATAGCAAGCAATGGCATAGCAATGAATATGGTGACTGAAAAAACAGGAGTGTGTGGACCCTCATGGGTCAATCATGCATAAAGAAAATTCAGATCTGAACAGCCTGTTTGCAAGATAACACCCCTGTCTGGACACAGTCTTAGCTTATATGGCTTTTGGTGCCAACTGAACACAAGCCTGAATCGCTCTCCTTTTTTAAATCATCATAGCTCCCTTGCACCTGCACCCATCCTTCTGAAATTTTTCAGGTTACTTTTCTAGGGACACTTCTATGATGTATTCAATTTTCATAAAGAATTGTTACCTACAGAACCTCAGGGAAGGAAGCAAATCTCTACCCCAAAAAAATCAATTTTAGAGGCACCTAGCACAAAAAAGGAAAGGGTGTGAGACATGGGTGTATTTTATCACCCTATTTGTTTAATCTATATGCAGAACATATCATACAGAAAGCAGGATTGGACCAAGAAGAAGGAGGCGTGAAACCTGGAGGGAGACATATCAATAATTTAAGATATGCAGACGATACCATACTACTAGCAGAAACCAGTAATGATTTGAAATGAATGCTGATGAAAGTTAAAGAGGAAAGCACAAAAGCAGGACTACAGCTGAACGTCAAGAAAACTAAAGTAATGACTACAGAAGATTTATGTAACTTTAAAGCTGACAATGAGGACATTGAACTTGTCAGGGATTATCAATTCCTTGGCACAGTCATTAACCAAAATGGAGACAATAGTCAAGAAATCAGAAGAAGGCTAGGACTGGGGACGCTGAACTCTAAAGTCAGGATCATTCAGACCATGGTATTCCCAATCTCTATGTATGGATGTGAAAGTTCAACAGTGAAAAAAGCAGATAAGAGAAAAATCAACTAATTTGAAATGTGGTGTTGGAGGAGAGCTTTGCGCATACCATGGACTGTGAAAAAGACCAATAATTGAGTGTTAGAACAAATTAAACCAGAATTATCACTAGAAGCTAAAATGATCATACTTTGGACACATAATAAGAAGACATGATTCACTAGAAAAGACAATAATGCTAAGAAAAACGAAAGAGAGTAGAAGAAGAAGGTCAAAGAAGAGATGGATTGATTCCATAAAGGAAGCCACAGACCTGAACTTATAAGATCTGAACAGGGTGGTTCATGACAGATGCTCTTGGAGGTCGCTAATTCATAGGGTTGCCATATGTCAAAATCGACATGAAGGCACATAACAACAAGAAGAAGCACAAAAAAAACCACCTTGACTTATTTGTCTGTAATTTGGCAGGTTTCTGACCCAGGGGTACTGCTGTGATCTATACTATTTTCAAAACAATTGCCCATAAAACAAGAGGGAGATTAAAAGAATGCTTTTTAACCATCCCAAACTGCAGTGGATGCCCTTGCAGCAATATAACTGCAGTTGTCCTTCTGAAATGTGGCAGGATTCATCTCTTCAGAAGGGGTCACTGCGCCTGCAAATTTAATCCAATTCTGCCAAAAAAATCAAAGTTATGAGAATGTTTTTATTTTGTTTTTGAAAAAAACTGATGTCCAGAACAAAAAATCCTGGACCTGTTTGTCTCTACTTTGGCAGGTTTTATTCAATCAGGAGGGGCTACTATGTCTGCAAATTTTACCCATTTCTGTCAAAATGGGGGAAAACGTTGTAGCCATTCTTTCAATTCCTCATAACAGTGAATAGGGGAGGCATGAAGGTTTGTTTTTCTGAACTAGGACTCAGCTTCAGACCCTGAGATGAGCTGGATAACCTCTGAAACAGTTAAGACTGAATCAAGGTTGGGTGTTTCTGAAACACCAAATTGGGGTCCAAACCAAATCTTGTGGTCAGTGCACACTCCTAACATATTCGCCAGTATTTTTTTCTTCACAATAATTCTTATAAATTGTCCAAAATATAGGCTATTTCTTAAAAACATGCCAGATGTTTCCATCCTTGCCCTTAATGTTCCTAGGAAATCTGAGATACACTATGAGACTGAGGCAAAGGCATATTAGAATTTTCTCCAAATGAATGGACTTCCCATTCCTCAAATGCAAAGATGTATCCCTCCACCCCTGCAGCCTCCTCTCTCAAGGCAAAGTTGCCTTGAGGGTCTATTTTTGCCAGAACATCAGCATATATGTTTCAAAAATAAATAAATAAATGACAGAATTCACAGGTGTTATCAACATTATAAACCATTCCTTTGCGACGCAAGCAAAATGGCCAAGGCATACTATTAATGTTGAATTAATGTGTCAAATCACTCCAGGAGCAGTCCAAGTGTCCATTATTCATATGATAAAAAGTCATTAATGTTCCAGCTCTGCCGCAGCATGCGTTCACTAAGATATGGAAACCATTTGGGGCACTTTATAAAGGCCTAGCTCTAGCTAGATATGAATGTTTCCAAAATTGCATTTCCATGTCTTAGACTGTACTGAGCCACAAACAATAACTTTAAGTTGTTTTCCTATATTTGGCTCCCATCTTCTTATTACTAAAAGAATAATGGTTAGTACTAAAAACATAGGTTTGTGAACAAGTTCAGCTTCAAATGTTCACTAGAACTAAATCCCTCTAGAAAACTCTTGAGACATGACCATAGATCACCCTACTGGTTTCAACAAAAGTTCTGTAAACTTAGCATTTTCCCCACTAATTTCCAAGAACTAATATAATTTGTTTATGGTCCACACTGACCACAAATATTTCTGAGCACTTATTAAAAACCAGTTTTGAAATACTATGAAATCATTGCAAGCAAACCACAGCAAATTTACCTGTTAAACTCATTAGCCTACCAATTACCTTTGATTTGAAATAAATGATACATATTGTCCACATGCAAAATTCCCCCTATTAAAATAGGCTAAACCAAAGCAAATAATTACATTTTTCCAATAATTACCTTTCCCTATATTCTTATAATTGGAAAAGGTAATTATAATTAGCTTTCATTTAGCCTGTTTTAATATGGGGAAATGTGGGTTGGCACAACGTATAATTAACCGGTGACTAAGAAGGTGTGAAAATTGGAGGGAGAAATATCAGTAATTTAAGAAATGCAGATGATACCATACTACTAGCAGAAATCAGTAATGATTTGAAATGAATGCTGATAAAACTTAAAGAGGAAAGCACAAAAGCAGGACTACAGCTGAACGTGAAAAAGACTAAAGTAATGACAGAAGATTTATGTAACTAAAGTTAACAATGAGGACATTGAACTTGTCAAGGATTATCAATACCTTGGCATAGTCATTAACCAAAATGGAGACCATAGTCAAGAAATCAGAAGAAGGCTAGGACTGGGGAGGGCAGCTATGACAGAACTAGAAAATGTCCTCAAATGCATCACTGACAGAGCTCGGAAAAGTTACTTTTTTGAACTACAGCTCCCATCAACCCCAGCCAGCATGATCACTAGATTGGGCTGATGGGAGTTGTAGTTCAAAAAAGTAACTTTTCCAAGCTCTGATCACTGAACACTAAAGTCAGGATCATTCAGACCATGGTATTCCCTATCTCTATGTATGGATGTGAAAGCTGGACAGTGAAAAAAGAGGATAAGAGAAAAATCAACTCATTTGAAATGTGGTGTTGGAGGAGAGCTTTGCAGATAGTGGACCTCAAAAAAGACAAATAATTGGGTGTTAGAACAAATTAAACCAGAACTATCATTAGAAGCTAAAATGATGAAACTGAGGTTATCATACTTTGGACACATAATGAGAAGACATGATTCACTAGAAAAGACAATAATGCTGGGAAAAACAAGAGGGAAGAGAAAATGAGGACAACCAAACAAGAGATGGATTGATTCCATAAAGGAAGCCACAGACCTGAACTTACAAGATCTGAACAGGGTGGTTCATGACAGATGCTGTTGGAGATAGCTGGTTCATAGGGTCGCCATAAGTCGTAATCAACTTGAAGGCACATAACAACAACAATTAGATATTCACTAATTAGGGAGCTGGCAATTTCTGGGCATCAAGACCATCATAATATCTGTGAAAATATAACATCTTTGGGAAATTCTGCTTTGTTTTCATTGGGGGGAATAATGTGGAGGCAGTATCTGTGAAAGGCTCAGAAACCACAGAAATGTGCAAAGAAGTCCTCAATGGATCCACCAACAGGACATCCTCTGTTCCCTACACAGCTCCTTGTCTCTTCTGCCAAAATTCTCTGCAACCCCATTCCTTATAGCCCCACCTGGCTCATGCTTCTCCTCTTTCTTTCAAGGTTCAGTCCTAAAGGCCTAAGAGTAAGCCTCATTAAATATAGTGGGACTTATGACATGCATAGGAATTGAACTGTTAATCTCCATACACACAACCCCAAATATTGTCATTAGAATGGATTGGGCAAATTAACTTACTGCATATCCATTTTTATAATGTAGCTTCCCTAACACTATGGGCTGTATCTAATGCATACTTAGAATAGATACACTAGAATCAATGGACATGACTAACTTAAACCCATTAATTACAATGGGTTTACTTTGAGTATGACTTAGGCGGATATAACCTTTTGTCTTAGTGAACCTGCTTAAACCACACATGCAACAATCAAGGAATCGCCCTAACATAATTAAAACAAGAAGAAATTGTATATCTGGCACTTCCGACTGTTGTCCTCACTCTAGGAACAAGGACGTTAAAAAGGGATGCTGTGGTGTATCCACAAGAAACTTAAGGGGAAACAATGGAGCATTACAGGATTGATTCCTAGCACTGAACTGATGGACCAGAGGTTGGTCAGCACTCTGCCTCCTAGTCCAATCACAGCACAAGCTGGAAAAGTTACAGAGAGGATGTTGTGCATCCTCTGGAAGCTATAGGTACCTCTCATGTTGAGTAGAGGTTGCCTATAATCTATATTTGTGCAACAGATAGAAGGAGAGGAGTCTGGTCCAAAATGAATGTCTTCATTATCATTTTGCTGGTTATGGCCATTTAGGTAACATGGAAATGCCTCCATTTCCATACAACATAATATTCCAGCAGTTATGCAATAGGCTATTCTATTCTAGATGTATTTATAAGAAGCCAGTTACACTTTTTTGTAGAGTGGATCACTTCCTCTCAGCTGATTTGTTTTTTCCTAGGAATATGGCATTCCCACAGAAAGGACAAGTGACATGATTGTTTGACAACTGGCAAAGTCTCTTGAAAATGTCAGTATTAAAAAAACTAAGAATGTATCATTTAAATAATGCATGAGACAGCACTATATCTTCTGGGCAGACACAGGATCTCTTTGTATGGTACAAGCACTTTGCAACTCAAAACATGTCCATAATGTTCCTATGTTATTCTAAAAACTTCATTGTAAAGAAAAGTCACTTATGTTGGTACTGATTCAATCTGTAGGAGGTGCACAATCTCTAAAACATTTTTAGTTAACTTTGAGAACATCAGAAAAGCACTATCAAGAGACAGAGAGGGAAGGAGGGAGGGAGAACACTATCTACTTTTTTTCTTAAAAACACCTCTCTACTATTTAAAGACATGCTGTGCAAACGTTTCTGAAATTAAAAACATCACGTGATGAAATCTTTGAAAAAACAGTAAGAGTCTTTGAGTGTTGCATCTGTTACAATTTATTGAAAAAGAAATATGTCTGTATCATTTAAAAAGAAGGATGATTCTTCCTTTGGAATTAGGAGAAATCGTTATCCAATTTTAAGAGGGAAAAGGAAGAATTCTTCTACATATAGTGAGAGACATTGTTTTCTTATAACTTTATCATTCTGAGTTTCTAAAGTCAGATTAACAAAGGTATTTTTAAAAACTAGACCACATAATCTCCTAGAATAAACTGGCTCAAACCATGTTAACTTTTACTTACAATGACTAAACTGTGCATTAACTATACAGTGAATTACTGCAGTGTAATTTGTGTTCAGAATCTAATGCAGTTGTTTGCTAAACAAATATTAAAGGTTGTGCATGTCTGTCCTGCTGAATTGCTTTGAAAGGCATACTTTGAATCGTAAAAGTTCTGCTTTCATCAGTTCTTCTGAGGCCTTGATACTCAACACATGTAATATCTTGAAGACAGAGCCAGAAGATTCTTATTTCCAGACAGAGGTTAGTTGACATGTTTCAAGGAATTATGTAAATTACAGTTAAAAACACCTACACTGTCTGCCAGACCAAAATTGGAATAGTAATAATAATCCTATATTCATCTTAAATTAAACTGTTTAACAGACAATATACAGCATGTTCTTGTCATTTGACATAATATCGCAAAGCAAACAAAATATCTCTTTCCAGATCAGCTCTTACCATCTCCTCTCCATGGGAAAAACAGATTAGAAAAACAGTAGCTCTCAGGAAAAGTTGATAGTTAGCCATCTACAGTAGGCCCCCGCTTACCGGCGCCTCGCATTCCAGTGTTCCGCTAATGCGGCGGTGGGAAATTCCCCCTTTAAAAGCCGATTTTGCAATTTTGCAGCATTTTGCAACATTTTCGCGTCATTTTTGCGCGACGGCCCCATTATGGTCTATGGGTTCCGCTTTACAGTGATTTCCACTTTACGGCAGGGGCCTGGTCCCTAACCCGCTGTATAAGTGGGGCCCTACTGTACTGGATTTCCACTCATTAACAATTGCTGTGTTTACCATTATATCTGAACCATGAGTTTGGCTCAGATTGTTTTTTTAAAAAAATGCAAATGGAAAACACCAAGGGGGTTTAGAACATAGGAAGGAGAATTATGAGGTGAAATATTCCAATTCATTTTTTAAAGCTTACTATGCCATAATGGGAAATTGATCTGGCACCATAAAGCAATGAAAAGCAGTACTTGCCCTAATGGACCAGGCTCTAAGGGGGGGGGGGAAACAGAGATGTTCACAGAAATTAGAAAGTGAAATAAAAAGTTAATATTTTTGTTATTTATTTATAATAAATAAATAAACAATAACTGTGAATAGAAAGGAATGGAATAAGAGAGAAAAGCTGTTAAAGGAGGAAGGAATGGCTGTGAAAGGATTAGGGATGAAGGAAACTGGTTGGGGAGGTAGCAGTGATGGGGAATAAGTTACTAGTGGAGTATGAAAGGAGAATGGGAGAAAAAATTACAGGAGATGGAAAGGGGTAATATAAAAGAAAAAGGCTCCACTTAGAGAGTCTGGATAAGCATTTTGTGTCTTGCTCTGCCTCTAAACCATTTTGTGGGCATCGGTAATTTTCACCTGTCTCAAGAACCCGGAATTATGGTCTTTAACAGAACTGTGTGATGGACAAATCAGGATGTAGACTACTGTGGACAGAGAAGCAAGTTAACACTTTCCCCTATCTGCCATGGTCCCTACAAAAATTGCTCCCGCCAGAGCTGCTGTGTGCATCAGAGGAAAGTTCCCATTGGCACCAGTGGCAGCTTCCTGGAGGAGCAGCTCACCTAGTGGGGCAGAACGACAGCAAGGGCCTCCCAACTCCATAAATGACACCTTTGCTCACTGCGCATCTCTTATGCATAGGCTGGCCACTTATAGATCACCATAAAAAATAAAAAAGGGAATTGCATTGTCAAAAAAAGAGGACAAGAGATTATACAAACATGCAAAAAATTACATATGCTAATAAGTATAGAATCAAATTTAGAAATAATATCTCACCATAGCAGGGAAGACTGTGCCGAGGTGACCTGCATGCTAACAGAGTGCTATCCAGGTCTCAAGAGCTGGTGGGCAACTTCAAGGTCCCTGCTCTACCTCCCGATGCCTCTTTATATTTAAACCAGACTTGGACTGGCCAACCCTTAAATAGAAGACTGTCTTCTGAAAAGAAAGGCACATGGCCTTCCCACTTACTTATATCACCAAGCTCTCATCAGTAAGAGTTTTAAGAATTGGCCGTTTATGACAATACATCCTAACCTTATATTCTCAGAGTACTCTCTGCTTTCTACCCCTTGTTCTTTCAAGTCCATCTTGTAACTTTGTTCTCGCGCACACAATAAACCTATAGTTCTTTCATCACACCTGCAGGAGCCAGCTTCTTCTAGGAGTATTCAGGGTGGCTGGGGAGAGAACCTGCTCAATTTCTGCTGTAAATTGTAATAATGACCCATTAAAAATGCTGCCTTGTCTCCTCTGGCAGTCCATATATCTTTCTTTCTTTCTTTCTTTCTTTCTTTCTTTCTTTCTTTCTTTCTTTCTTTCTTTCTTTCTTTCTTTTTCTTTCTTGTGCTCAGACAGAGCTCTGTTCACTTTTCATCATAAAACAGTCCAGGAGCAAAAGCTTCTCAAGAGCTCCAAACATTCAGCTAGCTACAACGTATTTGCATAGCTTTCCTATCCAGCTGAAGAGTAAACACATTCCAGAGGATGAACATTTTAGAAACAATTTGGAGAAATTACAGAATTCATTGTCTCTGCCTCTGAAAGAGACAGATTTGATTGCCAAGTTATATTTTGATAATGTATAAGTTAACACATAAGATTTAAGTTTGAAAGACAGGGCAGGGTGGGGAGAGGGGAGAGAAAATTTTGTGGCAGGCTAGTAGCCCTTGATTACATACTTGAAGCATGATCAAATTTTACAGATCCAAATATATGTAGAAGGATGTATACTTGTGTGCTTTATCTTTAAAACTTAATAGTTACGTTACGCATGAGTACAGAACAAGTTAAAGAAAGATTGTGGGATTGGAAGGAGAAGGAAAGGTTTTTCAACAGGGTTATAAATCTGTATTAATGCATATATTAAAAAGTTAACATGTGGAAGTTGTTTTTAAGTCAGTATTTGTTGAATAAATGATTATGGCATCAAGGATACTTTTTTTATTTACTCCCTTGATCTCTTGGCTTGAATCTCCTGTTTTAAAGATGGCGGAAGGAGGAATGGCGGTGGCTGCGGCTGCCGCTGCTGCAGGTTGTGTCTCCTCTTCAGTGGGATTATCTTCGGGTAAGGAAGCCGCCGCCACCACCTCTACCTGCTCCATTTTGTCCACCACAGCCACAGCTGCCACCCGGAGCCCCAAGTCTGTGAGGACCAGCGGGACTTGGAGAGCTGGAGGCAGTGGCGGCAGCGTTGTTGGAGGGCTTCTGGCAAGAGACTCGGGCGGCAGCAGTAGGGAGCTGTGCTGAGACTGGAGGCAGAAGCAGCTGCTCAAAGTGAGGAGTGTGGAACTTGACGGGCTGCTGGAACCCGCCGAGTGCCCAGAGTCACCCTTCTGCCTCTCGGGAGCTGCCACCCCCACTAACCCCACCTCCTCTTCCTCGGCGGTGCAGCCTGTGCCCACAGTGCCACGTTCCTCCCCCAGCAGCCCTGTGTACACCCCCAGCCACAGCTTCATGCTCGCTGGCTCCCATGACACGCTGCTGGCAGGCATCGGTACTCAAGCTGCAGGAGCTGGCGCCACCAAAAAGACCATGGAGCCGCCACCGCCTTCAGTTTGGAGAGGCTTCAGGGAATTGGGAATTGTGACACTGAGATGCAAAACACTGCGGGAAAAAGGATGGATGTCTTTTTAAGCAAGGTCTTCAAGTCTGAGGTTTTTTCCTGGACATTTTTTTCTTAATAATGTTATTTGTTATTTAGTTTAATTTTTGTAAATTGTATTGCTTTCACTGATGTATTTTTATACTTGTGTTTATTTTTCTTTGTAAGCTGCCTTGAGGCCCTTTGGGTATAAATAAATTTAATCATCATCATCATCATCACTGTGTTGTTTTAATGGGGTTGTTTTAGTGCATATTTTAATTATGGATGTTTATATTTTAATGGGATTGTTTTACTGTGTATTTTTAATTATGTAATACTGTGTAATTGGTTTTTATATTTTGTAAACAGGATTTTGGCATTGATCACTATATAAATTAATAAAATGACAACGACAATGATGATGTTGTTGTAGTAATAATAGCAGTAGTAGTACCATCATCAGGTCAGGATCCAAATGGCTCTGAGCAATCTAGCACAATACAAAGTGTGGGGAAGGAGTTCAACCTCATTCTCCCTTACAGTAGCTACCCCACTGTACTATCTGAAAAGCTGCCCCAGAGGTCGGGGACCCTCCAGCACAGCAGTCGATAAGATATACCCATAAATAAAATCTATGCACCCCAACGCATGTATGGAAGTGCTTTGTGCATATGCACAAACTTTTTGGACCCAGCATATGAATATATTAGGGACAAATAAGTTTACATTTTTGCTAGCTTCTTTAATACAGGGGGAAAAGGACTGTGACAGGAAACTCAGGCCACACTGCTGCTGTTTTATTACTGGAATGTGTTTATTTTATTGTGTTCGGAACTTCTGACATACTATGTCAGATTTTATTGGAATTCTTGTCCTCATAATGAGTATCTATTTATTTCTATTGACTACCACAGTTCCTGTTTCTCTACATTCCTCTCACTAGCTGGAGTGGCATGTGGAAGCATCTTTAGGGGTGTGCCTGCATAGCACTTTACCCCATAAAATGGGAATAGAAGAAACAGTCCTCTGTAAGCAGCACATAGTTAAACTATGGAATTCGCTCTCATAAGAAGTAGTAATGGTCACCAGCTTGGATGGCTTTAAAAGAGGATTAGTCAAATTCACAGGGGATAAGACTACAAACAGCTGCTAACTATGATGGCTATGCTCTACCTCCACTGTCATAGGCATTATGTCTCTGAATAACAGTTGCTAGCAAACACGAGTGGGGAGAGCACTGTTGTGCTCAGGTCCTGCTTGCGGGCTTCCCACAGGCATCTGGTTGGCCACTATGAGAACAGGATGCTGGACTAGGTGGGTCTTTGGCCAGATCCAGCATGTAATGCGGTATGCAATGCATTATACAATGTTTTGATACACCAAGTACCTGCTTTGTTTCTGGTACAATGCAGACACCCATACCATGATGGTACCTGTCACCAAGCCCGCATGACCTCTGTTTAAGAAATCTTGTCTTGTGTGAAGTTACTCTCTTTAAGGCAGGGCTCTCCAAAAAATGTGTGGGAACACAAAGAGGGACTTGCTCATGATGGAATAAAAATGTTCATTTGTAATAAATGGCATGCAGGATGTCTGGAGTTACTACTACAGGACAGAGCTGTAATCAACCACTTCTGTTTTCACATCAGGCCACCCTTTCACAAGCAGAAACATTTCATTTAGAAAGGCCACTGCAAGCAAAGTCTTCCTCCTGCTGGCATAGGGCCATGGAAGATAAGGTTATAACTCATTTAGCCGATATGGCCCACTTCTGACCTGAAGAGCTCACTTGACATCATCATCATCATCAATTAAATTTCTATCCTGCTCTTCCTCCCAGAAAGAGCCCAGGGAACAAAGGACAAAACAATAAAAATATATTAAAGCATCTCAAAAACATTTTAAAACATCATTTAAAAATCTGTAAAAAAAATCTTTTAAAGCAATTCCAAAACTGACACAAGTTGGGATAAGGTCTCTACTTAAAAAGCTTGTTGAAAGACGAAGGTCTTCAGCAGGTGTTGAAAACATAACCGAGATGACACCTAATATTTAAAAGGAGGGAATTCCAAAGGGTAGGTGCCACAACACTAATGGTTGTCTTCTTAAGTTATGCAGAGCGGACCTCCTGATAAGATGGTATTTGCAGGAAGTCCTCACCTGCAGAGCGCAGTGATCCACTGCGTATGTAAGGGGTAAGACGATCATTCATTATATTGCTGAAATAATGAACACTGAGAACATCATAACTGAGAACTCTCATCCTGTGCGGTAAGCTGCACAACGCACCATAATGATGTAAATAGCTGTGCTATCATTTTGTTTGTAACACGTTACTTGAAAAAAAATCAAAATCAGTGTTTCCCTAGTATCAGTGCAAAACTGTGATGGCAAATAAAGGGAAATAAAGTTGTTTAAGCAGTACAATGTTAAGCAGAGCCAAGCTATATGGCTCCCCTCCCCACCCAATCTCTGCTAATCAGTGACATAAAACCAACAACAGTAATTCTGTTTGGATTGTAGCAGAACAAATTGTTGTTAAGACTTGAAAGCGTTTCTCTAAATGTAAATATACTGCCTTCAAGTCGATTCCACTTATGGCGACCTATGAATAGGGTTTTCATGAGGCTGAGAGGCAGTGACTGGCCCAAGGTCACCCAGTGAGCTTCATGGCTGTGTAGGGATTCGAACCCTGGTTTCCCAGGTCATAGTCCAACACTCTAACCACTATCCCACACTGGCTCTCAAGCAGGGTTTCTCTAGGAGAGGGTTAATGGAGCCACCAGTATAGCTAGAGGTTTCCTTAATAGCCCTGTTATGTCAAAGTTCCCAAGTATCCCTTTTGCTAGGGAGATTGGCTGGACTGCTCTCAGTAACTGGATCTTCCTCAAGTCTTCTGAATGGTTAGGAGATACCTGAAGGGGGGGCATGCCTATCTTTGCCCCTCCCCCCACATCCTAGGTAAGGGTGATATGGAAGTATGTGAAAAAGAACAATAGAAACTACAGCTTGAATCGGAGATATGACAGAGAAAACCAAGAGAGCTACGTGAGAGTGTTCTGGAAGCAAGGTGGGAAAAACTGCCTTCCTCTGTCTGTGAATGCTGAAATGGGATAGTTGATCTGGCTGTCTGCTGGAATGTTTAAGCTGTGCTCAACCTGTATATTTGTAAATAAACTCAAGTATTACAAAAGCACCATAAACTTCCAACAAACACCTTCCAAAGGAAACCAAACCTGGGTACCCATTGCATCCTGGAACTTCCACACTACTCTGAAAAATGATGTGAGCACTGCAATATAAATATACGAAACTGCCTTCATAATTATGTCTTATCATGGTTTCATCTTGTACAATCTTGTATATCCTTCCTGGCAGCTGCTCCCCAAGGTTTCCAGTTCTTTTCCAGAGATGCTAGGAGCCTGATGCATATGAAGTGCTAAGTGAAGGGAGCCTTATACATATAAAGCATTTTCTCTTTTCACCTAATTATGGCCCCTTCCCCTAAGGTGTGCCTCAACTTTTCCCCAAGAAGCATGGAGTTTCTCAGAAATAGACCTAGGACTACTTCATACTCAATGTGAGAATCATGCCCCCATACAGGTAAAGGGTAAGGATGTCTCCAGTCTCAACCATGTCAACATTAATGGTGATAAAAAGGCCTGCACAGAAGCCACAGAAACTGGCTATCACAAAAGCATTCCTAAGTCTCCAAGTAGCATAATCCATCATGCCACTAGGTTTAAACACTATAAGGGATATTCTCCATCCAGAAACACAGCTCCTTTCTTTCCATTATTAATCTTGGGCTATCTGCATTCTACCTTAGCATTATTATTGCAGTTTAATTGTTTGCTACCATGCAAAAGAGGGATATATATTCACAAATATATCTTCAGTAATAACAGCAACATGTGAGAGTCTTCTCTTTTTACCTTCAAGAGTGACTCCTTGTCCAGAAACAGCATCCCCTGCTCCAGATGCATACAGGGCAGTCACATCTAAATCATATCTTGTGCCTGGTTCCAAGTCTCTAAGAATTGTAGAAGTAGTATCTTCCCTTAAGGTTACTTCTTTAGTTTCACCTCCTGTCCCTGGAGTATATGTTACAAGGTATCGTTGTACTTTGCCAGGTGCTGAATTCCAAGATAATTTCATTGAGGATGTTGTAGCATCAGAAACTTTCAAATCTCTTGGTCTTCCCAGAACTGCATATGATTAAAAATATATAGAGAGAAATATACAATGAACTTTCTGGAAAGAATAATTTGGCATATTTAAGGCCTCTGTGAAAGATGTGTAATGTAAACTATTAATCACTAAATGTAAATGTACTCCCTTCAAGTCAATTCCGACTTATGATGACCCAACGAATAGGGTTTTCATGAGGCTGAGAGGCAGTGACTGGCCCAAGGTCACCCAGTGAGCTTCATGGCTAGTGGGGATTCGAACCCTGGTCTCCCAGGTCGTAGTCCAACACCTTAACCACTACACCACACTGGCTCTATTAATCACTAGCATTTAGAAAAGTTAATCAATTGACACAGGATAGCATTTAAATGTGGGCAACCAATCCAGGAGAAACACGTCCTAAAGCAGCCTGAAAATCTGAAGATTGCTTTTTAACAGAGAGAAAGCAGAACAACTGCCCATTTGGAAAGAGTTGGCTCTTGGAATGAAATCTGGGAGACAGGGTGGGAAATTCCCATCTAAAGACTAATCTGTCTCAACCTATAGACTAGGGATGGGGAAACTGTGACCTCCAATTGCCATCAGCCCCAGCCAGCATGACCCATGAAAGAAATTATGGGAGTTAGAGGCCAACAGAATTGGGAGGACCACATGTTCCCCATTCCTGCTCTAGAAAAAGGACTCTGGGGAGGCTTTGCTGCAGGGGTAAAAGTAGCTAGATACTCTCTTTTTTCCATGTGGAGGTGTCAGCTTAGACCCACTTCACACAATGAAGTTTTACATAGAAAGGTCTAATATATGCATAATGCCTAAAACATATTTGGAACCCTATGCATTGCATAGATACATGCACCAGGGAGTCAGCTGGATTTCTCATAGCTTCCCATCACATTTAAATCTGGAGTCAACACATCTTTGCTGCTGTGCTCTGTGGGAAGAGACCCAACAGGCATTTCATTGGCTGCCTACCTTCTTCAGTTTTTCCATGTCCACTCAATGGATTTCCAGCCCCAGACTTGTACTCAGCTGTAACAGAGACTTCATATCTAGTATCTGGTTTCAGATTCTGTAGTGTAGTTGCTCTTTCATTTGCTGAGACTGTTATTTGTCTTCTTTCCCCACCAGTAACTGGACTATATCCAACTCTGTATCTGAGAACATTGCCTGGAGCAGCTGACCATCCAACCTTAAAACTATCCGTTGTCTCATCAGTTACTCTTAAGTTTCGTGGTGGTCCCCTGACTTAAAAAAAAAAGCAAAGAATAAATGAAATTGGTTTTAACTGGTTTTTTTAAATTATTTTTAACATTTATCTTTATTATTTTATTTTACTTCTTATTTTTACTTCTATTTTATTGCTGTTTTATTGTTTTGCACTGACATTATTGTTAGATAGGATTTAATATGTATACCTCACTTTTCTAGAAAAATAACACTCAAACAGCTTATATAATACAAAACAGCAACATTATTCTTGTTAGCCACCTTGAGTGCCGTTTGATGGAAAGGGAGGATACAATTTTTAGCAAACGTAAATTTAGTTTTAGTCAGTTCATCTTTTTTGGAAGGGGGGTAAACTACTATATTAAGTTATTCCTTTTACCAAAACTGAGATCAGCACATTCTGAAAATGTTCCTCGACATTCATTTGGGATTCTAACCAAACTTAGTGCAATAAAATCCCTACTTTATATAGCAATAGTATTAAATATTATTATCAACATGCAGGACTAATGAAAAGAAATTATATGGGAGGCAAGTGGGATTTCCCTTAAATATGAAATTTAATCCGTTGGAAATGCCAAAGCTTGGAAAAGTTACTTTTTTAAACTACAACTCCCATCAGCCCCAGCCAGCATGGCCACTGGATTGGGCTGATGGGAGTTGTAGTTTAAAAAAGTAACTTTTCTAAGCTCTGGAAATGCTCGAGAATTGGCTTCAGCTGCAATATGGGGGCTATTTTTGAAATTATCCTTCTTTGTCCTGCCACTTCAGGAAGGTCAAATTGGTCTACAATACAAGAATGTCTGAATTTCCAAAGAAAGATACGTATACAGTACAGGAAGATACAATAGATAACTTATATCTATTATTTATTTATTCATTCATTTTATCATTTTATTTATATCCCACCCTTCCTCCCAGCAGGAGCCCAGTTTTCTGTGTATCTAGAAAACACAGGGAAGTTGACCCAAGAAGCTCAAATGATAAGGTTTTTAATATATCTTGTTAAAGTAGTAAATATGTGTTGCAATCTTGTACTTTCTAACTGCAAACTATTTAAGCTAAAGTAATTTCTTCTATGAGTATTATATTGTGGAGATTGGTGGGGCAGTGTTAAATACAATGCTAGAAGCTAAGTATACAACTAAGTCTTACTCTGAGGCCCACTGATATTAATGAACAGACGTTAGCCATGTCTATTAATTTCAGTGAGTCTACTCTGAATGGGACTAGCATTGAATACCAACCCAAGCATGGCTGCTGCTTACCAAGAGGGGGAGGAGCAGGGAGTGAGGGGCAGTGCAGTTACGGTGGCGGCACAACAGCAAGAGTGGCAGATTGGCTCAACCACCCCACCCATACTATGCCTTACTCCCCATGCCAAGTATGCAATACTGCCCCACTTTGCCCTTCACCAACTGCTACTGGTATTAAATACATGGACATACACTATCTGTTAGCAAAGTCACTTATGTAATGCAAACTGAGTCCAAAGAGAAAAGTCCTGATAACACTTTACTTAGCAAACTGAACAAAAAAAAACCCCACAGTGTATAAGCTGAGGAGAAAAGGACAGAGAGGTTTTGCCTCAGGCCTTGTATATATCAGGGAGACATTTAATCAAACATACTTAGAAAAACTCCCTCAGAACTACACAGCCAATCAGAGCATGTGCTACCTCAGTGAAGATCATGCCACTCTGCCTAGCTGCTAGGCAACACCTCCACCTATCACCCTCTTGGCTAGTTGGCTTTAATGCTAACAGAACTAACTCAAGTTACAAACTGTATGATCACTGCTGTTCCAATTCCAATACTATCTTGAACACAAAAACTAAATAAAAATCCATTCTTTATTGCTGCAGTTCTCTCTCATGTCCAGAAGGCTATGAGAGATTAGTTCCATTTTCTCATTTATTAATAGTTAACCTCTCTGTGTGGTCCTCACACACAGCTCTCTCTTAGATAGCTATTATGTGAATTCAGTACATGCTACTTCGTATGTAACCATGGGAACTTGGTTGTTACCAAAACCTTGGAGCCATTTGGGGAGGGACAGCAACCACATCACTATGGTAAGACATATATAAGGCCTCTGTCTTGGTTTTCAGGAGGGAGTAAATCATGCAGGGCAATAGGAAAAATACCTTCTAAAGTTGTTTGTTCCCCATCCAAGGATGGTCCATCACTGTCTTCATATTCTGCAATCACACTGACAGCATATGTGGTTCGCGGTAATAAATTAATAAGAACTGTGTTAGTAACTGGTGCTGGTACAGAAACAATAAATTCATCTTCACCAATAGCCACCTTATACTTGACAAGGTAAGACAAAACATTAGGACCTGCTGGAGACCAGCTCACTTTGAAGCTGTTAGAAGTCTCTTCTGAAAACTCCAGATTCCTTGCCGGTAAGTAAGCTGTTGAAAACAAATACATAGTGAGCAAAACATTATTACATAAAGATTTATAAATTTAAGAAATATGTATAAAAATATGTACATTTATAAAGACAATTGGATGCTGAATATGTCTCACTGGTCTTGCTTTACCTACAGGGAACCTGTGGCCTTCCAAATGTTTCTGGACAGGAACTCTCATCATTCCTGTTCCTTGGCCATGAGTGTGGCTAGTGGAAAACAGAGCCAATCAACACTTGGAAAGCCCACTGGCTCCCTACCCCTGCCTTAAAGCTGAGAGAGAATGGAAGTGGAAGAGAGCACTGAAAGAATAATCTTCCTCTAACAATGATCAGAGATTCCAACTAAATTCCATCTTTCTGGTTTTCCATGGAAAAAATTGCTGAATCTACAGTCTTCAGTAATGAAGTTGGATAGTCAAAGTGGGAATACCTACTTGTAACCTTCACGAATAGTTAACAATAACACAGTATGCCTTCTCATTTATATGTATCCAGCCCTGCCATTAATAGGATACTATGTAAGACTAAAGCTAGCCTGATTTTCATTATTTCATCCAAATAGGAGGTAGGAAGGAAAGCAGTGAAGATGTAAACAATCATAAAGTTTCTCCTGTTTTGATATTGTTATTCTGGCATGGCTAAGATAATATTAATCCTCCAAATGAATTCCACTAAACTATTAACGATTAGAGAGGGGTAGCATAAAACAATCAAATTACCATGGTCAAGATCTGGAAAATATGCCCCATATTTGGAACAGATTATTCATGCACAAAATACCTAGTCTGAACCAGAGCTTGGAATATTACTTTTAAAAGTAATAAATTCCAGTTACAATTGCATGGCCCAAGAAAGTAGTAATTACCGTTACAATTGCTCTGAAAGTAACTGATTACTTTTTCTCAAAAGTAATCACTACAATTACATTTCAGTTGCTCTTTTAAAAAAATGCCTACAATTTTATTTATTTATTTATTATACTTGTATACCGCCCCAAAGCCGAAGCTCCCTGGGCGGTTTACAGTAACTAAAAACAAATACAATTTAAAATACATCTTTTTAAAAAACAATTTAAAACACAATTTAAAAATGTAAAACAATATAAAACAAGGTGTTGGCCTTTGCTGCTGCACATCTAAGTAGCCTAAAACAACATTAAAAATAAACACACACATACAGAGGTAATAGAATAATTCTTTTTATCCA
The DNA here is from genome assembly GCF_030035675.1 of Rhineura floridana. NCBI lineage: Eukaryota > Metazoa > Chordata > Lepidosauria > Squamata > Rhineuridae > Rhineura > Rhineura floridana. Next base: position 61,849,606 of record NC_084483.1, read on the forward strand.
TAAGATACCAATGGTGGTCTCTCTGCTGGTAAGGGAGATGGGAAGGGAGGAAGAGACTACTACTCAGATCTTTGCACGTCAAACCAAGTGCAACCTCCCTACCAGCCAGCAAGCATAATCTCTCTCACTTAACCACCTCCCGGACCCTGCTCTGCCACCAACTAAGGGACACTCATCCAAGCAAACATCTTCCCAAGATGCAAAAAAGTTCAAATACTGCAAATGCAGCACAGTAGCCAGAGAGGGTGGTGGAGGCCACTTTGTCTGCCAGGTGCAAACACAACACACACACACACACACACACACGTCATCTTTCACCTCCACAGTTCTTTATCTCTATTCTGCTGCTGCCACCTCCTTCTCCTCCTTTATCCATGTTCTTGCCCTCCGGCTCCTTTTTCCCTCCACTCTATTCTTCACCACCACCATACATTTTTGAAACAATTGTTTTCTCCACTCCATCCCGTCTCACTCTCCACCTCCTCCCTCGTTGCCTCCTACTCACCCACAGAGCATGAGGGAAGTGCAACACTGTGCAGAAGCCCAGTTTGAGGCACATGATTTTCTTCCACAAATCAGAGGAGCAGAAAACTTACCCTGCTTCCCCACACGTAATGCCCCCAAATAATGCTAGAAACATTACAATTACTCCACAAAAGTAATAAAATTACTCCTAGTTCTATTACAATCAAAATGTAAAGGAATTACCCACTCATTCCTCAAAAAAGTAATGAATTACAAGTAATTCATTACTTGTAACGAATTACTTCCAAACTCTTGTCTGAACTGATCTACAAGAGACTGGCTCCAGTAATAGCAATGAATTAGACTGAGATAAAAAAATTGGGGTAAAGGAACTCAGGAAGGTAAGGAGTCAGAGGTTTCAGCTCCCCTCACATGCACAACCCTTTTTGACATTAAAATTAGACCACCACTCCTAACACTATATATTAATGGGCAGAGCTTGGAAAAGTTACTTTTTTGAACTACAACTCCCATCAGCCCAATCCAGTGGTCATGCTGGCTGGGGCTGATGGGAGTTGTAGTTCAAAAAAGTAACTTTTCCAAGCTCTGTGGGGCAGGCATGTGAATGAAAAACATGGATTTGTGGGGTGTGTATTTAGATTAGTTTTTGTAGTATGAATGTGTGTGTGAATAATTTTGGTTATTATATTATTATATTTGGGGGGGCTGTTGTAATATTTATGAGACTAATGATATGTACTGTAATGATGTTGCATTTTGATACTGTATTTTGATGTTTTGTATATGACTTACTTTTAGTTTTGTATTGCATTTTTATATTGATTCTTTAGAAATTTTTGTTGAAATATGTAGCAGTACACAAGTTTAATAAATAAATAAACACATTCTGCATGACAAGGATTACTTACATTTCCTCTTAATCTCTTCAAGTTCCTGTTCAATTCGTAAGCAGACAGACTGTGTAAGCTCAAATGATATCCTTTGAAAAGCATCGAAGTCTTCCACTGTGTATACATGGGTTTCTGCAGGGGGTGTAGCAATTGCTTCCAACTCTGTCCGTACTGCATCTTTAACACCAACTGTGAATATTTCTACATCTGAGTTTCGCAGTTTTATGGCAGGATCTTTAAAGGCATCTGATGATTTCCCATCAGTAATAAGAATCATGACCCTTGGGACATTTGGTCTTGCACCTCTGCTTTGAACAAAGACTTTCTCCCTTACAAAGGTCATTGCTTTGCCTGTGTTTGTAGATCCACCTCTGTAGGGGAAGGTATGAATAGCCTGAAGTACATCTTCAATTTGGTTGTATTTGTTCAAAGTAAACTCTGTGTGAGGATCCCTGCTGTACTGGACAAGGCTTATTTGGACTTTTTCTGGTGAAATCTCAAAGCTTTTAACTAATACTTCCAAAAATGCTCTTACTTTAACAAAATTGCCGATGCCAATACTGTAGGAGCCATCAACCAAAAACACAATATCAGCTTTTACATCCACACCTTGTGAGCATTCTGTAAAAAGAAAAAAAAATTAAAAAAATAATTTATAGAGCACTTCAGAGTGTTCAAAGCACTTCATATCATAATCATCTTCCATATTTCAAGGGTAGTGATGAGGCTGAGAGATAGCGGCTTGCCTGCTGAGTTCACAGGGATGGCAAGATTTGAACCAGAGATTCACATTCTCTTAGCCACTAAGCTACACTAGCGCTGATATATCCTACCAAAAGGGCAGTCAAACAAGTTTCATATTTCAGGAATGGCAGGGCAAATGTGTTCTTCTGGTGGAAAAAAGAATGATTAGGAAAAAAAATCCCCAAATAATGACCTTGTAAGCAGGCGATATCATCCACAACATATTTGCGACAAGTTGGACAGTGGTAAAGTGAAGTCTGGGTAGTATTCAACTAACTTGCCCCATCAGCACAAGGATTTCTGCTTGTGCAATGGAACTTGCACTCCCTCTCCTCCATGCTCCCATCCTCTCCAAATCTGCTCCAGAGGTTTAGGGAAACTCCAAGAATATATTTAGGGGGCATACGGGGGGGAGGGAGAAAGAACAAAGTCCTGTCGCACAAGTGGAAGTCCTTGTGCTGACAGGACTGAGACTTGGTACTATGCAGGATACAACCCTCAGGGTTCTGTTTGGTTTTTTTTACTGTAATTATTCCAAAATGCAGACAGGGTGCAAGATGTACCTGTTCCACCAGGATTCTGATTAAAAATACTGTTTCCTATTGCTGTTCACATGCTGTTGCCAACATTGTATTAATATTATTATGTACTTTGAAACTATTTCTTTTCATATGTAAACCACTTTGAATCTTTTGGAAAAGTGACATATACATTGTTGTTGCTGTGGCTCCTGCTGTGACTGCTATTGTTGGGTCTGTTGTTCATAAGAACAAATCCAACATTCCTGTTGGATTAGGCAAAGGACCCTTCATGTAAAAGATGTGTATTGCAATCCTACATTATGTTTACTCATGTCCTATTGTTGAGTGGAACTAACTCCAAAGTAAGTTGAGTGGAACTAACTCCACTGTTGTCCACGCACTGGTAACCTCCAGGCTGGATTACTGTAATGCGCTCTATGTGGGGCTGCCCTTGAGGTTGGTCCGGAAGCTGCAGCTAATGCAAAATGCGGCAGCGAGACAGCTCGCTGGAGCAGGGTATCGCCAACATGTCACCCCACTACTGAAAGAATTGCACTGGCTGCCCATTTGCTACCGGGCCAAGGTTCTAGTCTTGGTGTACAAAGCCCTATACAGCTCAAGACCAGGATACCTGAAAGACCATCTTATCCCTTACATACCCAGTCGATCACTGCGCTCTGCAGGTGAGGGCCTCCTGCAGAGACCATCTAATCAGGAGGTTCGTTCTGCACAATATAGGAAATGGACCTTTAGTGTGGCAGCACCTACCCTGTGGAATTCCCTCACTTTGAATATTAGGCAGGCACCGTCTCTGCTATCTTTTCAGCGCCTTTTGAAGACTTTTCTTTTTCAACAAGCCTTTTAAGTTGAGAGCTATCCCAGTCTGTGTCTGTGTCAGATTTGTTTAATATGTTTTTAATAATGTTCTTAACCCTTTTCTAAAAGTTTTTTAAATGTTTTCAACACTGTTTTGTCTTAATGTATTTTAAAATTTGTTTTTATGATGTTTTAAAGTGTTTTTAGTGCCTTGTTTCCCACCCTGGGCTCCTGCTGGGAGGAAGGGCGGGATACAAATTAAATAAATAATAATAATATGTATAGGATATGAGCCCATGTCCTCAATTTCTTCCTTTCTTTGTATCTAAATATTTTGGAGAAATCAATAGAAACATTTTTGTGCCCCGTAATGCCAGACCCCAATGCTTTTCTGTTATCTAAAAGACACAGCTAAAAAAGAAAGAAAATTATGGATTTATCTTTTATATCTTTAACTGTCTTTTTCCAGGAACATTTTTCCTTTATTCAATTCAAACATCCACATACAGTTTTACTAGCCAATAACTTACCCACTTGAACTTTTATTGGCTGTGTTTTTTCCATAATAGTCACTGGCTCACTAGGAGTCAGCCCTTTCATTGCATACACATTAATTTGGTATTCTGTGTCTGGTGAAAGATCTTTTACATTAAAAGCAGTAGTTTGAGGTCCTACACTCAACGAATATTGTTTGGCACCAGCTATCATTGGAATGAGGTCCACCTTGTAGCCAGTTATTTCACTAGGAGATGGATACCAAGTGATTCTAATGGATCTTGATGAGATTTGTGTAGCTACAAGGTTTGAGGCAGGCTCTATAGCTGAAAAGATTAAAAACAAAAAATCAGTTATAAACATGTTTTTCAAGAGCAAGGAGTGCTTGATTACCTACACAAATAGTCTAGTTACTGTGAAACTTGAAAAGATTTCTCACCTTCTTCTCCACTGACCAGTTCACCCAATTGTTCATCAACTCCTGAGCACACCTGTGAGGCAATTTCATTCTGTATATCCACAATGCCGTCAAAGTTGGCCACATTAAAAACATGCTTAAGTGAGGGCTGAGACGCTATTAACTTCAATTCTTTGGCATCAGCAGCTTTGATTCCTTAAAAAAAATAACAATATGTGAACACGATGCTCAAGGATACACATGTTGCAGATTGCATTGTACCTATCCAGGACCCAAGATAATCAGCTGAGACCCTCCTTCATGTGTCCTGCACAATATGAGATGTGGAGGATGGAGACAAGGGAGAGCACCTTTCCAGCAGTGGCTCCCACTCCTGGTTGTGCAACTACCTCCCTAGAGAGGTTTACCTGGTGGCTTCTTTGATATCCTTTCACTGCTAGGAAAATACCTTTTTAATTTTTCTAGGTCTTTTCACATCATTTTAATATTGTTATAAAATATTTGTATTGATATTTTAAGCTCTGCTGTCCACAGTAGCTTAGAAGGAGGTTTTAGCTCTACAAAGCTGGGTTTTTTTTGTCTCAGTTGTCAGTAGATTACATAACAGTAGTTGAAAATATGTTATTCTCTGCTCTTGCTTAGGTATGTGGGTGGGTGGGTATGAAAGTGGGGATGGGGAGATTGTGCGCCTGTGTCTTTCTGTGTAAGTGAGGGGAAAGGATGTGTGTGTCTGTATGCATGAGTGGGAGAGGGTAGAAGTGAAACAGAACAAGGGGATGCCACCTCTACTAGGTCCAGCCCTGCCCACTGACATGGCGCCCCCAATTAACCACCCACTGCTGCATGTGGTGCAAAATGGTTGTCTACTCCTCACTTAGACAAAGACAAACTCCCTAGAGAAGACACACATAAAAGTTATTTGGGTGACTATAATACAACATTCTAACAAAGTTTGGGACTACTGGTTATCTGTCTAAATGTTGGCAATGGACTAGAGAAATAAATCTAATCAAAAGTAACTTGCACTGGGGAGGAGAGTTGGATTTCTATAGCAAGCACAATTGTTCCCCCTGAAAACAAATGCTGCAAAAAAAGTTAACATACCCAAGGAAAACACTTCAACTCCTATGCTCTGAAGTTCTCTTGCAGGAATTTCTACTTCATCTTGAGATTTTCCATCTGTAATTATGATTGCCACTTTGGGAAAGCCTTTTCTTGCTCCAGAAGATTCAGTGAACGTATTCTTAATCAGATAATCTATAGCTTCGCCTAAAATTTACAAAATGGATTGTGATTTTCTAATCCATGACACTGCATTTTGCCATTTATAATACAGTGGCCACTGCATTTTTTAAAAGTGAAACTAAGCTGATTCAGGAAACACCATGAACTTGAGTTGGGAGGGAGTATAGGGGGAAGAGTAGGGAGGGGTAGAAGGGTAGGAGAATCTTTCATTTGGGTGGACAAATCTGGACTTCAATCACAGTGATTATTTCCACAGCACACTCCAGTCACAGTGACTTGAGGGAGGGATATTGTCATCCTTCCCAATCACTTTCTGTTTTCTTACAAAATTTAAAATCAATACTTCAATCAATTTGTTTTCATTCTGCTGGGTTTTTTCCACACACATACACACATCCCAGTTTATGGTCATCCCACTTTCCATTTTTCCAGTTAAGTTGTAAATCTTTTGGTGTGGTTTATTCATTCATTGTTAGTCTATTCACTTTCTGTTATCCAACAAGAAACTCCTATTTTATTTGTTTTTCATTTGGATTGTTTACTCTTATTTTTCCTTAGGTTTATGCAAATGTCTCTTGAGGTCCCCACCCCCAAGGTTATATCTGTGTATTTATTTGTTGCTTTTTATTCCTTTCCGATTGTTTTTTCTCCTGGTCTTAGTTTGCTTGTTCAAAGTTTTATCCTTCTTTGTTCAGTTTTAGAGTACCTGTGATTTCATTTCCTTGAATTCTTGCTGTCCAATAGTATTCATATTTTTACTAAAGTTGTCTCCCCTCCCCTCTCCACTCTGCTAATAAGCCTGCTTGTTCCTTAAGTAAGCTCCCAGTAGTCTCATTCCCATCCATTTCAATCTGATTGCTCACAAAACCCTAAGGAATACGAAATTATTTCTATTTTACCCACACCAAAATGATGAAGTCTCCCTTTGTTGAAGAACTACTGCACCTATTATTCTGAACACTGTCAGGCTTCATCCCCACAGATGGGGCAATCATGGCTGCAAATTTAATCCACTTCTAGCAGAAATAAAAAGTTAGACACTTTTTAAAATAATAAAATAAATTTTAAAGGTTTCCTGCACACACAAAAAACCTGGATGGGTCTGCCTGACAGACTCTGGAGGGGTTACTTTGGATGCAAATTTATCAATTTTTGTGAAAAGGGAAATATAGCAGTTTCTAGATTCTTCGTTATAGTCAATGAGAGGGAATCTGAGCTTCATTTTTAACAGATCTGATTCAGAACCAAACAACAACTCAAATTGGAGGATCCAAAGCAGATCAGGTTGCTTCCCAACACTACAGATACAAGATGAATCTTGTGGCTGGTCCACACTCCTATTTTCTACATTATTAATAAAAAGCCATACCTGTCATTGTGTTGCCTCCTTTGTATGGTATTCTTTGTATTGCCTCAATGAGATCTCTCTTATTCAAATACTGATTTAAGTTGAACTCAGTCCTTGTATCAGAACTGTATTGAACTACTCCAACTCTTGTCTTGTCTTCTCCAATATCAAAAGCCGATACAAGGGTAATAATGAAGTCCAATATATATTTAAAATTATTTCTGCCCACACTCCAAGAACCATCCACAAGAAAAATTAGATCTGTAACAGCACTAAGGGAACACCCTGAAATATAATGTTTACCAAATTAATAATCATTTATATAAACCCACACAAATAACACAACATATAGGCTAGAATCCAGAGTAGCTTTTCAACAAAAGGGTGGGCAATGCTCATAAAGAAAGCAATTTTCACTGCCTCCTGTGCCACCTTCCATGCTGTTCTGGAGGGGCAGATTTTCAATAGGAGGAATCAGCAATTATAGTCTTCCCTCTCCTTCCATGAGCAGGAGGTTCCATGAGTGAAACTCCACCCACAGGATCTCTGGATACAACCTGTAACATATATAAGGTATCTTACTACACAGACAAGATATGACTAAAGGTAATTGATTTGTTGGCACTTCACAGTTAGAATCAAGTCCTTGTTCATTTATAGGTACTTTAACAGGGTCCTCTGAACCAAAATTAAAATGGTTGTAAAGCTTGCTGAATAAAGCAAAGGCAGGTAGCTCATCAGGTTGAACTCATTTTTGTTTATAGTTGGAGAAAGGCAGATCAAAAAAGGAAGAGAGAAGAATGAGCATGTTTTAAGGTTTCTAGAGGGTGGGAAACAAAAGCTAGCCGCCCAAAAAAGAGTTGGCCTTCTTGGCTACCAGACCTAGCAGTCAACACAAGGAGTGATACACGCACGTGTCTGTAATACAGTGATAGGGACAGGGGGAGGGTGGGACAGAACACTCCTTGTCCAGCAGAAATACATGATGAGAAAAGAGCACAAAACCACTAGAGGTTGGTGCTCATTAGGATTGATGGGATGGAAGGCAGGGAGGCCAACAGTAGATGGAGCCAGAGTAAATGAGAGGTGGAACCTACTCATTCTGCTTTTGTCTCAGTTCTCCACACTTTTGAGTTCTACAAAGGCAACACTGAGACTAAGAAATAGTGGGCTAACAGCCAGTACACTCCCTGGATTGGTTGTAAGTAAGGCAGGCAACTGAGGGCTGCCTAAAGACAGACTGATCTTGGTGGGGCAGTGCCACACTTGCCCTAATGGACCAGCCTCCACAGCAGGAAACAGTTTGCACAGCTCTCTACATAAATGTCTGTGGTGACTTAGAAAGGAATGACTTCCACTCTTAACATCCTTTTAACTGATTTTAAAAATTGCAAAATTACTTACTTTGCACCTGAACTTCTTCAATTTTCTTTTCCCCTATTGTCACTAAACCACCTGTTTGAACTGAAACAACAACAAAAAAAACATAGGATCAGGAAGTATCCCTTATCAGAATCTAAGGATGGATTTTATGACTGCTTTTTCCCCACTACAGAGTGACACCTACAATCCCCTTGTGGTGGGAGGTGAGCTTGTAAACAGGGCCAAAATACATAATAATAATACCACTACTAATAGGTTGGAGTTCTCCAGCAATTCACATCCAGTTATTCTCCCTCAAATTCAGAATTGATGGGCACAGGACTTCCCAGGAGGATCGCTCCGCTTGTGCTTGCCTCTAGGACGAGCTCTCGTCTCAGAGGAAGCTTTTTCAGTTTTTAAAACCAGTCAGAAGGTTTTTTTTGACTGGGAAAATTTTCTCCCAGGCAAGGGAGAAACGTAGAGATTATCCACAGAAGTTCCATGGTGTTTGTTGGGGGCTGGAATTCATCAGGATCATCTACGAATGAAGGTCTAGCCAGCAAGACGGAGCTAGGGATTACAACAAGCTCAAACTGATTAAGCGAGACTGTTTTTTTTCTTCAAAGAAAAACGTTCTAACAGGCAAGCATTCTTCTGTCTATTATTATCTAGCTTAAATCGTTATAGCAAAAGAGATTTGTCAAGGAATTAGCCACAAGAATTCCTGGGTGAGTTATAACTTTCTCTTCTACACTCGGAACTAGGAGGAAGAAAATCGAAAAAACCTATCTTTGTTTTTATTGCAAAAAGCTGGCATGGAATTGGGCATTATAAAGATATAAACAGATGAGGGGCATCTGATTTGAAGAGAGAAAATTTGATTTATTTGATATTTGAATTTTATATGTCTGGGACTATTTTTTCTGGTCTACTTCTTTTTAACGAATCTGCTTATTCTTTATGCCACTAATTATTTGGATGCTGTGAACTAAACTTGTTTTGCACTTTTGGACACATAAGAGATAAGGCAGTTTGTGCTGTCTAGAGGACTGATGTCATCAGGTTTGGAAGATTAACTCCTTTGTGACTGGAAAAAGAAATAAACTGTTCTTTGCTTGGGAATAGTGGCTATAATTGGAAATTGAAGGTGTTTTGTTCTTTGGGTTTTAAGAATGACAATCAAGAAGGTGGCTGAGACCATGGATGTACAGGAAGGGATTTCCTCTCTAGATATGTTTCAGAAAATAATGAATGAGATTAAGCTAATCAAACAAGAGATGAGACAGAGCAGACAAGAGATGAAAATTGAATTTGGCAGAATGAGACAGGAGCTGACAGAAATAGAGGATTCTACGAGAATGGAGGTAGATGGGACCAAAGATATAACTGGACAAATAAAAGGAGATGAAAGAAAAATTAAAGGGAAGGTTCAAGCCCTGGAGATTGGAATAGAATTATTAAATATGGACTTGGAAAAAGATTTGGATTTTATGGCTGTGATGGATCCTGGAGACAAATATTACTGTTTGGAACTCAGCGCTGTCCCTGAAGGAATTGGTGAAGAGATTGGAGATAAAGATATCATCAGTTCGAAAAAATTCCTGGACTGGAAGTATTTGATGGAACTTGAAATGGAGAAAGTTTACAGAATTAATTCCAGATTTGTGACAATGGAAAAACTTTCAAGAGATGTGCTAGTGCATTCTGTAAAAAAGAGGAACAGAGATGCGGCTTTGCAACAATATCTCAGTGATACGTTCGGAATTGATGGCAAGGAAATATTTATGATGAAGGAAATTCCTATCAGACTCTTATTATATGACTACGACAGCAAGATTATTGGGTGCGCAAAGATGGAAGATGGACGATGGAATCAACACGGATAATGGAAGAAGAGCTATTGAAATTACTGGATTTAGTAGACTTGAAGAGATGGATTAATTGACATGCCTATTTAGAGAAAAATTGATGGATATATATCTCAAGGATTGGAAGCTTCTCTTTGACTTTTTGTTGAAAGAATAAAATGATATGATGTTAATGTGATTTGATACCAATTAAGATAACCACTGGAGGAAGGTGATTTTATAATCTATTAAGAGACAGGTTTGTTATATATTATAGACTTATAGCTGATCTATGATAAATCGGAAGTCAATAGTTTTTATTGTATTAGTTATTAATTTGTTCTTTTTCTCTTTGTTTTTTGAAAATTTGAATAAAAATTAATGTTAAAAAAAAGAATTGATGGGCACAGAGTTATTACAAAAGTCAGCATGTGGAGAAAGCCTTACAAAGTCATAGCATGGGTGGATTCAGACAACATACTGATACATGTGGATTTATAGTGTTATGAGTTTGGGGGGTGTTGGAATGGATGATCCCTGTGGGTCCCCTTCCAGCCTCTCATTTGGAGACTTGCACCTGGGGGGAAAGAAACTCGCTCTGCTGGTCAGATGAGTCTCTCCTTTGTTAAACAAATAGAGTGGCCTGGTAGGATGATGGGATTATTGGTTGCCCAGCAACTGGTGAAAGGGCCAGGAAGACCCTTTTTGTCACTGAAACTCTTCAGGAGAGCACACACCCCCTGGAGCCCAGGAGAGGCTTGTAGTTTTAGCTAGATATTGGACTGCTGATGCCTTGAACCCCCTCCATCTTAAGCTCAGGTTGGAATGTGTGTAAATAAATAAACCATATTTCATAAAGACGCCACAGTCTCCGCTGACCTTCTTCCCAAAGGAAACCAAACCCTGGATGAGTGCAGGGACCCCGGAAATCTCACCGCTCAGAGATTGGGGAGGCGCACAACAATATACTCCATTTACTTAATAACCTCATTGCAAGTAACAATTTTCTTACATGCCTTCAGGTTTTTGAAAGATTATAAATAGAAAAGAAAACCTGTGGTGGATGCTAAATGGGAGAATGGTGTTCATCACATGGCAAAATCCTGGGTTTTTTTCACCCACTTAAGCTTATATTTAATCTTTATTGATACAATGAAAAAAAACTGCGGTCAAACGCAAATGGTAAAAACAAGAATCCTATGAAGACTTCACATGAATTTGGTGCTGCCTCTGTGACTATCTCCATCCCAAATTAAATCTAGATTAAATATGCAAACTTACTTGTAAGTTGTCCAGAGACAGATATACTCTCTTCTGTGTCATCATATGAACTTATTGTTACAACATATTCAGTATCAGGTATAAGATCTGTTAATAATGTTTGGGTAGCACTCTGTGCTAGGGTAAATTCTCTAGTAGCTCCATCTGCAATTCAACATATGTAGAACAGTTTCATAAATATCTCATCGTAGCAAATTATCATTCAAAACAGTAAAAAGGAACTTTTGTCTCTATACCATGAAAGAAATGTGGGAACTTCATGCTCATTTCTTTTCCTGAAATAGGTATAGCAATATGTTCATGGTACACTAAACACCATCCAGCAGCAAGAAACGGAATTACTCTGATACCAGCATGTGACTGTGCAGGCAGAGCTGTCATGGCCCTTCTGTCTACAGAGGGACTAGGCAGCCTAGAGCTAAACAGCTGTGCTAAGGGGGATTGAGATAACCTTAAAGTCAATGAATAGCTTGTTTAGAATTAAACTGCAAAAGTAGTGCCTATAGACACTGAGATGAATCCAGAGTTAAGCATGTGTAGAGGGGAGAGGGGAAGGTGCCCAAAAAATGGTTCTGTGAACAGGAGATAACACTGGTAGAAAGTGCATCTACCCAATTCCCTTTACTCCTCAGTCACCCCATGCCACACCAAAGTCTCCCGGCCCTAAATGAAACATTGGGAGGCACTGCCATGGAGGAAGTGGGGAAGTCAACTTCCACTAGTGACCTTACATGCCCCTAATTCTGGATCCTGGTGCCATTGATCTAGAACCTTATAATGAATTGTCTTGGTCACAGAGAGTGAGAGAGAACTTAATAATAATAATAAATTTAATAAATTTAATTTCTGTGTCGCCTATCTGGCCAATGGCCACTCTAGGCGACGTACAAAATCGTTAAAACACAATATGATAAAATACAGTAATACAATATAAAAACAGTATAAAAGCAATACAGCTGGAACAACAATATTAAAACAGGGCAGGAGGCATTTCAGTCATGGCAATTAACCCTCCGCGGAGATCCCGAAGGCCTGTTGAAAGAGCCAGGTCTTTAAGGCTTTCCGAAATACATTTAGGGAAGAGGCGTGCCGGAGATCTTGTGGGAGGGAGTTCCAGAGGGTGGGGGCCGCCACTGAGAATGCCCTCTCTCTAGTACCCGCCAATCTAGCTGTTTTAGTTGGCGGGATTAAGAGAAGGCCCTGTGTGGCCGATCTTGTCGGGCGGCATAATTGGTGGCGTTGAAGGCGCTCCGTAAGATAAACTGGGCCAAAACCGTTTAGGGATTTAAAGGTTAATACCAACACCTTGAATTGGGCCCGGAAAACAACTGGAAGCCAGTGTAGATCGAACAACACTGGTGTGATGTGATCCCGGCGGCGACTGTTCGTAAGTAGTCGAGCCGCCGCATTTTGTACAAGTTGTAATTTCCGGACCGTTTTCAAGGGTAACCCCACGTAGAGCGCATTACAGTAATCCAAACGAGAGGTGACCAGGGCGTGTACTACCAGTGGGAGCTGATGAACAGGAAGGTAGGGTTGCAGCCTTCGTATGAGGTGTAGTTGATATCAGGCTGCCCGGCTCACTGCCGAAATCTGAGCCTCCATGGACAGCCTGGAATCAAGTACAACCCCAAGTCTGCGGACCTGGTCCTTCAGGGGTAGACTCACCCCACTGAACTTCAAGTCAACATCTCCCAACCTCCTTTTGTCCCCCATGAGCAGCACCTCGGTCTTATCAGGGTTTAGCTTCAGCTTGTTCCTTCCCATCCATCCACTCACGGATTCCAGGCACTTGGACAAGGTCTCCACAGCCAACTCTGGCGAAGATTTAAACGAGAGATAGAGCTGAGTGTCATCCGCATATTGGTGACACTGCAGCCCAAATCTCCTAATGATTGTCCCCAGCGGCTTCATATAAATGTTAAATAGCATGGGAGAGAGGATAGAACCCTGTGGCACACCACAATTGAGAGGCCAAGGGTCTGAAACCTCCTCCCCCAATGCTACCTGTTGGTACCTGTCGGAGACAAAGGAACGGAACCACTGTAATACAGTGCCTCCAATTCCCAATCCCTCCAGGCGAAGTAAAAGGATACTGTGGTCAACAGTATCAAAAGCCGCTGAGAGATCGAGGAGGACAAGAAAGGTGAATTCTCCCCTATCTAATGCCCTCCTCAAATCATCTACCAGAGCGACCAAGGCTGTTTCAGTTCCGTGACCAGTCCTGAAACCCGATTGGTATGGATCCAAGTAATCCGTTTCATCCAAGTGTGCTGACAACTGGTTGGCCACCACTCGCTCAATGACCTTGCCCAAAAATGGTAGGTTCGAAATTGGGCGGAAGTTATTGAAAACTTGGGGATCCAAGGAGGGCTTCTTTAGGATGGGCTTTACAATTGCCTCCTTGAAGGCTGATGGCATCACACCCTCTTTCAAGGATGCGTTTACCACCGCTTTGATCCCCTCGCCCAATTTCTCTCTGCAGCTCATAAGGAGGCACGAAGGGCAAGGATCAGTAAGGCAAGTGGTAGGCTTCACAGACGAAAGCACCTTGTCCACTTCCTCAGAAGGGAGAAGCTGAAACCGATCCCAACTTACCGGCATGCAACTGGCCAACTCTGGTTCATCCACTGTATCCACGGCGCACGGGATCGAGCTCCGTAAGTGTTCGATTTTATCAGCGAAGTGCTTTGCTAATAAGTCACAGGAGGCCTTTGACTGTTCCAAGGGTTCCTGAGCAACTGGACCGACCAGGCTTCGGACCACCTGGAACAGCCTCCTGGGACAGCACTCCACAGACGCAATAGAGGCAGCAAAGAAAGCCTTCTTTCCTGCCTTTATTGCCACTTGGTAGGCAGCTACTGCTGCTCTAACCTGTGTCCGGACATCTTCGGAGCGGGATTTCCGCCACCGGCGTTCTAGTCGTCTCACCTCGTGTCTCAGACTACGCAACCGTGGTGTATACCATGGTGCTAGCTGAGTTCTATTCAGGGGGAGAGGACGTTTCGGAGCCACCCGGTCTAATGCCCTGGTGATCCCCTCATTCCACTCCTTCACCAGGGTTTCGACCGGGCGACCTTCAGAAGGTTCCAATTCCCCTAGCGCAGTCAGGAATCCATCCGGATCCATCAGGCGCCTGGGGCGGACCATTCCTTCACCCCTGCAGAGGGGGCATGGCAACGAGAAGTCCATATTTACCAGGTAGTGATCTGACCATGACACAGGAGTGGCATAAACCACTCCCAACTTCAGACCACTTCTCTCCTCTCCCAGGACAAACACAAGGTCGAGAGCATGGCCGGCTACATGGGTGGGCCCAATATTACTTAGGTGCAGTTCCCAGGAAGCCATGGTTTCCAGGAAATCCCAGGAAACTTGTAGCTTGTATGCGTGATTTCTTTTTTGTATTCATCATACTTAGAAAGAAAATGAACTATGCAAGATTAACAAACACCTGCTTATACTAGCAGCTAAAAAATGCATTGCATCTGACCATTTTGGTGTTGCTTAGGCATAGGCATGAGGAGTAGCAGCTAGAACTTGGGAATTATTCTTATGCAGGGAAAGCAAGATAATACATAATGAATTGGTTCACACATCACAAACCATAGTGGAATTAGACTGTGATTTAAAGGTGAACATGCAGTGTGCTAGTGCACTCTACTGAAACTGTGGATGCTTCACTCCTTCCCCGATCCTGCTGCTGCCACACTGCTGGATAGTAAGCCATGGTCTGGCTTAGTGTTACATCTAATCAAACCACAAGCTATAGCTAAGCTTTGTTATTGGTTTACTGCTTGTAGTTTGTTTCAGCCTCACGCCATCAAATGTTCCACAAATGGTCAGTGGATCCATGCTGAACGTGGTTACCAGAGATCATTTTAAAAAAATTAAATATGTCCCTGGTATCTATTTTCATATTGTATTTGGACATACCAAAAAAAAGAGCTACGAAAAGTGAATGCAATTAAACAAGACTGCATTATTTTGGGTTTTGGTTTATTAGAACACTAAACCTTACCAGCTGCAGGGGTCACCGTTATCCTGTAACCTTCTATTGCATCAGATGGCCTTGTCCATGACATTTGAACAGTATTTTCATCTACAATGTGAAAATTCAAGTCTGACGGCGGATTAACTGCAAAAGATTTATACCAAACAATAGTATATTTAAATGTTGAACAAATTAATATCTTATTAATTTTTAAAAATATGTTAAGCAAAGCTTGCTAAAATATGTCTTTGCATAAATTTGTTTCCAACACATATGAAGATATGCTGTTGGCAAAGGAAGGATACAAGCTGATGAAATATGACAAAACACATCAAAGAGAATACGCATTACAGAGGACAGCACAGAACATTTATTTCTTGAATTGCCAAGTCATTCAAGAATGGCCAGCAAAATCAAGCACAATAGAAAACACATTTGGATACATGTACAATGAGTTCACAGATAATAACCACATATGCAAACATTTCACATAACAATTAAAAGAATGTTTTTAACATGCTGGGTGCAATTCGTAAAAGCATGCCAAATCACAACCTGCTTACAACATCACAAAATCATCTGACAATGACACAATATCCCTTTCAAGAAGACATCAAAGAATTGATCAGTCTTTTTAAAGACTGTCTCTGCACATTTGAATCTTTTTTTATAGAATAAGTTTGGCAGAGAAAAAAGAGAAATGCGTACTTTGAAAATGCAATAAAGATTTGAGTGGTTCAGTGCTCAATTTATATCACATGTAATGAATATATTTATTCTTGGAGTTTAACCCCTTAGTTCCAAGAAGCCACCCAAGTGGCTTATCTTGTATATGACTATACATAAAATTGGGAATGAAGGGGTTAACACATTATAAATTATTTTTATCACATTTAAACTACTATATGTAACTTTAAAAAAAAGTCTTCTAGCTGTTTACACCATTTTGCTATACTATTCCTGAGGTGTAAACTTTTATATATTTTTATCATGTTCCCTTTGCAGCAGGTGTACCCATACTAAGCAATGGCATTTTAACACAAAATGCCAGTATGGTGTTTACACAACAATGGTTAATTATGGAAAGACAACATCAAGGTATATTTATAGACATTTATTTATAGAATGTATGGGGAAGGGACAAGGAAGAGGGCACCAATGATCCAAACAAATGACTGCAAATAAACTTGTAGGAGCTAATGAGACGATGAACGGGACAGTACAGAAAGGAATAGTTTACATATGCTATCTTGCAGCATCATGCATGTATGTATATGAAAAGTCAATTTTATTATTTTTGTTTAGCTTCCCACAATGGACGAAAGCTTCCATGTACAAGGATCATTACACAAAGACGTTTCATAATAATATTTTATAATGATATTCTCAGGTTAAGCTATTCATGCTGAGTCATGCAGTATTTTGCTGATTCACTGTCAGTGCATGGTAGGTATACTATAAATAACTATTTAAACAGGTCTAACAAAGGCAAATGAAATTCAGCCATACTTTCCTTAATATTTCAGATTGTTTGGCGAGCATTGTAGATGAGCCATATCTTGCGGTTTTCTTGGAAGATGTCCATCTTTGCTTAATTTAGTATTTTTTTAAAAAAATACCTCTTACTTAAGAGTGGACCTCTGAGCAATTAATAACAAAATATTAACTACTCCCAGTGAGATAATTCACTGATTCTCTATAGCAATGTAGTTCCATTGACTACAAACACAGTGCATCAGTATACACTACAATTCGCTGCTAAAAATGTATATTAAAATTTGATAAAACTGTATATGGTAAACTTGAGATCTTGAATAAATATTACATTTCTTTTAATGTATGGTCATTTCCAATGAAAATAGGATAATATGGCTTTGTGCTGTGGCTACAATAGATACAGTAGTACTAGAACACATGTTATTTTTTCCTATTGTCCATACACAGGCAGTGAGATTAGAATATTAATCAGCATGCACAATTGATCCTTCATTCTATGTAAGGCAGTCACACTTCTGCAGTCAACATTTGAGCATATATACATATATATATATATATAGTACTAAAATCATGCAATAGATGTTAATAGTAGAATACATTAACATTTTAAAGAATACCATTATAAAATATTGTTTCCAAAGCAATGGCTCAGGACAAATTTAATGCAAAGGCAGAGACAACTGACCTGAGCATGCTCTTTTTAAAAATAATAATAATCAGTACATGGGAAAAAATAGCACCACCAACCTTGAAGATAAATTGACCTGAAGCAGCAGAGGCCTTAGGCTGTAACTGCTGAAGGACAGCAGCAGCCCACCTTGATGATATCCAAATGACCGGATTCCAGATAAACTGAAAAAACTAACTGTGGGGAAAAGTCTTTAGCATTTTAAAGGATTGTAATTTGCTTTATGAAGACCCAGATGTGGCACTTGGCATCTTTAAGAAAATATAGTTCGAATGTAACGCTCATATAAGATTATCTGGTTATCTGCACCAAATTCAACAGCACAAGCACTATTTATTTCTATAAGAGTCAATAGAAAATGTACTGGAGGCCAGTAATTGGGACTTGATGCATGACTGGCCACAGTAAACAACCTGATCATACATGTGTTTATTCCAAAGAAAATCCAAGTTCAATAACCAAGTTCAATAGCACTTGCTTCCAAGTTAAAGACTGATAGGAATGCAACCTATACTTCTGCAATTTACACAAAGAACAAACTGTTTTTGACTTCAGACTTGCCAATGAATCTAGTACCTACTAGTTTCTCATAAAAGGATAGTTTTGTAGCCTCTGGCCAGATTCAAAGAACCATGCAACTATTTCTGTGCAGCCAAAAAGGCTTTAGAGTTTGTATTTCTCAAACAGCATTCCCCTATGCATCATATAGCAAGCCACTTTTGTAACACAGGGGTGTTTCTAAAGCAGTTTCTGATATGGCATAGGTGGTCTGCTTTTGTTTTTCTGAAGCCTAATAGACATGCACAAGCTCTTCATCATGCATAAATAAATTTTTTGGATCCCAACCTATCTTTTAATCTCAGTAACATGGACTATTAATGAAAGCAGGGTTCAAAATATTGAAAGAAAATAAAAGTTATACTAATAAAACATTACCCCCTAGGCCAATTTAGATTATGCGTTTCTCATTGTGATGAGTCTTCTGAGCCCTTCCTGAGTGTGTGACTGTTTGTACTCAGATATCTATACAAGACTTTAAAATATGTTGAAAGAGCCCACAATGCAATCCTATGCAAGTTAATCCTACAGAGTTCAATGAGACTTATTCCCAAGTGTGTATAGGATTGCAGTTTCAGTCCCCTCACAAATTATCCTATACCACTGAAGGTATTGTGGTTCAAGCTAAGAACAGGGATGTGAATTATATTATTTCCCCAATATTTCTCCCACCAAAATAAAGATAAGCAATCGATAGTCTCTATATATTGAATTTACACAACTGTTTGCACTATAAACATATGCTGACTAGTTAAGATGAGGAATACAATATAATTTTGGGTTTCGTATCCAAGAAAAATAAATCCACAGATAGCATTTTTACAGAATTTGGTTAATAAGAAGTCCCTGTGAATATCTAATGATAGAAAAGCAATACTTAAAAGAAGGCTGGATTCAAGCTGCCAAGCACTGTTCTATGCCACAAAAGAAATGTTCTGTGGATTATGTCCATTGTTGTGTGTGTGTTCGTTTTAAACCTATTCTTTCATAATGCTGAAGTAATAAAGAAGAGGTAATTTGCCATGTATGCAGCCCACACAGCAGCACATACAGCAATTACATATTACAGGTATAGCTGCCCTTAGTAGGCTTGGCCAAGTTACTGTTTTTCAGCCTACCATACCTCACTGTTGCTCTAATAATAGCCTTACATAAAGTTACCCTGAACTTCTTAGAGTAAAAAATGAGGAACAGATCAGATGTGATGCCAGTGATCTATGCTTTCCCCCCCTTAAAACAGCCACCTCAGGGGTGTTCATTAAGCCAAGTCTGAAGGTACATGAGGCCACATCCTAGCAGAAGCTCAGAAGATCTAGATCAGGACAGGGCCTGAATGGGAAACTGCCTGGGGATAAGTTATCACCTTGGATTCCATGATGGAATACAGGCAGGATACAAATGTAAGAACATAAATACAATTTTTCTTAAAAAAAATAAAAAATATTTAATTGGGGCAGTGGTACTAAGTGATGGAAGTTAATCTTTCTCCCCATGTTATTTTCCTGAACAAAACTGCCCTGCCTTCATAGGTGCTAGGTACCTGGATATTTTTGTTCCCCAGTAGGATTAGCAGCCTACAGAGGCAGTTTTTGATCAGGAAAATGATACCGGGGAATGTGTTAAAATCTCCCTCCTCAAGCATCACTAGTCTTCTCAAAATTGCACACATACACACTGTCGGTGGCTGGTTTTATGGGGAGGGGTGAGGAATGTTCACAGTTATCCTGCTGCCTACAGCAAATCTAGTTGGCTATGAGATAAATATAAGGGACAGTCATTTCATTAGCAGATTCTAAGTACTTGAAATCCTAAATCAACATATATTCAAGTCAACGTGGTTTGGATTTTGGACTACTAATAGTCACTTTCGCTTGAAGGATGTTTTCATCCTGCATTTCATGAATGAAGACAAACGAATAAAAACTAATGAAAACTATCAGAAGAAAAAATAGCAAGATAATTGCATACAACTAAGAGCTAGATTTATTAATTATTTGATTTATTATTTGATTTATATCCCGCCCTTCCAGCAGGAGCTCAGAGTGGCAGAGTCATAGCTGACAACATAGCACAATCCATGGGTAGTAGATTAAAGATGTATAATTGTAAAGAATGCAATATATTGTAAGGAATCCTGTAAACAAAAAGAATAAAAAGAGAAGTAAGAACAAACAAAGCAGAACATGAAGAAAAAATCCAGTTAAGCCAGGGATTGTAGGTGGAAATCTTTTGGGAAAGCTACCAAGTTTTTCTTCCCAGTATCTGAGGGAAGAACTAACTAAAAAAGGGTATGTGGTACTAAGATATTTTGACAATATATTTTGCAAGTAAAATGAAAGTGAAGAAAAGAGGATAGTTCAGCAGAAATGAGGAGCTTTTCAAGTCACTAGACAGAATTTCTTCCCTATAATACTCAAAAGACTATATATTTTGAATAATAAATACCAGTGCTAAGTTTAAGTTCTATTGTATGAATACCTCCCCAGAGGGCAATGTACAAAATTTTTTCATATTTCCTAGAGAGAGAGAGTGCATGAGCAGGTGAGTGAGTGAGAGCCCATTCCTTATCAGCAGCAGACTGTGTGGTGGGCCAGAGGCACTTACCTGACCTCCTGGCAGGTGAGTCGCTGCTTCTTATCAAGAAGGAGAGGGGAAGAGGCAAAGTGGCAGGGAGGGTGGTGTGGTGCAAATACATTGGGAACAGCACCAGATTGGCTCCACCAGTGCATTTGCACCACCCTGATATCACCCTCTCCTGGTAAGCAGCAACTATTCATCTGCCAAGTGGTCAGGTAAGCGCCTCTGCCCCATCACACTGCCCTCCGCTGCTCCCGATATTCTGTAACCCCCTTCAGGTTCTCTTCTCCATACAAACAGAGTTCTATATCACAGAGTGAGCCTACACACTACGTGTATCTTCAGATATCCCCCCCCCAAAAAAAGCACAGATAGCTTGAGGGGAGGTAGAGCCATAACAGTGGGCAGTAGGCAGAGGCCCACTCTGTTCTTCTGTTTGATTATGTTCACATGGCAGATAACTGAAAGGGCTTTTCTTAGGTTTAACATCTCATTGAGAGCTGGACCGGTATCTGGGGTATACCATTACATGCTTCAGTTGAAAACTCACATGATGGAATACTCCTACATGGAGAGAGAAAATATTCCTACATATAGAAACCAAACCCTGGCAGAGGGGCCTCACTGATAGTCATCAGATTTCATGGGAATAACTCCACCCTCCTATCATCCCAAAGTGATCTGGAAAGAAGAGAGTTCATAAAAAGCTGCTGCTTCCTTCTTATGGACTTTTCTCTGGCTTTAGGAGGGGGAGAGAAATATGCTATTTAGTGCCCTTCTACCAGATCAGAACCCAATCTAGAGATCATCGTGTGTACCAAAAGGCACACAACTGCACAGAAGGATATCTTCATGCTTACCTGTAGAATCCATTGTTGGATCTATGTTGCAGGCAAGAGAAGGCAATATAATTTTAGAATGAGGGGGTAGAGGGGTGCTGAAAACATTTCAAAATCACTGCCTTATAGAAACAAGTAAACTGATCTGGGTTTGGCTGGGAGGAGTTACACCTTTTAACAAATTACAATGCTTTGGGCTTCTAGGAGGTACTGTATATCTGAACAAGCTTCTATCAGTTTTAAACTCATTAACAATCATAGTTTTCCCTAAAGAACTACAGCTTCTAGGTTTCCTTGGGGGGGAAATTGCTTTTAAACCAGTGTAAGACTATAGCAGGCAAAAATTCAAATGTCAGTGTTGTTTATGGGATACCAAATGTTTGGTTTTGTTGCAATCTCTAATAAAAACAGGAGCTAGCTAGAAGCTGAAAAGTACTAATCAGATCTGAATGCAATTTTTGTTGTTTTTTTACTCAAGCCACTTGCTCTGGACCAGTCTCACTGACTTCTGTGGTCAGTAATTTAGGAATTGTAGCCTTTGGTTAGAATCAACCATTACATGTCAGATATTTGAGGCCATGTATGGTTTGGAATTTTGGTTTGGGTTTCAACACATTGAGTTAAATCACATCTTGTCCTTGAATACAGATTTCCAAAAGCTCCCAAGCAACTGAACAAGACAAATAAATGTTATCCTCATACATACTTGATGCATATCCATGAGAGTGGTGCATGCTGCTCCCAAGCTGCATAAATTCATTTTGTACTCTTGCATGCCATGACATCATTGTGGTGCTGTGCCCACAAGCAGTCCTTTACTTTGTGACTGCAGCTGTAGCCAGGACAATGTTATGGAGCCCAAGTCACCAGCAGGACCTCCCCCAACAAACCAATGGGGAAGTGGCATAGTATGACTGCCACTTTCCTCCATGGAATGTGAAGAATGAACAGAGCAAGCAAAAGGTCTGAAATCTGCTCCAGCATATCAAAGAGTTGTCTTGAAATATATCCACCATGGGAGGGCATGCATACCCCTCACCAGATTTTGTCAATATAACACATATATACTATTTCCTCTAAGCCTCTTCAGAATCTAATGTATCTCCTTCTTTAAACACTACTAATGGGGACTGCCAGGACAAATATGCTGCACAGATTGCTACTGGTCACATCCTAGAAACTTCATTTATGTCATCATTTATTGAGCACCATCAACAAACTTAGTATTTTATAGCATAAGCACACAGAACAAAAGGATAGGTACATGCCCCAATGTGCTTACAGGAAAACAAAATCTAATACTAGGGAGAAATCAGAGGCAACAGACTTTTGGATAATGGCGAGGGCACTGAAATGTTGCAAGGAAGAAGGGTGCAATTGTCAATATGAGAGATAACCAAAGAATGGACTAGAATTTTAGCAGATGTATAGCTTCGAAAACTGAATTGAACCTGGATATAGCAAATTGCAGTCAGGACAGTGTCAGGTCCTGGAAAAGACTGATCCAACCCAAATCCACAGTGATGGCAATGGTGGTGGGGATAATAGCATCAAAGTGAACTTCATCATATGAAAAATATTTGCTATGCAACCTGATAGTCAGAAAAACATGTGTCAGTCCCAGGCTATGGTCTGAAGGAACATGAGGCCACCACCTTGCTGAAGCTAATCAGGTCTGGGTCTGGTTAGTGCCTTGATGGAAGACCACCAAGGAACCACATGTATGCCACCTTGGGTTCTATGATGAAAGAAAGGCGGGATATAAATGTAATAAATAATAAACATTTTTAAAAAGAAAAAGTAAAACATGTGTCACAATATGACACAACTCCAATATCAGACTTCTTGACTATGTTTACCTGTCCAGTTAAAACCTGCTGAAATTTTCACATAGAACCAAATAAGTGAATGCCTGGCACTTTCCTCAACACTTCTGGCACTCTTACATCAACATTACAAGTTACCAGGAGAATGCTCCCACACACAAAAAGTGTACTGTACATTGTGACTCAAAATACTTGATTGTCACCCTAAACCAGCAAACATGAAAAGTAGCTGAGGTAAGTGGGATTTGCCGGTCCCCTCTCCCCCCGCGTGTAGAATTCATACAGGTGGATAAAAGGAAGGGAAGTGACACCTGTTGAGAAAAAGGGGTGGACACTGGATATATTTATTTTCTGCCATCCTGTAAGGTGGAGGAATTAGCTACCACCTCCCTATGGATGGAGCAGCAATAGTGTGTAGCTTCCTTCCTGAGCTCTGTTGATTAAGGATGGATGAACAAAGATCCTCATATGCATACAAGAATCAAGAGGGTCCATTCAAGTTACCAGATTGCATTTGCAGTCTCACATGCAAATACATTAACATTTGGTGCTGCTCAGGAGGACACTAGCCTTGGCAGCATCTCTGTTGTGGTTAACAAGTTTTAAAGAAGAGCTTGAGTGCAGTGACCATGATGGCTATGTTCTACTTCCACTGTCAGAGGCCACATGAATACCACTTGCTGGAAACCCCAGGAGAAGAGAGTGCTGTTGCACTCTGGTCCTTCTTGCAGGCTTCCCCCATGCATATGGCTGGCCACTGTGAGAACAGGATGCTGGACTAGATGGGCCATTGGCCTGATCCAGCAGGACCCTTCTTACATTCTTAAGAATGTGATAGATGCAGAGAGAAGAGATTTTCTCTGCTCTTTCTATTTCCCTGACCAGATGTGGTTTGCTGAGCATATGCTTTAGCTCAGCTTTTCCCAACCATTGGGTCCCCAGATGTTGTTGGACTACAACTCCCATCAGCCCCAGTCAGCATGGCCAATGGACAGGAATTATGGGAACTGTAATCCAGCAACTTCTGGGGACCCAAAGGTTGGAAAAGGCTGCTTTAGCTGAATATCTCCTCCTCCACAGCAGCAAAGTGTGGGGTGGGGGCTTCCCCCCCTTCATTGAGACCAGGGGTGAAAAACCTGTGACCCTCCAGCTGTTATTCCATATCTCTGATAATTGGACATGTAGCTAGGGCTGATGGGAGCTGGAGTCCAGAAAAAACGTGGAGAGCCACAGGTTCTCTATTCCTAGTTTAGCTGGATATGGGCTGCCTTGCTCTGGCGTTGCCACTGGAGAAAAGTAGAGTATTGGGGGGGTGTTTAATGGTGACAGCAGAGAAGGGAAAACTCTTCACCCATTTAATGTACTTTAGGTGTGGTGATAGCATTGGGATGGGGAACCAGTGGCTCTCCAAATGTGGTTTGAATACAATTCCCATAATCTGGAGGGCCACAGGTTAGGCACCCCTGGGACAACAGATATGCTAGGGGTCACTCAATGCTGCTTGAAATGAGAAAGGGAAATCACAGGCTAGAGAGTATCTTTCTCACTTATGAGCACACATTCTACACTAGAACCGAGAATCCTAACTCTCTGGCACAAAGATTCCAGACTACAAATCTGACAACACAGACTGAGGGTCAGGGTCAACTTCCTTGTGGCAGTTTGGAAGGTGCAGCATAATGAGACACACACCACTTCACATGCCCAAGACCCTGCTAGACCACCAGAGTAAGCATGACCCTTTCCAGACACTTCCATGCTATGTGAGCTCCTGGTGCTAGCAGCTGCCTGGCCTGGCTCTTTGGTTAGGCCTCATGAGACTTGGGCTTCTCTGCAGCACCTGCAGTCAATAGCTATTGCTGGCATTGTGGGCAAAATGGTGGAACCTCCTGCCTTGTCTCAGATGGCAAAATGGCTTGGTCAGCCTTGCTGAGGGCCAGTCTCTGTCTGAGAAGGAATGATAGGACAGTCACGTGTACACCATAGGGTCTGCTCTTTTTCTGCCCTGTCCCTCATGATTACCTCTTTCAGGAAGGCTGTCCTCCTCCTCCTCCTCCTCCTCCCACCCACCCCCATTCTAAACAAAATACAAAGGCAGCCAGATTTTGTTGGAGTGTTTTATTTTATAAAGAGGGTTTTTTCAAAAAGAAGGGGGGAAAACAGTGCATGTGTCTATCATGTATTCACAGTACAAAGCAAGGCAATTAAGCATCTAGAGGGCATGTGTGAATGCTCCAGGGTTTCTCCTGCTTATTAAGGAGAAGATTCAAGTTGGCGCAGGTGTCCTCCTTTTCCCTGAGTTTCAGCCTCCAACAGAGAGGGAAGGAGAAAAGGAGGTCACAGGAGGACAGACACCAGCTTCTGGTTGCAAGGGACATCCAGTGTGGACAGCACACTAGAAAGACAACAAAGAGGAAGGACAGCAGAGCTACTCAGCTGGAGTTGCTCTCTGGAAGTAAACAAACCACAAAAAGGAAGGGAAGGGAGGGAAGGAAAGGAAAAAGTGCATGGGGAAGAAGTTACATTCAGAGAGAAATTGTTGCCTTGTTAAATTCTGCACCATCACTTTCAAGGAGTAAAGGAAGGAATGCCTTACCTTCAGCCTCTGTCGAGCAGAGGAAAAGAGCTGCACCCAGGGCAGCAACTACTGCAGAGAGCCTTATCTTCATTGCTGTTGGTCTGGATCACAACCACATGAATGAATCTATGAGAAGAAAAAGAGGCAGAGAATCAGCATAGATTTACTTTATTATTGTAAGTGGATGGAGAGGAGAGGACAAAATCATGTCACATTGGAGAAGCTCTAGAGCTATTTTTGCATTAAGCTACTATTTGCACCACAGTTTCTTCCCATCAAGGGCCAAATATATATTAAAAACCCAATGTTAAACAGGAGACAAATACATGAATCATATCTCCATTTAAAATTGCTTTAATTATTAGTTGGGAATCTTCCACTGTTTCATGCATGTTACCACTGTTCACATCATGTTCCCCACCCACCCATCCCAGATATCGCTGCATGCTGTCCATAGCACCTTGCTGACTAGTCTTGGATTCAGAGTCAAACTAGAGCATACATTAGCTATGTATCTGTGTCCTTAAGTACAGGGTATTTCCAAAAAAATGTCAGGCAGGGGTGCTGACCCATGATGGTTATATATGTCTCTGAATGCCAGATGTGGGAATCGCACATGGGGACAGGGCTATTGCATGCATGCCCTGCTTGCTGGCTTCCCCCAGGCATCTGGTTAACCACTGTGAAAACAGGATACTGGATTAGATGGGCCTTTGGTCTGAACCAACAGGGCTCTTCTTATGTTCTTTTTTCTTATAATTCTGAAGGGGTAGGTGGTCCGTTTACCCCCTCTTGCCGTTCTGATCCAGACTGGGGTCCCACGCTTGCAGTTTGCATTGGGGAAAAAACTCTTTGCCCTTCCACTTCACTTGCCAACTCCACCACATCTGCCAAAACCAGGGGCTTGTTTACATGGGACCCCAGATCCACATTAAAAATGCTGCTTTTTCCATCGCAATTGATTTTGACAGTTCACATACTTCCGCCCTCATTACGAATAAATTGACTTTTTTCTTTGTAGCATTCACACACGTGTGCATTTATTGCTATCAGCATTTCCTTGTTGCCGCGTCCACACATTAGCATGTTAACTGCAGAGGTGGGGAAGGGGTGGTGTTTCCCTAAATGAAGGAATAGGCGCTTGAAAGAAAGGGAATCACTCCCATCTGTGGCTGTTAGGCTGTTCCAGCGTGAGATTGGTGTGCCTTTGGCACCCCAGGACAAGCCTCAGCATGCGTTCTGGGAAACATAAAAAACCCCAAACAATTATCTTTAGAGACACATTAAAAGCAGCTACTAAAGGAAGCATTGACCGTTTAATATTATCACTCTCCGTGAGTGGAGCAGATGCTGGGATGAGACGCCAAGGCAGCTCACCTTTCCCCTGCACTTTTGGGCGCTTATAAATTACCCCAGCGGTGCCTTTGCCAGCCTCCTCTGGCCGTGGCTGCGGAAAGGGCACATGCATCAGCCCGGGGGGGGGAGAGATCCAGCTTTGGGGGGGAGCGGAGGGATGCTACGAGGCAGAAGAGGTCCTCCACACACACACTTCCTCACACACTCTCTCTCGCACACACACACGCTAGATGTAAACAACAGCACCAAAACCACAGCTCCGAGGAAGGAATTTTACGAGCTCCAGCCCTGCTACCCTCAATGAAGGGGTGGGGAATGTGATTTTGTTTAAAGGAGCGGGGGAGGAAATGTATTGGGGGGGAAGCAGGAGTAAACGGGAGAAAGAAAGGCAAGAGCAACCGGAAGTTGCTTCATCAACCGCAGGAAACAAAATGATGCTCCAAGACAGGGAAAGGGGCGGAGAAAGGGGAGGATCTTATGGTAAAGAAATTGCGCAGCCAGAAAAGGCGCTTAGAAGGTAATACACGGTAGAAGCAGGTGCAGATTTTAAAAGAAAATGCTAGGTTTTGTAGCATCCATTTAATCCGGAGTTAAAGGCAAAAGCAGTAGAATGCACATGTGTTGGGTAAAACGTCAAGTAAATGGTCCAAATTAAAAGGATCTGCAAAAAGCAGTGGATGCAGATTTTTTGGGCATTTAAATAGGCCCCAGGACAAAGTAATTGCCTTGTATACAAGGAAAGAATTCAAGTCAGTTTTACTTATACAATGCTTGATATGCACAGTCTTTTATAAACCACCCTGAGCTCCTACTGGGAGGAAGGGCTGGTTATAAATTTAATAAATAAATAAATAAGTAAAATAAACAAAACGAAGTGTTTAAAATGTCTGGATACCTGGAGGGGGACAGAAGGAAGAAGGTCTGCAGACAGTTAACTGAATTGGTTTCAAGCTACATGATGAATGATTGATGGATGCACTAGATAGATCAGAGGCTAGCAACCTATAGCTCCAGGGCCAGATTTCAGGCAGGAGGGGAGAGCTAGGAGGAGAGAAGGAGTGTGGGAGGGGAAAAAATGGGGAAAGCCAAAACAGATTGAGTGATAGAAGAGGAAAAACTGTGTGTGTGTGTGTGTGTGTGTGCGTGCGTGCGTGCGTGCGTGCGTGCGTCCGTGCGTGCGTCCCCTCCCTGGCAGCCCAGTAGGTCATGGGAAGATGGAGGGGGGCTCCACCCAGTTTTGGCTCTGCCACCCCAACCAAGCCCCCCAACAGATTACTCCCAGGAAAATGCAACCCTTAACAGAAAAAGGTTCCCTATCCTTTCAGTATCCTTTAGGGAGCAGTGTGTATGTGTGGAGGGGAGTATATTCTTCAGGGGCAGGGGTACCTCACAGCAGGGTGTTTGTTTTTCCTTTTCCCTCCCTTCCAAAAGCTTTGCCACCTAGAATGGTTGCAGTGGAGTTCATTGTTACAGAGTCATAAGAATAGTGGCAAAAATTTCTAACTTTTAAAATGCAACCCTTGCTAAAAGAGAGTGACCAAAGACGCTATTAAATGGGAGACATGTTAACAGTCATTCCCAGGTGAACACAACTTTTTTTCTTTTCTCTTTTCTTTTGTAATGTGCTTTGCAGTTGACATAAGTATCCCAGGAAAGTTGAAATGCAATTGTTAATCCAAGTTCCTGTTGTGGCCATCTATAGATTTTTTTAAAAACTGACTTTTAAAAGGGTATTTAAAGCTGCATTTTTGCCTTTCACACATACACATCAACAACAGAAGAGATAGTCAAAAGCACCTCAAGTGGCATGTGTGAAATAATAGATCGCGGAAGTGGTGGGGGATTCCATCCTCATCCTCCTTCCCACCCGTCCCAAAGGAAAAGCAGAAGCCAGCCAGCACTGAGCTCTAGTGATATCTAATTTAGAAGTTCCTTCTCTATTGAGCCCTTCCCTCTTTTCACTGAATCAACTCCAGTGACTCTTTCAGCTGTGATTTCTCCTTTTTCACAACTGTTGAAACACTTAGTTAAGGATGACTTTAGAAGTCTTGAGGTAGTTTGGAAACTGTAATAAAAACACTCTGCCTACAAATATGTGGCTCCTCAGTCCTGTCCCCCACCTTCAATAAGGTCTGAAACAAATTATACACAAGAGGATGTAACATACCACTGAAACCTGACGCCTACATCTAGTACCCTCTGATGTAGCCAGATCATTTTGTTCACAGACACTCAGAGAGAGGAGAACTCTAAAACGCAGGTGGACAACAGTCTAGAAATATGCATACTTGGCTGCAAATCTACAAACCACCTAGTCTGGTGTAATTCTACTGAATTTCTTTGAACTGTTCTGAAACAACTTATTAATTAGCACTACTCATTGTAAAGGCAGCGGTCTGGGTGCATTCCAAGCAAGCACAAGAAATGTGTGGAATTTAGTTACAGGGCATAGAATTCAGAAGCCTTAAAAACCTCAGGTTTCACTTTTAACAAAAGAAAGGGGGTTGTTGTTTTTTTGTTCTTTTGGCATTAATTATAAACATGGAAGTGTGGGTCCCATGGTCAGGTAAAATCTAAATTGATGGAAGGGGGGGAGAAAGGCTTAATAGGATCATACTTTGTTGCTCTTCCTCATGTGACATATTCAAACACATATTCAAAGCAAAAAAAATCTATGTAAATATTACATTTCCGTAATTTATACAGTCCGCAGAACTCAAAATTCTGCACCAAAGCAACCCATACTGTACACCGACAAAAATTTGTTTTTATTTTTATCATCCCTTTTCATTGTCAGTCCCTGATTTATCAATCTAATCTAGACTGGGCAGCACCTAGAATATTTTACAATTTTATACATGATAAAAAGCAGTGGTAGTGGTAAAAGATACCTTTTGGCATCAAGAAGATCTTAGTACCTATTCAGAAAAGTTATGCGGGTGCTTTTAAGTAATCTACTTGCTCAAGACTTTTTGGCCAAGATCCATCACAGATTTAGGCACTCTTAATTCCCAGTGATTAATGCTGCAAACCAATGCACACTTATTTGGGAATAAGTCCCATTTATTGGATCAAGCTGGTGGTATTCCTAATTGTGCACTGAATTGTGGGCCTTCAGCCAAAGTTCATTGTCATGATAGGCAAACCTAATTAATTTCAGTGGTCTTGTGAAGTTTTGAACCAGCTTTTTAAGACTTCCCAGTGTCCTCTTCACTCTGATAATACAAGGAAGCTAATAAAAGGGGGGGGAGGAATTAAACTTGAAAGGGTACCAAAGCCTAGACTACCAGGTTCTTGAATATCTCTAATTAAGAGGGGAGAAGTTAGTCTCCCGTGTAAAAGTGCTTTAGATTTTGATTTTTTAAAAAAAAAAAACACCCAGCTTCTGCATGACTGATAAGATCCAGAGAGAAAGAAATGCTCAAGTATAAGCAATAGACTTTAATCACTGCAAAGCGCTGCCACAAAGCAAAACAGTTGGCATAAATCATTAGGCGACTAACAGCTCAAGGGAAGAAATAGTTATGTGCTATGGGGTTTTTTAAACACACAGAGAGAAGGGATCTTTAATTACCATACGAAACTGACAAGACTCGACAATACCTTCCTAGTTCCTGCCCAAGAGCTGACACTCAACCGAAGCACGCGCAGGCACACACACATACACACGTCTGACTGCCGTATAACGAACTGGGTTTTTTTTACACAAAAATACATACATCTTGCTTTGATATCAAAACCGTCAGCCACGAGAGCAATTTTTTTAATCGCAGCCTGCCTACACCCATACATACATATGCACATTTACGTTCTCCTCTCAAGCGCCCCAATCTTGAGGCGCGGGCAAGAACGAACGTTCTTGAAATGCGTCCACGCCTCGGCACGTTTGCTTAAAACAGACATTTAAAGCAGGGTACTTTAAAGACGACGGGGAAAGACGCTGCTTGTGTCTGGCATGTTTTGTCTGAGTTAAGAGCGCCACCTTTCGAGCAGAAGCAGCAGCGCCACCCTGCAAAAAAAACCAACAACCTCGAGCTGCGCGGTTAGAAATATATTTGGGGGCTTTCCCCCCTCCCTGCTACTTTCAAACTGGAATTCCCACCATCAACACCCTTCAAAAATGTTTTTGTTTTTAATTTGGCAAAACGCTTATCTGATTCCTTAGCAACAGTTTCACTGACTTTTCTGCTTTCAGCTGCACAATTTATGAGTTGTCTTTCTTTACTTGACAGCGGCGAAGAAACACTGGATTTGTTTTATTTTGTTTTATTTGCACTGTCACCCAGACAAAAAGGCAGATCTGTCAGACGCGTTGATTCCGGCCAGAAAATCATTTCGCAGACAATGAAAACAAAAGGTTCCGCTTGCACGGCAATGCATAGCTCCAAGGCACACAAAAAAAGAGTCAGAACTCTCTGAAATGAGCAAACGTGAGCATTTTTCCTATCAACTAAACGACTGGAAATGAAGAGAAACTTACATATATGGAGCTGTTGCACAGTCAGAAAAGGGGAAGGGAGGAGGGGAGGGGGGAAGGAAAGCGCTTCCGACGCCAAGCCAGTATGGATAGAGTTGTACAATAGTGATCATGGATATACCCACCCCAACCGCTCAGCATAATAAAATGGAGAGGGGAAGATTAATCACGTTTGAAGAACTCCAGTGTCAAACCATGCCCACTTTTGTTTTAAATTCTTCTTTGATTACACGCAATCGCCAAAGGAAATTAAGACAGCAAAGAAAAAATAAAAATTATTTCTGTGCAGGCTTTCCGCAGCCACACTATTTTAACTGCAGAAGCAACAGAACGAGATACGCCCTGGTAAGAAGCCGTCGGATGCCACGCTGGTGTTTATTTCTTCCACCCTCAAAATTGTCTGTTCTTTTATAGATTGCACGGGGGAGCAGACAAAATAAATCCTCAACAATAATTTCCGATTATCAAATCCGATTCCACCAAAGATTTCAGCATTTCACGCTCCGCAGCTAATAAAATCCAAGGTTCCAGTTCAAGCTTCTGCACTTAGGATGCTAACCACAGAGAGCCCTCGCTAGCTCGGTCACAGAGAGAGAGAGAGAGGGAGGGAGAGGAGGGAGAGGGAGAGAGAGAGAACTAAGTGCACAATATCTATCATCGCAGCCGGCCTTGTGCTTGGCAGCCAGGCTGTAAGGGATTTGCCTGCAGAAGGAAAGGATTCCCTCTCCACCGCGCGCACAGACCTTTGACGGCAGGACTACCGGGAACCGAGGCTGAGCCGGCGCCCCGCAGCTGGAGGACTAAGGAAGGAGGCAGCAGCTGAAAGAGGTCCAAGGCACCTTGGAGAAGGGTGCGGCCAGTAGCAGTAGCGGCCGCGAGAGGAGACGCCTAGGATGGCTGGTGAGACTGCCGTCGCGAGGGGTCGTTCTGTCAGGGAAGCCTTGCTTTCTCCAAGTGGGAAGAGCCTCTCCCCAGTCTTGCTACTTAATAGAGGGCTGTTCCCAATCCTCAACTTGTCTCTTGTAAGCGGTTACGAAACGACGGCGGGAAAGGTGGAAGGCTGCCACGGGATGATCTATGTGCTCCTTTCTCCTCTCCAGCAGGGCTAGGGAAAGAGGCAGCTCGCCTTCTGGAAAGTTGCGCATACCTCTCAGCATTCCTGAGGCATGAGGAGTCCCGGCGAGCGCAACAAACAGTCCGCCGCAGAAGAGCTAGCAGGACAGAGGAGAGGAAGGGAGGGGGGGAGGGGGGGAGGGGGGAATAGAGAAAGCCGTGAGGGGGCAGTGGCCGCCTAGCCAAGAACACACATAGCTCTCTGGGCTCCTCTACTCCGGAGCCAAGCAGCAGCCGGCGCGGCAGGCGCTTGGCTGAGGCAGTTGCCAGATGGAAGCAGTGGACTCCTGGACGGAGATCAAGTGGGGGTCTCCAGTGTTTAGCTGGTACCCAGTTGGCATGTGCTGGGAATGCACCCTTGGAAAAGTGACGTTGGTTTCTGCTCTAATTTACCGAGTCATTGAGGAAAGCTTAAAATTTTGTTAATGTTGGAAGGGTCTGAGGAGGAAATATCCCTCCACTTATGGAAAACTGAAGTGATACTGAACTCTCCTGCGGGAATATTTTAGCGAAAAATCTATTTCAGGAAAACATTTTCTCTCACATTTAGGGGGCCCAGAGAGAGAGAGAACGAGAGAGAGAGAGAGAGAGAGAGAGAGAGAGAGAGACTTTCTGGACATTCCAAGGTTTTCTTGAGCATTCAGAAGTACTAAAAACTGGAAGGTGCGACATTTGGTGAAAATTCATTTTTAAAACGGTAATCCATAGTTGGTGACAATGCATTCCTGGCTGCTCCGGTGTACAAGTTCACATTCAACTAGTGCTGGAAAACCTCTCACTCGGGGGAAAATTGGTAGGAAAATTTTATTTATTTATTTATTTAATTACACTTTTAAACCACCCTATAGCAACGAGCTCTCAGGGTGGTGTACAGCAAGATAAAACCACATTTAAAAACGAACAAGTGTGGAATACAGCATACAATATAAAACATATTTAAAAACAAAATTAGAATACAAATTAAAATAAAAATACAATTACAGTTAAAATTTAAAATTAAATTAAATTTAAGCTTAAAATGCCTGGGCGAAGAGGTAGGTTTTTACCTGGCACCGAAAAGATAACAAAGAAGGCGCCAGGCGTATCTCATCTGGGAGGGCATTCCATAATGCTGTTCTCACGGGGAAAATTAAACATTTCAGGCTGCCTAAGGAGACCCTATAAACGCTCAACCTGCTCTTGTTTTAACACCTTCCTTCACGGTTTGCCCCCCTCGCATTTTAAACAATATACCCAGCTTCTTCCTCCGCAAGCCAGCTCCTTACACAGACAACCACTCTTGAACTCATAGTCAATATAAATAAATAAGAAGCAGGAAGCGGCTGCGCAGTGCGTTTCTTTGTGCTGGAACTACTTGGATCTCCCCCCCCCAACTTGCAAGTCCTACAGGGAAGTGAGCGGAACTCCAACCAGCTTAAATCCTTAACTAGTTTAGTTGGAGGAGAAGGAGAAGTCGTAGCAAGAATGCAGTGTCAAATTATTACCAATCATAATTTCCTCAGTCAGTCCCTGGAATGTGGCTGGTCGCTAGACGCCTCGCTCATGCGCCTTCCTTCTGAGCGAGCTGTTCTACTTGTCGGCACATGGGCCAATCCTGCCCAACAGGATTTTAAGCGGGAACGGCAGAACGGTGCCTGACAAGTGCTGGAAGGTTCTTTGACTACAGCTCACTGCAAGTCAGGCTGGAATTGCATTAATGGAAGGCTGCGAGGAAGCCTTCTGCAACAGCTACTATTAAATCACCAGCTCCCCACTTTTCAGGCCAGCCGTTGGTTTTTATCAGCCGCCCACACCCACAGGCACTAGTATAGTGGCAAATTCAGAAGTGCAGGGTCCCTTCATGATAGTCACAGCCACCTGCCCTTTTTTTGCTGTGGGATCCTTGTTAACGCCTTCTCCCGCAACAACAGACTTCCCAAGGAACCCATAAGTATGAAAGAGGAGACTGTTAGCTACTGAGAAGAGGCTTCTTCATGGCTGACTCACCTCCTTTCACTATGATTGGTTCCAATCAGCAGAAAAGGCCAAAGCAGCATGTTAGAAGATTTTTCTCAGTGGCTAACACACTCCTCTTTCATGCTGATTGGCTTGTGGGATGCTGGAGACATAGGGACCCTGCTGGGACCCAGCTCCCAAAAAAGTAAGGGGTCTAAGACACACACACCCCAGACTCTGGACCAGGCACCCCTGGCCACAGGGGAGCCATT
The DNA here is from genome assembly GCF_030035675.1 of Rhineura floridana. Taxonomy (NCBI): domain Eukaryota; kingdom Metazoa; phylum Chordata; class Lepidosauria; order Squamata; family Rhineuridae; genus Rhineura; species Rhineura floridana. The sequence continues at coordinate 61,884,769 of NC_084483.1, forward strand.
CAGTCCATAGGAAACCATTGGAAGACCAAAAAGTCTCATCCAGTTAGGAACATAAAGAACTGCTTTATACCAAGTCAGATTATTTATTGGTCCATCTAGTTCCATGTTGTCTATGCTGACTGACAAGGTCTCTCCAGGGTTTCAGACAGGGGACATTCCCGGCCCTACCTGAAGATGCCGGGGATTGAACCTGAAACCTTCCGTATGCAACGCAGATACTCTGCCACTGAGCTATGGCCCTTCCCTATTGATTGTGAAGATGCATCCAGGAACTCGCTCAAAACAGTAACTAAAATGATGATAGGTTGCTCAACCAAACAGTCACGCTGCTAGAGGAGAATTCACTTGGAAGCAAAGAGATGGCTCAAGGAATGAAAATGCAAAACTAATGTAGGCTGTGGTCTCAAAGCTCTTCCATATCCAACCCGTGTGCAAAAGACAGGGGGGAGTCTTTCCCCCCAAATTATCTCCAAACCATATACAGTTTGTAATTAAAATGAAAGATTGAAGAGAAACTATTTCTGAGCGTGGGAGAGAAAGTAGAGGTTGCTGCTCTATCAGTTGGCCCGCCTAGGCAACTGAGCTGTCACTATCTGATGGGAGAACCGTGATGATAAAGAAGGACCCGGAGGAATTCAAGACTCAAACCAAAATCAGGATTTGGAAACTGCATTGGCTTTCACTCGGCACTGCCTCTGGGATTTTGCAGAGGCAGTGCTAAAGGGAGGAGGGGGCAAGAGGGCAAGCCCCCCACAACAAGGAACTTGCCACCCACCTAGTATATTTCTTCCATCTAGAAATATGCTTTGCCCCTTCTGTGCCCCTCCCCAGAATTATTTTCTAGTGTCTGTGTCCTCCCCTGAAATTTGTTTCTGGTGCCGTTGCTGGGTTTTTGTCTTCATAAAGGAAATCGGACAAGTGAACAGCATCAACCACCTACTACTTCCACCATGGACATCTAGGCAGGAGTCAGTTATCTACAGCTATCAGACTAGTAGTCCGTTTACGTAGCCATGGTTAGTTTTCGAGGCAGGAAGAACGAGATCATTACGACCATAATGGAAAGAGGGTACTGCAGTTGTTGAATTGTGGGCCCCTGAAAGAACGAAATGAAGAGCAGTGCTTTTAAAAACCTCAGCAAAATACACTCCACACAGAACAGACAGTAGGCTACAACACTCTGGCATAGACTGAGCCCAGTCTTCTCGAGGCTTAGGCCTAGTTATCACTGAGGTGGTAAAGCTGAGCCTGGCTTTTCAAACTGCAAGCTGAGGTCTCAGCCTGCTTGAATGATGCTTCAAGCTCACAAAAAAAGAGTGTGGCTGGGAGTTGGCAAGGCTAAAACCATTCTCCTTGCCATCTAGCTTTCTACGTGCAGGGATTCATTTAATTACTTTATGGAGCAGCATTCCATTGCCTTTGCCTCCCTCTGCAGTCTGGTTTACCACCGTAGCCCTGGAAATGTGGAAAACCACACGTCATCTCCCTCACACTTCTTTCTCCAAACACAGAAGGGCAAGAGTTCAGCAAAAGACAGGCGCGACTAAGTCCCAGTGAACGCAAAGGGATGGTATTTAATCCTGGCAAAATCCCAATCAATGGGTTTTAGGCTCAACTAATCTTTGTCAATCTTACGTCCAGATTCCATCTAAAGCGGGAAAGAAGGTAACCTGACAGGCTCCTATCTCGTGACGCAGCACACACCTCAGAATGAGTACCCCCACTTACATTTTATACACGCGCACACACGTAAAGTCCGCAAACACAATGTTCATCCAGCTACAGAAAAGGGTCAAAGGGAAATGTATTCTACAACAAAAGAATAGAGAGGAAACAAAAACTAACTGCCCTTCAAAGGCCTAAAAGATTCTGTCGCGGAGGTTTGCGCGCGCTCAATCGCGAGGTATAGAATCACCGGTAGCAGCTCACATGCCTCACCTCGTTGTGCTACGCATATAAAGGCCCTGCCATACGTACAGTCTGTCACGCAGCAGCGTCGATATATGCGTCTCCTTTCCCCCGCCGCAGCCGCCTTCCCTCCCTCCCTGCGCTTCGCGGGCTCCCAACGACGCGTAGCAAACGCTCCTCTTCCCCAGAAAGCGTTTTGTAAACGAAATGTGCCGAGGCAGGCTATTCTATTCAGTAAGCAGTCCAAAGACTGTGGGCTCCAACCTTACCTGCTTGGGAAGAAGATTGGAACTGGAGGGCGCGCGGTAAAAGTTGGCTTAAAAGCTCCACTGCGCTTCTCCCTTAACACCCAAGCAAGTGTATCTATCTATTATCAGACCGTCACCAAAATGCTCGGGCGAGGCTGTGTTTCATTCCAATAGGCAGCGCGACGGAAATGAGACGCTGTGTCGAAACGGCGCATTTCTTTTCACCCATACCAAGGTGATATTTACTATCTACTTGGAAACGTGTGTAGCGAGACTCAGAGATAGGGTGCAGAGCTGCAGACTTAGAGTGAGTCTTGGAACGGGGAATGAGAAAAAGAGAGTGGGAGAAGAAAAGGAAAGAAAGAGACCCTAGCCAAACAAGCCTAGTCTCTTCACCGACTCCCTGATTCTTCAGTCTCCCGCCTTGACATTCAAAAGCGATCACGTACACACTCCTGAATGGCGTATATCCTTTGCTCTGCGCTGATTATTTCTCACTGCTGTTGCACCTGAAGATTTGCATTGCCTGTGCGAATCGGTCTTTGTTGGTCGAAGGAGAGACAAACCGCCCTTAAAAAAGCCAGGTTCCCAGCGCTGCTACATCCAAAAAGGTCCCAGAAATCAGATGTGGGGTTTTTTCCTTGCAAGAGTTCGTTTAGAAGGTCTTCTTTTTAACCCTCCTCTGCACAGATGTACAGGAAGGGAACGCTAGGAAGGACCATTTATTGTCCAACAGCCCTACCTAGTGGTCATTGTTGTTACTACTACTAAATCGTTTCTATAGTATCACAACAGGAAATCTCTTTACCATCTTCATCACGTTTTCCTTCACAATAATGTGTCACTAATAGGTTTCTCAGTGAAAAATGAAATGGACTGCCTTCAAGTTGATCCCGACTTTTGGCGACCCTATGAATAGGGTTTTCATGGTAAGCGGTATTCAAAGGGGGTTTACCATTGCCTCCCTCTGAGGCTAGTCCTCCCCAGCTGGCTAGGGCCTGCTCAGTTTGCCACAGCTGCACAACCCAGCCCCGTCCTTGTCCACAACTGCCAACTGGGGGGCAACTGGGCTCCTTGGGACTATGCAGCTTGCCCACAGCTTGCATGTAACCCCTGAATCACTCACTGTGGGGGTGATCTTTAGCTGGTCCTTGACACCCAGGAGACATGAGCAGGGATTTGAACTCACAGACTCTGGACTCCCAGCCAGGCTCTCCTCCCCACTGTGCTATACCAGTGAAGGAGGTATAAAAATTGGAGGGAGAAATATCAATAATTTAAGATATGCAGACAATACCATACTACTAGCAGAAACCAGTAATCATTTGAAACTAATGTTGTTGACAGTTAAAGAGGAAAGCACAAAAGCAGGACTACAGCTGAATATCAAGAAGACTGAAGTAATGACAACAGATTTATGTAACTTTAAAGTTGACAATGAGGACATTGAACTTGTCAAGGATTATCAATACCTTGGCACAGTCATTAACCAAAATGGAGACAATAGTCAAGAAATCAGAAGAAGGCTAGGACTGGGGAAGGCAGCTATGGCAGAACTAGAAAAGGTTCTCAAATGCAAATCACTGAACACTAACATCAGGAGCATTCAGACTATGGTATTTCCAATCTCTATGTATGGATGTGAAAGGTCGACAGAACTTGCAAAACAGCAAGGAATACATGAGACCAAGCCTATTTATTTAATTTCAGCATCCTCCCCCAGTGCACTGGGATTAGAGCTAGTCATGGCTAACTTAAGTGTCTAGATTTGATTTAGAAACAACTGACTGATTCATTCTTATGTAGTTGAATTTTACTTAAGAAGCTACAGAGAAATGAAATAATACAACCTTTGAGCGACAGGCTTGCTAATCAGACACTTTCATTTAAAAAAAGTTTTTGGGGGGTCATATTCTTCAGTCTTTCAAAAGAGACTTGAGATAGGCCTAGAATGTTTTAGAAAAGAATAATAAAGCATTGTCCAGAGAATATGTGCTGTAAGATTTCCAGACACCTTGGGGAAATTGGTTGTACTGTCAGCCAGCCATCAGATCTCCAGGTGCTGCTCTTAAATGCAAGATCGGTTGCTAATAAAAAAACCCTTATCCACGATTTGATCGTGGAGAAAGGGGCCGATCTTGCGTGTATTACCGAAACCTGGGTGGGCGAGCAGGGAGGAGTTGCTCTCTCCCAGCTTTGCCCACCTGGGTACTCGGTGCAGCACTGTGGTAGATCTGAGGGCCGGGGAGGTGGGGTTGCTGTGGTCTATAGGAGTTCTTTCTCCCTCACCAAGCACCCTGTCCAGACGGCGACTGGTCTGGAATGTCTTCATCTTGTGCTGGGCCAAGGAGACAGACTGGGAATACTGTTGGTGTACCGCCCACCTTGCTGCCCAACAGCTTCCCTAGCTGAGCTGACAGAGATAGTCTCGGAGGTGTTGTTGGGGTCCCCCAGACTCGTGGTACTGGGGGATTTCAACATCCATGCCGAGGCTGTCTTGTTCGGGGCAGCTCAGGACTTCATGGCCTCCATGACAACCATGGGGCTGTCTCAAATTGTTACTGGCCCGACACATGTATCGGGACATACTCTTGATCTGATCTTCGCCACTGGTCATGGAGATGGTGATCTGAAGGTGGGGTATTTTTCATCTACTCCATTGTCATGGACAGATCATCGCTTGCTGAGTTTTAGACTCACGACAGCCCTTTTCCTCTGCAGAGGTGGGAGACCTATTAAGTTGGTCCGCTCCCGGAGGCTTATGGATCCTGAAGCTTTCCAGAGGGCTCTGGGAGTTTTTCCGGCTGATAGTACTGGTGCTCCTGTCGAGGCCATGGTTGATCTGTGGAATACGGAGATGACCCGGGCCATTGACATGATCGCTCCCGCGCGCCCCCTTCAGTGCCGAACTCATACAGCACCGTGGTATACCCCGGAGCTGAGAGTGATGAAGCAAGAGAGAAGGAGGCTAGAGTGCAGGTGGAGGTGAACTCCTGACGGATGTAATCATTCCTTGGTAAGTGCTTCCACTAAGTTGTACATAAAAGCAGTTAGGGCGGCAAAAAAGTCTTATTCTGCTACCACCATTAGATCATCCCTTTGCCGCCCAGCGGAGCTTTTTAGGGTGGTACGAGGGCTTCTACATTCTGGCTCTCATGATACTAAGGAAACATCGGAAGCCCGCTGCAACAAACTTGCGGAGCACTTCCAGAATAAGATTGCATGCATCCGTCGGGACTTAGACTCTGATGTTATGACAGATGAATCCATTGAAGTGTCCAGAGCGCGGTCTTGTCCTTTATTATTGGATGAATTTCAGTTGGTGCAGCTCAAGGAAGTGGACAAGGTGCTTGGAATGGTGCGGGCGACCACGTCTGCTCTGGACCCTTGCCCATCTTGGCTAGTGAAGACTAGCAGGGCTGTAACCGCCGGCTGGGCCAGGGAGGTAATAAATGCCTTCTTGAGAGAGGGAGTAGTCCCTGGTAGTCTCAAGGAGGCAATAATAAGACCTCTTTTAAAGAAACCTTCTCTGGACCCAGATGTTTTGAACAACTACAGACCGGTGGCGAATGTCCCTTTTTTGGGCAAGGTTCTGGAACGGGTGGTTGCCGGCCAGCTCCAGGCGCTCTTGGATGAAACCGATTATCTGGATCCGTTTCAATCCGGTTTTAGGTCCGGTTTTGGCACTGAAACAGCCTTGGTCGCCCTGTATGATGACCTTTGTCGGGAGAGGGACAGGGGGAGTGTGACTCTGTTGATTCTCCTTGATCTCTCAGTGGCGTTTGATACCATCGACCATGGTATCCTTCTGGGGAGGCTCGCGGAGTTGGGAGTTGGGGGCACTGCTTGGCAGTGGCTCTGCTCCTACTTAGCGGATCGTCGCCAGAAGGTAGTGCTTGGGGAACATTGCTCGACACCCTGGACTCTCCATTGTGGAGTCCCTCAGGGGTCGGTTTTGTCCCCCATGCTTTTCAACATCTACATGCAGCCTCTGGGTGCGGTCATCAGGAGTTTTGGAGTGCGTTGCCATCAGTACGCTGATGACACGCAGCTCTACTTCTCCTTTTCACCTTCAACAGGTGAGACTGTTGATGTGCTGAACCGTTGCCTGACCGCGATAATGGACTGGATGAGAGCTAATAAACTGAAACTCAATCCAGACAAGACTGAGACACTGTTGGTGAGCTCTTTCCCTGCTCAGATGGTGGATGCTTATCCTGTTCTAGATGGGGTTACACTCCCCTTGAAGGAACAGGTTTGTAGTTTGGGGGTCCTTTTTGACCCTTCCTTGTCGCTCGAGGCTCAAGTGGCCTCGGTGGCACGGAATGCGTTTTACCACCTGTGCTTAGTAGCCCAACTACCCCTATCTGGACAGTGATGATCTCGCCTCCGTTGTTCACGCTCTGGTAACTTCTAGACTGGATTACTGTAACGCGCTCTACGTAGGGCTGCCCTTGAAGACTGTTCGGAAACTTCAGCTAGTGCAAACTGCGGCAGCCAGGCTGTTGACGAGGACCAATCGGTCTGCACATATAACACCTGTCCTGGCTCGCTTGCACTGGCTACCTATTTGTTTCTGAGCTAGATTCAAGGTGCTGGTGTTGACCTATAAAGCCTTACACGGTGTGGGACCGCAATACCTTGTGGAACGCCTCTCCCGCTATGAACCTACCCGTTCACTTCGTTCAGTATCTAAGGCCCTCCTCCGGGTACCAACTCACCAGGATGCCCGGAGGACTGTTACTAGATCTAGGGCCTTTTCTGTGGTGGCCCCCAAATTATGGAACAGCTTACCGGAGGAAATACGCCTGGCGCCTACGGTTCTTTCTTTTAGGCGCCAGGTTAAGACCTGGCTATACTCCCAGGCATTTTAATGTTTAATGCTTTATGTTTATGTTTTTAGTTTAATGTGTTCCTTTGTTACTGATTTTATTCTATATTGTATTTTAATCTCATTTTGTACACCGCCCAGAGAGCTATTAGCTATGGGCGGTCTAGAAATGAAAATAAATAAATAAATAAATAAATAAAATGAGTCAGGCGTTTATAGGAACATACCACAAATTCAGCTGTCTGGTAGTATACACTTTCCAGAACCTGCATTTCCTTCAATAATAAATTACTAAATACTCTTGAACTGCTATAGCCCCACTAAGATTTTTCATCCTCTTTCTTTTTATCAGTGTAAATAGTACATTATTAAGCAGCAATAGATTCTATTTTTCCCACTGAGACGTGTACATGAGGTAAGTGCTACATCAAAGCAAAACAGAGAAAACAAATCTCTCACCTCTCTTGCTTTAAGACATTGAACCCTAAGTCATGAAGGTGGCCTTCTAGTAAATGTTTTATGTGACTTTTTCAAACCATCACACTAAATATATTCATAACTATTATACTGAGGGCACCGACTTAATAGAATGTTGTCTTCCTTTGGAACTTATCTACTGATTCAAGGTTCTGAGCTCCAGAAAAAACACCATTTATATCTTTTACCTCATTGTTCCAAACCACCTGGATGTCTATTTGCAAGGCAACCTGAATTAATTCATTGTCCTGGAATTTGGGATAATATGTCACTCATGAGGACTTAGATTGGCCCAACTCTGGAACCTTCTAAGCTTGCTCCAACACTTCTGAGCTTACCCCAAGACCTTATACAACAGGGGTGGGGAATCTTTGACCCACAGGCCTAAATAGGTCTGCCAAGGCTCCCCATTTGACCATCAATGGAATGGTAATACCTGCAAAGTCCTGTACAAAGGGCTTTACAATATCCAACTATCAGCTGATTGTCAGCTCTTGTGAAGCACTTTGCAATGGGCTTTGCAAGATCTGACAATCAGCTGATAATAGAGTCTTGTGCAGCCCCTTGCAAAGCACTCTGCAGGCTACCTTGATGCTCAGCAGACTTTCCTATACATGTGATTGTTATTGCTATGGTTTATCTACACCATGCCCTAGGGTGGCTTCATACAACTAATAATAATGATAATGATAAAAATTTATATCCTGCCCTTCCTCCCAGTAGGAGCCCAGGGTGGCAAACAGAAACACTAAAAGCACTAGAAAACATCATAAAAACAGACATTAAAATATATTAAAAGAAAACATCTTGTAAAAAATATTAAAACAAACCAACTTTAAAAACATCTTTAAAAAAAAAAAGCTTTAAAAAATCTTAAAAAGCAATTCCAACACAGATGCAGACTGGAATAAGGTCTCTACTTAAAAGGCTTATTGAAAGAGGAAGACCTTCAGTAGGCTCCGAAAAGATAATAGAGTTGGCTCCTGTCTAATATTTAAGGGGAGGGAATTCCAAAGGGTAGGTGCCACAACACTGAAAGGTCCACTTGCTGTGTTGGGCAGAATGGACCTCCTGATAAGATGGTACCTGCAGGAGGTCCTCACCTGCAGAGCATAGTGATCAACTGGGTATATAAGGGGTAATACAGTATTTCAGGTATCCTGGTCCCAAGCTGTACAGGGCTTTATACACCAAACCAGAACCTTGAACTTAGTGGTAGCTAATGGGCAGCCATTGTTAAAATACCTTGTTTAGATCACTGTACAACAATGTGTCACAATCTGAAGATGCATTGAACTATTCATAATTATGAATAGATCACGTAGATCTGCATCCCACAATGAATTCATAGGACTTTATCCTGAAATACACAGGTACTGTATATGAATCCACCTATACACAGTACTGATGAATGCTTTTGAGTTATCAGTTGGGAGAAGGAAGCAGTACTCTGCCTGAGGAAAACACTCTAGAAAGGAGGCAAAGTCTGGGAGCTTCTCCCCCTATTTCTGAAGTCTTAAAAGTGCAGGAATCTGGGTACCTTCTCAAGGCTGTTTTTATGATATGCAATGTGTGAGTAGATTTTCTTGGGATATTAACACAGCAAGCATGAATGAACTGGCTTGTCATGCTTTGCCTAAGAAAGCAGACCTACACCATTCTATTCCACAAGAGGCATATTCAGAGTTAGCTATTCAACATATGAAAGTGTCTTAGAGGTTAAGATACTGGATGATTTACAAATGACTCACAAGCAATGCAAACTTGTAATGCTACTCACTTTCATGATAAAGAAAAATCATTACTTTTTAGCTGCTTATATTCCTCACCTTACTATGGGCTCATCCAAACGGAGTGGGATAATCCACATTTTCCATATCCGGTTCGTCATCTGACAGTCCTCACTTTGCCTGTTTGTTCGCTCTTTCCCAATAAAAAAACCCGCTTTTTTTGCACCCACACATGCAGCGAGAGGACCCGTACTTCTTCTCGCTTTTTCCCAGCTCCGCCCATAACACTCCCCCCTATGAGCCAATTGGTCCGCAAAAATATGACGTATGCTCCTCTCCCCCTTTGCAACAAAGCACAACAAGGCGCATGCGCTTGAACGTACGAGTGTGAAAGTTTGAATTTCCTGATGGTTTGGTAGTAGTGGCTGTAATGGAGTTCCTTGTCGCTCACCACTCTGAAGCAGCGCCGGCCAGGGGGGGTGTCTCCAGGTGCTCCTGACCATCCAGGGGGATTGTGGGCAGTGCAAGGGATCAGCGCTTGTAATCGCTGGGCAAATCCCCCCGTAACCCTTGGGCTCATTCACTGCAGAGTTCAGCCCCGGACCGTTATGCGGCTCGGTGGCAGGAATGCTGCCCCTGAGGGAAGCAAACAGCCCCCCCCACAGGTGGCCACTCTTGGCTCAGGCAGGGAATGCGGGCAAACAGCCCCACGTGCTGCTGTGTCAATCTGCGCTGAAGCGACCAGCACAGGCTTTGCGGTGTTCCCTCTGATAAAAGAAACATGCAAACCATTTATATGCCTATTATTCCTGTATTTTTGTTTGTTTGTATTTGCGATATTTCACAAAACCAACTGTACGCGTTTCTACCTTTACGCATATTAATGTTTCTGGAGATACACATGATTGCAATTCCACTTATTTCTCCAGAACAGCAAGTAACGATGTGTCATGTCTAGGAAGGTAGACCACCAGTTTCTATGGTTGCGGGTGGATGAGACGCTCTAGCAAACCATTTATATGCCACTAATTCCTGTGGGTTTTTTGCTTGTATTTGCGATATTTCGCAAAAGTGACTGTATGCTTTTGAGCTCAGCTGGGCTGTGGAGAACCTGCAGGCTGTGGTTGAAATTGACAAGACTCAAAGAGAGTAGCCTTGCAGGCAGGAAAGCGAAATTGACTAAGGGTGCGTGAGTGTCTGTAATCCAAGAGGAAAGCCTCTATTTCTCTTCTCCCCGCCCCCTCTCCCTCAACTCTGGATGCATGGAAGCAAAGACCAATACGTTCAAGAAGGGCATTTGATGCGGGGTGGGGGATGAGGGGTGGGAGGGGGAGGTTAGGCAAAGATAAATATTTTCTCCCTTGAAAAAGTTTACAAGCAACCACAATTGCAGATCTCACTCTGAGCGGCTGCCCAGTTTGCAGGCTGGCTAAAAATTAACCACTGTTGCTGCTTCTGCGCAAATACGCTTTTTTGCATCTGCGCAGCAGAAGTTGCAGGGCCCCCCCAACACCACACCATTGCTCTGATAGGTTCCTTTTTCCCAGGCTTTCCCCAGACATTCGCGCACATGCACAACAGTGGAAATACATGATTGGCTGAGAATGAGGGAAGATATGGGGAACCGCCCAAGAACCGCCCATCAAACGCCCACAGCTGTAAAGTCCGCTGTATTGCATCCGAGCGCCTGAAGGTACAGCGGATGATTCCCAGTTTAAAAAAGCAAATCGCATGATTTGCAGTATTGCAGGAGCGGATTTAACCACGTGAAAGCGCAAAAGCGCGTGGCGTCATATGGACGACCGAAAAATAATGAAAACACAAAGCGATTATGTCACACATTTTACAGTCGTCTGGATGAGCCCTATGTCAAACTTGTTGCATGAATTAAAGTGGGGAATGGAATAAAGAATTTCAAATGTGTGATGTCTTTATACCAGGTTGTGATCCTCAGTTAGCAACCTCTGTTTCTGCAGATAAATCCCAGGCCATTTTAGCACCCCTCATTTTCACATCATTCTCAGGCTATTGTGTTTGTACTGTGAATCTCAAATTCAACCTTTCTGTCTCCGGCTAAAATAATCATACTATTTTTATAAAGCCATAGGAATAACAAGGACCCATGGCTTCATTTCCCATATGCTTTAGCCACTAAGAGCACCCAGGTGAAACAACTGGGATTATTTTAGCATAATCAATTGTGTAATCAAGGATTATTTGTAGCAAAACTTGGGGTTTTGCAGTGAATAGATTGAGACTGTAGCTTAACAAAACATATTTGACTTTACTGAAATCTATTATGTTCTGTTTACTGTGTGCCTACGTGTTGAGTACACAATGTGCTATTCAGAAGGCATTCCTGAAATGCACAAACATATACCAGCAAGCTCTAGTCTGCTTGAATCTTGGATAAGGATATTAGTTTGCAATATTCCACCACATGTGGAAGTAAATTGCTTAAACTCAATGGGTCTTATTTCCAAATAAATTTGTTTAAATAGTTCAGCTGACTGTAGGATGTTCTAGGAGGGAGCAAAGTAGTTCCAACCTTTTTTCTTACTATTCAGTAAACATAACTATCAGAGAAAATTTCTTCCTATATAATATTTCCATAAGCATCACGCTACCCACTTCTGTGTGATGCTGCAAGGTGGGGCAATGGTGGCGATGGCACCACCACTTGCTCAAGTGGCCCGGCGGCAGTGGTGGCAGTAGCAATGGTGGCACCCAAGTCACCCAGTGGTTGTGGCGGTACCCACTGCAAGCAGGTGAGTCATCAAGTGCTGTGGCAGCATAGGTGAGAGAGGCGTCCAGCGCTGGCTGGCCCTGGTCCTTGGTGGGTCAGTTGGTTAGCCAGTTGGTGGGGGCGGGGGGAGGGAAACCCATGTGGAGGGAGGACTGGCCAGTGACCCATGTGAGGGAGGGAGGGACAGCGCTGGTGGACTGTGTGAAGGGAGGGAGGGGAGAGCACTGGTGACCCATGGGGGGGAGAGCACTGGCAATCCATGAGGGAGTGCTGGCAATAGTAGATGAGGTTGGCGAGTGAAGTGAGCAGGGGCAGAGCCCCCAGTATTGAGATGTAAAATCTAATGTGCTTAATTTTGTATTTTGATAAATTTAAAATAATGTTTTTGTAGTGAGTAAACAAGTTTGGAATTGAAATCAGCGAAGGATAGTTACTCTCATATTTTCAATGTCTCTTAGATTCTGTTTTTTAAGATAATCATGTGCAACTTTTGGGTATGCAGTTACTTGGAACCATTGGTGTTTTCTCATACATCAGGCCTAAAACAATGTGTGATCTCCCCTACAAAGTTGAATGTAACCACAGGCAATGGGCAGTACCTGATTAGGGGCTTGATAAGCCTTCTGTTTGTGATTCCTGTCTGGAACTACAAAAATAGGGGTAGGAGGAGGTTGTTGCTGCCAGGCCACCAAAGACAACTAGTGGACTGTTTGGCTTGGCAGGTCGCAAGCTATACGGCATGCTGCATGGAAATATTCACAGTGACACAAATTCAGTACCCTATCATAGTGGAATATCTGGGGGCATTGGAGGCTGGTGTATTAGGGCAAATGGGCACTGCCCCACCAACTTCAGTGTTAAGGTTGCCAGGTGTCTGGTTTTTGTCTGGATTTTTGGGGTCATCTCTGGATGAGTCATCTCAATCTCTGGACTATCAGCTTTCATATTTTAAAAAATTAAGCTTCTAGGTGGTCTGGTTCAAGAGATATACACCAAAACATCAGCCGCCGCCACCCTACAGCTTCTGTTAAATGAGCTCATCGCTGGCTGCTCTAACCCCACCCTTTTAGATTTGCAGCCAGTAAATGAAGTTAGGGTCGTGATTGTCAAGGGATTTGTTGACCTTGAGGCAATGGCTAGAACCCATAGCAAGGCCAGAAAACTGTTGTTTTTTCCTGCTTGTCTGATATCTCTTAAACTGAGTGAGCTAAGTCTCTTTCTCTCTTGTGTGCAGGAGATCTAAGTGCCATTACAATGTGTTGTGCTTTTCTAATTATGAGGGCTCAAACAAGTTTACATTTTCCTGGGCTGTTGAAGAGGGCAGTGATGTTAAAAGCTTGCCAATGTGAAGCTTTCATCCTGTGCTCTGTTTTCTGAGAGTAAATGTGCAATGCTAATCCCACATACCAGGAGTAAACCCCATTGAATTCAATAGGACTTACTTTTGAGTAGACATGGTTAGGATTGTGCTGTAAATTAATGGGACTTTTGAGTGAACGTAGCAAAGAATTGTCTTTGTGTTGTAAATGTTTCTCTCCCCCTCCAATCCTATTTTTAAAGACGTTAGGCAGGGCTTACTTGGGTATCGCTGCTTTTATCATGTAGGAAAATAATACTAATTTTGTTTTTTTTTAAAAAAAATGCTATGCAATGTCCAACTAGTTTTGACAATAAACTATTATATGGGGTGTATGTATTCTACATCTCCAGTGTGTGTGTGTATGGAGTCTTTCTAACATCCTTGTGTGGTAAGCAGCTCACAAAAAGGAATAAATCTCTTTTTTAAAATCCAATAACCATAAAACAAGTATAAAACAGTTGCAAAACAGCTTAAAGTGGCATGATTATGAATTTTGGATTGGGAGAATGAAATTCTTTATCACTTGAGGTTGCAGTTCTGTACAAGCTTCCCTGTTTGAGTAAGCACCATTGAATACGTTGGGATTTGCTTTGAGTAAACATGCATAGGATTGCACTATAAATATCTTTACAGGTTGTGTAAATAATAATCATCTTTGACATTCATGCTTATATAAATATTTCTTCATGCTATGTCTTGATAAGTATCTACCTTCACACTATGGCTGTACATTATTTCCTCTACATTTTAAATGTGATCTTCTTCCTTGGGGTGATCATGGTTCTCTTCTGTTGTTTTCATCCTGAGGGGCAGACTAGGCTGAGAGATGGTGAGCAGCCCATGGTCCCCAGTAAACTCTATAGCTCATTTCCATTTTAAAAAATTAATTAAAACAATTTACATGCAGAGAATGTTTATGAGGTCCACACAATACATTTAAATGTGTTGTGTTTACATATGTAAATCCACATAATACATTTAAAGCACATCAAACTCACATTTAAAGTGCATGACATCCCCCAAAGAATCGTGGGATGTGTAGTTTCCCCCTCACAGTTATAGTTCCCACCACCCTTAACAAACTACAGTTGCCATGATTCTGTGGTGTGATTCATGTGCTTCAAATGTGTGTTGAATGTGCTTTAAATGAATGGTGTGGATCTGCCCTAGGTATGCTGTGCATTCATTAGTAAATTGAAAAGGACAATTTTAAAAGATACTTTTTTAAATAGGGGAAGGGTTGTAGCACAGTGGTAGGGCATATGCTTTGCATGCAAAGGTCCAAAATTCAATCTCTGGAAAAGGCTATTGCCTGGAATCTTGGAGAGCCAATGCTAGTCCATGTCATCGCTACTGAGTTAGATGGTACCAAATGGCCTGAGTTGGTATAAGGCAGATTCCTTTGTTCCTAAAAGTGGAAAGAAACCCAAGGGCCACAGTGACTCCAAAATGTATTTATGTATTTTATTTACAACATTTATATACCACTTTATTATAAAAAACCTCAAAGCAGTTTACAGAAGGAATTAAAACAATAAAATTATTGGCAAAGATAGTTAGACAGGTATTTAAATACATTCAAAATATTAAAACCATCAATGAATTAGAAACAGATACAAAACACGAAAGCTTCTACATGCCTGGGTAGGCTGCTGAAAAGAGTACAATGAAGGTGTCTGCCTAATGTCAATAGGCAGGGTGTTCCAAAGTGTAGGTACTGCCACACTAAATGACTGATTTCTTACAAGAGCAGAGCAAGTAATATGTGGCATCTGTAACATGGAAAGCACACCTTGAACTTGGCCTGGTAGCAAATGGGCAACCAGTGCAGATTTCAGAGCAGAGGTATTATGTGCTGACAGGGTCTCACTCATGTCAGCAATTGTGCCACAGCATTCTGCACTAACTGCAGCCAGCTGGTTAGGTTGTGCTGCATGGGGATTTGTGTGACCTTGGCTGACTGGCTGCCAGAAATTTCTTTTGTTCTGGTTTTTTGTTGGGAATTTTGACTGGTTGTGGAATGCTGAGTGTTCTGCCTTACTCATAGGAATTTTGTTGTGGTTGGTATGGTATTGCATTTAGGAAATCATCATTGTCTTTTGTTTTTCTATATGCATTTCATTTACCTTTAACCTCACTCGCTTATATCCTTAGAAGCAACAACAATGGTTTCATGCGCTCAGCTCTTAAACCCACTGGTGATGCACCTTGTTTGTTGCATGATGGTTTATTTCTTGCCCAATAGTGGTAAAAGAGAATTCATGTACTGAGAAGTGTGGCTGCAATTGTTGTTGTTCCCAAGCTACTGCCTGTGAAGGTAGACCAAACCATGTGTGTGTTTTCTCTGTCAATTATTACTCACTGGAATTGGGTTGGCTGTCAAAGTGAGTTTATAGCAGCCCACAGGGTAGGCAGAAAAGGGTAGACAATCTTGTTACTCTTACTCGTTTCTCAAACCTCTTGCTGAAATGAAAGCTCAAATCTGTAAAGAAGTTTGGAGCAGCCATATTAAAAGGTAGGGGCAGGGCATTCCAGCCAGGCGGTTGTCAATCCTGCTTGGATATGCATGTCTTTAGAGAGGATCCCTAGTCAAGCTTTACCAACAACACTATCCAAACCATATCTACTCAGAAGTAAGTCCTAGTGAGTTCTATGGGGCTTAGTAAGTGTGCTTAGAATTGCAGCCTTCAGGGGCAGCCATCTTTACTCCTGAGTGCTCCCATCTAACATCTCTACAACACTAGGCTCCTTTCTTCCTACAATGGCCTACTGGTGTCTGGCCTGGCCTGAGGGCACTTAAACCTTTCTTGCCAGAAACAAGTAGACTAGATTAAATGTTCCCTACCCAGATTCCTAAGCAAGTGAGAAGGAAGGATCCTGTCACTTCAGCTGGACTTGGGAACACCATCTTTTAGCTAAGATTTGTATCTTAATTTCCAATCAGAGAAATGTTTTTGTTTGAATTGTATGCTCCAAGCAATTATGGTGCTTAATGTATCATGGTTAATGACATCACTAGGGCCTGCCCCTGAAATCTCAGGGTTTGGGATGTTTCTGAACTGGCAACCCTACTCAGTTTTCCCATATCCAGCCCCCACTTGACTGTCTTACTTGCAGACTACCCAGGAGGTGGCACTAGCTGTCAGGAGGCAGGAGGCGACACCTCCTTAGACTCAGTGTTGTCTGTGTTAGGAATAATTTTAATTCCAGGCCCCAAGAGTTGTTCAGAGATGCTAAACTGAAGCCAGAACAGAAGCCTCTGAGCTTCGTTTCTCCTCTTGTGAGAAGGAACATTCAGAGGCGCCTTACAGACTACAGCATATTGAAAAAGAGATAAAATGTATCCCATTCTGGATTGTTGATATTTCCCTTATCTTGCCTCACTTTACCCATCCTGTGCATATTAACAAACTCAGCTCAAGAGAACAAGTGTTCCCAAATACTTTGCCAGAATGTATCCACAGTTTTACGTCATACAGCTGACACAAGCACACTAAAGCCTCATGTTTATCTTTCACCAAGTGTCAATCTAACTCAAAATACTCGCTTTCCTCAGTTCTTATTTCACATTACGCCTTTTTAGATGGGCAGGTGTACAAATTCTTTTATCAATCTCTTGTTTTTTATGAATTATGAGTAATATAACAAAAGATATGAAGATGCGCTTGCTTTATCTAAGTAATATTGTATTCCCTTCTTGTTATGATTTTTGCAATAATACCTTGTTTTGCTTATGAAACCCTATATAAGGATGCTTCAACTTAATAAACTTGTTCTCTTCCTGTCAGACTCCTGTCTGTGCAGTTAGAGATCCCGTCTTGATCAAGATGTTGTGTGTGTGTGTCTATTTTATGTTTATTTTATGTTTATTGGTATCTGGCTGAACCACTGAAACAGGTAAATTAAATTGCTAAAGCTCGCACTCCTATTTTAAGGCTGAGGGGTGCGCTAACTCTCCCTTTCTTGGGGAGGGGGCTTAAATTTGAACCCTACATCTGGATAGAACTCAACAGGGAGGAGGATGGGGACAAAAGTAGAATTAGTTGGTTCTGCCTGTCATTGGCTCTGCCTTCATGTCCTGTTTGCCTCCCTGCCGTCCACCCTATTAGTCCCAAAGTGCAACAGCCACCACTGCCAGGAGGGGGGGGGGATCCTGATCACGATTTTCCCCCCAGATCCAAGTTTACTATGATTTCATAGGTAATAATATGAAAAGATGCAGCATGTTACACAATTGCAATTATAAACTTTTTATTATTCTATGTATCCTCCTAGTACAAACGGGAGGAAAGAAACCACCGTTTCTATTGCTACCATGTTGTTGTATTTTTAATTCCCACTGATACATGTTCTTTCCAGTAACTTTTGTGTGATTAAAAATAAAAGGAATGAAACAAACTATGCTTTTTGGTGCCCTACCTTTTTTGGCAGCTTAAAAAGAATAGACAAGACAACCGTATCATAGAATGAACATTTGAACCATTTTACAGCATAATCAAATGATGGGGAGCCAGCAGGAGGAGGAGCCGGTGAAGGAAGAGTCAGCAGAAAGCTCCGCGGCATCCACTCCCCATTCAGAAGTCGCCACCCTGGCTGAGTGTCGGCTCTGTTGGGAGCTGCACATGTGAGCCAGCAGGGAAGAGCTGGCTCCCATGAACGGGTCTACCAGGAAGTAAGTGTACCCTGTAGACCACCATGGAAATATTTTTACTGTGCCGGTCTGTTAGCCAGCGGAATTCTTGTGGGGATTGGGACTTGTGGGAATGCTCCAAGGGGGACTTGGATGTTGTATAAGTCCTGCCCCACAGCTCCTCCCCCACCATGCCCCCAGAACACCCTGTGTTTGGGCAGAGCTTGGAAAAGTTACTTTTTTGAACTACAACTCCCATCAGCCCAATCTAGTGGCCATGCTGGCTGGGGCTGATGGGAGTTGTAGTTCAAAAAAGTAACTTTTCCAAGCTCTGTGTTTGGGGCTACCGCTGGCTCTCCATCTGCCTAGCTGGCTGTCCCTGGAGGACCCCCAATGGCAGCAGCAGGGTCCTAGCAGTGCTATGGCTCAACCAGGATGAGGAGCTTCTGCTGGTGGTGCCTGGAAGTGCCTGGCAGTGCCAGAAGTCTGTCAGCTCAGCCGGAGGGCCATCACATCCACCTCTCCCCAGCCTGGTGCAAATAGAACTTGGATTGCACTCTCAGATCCTTTCATTCTGTTCCTATAATTTAAAAGTGTCAACTCCCCTTACTCTATTTCCATAAAATAACAAATTCAAATAACTAAGCTCAAACTTTCAACACTAGCTTAATCTTTACATATTACCTAATTCATTAATAGGCAAAAAAATATTGTGGTTAAATGATATTTCTATCAAACTTTAAAAAGCAGAGAAATTGGACAGCTATAGTGAATGACCGCCTCTAGGATGCACACCTTAACATGGTGAGGGAGAGGGTTGAGAGTATTGAAGAAGCTAAGAGCAATGCTGTCAGGAGTCTAGACCAAGGGCTGATTCCCATGGAGGTTAGTGTGTGTGTGTGGTGCTACTCACAGCCCCTTTTAATTCTTACAGTTCACATGACGTTACTAGCAAACAGAAGCTAGAATGCAGTTTCCCCCCTGTAAATCTGGACTAGCCCAATCCTCTTAAACTTTAAAAAGGAAAGGAAAACACATCTCCACTTTGTATGTCTAGTGCTTGCAGACACTTTGCTCCAATGCTTTTAGGTGGGTGTGTCAATTGTTCCTCTCTCCACACCCACTCCCTCCTCCTCCTTTCTTTCATTTAATATGCTGTGGGCTCAAGAGAAACGATTGGCTGGCTGCTCTTTCCCATTCTGCAAGCCTGCTGCAAACAGTGCTTTATTTTTCTATTCCCCTTTACTTGTGCAAAAAAGCATAACACTGTTCAAACAAATATATGTATTTCAGCTAGATTGTGAAAATACAAATAATCACACTTCAGGGTTTTTTCTTTTTTTATGGAACTTATTCAGGAACAAACTGAGCATGCTCGGTTGTGAAGGTAACCAGAGAAAGTGAAATTTTGTCCTTAAGAGGGCATGGTCATTAGGAAGCTGTGTGATTGATCCTTTCCCTTCAGTGTGAACGGAAAACAGCAGATTGAAAGGTAAGAAGTGTGACCCTTGCAAATCTATTGTGATGGCAAAAGCTTCATCTTTAATCCAATGTTTAGCTCCCGTGTGAATGAGCCCCGAAAAGGCTAGACTCCTAGCAGGGTCACCCAAGGCAGAATGGTCAAACCTGAGACACCAGACTAAGATGCATCCATACTCAAAGGAAGGCAATGGTAAACCACCTTGGAATACCTCTTACCACAAAAGCCCTATGAATAAACTATGCAAAATGAAACATGAGATAGTGCTGGAAGATGAGACCCCCCAGGTCAGATGGCACTCAGCAAGCTACTGGGAAAGAACAATGGACAAGTACGAGTAGTGCTGTGACTAATGACGCCACTGCATCAAAGCCAAATGGAAGTCCAGAGGCTGATGTGCACAAATGTGAAAGGAGTGTCCAGAGTTGTACAACGTACTCAATAGGAACATGGAATATGAGAAGCATGAACCAGGGAAAGTTAGAAATAGTCAAGCAAAAAATGGAATGTATCAATATTACAATACTTGGTGTAAGTGAATTAAAGTGGATGGGAATGGGACATTTTCAATCAGGCAACTACAAAATATTTTATGCAGGAAATGAGAAAAAGAAGAAATGGAGTTGCTCTAATAGTGAGAAGAGATGTAGTAAAAGCAATTAGGAGCTATAATGCACATTCTGAGCAGGTGATATTAGTGAGACTTAATGGGAAACCTATCAACATAACCATCATCCAAGTCTATGCTCTAATGGCAAACACAGAAGAAGAGGAAATTGAGAGATTTTATGCAGAAGTACAGCAAGACATTGATCACACACCAAAACAGGATGCTCTGACAGTCATGGGGAACTAGAATGCAAAAGTAGGGAACAGAGGAGAACTAGAAATTGTGGGAAAGTGGGGTTCAGGAGATAGAAATGAAGCAGGAGAAAGACTGAATATTGTGGAGCCAATAATTTGTTTCTTGCAAACACATTTTTTGAGCAACCAAAAAGATGACTGTACACATGGACATCACCAAATGGTCAATATAGAAATCAAATCGATTATATAATTGGAAGCAGAAGATGGAGAAGTTCATACTTTCTGCAAAAACAAGACCAGGAGAGGTACAGATCATGAACTGGTAATATTGAAAATCAGAGAAAAGCTAAGGAAGAACAACAAAGCAATCATAATGCCAAAATACAATTTAAATAACATTCCAGAAGAATATAAAGATCAAATAAGGAACAGATTTGAGGTTTTAAACCTATCTAATAGAGAACCAGAAGAACTATGGAGTGAAGTCAGAAACATTATCAGGGAAGAATGCAAAAAGACAATAACTCCAATTAAAAAGAGAGAAAGACCTCAATGGATAACTGAAGAAACTCTTAAAATGGTTAAAGAGAGAAGGAAAGCAAAAGGAAACAGAAACACAGTTAGAACCCTAAATGCAACAATACAGCGACTAGTACATAGGGACCAAGAGAACTACTACAATAACTATTGTTCTAAAATAGAAGAGGATAATAAAAAAGGGAGAACAACAGCCCTATTCCAAAAGATTAGAGAAATCAAAGGGAAATTCAAACCGAGAGTAGGGATGTTGAATAATCAAAGGGGAACACACTGACTGACCGAGATGAAATTACATAAAAGAAATGCAAGGATGACAGATTTATTTATGAACCATATGATGAAGAACCGGAATTTTTAGAACGTGAGGTGAAAACTGCACTTAAAATGCTTGGGAGAAACAAATCACCAGGAACAGATGGCATACCAATACAGCTACTACAAGTTACTGAGACTAACCTGTCCAAATTTTGACAAAAAATTGTCAACAAATATGGAAAAGAAAACAATGGCCTACAGACTGGAAGCGTTCCATATACATCCCAATTCCAAAGAAAGGGGATCCCAGGGAATACAGTAATTACCAAACTATTGCCTTAATATCCTATGCAAGTAAAGTAAAGCTTTTCTACAACAAAGGGTCTTACCATATATGGAGCAAGAAATGCCAGATGTCCAAGCTGGATTTAGAAAGGGAAGAGGCACCAGAAATCATATTGCAAACATATATTGGATAATGGAATGGACCAAGGAATTTCAGAAGTAAATCGCCATGTGTTTTACAGATTACAGCAAAGACTTTGATTGCCTAGATCACGAAAAATTATGGAATGCTTTAAAAGAAATGGGGATGCCACAGCATCTGATTGTTCTGATGCACAACCTATACTCTGGACAAGAGGCTAGAACAGAACATAGGGCAGAATATGGAGAAACCGATTGGTTCCCCATTGGAAAGGAGGTGAGATGGGTGTATTTTATCACTTTACTTGGTTAATCTATATGTAGAACATATATCGAAAGTGGGATTGGACCAAGACAAAGGAAGTGTGAAAATTGGAGGGAGAGATATCAATAATTTAAGATATGCAGACGATACCATACTACTACCACAAACCAGTAATGATCTGAAACGAATGCTGATGAAAGTTAAAGAGGAAAGCATAAAAGCAGGACTACAGCTGAACGTCAAAAAGACTAAAGTAATGACAACAGAAGATTTATGTAACTTTAAAGTTGACAATGAGGACATTGAACTTGTCAAGGATTATCAATACCTTGGCACAGTCATTAACCAAAATGGAGACCATAGTCAAGAAATTAGAAGGCTTGGACTTGGGAGGGCAGCTATGACAGAACTAGAAAAGGTGCTCAGATGCAAAGATGTATCACTGAACACTAAAATCAGGATCATTCAGACATGGTATTCCCAATCTTTATGTATGGATGTGAAAGTTTGACAGTGAAAAAAAGTGGATAAGAGAAAAATCAACTCATTCGAAATGTGGTGTTGGAGGAGAGCTTTGCAGATACCATGGACCTCAAAAAAGACAAATTGGGTGTTGGAACAAATTAAACCAGAACTATCACTAGAAGCTAAAATGATGAAACTGAGGTTATCATACTTTGAACACATAATGAAAAGATATGATTCAATAGAAAAGACAATAATGCTGGGAAAAACAGAAGAGGAAGACCAAACAATAGATGGATTGATTCCATAAAGGAAGCCACAGACCTGAACTTACAAGATCTGAACAGGGTGGTTTACAACAGATGCTATTGCAGGTCGCTGATTCATAAGGTTGCCATAAGTCATAATCAACTTGAAGGCACATAACACACACATAGTGAATGTACCAGGGAAACAGGAGACGTGGCCTCCTCTCTGAGATATTGTACCACCATACAAATTTGTAAAAATGTAAACACCATTTGGGTGGTCTTTCACAGTCCAATCCACTTCCTGTGTAGCTTGGAAGAATTTGGTAACATGCTTCTGAGCATATGGTGAGTGGTGGCAACACCTGTAACCAGGACTACATCTCCAAAGATGGAGAATTACATTTTTATATGTTTGTTGGTGTTCTTTTTACTTTGCTTCTTTTCTGTGTTACTACTGTTGCTACAGAGAATCTAACCTAGAAAATTATATTTCTCTCATTTTTCATCCTAAAAATATATGTCAAATTTATTTTCATTAATTTCAAGGCTTTTTTATTGGTCAGTGTCATATGATGGTGAAGTCACCCTTTTCAGTTTCAAATTGGAGGTTATCTTCTATTTCTGTTTTGGTTGAATTAACAGTTGAATCTGAAAATACAGTTTGATGTAAAATCAGACTGATCATAAAATGTTGCTACTTCAGCAATGACTCTAGCTGTTTGAAAAAAGAGGATGCATGTGTTCAGCCTGCTATGCTTAAACCACTCCACTTAAAGAAAGGTGGGCATGGTCAATTAAAAACATAGAGCACACCTAGAAATTTGCTAAAATATATTTCACCTCCAACTGTTTTATCTTGTGTAAACTGAGACATTCCTCATGTCCATTGGAGACTATTCTATAGAATAGTCAGTGCCAACATTCCACAATTTCTTTGGGTTTTTTTAGTGTAAATTATGCAAAGTGCTGCTGTGCTACACATACTCACAGAAACAGAAGCAAAACAAAATGATTTACTATAGAAACTTCACTAAAATTGCAAAGTAAATCAAACATATTTAAAGTGACTATCTGAACTATGTCAGCAGTCTTAATATAATTGCTTCTTCCCTGCTAAAATAAGATGAGCACAGTGCATGTCTTGTTGCTGTTATTTGGGCTGATTGCAGGTGTTGCCACCACTCACCACATGCTCAGAAGCACATTACCAAAGTCTGCCGAGCTACACAGGAAGTGGATGGACTGTGAAGCACCAACAGAAATCGGTAGGGCAGTAAAATATCTCAGAGAGAAGGTCAGGTCTCCTGCTCCCCTGGTGTATTCACTATAACTGCCAAATTTTCCTGCTTTTTAATAGAATACCTGTTGGCTATAGATATCTTTTGAAACCACAAGGAGTTTTTTTTTGCTTATTAGTGAATTTCTCTGCTTTTTAGTGTGGGAGGTAAGAAACGGGATCCTGTGTAAGTTTGCTAAGAATGGATTGAGTTCAGTGGGATTTACTCCTCTGTAATCATGCTTAGGATAGGTGAAACTGACCACGAGGGAAGGAGGGCTGGAGTGAGCAGAGGAGGAGGAAGAAGGAATAGGAGAGGAGAAGGAGGGGAGGGGAAGGGGAGGAGAAGAGACGCGGAGGGTTAAGCAGGTGTTATTATTTGCATGCTTATTGAGTTCAGTGGAATTTACTCCTGTGCAGTCATGCTTAGGATAAGTAAAATTGACCATGGGAGAGGAGAAGGGGGGAGGGGGAGGAGAGGGAAAGAGAAAGGGAGAGGAGAGAGGAGGGGCAAGGAGGGGGAGGGGGAAGGGAGGGCAGGTTTGATAATTTGCATGTTTTTTTAGTTAAATGGGATTTACTCCTGTACAATCATACTTAGGATAGGTGAAACTGACCTTGGGGAGGGGCCGGGAGGGGGAGGGGGAGAGAAGGAGAGGAGAATGGGTAGGTGGGCACTGGGCAGAGGGAAAGCTGCTTTTCTTTCCAAAGGAAAACATTGTGAACAGGATCATTGTTTTTCAGGGTTTCCCCCACCTTTTTCCTCTACAGCAGGCACATGCAGTCTCTCATCCAAAGTTAAACAGAGCTGTCCCTGGCCACATTCACACCAGACTTTTATTTCACTTTAGACCATCATAGCTTCCCCCAAAGAATCCTGGGAAGTGCAGTTTGTGAAGGGTACTGAGAGTTGCTAGGATGCACCCTATTCCCCTCTCAGAGCTACAATCTCCAGAATAGGGGCTGACTGTTAAACCACTCTGGCCACTGGAGCTCTGTCAGTGGAAAAAGAGTTTCCTAACAACTCTCAGCACCCTTCACAAACTACAATGCCCAGGATGCTTTGGGGGAAGCCATGTTTAAAGTAAAATAAATGTCTGGCATACATGTGGCCCCCTGATTAGTCAAGCTAAACAACTGTGAGTCTGGCTCTTAGAATACTGACTATTGGTTCTTACTGAGCATGCCCACACTTATCATTGGCTCCAGTACTAAATCAATTAAAAATCAGCCAGGCATTTTTAAAAACTTTTAAACTGCAGAAGATGAAGGTCAGAGAATGGGGTAAGGTCAGTAATAGGATTACAGGTGCTCTATGAACATGGCTGATTTTTAATTAATTTCAATAAATTATGAGTACAAACAGGTGTCTGTTTTCTTCTCATTTTACACTTTCAACTCTAGGTTCTCTCTGACTGTTTTGTGTATCGCCATGAAAACTTAGAGGGTTGTTAAGCAAGCATTTATGAATTCAGGACTATATGTTTTCTAAGGTTTTGTTTTGAAATGTGCTTATGGGAAGCAACAGAATGGCATGGGGGGTATTTTCAATTTAACATTGCAGAATGTGAAAAATCCATGCTGGCTATACTATACAGCCACTCTTGTTGCTGTATAAACAGGATGCTGAAATACTAATGGGTTACAGTCATGTGAGTGATAGATTTTCTTTTAAGTGGAAAATTATTTCCCTTAGTGACAATTTATTACACCATTCTGGTTTTTTTATCTGATCTTTCCTTTACATAATGCTTTGAAAGCAATACATCAACCTACTAATAAATTAAAACTCTGGGAAACAAAATATGGTAAAACTGTTCCATTAATAGAAAAGGCAATGTGAACATTTGTCTGTAGCTGCATTCTTGTTTCATGTAATTGAATAACTTTTATGAGCTGTAAAGAGAGAGGTGGCAAATTTTGTCCACCTTCCTTATTTTTCTGAAATGATCACAACAGTTTCAGAAAATAAGTTCAAAACTGGATGAGTGAGTCAATGTAACATGCCCTTTACACTTAATTAGTCTTTCAGTATGCACAGAATGTAAAATGTGTGAAATCTATGTTCAACCATTTTATAAAATAAGTCTGCCGGGAAGTTTTGCCAATTACTTCATGTGTTTTTAAGTCTTTGCTGAAATCCTATGTTCACTTAGCTGGAGCAAGTCCAATTGAACTCAGTGAGACTTACTTCTGAGCAGACATGCATAGACATGCATAGGATTGCACTATTTTTTTTTTGCTTAGTACACTTCAGTAAAGCCTGAATGACATCTTTCAATAGTCAAAATAATATTTCAGATTATTCAGTACAGTCACATTAGGAAAGCATTATCTTTCATTTAACTACCTAGATCTATTTATATGTGGAAAGTCACTATGGATTAGTACATGGGGTTGTATCTGACAAAGTAATTGTGGGAGTACAACAACTTCTGCAAATGTAACAGAACCTCCCCTCCCACTTCTCCCCACATGTGTGGCCCACAGACTCCCCACCCCATATGCTTTGAGGATTCTCCCACTCCCAAGCCTCCAACACAGATTGGAGGGAGACACATGGGGGGAAAAGAAGGGAAAAATTCATTGTGCAAGTAGACATTCTACTGACAAAGTGACTTCATTGAATTCAACACATGCTGTTTTTCCACTGGGGTCAAACTAAACACAATGAATGTAGTATTTGGTTTACTGCCAGTTCAGGAAGATCAGCAATCTACTGTACATTAGTTATACAACCATGAGAGTGGCTGTATACTATAGTCAGCATGGATTTTTTGCATTCCGCTATGTTAAATTGAAAATACCCTCCATGCTATTCTGATGCTTCCCATAAGCCCATTTCAAAACAAAACCTTACAAAATGTATAGTCCTAAACTCAGAAATGCTTGCTTAACAACCCTTTAAATTTTCACAGGGATACACAAAACAGTCAGAGAGAAGTGAGAGTTCCAAAGAAAAACCAGACCCTTTTTGACTTTTTTCTGTCAGAGTTCTCATAATCTGTTGAAATTAATTAAAAATCAGCCATGTTCACAGAGTACCCATAATCCTATAACTGACCTTGCCCCATACTCTGACCTTCATCTTCTGCAGTTTGAAAGTTAAAAAATTAATTTATGAAATTTTGCATTGAACTCAATGATAATGTCAGGCATGCTCAGTGTCAGTGTTCTAAAAGCCAGACTCACCGCTGCTTGGCTTGACTAATCAGGGGGCCACACACATGCCAGACATTTATTTCACTTCAAATAGTCATGGCTTCTCCCAAAGCATCCTGGGCATTGTAGTTTGTGAAGGGTGCTGAGAGTTGTTAGGAGACTCCTTTACCCCTGACAGAGCTCCAGTTGCCAGCTGCTGGGCTTGCCTAATCAGGGGTCCACACCCACACCACACTTTGAT
Organism: Rhineura floridana; assembly: GCF_030035675.1. Classification (NCBI taxonomy): domain Eukaryota; kingdom Metazoa; phylum Chordata; class Lepidosauria; order Squamata; family Rhineuridae; genus Rhineura; species Rhineura floridana. The sequence continues at coordinate 61,911,867 of NC_084483.1, forward strand.
TTCACTTAAGACAATCATGGCTTCCCACAAAGAATCCTGGGAAGTGTAATTTATGAAGGGTGCTGAGAGGAGACTCCTATTCCCCTGAGAGAGCTCCAGTGGCCAGAATGGTTTAATAGTCAGCTGCTCTGACTGAAGCTATGTGAGGGAAACAGGGCATCTCCTAGCAACTCAGCACCGTTCACTAACTACACTTCCCAGCATTCTTTGAGAGAAGCCATGACTGTCTAAAGTGAAATAAAGGTCTGGTGTGGATGTGGCCAGGGACAGTTTTGGTTTAAATTTGGGTGGGAGGCTACATGTGCCTGCTGTAGAATAAAAAAGTGAGGGAAACACTGAAAAGCAATTATACTGTTCACAATATTTTCCTTTTGGAAAGGAAAGGAGTTTCCCCTCTGCCCAGCGCCCATCCACCCAATCTCTTCCCCTCCCCCTCCCTGCCCCTCCCCCAGGATAGTTTCACCTATCCTGATTGCACAGGAATAAACCCCACTGAACTCAAAAAGCATACAAATGATCAAACCTGCCCTCCCTTCCTCCTCCCTCTTGCCCCTTCTCTCCCTTCCCTTTCCCCTCCACTCCATCCTCCTCTTCCTCCCCCCATGGTCAGTTTTACCTGTCCTAGGACCAGGGTTCAAATCCCCACACAGCCATGAAGCTCACAGGGTGACCTTGGGCCAGTCACTGCCTCTCAGCCTCAGAGGAAGGCAATGGTAAACCACCTCTGAATACTGGTTACCATGAAAACCCTATTCATAGGGTCTCAAAAAGTCAGAATCTACTTGAAGGCAGTCCATTATCAAGCATGATTGCACAGGAGTAAATCCCACTGAACTCAATAAGCATGCAAATGATCAAACCTGTCCTCCCCTCATCCTCCCTTCCATCACCTCCCTTTTGCCCCTTCCCTCCCCTTCCTTCACCCCTCCCCTCCCCTTCCAATCCCTTCCCCTCCCACTCCTTCTGCTCTCCTCTCCCCTTCTTTCTTCCCTCTACTCTCCCCTCCCCTTCTCCTCACTGATGGTCAGTTTTTCCTATCCTAGCCATGATTGCACAGGAGTAAATCCCATTGAACTCAATAAGCATGCAAATGATCAGACCTGCCTTTCCCCTCCTTCCCCTCTCCTCTCCCTTCCTCCTCCCTTCTTCCTCTCCTCCCATCTTCCTTCTTCCTCCTCCCCTGCCCACTCCAGGCTTCCCTAACCATGGTCACTTTTACTTATCCTAAGCATGATTGCATGGGATTAAATCCCACTGAACTCAATAAACATGCACATGATCAAACCTGCCCTCCTCCCCGTCCTGCCTGCTCCCCTCCCCCTCCTCCCCTCCCCATCCCTTGTGGTCTGTTTCACCTATCCTAAGCATGATTGCAGGGGAGTAAATCCCACTGAACTCAATAAGCATGCAAATGATCAATCCATTCTCAGCAAACTTGCACAGGATCCCATTTCTTACCTCCCAGATTAAAAAGTAGATAAATTCACTAATAGCCAAAAAAAACCCTTGTGGTTTAAGAATGTACAAATAGCCAACAGATATTTCTATCAAACTTTAAAAAGCAGGGAAATTGAGCAGCTATAGTGAATGCACCAGGGGAGCAGGAGACCTGACCTCCTCTCTGAGATATTGCACTGCCCTACAAATGTGTAAAAATGCAAACACTAGTAGGGTTGGTCTTTCACAATCCAATCCACTTCCTGTATAGCTTGGCAGACTTTTGTAATGTGCCTCTGAGCATATGGTGAGTGGTGACAACACCTGCAATCAGCCCAGACAACAGAACACATGTATTGTGCTGATCTTGTTCAGGGAGGAAGCAACAATATTAAAACAGTTGATATAGTTCAGATAGTCACTTTAAATATCTTTGATTTACTTTGCAACGTTAGTGTGGTTTCCTATAGTAAATCATTCTCTTGTGCTTCTGTGTCAGATATGTGAATTACAGGAACACTTTGCAAGACGGGGAAAAAAAGCTCCAAAAACAATTTTGGAATAATGGCATTGACTATTCTGCACAACAGTTTCCAATGGACATGAGGAGTGTCTCTGTTTGCACAAGATAAAACAGTTGGAGGTGAAATATATTCTAGAAAAATTCTAGGTGTGCTCTATGTTTTTAATTGACCATGCCCACCTTTCCTTAAGTGGAGTGGTTTAAGCATAGCAGGCTGAACACATGCATTTTGGGCAGGCCAAGTTTGTTTTCCCCCCACAGCTGGAGTCATTGCTTAAGTAGCAACATATTGTAATCAGTCTGATTTTACATCAAACTGCAGTTTCAGATTCAACTGTTAATGCACCCAAAATAGAAAGAGAACATAACCTCCAGTTTGAAACACGAAAGGCTGTCTTCACCATCATATGACATTGACCAATTAAAAGTGTTTGAAATTAATAAAAATAAATTTGACAGATTTCTAGGATGAATAATGAGAGAAATATAATTTTCTAAGTTAGATTATCTGTAGAAACAGTAGTAACACAGAAAAGAAGCAAAATAAGAACACCAACAAACATACAAAAATGTAATTCTCCATCTTTGAAGGTGTTGCCACCACTCACCATATGCTCAGAGGCACATGTTACCAAATTCTTCCAAGCTACACAGCAAGTGGATTGGACTGTGAAAGACTAACCCAAATGGTGTTTGCATTTTTACAAATTTGTAGGGCAGTACAATATCTCAGAGAGGAGGTCGGGTCTCCTGCTCCCATGGTGCATTTACTATAGGTGCCCAATTTCCCTGTTTTTTAAAGTTTGATAGAAATATTGGTTGGCTGTAGGTACGTTCTTAAACTGCAAGGTGTTTTTTTTTTTTGCCTATTAGTGAATTATATTTAGGTTTGTACCCCATTGGAGAATGAATTTATCAACATGATGCACTCCCTACAGAACATCCATTACAACGGTGTCACCATTCACAGACATTCTCTACCTAACATGACTTCAATTTTCCAAAATATTTCCAGTCAATATTGCAGGAGTGCTACTGCTCCCACCAACACTGTGGGGACATTAAGTGGGTGTCTCTGGGTGGATTGTGGCCTATAGCCACCAAGAAACATAGTGGAGAGATCTAGGCTAGGTAGAGGTCTTAAGCAGAGGTTTGGGGCCAAATAATGTCTCCCAAATATCTTCTAAAACTAGCTGGGGGGGTCATGTCACGAAAGGTAACAGGGTCAGAGACTGTGACTCCTGAAATTACAGGGGATTTTTAACTGCTACTTTTTTTCTCTCTCCCCCCCTTTTTTTGATGAGCACTTACTTGAAAAGGCTGGAGGACAAGACATATCATTGAAGGAGTTTTACAGCTTGTACCAAAACTTCAGACCAGGCAATCCTGTGGTTCTGTCCCGCTGACGGCCAGTTATGCCAGCACAATGCTGACATTTCTCTGACATTACACCAGCATGTTTTATTGGCAGGGATGTATCTCAAGATATGCTGGCATTGGTGGCTTCTGCCAAATCCCAAAGCTCTCTAGGCAGCATATCTGGACTGTAGGATTGCATTCTCAGGATGGCACTGTGAAAGCCTACTGACAGTGAATGATGCACATGAGGGGAACAGAGGTTCTATTTATTTATATACCCAAAAATGGAATTAGAGTCCAAATTTACACTCTGACTGCTGAAATCCTAGTTTCCAAACATGATTTCAGCACCACGTAAATTTATGTCGTCACATTTTGAAAGCCACAAGGGACCCATAGAATCAGCCAGTGGGATGAACTATGCAGCACGCTATGAAAAGTCATCCAGCAATTTCTTAATCAAAAGTATAACTTCTCATTGGGCGAGATTGTATCTTTTATAGAGATAAGTACATCCGCATTACAGAAGTCCCAATGAAATGAGTTCAAACAGTATTTTGCAGCATGTCCTATTCATGGTATTTAAGAGAGCACTGAGAAAATGATAGCAGTTGGTGTGGGTCCTGCAATACTCAATTTTTCCATTGAGCACAGATCAGTAAAATATTTTAGTCATGTATTTCCATTTATAAACAAACAGCTATAGATAAGATGAGATATGGGGTTAATATTTCCATTAAAAAATGTTTCCAATGCTTAAATTATCCATGACAGGAAGGGCAAAACTCACAGCATGAATCAATTTGACAAGGAAACAGGACATTTTAAGCATGGTTAATAATTTTGAAAAACCACTTAAATTGGGTGGGATCAAGAATGTCCCTTCCCTGAACGGGAGGGCTCCTTCCATTTGTAGAAGGGACAGAGACACATTGGGTGCTCCTGCTGCACAAAGGGGCTGATGGGGGAGGTGATTTTCTTGTATTCCTTTATACAACATCTTTCAACATTCATGACCAGCCTTTGGGGATGCACAGGGGACTGCAGGAGAAAGGGTGAACAGGCAAGAATCTGGTTCCCCCTTTTCCTTCACCTCCAGGTGGAGCATACCATAAGCAGAGTTCCACTACAGAACATCTGTTGTATCTTAGCCATCGTTCTAGACTTTAAAAGCACTTGACTTCTATGCGACTAGAATATAATTAACCTCCCAAGGCTATGTTTTGTAAACAGACATTGCTGTCATTTCTTCAGAAATAATCCTTTAACTATTCATTTTAGGAAATTATATTGTTATAGGACTGTGGGGTTGGGATGAATGATGTCTGTGGGTCTACTTTAACCCTGTATCTGGAAGTTGGGATCTGTAGTAGAAGAAAGCAGCTGTAATGACCAAGCCAGTGTCTTTGTTTGGCTAATGGATCTACTAAGTGCCCCCATTAACATGTATAAGGATTTCACCAAGAAAAGATGTGTTACTATAGGAATGAGGGTAGCCCTCACCCACCTCACATGGTTGGGACAGGATGTAGATTTTTAGTTAGTCTGCTGTGGAGCTGGAAGCTGAAAAGACACAGAGAGGCTTGCTCTGTGTGCAGAACCCCAAGCTATGGCTTTGGGGACTCCCCTATAAACCGAATGGGGAAGCAAGATCTGTCAAAATGTCAATGCTGTGAGCACCTCCATCTTATGCTCTGGTTGTATATGTATGTAATTAAGCCATATATCCTAAGACACTACTTTCTCTGCTGTACTTCATTCCAAGGAAACTAAACCCCTAGAAGTCTCTCACTGCTTGGAGATTGGGGTGCACACAACAATATTTATTGTGTAAGTGATGAGCCTGGCCTATATTTGTCTGCCTGCTAAGGCAGCGTGACACTGTACTTTTAAAAGAAAGCTGACAAGACTCCATTTGATTTATTTTATTTTATTTGCCCAAACGAGTTTGTCTCCACAAGCTGAGGGACTTGTTTGAAGTGAAACTGGAAGACACTAGTGGTTGCAGCAACTGTTGAAAAATAGCTTTTGTAAACAGCCCTACACCCACTTACCTGGATGTAAGTCCCAATGAACCCACTGGGACTTACCTCTGAGGAGGCATATAGGACTACAGTGTAAATTCCTGAATGGGGTTGAGATCTGAATGTTTTTCTCCGATACATATGCAACTAAGATTTTAAAGGCAGTAAAATAGAAGGGGGAAAGGAAATACTGTCAAGAGTATTTCTGAACATTCTATGCATGAATGAACTTTTGTAAACAGGAGAGGATTTAAAATTGTGCTTGTCATACCGTGCCTTTTGAGTCACTCATACCTGGAGTAGAGAATTAATATGTGCAGTAGTTTTTCCAAACAGCACTATAATCACTTGCACGATGAACGAATTATGAAAAACACACTTTACCCTCACATGGAGATTATGCATGACAAAAGCAACATAAAATTACCCTAAGAACTCATCTTTGACCTTTCCAAATGACAATTTGGTACTAAACACACAATATGGTTTTTAAAATATATGGAAATATAATCCATTTCCATTTGTAACTTGCATTGCTATACTCTTTATAGAGCATTGCTTTATTACTGAGCTGGCTTGGCTACTTCTGAGTTTATCTTCTCTTGAAAATCCATAATGATGTTATCTGCTGGACCATCGAGAAGGATTTTACATTTCCTGTAAAAGTGATTAATTTTGGACACAGGAGGAGAACTATTGTTGCCTACAAACCAAGTTATGGAGGTTATATATGCAAACTTTTGTGAGCTCACAAATCTCACCCATGGCAACTATAGCAAAGCTTAAGGCATTTTTGAGTTTTGAAGACTGCAGTAATGAGTGTTGCTGAAATCTTTCAACTCGATCTACATGAGTGAAAAAAGTGGTCCGCCTTTATGTAATTGTTGAGATAATTGTTGAGAACATGTAACTTACCTGGGGTTTGACACTCCAGTTTCTCCCCAAAATAACCAAGTCCTGTGGGTATTTTTTAGTATCATTTTTAGAAAAATAATGATTACATGTATATCTCACCTTTCCTCCAAAGAGCTCAAGTTTAAGGTGCTCCCCATTTTATCCTTACAACAACCCTGTGAGGGTGGCCTATCATGGCCATATAAGGATTTGAACCCTAGTCTCCCAAGTCCTAGTCCAACATGCTGATCACTACACCACACTGGGAAAAAAACCCAGGGCATGCCAAAAAATCACAAGCCTTAACTGTTCTTTCTCCATTTTATACCCTATACGAAGTTTGGACTATCTGAGGCAAGATATGGAAATAAATACTGCTGCAACGGGTCCAGTGTAAATTTTTTATACATAAAAAATCCAAATGAATCTATACTTTTCAGCTTTTAGATTGCAGATTTCAATTCCAAACTGGATTTATAGAGCTTTAGACTTGCTTTCCTCAAATATTACCCCCCTCCTCCTACCACATGGCAAACAAAGTTTTGACACTGAAGGGAGTTTCAAAAACAGACCATAATATGGCATTGGGGAAGGCCCTCAGTTGTTCAAAAAGGAAAACACTTTACTGGGCCTTTGTGTAACCCTAAACAGTTCTTTGGTTACCATCCACAAAATTCCGAAATTACATATAGCTTTCATTACATCTGCCTTTTGAGTCGCACCAATCTGGATTAGTTGTGGTTATGCAGCTCATGCTTTATTTTCTAATGTGCTCCTAATTCTTAGGCTTTTCTTTTTAAAAAAATGTTGTTCACTGTACCTACAGTGACAAGAGACTGATCAGCTGCTTTGAACATGCTAATCTATGGATTATGTCAGCAGGGATGGGGAACCTGTGGCCCTCCAGATGCTGTTGAATTCCAACTCCCATCAGCCCCAACCAGCATGACCAATGGCCAGTGATAGTAGCCCAACAGCACCTCTGGAGAGCCACAAGTCCCCATCCCTGATATAATGCTCACTAGATGAAAGCAATCCCTGAAGGAAAACACAGTACATAACAGGTATATAAGGAGCTAGGAATTGCTGTAAGCTTCAGCTTTACAGATCCTTCTAGCAAAAGCACTTTTCAGAAAAATTGTACATACCTGTTCAAGTTGGCCTTTGGGGGAAAGTCTTTGAATCAGATGAAGCTTGTTCTTTCACTGAATTTGGCCTTTGTTACCCACCCTGAGCTTTGGGATGGGACAGACTACACATCTAAATCAAATCAAATCCAGAAGAACTGTGCTAGTGATGCCAAGAATACTTTTATGCAGCCTACATTACACCTTGAGAATATTTTGTCAAGGTAGTGCTGGTGACATTTTCCACTTAATTTTTCTCTCTTTTTCCATCACACTTAAACTAATGCTAGATAATTATATCCTTCACAATAAAGAGTTCTTAAGTATTAGTGTAAGAGAATGGTCTATTTATACAAGTGAAACTGAAAGTACATACTGTACTTTATAACTACTTGACAACTACAGGCCCGTTCACATGGTGACTTAATGTGGGATTGGTGCTACTTGCATCCCTGTTTAATTCATATGGTTCACATGACATTGCAGGCAAGGCGAAGGTATGTCGCTGCTTTCCCTGTTAAACCCATCTTAAACCAATCCCCTGAAAATGAGAATAGTGAAGGAGAAACTGTCTCCACTTTGTTGTGTTCCTGCATGTAGGTGGTTTGTTCTGATGTTTTTGTTGGGTACTCCCCTTTCTCCACTCACTAAACTCTCCATGAATTCCATTTTGTTGCCGTTGGCTTGAACTTCCGGTCACTATAGCCTTCCTTTTCCCCTGATGTGACAGAAGGCACACGCACACACACACTGTCTCCTTAAAAATTGATTTCATATGTACTTGATAAAAAAGGGGTTACTATAAATATTGCTGCAAGTACTTGTCCTGCCTTTCCACCTCAGCCAGGTTCAGCCCCAGTTTCTCGCTGCGCTCCATCAGGCAGACCTAGCAGGGGCTTTCCTCCTCATCAACTTCCAGCTCAGCCTCTTGGCGGCAACTGTCAAGGAGCCAGCGGAAGGTGCCTGGCAGGCAGACTAAGGCTCAACGGTGATGCCGGGGTAAGTGCTGGCAGCAGCTGTCACCGCCATCCGCATGGCCTGGCAGTGCTCACTGAAGTGGAGGCCATGGTTGCTGGGCTCCTGCTGAAAGCTAGGCTAGGTAGTCACAGCAGCGGTGCCTCCATTGCTCTCCAGGAGTAACAGGGGGTTTACTATGAATATTGCAAGAGGAAATGAAACTGACAGAAAAAATTTCCATGTCTATTGCACTCCCCACCCTGTCCTGGCTTCAGCATGAAATTGACAAGAAACAATGAAACTGAGAAAAAAACCCTCTTCATTAGCAATGTGGATACTCTGGAGGGACTAAACATGCAAATTTAGGGGTGGGGGCACAAGGAAACAGCGATACTAAACCTTACCAGATGAACATGAACTAGTGTGAATGCAAAAGAGTGGACTGGAGGGTAGGAAGGTAACAAGTGTGTGAACCTTGCAAATCTATCACAAAGGAAAAAGCTGCATCTTTAATCCGAAGTTCAGTTTCCATGTGAACCAGCCCTAAGTACCTCAGTGGTATAATTTGGATGACCAAAACTTTTGTTTTTGTTTTGTTCCTATACCCATGGATGTCCCTCTCCATAATTCTTTATTCATATTTCCAACTTCAAACACCTGTGTTTTCCTGAAGATACTTTTTCTCTGATGACCTTAAGACATATATGCTGAAAAACATTGATCTAATTTCACACAAAGAACATGTTCTTACCTGATTGTTTCTTTTCAGCTGGTCCTTGTGTCTTCCAAACATGTTGAGGTTTAACACACACATGGAAATTTGATCTGACTTGACACACAATGTGCTGGCAGTTTTGCTCCATCAGCAAAAAAAAAGCCCTCCCAAAAAACCCCAGTGGAATTCCAAAGCTGTGAATATTCAAAACTATACTGCAAGGCAAATTTTTTTAAAACCAAAACCAAAATTCCATGCATCGTAGAGACAAGACAGCACAGTATCTTGTAATGAAACACTTAAGACATCTCTTTTCTGAAAAATCAAGCAGACTTTTGAACTTGAAGAAAGGGAAAACTCAGGTCAGTTCAAGCTTTTCCTTATATTTAGTTTCCTATTTAAGCAGATTATACCCTGATTAACAATAATAAATATTTGTGCCAGCAGATTGGCCTGCAATGTCTTTCTAGCATTGCTCCATCATCTAAATTTTACAAGGTGCAGATGTGTTGTTGTTTTTTAAGTTAGCTATGATGTTTGGTCCAATTGCATTGCTTTCAATGAAATGTGCAGTACAGTCCTATGAATATCTCCCCAGAAGGAAATCCCACTGTGTCCAATGGAGCTTATTCCCAGGTAAGTGCAGAAGAATGCAGCCTTAGTCATGATTGTTTTTGCAATTGTTTTTGAGATGTATTTTTGTTCCCCTTGCTGTAAGCTGCCTTGAGCACAATTTTATGTAGAAAGGCGGCATACAAATAAAATGATGAAATGATGATGAAATGACTAAGTTGTACCATGTTGTATCCTATGGGTGCAGCAATTTCTACTCTCCATATCAATTCATTAAATTTATATCCTGCCCTTCCTCTATAGATTTCAGAGCATCACACATGGAATATCCTGGTTAATCTCACAACATCCCTGTGGAATATTAATTTATTTATTTAAAATATTTTTGTTTTGCCTTTCCTCAGAATAACAAATGAAAACTGAAATACTATAAAAACTTCAAAAACGTGTCAGAGATTAAAATAATAAAATTAAACCAACACCTTCTAACTCTCTAACAGGTAGGCAATGTGTGAACCTTGGCCTCATTTGTGCAGCCCCCAAGGCCTTCTGAAACTGCCCTATTCTTCCATCCCATGCCACTATTGGAAGCTGGAGGACTAGATCATCTCCTGATCCAGTAGGGCTCTCTGTATATACTTAAAGCAAATAATGAATCTGGTTGGATCTGTACTTAATCATCCAAATCTAGAGTAGATCTACTGAAATTGATGGGACTTAAGTTTCAACATAATCCTAACCATGTCTATTTAGAAATAAGTACCACTGAAAGCAGGGGAGCTTGCTGTCAGGTAAGCGATGCAGCCTTAGTCCCAAATAAGTCCCATTTATTTCAGTGATTTGCTCTAAGCATGAACAAGGCTGCAATCTAATACACACTTACCTTGGAGTAAGTACTACTGGACCCAATAGAGATTATTTCTGAGTAGACATGTATTGGATTGCGTTGTAAGGCTACAGTCCTACCCCTATTTAGCTGGGCGTAAGCCACACTAAATTCCATAGGACTTACTTCTGAAAAGACATGATTAGGACTGTTGTTAGTCTGGATCTGACACAATATTCACCACGCCCCCAGCATGTACATTTTGAAGAGCTCACGTATTAGGCACTCTCCACCACTCCCACAAAAAAATAACTTACCAAAACAATTCTCTCAAGAGACTTTCTAGAAAACAGTACGACAGTACAAGCATACACATGAAAGGATGTGTAACACGGGGAGGGGGAGAAAGATATTTTGGACTGAGTCACAAAGGAGTCCTACCACAACAGTTATTTATGTACTGTCTGATTTCACTGCCAACGATGTGCCTGTGCCTAATTCCAAGTATCTGACTCAGTAGCAGTTATGCAGGTTGAAATCCATTGAAGGGAAATAATAACAACACTATTAAAAGAGCTGGAACATAATAGAATACAGAACACATTTTCTCAATTATTTTTCATAACAAATTATCCAGTTTTTAGAGTTTATTAGAAAACCTTATTTGGCACAGTCCCATTGCAGATGGCTAAATCCTTTAAACAGGACTGTGTCATTCTGCCAGGGCTGGCACCAGGCATGATTGGGTCCTTGGGCACCAGCCTGCCCTGGGCCCATGGTGCCTTAGCCCAACACCTTCCCATATAGGCAGCACGGAGCTAATAAGCCCACCTGCATGTGCCACCCACCTCTCGTGAATGATGTGCATACATAGTGCTCATTCCTGCCATCAACCAAGATGGTGGCGGGGATGTCAGCTCCTTAGAGAAGCCCCTGCCACCATCTTGGGTAATGGCAGGCACATGCACACAGCATTCAAACTGATGGGAGAGGTAGGTGGGGCGTGCATGCAACTTATTGAAGCCTACGCTGTCTGTATTGGGGGTGGTGCCTGGGAGCTCCCTCTCTGACCCTGCTGCAGATCATGGACAGGAACACCCCCTTCCACCTAAGGAGGGGCTCTTCAGGGGCACCCTGGGCCGCAGGGGCCCTCAGCCAGGGCCCAACCTGGCCGCCCTCTGGCTCCAGCCCTGCATTCTGCTTTCATAACCTTCCCTAAATGGTTTCAGTTCAAAATGAGTATTACTGAAACAAAAATTCAACAGTGACACCCAGTGGTGATATTTCAGTTGATTGTGACACAGGGAACATGGCTGATTAGCTCTCTAACTTCCATGCTCTCATAAAGTTTATAATCATAGCCTAGTTAGTACTGAGCCTGAGAGTAAGGCCTATTGAACATAGTAAGACTTACTTCTGAGTGCATACACATAGGATTGTGCTGTAACTTGTCTCAGAATTGGCTCACAGTATTTTCTTATTTAAAATAATGTATAGGCCATCTTTCATTATAAAATTAACCAGATGGTTTACAAAATAAAAACTAATACAATAAAATATCAATGTCTATCGCTATATACATCCAAAATTTAATAGAGCCAATACTAAGGATCTGTGCCTGCACATACTTGTATGAAGAACTCTTCACCCACTGAAGGAACACCTGCACCATAGGTACCCATCGTTATCTCTAAAAAGATATTCCACAATGTGGGGGCCACTGCAGAGAAGGCCCTCTTTTGGGATCACCATTAATATGTGCCTTCTCCAACATCAGTAAGCAGCCTGTTCTATACTAGAGCTGTGCCAAAACCTATCCCTCTATTCAAAATGTTTAATCCCCTGGGAAATGGCCTTCAATTTTTCTGCCTTTCTCAGAGCACTTAAGAATTTCTTTAGAATCTCATTTGTTTAGGTTTTTGAGCTTACTTTATTGTTGTGAGGTGACTGTGGGTGGCGCATGTGTTTTCCTTTCCAGCAAACATTTCTCCAGCATTGTTAAAGCTCCCTGGCTGCCTGAGGGAGGAGTTATCTCATGATGTCTTCTGCTGGACTTTAAATAAAGTATGAGCACCCAGAAAGGCTGCAGAGTGCAGAACATTGGTCAGATTAATTGTATAATGAGCAAATGGACACTCACAGCAATCCAGCCCCTGAAAAGGTTAGCACAATAGGCAGCCAGTGCAATACCTTCAGCACATATATAATCTGTGCAGGCAGGATGCTCTGTTACGCAGCTTGGCATTCTGTTTTACACCAGTTGTAGCTTCTGAACCACCCTAAAGGGAAGCATCACACAAAGCACTTTTCAATAATCCAATCTAGAGGTTACTAGTGCATGAGGCATTGTGGCCAAGCTATTTTCATCCAAGAATACGAGTAGGTGATGTCCCACTGAAAGCTGGTGGAAGGCACTCTTAGCCAAGGTCACCTAAGCAGCCATCTAAGCTATGTCAAGTTTTCAGTATAACCCTGAATAGCAAAACTGTAGGAAGACCCCTACAGAATCCTAGTGCTTAAAATTTGGGCATTATTTTATGCAAGTCACATCATGGTGTGAATTTTATTTATTTATTTGTTTCATTTGTATACCACCCCATAGCCGAAGCTCTCTGGGCAGTTTACAATTAAAAACATTAAAAACAAATATACAAATTTAAAAACACATTTTTAAAAAGCAATTTAAAAACACATGCTAAAATGCCAGGCAGAAGAGGGAAGTCTTGACCTGGAGCCAAAAAGATAACAGTGTTGGCGCCAGGCAAACCTCATCAGGGGGATCATTCCATAATTTGGGGGCCACCACTGAGAAGGGCCTCTACCTTGCTGCCAGACTCCGAGTAGGCACCCGGAGGAGGGCCTTCGATGTTGAGCACAGTGTACAGGTGGGTTTGTGTCGGGAGAGGCGTTCCATCAGGTATTGAGGTCCTAAGCCATGTAAGGCTTTATAGGTTAAAACCAGCACCTTGAATCAAGCTTGGAAACATACAGGCAGCCAATGCAAATGGGCCAGAATCGGTTTTATATGTTTGAACCGTCTGCTCCCTGTTACCAATCTGGCTGCTGCATTTTGCACAAGCTGCAGTTTCCAAACCATCTTCAAAGGCAGCCCCACGTAGAGCGCATTGCAGTAATCTAACATGACAACTGAAGCCAGGTTATCCCTGTCCAGATAAGGGCGTAGCTGGGCCACCAACTGAAGTTGGTAGAAGGCACTCCATGCCACCGAGGCTACCTGAGCCTCAAGTGACAGAGATGGTTCTAGGAAAAACCCCAAGCTATGAACCTGCTTCTTCAGGAGGAGTGCAACCCCATCCAGGACATGTTGGACATCCACCATCTGGTCAGAAGAACCACCCACTAGCAGCATCTCAGTCTTGTCTGGATTGAGCCTCAGTTTATTAGCCCTCATCCAGTCCATTGTCGCAGCCAGGCACTGGTTCAGCACATTGAGGGCCACTGAAGCACATCAATTTTGAGGGCCACCTTCAAGTTTATTCCATCCCTGCAAAAAAAAAAATTAGACAGCAAGCTCCATCTTAAAAGAAGCCCTCCACTTTTTCTCTCAAAAGGAGGAAGAGAGTATGCCTACTACAACTCATATATGCATCAAACTCACAAAGCTTGCTTAGCATCTATTTTTATTCACCTGCAAATTTAATCAATTGATTGACTGTATGCTTGATTAATCTCTGAATGGCCTATTTAGATGGCATCTTCAAGCCAGTCTAGTTCACCAGATAGCAAAGCAAAGGGCACCACTACCATTTATGGGTTGGGGGAAGAGAGACAACACAGCACATCCAAAATCAGTCCAGACATGTAAAGTTTAACACACAGGCCTCAGTAATGCAATCGATTTTATATACAATGGCTAACTTCAGGGATGTCATTCCTATCTGCATGTACAGCAGTGGTTCTCAAATGTTTTTGGTTCGTGGCACACTGTAAAGCATACAAAAATTTTCTAGTGCACTTAGTGTACAAAATTTAAAATAATGTATTTTAAACTATGAATAAAAATAACTTAAACTATAGAAAACTATTACTTACCCTATACAAATGGGCTTCTTCTCATTTTTAAAATATACTTTCAAAATATTTGAGGCACACCTAGCCACCTCTTAGGGCGCACCAGTGTGCCTGGGCGCACCATTTGAGAATCACTGATGTACAGGGATGGCATGCCAATTGACTTCAGTGTGTCTACTCTATATATGACTTAACTTAGATACAAGCAACCCACTCTATTTAGAACATCAAAACAGCCACTCATAGCTCCTGGCAATGTACCTGCGGAGTAATGATAACTGAATTAATTTACAAATGTTATTGTATATATGAAAAAAGTCCAATACCATCACCTTATGACATCCTGCATATGATACTTTAAGAATCCAAACATTGTGTCTTATATAGTTAAAGGGATAAGGAACCTATTTGGTCCACGTTACTAAGAATTGTTCCAAGCTGTATATTGTGCTGCTGTTTTCACTGTAGGGTACTTGTAGCTAGCTGCTTTGTTGGGTATTTGAAAGACAAATGATGTTTATCAATTTACCAATTAACCACTAGTTACAGAAATTAATATTACATAACATAAATTGAGCATAAATACATCCAATTAAACCTAATTATTTTCAGCTAGTGCTGTATTACTCTAGCATGGGGTAGCCAAAGTGGTACCCTCCAGCTGTTTTGGACTACAACTCCATTGGCTAGTATGGCCAACAGTTAAGGATGATGGGAGTTGGGAGTCCAGCAACACATGGAAGGCACTTCATCAGCTACGCATGATCTAGCAATTCAGAATTATGCACTATTACCAGCTGCCCCATGAGAACAAGAGTGTGCCAGATTCAAATCAACAGTAGCCGTGATGGCTGTGCTCTGCCACCCTAGTCAGAGGCAGCATGCTTCTGAAAACCAGTCGCCGGAAGCCTCAGGAGGGGAGAGTGTTCTTGCACTTGGGTCCTGCTTGCGGGCTTCCCCCAGGCACCTGGTTGGCCACTGTGAGAACAGGATGCTGGACTAGATGGGCCACTGGCCTGATCCAGCAGGCTCTTCTTATGTTCTTATAAAATGATAGTAAGATCTCCCATATTGGAGATCAGCTCTGAGGTCATGCTTGACTAAAAGCTACATGAGGACTTATAACACTTAATATAGAAACATCACTCTGAGCTTCCATGTCAGACATTAAGGCAGGGGTGGGGAACCTCCAGGGAGTCCCATTTAGCCCCCAAGGCCTTTTCTCCAAATCATGTCCACCCATCCACCAGATGACATCTTTAGCTATGACAGCTCATGAGCAGGAGGATAGGGTTTAATCCTGCATTGGCTGTACACTCCTGTCCCCAGCAGGGCAGGATTTAATCCCTGCTCGCTAGCTGAGAAGAGATTAAAGCCCTGTGCAAAGCACCGTCAAGCAGCTCACACATGTGAGCTACTTCAAAGGGTCTTTTGCAAAGGCTTTAAGACAGCTCCTTCACTGTTGTCTGCTCCAACGTAAGAGGGTTGTCTTAAAGCTTTCCCCAAGTTTCCCCATGCATTGCTTTTAAGTCCACCAAGAAAACTGACAGATAGGCAGCCCTATATAAGGATCTGGCCAGTGGAACCACAAAGTTTCCTGACCCCTGCATTAAGGGATGGATCCAGAACTCTGCTGGTGCAAGGGACTTCTGTATACATAATGGAAATTCCTCTTCCTCTCCTGTTGCCTCCAGCCCCTCCCTTTACAGCCTCAAAGTCAGTTCAAGAGGGTTAGAGTATCCGTTGGAGCAGATTTGGGGGCATGGGGGGGGGGGAGAAAACAGAAGTCCTGTTGCAGCAGCAGAACCCTGCTGGCGCAGTACTGGATACAACCCAATATCTACAAAGTTATTGTTGGAATAAATTTCTACTTGCTAAACTGTGAAGAACTAGAAGAGATGAAATAGATTAAGATAGTGTGCTTCTCTTTAGTGTTAGGACATTTACCTATTCCATTTTTAGCTGTTTTTGACTCTCAAGACAAACAGGATGGCAAATTAACAAGCGCTGCAAGTTCATACAGGAGTGTAGTGTACTAGTCACGTTTGGAATGAAACTACAGGCTTCACAATAAACAGTTACATTAAGTTCAGCAAATAATCTTTTAATAGATGCAAGCAGAATGTAAAACTACTTTATTGATTACAGTGTACAACGTTTCAACTCAATAAATATTGATCCCAAACACGTAAGCTATTTATGACAAGGACAAGAGTTGGTCCCTGAAGAGTGTATTGGAATGTAATGGACAGATGTTACTCCAAGATGGATCCTGTAAACTGGAGTCATTTGTTTTTCTTGGGCATAGCAGCGTCGTAGAATAAATAAAGGAGATAGCATGTTCCTGAAGACAAAACACACAATATTAGGTCAGATTCATAGAAAAAGAGTTTGAAGGGGCCTATAAGGCTATTGAGTCCAACCCTCTGCTCAATGGAAGAATCCAAATTAAAGCATACCCGAAAGGTGGCTGTCCTGCTGCCTCTTGAATGCCTCCAGATTAAGCACACATGCTTTGATTGTCTTCTATGAGAGGTTATGCTCATAAATTGCAAAGTATCTATGCAGCGCTTTTGCTCCAATCTTATGAGTATGTCAGAAGGTGTGTTAAGTCTCTTCAAGTTAAAAGGAGTCAGAGAGGAGCCCTTAACCCAACCATTTTCCCATCCTTTGATATCAGATCAACTAAACACAGCACAGGAAAATTCATAAAGGGAAGCTTGTGAATTCATATGGCAAAACTCTAAAAAATGCAGTTTTCTTGCAAAAATTGCCATCTTAAATCTTTCACCTTTCAAAACTGTGGGCAAGTTAAAATGCTTCAAGCACACTGGTCCTAATATAGTGACAGGGAACCTGTGGATCTTCAGGTGTTATTGGAGTCCAAGTCTCATCAGCCCTGGCCAGTATTCCCAATGGACGATGATTGGTGTTGTAGTCCAACACCACCTGGAGGGACACAGGCTCCCAATCCCTCTCCTAGCAGCTACATTTTAACTTCAGCTTCCATTCAGGAGTTTCTGCCTGATGTTTTAAAACTACATTCTCAAAGCTGTGAGGGATCCAGTCCAATAGCTAAATTAAGTAGATACTATGAAGAAATGGCAAAGGATAGCCAACAACTTTGAATGGAACGCTAAGAATGTAAACTCTTACTCAAATTGGCTGCTGAATAGAGTGAAGATTTGGGTTCCTTTGAGATAGAGCTCTTATAGACCCAAAGGATGTCCACAAGACAAACAGGAGAAAATTAGTATAAGGCATCTCCACAAACAGAAGCCCAGTCCACCTGGTTTTATATAGGTTTTCTAAGGGCAATTTTAAGAACAGATTGGGAAGATGATACAATGTAAGTATCCAAAGGATAGCATACAGCAGAAGGTATGGAAGGTTTCATAGATTGATAAAAGCTTCCATGCACAAGCACAATGTCAGTTGGGAGTTTTAAGGGACAAAAACAGTTGATCTGAAATATTAAGCCAAGTAAACCTTTATCTGCACAGCCAAACAAAAGATAGCAGAGAATTTTTCAAGTTCCTGTTTTAGAAATAGAGGAGGGGTACTGTAGAGCCTGGCTCGGAGTCCAGAGTCTGTGAGTTCAAATCCCCACTCGTGTCTCCTGGGTGTAAACGGCCAGCTAAAGATCACCCGCACAGTGAGTGGCTCAGGGGTTATGTGCCCTCCCACCTGTGCAGCCCTCGGCAAGCTGCATAGACCCAAGGAGCCCAGTTGCCCCCCAGCTGGCAGTTGTGGACAAGGAAGGGGCTGGCTTGTGCAGCTGTGGCAAGCTGCGCAGGCCCTAGCCAGCTGGGGAGGACTAGCCTCAGAGGGAGGCAATGGTAAACTCCCTCTGAATACCGCTTACCATGAAAACCCTATTCATAGGGTCACCATAAGTAGGGATCAACTTGAAGGCAGTCCCAACCAACTGTCTCTTAGAAAGATGAACATGTAATCAGAGAAAACTATGACAGCTCTGCTGCTTCTTTGTTAAAATCTTACCAGAAATAGCAAGGACCATGGACGTTCGATACAGCAGTGCATCCATCAATCCACCTTTTAGGTACACTGGAAGGCCATTATCTTCCTAACATCAGGGACACAGACATAGAATTCATGTGTTAAGACTAATATCCTTGTAAAGCCCCCCCTCACTAGATAAAGAATTGAAACCTATTCAACTATAGTTACAATACTAGAAAGCTGCATTCTAACCTGTTTGCTCAAGTCCAGGCCAAAAAGTATAGAAAAGTTATTTCCTGCTTTGCTGCCAGTTAATCAAGCTAAATATTGTCAATCAGAACATTTACCTGAAATGGAAAGTTTACCAATACTGAAATATTGTGGTAAGCATTTACCACATATTGTAAAACCAAACTCTCCAGTTCAACTATAGTGTCCTATAGGCAGGCTATTTGCAACCAAATCCTAGGCATGTTTACCTAAAAATCCCTCCAAGTTCAATGAAACTTACTCCCAAGCATTCATATCATACAAAGGATCATAGGCCAAATTTGGAGTGCATCACTAGGACTGGGACACCATTCAATAGTTAAAATATCCTCTATTGGCTCTTGTCAAATTTTCAATGGTCGAAAATGCCCTTGCATAAGTGACAATTTACCTTGACTGTAGGACTGTCTAATCCACCAGCAGCAGCAGAAATGGGAGACCCTTCCTCCTCAGCCCTGCCTGTGTTTGGGGTCACTCTCAGAAATTTCAGTTAGATAACATCAGGGCCTGTTTCAGCCAGTCTGTCCCTTCCCCACCTTATGGCCAATGGACACCATCTGTCCCACGGAAAGGAACATCTAATGCAGGCTCATGCTCAGTGGGGCTGGCTCTTTTGTGAGCATGTGGTGTTGGGTGTATTTGTTTTATAAATGCTGTTAACTATTTTGAAAACTAATGGAAAAGCAAGATATAAATCTACTAAATAAATAAAATTTAGGAGGAGGTATCACCTGCATTCTCTCTAGAAAACTTCTGTTTTCTTCCCTGTCAATCAAGTAACACATCTTAGCTCTCTGGCCACTTGCTTAACTGCTGGCATCTCTTAACAGGAACACAAAGAGGAAACACAGAGCATGTGCATAACAATTATGGTAGCATAGGAGTGGGGTAAGCAATCAGCTAGAATTTATGTGTGGCAGCAGTTACCCTTATAGCACAAGGCATGTGAACACAGTAGCATGAAGCAGCAGTGTTGTAGTGCATGTGAGCACTATGAATGAAGGTAAATATGCACATATTGTGATGCACCACACAGCTCCTTAGACAATCACAGAAGATATAATTTTGTAGGATAAGAGCAATGTTGTCTTTTTGGTTTCCCAGATGCCAAGCAGATCAGTCTGTAGGGCTAGAGTACAGACAAAGTTTCTCCATCTCAGTAACACTACCTGCCATCTTGCCC
This sequence comes from Rhineura floridana, assembly GCF_030035675.1. NCBI lineage: Eukaryota > Metazoa > Chordata > Lepidosauria > Squamata > Rhineuridae > Rhineura > Rhineura floridana. The sequence goes on from NC_084483.1 coordinate 61,931,750, forward strand.
CAGGCCACTTCTCAGGCAGAACAATGTCTGTGGGGCCACTGCCACCCTCAGTGGGCAAATTAAGGCTCCAGCCACCAGATTCCACAATCTCCACACAGGAAAGGATGTATCTATTTTACCAAGAAAAAGAAATCTTCACCTAGCTACTTTTGTGAAAAGTTAGCATGCCAAGGAAGAAGACCCTCCATGTGATCTTGGCAAGTGTTTTGTAAAGAGAGAGAGTAGAATAGAATAATATACAAGATAACACACTTGCTTTTCTAATTAACATAGTGCCTTGTTAGGGTTTTCTATTACTGGAGAGGGGGAGATGCTCACATACCTTAACGCTTTAAAGTACCTGATCAATTTTTGATTAGTCAAATACCAACCCTATATATCAGGCCCACCACTTTTGAAAAGATGCAGCATTTTAAACTACTCAACTTAGATCCCCCTCATGGGCAATACTGCTTTAATTGATAGGCTCGGGGGGGGGTGAGAAGTGGCAAAAAACCCTATTTGATTAATCTAAAATCAGTCCTGTTAGTTAAAATTACAATTTTGGATTAACCAGGTCATGGGTCAGGCTAACTAGATGTTGAAACAAACTATTTTACTGTGCATCATCAGGGATGGAAAACTGTGGAGATAGCAGAGAATATCGTTGGACTACAAGTCCCATCATCCGTGACCACTGGCCATGCTGGCTGGAGCTGATGGGAGTTGGAAGTCCAACATCTGAAGGGTTGCAGGTTCCCCATCCCTACCCTGTACTGATGAGCACGACAACTGAGAATGATCAAAGACTGGTAGAACACCTAACACGAAAGCCCATTAAAAAGTTCAGGCTTGAATTCTACCTTGTGATAATCAGCAACACATAGCATATTTATTAATCAGTTAAAATATTACCTACTTTTCCAGATCCGTTAGAAGCTAAAACACTGATTTATCCTCAACATTTATTGCTATATTTTTCACTTGTTTGCATTCATAAGCATACGATCATTCATACAACTATGCGGTAAGATTTCAGATTATTTAGCGCTGCTGAGAAAATAAGCAGCTATCACATAGCAATCAGACTGTGTGGTCTTGAAAGATGGCGTGAATGCTAAATTATATTAGGAGCGCTAAACATCTTCAATCAGCTCATTCTTTTTAAAAAGGAAGCTTAAAGCACACAAACACAATAACAAGACATTCCATTACATTCTCATTTGCATTTAGAGTAGACATGTAATGAAATACCTGGAAAAGTTTCTGGTTCTCTGGAACCTTGTTTGCCAGCTGCCTACGGGGGGCAGTGCTTAGGGTCTTCTGGGAAATTTGCCGAAGAGCCTGCAACAGAAACACAGATCAGTGGGATGGCGAGGATGATTCTGCATTGGCTGTAGGTGCCTGTTCCCAGGAGGGAACAGGCACCCGCAGCCAACGCAGAAGGATTTAACATCTGCTCATCAGCTGTCAGGGGGGAATTCTGTTCAGGGAACGGGTGAAGGCAGCCAAAGAAAACCTGTATAATGCACATGTCTTTCTTGCACTTCCCACAGCAGTGGTAGTAGGGAGGGACGAAGGGAAGAAAGAAGCTTCTTTCTCCCCTTTGTTCCCACTGCCACTACCTGCAAAATGCACGTTTCTTTTTCCTCCAGGGAAGGGGAGAAAGAACCTCTTTGCCAGACCTGCGTTTGGTACTACCCAAAGCTGAGCACAGGGCTAGCAATGTCCCTTGTGCTGGGTTCCGAAGCACCTGCCAGCCACCTTTGCTGTTGGGCACTTGGGAATCCTGTACAAGGGGGTTTATCAGGTTGGCAAGGTCAACTCACCTGTAAATTTGGTCCACGAGACCAATCCTGATAAAGATCTGGCCCATGAAGCCAAGAAGTTTCCCCACTCCTGCCTGGTTCGGATATAACAAACTATGGTTAGTTAAGAATGGAAGCTGGTGCTTTTGATCTTGTGCCTATACTGAAGGAGGAGACCACATTATCTCAGGGCTTATATATATTCACTAATATGCAAAAAACGTTGCCGTTTAAGAACATACCTATAGCCCCCAGCCATTCTATCAAACTTTAAAAAGCAGGGAAATTGGGCAGCTATAGTGAATGCACCACGGGAGCAGGAGATCTGAACTCCTCTCTGATATATTGTACTGCCCTACAAATTGGTCAAAATGCAAACACCACTTGGGTTGGTCTTTCACAGTCCAATCCACTTCCTGTGTAGCTTGGAAGAATTTGGTAACGTGCCTCTGAGCATATGGTGAGTGGTGGCAACACTTGCCATCTCCAAAGATAGAGAATTATATTTTTGTATGTTTGCTGGTGTTCTTCTTACTTTGCTTCTTTCCTCTGTTATTAATGTTTCTACAGAGAATCTACACTAGAAAATTTTATTTCCCTCATTATTTATCAAAGAAATCTGTGTCAAATTTATTTTTATTAATTTCAAAGCCTTTTTATTGGTCAGTATCATATGATGGTGAAGACAGCCTTTTGTGTTTCAAATTGGAGGTTATGCTCTATTTCTATTTTGGGTGCATTAACAGTGGAATTTGGACCTGCAGTTTGATGAAAGATCAGACTGATTCCAATATGTTGCTACTTCAGCAATAACTCTAGCTGTTGGAAAAAAAGAGGATGCATATTTTCAGCCTGCTATGTTTAAACCACTTCATTTAAGGCAAGGTGGGCACAGTCAATTAAAAACATAGAGCACACCTAGCATTTTGCTAGAATATATTTCACCTCCCACTGTTTTATCTTGTGCAAGTTGAGACACTTCTGAGGTCCACTGGAGACTATTCTACAGAAGTCAGTGCCATTACTCCACAATTATGTTTGGAGCTTTTTTAGTATAAATTCTGCAAAGAGTTGCTGTACTTCACATATTCACAGAAATAGAAACGAAAGAAAATGATTTCCTATAGGAAATGTCACTAAAATTGCAAAGGAAATCAGACATATTTAAAGTGACTATCTGAACTATATCAACTGTCTTAATAATGTTACTTCCTCCCGGCTAAAAAAAGATCAGCACATCACATGTCTTCTTTCTATTATTTGGGCTGATTGCAGGTGTTGCCACCACTCACCATATGCTCAGAGGCACATGTTACCAAATTCTTCCTTCTTAGCTACACAGGAAGTGGATTGGACTGTAAAAGACCAACCCAAATGGTGTTTGCATTTTGACCAATTTGTAGGGCAGTATAATATCTCAGACGGGAGTTCAGGTCTCCTGCTCCCCTGGTGCATTCACTATAGCTGCCCAATTTCCCTGCTTTTTAAAGTTTGATAGAATAGCTGTGGGCTATAGGTATGTTCTTAAACCGCAAGGTTTTTTGCCTATTTGTGAATTTCCCTGCTTTTTAATCCAGGAGATAAGAAATGGGATCCTGTCCAAGTTTGCTGTGAATGGATGGACCATTTGCATGCTTATTGAGTTCAATGGGATTTACTCCCCTGCAATCATGTTTAGGATAGGTGAAACTGACCACAGAGGATGGGGAGGGGAGGAGGAGGAGGAAAGGAAATGCAGAGGAGAGGACTGGGAGGGGAGCAGGCAGGATGGGGAGGGGAGGAGAAGGACAGGTTTGATAATTTGCATGTTTATTAAATTCAGTGTGATTTACTCCCGTGCAATCATGCTTAGGATAGGTAAAACTGACCGGGAGGAGGGAGGGAGGGCTGGAGTGGGCAGGGGAGGAGGAAGGGAGAGGAGAGGAGAGGAGAGGGGAAAAGCAGGTCTGATCATTTGCATGCTTATTTTTAATGGGATTTACTCCTATGCAATCTTGGTTAGGACAGGAAACACTGACCATGGGGGAGAAGGAAGGGGAGTGGGAAGGAGCGTATAGGAGGGGGGCAAAGGAAGGTGGAGGGTTTGATCATTTGCATGCTTATAGAGTTCAATGGTATTTACTTCCATGCAATCATGTTTAAGATAGGTAAAACTGACCATGGGGAGGAGGAGGGGGAAGAGGGGATTGGAAGGGGATGGGGAGTAAGGGGCGAGGGAAGGGGCAAGAGGAGGTGACAGGAGGAAGGAGAAGGGAGGGTGGGTTTGATCATTTGCATATTTTTTGAGTTCAGTGGGATTTATTTCTATGCAATCATGTTTGAAAATGGAAATGGACTGCCTTCAAGTCAATCCCCACCTATTGCGACCCTTTGAATGACCCTTTGATCATTTGCATGCTTATTGAGTTCAATGGGATTTACTCCCCTGCAATCATGCTTAGGATAGGTGAAACTGACCACAGAGGATGGGGAGGGGGGAGGAGGGGAGGGGGGGAGGAGGAGGGGGGAGGGGAGGAAATGCAGAGGGGAGGACTGGGAGGGGAGGAGGCAGGATGGAGAGGAGAGGGGAAAAGCAGGTCTGATCATTTGCATGCTTATTTTTAATGGGATTTACTCCTATGCAATCTTGGTTAGGACAGGAAACACTGACCATGGGGGAGAAGGAAGGGGAGTAGGAAGGAGCGTATAGGAGGGGGGCAAAGGAAGGTGGAGGGTTTGATCATTTGCATGCTTATAGAGTTCAATGGTATTTACTTCCGTGCAATCATGTTTAAGATAGGTAAAACTGACCATGGGGAGGAGGAGGGGGAAGAGGGGATTGGAAGGGGATGGGGAGTAAGGGGCAAAGGAAGGGGAGGGAAGGGGCAAGAGGAGGGGATAGGACGAAGGAGAAGGGAGGGTGGGTTTGATCATTTGCATATTTTTTGAGTTCAGTGGGATTTATTTCTATGCAATCATGTTTGAAAATGGAAATGGACTGCCTTCAAGTCAATCCCCACCTATTGCGACCCTTTGAATGACCCTTTGATCATTTGCATGCTTATTGAGTTCAATGGGATTTACTCCCCTGCAATCATGCTTAGGATAGGTGAAACTGACCACAGAGGATGGGGAGGGGGGAGGGGGGAGGAGGGGAGGAGGATGGGGGAGGGGAGGAAATGCAGAGGGGAGGACTGGGAGGGGAGGAGGCAGGATGGAGAGGAGAGGAGAAGAACAGGTTTGATCATTTGCATGTTTATTAAATTCAGTGCGATTTACTCCCGTGCAATCATGCTTAGGATAGGTAAAACGGGCAGGGGAGGAGGAAGGGACAGGAGAGGGGAAAACCAGGTCTGATCATTTGCATGCTTATTTTCAATGGGATTTACTCCTATGCAATCTTGGTTAGGATAGGAAACACTGACCATGGGGGAGGAGGAGTGGGAATGGGAAGGAGCGTATTGGAGGGGGGCAAAGGAAGGTGGAGGGGAGAGCAGGTTTGATCATTTGCATGCTTATAGAGTTCAATGGTATTTACTTCCGTGCAATCATGTTTAAGATAGGTAAAACTGACCATGGGGAGGAGGAAGGGGAGGAGGGGGAAGTGGAAGGGGAAAGAGGGGATTGGAAGAGGATGGGGGGGGATGGGCAAAGGAAGGGGGACGGAAGGGGCAAGAGTTCTCCCTTCCTCCTGCACAACTTTTAAAGATACAACAGACCTCCTGGTTGCCAGGCCCAGCCTCCAAGAGGTCTTTTGTATCTTTAAAAGTTGTGCAGGGGGGAGGGAGAATTCCACCTTGTGGTTTTTCTCATTACAGCATTGCAAGAACACCTGCATTTGGGTGACTTTCTCTTCTCCTAAAGATACAGGATCAGTCGCAGGCCAAGAACCTGGCAACCCTAATCCCCACCTATTGCGACCCTTTGAATAGGGTTTCATGGTAAACGGTATTCAGAGGTGATTTCATCATTGCCTTCCTCTGAGGCTAAGAGGCGTGACTGGCCCAAGGTCACCCAGTCAGCTTCATGGCTGTGTGGGGATTCGAACCCTGGTCTCCCAGGTCGTAGTCCAACACTGACCCAGGAAAGGGGCAGGGAATGGGAGAGAGGAGATTGGGTGGGTGGGCACTGGGCAGAAGAGAAGCCCCTTTCCTTTCCAAAAGGAAAACATTGTAAACAGAATTATTCTTTTTCAGGCTTTCCCCCACCTTTTTATTATACAGCAGACACATGTAGGCTCCCACCCAAATTTAAGCCAAAGCTTTCCCTGGCCACATCCACACCAGGCCTTTATTTCACTTTGGACAGTCATGGCTTCTCTCAAAGAATCCTGGGAAGTGTAGTTAGTGAAGGGTGCTGAGAGTTGCTAGGAGACGCCCTGTTCCTCTCACAGACCTTCAATCAGAGTGGCTGACTGTTAACCATTCTCTCAGGGGAATAGGAGTCTCTTAGCACCCTTCACAAACTACACTTCCCAGGATTCTTTGAGGGAAGCCATGACTGTCCCACATGAAATCAAAGTCTGGTGTGAGTGTGGCCCCCTGATTAGGTAAGCCCAGCAGCTGTGAGGCTTTTAGAGCTCTGACGGTTGTTACTGAGCATGCTCCGCATTATCATTGGGTTCCAGCCAAAATTTATTAAATTAATTAAAAATCAGCCAGGCATTTTTTAAACTTTTAAACTGCAGCAGATGAAGGTCAGAGTATGGGGCAACGTCAGTATTAGGATTACAGGTACTCTGTGAACATGGCTGATTTTTAATGAATTTCAACAATTATACTCTCAGAGAAAAAAGTCCAAAAGGGCTCTGAGGTTTTTCTCTCTCTTTTTACACTTTGAACTCTCTATTCTCTGACTGTTTTGTGTATCGCCATGAAAATTGACAGTGTTGTTAAGCAAGCGTTTCTGAGTTCAGGACTATAAGTTATGTAAGGTTTTGTTTTGAAATGAGCTTATGGGAAGCATCAGAATGGCATGGGGGGTATTTTCAATTTAACATTGCGGAATGTGAAAAATCCCCGCAGGCTATACTATACAGCCACTTTCGTGGCTGTATAATAATGCTAAACCCTGTTTTGCTGTCATGTGTGGAAAAGGTCATTACGTTTCCTCTAAGTCTCAGCATGAAGTAGGTTCTACACTGATGCAGTCTGCAGCCACCATTTGTTGACCATGACATTTTTCAAACCACCCCTATCACATAGTATTGTTAGGCTACTGTGAGCTGCATCCATGGACAACCTAGTTTATGCAGAGGATTCTCCAAATCAGCACAAGACAGCTAAAATAAACCACACAATCAAGTGTGCTGTGAATGGTCATTCTTGTATACATGTGACCTCTGCCAGCCTACTGCTGCCTCTTACATTGCATAACCATTAGGTCCACAGTTTACATTTTTCTCCTGCATGTGCGTGGAGAAATTGTTGTTTTTGCCAAAGGCTAAGAACTATTGTTGAATTTTTGCTTTTTCAAACCTTTTCCCCTTCTTTACTTGCTCCAATAAAAAAAGTTTATGCACCAAATGAATAACAGTAGTAACACCAAACAGGGAAACCACAGGTGAATTGTAAAACTACCCTCATCTGTGAAGAGTAATGAACACTGATGCTGCAAACATTAGCGACTGACGAAGATTTAATGTAAAACACAGTGACTTAGATCCAAAAGTAAGTTAACTTAAGGAAGTCCTTGGAAGGAAAATGTCCCATCCCCTCCTTGCAGCCCCCCCCAACATCCCAAAACACCTCTCGAGATAGTCCTCCTAATCAATGTGCAATAAAGCACAGAAGGCTGTGATGGGAGAAATGAATTGACCCAAATTGGACAGACCATCAGGTCTTGGGAAATTTCCTTTTTCAACCCATTTCACATTGGTCAGGAAGCTCTTCCCCAACATCCTGAAGTGGTTTTCTCCACCCCCCACTCACACATAAAGGTCCAAACCAGACACCCTTAGGACCGCCACAATTTCCAAACCTTGCCTCCACTAAACTGTACCGTTCTTAAAGGCTTAGTTAGCTTTAAGTTGTATTTTTGGCTGTTTGTTTACGTAGATATTTTATTATGGCTGGTTTCATAGGAACTTTGGGGGGAGTACAGTATGCTTTTGTAGTACGCCTGTTATCTAATTGTTATATTTTTGTAATATTGCATGGAAATTACTACCTTTAAAAAGGCAGTTTATAAGTCCAGTAAGAGCCGGTGTAGTGGTTAGAATGTTGGGACTACGAGGGTTCAAATCCCCACAGAGCCATGAAGCTCACTGGGTGACCTTGGGCCAGTCACTGCCTCTCAGCCTCAGAGGAAGGTAACGGTAAACCACCTCTGAATACCGCTTACCATGAAAACCCTATTCGTCGCCATAAGTCGGGATCGAAGGCAGTCTTTTCCATTTCAAATACAACAAAACGGCTCCCATCACTAAATACTCCACAGCGTTCCCACCGTCTGCTGCTGCTAACCCAGCAATAAAAGGCCACACAAAAACAATTCAGACCTCCGTATCACCCCCCGTCCCGTACCAAAAGATTTCGAAGCATCTTGGCGGTTCTCCGTTCACCTCGTCGTCGTCTTCAACGTAAGAGCAAGGGCACCGGAAAAAGGAAGAGACACCCAGCTCGCTGCCACGTGACGTCACAATCCCGACCTATAGAGACATTTGGACAGAAAGGCACGAGAGGTCGCACTTCCGATTAAAAAATGAAAGCGGCAATGGTGGAAGGGGAGGAGGAGAGGCGCAGGTTGTCTCTCTGGACTTTGGCATCTCCATGGTAAAATCTCCACCATGTTCTGCGTGGGAAATTAAGAGTGGAAAGGCAGTTCAATCTGAGATCAGAAATATCAGATAGAACTGCTACGGGTGTTGCCCGATGTTTTTTAATATCTATGACCCCGTCTGTCATAGAGAACACTCCGTCTCTAAGCTATAGAGTTTCGGGCCTGAAGGCAATCTAGAGCAGCAAGATCGGCCGGCGGGTGAACTGCAATCTCCGGCCGCCTTTCAAGCCTAATAGGTGTTACCCCTTTCCTGGTCTCGCTCGCCGGACTGTGCAACCGCACAGCCAAAGTCCAAAGTGCAGAGCTGACTTGCATGGAGAAATCGCCTCGCCGACGGAGCTATTTTGAGATCTAAGGCTGCAGCCTGCAAGACCCCGCTAATATGGGGCCTTAGTCATGCATACTTTGTTATTAGAAATTAAGCCCCACTAACACAATCGGGACTTAATCTTGCAATTAATGCTGCAGTCCTAAAGCACATCCCTAGCTAGACGGCCTGCCCTCCTGGAGCCGGTGGTACCTACTGAAGAAACGTGCTTAGAGTTTGGAAGCTGTTTCGGGGGGGGCATCATGTTGAGGGGAAGAGGAAGCAGAGTATATAGATCGAGCGTAAGGCGGCTGTCTTGCATTGACTGGTTTTAACCGCCAAAAAGAAGCCGCCTCGCCTCCCCTCCCCTGCTAGAACTTCCAACTCAAGACTAGGAAGCAGAACGGCCATGTCGTATTCTTCTCTGGGTATAGTTTCTATTTGAGTAACTATTTTATTATGGCTGTTTTTATAGTCACTTTTATGTTGTTGTTGCTGTTATGTGGCTTCAAGTCGATTACGACTTATGGCGACCCTATGAATCAACGACCTCCAAGACCTCTGTCATGAACCACCCTGCTCAGATCTTGTAAATTCAGGTCTGTGGCTTCCTTTATGGAATCAATCCATCTCTTGTTTGTAGGGTAGTACAATATCTCAGAGAGGAGGCCACGTCTCCTGTTTCCCTGGTACATTCACTATGTGTGTGTTATGTGCCTTCAAGTTGATTACGACTTATGGCAACCTTATGAATCAGCGACCTGCAATAGTATCTGTTGTAAACCACCCTGTTCAGATCTGTGGCTTCCTTTATGGAATCAATCCATCTATTGTTTGGTCTTCCTCTTCTGTTTTTCCCAGCATTATTGTCTTTTCTAGTGAATCATGTCTTCTCATGATGTGTCCAAAGTATGATAACCTCAGTTTCATCATTTTAGCTTCTAGTGACAGTTCTGGTTTAATTTGTTCTAACATCCAATTATTTGTCTTTTTCGCAGTCCATGGTATGCGCAAAGCTCTCCTCTTAACCGCCTTTTTCACTGTCCAGCTTTCACATCCATACATAGATCGGGAATACCATGGTCTGAATGATCCTGACTTTGGTGTTCAGTGATCCATCTTTGCATTTGAGGACCTTTTCTAGTTCTCTCACAGCTGCCCTACACAGTCCTAGCCTTCTTCTGATTTCTTGGCTATTGTCTCCATTTTGGTTAATGACTGTGCCGAGGTATTGATAATCCTTGACAAGTTCAATGTCCTCATTGTCAACTGTAAAGTTACATAAATCTTCTGTTGTCATTACTTTAGTCTTCTTGACGTTCAGCTGTAGTCCTGCTTTTGTGCTTTCCTCTTTAACTTTCGTCAGCATTCGTTTCAAATCATTACTGGTTTCTGCTAAGAGTATGGTATCGTCTGCATATCTTAAATTATTGATGTTTCTCCCTCCAGTTTTCACACCCCCTTCATCTTGGTCCAATCCCGCTTTCCGTATGATATGTTCTGTGTACAGATTAAACAAACAGGGTGATAAAATACAGCCCTGTCTCACACCCTTTCCGATGGGGAACCAATCGGTTTCTCCATATTCTGTCCAGCCTCTTGTCCAGAGTATCGGTTGCGCATCAGGACAATCAGATGCTGTGGCACCCACATTTCTTTTAAAGCATTCCATAGTTTTTCATGATCTACACAGTCAAAGGCTTTGCTGTAGTCTATAAAGCACAGGGTGATTTTCTTCTGAAATTCTTTGCTCCGTTCCATTATCCAACGTATGTTTGCGATATGATCTCTGGTGCCTCTTCCCTTTCTATATCCAGCTTGGATGTCTGGCATTTCTCGCTCCATATATGGTAAGAGCCTTTGTTGTAGAATCTTGAGCATTACTTTACTTGCAAGTCACTTTTATAGGAGGGAACTATAGTAGACTTCCATAGCATGTTATATAGATGTATAGGTTGCAACCCTTGTATAGATTACAGCCTCTAAAAGGCAGTTTATAAATACAGTAAAACGGGCCCCCATCACCAAATATTCCGCAGCATTCCCAAGATCCACTGCGTGACCAGTAGAACTCGACTAAGTGAAGGTTTTAAGAACATAAGAAGAGCCTACTGGATCAGGCCAGTGGCCCATCTAGTCCACCATCCTGTTCTCACAGTGGCCAACCAGGTGCCTGGGGGAAGCACGCAAGCAGGACTTGAGTGCAAGAACACTCTCCCCTCCTGAGGCTTCCAGCAACTGGTTTTCAGAAACATACTGCCTCTGACTAGGGTGGCAGAGCACAGCCATCATGACTAGTATCCATTGATAGCCCTATCCTCAATGAATTTGTCTAATCTTTTAAAGCCATCCAAGCTGGTGGCCATTACTGTCTTGTGGGAGCAAATTCCATAGTTTAACTATGCGGTGAGTAAAGAAGTACTTCCTTTTGTCTGTCCTGAATCTTCTGACATTCAGCTTCTTTGAATGTCCATGAGTTCTAGTATTATTGTTTTGTTTTGGCACCATTCGCTGTTGCTTGACCTGCTGAATATTTCCCTGCCAAGCAACTTTTAAAGATGCAACAAACACTTTGCCAGAAAGGGATTGAAGGAAGGTGACAATCGTATTAAGGGATCTTAATACGATTTTGAACTAATGAATTCATTTAGCAATACTAGTCTTCCCCCCACTTCTGCAAGGAGGAGTCTTTGGTGGCAAGCCGCAACCTATAGTTCATTTTAGGTCAAGAGCTGGATGTTTCATGGGTAACAGATTATATAGAAACTTCCAGGGAGGCAGTCCTGTTAAACTATCGAAGCACAAAGACCCCAAATAGCACCTGAAATTCAAATACATTTGTTATGGCTTGCACAGACTATAGTCCACTTCATCAGATGCATGAAGCATTATTCTCAGGTGACCAGTATAGATGCACCCATGGTAGAGGGAAGGAGGAGTCAACAGTAGGGTCCACTGTCCTGAAACATAGAAAGTTGCAGTGTCAATTTAACTTAAGATTAGATGTTTGCACAATAAGCACAACGGTGTGATAATCAGCTTAGCAACGGTAACATGATGGTATTAAACACAGCTTGTAGGACAGGAAATCAATCCTAGCTCATCAGAAATTTATTCGTGCAAACATGTAATTTTAGTCTGGGCTTCATGATCACGAGAGCCCCACTTCTAGATAGTGCTCTGTGTGCACGTGTATCTATACAGTATCTGTATAATTTTTACCTTTGTATAGTAAGCTAATTTCTACACAGACTCGCACACCCCTTTCTATCCTCCAGTCAGGTAAGCATTATCAGAGGTCAAGGAAATGTTTCAGCGAAGCAAAATTGCTCAAGGAGGAGGTGTAGCCTGGGGAGAGTCCTGAGGGCCAGACTGAGAGGCCTAGAAGGCTGCATTTGGCTCCCAGACCTGAGATTCCCCAATCTCTGTGACAAGCAAACAGGTCCTCTAAGCACTTTGGTACAGCCTATAAAAGTATAGAGCAGGGACAGTGGTGAGTAGATTGCCATCTAATATTCACAAGATGCAGGACTTACAGCAGACAACTTTGGAGCCTCTCTGAAGTCCAGAGCTAATTTATACATTAGAAGTCAGATGTTCAGGGTACAATAAAGGAAGTTTTCAAGGTGATTGATACCACACTGTCAGCTGTTATTACAACAAATTTAGGAGGAGGATGTCAAGATAAATGAGTTGTAGGATAGTTTTCTTTATTCAGATACCTGTTGAATTTATTCATTTGGCAGCCAAAGCAGAAGTTGAGAGGAACCAGACTAGTTCTGTACTGCTAGTTGAGACATTCTGGTAAGTGAGGCAATGGCATGGCAAAATCGACATACACCCCAAAATGTCCAGATTAGGGTTGTCAGGTCAGAAGCATCCCCAAACCCTGAGATTTTGGGGGCGTGCCTGAGTGATGTCATGGGGCGGGTCCAAGTGACATCACAGGGTGGGTCTAAGTGATGTCATTAAGCATGACACATTAAGCATCACAGTTGCTTGACAAAAACATTTGTGTGATTGGAAATTAAGATAGAAATCTTAGCTAAAAGATGGGAGCCTGGGTAGGGAACATTTCAACTAGCCAAATCGTTTCTGGCAAAAAGGGTTCAAGTGCCCACAGGCCAGGCCAACCACCAGAAGGCCATTGTAGGAAGAAAGGAGCCTAGTGTTGTGGAGATGTTAGATGGGAGCACTCAGGAGTAAAGATGGATGCCCCCGAAGAGCTGCAATTATAAACACACTAGGGACTAAGCCACATAGAACTCAATAGGACTTACTTCTCAGTAGCTACAGTTTGGATAGTGTTGTTGGTAAAGCTTGACTAGGGATCCTCTGCAAAGATATCCATATCCAAGTAGGGTTGGTAACCCCCTACCTGGAATGCCCTGCCCCTACCTTTTAACATCTAAATTTCTTTACAGATTTATTATTTTTTTATTTATATCTTGCTCTTCCTCCCAGCAGGAGCCTAGGGTGGCAAATTTGACCCTTTACTTCAGAAAGAGGTCTGAGTAATGAGTAAGAAAATTCTCTACCCTTTTCTGTCTCTGCTGTGGGCTGCTATAAACTCACTTCATCAGCCAACCCAATTCCAGTGAATATAACTGATAGAGAGAAAGCACACATGATTTAGTTTACCTTCATAGGCAGCAGCTTGGGAACAACAACAATTGCAGCCACACTGCCCAGTATGTGAATTCTCTTTTACCACTATTGGACAAGAAACAAACAACGTTGCATCATCAGTGGGTTTAAGAAGGTTGAACGGAGCGCATGGAACCACTCTTGTTGCTTCTATGAATGAAAGGGAGTGAGGATAAAGGTAAATAAAATGCAAAAAGAAAAAGAAAGTGATGATTTCTTAAATGCAATACCATACCAACCACAAGATTCCTACGAGTAAGGTAGAAAACTAAGCATCCCACAACCAGTCAGGATTCCTAACCAAAAACCAAAAATATGAAAAATGAAGAAATATTTGTATAAGCATGACTATCAAATATGTTTATTATTTACATAACCTGTAAAGATATTTATAGTGCAATCCTACATTTATTTATTCAGAAGCAAGTCCCAGTGTATTCAGTGGGGCTTACTCAAACAGGGACAGAACCGCAACCTCAAGTGATAAGCAACTTCATTCATGCAACCCAAAATTCAGAATCATGCCAGTTTAAGCTGTTTTGCAACTGTTGGTACTTGTTTTCATGGTTATTGGATTTTAAAGGCATTTATTTCTCATTGTGAGCTACCTTGGTTTCCAGACTGCAGCCCTACCTCACAGGGTTGTTGGAAAGATTCCCATATACACACACACTGGAGAAGTAAAAATACATACACCCCATATAATAGTTTATTGTCAAAACCAGTTGATCATTGGAGAACACTAAAAAAAATCAGTATTAGTTTCCCACATAATAAAAACAATGATACCTCAGTAAGACCTGCCTAATTGCTTTAAAAATAGGATTGGAGCGGGAGAGAAAGATATACAACACAAACACAATTCTTTCCTATGTTCACTCAAAAGTCCCATCTATTTACAGCACAATCTTAACCATGTCTACACAAAAGGAAGTCCTATTGAATTCAATGGGGTTTATATGTTTACTGTGGAAAAGCAAGTACTGGATTAAAGCTTGCTTTTGGGAAGTTTGCAAAACACTGCCCTCTTCAAAATTTAAACTTGTCTGACTCCTACACACAAGAGAGAAAAAGACTGAAAGCTTACTTATTCAATCTGAGATGTTCAGAAAAGTAGGAAAAAGCACGTTTCTGAGCCTTGGGCCAGTCACTGCCTCTCAGAGAATACCGCTTACCATGAAAACCCTGTTCATAGGGTCGCCATAAGTCGGAATTGACTTGAAGGCAGACAATTCAATTTGGCTCTATAATTCCTTATTAATCACAACCCTGACTTCTTATTGGCTAAAAACCTGAAAGGGCAGGGATTGGGGGGCTGACATTTTGGTGTATATCTCTGGAACCAGACCACCTAGAAACTTAATTTTTTTGAAAAAATGAAAGCTGAAAGTCCAGAGATTAAAGTGAGTCACCCGGAGACCCAGAGGGGGCCTCCAAAAACCAGAGTCTCTGGCTGAAAAACAAATCTGGTAACCTTTGGTCAGATTGCATTAAAGTTTGACCATACTAAACCCAAAAGCCACTCATACATTCTTATGGGCCATCAGAAATCAAATCCTCCACCTGAGACACTTGTACTTAAGGAAAGGCTCACCAGGAATCTGATTCAGATATATGGAGATTGCTCCAAGGAAAAACCAACCAGGAAACTGACTGGCTCAGATGCAGGAAATTGCTCCCAAGAAAAAGCCCTTGAACACTCAGAGCCACACAATGCTTCAGATTACTGAGAATGAACCATCACTCGAAAATACCTAAATTTAGAGTGTTTCTCATCAGAGGGGGCATTTGTACTTTGAGGCACTTCACATTATCTCAGCAATCTTTTCAAGCCCTTCTTTCTTCTACTATTGCACTTACAACCTCTGCCCAGACTGGAGTCACATTAATTTCCATCCTTATTTAATTGCTGGAATCTTGGACTTTTCTACCACCTAGGGCAGGGGATTAGGGAATTTGTGACCCTCCAGATGCTGGAGGACTATTTTCTATTTGCATCATTTGAAACCACCCAAACAATATGCTCTGGGCTACTAACAATAAGTTAATCAGAACAGACAACAGCAAAATTAGAGGAAAATAACCACAGGACAAAACTAAAGCCAGCAACAGCAAAATGTAGATTTAACATAGCAGATCTTAATACAAAGAAGACTCCAACACCCACCATAAATGATCATTTGTGTGGATTTGATGGGGGCTGAAGTCCAACAACATCTGGAGGGTCACGTTCTCTTCTGGCCTGGGGGAATGCCCTTATATTGCAGGGTATAATTTCTTGTTTGGAACTTTAGATCAGAATGTTTCGTTATTCTACCCTCTTGCTACTGGTTATTACATTTTGAAATAGCCTTCCATAGAAGCCATTTCTGAACAACTCTCAATCTTTGGAAAATACTTCTTTTGCACCTGGCCTGGTGCAAGTAGTTGGCCTGGTAAGGCCCTGGTGACTTATCAAGCTTAGCTCCCATCTGCAGTGGCCACCTGCCATTTTAATTAATCCAAAGTGCAATACTCTAGCCCATATAGCTGAAATTAAAATAAATAAATTGAAATGGTAGATGGGAGCCAATTCAAAAGTGGCACTGCCACCTACCCATTATTAACACGCCTCTCTGCAAGAAGGGCAGTAAGTGGTGTTGTCACCACCACTATGGCAGAATGGAAGCATGGCCATGATGGGAGGGTGGTGTATGTTGGAGTGGGGCCCATCAGCAGCACCATGCCAAAGCACCCCTGGAATCTGGCACCCTCTGTTTTGCACTGAGGTCCTTCATTCATCCCATCCAGCAAGAATCTCAAATGGAAGTGTAAAGAAGTATGCATAGTTGGGTAACTTACCAATTTAAGCAGTTGCTTCTCTTTCAGATGAACAGAAATCATCCTACTTTATCCTCAGCTTCTATTAGAGAAGGCAACTATTCATCTTTTTTACAGAAAGTATAGCCAGTTAGAATTACAGAAGCGTTTATGTAATTTGCAACTCAAAGCCATATCACTTTCAGGCTGAAGGTTCATCCAAGCCAATAAGCTGCAACCGAGCTACTGAAAGTTGCTTTTTGGATTGTCTTCTGGGTTTTTCACCCCATATATGAAGCAAACACATGACTTGGGAAAAAGTCAACATGATTCTGCAGCTCCCTGTCATGAACAGCCAATGCTTTGCTTTCTAATACAGCAATTTCAAATAATGGATAGCTGGGCATTTGGGCCAGAAATCATTTTACTGTAACTAGACAAGCACGATACCCTGCCCATGCAACGTACAATAATTATAAACACGGTAAATGGGTAATCCAAGCTAAACCTGTTTTAACAATGGCATGTGGTTAAACAGGAAGCAGGTGACAAAGGATATTAGTCATGGAGAAACAGAAGTCAGCTCACTGTCCTTGTTTAGCCAAGCCCTGTTCTTGCTGGACAGGCAACAGATCAGAATCCATCCTTCCCAGCTTTTCCTAGGAATAGCTTGCAATTGGTGGCTGTAGCTAGTCAGGTAACAGCCATAAGAGGAAAGTCAGCTGATGGCAAATTTGTTCCAATGTGTTTCTTTGCCAAATTTAGAAATTTGTAGTTATAATAGCTCAGTCTTGTTCTAGAGTGAAAAAATTATTGATCAAGATAAGTTACAAAATTAAATGGAACAGAGTATATATTCCATGAGCCCATTATTCTGTGTCCTGCACTCTGGGACTATCAAGAAGAGGTCCTGGCCTTCCTCTTTGTGGCAACCTTTCAAGTACTTGAAGAGTGCTATCTTATCTCCCCTCAGTCTTCTCTTCTCCAAGCTAAACATGCCCAGTTCTTCCAGTCCCCTGATCATCCTTGTTGCCCTCCTCTGAACCTGTTCCAGTTTGTCTGCATCCTCCTTAAAGTGTGGTGTCCAGAACTGGACACAGTACTCAGGATGAAGCCTAACTAATGTTGAATAGAGGGAAGCCAATACTTCATGCAATTTGGAAACTACACTTCTGTTAATGCAACCTAAAATAGCATTTGCCTTTTTTGCAGTGACATCACACTGTCGGCTCATATTCAGCTTGTGATCAACAATGATCCCAAGATCCTTCTCACATGTAGTATTGCTGAGCCAAGTATCCCCCATTTTATAACTCTGCATTTGGTTTCTTTTTCCTAGGTGTAGAACTTTGCACTTATTCCTGTTAAATTTCATTCTGTTGTTTTCAGAGCAATGCTCCAGCCTATCAAGATCCCTTTGAATTTGGTTTCTGTCTTCCAAGGTATTAGCTATCCCTCCCAATTTTGCATCATCTGCCAAGGACATGGTTGATGGACAATTAACAAATATCTAAATAAATAAAATTATATCTAGTCAGGTGGTATTGATTCCAGAGGTTGGAACAGGGCTAACCAATCTAGTTAAAATATATATAGTTTCAGACAGATAGTATTTTATAAAGTGATTTAAATCAGCCGAACCAGGCTGTTTGAATTCAAGGGAGTTTTAGTTCCATTGTTTTGGATGGAACCAATTCATATTAAATTGGTATGCATGTCCTGGACAACTCATAAGCAGTCACTGCTAAATATTCACAGAGAACTCTTAACATGGGAGTATTGGCCTTCAATTTGCACATGATGGCACACATGCAAGTCAGCTGTATGTAAGATTTAATTTGGTAAAGGGAGAGAGTGTGTGCATGTGTTTGAGGAAAATAGTGCTTGTTACAGGCCACCACAACTCACTGTATACTCGTTCTTGAGTTAAAACACTTTCCTTAGAAAATCATGTCATTTTGTGCCTCCACTGTAAGCAATCTCAATGTTAAAAATCCTTCCATAGAATTGTTTCCATTCTAATTTTTGCAGTATTTTTCTGGTTCCCAGAAGGTTTTAAGTGGATTGTGTTGTAAAGACTCCCTAGGATCTGTGCCATTGGATCAGTTTTTGCATTATCACTTTTTCAGTCCTCTTGATTGCTAACAAAATTGAGCTGCTTTGTAAGAAACTTCTGCTAAATTATAGTTTCATAAAACAAACGACAGCATTTATTCAATACCCAATATTTAGACTGACAAACCAGTTTCACATAAAATAACATCCATATACATAGCAATTTAATAATTTAAAATCACTGAGCTGGGTTCTTACAATTTGGACAGCCTTGAATGAAAATCTACAAGAGGGGGTATTCCCCACATCCCACCACAGCACCCTGTAGCTGGCTTTCATGACACATTTTAAATTACATCTGGGGACCTCAAGTATTTGAATGCGTTAAGAACCTGGAAAACCTTCTGAAGTAAATTTAATGCTTCTTCTCAATTAGGAATGTTAAAAGGGTCATTAAAGCATTGCTTTCAATATGAGGAGATGGACATTTCTGTACCAATACAGACAGCTTAGGAACAGAACCTCTTCTTCATTTCTGTAGGAAAAATCTGTAGGAGATTTTGACATCTGGGCTGGGTATAAAACAGAAGTGCACACTGAAGAATTTAAAGCAAGAGTTGTATATGTAGCAGTTGTTTCCATATGGAAAGGTTTTTTAAATCACAAGAAAGCTTTTTGTTGCACACGGTCACATGCCAGGCACACCTGTTGGAACATACTGTGAACTTTGAGCACGTCGCTGGGCTCAACAGAGAGTAAGTTGCACAAGTTTAATATAGGCAAATATTTCAGCAGGGAACATAAAAGCCTGTGCGTACAATGCCTTATGTGGCAAAACAGGAGATAGGCCTCTTTTCCTTCCGACAGCACCAGCACACCTTACATCCTTGAAATATGAAGCCACTCTATCCTAAATACATTCTCGCCACACAGTCTATACACAGCATTGACATGTTACAAAGCACACAACCAGCAGATGCATTAGGTGAGGAAAGACTATATGCACATCATGGCACCTGTCCAGCAAGAGGCAAGCCTCAAAAATCCTCTAGGCAGCATTGTTTTACACAGGTAACTTTTATAGCCATTATCTTCAAGTTAATCCACTGAAAGGGAAACAAAAGGCTTCAGATATATTTATGCATTCTGTGTCAGACGCAACATTTTACCAAGGAGAGAGCTTTCATGCAGTACATGTGTTTTGAAGAGATGGGATTAATTGGGAATATCTGCACTGTTGTTCCGATTTCCGTACTTGTGATGAATGATTAGCAGCATTACTCCAAGAAAAAAGCAAATGGATCCAACAGTAATGTAGGCAATTCCCAGAAATGGATTTTTGCCTCCCATCCACGAAATGGTGCTCAAAATCATCCGTTTTCGCCCATGAAAGCTATGCACAGGATAATCTGATTCAGATATAGGAAAAACATTCACCAACAATTAGTTAGCAAAATAACGCTAATGATAACCCCCATGTCAGCCCAAAGGAAGGAGAATGCATTATAAAAAACAGCAAGTATGTTGAGGTACACACAACATTGCAGTCAAGGTTTCAGAGCCAAAGGCCATTTTGGTACTCAGAATATCATGGGCAAACAAAGAATTTGGGAAGAGGGGAAGAGAACTACTTGGAACTAAGTCTACTGGCTGCAGAAGTTACAAGGCAAGGAAAATGACAGAGGAGGCTACTAGAGATGTAACTATTATCTGAATCATGACTATTATCACAGATCTTAAAGTGATAATGAAGCTGTGTGTTTTTACTTGGGAGGCATTTTTTTTTTGGCAGATGTGGAGGGCCAAATTTCCTATCCAAAAGCCACATGCAGAATTTTAAAAAGAAAATACCCATGTGCTTTGACATGGGAGGGAGCTGATAAATACAAGCTCTTTGCCATACAATCCAGGTCTTTTACCTGGTTTATCTGTGCTTCATGGTTTTAAACTTTGTATGGTTTTTTAAATTGTATATTTGTTTTTAATGTTCAATGTTTTTAATTTTTGTAAACCACCCAGAGAGCTTTGGCTATGGGGCGGTATATAAATGTAATTAATTAATTAATACAATCCCTCCCAAAATCACTTCACCAGCATAACTGGCTGACCATACCCTTAAGGCCTCCCGCTCCTCACAATGCTACTGCATTCCCTCCAAAAACCCTCAAATGCAGAAAAAGCTGCCCCTCCCCATCCTGTAAGCCTAAACAATAGGTGTCCCTTTCCCACTAACCAATAAGGCCACCACCCTCCAATCCACGTCCTTCTCTGTTGGTTGCAAATGCTGGGGAAATGGCAAGTTTCACTAGTTTGGGACACCTGCATTGCAAATTTCAGCAAATGTGCGAGGAAGAGGCTGAAGCTGAGACAAAGAGTAGCAAGCTAAGTATGTTAACCCCTTTACCCTACGAAGGACATTATTTCCTAACCCAAGAAAGATTTGTGCAGAAGGTGTAGGCTGCCATGGGGATCAAAGAAAGGACATTATGTTTGATCCAAGATTGAGAATGAGGATATTATTATAATTATTACTAATTAATTTATATAGCACCAATGCGCATGACACTGTACAAAAATTAAAAAGCAATAAAAACACATGCCTAACACAAAGGCATACAATCTAAAAAGAATCAGGGAACATGGGGGGGAGACAAAAAGGGCTAGCACAGGTAAGGAACAAGACAGAAATTCTTGGAAAAGATTACAATATGTGAGAAATACACACAGGGACTGCATTCTCTTGGGGTTATATAGAAGGCTACATTCCTTTGGGGGGAATCCTCAGCAGCAGGAGAGGCCAGAACTAAGGAAGTGAGTGGGGGCATCCCTTCTCTCCCCTTCCCTAGTGGGATGCTGGAGGAACAGATGACTCTTGCCAGAGGTCTTAAACTGATCACTTGCAAAGGGCTTTTGAAATTAGGGCAACAGGCACAGATCTCCCACCCTTGCAATCAACACAACCTTTAAAAAGTAATATCTGGACTAAGACAATTTTGTGCATGCTGCTGTGGTGACATTGGTAGGCTTTTTGTTCAGCCCTAAGTGTTTGAAAGGCAGTAGACTGGATTTTATTAGCTTGCAGATCCTGCTATATTATGAACGGTTGCCTATTTAATGACTTAAAGGTTTACAAGACATTATGATTGCAATTTTAGAACTTTCAATAAAAGGATACTGTATGTTATTTCCAAGGAATAATTTCCAGCTGGTAGAGTAGGCCGTAAATTATCCTGCCTCTCTATAAGACGATATAGCTTACGAAATGTAGGCAGTGCTGCAGTACGCATCCACACAATAAAGTCCTCATTGATGAAACCATTGTTTTCCGGATCCGAATCTAGCATATACACTGGTTTGGGCCAGTTGACAGGTCTTGCTGTGCCTTAAACATACAAATACAAACACCAATATGAGATTATGATTTTTCTGATGAAGTAAGTATCTTAGGAAAAAGTTCTCAAACGCCAATAAAGATTATAACTACTCTTCCGTGATCCCACATTAACCCCTATGACATGTCTTATTTCCTCCACAATGCAGCATTATCAGAATAAAAATACAAAGAATTCAGTGGAAACACTAATATTTGCATAATTTATTCATCCAACAGTATTCAGAGGTTCTGACGGGTAGCAAAAGGCTATGGTCAGTCTTGCTTAGTGCTTGCTTCTATAATTTTAGACAGCAAAGATTTCTGCCCTAGTCCAATTTTAATTTCTTCCAATAGAAAATGTTGCAATAAATCTGTCAAAATAGATGAGCAAAGAAACACAATGCATAGTTGCCTTGAAATAACGGGGGGGGGAGAAGGAATGAATATGAATTCCCACCCCCGCTGTCTCCCGCAGCCTGCTCTTTCTGCTGGCTCAATCACCCTGCCACCCCCCCACCCCCACCCCCTGTCCTTAAATGGGTTTATAAATGACAAAAGCTCAAATACTTTTTGTTTGCAGTGTGTGTGGCTGTTTGACCTGTGCTCATAACATTGTTGTAGTTATTTTGAGATTTGATGCGATTCTTTGTTTTTAACACTTTAATCTTGAATTTAGCTCTTGGTTGTTTAATCTTAAATCTGACTCTCTGACTCTCTGACTCACTCACTCACTCACTCACTATCTGAAATTAGTCCTGTGTTGAAGCCCCCATCTGAAATTAGTACTGTGTTGGTCGCTGCCTCCCACTTTTGTGAAAGCCTTTGCTGTATAGGAAAGAAGCATTTTCCTCTTCATCTTTTGCAGATAACAGAAGGTCTTCATCAAACATTTGCAGGGGCATCAAACATTTCAGTTAGTGTAATACCATATTACACTAATGAGGTGGCCAAGTGGTTTTTCTTTTTGTGATCAGTAGTGCAGTAGCAAATTAAAAATCAGGTTTAAGAATCTCAGAACACACAGTTGCCTCTTAAGTGTATAATCTGTCACAGTGAGCCCTATGACTGGCATTCAGAGATTAAAGCAGAAGAGGTAGTAACTGCTGATACTTTGCAAAGCAATATAGATTGCAAGATGCACAATGTTTAAAGAAAGGGTCTCAAGCATATTTCTTTGTGTATCCCCTGTAGAGTATAGGAAACATAGGAAGCTGCTTTATACCAAGTCAGGCCATTAGTCCATCTAGCTCAGTACTGACTGACAAGGTTTCAGATAAGGATCTCTCCCAGCCCTAATTGGAGATGCTCGGTATTGAATGTGGGGACTTTTGCATGCAAAGCATGTTCTCTGCCACTAAGGCATGACCCTCTTGTAAAAGTAAAGGCATTCTTGATGGTAATATAACATTTAAAATACACTGCTGAACTATTTCTGTCACTGCTGGTGCTATCTTGCACAGGATCCCATCTCTTACCTCCCGGATTAAAAAGCAGGGAAATTCACTAATAGTCAAAAAACCTATAGGCACATGTTACCAAATTCTTCCAAGCTACACAGGAAGTGGATTGGACTGTGAAAGACCAACCCAAATAGTGTTTGCATTTTGACCAATTTGTAGGGCAGTACAATATCTCAGAAAGGAGTTCAGGTCTCTCCTGGTGCATTCACTATAGCTGCCCAATTTCCCTGCTTTTTAATGTTTGATAGAAATAGCTGTGGGCTATAGGTACATTCTTAAACCGCAAGGTTTTTTGCCTATTAGTGAATATACATCTAGTTTCAAACACAATTTCCCCACTAACTTGTACTGTTCAAGACGGTGCATTTCCCTTCAAAAATGTACTGAGATTATTCTTTTTTCTTCAAGTGCAAAAATGTTCAATACCTACTTCAGCTGCCACAATGATATCTTCCCATGAAGGTACTGATCAAAGATGGGCGGCTTTAAATTATCTTATACAAAGGCCAATGCATTATTTTATCATTTTACCTTGAAAAAGTATTGTCAAGTTATTTGTATCTCCAGCAGGATTCCTGAATTTCACATTTTTGTCTGTCCACCAAGCAATACCTTTTTTAGTCAAAGGAATAGGCTTAGTTTCATCACGTTCAATACGAAACAGTGATAACGTATCTAGAAGGAAAAACAAATGGAAGTGAGTCACTTTCAAGGTTCCTTTTCATGCTCTGTGAACTCAGTTGTATCCAAAAGCTTAATTACATCATACACAAAAGGTTTGTCCATTTTGATAAATCATCCTATTCTCAAATAGGGTGTAGATGCTGTTCCATGGTGCTTTAACACAAAGTGTCAACGTGCACAATGTACAACTTTCTCAAAAAACTTCACACTGCTATAAGTATGCTGTATACATGCACATTAACTCACAAGACAGAACTTGAAAGTCAATATAGATTGTTAGCCCGGTCCATACGTTCTCCCTAGCCATGGACTGGGCTGCTGAGATGCCACAGAAGCCTAGATGTGACAGATACCAAAGCTGACTGGCTGACTGAAATTCACCCAGCAGCCATTTTTAGGAAGCTGCCTTATACCAAGTCAGGCCACTGGCCTATCAAGCTCAGTATTGTCTGCACTGACTGGCAGTGGTTCTCCACTGTTTCAGGCAAGAGTCTTACCCGGCCCTACCTGGAGATGCCAGGGATTGGACCTGGGACCTTCTGCATGCAAAGCATGTGCTCTGCCACAGAGCTACGACCCTTCCCCGTTATGAAGTGCAAGGTGATAAAAGCTTAAATAATCCAGCTGCTCAGAAGAAAGAGTCAAGGCCTCTACCAGCATTAGCAGGTGAAAACTGAACAGAGATCTCTTTAAGGAAGTGCCTCGAACTATGTGCATGTGCTGCTGGTGAGGAAACATGCAAGTTAAATAGATTGCCACTTGTTTTTTGTTTAAAATCCAACACAATGTTTATATGATAACATTTACAAAGTCATACCATTGAACATGCTGTTGGCAATGGCGCCACAAGGAGCAATAGGTTTTTCCTCACTTGTGCGGTAAGGCTCACATTCCTTACTGGGGTTCTGATTGGGGGGAAAAGGAGACGTCAATTTTTATCTCATACTAGTCAGAAATCTAAACACATCAGACTGCCTAACTGATACTGCAACAACTCTTCCTTCTATCTAGACGATTATAAAAAAATTCAAGTTACAGGATGGAATTCTTTGGCAAACATGAACAACTCTGAAGCATTGTCCGCAATTAACTCTACATGTCCAAATTCTGTGATGTAACTCAAGTTACAAAATAGAAGCTTATGCGCTATACTATATGTCGTTTTGAATTAGGGGTCTATCTGGAAGAAACACTGGGGAGAATAGCACAATTGGGAAGGCAAGTTTTCATATTCCTGAATGTAACCACAAGTTACACAGCAAACATTTAAACACACTACTCATATGTCAGCTACTGGATATGCTGAGCATTGTTTAGATTCTCTCAACAAATTCACATCTTGTTGTTTAATAGCCAGACAAACTAATGATTACATAGGTAGATGACTGATTTTAATTCAAGCTATTTGCTTCTAGTAAATAAGGCAAGACAGAAGTTTGCCTAATCCAAAGGAGAGTCACTATACAGCCATAATTTAGATATGGCATCTTAGAAGAGGGTGTCCCACTTCTGAGCACACCCAAAACACATACACAGAATTCAGAAAGTATTCTGTTTGGCAGTTGAAGTCATGCAAGTGCATAGTTTCTCTCTATTGCTGTTACTAATCTTTTGATAGATAACTAATCCCACTTAATTCTTGCTCATTCTGAGGGACATATTGAGTAGCCTACAATCACATCCCAGTAAAACAAATAAAACAAAAAAGAGAGAATCTTCTCACCCCCTCTCTCAAGTTTCTACTGCTGTAGCAACTCACCACTATGAAAAAGAAATCATATCTGCACACCATCTCATCAGAAATCACACAATTTCCAGCCCACACCAAACCAGCATTTTTTATTTATTTATTTGGACATTTAGAACTTTTTTTTGTGATAAAAAAACTCAAGACATCGGACAATAAAAATATATAAATAAAAATGCTTTAAAAAACCTAACAATAAACAAACTACTCAGAGTATCTTTAAAATAGACATAAACCTCTTATATCGAAGTGCTTCTATAAATCTATCATCAGCTTATTAACATACAGTGTGGACATTCATCTAGGCTTAGAATGTTCCAATGTCTTTCCATCAGATGCCAAAGGAAACAACCACTTATAGTAGCAGCCAACCTCAGCGCACAGTGGTAAAAAGGACTTTTGAGCACTCAGAGAAAAGTGGAGAGAAATACTTTCAAATATTCATAAGGGAAAGCTTACCCAACAGGATATAGTTTAAAATAGAGGAAGACCTGATTGCTCTAATCAATGTGCAAGGAAGTTCTTTTGAAGCAGTTCCTCCCTATCAAGTATAGCACAATGGATAACCTGGTGGCAGGAAGATACTGTTCCTCACAGTAACCAAACTGGTTTCTTAAGACTGACTGAAGAGGCATTTTTTAACTTAAGTAGTTAAGTGAACACAGGGTTGAATTCCAGTGTCTGGATCCTCAGTGGAAAGGGACTTTCCATCACCTTCTCCCCACTGCAGTTCCCCTGCCACCGCTGTAAAGCATTGCCAAAGGACCGGGAAAGGCTGAAAAGGTGCCTCCACCCAACTTTGGACAATTCCCCCCTCCTCTGGAAGCCCCCAATGCTACTGTCCATGTGCTGTTCAAGAGGGTTCACCAATTCTCTGGAGAGAATAAGGGTGGACAACAGTAAAATCCCCTTCCATAAGCTTTTTTCCACTTGCAGTTCTCAAGTTTCCTCAGTGCTATATGCTGTACCCTATGTGAACTTATTCAAAACACATAGGGAGACAGAGTGGGCAGGAGACATACAGGGAAACCTATGCAATATCCAATTATGACAACATAACAAAGGTGCTATACTACAATCTACACCTTAATGTTTAAAAAGCTATCTTGTTTTATGTACTAGAAGCTATATCATAGACACAAAGAATTTCACTTACAAACAAAGAAATATTATCTCCATTTAGCTGGCTATCGTCCCGAGACTTCACATAGCGGCGGTGGTTTTGATAAAAGTTGGACAGTCCATAGTACATAAACACGTTGCTCTGCAATACACAAATTAAGATGTTTCACCAACGTACACAATTATTCATATACTGGGTGGCTTCAGATAAAAGAATAAGCCATGTTCATATGATACACTGAACCTCTAGTCAGCAAGCAGGGGACGAAGTGAATGGGTCAGGATTACACTTGTTATCTCCATAGCAGACAATCTGAATGTTCAATGTAATGTTTGACTAAGGCTACAGGCATGCAGAAACAGAAATCCAATGAGGAATAGGCTTCAACACATCCGCTTGTCATAGTTAGCATAACACCACCCTCTGGTGAGTGCAATGCGTGCCCAGCCTTCCTCCCAAAGTTGAATCTACAGAGGTAGGTGAAGATCTGCCAACAATCCTGCCACCTCCCCAGCTCCAAAGTTAAGGAGGAACCTTACATATCTGCATTCAGTAATACATGCATTAACATAACAAATATCACTTTCCTCTAAAACCCATACTGGCTTAAGCTTTAGGATTCTAGGATTTTTTGTGTGTGCATAATAAACAAGGTATCACTTGTATCTTCCTTTCCTGGGCTCCTGCTGGGAGGAAGGGTGGGATATAAATCAAATAATAAATGAATTAAATAAATTAATAAATAATATATTCAACTACATGCAGAAGAATAGGCCACTATATAGATGAGACATAAAATGATCCTGTTATTACTAAAATAATAAATAATAAAATAATAATAATTTAATTTTTAGGCTGCCTATCTGGCCGAAGCCACTCTAGGCAGCGTACATATTAAATTCAATAAAATACAAAATACAGTAAATACAATAAATACAATAAAATACAAATAATCATCAGTGACAGAATAGCAGCAATTGTAATTGTAGCAGCGGGGATTGAGTATATAATTAGCCCATCCCGATAGTCTCAAAGGCCTGACCAAACAGCCAAGTTTGCTATAGATGCTTTACTAGACCATCGTCAAGAATAGACTCACTGCATTATTTTTAACCAGTTAATTTAAAGAGTTCTCTTTTTCTTAAAACTGTAAGAATTTGTCCATCCTCTCTATTTGCCCCAAGTATTTAATTTCTACTTTCCCCCTAACCAATAAGAAATAACTACAACTTGGAAGGCACAAGGTTTTCTTGCAACTGAAATGCCTAAACTAGTGTTCATATATTTCATTCCTTTAAACAAACGCCCTAAACAGACTTTATTTTTTAACTCTTTGTTAGGAGAGCCAAATTTGTCAGGAGAGACGTTTCAATGTGCCTCTCATTTCTACCATGGTCCTTCAAACCACAAGAGGGTATCATCCTTTGCGGCTGAAAAGGCCCTAGGTGGTGGGGGAATTGAAGTTGGAGAACACGTATGTAAGGAAAATGGTCTCAGAGGCCAATTCTTCTCCATCACAAGAGGATGTCCCTTTGTAGTTAGTCTAAGGGATCCTTTGAGGTCCACCTGAAAGCATGCCTTACTAGTGTTTCCCTGTCAAGTCCCTTTGCAGAGTAATGGATCCTTTGGGAGGGATAGGATTGGGTTTGGACAACAAGCATGTTCTCAGAACCCAATTCCTCCCTACGCTCCACTAGGCACTTTAGGCTTGCAACTCATTTCCCTTCAGCCAAACTTAACATTGTGGCTTGCTGAGGGTTCATACCTACATGTTGATCTCTGCTGCCAACATTTGCTGGGAGCATGAGAGCAGGAAGCAGTAGCAGCCCTACCAGCTTGGGTGTGTGTGTGTGAAGAGGAGGATTCATAAATGCCGAAAGCAGGATTTTCTTGGAGGTTCTTCTGTCTAGAACTGCACCTTCCCCAATGTTGATACCCAGTATATTCATATACACTTTACAAATAAAAGGAGTGATAATCACAAAGATGTACTGTTACAAATGGGTGCAATGTCATCCCCGAGTCCTACTGACAGGAACATGACTGTATTTAGTATCCACCTTTCACCCTCTCTCCTCCCATGTGAGTCAGGCAGCAACACTCTAAATGGTTTAGTTGTACTATGTCCAAGTTGCTGTAATAATTCAGCAAGCATATAGTCTCTCTTACCTATAATTCTGGCTTGAACACAGACCATTATGAGGCTGCTCAGTATAACAGCAATTTGAGTTACAGATTCTAATTTTACACTTCAGTTTATCATCAACTCTTTGTCATGTAAAAATGAAAATCTTATTCACCATTTTCATTTAACCACCCCCGCTCCAACTCTCTGCCAATTCTTATTAAAATTTCCATTCTGGAGACATAAGAGCAATGCTTTCAGATACATACACAAGTAATTAAGTTTTAAAAAGCATTGTTTGTCAGTTATTTGATATCCTTAGTTACTATTTTATAAGCAGAATGTCAGATAATATAAGCAAAAGTAACACTGGGTTGGTCTTTTTCTTGAATTTTCAAGTTCCAATAACTAACAGAAGACTTCATTTTTCAATAAATTTGTTTGGTGAACATCCTTCAATATCATATATAATCCTTTCAATATTATCGTAAGTTTTGTTAATAATGCCCATATGTTCTTATACCACTGCAGCATGTCTAGTAGTTTGATTTCCAATTTCTTGTTATAATCTGGCTGCATGGATCACTGCTGTTGCAAATTTCCAAATTGTCCTCATTTATTATGCCTTTTGGATATCCTAGTGAAAACCATTTTGGTGTGAAGAATATATTGCTATCCAGAATTTCTGATTAACACCTCTTGCCAAAATTTTAGTCTAGGGCAAGTCCAAAATATATGTAAAATGTCTGCTGCTCTATTTTTGCATCGCCAATCATTATCCACATGCAGGATTATACATTTTCATTAAGCAGTTTGGTGTAAGATACCATCTGTATACAATTTCATATAAGCTTTCCTTCAGTCCTTTAACTTAATGACAGCAGTTACATTATGTAAATTGGGGCCTCCATTCAATAACAGAATTTGCTCCAAACCTCATTCTTTGTACCTGAAGACATATGTATAATAAATCAGTTCATATATTAGATGAATTAACTATGAGCCCCAAAATAAGCTCATTCAGAAAAACAGTTGAAGAGTGCAATGTGGAAAGAGGAGAGACACCAATAAGAAAGTTCCAATTAAGAGTTGTACATGAGCACAAATATTCTGCCATATACACACACGTAAGATAACATACCTCAAAAGGCTGATCCAGTGTAAAGTTAATGGTACAGTGACAAGGTGTACTGTTCCAGGACACATTTAAACAGTTATTGCAGGGACTACCTGGCTCTGCTCCTGTATAATCAATCTGCAAAAAAAGGGCAGATAAAAATAAGGATGGGGAGGAAGAGAACGATTATAAAATTCAACAGCATCAAACCACAAATACAAAGATTCACTGCTTAAGGGCTAGGTAAGTAAACATTTTATAGTTTGACCACATCTAGGCAATATTGCACTTCAAGGAGCTATCTTTAAGGTTCTACATGACCAAACTACAAAGAGATGCCTGCTTGAAGCCAACCCCACTCTATTAAGATTTTGAGAAAGCAAGATTTATACTTGTAAAATGCATAAGAAAACATAGCCCTAATTTTTTATTGGCCTCAAGTATACTACGAAATTATTAGTGAGCACTTTCATTTAGAATACATTTTAGACTAATTTACAACAGCCTTCCCCAATCAGGTGCCCTCAAGATGTTGCAAGACTACAGCTCCCATAGTTCCTGCCTATTAGCCATACTGGCTGGGTCTGATGGGAAGCGTTGCCAAAAACACCAGGAAGGCACCAGGCTGGAGAAGCTACCTTAAAGCTTGGTGGCCACATCACAGCTAGATGATCTTTTGCAAGTGGAAGAATCTCCAGTTCTCATGATTTTCTCATGACATCTGAACATGAGGGCAAAGATGCTGAACGGAATCCTGAATGCCACTCCCGGCTTAAAGTCACATTATCATGCTTATCCCAATATGGTTTTCTCTGGGAAGTTACTTTAGACCAACAACTACAACTGTTCTCACACACACAGTCTCAGAAATACTGGCAAAATCTCACTGCTTCATAATTTAGAATGAAATATTTACTTTTATTTTATTATGTGAACACCACCAGGATTAAAATATTATTGGAAACGAAGGAGCGACACAAGCAAGCTTTACCAAAAGAGGGCAACATAAAACAGCATGACAATTATACTTCCAGCTTTGTCCCTAATAGTTTGAACTCTTATAATGTTCACTGTAGGTTTTTAATATTTTCAGAAATATTGACTGCAGCCATAATACTTTGCTTAAGCACTGCATCTGTCACAAGATTGTGGTCTGTTACATTTTTGTCCGAAAGAAACAAGTTCTCCTTTTAGTAACAGCACTGGACCTAACATCTCAGCATTGACAGATTTTCTTTGTGTCCTTAAACAAGGAAACAAAGGTGCTTATTTTTAGAAAGCTATTAACAGTACATAGTGTATAAGAGAGGGCATAAAGTACATGTTAACCTTGTCTTTGGTTTTAAAGCAGTTCAGAATTTAAAAATGAGAATCAGAAACCAATATAAAGTATTTGTTCAGTATCACAGTTATTTTTACTTGTGTCTCCATTCTATACCCTATCAAAAAAGCAGCAGTGAACTTTTTCACCGGAATTGACATCATATTAGATCAGTCTACTTTTTTTTCCTATGTATGTATGAAGTTTGAGGCAAAGCTGCTGCATATTTAGTCCTTGATAATGATACATTATTTGCAGAAACTCTGGATAAAACCTTTGATATGGTAATTCCATAGCCTCTCTTAACTTGCAAAGTATTATTTGTGTGTTCACATGGATCATTAGTGTAAACCATAGCAATGCTCCCTGTTTAAAGGTATCCTTGTCATAGCAATAATGTACATTCACCTCAGCAACAGAAGATAGCTGAGATATTTAACAACTTATTCAGGTTTTGGTCCAAGCTATAAAGAATGGATTGATTAATTACAATACTTGACATCTGACCCCACTAAAAGGTGATTACTACTACATTTGTGTCCATTTTACTTCTGCCTTGCCATATTCATTATTAGTTGTATCCAACACTGCATGAACAATTTCCCCTTCCTCTCCGCACATCCCCCCCCCAACTGAGGGACAGTCTGGAGCAGATTTTGAGGGGGGCATATAGGAAAAAGTTCCACTGTGCATGCAGAACAGCAACAATGAATACAACCCTATAATTCAGAAGCATGGAGAGAAGCTGAATCTGGCAATAACTAATGCAGTACAGGAAGAAACCAATATTTTTATTATGCCCTTAAACCCAAACAATTCTCAAGTGCTTTAGTGAAAATATTTCCAAATCAACTTCATGCTTGTCTGAAAGTGTTGTGTATAGTTGTTTATAAAAAGACAACGGTCACACAAAACACACCTGCCCATATAAGTGTTCCATGGATCCAGAATCACACATAAAAGACTACTGCACTTGCCCAACATCTGCAAAGCAGCATCTAGGCTGTACAATGAATGCTGGCAAATGCTGAATGCACATGAGCCAATTCAACCATAAGCATGATACAAGCCATATGAAGTGTTACATGAGTAAGACCTGGGTGGAATCGCACCTAAACTGACAGCAGAGGAACTTGGTTTAAATCCAGATTCCTATCTTATAGCAAAGTATTACTTTTTTTTCAAGATCCACTTGAAAGCAAGCCTGCTACCTTATGCCAAAATCTAATGGAAAATAGAACCAAGAAGTACTTCTATCCCATCCTCCTCTGGTTCATGTACTTCTAGCTCATAGGGTAAAGAAGTCACTCCCCATCATCCATTTTTTCTAGTGATATGCCAATTTTGGTTTTAAGTGTCTTGCTTCCCTTTCTAGAACATTTCTTGCATTTCAAGTCACCTTCACAATTCTAAAAATAGAAGGCTTAGTGCCTGTTTTGCAGCAAAGCCACTTCCCCTATGCTTTGCAAATGCTCATGACTTGCTACAGGCAGGAGATAGTGGAGATGGTATGAAATGCATCAAAACCAGGAAGCAATGGAAAATACAAAGCAAGCCACCGGAGGGGAGGGTAGTACGCCCACAGGTTAATTTCTCAACATGCTGCTGTCCATTTGATGCCTACAAGACTCTCAGATCAGAGAAGTAATTAATATCATTGTATGCAGTCAGAAAAGCATGTACCTGGCAATGCCATTATGCAGTTGCAGCTACCTCAGTGTGGGTACATACTGGGTTCCTGCATAGCAGCTTACCTATTTAATAGTTGTACCCACCTACATAGGAACACACCCAGAAAATAAGGGGTGAGGGGAACTCTAAGCTCTTCATATGATCAAATAGAATGCTAAAGCTTTCATCTGAATACTATTATACAGTGATCAGATATATATCCAAGACAAAAGTTAGCCTCCTATACAACTTTGTGAGAACTTCTATGCATACTGTCCACCCTGCTGCACTACAACCTCCCTAACCTAGCTGGCAGAAGTACTCTTGGATGTGGTGTTGAAGAACCCTTTCAAGGTTGTGTTTGGGGGGGAGCTTCAATATTCATGTTGAGGCTGCCTCAAATGGGCTAGTTCAGAACCTCATGGTCCTCCATAGGACTGTCTCAGTATATCAGTGGCACAAAACATGTGGCCAGACATATTCTCAACCTAGTCTTCACCACAGAGCAGACTGGTAATACTCCATTGACTAGGGGACTTGCTGTGAGTCCATTGTCATGTACAGACCATTCCCTGGTAAAGTTTGGGTTGAATGTAGCTACTCTGCAAGGGTGAGGGGCGCGTTGAGATGGTCCATCCTTGGAGACTTATGGAATCTGATGGATTCCTGCATGCTCTGGGGAATTTTCCAGCTGACATGGCTGATACTCCTGTCAAGGCTCTTGTCTCACTGTGGAATGGTGAGGTGAATAGAGTCATCAACACAATTGTCTCCGAGTGCCCTCACCATTGCTATGAAGTATATATGTCACCTTGGTACTCCCATGATCTGCATGCTATGAAACAGGAGGGTCGGCACCTGGAGTTCAGGTGGTATAGATCTCAGTCCGAATGTGACCAAACACAGGTAAGGTTGCACCGTTGTGCACCACATGGCAATGGTGATGGTGAAAAAAGCATACTTCTCTGCCACCATTGCATCCATAAGCAGCCATCTGGTAGAGCTTTTCCAAGTGGTGAATGGGCTTTTGTTATATGGCCAAGATAGCATTGCTCTGATACTCTCAAAGGCCTACTGTAACAACTTTGCAGGACATATTAGGGACAAAAATCACTCAGATTCAGACAGAATTGGATGCCACAGTTAAAGCAACTCCAATGGAGGCATCCAGAGCATTGTCTGTTCCATCTGTACTGGATCAGTTTCACTTACTGTGACCTGAGGATGTGGACAAGCAACGTGAAGAACTTTGGCCAACCACCTGCCCCCTTGCCCATCTTGACTTCTTAAGAGTTAGCCAGAGGGGATTGACTGGGTGGGCCCAGGGAATGATTAATGCTTCAATGGAGGAGGGGGGAGGTACCACCTGCTTTAAAGGAGGTGGTGATGCCTCTTCTCCTTAAGAGGACCTCCCTGGACCCAAGAAGTGTTAAAAAAACTATCGCCCAGTGGCAAATATCCCCTTTTTGGGCAAGGTGCTCAAGAAGGTGGTGGCAGTACAGATTCAAACATGCTTGGAGGAAGCTGACTAGATCCATTCAAATCTGGCTTCAGGCCTGGCCATGGCACTGAAACTGCCTTGATCGCCCTAGTTGATGACATCTGTCAGGAAAGAGAGGGGGAGTGCAACCCTGCTCGTTGTCCTCAGCGGCTTTTGATACTGTTGACCACAATATCCTTCTGGAGTGTCTCAGGGAGATGCTTCAGTGGTTCCACTCATACCTCCAGAGCCACTTCCACAAAGTAGTTATGGGATGCTGTTGTTCAGCACCATGAGAATTATCCTGTGGTATTCTGCAGGGTTCCGTCATGTCCCTCATTTTATTTATATGAAGCCACTTGGAGCTGTCATCAAGAGATTTGGGATGAGGTGACATCAATATGCAGATGACTCCCAGCTCTACCTCTCTATTCCATCTGAATCAGGAGAGGTGGTTGAAATGTTAGACCAGTGAGGGGACTTCCGGGAAGGGTGACTTAGCCTGTGCCTGCTTTTGAGACGGGCTCCTGCCTCAAAAGAAGCTTATTCAGATATATCAGTCAGTTTTTTCTTTTTTTTTTGACTGATTAAACTTCTCCCGGGTAGGGAGAAACGAAGAGATTAACCTCAAAGCCTATTTTTGTTGGGACGACCAGATCTCATTAATTTATGGGACGAGGTCCAGCCGACGAAGGTGGGACGGATTTTCAACAGCAAGCTCTATCTGTTAAAGCGAACGTTCATCTTATCTTCTAAGAGAGAACGCACTAACAGGCAAGCACCCTTCTTTCTATATTTTTCTTTTACTTGACTTAAATTGTTGCTGTTTAAAAGAGATTTGCCAGATTGATCGGTTTTTGACATCTCACTGGGGAGCCGTAACTTCTCTCTGCTACGCACTAATTAATAGCTTATCTCTGTTTTTGTTGCAAAAAGCTGTCCTGGATTTGCATTCTAAAGATATACACAGAAGAGGGATTTCTATTCCAGATTTTTATTTTGAAAAATATTATACTGTTTTGAGACTACTCTCTTTTTGGTCTATTTTATTTTGACGAATCTGTTTCTTGACGATTGCCATTAATTGTTTCGATCCTGGGAACTGCATTTTGTTTACTTAAC
The DNA here is from genome assembly GCF_030035675.1 of Rhineura floridana. Lineage (NCBI taxonomy): Eukaryota > Metazoa > Chordata > Lepidosauria > Squamata > Rhineuridae > Rhineura > Rhineura floridana. The sequence continues at coordinate 61,967,327 of NC_084483.1, forward strand.
TATTGGAGAGATAAGGCTGTCTGCTCTGTTTATACTGTGATGTCACCAAGTTTGGAGTATTAACCCAATTGTTGCTGAAATAAGAAGTGGTTTTCCTATATTTTTCTTTTAAAATGGCAATTAAGAAAGTGGCTGAGAATCTGGAAATAACTATGTTTCGGAAAATAATGGATGAGATTGAGATAATGAAAATTGAATTGAGTAAAATGAAGCAGGAGATTAAAGATATAAGGGTCCCTGTGAGAGAGGTGACCCTGGAAGGGGTCCCTGTGAGAGAGGAGACCCCGGAGATTGGAACAGGGGTCCCTGTGAGAGAGGAGACCCTGGAGACTGGAATAGGGGTCCCTGTGAGAGAGGAGATCCCGGAGATTGGAACAAACGTGGAACAGGAACAAGATTTGGAGTCTATGGACTTTAGAAATAAAATCTATTGTTTGGAACTCAATGTTATCTCTGAAGAAATTAATGAAGATTCTAGAGATAAAGTTATCAATGGCATGGACTATCTTCTGGACTGGAATGATGTGATGGAGCCCAATATAGAGAAAATCTATGGACTTAACTGCAGCCATGTGACAATGGAAAAACTTTTAAGAGATGACCCAGTGTATTTTGAAAAAAAGAACAGAGATATGATTTTACAGCAGTATTTCAGCAACCTATTCAGAATGGATGGCAAGAAAATATTTGGGATAGAGGTAATTCCCATCAGACTCTTACTATATGACTATGGCTTTGACAGCAAGATTATTATGGAATACTGATAATGGAAGATTGGATATTGAAATTACTGGACTTAACAAGACTACTGAAGATGGAAGATGGAAAATGGAATTACTAGAGATAATAGAACAATGGCTACTGAAATTACTGAACCTAACAGATTCTGATGTGATGGATTAATTGAAATGTTTATTTTGACTATGGTTATGACAATAAGATTATCATAATTAGTAATGAGATGGATTAATCGATATGCTTATCTGGAAAAAAAAAATTGATAGATATATTTCTTAAAGAATTGAAACCTCTCTTTGACTTTTTGTGGAAAGAATAAAGTAATGTTTATGAGATTTGATGATTAAGTAAGATAACTACTGGAGGAAAGTGATTTTATAATATGACTTAAGAGACAGGATTGTTATATATTATAGACTTATAACTGATTTGATCTTTGACAAATGGGAAGTCAATATTTTACTCTTTATTTTTTATTTTTGTTTTTTTTTCTTTTTTTCTTTTTGTTTAACTATTTTTGATTATGTTTTTTGTCTTTGAATGTTTTATGATTTTGTCTTGTATGTTTTATGAAAATCTGAATAAAAATTATTGAAAAAAAAAAAAAAAGAAATGTTAGACCAGTGCTTGGAGACGGTGATGGTCTGGATGTGGGCCAGTAAACTGAAAATGAATCCTGAAAAGACGAGATGTTATGTGTCCAGAGTTCTCATTCCTGGAAGGTGGGGAATCAGCCTGTTCTGGATGACATTGCACTCTCCTGGAAGGAGCTGGTCCATTGCTTGGGGGTACTCCTGGATCCAGCATTGTCACTGGAGGTTCAGGTGGCCTCAATAGCTAGGAGTGCCTTTTTCCAGCTCTGGCTGGTTTGCCAGCTTCAGCCACATTTCAACAGAGATGACCTGGCCACAGTACTCCATGCTCTGGCAACTTCCAGATTGGATTATTGTAATGCAATCTACGTGGGGCTGCCCTTGAAGACAACTCAGAAACTTCAACTAGTCCAATATGGAGCTGCCAGATTACCAACTTTAGAATTCATATAACCCCTGTTTTAAATAGCTGCATTGGCTATCAATTCATTTCCAAGCCAAATTCAAGGTGCTCACGTTAATGTTGAAAACCCTAAAAGCATCTTCTTCTCACAGTGGCCAACCAGATGCTTATGATAAGCCCAAAAGCAGGATGGGAGCTCAACAGCACTCTCCCCACTTGTGATTCCCAACAACTGGTATTCAGAGGCATACTGCTTCTGGCAGTGGAAGTAGAAAATAACCATCATCACTAGTAAGCCATTGATAGCCTTAACCTTCATGAATTTTTAAAGCCAACCTAGTTGGTGGCCATCACCACATCTCATGGGATGACATTCCATAATTTAACTGGGCAATGTGTGTGTAACCTGGGGCGGGTAGGTGGTTGTCCTTCCTTCTCTCCTGGCATCGCTTCCTTTGCACTGTTGGTTTCATCTACTCTGTCTTCTCATATCCTAACTTTCTGGTTTTGTACTCATCCCTGACTGCTCCCCCTACTCATCCCTGAGCAACCCCACTTTTGACAACCCACTTCTGTTACTTCCCGTCTCTTTTTACTTCTTGTTTCTCTTCTTCCTCTGCTCACCCATACACATCTTCAGTATTTCCTCTGATTTGACCTGCATATCCTTTCTCCAATGTCATTCAACATTCATCTACAAGATAGTTTGCCCAATCAGCATTTCAAAACACCTGGAACATAGGAGCACAAGGCAAGGCCAGAAGTTTACCAAACTGCATTGACACAGAGTGCACAACAGAATGCATTTAAACATAAAAATCAGTAGAACTATTCAAATCAACTTTACACAAGATACAACATTCTCCACCAAAATAAAGCTTAAGACATGCACATGAACTCTGAAAGCAATGATTTCTCACAACTTTCATAGTAGCTGGTGAGTAACCTACTCTTGTAGAGGGGAAAAAAACTCTAGTACAATAATCCAGAAGTAGGAAACCAGTGGAGCTCCAGATGTTGTCAGACTCCAGCTCTCATCAGCCCCAGCCGGCTGGGTCAATGGTAAGGGATAATGGGAGCTGTAGTTCAGCAACATCTAGAGTGCCACAACTTCCTCACCCATCATAAACAGAAAATCAAGAACATTGCTTACTAGTCTTTCAGACAACTGTCAACAAAGAGTATTGCTTTATAGCATGCAAATCCAGTTCTATACACAATTATCTGAGAGTATGTCCCATTAAAAACAACAGGACTTACTTCCAAGTAAGCACGCATACAAATTTATTATTAATTATAATAGCTTCCATGTTGTATAAATCACATAAAAATGCCTTTGTAGCTACTTTCATCTTGAAGTTTTCCTCTGCAATTATAGAACACACACTGTCTCTCCTTCTGCCCCTTCCCCCATCAAGTAAATCTCCCTTACAGTTTGCAGCACTTCATCTTGCACTCCTTACTATCCTTCATTCCCTGGCTTTTTAGCCTAGTTTATTAACAGACATTAAGCCAGGGTTCCCTGCTACATTTTAATCAGATCAATGCTGGACCCTATGCGTGTACATATGACAGTCAGGTTAGAAGTGGATGCACAGAACAGAGCAGCCAGAGTGCAGCCATAACGAATTAAGATGGAGGACAGTTTCACACTGTGTGTGTCATTTTTGGCTGAAGGCTGATTGCAATTTTGTGAATGTTGCACTTTCTACTGCCAGGAAAGAGCTTCTGATAAGTTTGAATGAAGCTGCTGGATAGCCAAAACAATGTTGAAGTAAAAGAATACTACAAATGCGTGTTGAGCTGACATATGCTACAGGGCACTGCCTGGAAAATTGCTGATGCAAGGGTCTTAGGTCCTCATTTTAACCCCCCCCCCGACAATTCATGGTCTACATATTGTTGAGTGCCATCCACAATTACTGAGATTCATGTTCAATTATTGGACAATTTCAGCCTCCCAATCCAAGTTTGCTGGGGAACATAAAAGTGAGTGTACTTACACTTTACAAAAAAGCTTTTTCACGGAGGGGGAATTGCCTTTGGATTACTTATTCTTCTTTTCTTGCTACTATCTGTTCTGCTTTTGCATACACTGCCAAGCTGAAGGCTTCAGGCCTACCCACTCACAGGTAACTATGTCTTTCTTTAATCTAATATTCTAGGAAGCTTAGAGTAATAATATACTATTTGTGGACTGGAGGGAGTTAAGAGGAAAATATATTATTTATTCGGTTAGTTCATATTTTTATTGTTTTAATTAATTAGCTTATATATATCACATCACTTTAAGGTATTTTCCAAATTACTTGCTATAATATCAAAGTATTATCTTTGTTCTATCAATCCTATAACATCATTAAATTTATGCAAACATTATCAATGTAACTTTCAGTTATTGTTTCATTCTGTCCATGATGTATCATGGTTTTCCACTGCAAAATCTAATTCTTGTGAGCTTCACACCTTTAAAAAAATGGTGTATTTGTTTGTTATAATTTGGAGTTCATGGTTTTTGGTAATAGATTGTGTTTTTCCTCCTTGTTCCACCTGATTGCTGCTGAGCAAATAGAACTAGGGAGATGTATCCAATAAGGGTTGATGTATAGGCCAGAATTGGCATGTGATGCATGGGCCCTGACTAGATCCACTAATTTAGAACCTTATCATCAGTACACCGCAGGAAGAGGGGAAGAATGAGGGCAGAACACAGCTATAAACAATGATTGGACAAACATCCAAAACTCAGCTACTTTGATATTTATTTTAATTATTATTACTTATTGAAAATATTTCTATCCCGCCCATCTACCCTAAAATAGGGCACTTAGGGTGTTTAATATTAAAGGGATGGAGACTTTTTTAAAAAGCTATCTTGAAAAAGCTAAGACCAAAGTGCAGAAATGTAGTGAAAGCCAGTGTGGTGTTAAAGTGTTGGACTACAACCTGGGAGGCCAGGGTTCGAATCCCCACATAGCCATGAAGCTCACTGGGTGACCTTGGGCCAGTCACTGCCTCTCAGCCTCAGAGGGAGGGAATGGTAAACCTCCTCTGAATACCATTTAGCATGAAAACCCTATTCATAGGGTCGCCATAAGTCAGAATCGACTTAAAGGCAGTACATTACATAAAAGTGCAGAAGCAGTTTCCATATTCTTCTGTTTTGTATTATTTAATACACCAAGTATATACACTGTTATTAATTTTATTTAAAAGCATTTTGTCAATTTCCAATGAGCACTTTTTATGGAACTACTTGTGTTCATTGTGTTTTGAAAAATGTATCCCTGGTAATTCTACCAACATGTCGCAAAAATATATATCCCTGGCAACTCTACCAACATGTTACCTTAAACCAGACCCATAAACCAAAGATACCACTTAGCTAACATAACTCTCACATATCCATTTTCCTTTGAACCTCTTCTCCACAGTAACCTGGGAACAGAGTACAGCCACAGCAAATTTCATGGGATTTTATGTACATTTTGGAGATTCCCTGTTCAACAGGAAGCTGCTGTAATTGACAGTTCCTATACCCCTCACACGCTACTCATACCAATAAAACAACTGAGAGAAACAAGAAAAAAGCCAGAGTTGTACAAGATTTAAGGTGTTCATAAAGCCTCAGGCTGCTCCATACACACACACCCCTTCCTGTTTAAATTAGTGTACACATACACTGACCCACTCACATGTAATACTAAACACACCAGTGTCCCAAATGTGTGCATCACTGGTGTTCTGACACAACACCAATGTGGAACAGCACACGTGATAGGATTACACAGGTAAGGGCTTTACCTACACCCTGCATAAGCCAGGCCAAAATGACAGAACATAAGGTGTGAATCAGTCCCGAGTTCTGACAGACACTATACTCTCCCCTAACCCACTAGGCCAACCTTTCCTAACCTGGTGACCTCCTTGTAGTTTGTGGACTACAACTCCCATCATCCCCAAACAGTGGCCATGGTTGCTGGGGCTAATAGTAGCTGTAGCCCAAAATCATCTGGAGAGTATCAGGCTGGGGGAAGACGCACTAGCCTCTGCTCTAGTCATCCTCCTCACTAAGTTCTGCACCATCACCGTAAGCCTTGTGATGACAAGCAACAATCCTGTCAGGTTGGGCCACTTATTTCTTCCACGTTAAAGGAAGATTGGGCAAAACAAAAAAGAACTTCCTAAGAAATACAGTATTAAACTGTGGAAGCTTCCTTGTCATTATGCACTACCTCTACTGCTCTGACGACCCACTTGTTTCCCCCACAAGAAGCTTGTGCCCAAGAGATGGGGCTCCCTTCCTCCTGACCAGGACCCCCTTCATGGGAACCTCGTGTCCCCACCGCCAGCTTTACCACTCACTGACTGAATGGCCGTCAAGTCACCAATTCCGACACCCTCCACTTTTTGTTTACCTCGTACTCGCGGATGTTGTTCGAGGTGACGAAGATGCCGATGCCGATTGGGATGAAGATGAGGCCGATGACGAAGAAGGCGGGCAGGACGGTGCCGGCGGTGAGGATGGGCTGCCAGGCCGGTAGGCGCTGCTGCTTGAACGCCGTATTGTCGGGCTTGCGGCTCTTGACTCCGGCCCCGACGACCCCAGGCCCTCCGACTCCGCTACTCCCCGGCAATTGCCCATCCACCTCCTCCTTCGCGTTGAAGTTCATCGCCATGGAGCCTCCGTTCCTGGGGACTAACCACTAAAGAGAGGTGAGGAGCAGCAGAAGTGGCGGCAGCAGGGTCAGCGAGTGGCACCAGGAACCCACCCCTCGCTCGGTATAAGAGAGCGAGGACTGCGCTTGCGCAAGTACTCCGACGTCAAAAAAAACCCAACGCTGTCGACTCCCCTTCAGCGACTCCTTCCTAGCATGGCCACTTCCGCATCACCCACGCTACGGGGCCCTGCGCATGCGCCAAGCGACAACGCGGTCCTATTGCGTAACTATTGATCCTCGTACTAGGATTGATTCTCTCTCTCACTTCCCCCAGTCCCGGGGTTATAGAACCAATGGGAGGAGCTTAAAAAGTCGAACTCCAGAGTACGCTAGCAGAAACAGGACCTTTGCTTAATTATTATTGCTTGTCGTTTGCTTTAAATTAGTTTGGATTGGTTTAAATTATTTTACCCACTTAAGTGTTGTAAATGGAATACAATTACGAATGCCAGTGTGTTCTTAGTTAAGACTTGATCTATGTAGGAAGTACATGTTAATATTAAAAATACAAATAATATAATTAATAAAAATCAAAATGATGCTTCTTTGGCGATGGAAGGGGAGAATGAGAATAGAGACGCCATTGTGGTGTCAGTCATGTTGTGGTTATAACCAGTATCCATGACTTGTTAAATTTCACTAATGTTTGGTGAACAGGGACCAGTACAGCAGATTAAAATAAAACTGTTGGGTAAAAGGTTCTCTCTCTGATAAAACTAACAGTTGCCTAAACAGAAAGGTTTTTGTTATGGCAAAACATAAGAGACAGGACCAACAGAGTCAGACCCTCCTAGGGCAAAGAGTTCCATTATTTTAATGCAGCCACAGAAAAAGGCCTGATTGTAGAAACTGTGACTTTAAGACCTTGGAAACATGGGTTTGAGGATACAGGGATGATGTCAGAGTGTCTATATTTCACTGACCTACCAATGTAAATATGAGTAAGAACACAATGTTTTACATTATGTCAAAGCTTCTATTTGAGGTGAACTACATTCAGGCAAAGTTTGGCAGGACGGGTTTCTGACTCCTATGGAAGACTGAATTAATCTTGTCTGAAGGATGGATTGGTGAGGAACTGGAGATGTTTTTTCTGGACCTTCACATCTCTATGCAGAACACAATCCTGTCTTCTTCAAAAGCAATACAGTTCTTTTCTAGCCAATAATAGTCCCTAGATCTTCCATCTTTCTGGCAGATAAAGTCAAAGGTAAGGGCCCAGAGCAGGCCTGAGGATGGAGACCAGTGTTTGTTTTTTTAAAGTCTAGGTGAGGGGTTCAGCATTTTGCACGGTTGGGGACAGAACCCAGTGAGTTTTGGTAGGGCCAGAAGCAGAACCAGGAGGCAGAGCTCAATATTAAAGCAGGCTCTTCCTCCAGATGTTGTGGATTACAATTCCCATCAGTCCCAGGTACCATGGCTAGTGGGCAGGAATGATGGAAGTTGTAGTCCACAACATCTGGAGGGTACCATGTTGGTTACCCCTAAGGTGTGTACAGCTTTTTTTTTAAAAAAAACTGCTGGTGGGAAGTTTTCTTTTGTAGGCTGCTGAGGAGTCTATGTGTCTGGTTTTCCAGAAAGACAGAAATGAGAAGACGTGTAATGGGTTAACACTGTGCAGCAGCTCAAGGTCGGAGACTGCAGCTGGCATGAAACAGAACATCTATAAAGCCTTGAAAGAGAAATTGCAAGGTGTGGGGGGTGTTAGGAGTGTTAGGAAAGTATTCATGTCTGTATCTGTGAGAGAAATCCTGTCAGTAAAGACTCTTAACAAGTAACGGTCTGTTCTATTCCTACTGGGTACTGGGTTGGCACACGCAATCAATACACCGCTGCAACATCTTTTCCCACTGCTTTTCTGGCAGCTGGCCCAACACCAAACTAAAAAACAGACAAAAATCCCTGGTCAGGCCATTAGCTATTTGTTTCCCTGCTTGATAGCCCTCAAGTACAGCAGCAGCACATACATAAGCCCAGACACAGAAGGAGGTAATGGACCTCTAAAAGGAATTCTGCCCGTGTAGCTTCAGACAGCTTATATGTGAACTAACCCTAAACGGGCTGTGCACTTAACTGATCTAGAGAGCGTTAGAACTCTCCTGAAATATGCTTGACTGTGCCTCTAAAGGCAAAAATGTGCGGCAAGACATATTACCCTAGAATTCATCAAAACTAGAATACATCCAGTATTTAAAACAACTGTTTAGAAACAACTAGAAATAAATACGTTTAGAATCATACAGCCATTCAATAAAGAACAGGAAGTGTTTATACCCAAAATACTGACTCAGCATATCTAACTACCCCTTTTACAAGCTACCAGTCTTTTTCAAAAAAGAAAATCTATTTTTTAAGCTTTTTCCTCCAACTCCCCCTCAACTCCTTTCTCTACAATTCATGGGTGGGAAACCTGTGGGTCTCCATGTTTGTTGGACTACAAACCCCATTATCCCTGACCATTGGCTATACTGACTGGGGCTGATGGAGCTGGAAACAACATATGGAAGGCCACAGGTTCCCACCCTGCTCTCCTGATTGGATTCTCCCCATCTGCCAGTCATTCTAACTCCACCCACCATTCCATCTCACTCTCTTGCTGTCCTCTTCCTTCTAAGTCATTCTGTTACAATTAGTTTATTTTCTATTATGCTCAATTTTGTAGAGTGAAGAAGATCCCCCCCCAGTCTGGTTTCAGCCAATACAGGTGAAGTGTACACATTTCAACTGTTGTAGGACAAGAAATGTATACTTGTTCAATTTGTTTGTACATTCCATCCTATTTCTAAGGTAGACATTTGCAAATAATCCCGTACTTGGCTAAACCATTTAGACACTTTATTAGAAATCAGTATAGCCATAGCATTAGCTTTCTGAAAAGGCTGGAAAGTTACATTGGCAATCTAAATCTGATTACAGTCTTCAAGTATTTTGTTGACATACTGGATCCAGCTCATTATAAAAATGAGGGCTATTTCCAACCTAAGACCTCAAAGATTAGGTATCAGTCACTTGCTGTAAGATGCTGATAAACGTCACCAAACAGTAATTAGGCAGGTATCCATTTCACTGATGACACACACAGCCTGAAGACAAAACATTTATCTTGGTTGTGAAATAGGTATGCATGTGCCATTGTTAAAGTGACACTTACCTGCATCTTAGGGCACAGGGACCTTATGACACACATCATAAAAAAAGCAATGTAACACAGTATAGTTGCTGCCTATGAGCTAATTTGGGATACACAGCTCTGCTCTAGGTGCTCCACATCCTTCTACAATGTAGTTCATGAAATGAACTAGTTTGTTGGCTTCCCCTGGATACAGATTGCTGCTAAAATATTCTTGTTGCTTGCTCATTTGAGGAAAATTGTGGGACAAAAGAATATTGTACTTATAAAATCAGAAGCAAATGAAGCCCAGGGCAGAGGGAACTATGAATGTGTGAACAGAATAGTAGTAGTAATTGGTGCAGAATCAAAAGATTACTGGAAAACAAAGTATGGACACACATAATCAGATTTTTTTTAATGTTCATGATTTTCAAAGGAACAAAAAATTTACAAACAAATCATAACACTTCTGAAGTCTGCCTAGAACCTGAAGGATGCATTTCAAGGTAGACAGACTGGATCGCTATCTCACTAGGAAGTTGAATTCTGTGACAAACTTGTCTGTTGTGCTCCTCCCAGCTTCATCCTGTTCAAGCTTTGGGAAAATAAGTCTTTTTCGTTTCATTGGAACTTACTGTCATGTGTGTTAACCATGGGGCCACTTCACATATTATATCTAAGAACTTTTTAGGTGTACCAAAAAGCATAAAGTGTGAAATCACTATCACACAGCTACGGTCAAGCAGCAAATCATGTTTGGCTACAGCTTCTTGTCAAGTGTACACTTGGTGACAAACCTGGGTTTGCTGCTGCACAATGTGTGAAACGGTTATCAGCTATTTTCATTTGGTGCTTTGTAGAAACATCCTAGCAGTGTATTTCCACTCCAATTTAACTGAACCTCCTTAGATATTCTAATGTATTAGTTCTCTCCACCCCAATATCTAACTTCTTGCTATTTCACCTTGTCTGGAACTTTTTGTTCATCTTGGCAAGTCCCTTTCCTACTTTTATAAATGAACAAAAGTCTTTCTTTACAATAAACTTTCCTCCCAATACTTTTCTTCTGCTATCCTCAGCTTCTATTCCATGCTGTAAACAGGTAACCTTTCCCTATCCTCATTCACTACTTCTTTTCTCAAAATCTTCCCGTTCACTTCTTCTCTCTCTCCTTTACCAACCCTATGTCTAGCTCTCCACAGTGGCCAGGACCAAAAGCATGAGAGGGCTTGATGAGTCACTAAATATGGATTATATCAACAACACTTACCTTGCTAGTGCATTTGTAACAGCACTGATTAGCACACAGTGGATGCATGCTCCCCTTTCTTGTGAGCACCAGATGCACTGCTTTAGTGTGCCTTACACTAACAACCTTTTTTTTATCTAGAAGTCCCTCAATTATATGCCTTCCGTGTTCTGTACAGTGTGGATCCAAAATAATCCTTAAGAGTATTACTACCCATCACTTACATTATTTTTTTTCTATCAACACTTTCCCTATTGCATCTATATACAACCAACCAATCAATATATATATATATATATAAAGTGTGTGTGTGTGTGTGTAAAATGCACACACAGAGACACTATTCAGCATCCTAGAATGTGTACAAATATGGGAACAATTTGAAACACCTATTTTTTAGAAGTAGTTTAATAATGTATGGATTGTATTTCATTGAAAAGACATTTTTTAAAATGCATTTTTTATTTAAAATGCAGCTACCACAGGATTCTGATAGAATTCCCAGAGTGCTTCACCAGTGCTGGTGACTCAGACAAATAATACTATTTTTGCCTTCCATCTAGAATATAATATTGAAATAGGAGCAAGGCAGCCACTCCTAGTGTAAAGTGTAACCCACTAACATAGTCAAATAAGGCTAGGCTGGTATGCTCCCATACTGTGTGCAGCAGATTTGGAGTATATCATAGCAATTCAACTAGTGAAGCAGCTGGCAAATAATTTATGGGCTGATACAATGCAGAGCTAGGCATGCCTAAACACAGTGAAATTAAAAGGCTCAAGGGCACTAAACTCTGCATAGGATTAATCAATCAGTGTTTGACTCACAATGGAACAAACATAAATAAATGAAATAAATGTGAATGGTTGATAAGCTTCAGAATTAGCAGCCCCTTCCGACACTAGGGTTACAATTGGAACACCATGTTACTGTTGCACACTTGTGAAAATTTATTTGTTACAGTGTAATTAAGAAACCTTTTTGGTACAGACATATGTTAAAACACACATTATGTGAGCATGGCGTAATAGAAATCAGCATACAACATTTAAAAACGATTCTTCAGTCTAATACTGTTTCAAAGCTTTGGTTTGTTGGTGTTCCGTTTTATATTAAAACCACAGCACAGTGCAAAAAAAACCCCTATAATATTATCTCACAGAGCAGTCTTCAGGGCAGTTAATCTCTCAGTCACATTATGGCTAGGAAATGTTGTGGCAAAGTTTTCTTAAAAGGTGCCATTATTGAGGTCAAGTCAACATCTTTATAAACTCCACTACAAAATATATAAACCGGCATTCTGAAATCTTTTACAGTGTATTCTACTAATGAACGTGCCACAGACAAGCAAAGTCAGAAGATCTGGCCAAACAACAAGCTTCCATTACAAAGTATATTATAAAAATAAATTATGTAGGAAACACCAAAATGTAAAGCAAACATGATTCAAAGGCTTTGCAAAATTAGAGTAAAACTGGCACAAAATATGTAGTTCTCTTTCTATCTAATATCAAAAAGTCAAATATATGGTTTCTTTAATAAAAAAAAAAAAGATCTACACAGGAAAAAAACCAGATTCCAATGAAAGGAGTAAAATCCATAAGCAATCAGTAGCACGGAAGATCAGTGATGGAGGTGGAGCTTCAGCAGTGATCAAACCAAGTGGTGTGGAGAAGAAGTGCACATGTATAGTATGGAGCTTGCATGGCATATCATCTTGAGTTCATGCGTAACTGATGAATGATGATGCTCTCTAAATGGGAAAAAAAACATAGCAAGCAAAGGCTGTTACTGTGAGAATACATGAAAGGCTATGGGGGCCTATACTGTTAATTCTTTAATCCCATCAATGGTTTAGCTACATTACAGAAACTTCAAAGTGCCACTTCAAACAAAAAAGATAGAACAGAACTGCTCATAACAAGATTGCCAAAGGAGACATTAGAATTAGTAGTATAACTGAGGACATTCTATCTCCATGTTCAGATCACATCTACTATATGTTTTGGAAAGTTGTTTCTTTGCTATGTATTTCAATACCTCTTGAAATAGCATAATTAAAATTTGCATGAAGTTTTCTAAGATCAAGGAGCAGGTTTTCATCTATATTTGGATTCAATTGGGTGCCATGTTGAATCAAGATGGCAGACTGACTCTCAAAACTACACCGATGATTTTGTTTCTTCAGATTCCTAAGCGATGCTGGGTATGAGGCTACTAAATGTAAATGTACTGCCTTCAAGTTGATTCCAACTTACAGCAACCCTATGAATAGAGTTTTCATGGTAAGCGGTATTCAGAGCTGGTTTTACTATTGCTTTCCTCTGAGGCTGAGAGACAGTGACTGGCCCAAGGTCACACAGTGAGCTTCATGGCTGTGTGGGGATTCGAACCCCGGTCTCCTCATTCGTAATGGAGGGGATGTACTCTAGTTCACTCATGTACAGGGAATCTCAGTAGAATACAGTAGAGCCCCCATCAGCACCTTCTACCACTTCAGTACACAACCATCAGTGACAGAGCCAATTAGGCAAAATAGGAGGTTCATACACACCTCGTGTTTCCCCAGCCAGCTGTCCCATCTATTTAGTGCAAGTTATTCATGGCCACAAGTAATTTGCATTGAGGAAAGACAAACCTCCCATTTCCCCTACAGCCCCTTATTCCAGTTATAATCAAAATAGGCAAGAGGAGGGGGCAACAGCTCTATTGAGCCTTATTAGGACCCTCTGCATATAGGCACCCCACCCAGAGAACCAAATCATGTCTTTAGTTTTTAAAATAAATTTTAATTCAAGTATAATACATACAATTTCAAATACTTAGGGTATTCAATGCTAGTCCTTCAGTAGACCCACTGAAGTTAGCAGGCATGACTCACGGGTTCATTTCAGAGTGTCTACTCTGAGTAGGAATTAGTTCAAAGTAACCCATGCAAATTTCATTATAAATCCAACACCTCTTTTGTCATAGTAAAGTGAAAACGCTTTCTGTTACGGACATTTTAAAAGCAGATTCCAATAATATAAAACATCAATTTCTTTGAAATTATATATTCTCTGTTGATTTTAACTCAAAATGCCACTTACTGCCAGATCCACTCTTGAATTTTAGGAATCCTCTTTCGTCACCACTAACATGCTAACACTACTTGTAGTGGGAGCTATATAAAATGTCAATTCTTCCTTTTCCTTGGCAATTGCATGTAATGTGGTTAAAAAAAACTTTATTGCATCTAAAATTAGTTCTTTTAAAATTACATTTATTTTGCGTATTATGTTTTCCCAATATGCTTTAACTTTGAGAAAACCTCACCAATACTGTTAAAAAAAACCACCTCTCCAAATATTTCCAGAACTAATTCTGTATCTTTAGTTGGAATTATGCTATCTGTATTTCATAGGTTATACCCAGATGGACAGAGCAATCCACAATGGAAGGGGGGGGCGATGGAGGAACCGGTGGAAAGCCCTGCAGGATCTTCCTCTGTTCGGGAGCCACCAGCCTAGCTGAATGCCAGCTCTGCCAGGAGCTGCATGCACAAGCTGGCTGGGAAGTGCTGGCTTCCATGAACAGGCCTCCCACGGAGTAAGCTCCCCAAAGGGCACAATGGAAATGCTTCTACTGTGTCAACCTTTTGGCCGGCAGAGTTTCTGGGCGGATCAGGATCCGGGGGAGGACTCCGAATGCAAGGAGGATCTCATGCAAGTCTCCCTCCCACAGCTTTGCCCCTGCCACACCCCCAGAACACCCCTTTTGGGGGCTTCTGCCAGTCCTCCATCCACTGGGCTGTCTGTCTCTGGCAGACCCCCAGTAGCACCAACAGGCTCCTAGCAGCGCTGCAGTGGAGGGCTGCTACTGGCAGAGGGTGGCAGTGCCAGGAGCCTGCCAATGTAGCTGGGGGTCCGTGGCATCCAGTTCTCCCTAGCCCAGAGGAAAGATCTGTTGGATTGCGCCCTAAGTTAGTTACAGTTGAGTCCCATTGATATTAATGTGAAAGGTTAGTCATGACTAAGTCCCTTTGACATCAATGGGAACTAACTGCAACTAACATGGGGTGCAATCTTATAACTATTTAGCTGGGAGAGAGCCCCCTTAAACTCAATGGGATTGACTTCTGAGTAGACAAGGACTGCATTATTAGTCTGGCTCCAACTCATATGGTTTTCTTTTAAAAAGCTGAGCAGGGAATGAGAGTCTAATCCTTTCTTTACAGTTCCAAGTTGCAGTTGGAAATATCAAATGTAAGATTTTTGAACTCATGCCTATATAAGATATTGTAAGCTTCATAATGCTACTATACATTTTTGATGGGGTGGGGGTTTTCAAAATGATATTTTCAAGTTCATTTAGTTCTTGGTATGGTGAATTTTCTTCTATATACCTTTTTAAAAACTTCTAATTCAAACATATTTAGTCATATATGTATTTGTAGTGTAGGTCTCTGTGTATAAGAAGGTACACAGATATTATTTTACTGGATGCAAAGATTATTTTGAGATATATATGCATTCTACAGAAAAATATATAGTATCAAAAGTAGTCACAGATTAAAGATATTCAAACAGGCACAGTTCATTCTGATCCCAAAGTAAAGCTGCCTTAAACAGGGAAGACTTCTGAACAAACCTGCAGAGATTTGGGTTGTGACATCCAAGCTCTCCAGAAGGCAATGTAAAACATATCTAAGCTTCAAAAAACAAAACAAAACAAAAACCCCAGACACACCTATTTGAATATTTCTCCTTTTCAGGTAGCTACATTGGTACTAAATACTCCCCTGGACAAAGGCTCTGTAACAGGAAATACATTGCATATTAAATTCACTAATAGGCAAAAAATTTTGCGGTTTAAGAACATACCTATAGCCCACAGCTATTCTATCAAACTTTAAAAAGCAGGGAAATTGGGCAGCTATAGTGAATGCACCAGGGGAGCAGGAGACCTAAACCTCTCTCTCAGATATTGTACTGCCCTACAAATTGGTCAAAATGCAAACACCACTTGGGTTGGTCTTTCACAGTCCAATCCACTTCCTGTGTAGCTTGGAAGAATTTGGTAACGTGCCTCTGAGCATATGGTGAGTGGTGGCAACACTTGCCATCTCCAAAGATAGAGAATTATATTTTTGTATGTTTGCTGGTGTTCTTCTTACTTTGCTTCTTTCCTCTGTTATTAATGTTTCTACAGAGAATCTACACTAGAAAATTTTATTTCCCTCATTATTCATCCCAGAAATCTGTGTCAAATTTATTTTTATTAATTACAAAGCCTTTTTATTGGTCAGTATCATATGATGGTGAAGACAGCCTTTTGTGTTTCAAATTGGAGGTTATGCTCTATTTCTATTTTGGGTGCATTAACAGTGGAATTTGGACCTACAGTTTGATGAAAAATCAGACTGATTCCAATATGTTGCTACTTCAGCAATGACTCTAGCTGTTGGAAAAAAGAGGATGCATATTTTCAGCCTGCTATGTTTAAACCACTTCATTTAAGGCAAGGTGGGCACAGTCAATTAAAAACATAGAGCACACCTAGAATGTTGCTAGAATATATTTCATCTCCCACTGTTTTATCTTGTGCAAATTGAGACACTCCTGAGGTTCACTGGAGACTATTCTGCAGAAGTCAGTGCCATTATTCCACAATTATGTTTGGAGCTTTTTTAGTATAAATTTTGCAAAGAGTTGCTGTACTTCACATATTCACAGAAACAGAAACAAAAGAAAATGATTTCCTATAGGAAACGTCACTAAAATTGCAAAGGAAATCAGACATATTTAAAGTGACCATCTGAACTATATCAACTGTCTTAATGATGTTGCTTCCTCCCTGCTAAAATGAGATCAGCACAGCACATGTCTTCTTTCTATTATTTCGGCTGATTGCAGGTGTTGCCACCACTCACCATATGCTCAGAGGCACATGTTACCAAATTCTTCCAAGCTACACAGGAGGTGGATTGGACTGTGAAAGACCAACCCAAATGGTGTTTGCATTTTGACCAATTTGTAGGGCAGTACAATATCTCAGACGGGAGTTCAGGTCTCCTGCTCCCCTGGTGCATTCACTATAGCTGCCCAATTTCCCTGCTTTTTACAGTTTGATAGAATAGCTGTGAGCTATAGGTATGTTCTTAAACCGCAAGGTTTTTTGCCTATTAGTAAATTTCCCTGCTTTTTAATCCGGGAGGTAAGAAATGGGATCCTGTCCAAGTTTGCTGAGAATGGATGGATCATTTGCATGCTTATTGAGTTCAATGGGATTTACTCCCCTGCAATCATGCTTAGGATAGGTGAAACTGACCACAGAGGATGGGGAGGGGGGAGGAGGGGAGGGAGGGAGGAGGGGAGGGAGGGAGGAAATGCAGAGGGGAGGACTGGGAGGGGAGGAGGCAGGATGGAGAGGAGAGGAGAAGAACAGGTTTGATCATTTGCATGTTTATTAAATTCAGTGCGATTTACTCCCGTGCAATCATGCTTAGGATAGGTAAAACGGGCAAGGGAGGAGGAAGGGACAGGAGAGGGGAAAACCAGGTCTGATCATTTGCATGCTTATTTTCAATGGGATTTACTCCTATGCAATCTTGGTTAGGATAGGAAACACTGACCATGGGGGAGGAGGAGTGGGAAGGAGCATATTGGAGGGGGGCAAAGGAAGGTGGAGGGGAGAGCAGGTTTGATCATTTGCATGCTTATAGAGTTCAATGGTATTTACTTCTGTGCAATCATGTTTAAGATAGGTAAAACTGACCATGGGGAGGAGGAAGGGGAGGAGGGGGAAGTGGAAGGGGAAAGAGGGGATTGGAAGAGGATGGGGAGGGATGGGCAAAGGAAGGGGGACAGAAGGGGCAAGAGGAGGGGATAGGAGGAAAGAGAAGGGAGGGTGGGTTTGATCATTTGCATATTTTTTGAGTTCAGTGGGATTTATTTCTATGCAATCATGTTTGAAAATGAAAATGGACTCCCCACTAGGGTTGCCAGGTTCTTGGCCTGAGACTGATCCTGTATCTTTAGGAGAAGAGAAAGACAGCCAAATCCAGGTGTTCTTGCAACGCTGTAATGAGAAAAAACACAAGGTGGAATTCTCCCTTCCTCCTGCACAACTTTTAAAGATACAACAGACCTCTTGGTTGCCAGGCCCAGCCTCCAAGAGGTCTTTTGTATCTTTAAAAGTTGTGCAGGGGGGAGGGAGAATTCCACCTTGTGGTTTTTCTCATTACAGCATTGCAAGAACACCTGCACTTGGGTGACTTTCTCTTCTCCTAAAGATACAGGATCAGTCTCAGGCCAAGAACCTGGCAACCCTAATCCCCACCTATTGCGACCCTTTGAATAGGGTTTTCATGGTAAACGGTATTCAGAGGTGATTTCATCATTGCCTTCCTCTGAGGCTAAGAGGCGTGACTGGCCCAAGGTCACCCAGTCAGCTTCATGGCTGTGTGGGGATTCGAACCCTGGTCTCCCAGGTCGTAGTCCAACACTGACCCAGGGAAGGGGCAGGGAATGGGAGAGAGGAGATTGGGTGGGTGGGCACTGGGCAGAAGATAAGCCCCTTTCCTTTCCAAAAGGAAAACATTGTAAACAGAATCATTCTTTTTCAAGCTTTTCCCCACCTTTTTATTCTACAGCAGACACAGGCAGCCTCCCACCCAAATTTAAACCAAAGCTTTCCCTGGCCACATCCACACCAGGCCTTTATTTCACTTTGGACAGTCATGGCTTCTCTCAAAGAATCCTGGGAAGTGTAGTTAGTGAAGGGTGCTGAGAGTTGCTAGGAGACGCCCTGTTCCTCTCACAGACCTTCAATCAGAGTGGCTGACTGTTAAACCATTCTCTCAGGGGAATAGGAGTCTCTTAGCACCCTTCACAAACTACACTTCCCAGGATTCTTTGAGGGAAGCCATGACTGTCCCACATGAAATCAAAGTCTGGTGTGAGTGTGGCCCCCTGATTAGGTAAGCCCAGCAGCTGTGAGGCTTTTAGAACTCTGACGGTTGTTACTGAGCATGCTCCGCATTATCATTGGGTTCCAGCCAAAATTTATTAAATTAATTAAAAATCAGCCAGACATTTTTTAAACTTTTAAACTGCAGCAGATGAAGGTCAGAGTATGGGGCAACGTCAGTATTAGGATTACAGGTACTCTGTGAACATGGCTGATTTTTAATGAATTTCAACAGATTATACTCTCAGAGAAAAAAGTCCAAAAGGGCTCTGAGGTTTTTCTCTCTTTTTACACTTTGAACTGTCTATTCTCTCTGTTTTGTGTATCGCCATGAAAATTGACAGTGTTGTTAAGCAAGCGTTTCTGAGTTCAGGACTATAAGTTATGTAAGGTTTTGTTTTGAAATGAGCTTATGGGAAGCATCAGAATGGCATGGGGGGTATTTTCAATTTAACATTGCGGAATGTGAGAAATCCCCGCTGGCTATACTATACAGGCACTTTCGTGGCTGTATAATTATAGGGATACAATGATATCCCCCATTCCGTTTAGGTATTGTTCATAGTTGGCTGTATGATATTGTCTCCCTTAGTTTAATTTTGAGAATTTCTAAAATTAATTTGCAAATGTATAAATTTGCAGTTATTTTCAGTCCACTTATATCCACACCCCACCCAACTGCCCTTCTTCTTCTCTCTCTCTTTTTTAAACAGGCTATCTATGTGCACAAAACATGCATTGGTTAAAGCAGCGCAACAAAAAAAGGAAGAATAGAAATCCTGTTACTTAAAAACCTAGCTATTCCAGACGATTGTCACTAGATGGCAGTACTCTAACTTGACTCAAATAGCAATCCCCAGCACACTTACTTGGAATCATGAACCATCAAAATTCATGATAATTATGACCAGGTTGTCATTTCTTTTGAAAAAGAAAACCTGTGATTTATAGCCCTATTTGCTTTTTTATAACTAACAGAATAGCATGCATTTGGCACAGAACTATTTGATACCCAAGTATAAGTAATGGACCTCAAACCACAATAAGGCTCACAGCTGACCAGTTGGAATAAAGTTTGAAAAAATTTAAGTATCATCAAGTCATACTGATTGAATTGTTTTTTAAAATTAGTTTTCACTTTACAATTTAGATTATTTTGCGTGAAGGAGGTGTTCTCTTTGTAGGACTCTGCAAGGCTGGCCCCAGCCATAAGTGGGCACTTGGGCAGACCTGGCACCAAACTTCAGGGGGCCCTTGGTACAGGGTTGCTTACGCCCCCAACATCCCCCTGATGCAGCTGGCGTGGGCTTAAATACGCCTAGATGCCTCACCTCCTGCATCGCCACATCAACATGTTAGCGCACTGCTTGCACATGCCTGCCATCACCCACAATGTGGGCGGGGGTGTCAACCCCAGGCCACAAATCATGCCCTGCGACCCGGCATTGGTGTGGGTTGTGGAGCAGGAGATCCAACCTCCCAGCCACACTTTTTCTTTTGTCACTGGTGCCCCGGTAGGGGCTGCCAACACCACTTACCATCCTCCTTGCTGGGCTGTGTTTTGGCAGTGGGCAGACAGCAATGCCCCTGGTCTTCTGCCATCTTAATTTACCCCCAATGCCCCAGCCGATAGATTTAGGAGTAGCCCTTCTGAGCCACAGGGGCCCATGCCTGACCTGGCCACCCACTGGTGCCAGGCCTGGGACCCTGTGTAGAGTGTTGTTGTTTTTCTTCCAGAAAGCATTTAAGTCTAAAAGAACTTCTATTTGGCTTTGTACATATTGTTGACAACTACTCATTTGGAAACTATTATATATATCTCCAAAGTTGAACATAGATCACATAGTAAGATAGTTTTAAAATGAAGTCAGCTTTTATAAATTGCAAAATTTTAGGTCAAACTCTTGTGAAAGCTCAGTCAAGATTAAGAAAATTACACTAACTTAAGAAAAAAATGATTCTCGGTGAAAATAAGCCCCAAAAGATGGTCCAACTGCCAGCAAATGACAGTGTCAATCAAGCCTAGAAACGTCAGCAGCAAATATGCAGTAAAAGCATGTAAGAGGTCTTTTAAAACCACCCTTACTGTAGTAGCCTGTGCCATAAGCCAGTTAAAACATAGGAAGGCGTTAGCTTACAATGTTTTACAATGGAAGTGTGATCTCCTTACATTGTAACCATAATGACTCCAAAACCTGTTAATCTTGAAAAGGTACCTCAGCAGATGAACACTTTTTAGTCTATCACTGACACTCATCTGCAGAGTCCCAAGTTACTTCAGTACTCTTGGTGCATTACGTTAACAGTAATAGCTGCAATAATTATCTAGGTTACTGCAGCAATAACAGAAAGTTCTTAGGATCCATAGGTCATTAGATGAAGTTTTAATAGCACCAATGGATAGTGCCCAGAGACTAAATTTCCAATTAAAGCAGTTTGGCTTTGCTCAGGTGACACTTGAACATAAGGGGCAATGTTTGGAAACCCTGAATGCAGGCAGAAAGAATATGTACTGTTTTGGCACCCAGTGAAATGGTCAGTGATCATGTGGTCACATGCTCAGTTGATCTCTTATGTGGGCAGACCTTTCTGTGTATGAAATCATGCAATCTTTCCCCCTCAAAGCAAGAAAATAGCTGTCTCTTATCTGGACAACACTACCATAGGCTATGCAAATAGAAGTGGTTAACAAGCAATGTTACAGGAAAATAGCGGCCAATCTTCTCAGCATTAAATTGCCCATATACAAACAAAGCATGATCTAGTACTCTATAATCATCTTTCCACTTCTTCTAACAGACATTGTTGGACCACAACTCCCATCATCACTGACCACGCTAGCTGGGGCTGATGGGAGCTGGAGTCCAACATCAACTGGTGGGGCACAGGTTCCCCATTCCTGCTGTATGAAGTCAGCTCCTATGACATAACATGTGTCAGAGCCAGAAATAGAGCCTAGGATGGGGCTACACAAATACAAGATTCTCAAACAGCTGGATATAGGGAACAGAGTTAGTTAACTACCACCTCAATAGAGTCCTGCATGCACTTATTTCCTTTTTCCCAAAGAAGTGAATGGCTTCCATTCATTCTTATGGATAAAGAAAAGGATTGCACTTGGAGACACTGCTGAAGGAAGGTGAAATCCACCTCCTAGCTTGGCACTTGACTGGCCCTCAGTGAGCTGTTCTGCCTGGGATGTAATGGGGCAAGATGAGTCACTGCAATGTACAAGCCTCACATACTTCACTCATTACTCATTCACTTCACTCATTACTTCACTGTCTCTGCTATCTTTTCGGCGCCTTTTGAAGACTTTCCTCTTTCAACAAGCCTTTTAAGTTGAGACCTATCCCAGTCTGCATCTGTATTAGAATTGCTTTTAATATGTTTTCTTTAATAATATGTTTTTAACCTTTTTTTAAAAAAAATGTTTTCAAAGCTTTTTTTAAAAAAAATGTTTTTAACGTTGTTTTGTTTTAATGTATTTTAAGGTCTTTTTATGATGTTTTAAAGTGTTTTTAGCGTTTCTGTTTGCTGCCCTGGACTCCTGCTGGGAGGAAGGGCGGGATATAAATCAAATAATAAATAAATAAATTATAATAATGGGCATTTTGCCATTGATGAGATAAAAGGCAGGCCCTGAATTCTGCATCTTACTGTCACACTCTTTCTGAGCCAGAAACAAAATTTGACTGTGTGTGAGAGCGAATTAAGTTCTGCCCCACCAATTTTTTTTTAAGAGGGGAAAGGATTACATGAATCGTTTGCACGCCCATTGTCATTTCTCCCATTCACAGAATTAAGAGAACCCTAGTGGTATGAAGCAACATCCTCTCAGCTCCTTTCCATTTTTCCATACAGACGCATTAGCCTATGCGACTAAAGGGAGAGAGAGAAGCAACTATTGCACTGGCTAGTTCTGTCACAGAAGGAGCAAGAGGAAAGCACTGTCAAGGTAGGTGTTGTATGCATGTGCCAAGATATGTGAGAGAAAAGGGGTAAACACAGTGGAGCAGCTGCAGGTGCTCCTATGAAAGAGGTAAAAGGAACAGGGGAGATGAGTGAGAGAAAATCAGTTACTGTGCATAAAGTAACGTTTCTGTGGAGAAAACCAAGACTCAGAAAAATTAATACAGTAGGGCCCCGCATATATGGCGGGTTCCGTTCCGGACCCCCGCCATAAAGCGGAAATCGCCGTAAGGCGGGACCCCATTGATCTTAATGGGGTGCGTCACGCAAAAATGCCGCAGAAGTGGCAAAAGCGGCTTTTAAAGAGGGGAGGAAAGCCGCCGCATTAGCGGAATGCCGGGAAGCGGAGCGCTGGGAAGCAGGGCCCTACTGTATGACACATGAACTACCTGGTGCTGGCATAGTGCTGTGTTAAATTGTTGCTCTTAACCAGGAGCCCTCCAGTTGTTGCTGAACTACAGTTCACAATGTCCTTGACCATAGGCCACGCTGTCTGGGGATGATGGGAGGTGCAGTCCAACCATATCTGGAGGGGCCCAGGTTGGAGAAGGTTGCTCTAAACATTCTCTATGACTGTGTACTGGTGATTATTTCTGTGCAGCAACAGGAGCAACTTCCCCCTTACTGCTACTGTGGCATGAACTTAATTGTTTCATTAGAAACAATGCGCTTGAAGTTCCACAAATTTAGCTACTGTATCAATCCATGTTAAACTTCTGCTTTTACCTTGATGTGAATAAATAAATAAATGTGCAATTATTCATAACTAGAAAACATCAGACATTCAGTGTGACGTAACCTTTAAGTCACTGAAGGCTCTCCCGGGAACATCTGCTAAAACAGCTAAGAAAATACTTAACAAGTAGGAACAATTCAGTTGTCATTCAATGCCAAAATGAATCGGGGAACATGTATTGGAATCTTAATGATTCCACAGAAGAATATGTGCTTTAGCTACTGTTGACTGCAAATCCCCTACAGAAATCTCCATGTGTGGTTATTAACTGGGAAGCCAATATGAGACAGCCTTTTGGTGGAAATCTCTGTCTACCAATTTCTGCTATAGACCTGATGTGATAACGTGTTTTCATTTATTTTCTTCTAGTTTACATATAGCTAGCCCAGTAAGGTAAATAGAAATGTCAACAGAGTTCTGTGGCATTTTAAAGACCAACACATTTATTGTGGCATAAGCTTTTGTAGGCTGGAGAACAATCTATTCAAGGAGTGTCTGACGAAAGCTTACACTATGAATAAAGGTGTCTCAGGACTTCTTGTTGTTTTTGCTGCAACAAACTAAAATGGCCACACACCTGGCATTTGATACACTTCAGTCTATAAAACATGCTAGTGAAGAAAAAAACATTTTTATCTTCCACTGGAGCAGGGATGGGGAACCTGTGACCTTCCAGATGTTACCAGATGACAACCCCCCTAACTCCCGACTATTGGTCATGCTGATGGGGAGCTGGAGTGGGCTATAGGTTCCCCATCCTTGCCCTAGAGTCTTTCTACTTGTGGGTTTCAACAGAATGGCAGACCAATGACACTACTGACCTACAACTCATTCCTTCCTTCATTTTACTTACAACCACTGATTGTCAGCTAAACTGTGCCCTCAAACTACTTCTAAATTACACCATCTCTTTGTTGTGTAGGTTTCCAGTACAGTCTCCTAATGGACAAATCAATTCATTCTGTTTAGCCACTTCATTTTTTATTGTCATTGTTTATTGTATAGAGGTTCTTTTTGGTACTGTGCTTATTTTCCCTTTCCTCCAGAATGGAGTCATTTAGGAATTTGTTGCTGTTCATTCAACTAGATCATTGCAAAACAAGAAGGAAGAAAGGAAAGGAAAACACAGTTTGGAAAAAAAACTGCATGTCAAGTCACCTCTGCCACAGGTTAAGAGTTTTGGTTCTAGTCATTTACTTCTGTGGAAGCTTTCTTCAATGGAAATATTCATTAACAGTTGTGGTTCTATTAGACAAACACAGTTATAATGGCAGCCAGTCATATTCACACAAATTTCCACATCTAAGACATGCTTTCAAAATAAAAGCAAAGCTCACCAATACAGGCAGAACACAATCTAGCCCATGTCCACAAATCCAGGTGTTGAAAAGATAAATACGTGTATGATCTTGAGGAACACATATACTGGGAATAAATTGTTTTTAATATCATGTCTCTAAGTAAAGTCTGCCAGCAGGAATTCTCTCCCACTACTACCCACCCACCACAGTTTACAATAAGATCATCCAAGACCAAAAAGTAGCACAATATAAATTTGGTTGCTTCTAGCAGATTTTAACCATTGCTCACTGACGTGAATGAGAAGGTTTCAGATTATTTGAGCAATCAAATGCAACTAGAGTTGGAAAGAAAAAGATCTGCTAGAGCAAAAATCCTAATTATCCACACCTGATGTTTTTAAAAGAGGTATTTCAATATTTCTATCTCAGAGCTATTAAAACTAGATAAATGTGGCTTCTAAAAGGAACTCCAATATAATGTTCACCCCCATTACATTTCTGGCAAACGACTGACTAAAATGATCATCTGCAGAAAAAAAAATGGGGGAAGGAAGACTGCTACTTGAAAGAGTTCAATCTAAACAGCAGCCACATATTAGAAATTGCTGAACTGGATCTATTCTGAAAGTGAGGTTTTTAATTCAACACAGAGGAGACGGGATTAGTGCATTCAATAAGTAAGGCATGCCTGTATCAGTAGAAGTGACGGCTTCAGCAGACTTAATTAGTATGTGAAAATGCAAACAACTAAACAAACAGGGCTTATTTCCATGATAGCAGTAAAACCTGCAGAACATACCCCCTTAGCCACTGCCCTCAGCCCTTCCCCCCACCAAGGGAGGTAGAGCTACTGGCTGAAGACTTCTTCAGTTCTATTTTCATAGACTGAGTCTCTGCTCGAGGTTCGAATTTGTTCTGATTTCCCGGTCCTGAGGCTGTCACTACTGGTTTCCCTGCTTTCATACCTTTAGATACAGGGATTCGGGTGGGTGTAGGTCTCTGGGATGACCCATCCTGTCCTGTCTGCAAGACAAGAAAAAACATCACTGTAATAAAGACAGATTTCTGGTCAAGTTTCCTGTGATGCCCCGGGATTCCATCTGTGATGCCTTCCTCAATGTAAGGTTATTGCTCTCTCCTTTTCAACATATCACAGTGCTCAAGGGACAGGAGGGAATTCATGGACCTGCCACCCCTTACCTTTTGTGATGTTGCCTACCCCTCTGCCCCAGTCTTTGGAAGGCTGCTTGGGGAGGCATGAATTGGTGAGTTGAGTGGGGTTTGTCGGTTTCATTAAGGACCCATCTACCATTCCCCTCATAGTTTAAGCAGTCATGCTGCATATCCAACTAGCACATATTTAAAATAAGTCAACATCAGGGTCAGCTAGGATTTCTTTTTAAAAAAAAAAAGTTTTTCCAACACTGAACATATTAGTATAGACCAGGGATAGAGAACTGGAGCAGATCAGTGGGCCAGATACATTTCTAGCCCATTTGATGGGTGAAGTCATATGACATCAGGTGATTTAAACTTCAAAGAAAGTGCCCTCTAAGTGTGCTCTTGATTCTTCCCTTCTTCCTCTGCATCCCCAGCTTTAATTCAAGCAGGGGATACAAATATTGCAGCAGGGGCCCATCCCAGCAGGGCTTGAAGTCTGTGCTGAAAGCCCCACTTTCAGCGGGGATCAGCTCCACTCCCATGCATTTATTATTTATTTATTACATTTATATCCTGCCCTTCCTCCTAGAAGGAGCCCAGGGTGGCAAACAAAAACACTAAAAACACTCTAAAACATCTGAAAAACAAAAGTTTTTAAAACACATTGAAACAAAACATCTTTAAAAACGTATTAAAACAAAGATCTTTTAAAACATTAAAAAAAAAATATTCCTGCAGACACAGACTGTGATCTACTTAAAAGGCTTGTTGAAAGAGAAAAGTGTAGAGATGTGGGTTCACAGCCATTGACTCTGCCCCAGTCTCTGACATAGGAATATAGGAAGTGCCTTATACAGAGTCATACCAATGGTCAATCTAGCTCAGTATTGTCTACACTGACTAGCAGCGGGTCTCCAGGATTTCAGGCAGGATTCCCTCCCAACCCTACCTGCAGATGCCAGGGATTGAACCTGGGACCTTCTGCATGCAAAGCAGATGCTCTACCATTGTGCTATGGCCCTCCTCCATGCATTGGGCAGATCATGAGAATCTGTGAATGTACAACTATATTTATGTAGAGTGTATTCATGATTAAGAACCCTGGCAGTATCAAGGTTCCTAACTGCTCATAAGGAGAGCCTGTTCTTGTATTCTGCCCAATGTGCAGTTGCTGGGGACAGGACCAGCCACTGTGATTCCACTCCCTCCCACACATTGACTGAATGCATGCACCAAGCAGGAGGAGCCTTTAGAGACTAATTCCAGGACACGGTTTGAGAAATCTAACCACCATCTCTCACTTACTGTTCCAAAAATCCAGCAAGGACCTATTACTGTACTTCAGTTCATTCACGTTAGGTCTTATAAACACTGCATAACTGGCAGTTATATACCATCTTTAACTGATAAATGCTTGCCATGGGAATAGCAGCCTGATGTGATGTTGAGAATTTTCTGTTAGAGAACACTGGCAGCCACCCCATATGACAATTCCCAGGATTCTCCAGGAAAAGGGAATGACTGATAAACCAATTGAAGTCGGTGGCCTGGATATGCCCTCAATGCAGAACACTTACACTCATTACACTCCACAGCACACCAGTTCAACATTACAGATGGTTTGCAACACTTTACAAATGTGTTTGCACGTTTTAAGAGGAACAAACATAAGAACCAACCCTACATCATTTAAATTCAGTTTCTGTAGTTCACTGTAGAGCATGTGGATATGATTATGAGGACAACAGATAAGACTTTGCAAAGAGGCTAGCTGGTTGCTTTAGAAACACATATCTTACTTGCATGTCTAGGTCTATAATACTATTTATGCAAAGATGGTTTTATTCCAGCTTAAAAGATCAGACATCTGGTTTCATCTGTTCCAAACTGGAGAAGGAATTATAAGGAAGAACTGAAACCACATCTACAAATTTGTGGTTATTACAGTAAAAGACACACTCAGAATGAATTCTGAATCATGAACAATTCTAGGAGACAATTCCAAAAGCAACAAAGCATCTTATGGCCCCTGCAAAATGTCTGTGAACTTGAGCCCACTTCACCGGAAGCTTGAAAAGTTATCTTCAGTTGGCAGAAGACACCCTTCATGAGTCCAGAGACTCATTTGGACTCTGCACAGAGATGTCACAGGTGTACATCTACCTCTTGCATTTCATGGCCACTGGGACCCATGCTTACATTCCTTGCCCCCTGACCTCATGAGTGTGTATGGCTAGGGTCCCCAACATGGAGGCAGAAAACCTACAGTCACTAGCAATGTGGTCAGGGGAAGGGCACACCTTTCTAACTCCAAAAAATGTGATCAGTCAGGCCAGAAGTGCAACTAAAAGCCACCCACCAAATCATTCCAAGATTTTATTTTTTAAGAGGAGAATCCCAACATAATGTCCCACGTTGCAGTATATATGATGCATTGGAGGAAGCAAAGGGCAGATGCCCTTCCTAACTTCAAGAAACCACAGTGAGACTTTTTGTCTTTATTCATCCTTATTTTGAACTCAGTGAAGTGTTTTGTTCCCTCAACTATTCCTGGAACAGTATGTGTGGATTCCATTCAATGTAGCTGTAAGGAAATTGTTCCATCAGGGCAAGCATTTCTGCTTGCCTGATGGAACAATCTCCCTTCTCCTCCCCCTGTGCACTCTAGAGTAGAATTGAGGAAGATGTATGATGCGCAGGGTTGGGAAGTCCCATTGTGCTAGTAGGATCTTTGTGCTGGCTTTTGCTAGTTCAACAAGTTAGTTGAATATGGCTCTGTCTTTCTCTATATATTAAAATCACCTCTAATAATTGAAGAGTGCTTTCTGATTGGTAATGTAAGTTTGCCCATGTCGGTTTATAGCCATGGATTCTTGCACCCATATCATTCTTTAAGTTAAATAACTCAACTCCTTTTCCTGTTTGTGCACCTAACGTGTTTCAGCCTCACCCTCTTTGGGCATGCAGTCCCAAATAACTTTCCCCCAAGGGAATTTGGCCCTTGGGGAGGGAATATCTTCCCCACCCCTGTCTTCAAGTCTCAACAATAGGTACCTATGCCACAGTTTCAGATCCTCATTTGTTTTCACCAACCTTGGTTTACACTTTAAACAAACCACAGTTCTCCAAGTTTGGATGTCATGTGGCACTGTGGTTTGTCTAAAACTAGAAGTAGATGCTTCTGATCTCCTCCTCTGGAATGCAAAAGAGAAGGTGAAGGAAGAGGGTGAACTCAAGGCTTGCTGCAGCTCATTCACATAGAAGGAAACCATGATTTTCCATTACATCTGAGCCAGGCAAGTAAATCCCTAAGCAGAGTTTAGGACTGACTTAAGATCTCTCAGATTCAAATCCTACTCTCTGCCCACCGGGTAACACCAGTTCTCAAAAACCATCTTTCTCTCTATCCTATTGCATACACACATATTCCATTATATTCTATATTGCTTACCATGGATTGTGTTCCTCGTGTGGAAGATGTAGTAACTGGAGTTATAGTGATGGTACTTGTAACTTTGCTTGCTCCAAGCCTTGAGGATACATTATTCCTGGGAGAACGAAGAACAGTTCCAGTCATGACTTCCTTCTCTGCTGCTACATTCATAGGCCTGACAGTTATCACAGGGCTTGCTCCTTCTTGAGCAGTGCCAGGTGAGCGCTTAAACTGAGACCCTAAGTGGATATGAATTTTGTTGTCCTCTGTTGTTATAATGTTTGTGTTGGCATTGTACTTTCGGACTGGAGTTGGGACAGTTTGTTTTTCTGGAGTCACTCTAAACACAGCCCTCCCCATGGTCATGTCCTGTGATTCTGGAGACACAGTAATTTCTGCAGGTGCTGCCGAGGTAGACACTGTCATTATTTGAATTGGTGATACAGGTCTTTCCATGAAAGGAGACTTCGTGCTCTCTGAGGATTTCTCTCTGGAGAAAGTAGTTATAGTCACCGGTGACATGGCTCGCTCTGGGCCCAATGGGCTCTCACCACCTTTCCCTTTTTGGGACATGACATTAGGAGAGGGAATGATGGTAATCCGTGGTTTCTGATTCCCCAGTGTGGGGATAACAGTAGTACTGGAGAAGAAATCTTCAGCTGTTGGACTAGTAATCTCCAAAGTAGCTGTACTGTTCTCATGATCTGGAGTTACCCGAATGTGAAGAGGCTGCCCCTGCTTTGGAGAAAGGACAACCTCCCTAGGATGTTCTGGACTGGTTTGTATTCTGGCTCCTTTATCTGGAGTTGTCTGAGAACCAGTTTCTCTTTTTTTCATCCATGGAATCCAGGACTTCCTCATTGTAAGGTCATTCGCTGCAGGAGGATATCTGTCAAGCACGGATGACCTCTCAGTGGGCTTTTTAAGGCCAACCTGCCGAAGATTGCTCATAATGTGGTTCTCTTCCTGGAATGATTTCCTTATGAACACAGCTGGTGTCTCCTCTTCCGCTGTTTCACTATTTACTGCATCAGTTTGTACTCCAGTGGATGTAACAGGCACATCTACCATTCTTCTGCCATTCATGCTGGGTCTAAGAGCACGACTGTAGCGTTTAGACAGCTCAAGCTCTTTCATTAAATTCAGCACCTCTTGCCCCATGACTTTGTTTTTATTTTCTTCTTCCAGAAACCTTTGCTGAAGGACTGAGTAATCCACTTGGAGCTGAGAAAGCTGATCTTCTTTGTTCATCAGCTCATGAATTTTCTCTTTGAGAGCCTGCACTTCTGCTTTCAAGTCTCTGCTTTTAGCCTCTTCC
Organism: Rhineura floridana; assembly: GCF_030035675.1. Classification (NCBI taxonomy): domain Eukaryota; kingdom Metazoa; phylum Chordata; class Lepidosauria; order Squamata; family Rhineuridae; genus Rhineura; species Rhineura floridana. The sequence continues at coordinate 61,998,015 of NC_084483.1, forward strand.
AGCCGAAACCTTTGCCTCAGCTCTGCCTCCTGAGTCACTGCCTCCCCCTTCTCTATTGCTTTGTTTTTTGCAATCTGGAGCTTCATTTCTTCCAGCTGCTGAGAAAGAAGGTTAGCTTTGTCCTGCTCCGTCCTAAATTTTTGCTCCAGTTGATCATATTCATCCTCAGTCTTCATCAAGTCTCCTTCAACCACTTCCAATTGCTTGAGACGCTTCTTCAGTCTTTCAATTTCAACCGTTAGTTCTTTAATCTTGTTGTCCTCTTGTCCAGAAAGCCCAGACCCTTTTCTAACGCGACCTCTGGCTATTTCTCTTTCTACCTCCTCTATGCCATCAATCCTTTTCTTCAGTAGAACCACTGTACAGTTCAGCTCAGCAGATCTTTCCTCCTCACTCTTCAACTTGCCAATTAACTCATCTCTTTCCTTTGTCAAACTGGACACTTTTTCCTCCATTTCCGATTTCAACTTCAAAAGCTTTTTGCTTTCATCTATTAGCTTCTCAGTCACTTCCATAACTTTACCTTGCTCCACCTTAAAGTTCTTACTCAAGCTTTCAACTTTTCTCTCTTCCTGCTTTATCTTATCCACCATGTTTTTTCTTTCGTCAACCAGCATGACAGTAAAGGACTTCAGCTTTGTAAGGTCATCTTTTAAGATTAATTCAGCCTTTTCCAATTTACTTTCTGAAGACTCAAGATCCTTTACTCGTGTTTTCAACACTTCTAACTCATTGATCAAGTCTTTGGTTAAGTTCTTTTCTTTCTCCAGATTCAAACGCAGCTGGGTGCATTCAGATTTGCTTTTACTGAAAGCCTCCTCCAGCTTCTCCAGTTCAGACATTCTCTTCTGCAGTTTCTCCACCTCAAGCTTCAGTTCCTTGCTATGGTGCTCCTCCTCTTGCAGTTTCTTTTTAAGCTCTTTACACTGGGATTCGGTTTTTGTGATCTCCTCGTCTTTGCCTTCCATTTCAAGCACACGTTTGCGGAGGTTTTCCACCTCAGCCATCAAGCTGGAGTTCCCACATTCCCCTTTGGCTATTTTGTCTCTCAGTTCTTGAAGCTCTTCTTCAGTCTTTTGAAGATTTTTGTTGGTTTCTTCCAGCTCCTCAATTCTGCGGGTTAAGCCAACCAACTTAAGCCTGAGCTGTTTATTGTGCGACTCTTGGCTAACCAATTTGGCAGTCATCTCCTCATGCTCTTGGGAAAATGAGGAAGTCTTGTGTTCAAGTTCTGCCTCTAACTTCATTAGTTTCTGTCCATCCTCTTTTGCTTTGATACCCAAAATTTTAAGTTTTTCTTCTTCTTCCCTTAATCTTTGAGTCAGATCTTGTATTTTCTGGGTTTGCTGATCAAGTTGTTCAATATGCATCTGTCTCTCATCCACAAGCATGAGTGCAAATGATTTGAGTTTGACCAATTCTTCTCTTAGTTTGTTGAGCCTTTTTGCATGTTCTTTTTCCTTGCGGGCTTGATAGAGCTTTTCCTGTTCAAGAAGCTTCTTTAATCTGGGGTGGGGGGGAAGGGAGAAACACACATAGTGTCATAAGCTTCCTTTTTTTAAAAAAAATTAATCCTGCTACCTAACCTATGCATGTCTCTAGGGCAGGGGTGGGGAACCTGTGGCACTTCAGATGTTGCTGGACTCCAACTCCAATCAGCCCCAGGCAGCATGGCCAATGGCAAAGGATAATGGCAGTTGTTGTCAAGCAATATCTGGATGGCCACAGGTTCCCCATCCCTACTCTAGCTGCTTGTACATATGGGTAAGCCCAAACCTTCACAGTTGCCAAAGTGTACAGTATGCTATTCCTGGGGGCGGGGACAGGGAGTGCATTAAGGGATCTTTCAAAAGTACATTTCTTAGGAGCTGTTCCGCATGCTGGTACACAACCCTTAAACAGAAAAGGCAGAAAGCAAGTCTTCCTTTTCATCCTCTCCTATCCCAGTCACTTTTCTGGCCAGACTGGAGCAAATAGGGATGAATTCCCCACCCCAACCGTCTTTTGGGTGAAACACAAGGAGTTGCCTTATACCAAGCCAGACTATTGGTCCATCTAGCTCAATCCTGTCTACACTGACTGGCAGCAGCTTTCGGACAGGAAATCCTCTCCAGTCCTACCTGGAGAAGCCAAGGATTGACCCCAAGACCTTTTGAATGCAAAGCGTTGGTCTACTACTAAGCCACAGTCCTTTCCCCAAAGAGTCTGTGTTGTTATGTTCCCTACCCCATACCTCCCTTTGATACACAGATGTTACAATGCAGAAAAAAATGTCACAATGCTTCTGCCAGCCCCCAGCCTCTTCTATTGTGCTGCACTGAGGGCTCCGGGTCCTGAAAATGGAAAAGCAGCTTGCTGTCATTAATCAGAGCCCTCAGTGACATCCCAATAGAAAGATGAAGGCTCATTATGGTATTGCCAGGAGTTCTTATCTATGTACAGGTCTCTCAACAGTAGGAGTAACTACCTAAGCCATCATGAAACTTCTACATGGGTCTTTTCATTTCTTCAAACAGTTATGGTCTGGACCTCACCTAGTATACTGAATGCAATAGCACTTTCTGTACTCAAAAAACAACAACAACAAACCCTGTTTGTACCAAGAAGTATTAAGCAGAAACTTCAGCAATCTCTCAGAGCAAGATGTTTTCACAGTGATACAAGGGCAATACTCATCTCTGGGCTGACCACTGTTCTGCCATAAAATCCCAGTGCATCTCTTGATGGTCAATTTCCAAAGAAAAATAGCCAGAATTGCACTGAAGACCCCTCCTTCTAATAGCAAACTCAGGTGAGCACCAGCAAGATCACAGCCAAAATGAGGCCACTCAGAAACAAGACAGAGGTATCAACACCATTTGGGGAAGCCCAAGGTTCACATAAATATAAACAACTTTTAAAAAGAAGATCTAAGGGAGACAAAAACTTTTTAAAACAGCCCCATGAGGATTGGCATGCTCAGTAGCCACGGAATATAGAGTGACAGTTCAAAAGAAAAATGGAACATGGATGGGGACAAGAGTGGAATTCCCTGCTTGATGTGAAAGGCTGGATGGAATCCTGAACAGGAGGATATACAGCAACATTTTGTTTCAGGTCCCACTTGTTCTTTACTTTTCCTCTGGCTCAAAGAAATTTTAAACTTCCATGAGCTTTAAAAGAACAGCTGAGAAAATTTCTTTGCACCTTGCGAAATAACATCCACAAATAACAATTTATTGTATGCCTCTGAATACCAGCTGCTAGGGAACAACAATGGAAGAGAGCTGTTGCCCTCAGGGCCTGCTTGTAGGCTTCTACAGGCATCTGGTTGGCCACTGTGGGAAACAGGATGCCGAACTATCTAATTTTTTTAGTTAATAAAATGTATATGCTGTCATTCAAAAATATGCTATCTAAGCCTTTGGTCTGATCCAGCAGGGATCAGTCTAATGTTCCCCAGGCCTCGAATAAGCTTAGATTTACACTTTTCCAATGATACTCAAGAGAAGGTTGAAATGATTTTATACTCTGTCAGCTTTTACTAACTTTAGTATTAACTGTACTAAACACCTAGTGCTTGCTCTTCTATGTGCTAAAACCCAAAAGCTAAGCCATTAAAAAGTTGGATTTGATTTAAGTTCAGGTTCATTAGCTGAGACTCTCTCTCTCTCTCACACACACACACACACACACACACACACGGCTTTGTTCCTACTCAGACACTAACTTGAATCAATAACTTCAAACACACTTTGTAGATATCAAAATCTAACTCTTACTATTGCAGTGTATCAACTCAAAGATATCCGCTTACAAATAAATTGATGTTTTTAAAATATATTTTCCATCTTTAATATGCTATTTCACAAACTAATACTATGTCCTTCAGCACTCTCAGTCATAACAGCTCATTACAGCAAAATGATTTTCGGTCCCCAAACTGATGAACATGTTTGTATTAGTGTGCTGCCAAAGCTTTCTGTGGCTGCGTGGGGGTTATGGTTGTTTCATGGTATGATATATTTAATTTGGTTTTAAACAATGATGGAAGTTGCTTGGAGACCTTTGGGTAACAAGCACTAACAAATCAAATAATAATACTAAGAACAGAAGTTTAGCTCATTTAACCTAGCAGTAAGAAACAGAGAAAGTATAATCCCATTATACAAATCTGTGCTCGGAGTTAGAACTGTACTGTGTACAATTCTAGTTACCCCAAAAAGAATACTGTAGAGCTGGAAAAGGCACAGAAAGATAACTACAATCATCAAGGTCTTGTAACACCGTCCTATGAAAGGCTCAAGAACATGGAGCTTTTTAGTTTTAAAAAAGAGAGAGTGCTAAGAGGGAACACCAGTAATTTACAAAATTATGAATGATTAAAACAAGAACAGGGAACCTGTGGCCTCCAAATGTTGCTTAACAACAACTCCCATTATCTGTGACTACTGCCATGCTAGCTGGGGCTAATGGAATTTTGAGTCCAACATCACCTGGCGGGCCATAGGTTCCCCATCCCTGAATCAGACAAAACACATATAGAGAAGCTTGTTCCTCTATCCCACAATACAAGGTCTCAGAGAAACACTATGAAGTTGACTGGCAGGAGGTCCAGGAAGCAAAGAGTTCTCTTAAAGAACCAGATGTGCTAATAGCAACCATTTTAGATGGGGTTTAAGTGGATTAACCAAATTCATGGAAGATATCTTCAATTGCTCATGCACCACTAGCGCATCAGGAATCTCTAGCCCAGTTGGATGCTACACTAGTGTGCTAATGCTGCTTGCATAATGGCTGAAAGCATAACTTACAATGGAAGTGTATGAAAGACCCACATGTGTCAGTTTTTTGTGTATGTTCGTTGGTATCCAGACTGTGCTTGTTTGACAGTGGCATAGACTGTCTTGGGAGGTAGCATGCTCTCCACTGGAGGTATAAAGCTGATACTAAAATGCTTGTAGATCTGGCTTCTCTTGCTTTGGAATTCTTACACTCTGAAGTTATCTCAAGATGAAAATCTCAACTAGCCAGACATTTTCCATCATCATCAAACCAAAATAATCACACTCAGTTTGGAATATTCAGAAATTTCCAAATTAGCCCACAGCTGACTGCTTCTCTCAAATGAAATATAGATCAATATTTCTCTAGAGATTTGAGTTTCATTTAGCTTGATTTGAGATAGTCAAGCACATTATACTAGTAGTCATCGTTGTTTTCAACTAGGATCTGAAAAGGGGAACCCAAAAGTAGTGCAGTTTTTTTCACTAGTGTAAACAGATGATTGTTGGAACAGAACAATATCAGTGTTATTACTGTTCAGAGTGTTTTAATTGCCATCAGTGGGTATCTCACTGCTGACTTTAGAACATTCCAGCGACAACGAAGTTCTCCTTAAACAGCCAGCTTTATTACTCTTTAGAGTAGCAGCAATATTTCTCTATAAAGCTATTTAAAGTTCAAGTTCACATAATATTTTCATGCTTCCTCTTACCAGAAATATTTTAAGAGATTTCCAGAAGGTAATAAGATTTTTTTCTAACTCTGCTTTTATAATTTACAAGCCAAGCAGCCATGGATTTTTTTTTAATTTAAGAATGTGTCAAATTATTGCATAAATAATCACAGAGGAAACTCTTCAGCTTGTGTGCTATTAAGGACTAGACAAAACTATTATGACTTTTCCTACACGGAAAGCACTTTTATGGAGGATAAGTGTGCAAAACCGAGAATAATAATCTAGTCCTAGATTATATGCATTTTCCTACACGGAGATAGAGCACTCCTAGCTGCACAGGCATCAGCCCTCTCCATCTCCTACTGAGCAACAGCTGCTCCCCAATGAACAGCTGAGAGAGGAAAGGACTTTGATGTTGTGCACGGTGTACAATTGCAGCTCCTTCCTCTGCACAAACTGCTGTAAGAAGATGAAAGCAGAAGGGAAGAGTCTAAGCAAAGAGATGGATCTTTGTACAAGTGTGAATAAAGTCATCCATGCATTTTTGCAATTGAATGCCTACAGTTTTTGGGGTGCAATTGCATCTTGAAGTTTGAGGCTTGGAATAGCTGCAAGGCATGGCTTGAAGTTCAGCTGCACACTGACATTATTTGCATTCTTCTGCTGGGATTGCAGAGGGTTGTTGTTTTGTTTTGTGTTTTTGGTTTTTGCCCGGACAGGACAGCTCTGTTGGAGTGCTTCTTCTTCTTCTTCTTCACAAAGTCAATGCAGAAAGTGGAAGGTTAACCCTGAGTGGAGTTACTGTGATTTAAATATATGTCTCTTTGCTTAGAATATCTTTTGGGGGGGGGCTGTTGTGGGTCTGACCCATACACTATTGGAATGCAGCCCCAGACAGCTTTCCAGTGTGATAATGCAGCCCCACTGGAATAAGGTGCTCCAACCTTGTCCTATATGGAAGAGCTTTCCATTTAAGAAAAATGTGATGGCTCCCACACCAGCCAGCCTTAAAGTTAGTAAACTTCCTCAGGGAGCTATCCAGCATTTGCTTTTAAGAGCTGGCTTGCTGTTTGTAAATGTAATTCAAGACCTTACTCAGTTACACTCCTGACTGACTCAAAGGTATAAGCCCTGGTTTATGTCCAAGAAATTTCTTGTTTCTGTACGAAAGCTTGTCACATATACGTGTAGTAATTGTCCATCAGCATGATCTTGCATGATCTTCCCACATGACAGCTTACACAGGCTTATTTCCTACACCAAGTATATGTATTTGTAAGAGAAAACACTGGTGCCCAATCCAGCTATAGTCATGCTTTAAGGAGGACAATATTTGCATGCAGGCTTGTAGCCAGTCAGAAAGTTTGGGGGGTGAGGACCAAAAAGTAGAGGGGCAGAAAAACTCTGTAATAAATTTAATTATTTTTTGTAAAAAAACTTAGGGGGCAGAAAAACTTAGGGGGCCACCCCATGGCTTTGGGCCTGTTTGCATGACCAGCTGTACCATAATGTGGACAGGGTTGAATATCCAAATGTAGATCCAGCTGAAAACAGCTTTGTATGGATAGACTGCAAGGATAGATGTTCGTTCTAATATGCATGGGACTTTTGAATAGATATGTTTGAGACTGCATTCTAATTAAATAAAATACACATAACTACAGTATATGACAAAGGTGAGAAACCTATGGCCCTCCAGGTTAGAAATGTTAAGATTTACAGAAAATTTTGAAGCCAGGAAAAATACAATTTTTCCAGGTTTTTGTGTGTGTGAAAAATGGGATATTTTGGGGGAAACTGAATCTGCAACACTTATTTTTTAGCATCCTTTACACATCAGAAGCCACTTTGTTACCTAAAGAACATAAAATGTATTATGCATAATTTAGTTTGCCATAAATTTATAGTGTTTTGTATATTAAAACATACAATTTATTCAGACAATAATTGCATATTGAACTTACTTTTTAAAAGAATGTTTAAAATGGAGCTAGAAGCCGCTGAACTGTAAGGAACCTATTGTGTCTTTGGCTTTGCCGGTTTATGAGAAGCAGGCAAAAAACAATGAAAACTGAAGAAAACATCAGCATTATAGTAAAACAAAGACAATTGTTTTTATATTATGAAAATTGTTATGTCCTCCACAGCATCAAGCCGACATAAAACACTAATTTCTATGGAAAGAGCTGAGGAAAAGCGGGGGGGGGGCTCAGTGAATACTACAGGAAATGAATACTACATAAAATCAATCTCATTTTCTGAACTATCAGTACCAGTAATTGCTTCTTTGTGTTGCTTGGCACTGTCTCCCACTTTGAGGCCCTGTCAGGAGCACAGAAGCAGATCCACCAACTATGCCAACAAGGAAAGGCACTGAATCCTTCCTTCTCCTGTCAATGACAGTGCCTCCTAGAGGCAGAAATGCATCTGTGCCTAACAAGATGACTACTGTAATGGTTTATTTTCATGCTGTATGATTTCAGCTCTCTTTGCCGATTCTTAAATGACAGTGCCTCCTAGAGCCAGAAATGCATCTTGCTCTTGCATTTGAGAGCTGGGACTTGCTTCTCCTCACGTGTACAGGAACTGCAGTGATACTGATACTGCATACTGTATAGTCTTCCTGTTACATAGTTTTTAGAAATTACTTGGCAGGACCAAACATACAAACACCTTGTTTTAAATATTTTATTCATCATTCTAAAATAAAATATGTTATAATCCAAAACTTTTCATTTTTTTTGGAAAAAAACAAAAACAAAAACAAAGCTTCAGGAAAAATGTGTCCCCCTCATTTTTTCTCTTCCCCCCCACCCGGCCTTCACATCTCTACTCCAGATGCTGCTAAACTACAGCTCCCATTGTCTCTGACCATTGGTCATGCTGGTTGGGGCTGATGGGAGTTGTAGCTGAAAACAAAGTTAGGGAAGGCTGCTTTAGGTTATTCTGAAACCTGAGACTCCAATAATCTATAACATGGGAATAATCATGCTGGTATCACTTTTATATAGTTGTAAAGATTAAGTATGTGAAATCCTATGAACTGGAACATACTACTTCAGTCGCTTGTGTATAAGTACATTGGGTAAGCAGCCAAGATCTGCCCAATTTACTGCTCAGTTTTCGAGACTGATACAATTATTTTCAACGCTACCTGCTTTATTAAAGTGCATTTATATCCCACCTTTCTTCCATTGGGGGACTCAAGGAATACATGAGGCTTCTAAGTGGGCTCCCAAACAAGTACAGACCAGACCATCAGTGGGTGCCATCATGTCTTCTCAGAACAGGTCCTGGGACTGGCTTATTACCCTGCTATTAAAAATTGTGCCACAGAAATAAACAAGTCTAACAATATTTGAGCTCACCCAAACTAGAAGCCATTTTAGAACATCATTAAACATTAATCCAGCTCAAACACCACCTGCTTTTCTTGTATGCAGTGCAGGCAAATTTCCCTGTTTTAGAGCAATGGGTTATCTCACTTGTTCCCAGCATACTATTTTTTACATCAGCCACATTAACACAATCCTATGCATGTCTACTCAGATGTAAGACCCACTGAGTTCAATGGGTCTTACTCCCAGGTGAGTAAACATAGGATTACATCTTAAGAAGTGTTCACAAAACAAAGCTTGTAGGACCAAACAATTCAATTTCTCAGTTGCGTAAGAAGAAATTAACAGTTATATGCAAGAGGTCACTAAGCAGGAAGCCTGTCAATGTGAAACAGAAGATTTAAAGTTCAGGCAAGTCTCTTTCTGGCCGAGGTTATCCTTCCTTGAAGAAGTTTTTATGAACTGTCTTCTGCACAGTGAAATAAAAACCAAGCCACAGAACTCCAAGGAAAGATTCAGTTTCATAGCATCACTCTATTCACAAAAAAGCTCAGAACATTCCATACAAGTAACCTTGAAAACCTTGAAAGCTATCTGTGCTGTGATAGCTTCCTTTCCCCAGTCAGTCAACAGAAAGATCTGAGCTGTTCTCATTTTAAAAGCTGCAGATTTGCCCCTATAACTAAGCACATGTCTGTACTTCACACTGTTACATTCTACAGCTCCTAGTTGAGCCTGCCAAGCAAAACCATTAACACAAGCACAGAAAAATGTGCATATACAAGAAACATTTCATAAACAAGCAAAGCAGCAAAACGTGGTTTGCTTACCTTCTTCTAATGTGTAGCACTTTCTATCCTCCTCCCTGCCCCTCTTTGCATGAGTTTGTTAGTCTGCAGGCCCTGCTTAGCCCCTGCTCAACAGGGAATTAGCCATCACATTCCAGCCATGTCATCAGAACAATGAAAGGTGAATGTTGTGCAAAACAGCTTGGGACCACTCACTGATGATGTCATCCCTCCCTTATATGGTTCATTATTGTGCAGATTTAACTTTGGGCAGTGAGAGGGGGAGAGGGTGGAGCCTCACTATTTCAGAAAGCAAAGGAAAATGTTGGCTAGAGAAAGGCTTCGCTGGGGTGGGGGGAGAGGTAGGTACAATAGACGTGTATTCTTTCTCTTCCCTCCATTCCCCCCCTCCAAACTAACTGAACTCCAGCCAGTTCTATTCAACATGTGTTCAAGCTGCAATTGCAGCCCTTTCAGAATTAGCATAAGGAGCTGAAATCACACGGCATGAAAGTAAACCATTATTCATCTATTAGGGATTTCCATCCTAAATGCAGCACAAACAAAAATGGAAGCTGAAATGACCCCATACACATAAAAACAAAAACAAAAAAGGGGGAAAAATATTATAGTTCCTTCTACAAACCATTTATTACATTGCTACACAGCAGCTATGTTTCTCCTGAAAAGAGATCAGGTTAAGCATCTTGGGCATGTGCATGCCCAAAGTCTGCTTATAACTCATTAAAAACGGGGTGTATTCTTTAGAGCCTGCCAAATTTTGAGTTAATTTTGCAATTAAAAATAACACCAGAAATCAGTATTTAAGGAACAGCTTTGAGATAAGGTCTGATGCTGTGAGATAACTGTTGGGCCAACAACAGCACTCTACAACAAGTCCTGGCTGATTTGTATAGGATCAACCAATTTATGCATCTCCTTTTAGATCATTCTACATGGCAGCTAAATCTGGACTAGACTATCATTGAATTAAATGTGATTTGAGGTACCTTAACACAACTAGTGAATACACGCCCATATGCATTTTCCCCAATAAAGAATACAGGTAGGTGTGGTGTCACACCACACCCTTCTAGATATTTGGTACTATCATCTGAAATTAAAGTTCTCCCACCCTTATTCTTTAGCATCCTGAGTCTTTTACCACTGCAAGATAAGAGGAAATTCATTAGGTCAATGATTCGCCCATCACTGCATTTCCATGCTAGCAAAAGCTTCATCTGCTTAATTTCTATTAGAGGAATTTTCCCTGACATATTTATTATTTTTACCATTCTTTCTGTCTGTGAACACACTAAGCAGATTACAATATTAAAAACAATAACATAGTAAAATATAAACAGCAATAATTTAAAACCAGTTCAGAAGCTGATGAAAACCAACCAACTACTAAGCACATAAGCTATCTTTCATGATAGTCAAGCTCATCCTTGGTTTACACAACCCATGGACTTACTACAATGACACTGATTTCCTGATAGGAATTGAGATGAGTGACTTGATAAACTCTCCCCTACTGTATTTGACTGACACCAGATGTTTTAAATCCACTCTATCCATCCAACTATCTTGGCATAATCTATGGCCCCATCTGCACTATACATTTAAAGCAGTATCATACCAATTTAAACAGGCATGGCTTCCCCAAAGAATCCTGGGAACTGTAGTTTGTTAGGGGTGCTGAGAATTGTTAGGAGACCTCTACTCCCCTCACAGAGCCACAGTTGTCATAGCGGTTTATCAATCAATCCCTCTTCCCAGATAACTCTCAGAATTGCACCTCTGTGGGGGAAATGTTATGTGCCTTCAAATCGACTACAACTTGTGGCGACCCTATGAATCAGCGACCTCCAATAGCATCTGTCATGAACCAGCCTGTTCAGATCTTGTAAGTTCAGGTCTGTGGCTTCCTTTATGGAATCAATCCATCTCTTTTTTGGCCTTCCTCTTTTTCTACTCCTTTCTGTTTTTCCCAGCATTATTGTCTTTTCTAGTGAATCATGTCTTCTAATGATGTGTCCAAAGAATGATAACCTCAGTTTCATCATTTTAGCTTCTAGTTATAGTTCTAGTTTCATTTGTTCTAACACCCAATTACTTCTCTTTTTTGCAGTCCATGGTATGCACAAAGCTCTCCTCCAACACCACATTTCAAATGAGTTGATTTTTCTCATCCACTTTTTTCACTCTCCAACTTTCACATCCATATAGAGAGATAGGGAATACCATGGTCTGAATGATCCTGACCTTAGTGTGCAGTGATACATCTTTGCATTTGAGGGCCTTTTCTAGTTCTCTCATAGCTACCCTTCCCAGCCTTCTTCTGATTTCTTGACCATTGTCTCCATTTTGGTTAATGACTGGGCCAGGGTATTGATAATCCTTGACAAGTTCAATGTCCTCGTTGTCAACCTTAAAGTTACATAAATCTTCTGTTGTCATTTAGTCTTTAGTCTTCTTGACATTCAGCTGTAGTCCTGCTTTTGTGCTTTCCTCTTTAACTTTCATCAGCATTTGTTTCAAATCATGGCTTCTGCCAGTAGTATGGTATCATCTGCATATCTTAAATTATTGATATTTCTCCCTCCAATTTTCACACCTCCTTCATCTTGGTCCAATCCTGCTTTCCATATGATATGTATAAAATGCACCCGTCTCACACCCTTTCCAATTGGGAACCAATTGGTTTCTGCATATTCTGTCCTTACAGTAGCCTCTTGTGCAGAGTATAGGTTGCGCATCAGGACCATCAGATGCTGTGGCACCCCCATTTCTTTTAAAGCATTCCATAGTTTTTCATGATCTACACAATCAAAGGCTTTCCTGTAATCTGTAAACCGCCCAGAGAGCTTCGGCTATGGGGCGGTATATAAATACAATAAAATAAATAATTAAATAAATCTATAAAGCACAGGTTGATTTTCTTCTGGAATTCCTTGGTCCATTCCATTATCCAACGTATGTTTGCGATATGATCTCTGGTGCCTCTTCCCTTTCTAAATCCAGCTTGGACCTCTGGCATTTCTCGCTCCATATATGGTAAGACCCTTTGTTGTAGAATCTTGAGCATTACTTTAGATGCATGTGATATTAAGGCAATAGATCAATAATTACTGCATTCTCTGGGATCTCAGGGTGGATCCCAGGGTAGGGGAAATAGGCATCTTCTAACAACTCTCAGCACCCTTCCCAAACTACCATTCCCAGGATTCTTTGAGGGGAGCCATAACTGTTTAAAGAAGCATGATATTGCTTTAAATGTATAGTGCAGATAGGGTAGTTTTATGTTGCATTGTATTTTTTGATCTGTGTTCTTTAAATCTGGAAATAACTATTACTCATTTTTGGTTCCACACTTATCAAACACTAAAGCTTTCCAACCATACCACTTAAGTTCTGGGGTTCAACCCCATTTTAAAAACAGATTCTAGGGCTGAGTCCTGGCATCAATTAAGCCCTGCTTTGACCTCTCTTCATGTTTCTTATCTCAAAGCAGAACTCCTGTAGCAAAGGTAACATCCACAGACCTCCCTAGATTCCATTACAGCATTGCTTAAAACCTCTACAAACAAAGCCAGTTGCTTCTGTTACAGAAGAACAAACAACTGTTCCCCAGGAGTTGTATTTACTTACTGCCATGAAAGTGCACTCCATGCATACTGCAAATCACCATCCATAAAGAAGCCATGAAAGTAGTTTCTTAATTAACCTCCAGGTTTCTGTATGATCAGAGGTGAGGCTTCTAGATAATTAGCATCTTTCAATGGGAACCTGCAGACTTAATGTGTGTCAATGAATTCCAAGAACCCGTTTGCTGGGGGGGGCAGGGGAGCTTTGGGTGTTTTTTATTCATAGAAAAAAGGAAAGTGGGCAGTCTTTAATATAAATCTATTGAATTAGTCATGTTGTGCCTCTTGGGAAAAGATTCAATAAAGAGAAATACAACATATCTTTGAAAAAAGAATACTGGAGGGGGAAAGAGGATTGCAAGCTGTGCTGATTCTGAGCTATACATTTTATATTACTTACATCATATTCCACCAAAACCTCTCACTTAGTTCACTTAAAGTGAACTGGCGTTATCACCAGCCATACTCTTGTTTAAAACAGATCATTCCAGGCACATGTTATGAAACATATTATCCTCAAAGGTTTTTTTCCTCCCTCTGAATTGATGGGCTGAGGCATTACTTTTTTCTTCTTTAAATCACACCATGTTAATTGTTCTGTATATCTCTATTATGCCTTTTTTGCCTTTTATGGAGTATGATTCATGAACTAAACATAATAACTTTAGACGCATTTTTAAAAGCATTTATTTTTGACTGAAGAGAAAATTCAGGCTTTTCAGAAAGCATATGATCAGATGGTGTTGTGGGAAATTATTTGAGGTTTGATTCTATCTCTTTTCTCTTCCTCCTTCAAAGTAAGGTTCTCATTCAGTTGAATGATACAGTGCTATTCTGTTAGACGTATGACAGAACCATACCAAACACGTATTTTTCATGTATGTTGTATCAACTGTCTGGTTCTACATATTGTGGTAGTGCAGAAATCAGTACCACCTCAAGAATAAAATTAATAGTACTTAAGCTATTTTACCTTTGCAAATACCAGCCACATTACATGTGCCTTTACCTAGTACTAGGTAATCAATCATTATGCTAAACACAGAGAGAAATAATCTTGGTGTTCTGAAACTGCCTATATCCATTTTCTTTTATACTTATTTTGCCAAATCATGTATTACATTCTTACATGGCAATCTTAAGCATGCTTACTCAGAAGTAAGTCATACTAAGGTCAATTTAACTTACTGACAAGGTTGCAGTGGATTACAGAGCAATATCCTTTAGTCTTCTCTTGGCTCCTATTAAAGCCACCAACTCACTCCTCACTAGAGGAATGTTCAAACATTCCCTACATAAAATAAATCTGTTATGATTTATAACCCAAGGAAGCCTAAAAGACTTTATTAATTTTCAACATAATCTGACTGCTGTCTCCATAGAACCTTCCTCTACCCATAATTTTAAAAGGCTGATTAAAAATACGCTTTTGATACCGAGTCTAGTATCAGCACCTTTGGCTTAGGTGTGGAGAATAACACACCTGTCTATTTCATCAAACTCTCAACCACAGGTTTTCTAACCCTTTCTGTTCCTCAGTATGTGAAATGTGTTGCAAGATCCTTTGTGACACAGGCAGGTAAGCTGCATGGGGCACAACTTTCAGACTACACTGTGCAGCCAACTTGGGGCAGCAAAATATTTTGGGCTAACCAATTGTAAGGACCCAGACACCTGTTTCTTCAGAACATCACATCATAATGTTAGGCAACCAGGCAGGTTTACAATGTTGATGGGTGGTTATAGCATTTTCCATCTGTCTATGTTCCATGACCTCCCTAAAAGTCAGAGGTTGAAGAGTCTCTTGAGAGTATCTTTCTGACTATAATGAGAACCTCTTATTCCTCTTCAAACATGGTGTGCTGATGTGCCACTCTTGGTTTTGACAGATTATGACCAGTAATCTTGTTCTGAATTGCCTAATGCAGAGGTGGACAGAAAGCAGATTAGCTGATTACTGAATGATTTGCAGTAGAACTTAACTCCCAACTATTTAATAATAGCGTCATCCCAGTGTATATCTCATGGCTTCACCAACAGAAATTTGGCTGCACCCTCTGGCTCTACCCCACCTTTCTACCATTTTGCATTAATTGGTGGACCCCAGGCTCTGGTACAAAAGTAGTTCAGTCCACAAGAGATTGGAAGATTCCTACGTCTAGCCTAAAGTATACGTGAATTGTTTTACAAGTGGTATTCAGCCTCAGAGGCAAAAAGTATGTTTATTTATTCGTTCATTTAGAAAATTTATATACTGTGTAACATTTTGAAAAATCCCTAAGTGGTTACTATATATCTATATAGTTTTATAATTATAAAATCAAAATATAATAAATGCAATAAAACAATATTTTTACATATTATGAGGATCCTGAGGCCTTTTTTCTTTTTAAATAAACTTTACTGAATGACAAATTTAAAACAGAAAAACAAACAACTCTGTGTGGCTTTATGCACAGAAAAAAATCTATCCCACAGTATGGTAAGAAAGAATACGTCAGATGGTTCACAAGTGCCAGAATGACACAGTAGTTCTCTGTCTCTCCATTTCCTTTCAGGCTATGTCTTCTGGGCTCAACAAAGAGGAGGTTCTCCAACCTGCCCTTAAGCTGTCCTCTCAGAGCATCAATTTAAGCAGTTAACCAGACTCCTCATTGTATTGAAGAAGGGCAGGGGTGATTTTGATCCAAGAAGTGAAAAGATTCGCTAAACCTGTTCCATACAGAGTTCCTCCTTTCCCCTCATGTCTCTTAAATGGTGAGTCAACCTTTCAGCCACTGCTATAGCCCAAACATTGAGATACCATAAGTCCAAATCAAATCCTTCAAGTGTCTTCCATTTTTGAACACTAGACAAACATACTGCTGCCATCAAGAACACGAACAGTTCCTTAACAGTTCCAAACTAGGAAATGTGGTAGTAATGGGTGACTTCAACTACCCGGACATAGACTGGCAGCATATGTGTTCCAGTCATGACAAAGAAGCAAAGTTTCTAGATATTCTAAATGACTATTCCCTAGACCAGTTGGTCATGGAACCGACCAGAGAGACGGCAACCCTGGACTTAATCCTCAGTGGGGACCGGGACCTGGTGCGAGATGTAAGTGTTGTTGAACCGATTGGGAGCAGTGACCACAGTGCTATTAAATTAAACATACATGTAACTGGCCAATTGCCAAGAAAATCCAACACGGTCACATTTGACTTCAAAAGAGGAAACTTCACAAAAATGAGGGGATTGGTAAAAAGAAAGCTGAAAAACAAAGTCCAGAGGGTCACATCACTCGAAAATGCTTGGAAGTTGTTTAAAAACACTATATTAGAAGCTCAACTGGAGTGCATACCGCAGATCAGAAAAGGTACCACCAGGGCCAAGAAGATGCCAGCATGGTTAACGAGCAAAGTCAAGGAAGCTCTTAGAGGCAAAAAGTCTTCCTTCAAAAAATGGAAGTCTTGTCCAAATGAAGAAAATAAAAAAGAACACAAACTCTGGCAAAAGAAATGCAAGAAGACAATAAGGGATGCTAAAAAAGAATTTGAGGAGCACATTGCTAAGAACATAAAAACCAACAACAAAAAATTCTATAAATACATTCAAAGCAGGAGACCACCTAGGGAGACAATTGGACCCTTGGATGATAAGGGAGTCAAAGGTGTACTAAAGAACGATAAGGAGATTGCAGAGAAGCTAAATGAATTTTTTGCATCTGTCTTCACAGTGGAAGATATAGGGCAGATCCCTGAACCTGAACTAACATTTGCAGGAAGGGATTCTGAGGAACTGAGACAAATAGTGGTAATGAGAGAGGAAGTTCTAAGCTTAATGGACAATATAAAAACTGACAAATCACCAGGCCCGGATGGCATCCACCCGAGAGTTCTCAAAGAACTCAAATGTGAAATTGCTGATCTGCTAATTAAAATATGTAACTTGTCCCTTGGGTCCTCCTCCGTGCCTGAGGACTGGAAAGTGGCAAATGTAACGCCAATCTTCAAAAAGGGATCCAGAGGGGATCCCGGAAATTACAGGCCAGTTAGCTTAACTTCTGTCCCTGGAAAACTGGTAGAAAGTATTATTAAAGCTAGATTAACTAAGCACATAGAAAAACAAGCCTTGCTGAAGCAGAGCCAGCATGGCTTCTGCAAGGGAAAGTCCTGTCTCAGTAACCTATTAGAATTCTTTGAGAGTGTCAACAAGCATATAGATAGAGGTGATCCAGTGGACATAGTGTACTTAGACTTTCAAAAAGCGTTTGACAAGGTTGTGATGCTCCTATATATTACTGTATATATGGTAAGTGCTGGTTGTTTAGAGTATACATGGTAAGTAGTGAAAGAGGAGGGGGAGTGAATGGGCAATAGAATGCTTGATGATTGGCTGAATGTTTAAAATGGCTGACAGTATAAATGAAAGGATGACAGGTAAATCTGGGTGAATGTGAGGTGGTAAATTGTGGAATCTGGGGGGAGAAGAGAAAAAGTGGATTGCTTGGTGAGGTTTAAGAGAGTTGTTTGCCAGGAGAGAGTGAAGAAGGAGGGAGGTGGAGTTCGGATTAGTATTGAGTAAAACCATATGCTTATGTGCCTGAAGAAGAAATCTTGTTAATCTTGTTAGCTTTGTTATCTGTAATAAATACTTAATTTGGTTTACCAAAGGCCTGATCCTTGGCTGGGGTTTCACAGACCAGAAGGGAGGGTAAGGTAATGACCAAGGCTGAAGGGGAACTGTAACAAATGGTGGCAGCGGTGAAGAGAATAACAATACCAGTATTCAGAGTCTCTGGGAATACTAGTATTGGGACGTTACTGGTGGTTGCCTAGCAGGGGGATCTGTTGAGATCTGTGCTAGAGCGGGGAGAGAAATCATAAGAGAGAGCGGTCCGGACTGGTGGAGTCCCTGGTGGTGCCTAGAGACAGGCAGTAACCACGAGCAGGTAGGAACCTGACAGGGAAAGTCCTGTCTCAGTAACCTATTAGAATTCTTTGAGAGTGTCAACAAGCATATAGATAGAGGTGATCCAGTGGACATAGTGTACTTAGACTTTCAAAAAGCGTTTGACAAGGTACCTCACCAAAGGCTTCTGAGGAAGCTTAGCAGTCATGGAATAAGTGGAGAGGTCCTCTTGTGGATAAGAAATTGGTTAAGAAGCAGAAAGCAGAGAGTAGGAATAAACGGACAGTTCTCCCAATGGAGGGCTGTAGAAAGTGGAGTCCCTCAAGGATCGGTATTGGGACCTGTACTTTTCAACTTGTTCATTAATGACCTAGAATTAGGAGTGAGCAGTGAAGTGGCCAAGTTTGCTGATGACACTAAATTGTTCAGGGTTGTTAAAACAAAAAGGGATTGCGAAGAGCTCCAAAAAGACCTCTCCAAACTGAGTGAATGGGCAGAAAAATGGCAAATGCAATTCAATATAAACAAGTGTAAAATTATGCATATTGGAGCAAAAAATCTTAATTTCACATATACGCTCATGGGGTCTGAACTGGCGGTGACCGACCAGGAGAGAGACCTCGGGGTTGTAGTGGACAGCACGATGAAAATGTCGACCCAGGGTGCGGCAGCTGTGAAAAAGGCAAATTCCATGCTAGCGATAATTAGGAAAGGTATTGAAAATAAAACAGCCGATATCATAATGCCGTTGTATAAATCTATGGTGCGGCCGCATTTGGAATACTGTGTACAGTTCTGGTCGCCTCATCTCAAAAAGGATATTATAGAGTTGGAAAAGGTTCAGAAGAGGGCAACCAGAATGATCAAGGGGATGGAGCGACTCCCTTACGAGGAAAGGTTGCAGCATTTGGGGCTTTTTAGTTTAGAGAAAAGGCGGGTCAGAGGAGACATGATAGAAGTGTATAAAATTATGCATGGCATTGAGAAAGTGGATAGAGAAAAGTTCTTCTCCCTCTCTCATAATACTAGAACTCGTGGACATTCAAAGAAGCTGAATGTTGGAAGATTCAGGACAGACAAAAGGAAGTACTTCTTTACTCAGCGCATAGTTAAACTATGGAATTTGCTCCCACAAGATGCAGTAATGGCCACCAGCTTGGACGGCTTTAAAAGAAGATTAGACAAATTCATGGAGGACAGGGCTATCAATGGCTACTAGCCATGATGGCTGTGCTCTGCCACCCTAGTCAGAGGCAGCATGCTTCTGAAAACCAGTTGCCGGAAGCCTCAGGAGGGGAGAGTGTTCTTGCACTCGGGTCCTGCTTGCGGGCTTCCCCCAGGCACCTGGTTGGCCACTGTGAGAACAGGATGCTGGACTAGATGGGCCACTGGCCTGATCCAGCAGGCTCTTCTTATGTTCTTAGATTGAACAACCAAATCTTGGTCTTGAACATATTTAAAAGAAACAGTTGAGGGGTACATTTCTTGAGTGACCACTGACCAAAACTGGGCCACCCATGGGCACTCCCACCAAAGATGCATATGCGTTCCCTTACTCTCACATGCTCTCCAACAATCCTGAGATAAACCACTTGCTATATGGGAAAGTTGTACTGGGGTTCTAAACTACCAGTCTAACACTTTGAGGGCTGAGGCCTATTTTATAATATTCACAACATGGAAAAAGAATGTTGAGATGGGGTAAAGGGCAGGTGACCATGCTTCCTCAACCCTTCTCACCCTAACAGTTGTCTTTCCCATGTTTCTAGCTTGTGTGTGTCACTTTAGTGGTCCTAGAAGTCCCTGTGCAATTCTGCACACAAGTTTTCCTTTTTTTCCCCCTTCAAAATGAGCTAGTATAGTGTAGTGGTTAGAGTATTAGACTAGGTCCTGAGAGACCAGAGTTCAAATCTCCGCTCAGTCATGAAGCTCACTGGGTGACCATGGGCCAGTCACTGCCTTTCAATCTAACCTACTTCAAGGGCTGTTGTGAATATCAAATGGGGAGAGGGAGAACCATGTATACCACCTCCAGCTTCTTGGAGGAAATGTGGGATGTTTTTTATTTTTTTATTATTATTAATTACCTGCCCTTCCCCCAAGGTTTAAATACATGATTAAAAACATCATTAAAAACTTAAAAACAACATAAACATCAGAACATCCCAAAAAATAGAATGGGTCCTAAAAATATACATCTCAGGTGTCAAAAAGCCAGGGTAAAGAAGTGTGTCTTCAGCATTTGCTCAAAACTGTACAGTGAAGATGCCTCCCTGCCCTCTCCTGCCCCCCAACCTTCTGAGGGTGACAGAACTACCAAGAGGGTCCCTTTAGCTGACCTAAGTATAATTAATACATTAATTCATTAATAAAGAGCAACCCACTTCAAAGTAACCTGTTCATCTTGTAGCAAAGTGCCCACCTTTTTTCCTTCTCTGCCAGAGGTTCTGTGTTTTCTAAAGCTGCACTGCAAACAGAAATTCAACTGGTAGAATTTTATATCTATGCTGGGGGCAGGAGGCACCAGTATGTCTGTCACGTCTCTACTAAAAGATACAGGTTCTTGGTTAGGAAAGACTGTTTTAGACTACAGATGGATTCTAAACCATGCTAAACACTTGCACAGCACTAGGCTGTCATCAGAAAGATCCTTGACACGTTTTTGGAAACCTACATCACATCACAAAGATCACCATAGCCTGATATAGTACTTCCACTGGCCGTGCAATTGATACATATTTAAAAATAAGGGAAACAGCTTTATTGTGCTAGTTAATATTAACAAGGAACTGTTCTGTATAACATCTTTTAGGGGCAGGCCATAACCTTTGCTAGACAAGAAGCTGACTTACAGCAAGTCAGGACTATTTGTCCTGTCCATTCAGGCCAATATTGTCTGCTCTGACTGGCAGCATCTCTTTAGGGTCTCCAGCAGGGGTGGGATAGAACCTGGGAGTTCTGAATACAAAGAATGTGCTCTAGGACTGAGCTAAGGTCCCTCTTGCTAAAATATTTTGAGGCTGTGGCCTGACATCTTAATTTTTTCCTGTCTAGTTATCATGTGGCTGCATTTATCAAGTTACCCCTCCTTAATCTTGACAGATGTTTAACCCATACAGAAGCTTGAAACCATTTCCATCCACTCTTAGTAGCTTCTATAAATTGCTGTCTTAAAGGACAGCTGGAAATAAGAGTAGCTGGATTAGGATCTATTGTTTTTATCTTATTTACCAGTTTCTAAATGTTCATCAGGGCAATTAGAAAACCTTTAAATGAAATTAGTGGGTGTCTTCCAAGTTCAGTCCTTTTACTGTAATGCTGTCTCTATGGGGCTACCCTTGAGGTTGGTCCAGAGGCTGCAGCTGGTGCAAAATGCAGCATTATGACTGTTTACTGGGACAGGATATTGCCAACATGTAACTCCATTGCAGAAAGAATTGCACTTGCTGCCCATTAGCTACAGGGGTAAGTTCAAGGCACTGGTTTTGATTAATAAGCCCTATACAGCTTGGGACCAGGATACCTGAAATATTGTCTTGTCCTTTACCCCTTCGATCACTATGCTCTGCAGGTGACAGCCTCCTGCAAATATCATCTCATCTGGAGATCTACCCTCTGCACAACATAGGAAATGGACCTTTAGTGTTGTGGCACCTACTCCTTGGAATTCACTCCCTTTAAACATTAGACAGGTGCCATCTCTGTTGTCTTTTCAGCACCTATTGAAATAGAGACCTTATCCTATTCTGCATCTGTGTTGGAATTGTTTTGAGGATTTTTTTAAAGGATGTTTAAAAGATTTAGTTTTAAAAATGTTTAAGATTTTTTAAAAGATGTTTTGTTTTAAGATGTTTTAAAGATGTTTTTAGTGTTTTTGTTTGCCATCCTGGGCTCCTGCTTATCAATTAACAATAACAATAACAACAACAACAAGAACAATTCAGACTCTGTTTGAGTGTAAGGAAACTTAGCTAAAAAGTTTACAAGAAATTCAGCGTATTGGTAATCCTGAGAAAAGTAGACAAAATCTGTCTGTGTTATAGAAGTGCTAGAGGTATACAGCAGTAATGAAAGAAGATTTGTGCGTTTTGTAAAAACTCTCACAATGTTATACTGATTCTCATACTTGTCCATTCTTGCAAATTTCATCAATGAAGTACAGTAAGAGAAGTAATAACTATAGTGCTATGTAGTCCCACTGTGCTGTCCTCCCACCCCCCAGCTTCTGGATCATAGCTTTGGGACCAAGGCAAAGAAACAATGAACAAATGAGAATGCTTGAAACCTTCAGAAGATATAGTCAGAAAGACTTGTTTGAACATCAAAAGAAAACACTTTGCACAACTGAAATGGCAGATTTTATATTTATGTACAGCCCTTTATGGCCTTGTACATGGTGATAATTCTAGGGTTGTATCCAACTTATTATGGTTCCATCTGCACTATGAATTTAAAGCTGTATCATACCACTTTAAACAGTCGTGGCTTACCCCAAAGTATCCTGGGCAGAGTAGTTTTTTACGGGTTGTTAATATTCTCCTCACAGACCTACAGATCTCAGAGTGGTTTAACAATCACTCCTTCTTTCCAGGGAACTCTAGGAATTGTCACTCTGTGAGAGGACTGTCTCCTAACAATTCTCAGTTCCCAGGATTCTTTGGGAGAAGCCATGACTGTTTAAAGTGGCATGATACTGCTTTAAATGTACAGTGTACTAGGGCCTGCTGCCCCTGCTTGCTTCACTTGCCAACCCTTCCTACCATCACCAAACTCCCCCCACCCCTCACCAACAACAAATACCCCCTTGGTGGTAACCACTTAGACCTTTCCCTTTCACCTACTGCAACTGCTAAGCCCCCTCCCTTTCCTCTGTGGACCTTGCTAAGCTTCCTTCCTTTAATCCCTGAAAGCTCCCCCTTCCCCCTTACGAGTCACAAAAGCTCCCCCTTCCCCGCCGTAGGTTGTCAAAACTCCCCCACCCCCGCAGGTTGTCAAAGTTGCCACCTGGTCTCCCACCTGGTTTCCAAGGTGCTGCTGCTGCCACTGCTGCCACCAGCAGCCTTTCACCTGGTCTCCTGCAGCTGCCACCATTGGCCTCCTGCCCAGCCTCTCACCCAGGCTGTGGCCACAAAGCCGTCTTTGCTGCTGTGCCCCTCCTTGATGTCATACTGTGATGTCAGATGGTGTGACAACATGAGGGCTTACATTTTTATATAGAGAAGCAAAATTGTACTCAAAGTAGACCCACTGAATTTAATGGAGCTAAGTTTGTCATGTCTATTAATTTCAATGGGTAGAACTAATATAGGAAAAGACCTTCTGACTTTTGTCGTCAAGGTCTGTTAAAGACATATTGGTATTAAAAATTATCAAATCATTATCGTTAAAAGAAAACACCCTACAAAACTAGTTTCTTGTGCCCACACACTGCAATAGTAAATTGCTTTTGAAACTGCAGGGATGCACCAGAAAAAAATAGGGGGCCACAGAAAGGGGCAAATACATTTTGTGGGAGTGAACTTCGTCCCACTTTACAAAATGCCTTTCTGTCAAGCAGCTACAGGAGCTCAGCTATGGGGGGGGGGAACTGTTCGTCTGAGGAGTTGCTTCCCACCACTTCACCTCATTCTATCTGGCACTTCCTATGTGGAATTGAGCTTTCAAAAGCAGTTTGTGACACAACATGGGGGTCAGCTGGTCCAAGAAAACTTTTTTTTTAATCAACTGGACGAAGGCATGGATGGGAAACCTGGTGCCCTCCATATGTTGTTGGACTAGAGTTCCCATCATTCCTGCCCATTACCACATCCTAAGCTGGCTGGGGCTGATGGGAGTTGGAATTTATCAATATCTAGAGGGTCACCGATTCCCTATTCCTTCATTAGCACAAGCAATCTTGTGTGAGCCTAAGCAGCAGTTTAAGTCTTGGTCTACATACTTTAAGCCTCAACTAGTCAACAGCAAAATGACAGCATAGTCTTGTCTCTCTCTCTTTTGCTCTAATTTTTAATAACAGTCCTGTTTAACAGACACAGAAGTCTGCAGATTTGAATAACATCAGAGGGGAGGGTCTTTCTCAAAATGTAGGCCTCCACAGTCTCTGTCTGCATCTCATGTATATGAAATAAATTGGAACAAAATGAAATCATTTCAGGAAGAAAGACTTGGGGCTGGCTTCTCATGGGAAAGGGGAGAGAAGGAAACCTGAATAACAAAAGCACAAAGGGGAGGGGGGAGGGGGAGAGATAGAGAGATGTCTGAAATCGCTAACATCAGCATTCCCGTTTCTGTTTCAAGAAGGCTGCTCTTTATTAGTTGCAGATCGGTTTCCTTTGCAGGTGATGCAGTCCCAGCATTACATCACCAGAAGAACAGCCAAGGAGCATCTCAGTGCCAGGATGACTGAAGCAGAGAGGAATGCATTATCACAAGCTACTGAGAAACTAGCCAATTCTTTCTTTGCTGGGGATGCTGGGACTGAGAGCAGAAAATGTCATTGAATGAGTGAAGGTTATTGTAGGAGGAAGATCTGGGGGGTCTGAGAATCCCCTGTGTAATCTACAATTACAACCATGTATTTTCAGAGGGGGTGAAATCAAAAGTGTTAACAAAGCCCAGATTTGTGAGGCTTAAGCAGGATAACTTTAAAAAAAACTCTGTATTGGAATAAGTTAAGAAATGTTTCTCTGTACAGTAGGGGCCTTCTTTTTGGCAGCCCGCTTTTCAGTGTTCTGCTAATACGCCGGCTTTCAATTAGTGTAAGGCCCCACTAATACAGCACTTGTTCCGCTTTTACGGTGTTTTTCAGGCATCAGGCGCCATTTTATTGACAGAGTTCCGCTTTTCGGTCGGTTTCACTTTTAGGCAGGGGTCTGGAACGTAACCCGCTGTATGAGTGGGGCCCTACTGTACTTGGGACTCTGGTGTTTCAGCTGATGAAGAGAACTTCAGGGGCACTAAGCTAAGAAAACGAGAACATTTCGTCATTATCTGTGGTTTAACCTATAAATGGAAGCATCATTCCAGGCTCCTGCTGGGAGGAAGGGCGGGATATAAATCAAATAATCAATTAATCAATAAGTATCATGTAAAGGCTAAATGTTGATTCTAGGCTAAAAGCTTCTAGAAGTTTTACACAGGGAAATATAAGGAAGGCAAAGTAAGGGAATCTATCACCTTTTGGGGCATCACACATCATTACAATTACATGACGAGGGAGAACAAGTCATGCTCATTGGCCATCACATCCTTGTTGGCCTTGCTCTACATGCCAGCTCAAGATGCATAGGCTCTCTCTGCAATTTAGAGCCCTGTGAAATCATAGTTCTGAGTCCCATGGGGAACCTAAACATGTACAGCATGTCTCCCTTTTCAGTCTTTCTCACCAACACATGAATGACAGGGGTGGGGTTAACAGGGGGTAGGGCCAGGGAGTGTGGCCCCCCTCTCCACCTTCACATGATTGCAATTACATGAGGGAGAATGCCCAAACTGGGCTACAATCTGCCCTTGGATTGCCCACCAAAGCATGTGGCAAACGCAGGCATTTGCTGATAGTGCAGCCCACACATACAAAGGTATTAGAATGAGAAGCCACATGCCACATCATAACTTATTTTCTACTACTGGTTCTGCACTTAAAATGTCAAACAATGCAGGAAACTCTTATGTGCACATATCATAATATGATTGGGGCCGGTGGGTGTGATTATTCCCTTACATAGCCACTAAAGTCCCTATTGGGGGACCCTGAAAAACCGATCCCCCACATTCCATTAGTTGTCTGTATTGCCCTTTCATTGGTTTCCCTTAGCCAATCAGGGTAGTCCTTATACAAGTGACTATACAAAAATAAAACCCAGGATTGAATATGTGAACATATGGAAGCACTTGTTACCAAGAAGTTGAGCTCAGTTGGAACTCTGCAAGTGCTCCAGACATTTTTTGTTCTGAGCAATGAGCTCAGTGCCACTGCAATGGAATTAGAGAAAGCTCTGGTAGTTCTAGCTGAGTATATCCCCATCACAGGAAGCTCTAATGGAAATGTATATAAAAGCAATGCTATCTGGAAACTGAAGGGTAGAGCTGATTCCTGAAGAGGAGAGACAAATCACAGAGGAGGAATAGCCAACAGGAGGCCTGTATAAATGTGCACAGCTGTGTGATTGGTCACCTATACCTGGGGAAATTGCATAGCTGTCCCATTGTTTTGAAAAAACATTAAGATGGGGGGAATGGAAGCTGAGCCGAGCAAACAGAGGAAAATGTTGTGTGCATAATGTCATAAAAAGTAAGTGAAGAAAGTATGGTTATTTCACACTAAATGCCCAATGTGGAAACAGCCTTAGCCGAGAGATCACCTGAAACATGTACAGTGGAAACATCTGACAATTGTGATAGGTGTTACTGGATGATCAAATAGCTAAGAACACACAGTTTCACTCAGGCTTTCCCTGGCCATTAACACATTCTGATCATCCTATATTTTATTAGATCTATGATATTTGCTTTTAGTATGATCTGATTTTAATATTCATGCTGTAAACTACTGGTAGTCAGTATAGAAATGTCTTTAAATGAGATTCTAAAACAAAACAAATAGTGGCAATTAGTATCTTATGGCATTTGATAACATGCATTGTTAGCTAGTATTTGAAGTCTGCCAAAATAAAAAGATGGGAACAATCAAGAGGATTTGAACTTTTAGGTAAGTTCACACTTAGACGTTGTATTTGAATTTTTAAAATTAAAAACTTGGCAAAACTGGAAAATTCAACAACTTCAGATATTTATGGATGCTTGCTTCAACTCTGGGCACTGTAGTTCTGAGGGGAGCTAGGAATCTCTGACAGAGTTGTTGGTAATTCACCATATTACAGGCCCTAGGATTCTTTGGGTGAAACCATGATAGTTAGTAATCTAATACTGATATACATCAGTTCTGCCCCTAAACACTTTGTGCACCAACCTAGGTTGCCAAGGCCACTTTCCCCCTCCCCCAGGCTGTCAAGGCCCCCTCCCCTGCCTCTCCCCCTCCCCAGATTGCCAAGGCACCTCTTCCCACCAGGTGAGCTGCACAGGAACACCGCCCCAGCATATCACCTCCCCCTCCCCCAGGTCTCCAAGGCACCCCCTCCACACTTCTCTGCCCCCCTCCCAGGTGAGCTGCACAGGAAGGCTGTCCTGGCCTGTCCCTTTGTGGCTTGCCCAGGCCGCCACCCACCACTCATTCTTCTGCTCTCCGCCCAGTGTCGCCTCTCCACCTACCCTCTGTGCCTTGATTATTGCCCTTGGGGACAGCAGCAAACCACCACTCATTCTCCCACTTTCTGCCCAGTTTCACCTCCCCACTTGCCTGCCCCCTTGGCTTCCACTCTCCCTCCTCACTCAGTTGCCAGCCTTGGCAGCAGCAGCAAAGAGCTATTCATTCTGCTGCCCTCTGCCTGGTCTCAGCTCCCTACCCACTCACTGCCGCTGCCCATTTGCTTTCCTGCACTCTACCCCATCTTGCCTCCCTGCCCTCCCTCTCTCCCTCTCTCTTTATTTGGTCATCAGCCTTTTCTGCCACTGCCATGTTCCTCCAGTTAGAAGGTTATCACAGTACTACAGCGTGACACCTTACAAAAATATTATACAGACAAACAGACATATTTCCTCGGAGTACCACTACCAAAACAGCAGTTAAACCATGATGACAGTTTTTTTCATTGGATAGCATAAGGTATTATTCAAATTACTGCTTCGTAAGTATTGAAATCAACAAAGATGGATGTTTCTAATGTGCACTTGAACTATTGTTTTTAATTACCAAATGTATGTCCAAATCTCAATTTAGTACATCCCAATCCAAATCACTTTTCAAAGAGATTCTTTGCTGAGTTATAATCTGGACATATGTTAAAACTTTCACAAGATTGCTTTGTCACAGAAATCCACTGAGAAAATCAATGAGGGTTGAATTCATTATATAAAGATGCTTGTAGCCTTGCAGGGCTGGACCTATGATTAGGCAAAGTGAGGCAACTGCCTCAGACATCTGATTTCTGGTGTCATGAAATGGAAGTAAATTGTTAGTTTTTAATTTATCTTTATAGTCAGACAGGGGGAGAGGCATTTGTGAGATTTTTTGTCTCACATGCCAATTTGGCTGGCCATGGGAACTATTCACTTGAAGGGGTGTGGGTGTGCCATTTGCTGCTCTGCCGTAGATAGCAAAATGTCTTAGGCCAGCCCTGTAGCCACGAACCGCAGGAGGGATTCAATTGTACATGGAGAGGTGATAATAGATTTGGGTTGGGCAGGTGATGAGTGATGGGGAAATAATATATGGAGGAAAACATTAAAAATTTTAATCACCTTCTACGATATCTGGAATTCTGAAGTTCTGCTGAAGAATGCCTTTTTAAACCCATTGTTTCACATCAAAATAACTTTTGAAATGCAGAGTTTATTCAACACGCTGTCTCTTAATGCGCACCTTTCACGCTCCTGCTCCAAGAGGTTGGTAAAGTCATCACTCTTATTCATGTAATCTGTATGTTTATGCTTCTCATTTTCCAGCTCATAAACTGTGCGCCGATGGCATTTCTCTGCCAAAAGAAGCTGCTCAAGCATGCGCCGGTATGTTTCCTTCTGCTTCTCTTCAAGTCTGTCCAGCTGGTTTATTGAAATATAAAATGAACTGTGAAATACACTGTTGGCTGAGTATGGTACATTGACTAAATAAGGATGTTGCGTTAACATAAATATGACATGGCCTCTTTCATTGTCCATAAGCAGTCACTAGTAATAAAAACCACTGTTTCCCATTAGCTTTCAATATTCACTTTTGCCTACCGCAGAACAAATGCAGAGGAGAAAGGCAGTTAAAATTTTGACCATGCCAAGCTACTTCAGCAACAAGGATGGAGGTTTTGATGTTGATGGGACAGCTGGTTGGAGGAAGGGACTGATTTTTTGGCATGCCATTTCAGATTTCAGTAGTGGGAGGAAAGAGATTTCAGTTTGAGGGAAGGATAGATTCTCAGTGAGGCTTACAGGCCCAATCCTAAATCTGTTCAAGACTAAATTGTGCAGAGCAAAGAAACAGCATTTATTGTAACCTTGTAGTATCCAATTATTACTACAGGTGGGCCCCGCTTATATGGCAGGTTCTATTCCGAACCCCCGCCGTAAAGCGGAAATTGCCATAAAGCAGAACCCCACTGAGAATAATGGGGCACGCTGCGCAAAAATGATGCGGAAATGCCGCAAAATCGGCTTTAAAACGGGAAATGAAAGCCGCCGCATTAGCGGAACGCCGGGAAGCGAAGCGCCGGAAAGCGGAGCCCTACTGTATAGCAACACTCTCAATGACAGCAACCCCCTCTCTTTTTAAAGGAAAAAACATCTGCCTTTGGCATCTGCACTTAATACATAGCTGCATGGACCCATCTCATTGTTCTATGAATTATTATTATATAGTAATTCATTCTATAGAATTAGTAAAGTAGTTGGAAGTATAGGAATTCCTGTGGAATAGCTAGATGCAATGTGAAATGGAGGGTAAGTCTCCTCTGCTTCCCCCCCCCAAAAAAATCTCTGGACCTTATGCTTTCTGGGTCATTGTTTGAACTTGATTAACCTGATAAGGACACGGCTTGTATTGGGGGGTGGCAGGGCGCTTTGCCTGGTGGACGCCTTACAATACTCAGTGGCTGGTAGATTCAACTATTTGATTGGGGGAGTGACTGGCCTCCAGTCTATAGGCGCCTAGATCCTGTGTCGATGTGAGTGAATGTGAGTGTGTGTGTACATGTGTTTTTATTATGTGCCTGGGAGAGAGGACCTTGCACCGAGCGGGGAGACTTGTGGGGGCCCCAATTAGTGTAGTGACGGGTAGTGGGAGGTATGGTGGTGGGAGAAGGACATGCCAGGTGAGGGGAACTCGGCCCAGACAATTAGTGGCTGTGCCTTGTTCCGGCCCTTCTCACATCCACAGGATTGCGGGTTGTCCTCTCAGCCAGCTCTCGGATCTCCAAGTGCTGCTTTTAAATGCCAGATCGGTACACAATAAAACCTCCCTCGTCAATGACTTAATTGTGGAGGAGGGGGCCGGTCTGGCATGCATAACCGAGACTTGGGTGGGTGAGCAGGGAGGAGTTACTCTTTCCCAGCTCTGCCCACCTGGGTATATGGTTCAGCACTATGGTAGATCCGAGGGTCGGGGAGGTGGGGTTGCTGTGGTCTATAAGAGCTCTTTCTCTCTCGTCAAGCACCCTGTCCATGTGACTACTGGTCTGGAATGCCTGTACCTTGTCTTGGGCCAGAGGGACAGACTGGGAATCTTGTTGGTGTACCGCCCACCCTGCTGCCCAACGGCTTCCCTAACTGAGCTGACAGAACTGGTCTCGGAGGTATTGTTGAAATCCCCCAGACTATTGGTACTGGGGATGTCAATATCCATGCCGAGGCTGCTTTATCAGGGGCGGCTCAGGACTTCATGGCCTCCATGGCAACCATGGAGCTGTCCCAATTTGCTATTGGCCCAACACATGTGTTGGGACATACTCTTGATCTGATTTTTGCCACTGGACATGGGGATGGTGATCTGGAGGTGGGGAATTTTTCATCTATTCCTTTGTCATGGACAGATCACCGCTTGCTGAAGTTTAGACTCACAGCGGCCTTTCCCCTCTGCAAGGGTGGGGGACCCATTAAGTTGGTCCGCCCCCGGAGACTGATGAATCCTGAGGGTTTTCAAAGGGCTCTGGGGGGTTTTCTGGCTGATAAGACTGGCGCTCCTGTCGAAGATCTGATCGACCTGTGGAACACAGAAATGACCCGGGCCGCTGACACGATCGCCCCTGCGCGCCCCCTCCTATGTAGAGCTCATACAGCTCCGTGGTATACCCCAGAGCTAAGAGTGATGAAACAAGAGAGGAGGCGGCTTGAGTGCAGATGGAGGCGAACTCCTGACGGATGCAATCATGCACTGGTAAGTGCCTTTACTAAGCGGTACTCAGAAGCGGTGAGAACAGCTAAGAAGCAGTATTTTGCTGCTACTATCAAGTCATCCCTCTGCCATCCGGCAGAGCTTTTTAAAGTTGTCCGAGGGCTATTACATCTTGGTCCTCGGGACATTATAGAGCCATCGAAAATCCGCTGTAATGAGTTTGCTAGGCACTTCCAGGACAAGATTTTATGCATCCGCCGGGACTTGGACTCCAATATTGTAGCAGATGAACCTAATGAGGCATCCAGAGCACAGTCCTGTCCTCATTTATTGGATGAGTTTCAGCTGGTGCAGCTTGAGGAAGTTGACAAGGTGCTTGGACTGGTGCGTGCGACCATTTCTGTACTGGATCCTTGCCCCTCTTGGCTGGTAAAAGCTAGCAGGAATGGAACAGCCGGCTGGGCCAGGGAAGTGATAAATGCCTCTTTACGAGAGGGAGTGGTCCCCAGCTGCCTGAAAGAGGTGGTGGTGAGACCACTTCTGAAGAAGTCTTCCTTGGACCCGGACATAACTATAGGCCGGACATAACTATAGGCCGGTAGCGAATATTCCATTCCTGGGCAAGGTCTTAGAGCGGGTGGTTGCTAGCCAGCTCCAAACACTCTTGGATGAAACCAATTATCTAGATCCATTTCAATCCGGTTTCAGGCCCGGTTTTGGTACAGAGACAGCCTTGGTCGCCCTGTATGATGACCTATGTCGGGAGAGGGACGGGGGGAGTGTAACTCTGTTGATTCTCCTTGATCTCTCCGCGGCTTTTGATACCATCGACCATGGTATCCTTCTGGAGAGACTTATGGAGTTGGGAGTTGGAGGTACCGCTTGGCAGTGGCTTCGCTCCTACTTGGTGGGTCGGCTCCAGAAGGTAGTGCTTGGGGAGCATTGGTCGATTCCATGGGTTCTCCAGTATGGGGTCCCGCAGGGGTCAGTTCTGTCCCCCGTGCTTTTTAACATCTACATGAAGCCACTGGGGGCGGTCATCAGGAGTTTTGGAGTGCGTAGTCATCAGTATGCTGATGACACGCAGCTCTACTTCTCCTTTTCATCTTCTTCAGGTGAGGCTATCAATGTACTAAACCGTTGCCTGGCCGCGATAATGGACTGGATGAGAGCTAATAAACTGAGACTCAATCCTGACAAGACTGAGATGCTGTTAGTGAGTGGCTTCTCTGATCAGATGGTGGATACTCAACCTGTTCTGGACGGGGTTACACCCCCTGAAGGAGCAGGTTCGTAGTCTGGGAGTTCTTTTAGATCCTTTGTTGTCACTTGAGGCCCAGGTAGCCTCGGTGGCACGAAGTGCATTCTACCAACTTCGGTTGATAGCCCAGCTACGTCCCTATCTGGGCAGTGACGACCTCGCCTCAGTTATCCATGCTCTGGTAACCTCAAGATTGGACTACTGCAATGCGCTTTACGTGGGGCTGCCTTTGAAGACAGTTCGGAAACTGCAACTAGTGCAAAATGCAGCGGCTCGACTGTTGACAAGGACCAAACGATCAGAACATATAACACCTGTTCTGGCCTGTTTGCACTGGTTGCCTATACGTTTTCTGGGCAAGATTCAAAGTGTTGGTTTTGACCTATAAAGCCTTACACAGCGCGGGTCCGCAATACCTGGTGGAACGCCTCTCCCGATATGAACCTACCCGTACACTACGTGCAACATCGAAGGCCCTCCTCCGGGTACCGACTCATAAAGAGGCCCGGAGGATGACAACAAGAACTAGGGCCTTCTCAGTGGTGGCCCCCAAACTATGGAATAGTGTTCACGATGAGGTGCGCCTGGCGCCAACTTTGTTATCCTTTCGGCGCCAGGTTAAAACCTTCCTCTTTTCCCAGGCATTTTAACATATTTTAGCATATTTAGCACATTCTGGTATTCTAAATTTAAATTGTGTAATATGTTTTTAGCTCTGGGGAATTTTTGTGGTATGTTTGTATTTACTATGTGATTTTATTATATTACTGTATTTTTATATTTATGTTGTACACCGCCCAGAGAGCCGTTGGCTGTGGGCGGTATAGAAATTGAATTAATTAATTAAATAAATAAATAATAAGTTATGAACTGAAGAGTCCCCTTAATTGCTGTATCAATGGGCACTGAGAAGGACAAAATGCAGATATAATAATGTCAGTAGCAGGATATGCAAACAGCTACCTTGTGATGAATGTAGGGCAACTGTGAAACCAAGTATAGTCAACTTGTCATTTTCTTGAATGGTTGGGTAATTTGCAGCCCTTCAGTTAAATACAGTCCTCTCTATCCAGCCCTTGGGACTCCCCTCATGTCCTTTACAGGCCCTCATGGAATGCTTTTGACTGGCTGGAATGTATTCTTGAACTGTGATAATGCCTCTTGCTTGCATGGATGGAGAGAGGTGTGTGTAGAAATCTCTGGTGTTTGCATGGCTGGATGTACAAAGATAAGGATTGCATCTGTTGCTCCACCCACGTTTGCTCCTCACCCCATCCATGGAGCCACAGGAAGGTTGCCCTGAGGCTGAAAAAAGTTCCCCACCCTTAGTCTAGAACAGGAGTGGGGACTTTTTGCAGCCTCAGGGCCATCAGTCCCTCATTGGCAACCTTCAGGGGCATGAGCAGAGCCAGAGGCAAAAGTGGGCAGAGTAATGGGTGTGCCCTCGGGTCAGGTTGTGCTGCATGGGGATTTCTGTCACCTTAGCTGACAGGCTGCCAAGATTTTTGTTAGTTTTAGTTAGGAACCCTGACGTTGTGGGATGCTGAGTTCTCTGCCTTACTCATATGAATCTTATGGTGGTTGGTATCATATTGCATTTAGGAAATCATCACTGTCTTTTGTTTTTGTTTTTCTGTCTGCATTTCATTTACCCCTGACCGTATGCCCTTACATCCTCTGAAGCAACAACAGTGGTTCCGTGTGTTCTGCTCAACCCCCTTAAACCCACTGATGATGCATCTTGTTATTTGCATGATGGTTTGTTTCTTGCCCAATAGTGGTAAAAGAGAATTCACATACTGGGAAGTGTGGCTTCAACTGCTGTTGTTCCCAATCTACTGCCTGTGAAGGTAGACCAAACCATGTGTATTTTCTCTCTGCCAATTATTACTCACTGGAATTGGGCTGGCTGACAAAGTGAGTTTATAGCAGCCCACATAGTAGGCAGGAAAGAGTAGAGTATCTTCTTAACTCTTACCCATTTCTCCAACCTCTCTCTGCAATGAAGGGTCAAGTCTGTAAAGAAGTTTGCAGCAGCCACATTAAAAGGCAGGCAGGGCATTTCAGGCAGGGAGTTGCCAACCCTGCTTTGATATGGATATTTGTTGCAGAGGATCCCTAGTCAAGCCTTACCAATAGCACAGTCCTAACAATATCTACTCAAAAGTAAGTCCTGCTGAGTTCTATGAAGCTTAGTCCTTTAGTAAGTGTGTTTAGAACTGCAGCTTTCAGGGGCAGCCATCTTTACTCCTGGGTGCTCCCATCTAACATCTCCAAAACACTGGGCTCTCTTCTTCCTACAATGGTCTTCTGGTGACTGGCCTGGCCTGAGGGCACTTAAACTCTTCTTGGCAGATGCAAGTAGGCTAAATTAAATGTTCTCTACCCAGGCTCGCTAAGCAGGTGAGAAGGAATGATCCCATCACTTCAGCTGTACCTGGCTAGGGTTTCTATCTTAATTTCCAACCAGAGATTTCTTTTTGTTTAAGTGGTATGTTCCAAGCAACTGTGGTTGATACTTAATGTATCATGCTTAATGACATCACTGGGGCCTGCCCCTATGACATTATCAGGACTCATCCCCATGACATCACTAGGACCCGCCCCTGAAATCTCAGGGTTTGGGATGCTTCTGATATGGCAACCCTAGTGCATACAGTCATCCCTGTCCAATCAGGCAAGCAAGAGTCATTGCCACACTTAAGCATTTGGGGTAGGCTAGAGTAGGGCTGGTGAAGGGTATGGCCTAGGGAGACTTCTGAGGGCCAGATAGATAGGACCAAGGGGTTGGGCCTGAAGTTCTCTACCCATGATCTAGAGCAAATTTAAGCAACTTTCCATAACTGCACAGAGGTATACTAGTGGTTTGGTCACTGGTGTGCTGTGCTGCTGAGGAATTTGCAAAGTGTAGTGTCCTTAGTTTCAAAGTACTAGCATCCCCAGTTTTAAATTCAGAACATGCATATTTCTTCAGAAGTAAGTCTCATTGTGTTCTCTTATTCCCAGGTATGTGAGTTTCAAATCACAGCTTCAAAGTATGTTTTGTAGACTTTGAGTTCTTAGGATTTGTTTGCAGACATAAAATGTATTCAGTGCTAACACACTATCACTATAGTGAATCAACTGTAGGTATCCACAAATGCAGGTGTTGCCACTGTCATGCATGACAGAAGTATGCAAAGGGATGTGTGTGCATCCCTGCCTTCTGTTATGGTATTGTATATTGATGTTTAAAGCAAACAAGAAATGCAAGTTAAAATGAAAATGAGCTGAAAGCACATCCTGACTCACTGTTCCTAAAATAATTTGAAAGGCACTTACCTCTGAAACTGGCTTCTCATATACATCTTCTCCTATTGATTTCTCATGGGCAAGGACAGCATCCCTGTGCAATATTCTTAGGACATTCTCTGGAGCTGAAGATCCATAGTGTGCTTCCAGAACTTCAGGCTTGATTTTCTCTGTCTTCAGCATGTGGATCACATCTTCTCTAGCCTGCAAATTTACATTTCAGTATGATTAATATTACTACTAGTATTATTCAAACAATGAAATAGCGGCATTCTCAGCTGTTGATATACTATGGATTGTATCCCCTGGTGTTGATAGGACACTTTGGCACATTCATGCTTTCTAAAATAATACATGAACTTAACTGAAACACAGCCATCTTTTGAAAATCGCACTTCTCTGAACTTTTCAGTGCAGTTCTCCAGCCAAGTAATGTGTACATAAATGTGTGTCTAGCCAAGTAAAGTGTGCCTAAAAATACATATATTTGTAAAAATAATGCACAAAAATGCATTATATTAGGCAAAAGTGCATATAAAATTGTATATTAGGAGAAATTCATACTAAAATGCTGCTGAACTTTCACATGGACTTTTTAAAAAAAAAATCACAAACTGATGTGGCAATGTGGACAACTGAAGACTGGAAAAATGAGAAATCTAAATGGACAGATTCACTCATCTCTAATTAGAGCCTCTTAGGAGCCCAGGCAGCTAGAGGGGAGACCTCCAGTGCTGGATACAGGGCCATTAATGGGAGGAGGGTCATGCTTTCCTTCTCATCTGAGAAGACCCCAGGTCCAAGGGCTGAGCAGGGCTGAACCTAACACCAGCTTAGAAGCCTTTAAAAAGGATTAGTCGAATTCATAGTGGGTATATCTACTGAATGCCATTATCGCTGAATGAAGCCTCCATGTTTGGAGGCAGTTTGCCTCAGAATAGCAGGTACTTGGGACAAAAACAAGGAATGGCTATCACCTTAGGGTTGGCCAGGTGTCCGTTTTTCACCCGGAGACTCTGGATTTTGGGGTCTTCTCCTGGACTCCAGGTGAGTCACTTTAATCTACAGACTCTTACCTTTCATTTTTAAAAAAAGTTTCTAGACAGTCTGGTTCAAAAAATATAAACCAAAATGTCAGCCGCCACCCACCCCCCACAACTTCTGTTAGTATCGGCTGCTTTGATCCCTGCCCTTTCAGGTTTTTAGCCAATAAGTGAAGTCAGGGTTGTGACTGACAACAGCAATAGTTAAACCTCAGTTCAAGTTTTGAGAACAGTTTCCTTTTCCTACTTGTCTTCCGTAAATATATAACTTTCAGCAGCACGAGGAATACTTTCTCTGTACAGGATTGGGACTTGCTTCTGAGTAAACATGCATAGGATTGTACTACAAGAGAAGATCACAGCAGAATCTTGGTAGGCATAAAAGTGTACATGCAGGTTTTTTTAATTACTTGCAAAAAATAGCATATTATACTTTTTCTCTTTCAAATAATTTTTGAACAGACGTTTAAAAAAGTGTAC
This sequence comes from Rhineura floridana, assembly GCF_030035675.1. Classification (NCBI taxonomy): domain Eukaryota; kingdom Metazoa; phylum Chordata; class Lepidosauria; order Squamata; family Rhineuridae; genus Rhineura; species Rhineura floridana. Next base: position 62,035,136 of record NC_084483.1, read on the forward strand.
ATGCAGTGTTATACTTTTCTAATTAAGGACTCAAACAAGTTTAATTTTACTGGACTGTTGAAGAAAGCAGCTTATTTGTCTTATTCATAACCTGTTATGAAAACCGTCTCAATATGAAGCATTTCTGGGAGTAAAGCTGCAATGCTAATCCTACATACCTGGGAATTAACCCCATTGAATTCAGTAGAACTTACTTTTGAGTAGACATGGTTAGGATTGGGCTGAAAATCAATGGGACCTTTGAGTGAATATAGAAAAGGATGGAGTTGTAAATCTTTCTCTCCCCCTCCGATTCTTTTCTTTCTTTTTTTAAGCAGTTAGGCAGGGCTTAGTTAAGTGCCACTGCTTTTATTTGGCAGGAAACTAATACTTATTTCTTTTAAAAAATGTTCTGCAATGGCCAACTGGTTTTGACCATGAACTATTATATGGGGTGTATGCATTTTTTACATCTCCAGTGTATGTGTATGTAGAATATTTCCAACAACCCTGTGAGGTAGGGTTGGAAACCAAGGCAGTTCACAACAAAAAATAAAGTCATTTAAAATCCAATAACCATAAAACAAATATAAAACAGTTGCAAAAGAGCTTAAAGTGGCATGATTCTGAATTTTGGATTGGGTGAGTGAAGTTCCTTATCATTGAATTGCCGCCCTGTGCATGCTTCCCTGTCTGAGTAAGCCCCACTGAATACATTGAGACTTGCTTCTGAATAAATAAATGTAGGATTGCACTATAAATATCTTTACAGGTTGTGTAAATAATAAACTTCTTTGACATTTATGCATAGATAAATATTTATTTATTTATTTATTTAATATCCCACCCTTTCTCCCAGCAGGAGCATTTCTTCATGCTATGTTTTGATATGTATCTGATTTCACTCTATGGTTGTAAATTATTATTTACAAATTATTATTTCTTCTACATTTTAAGTGTGCCCTTCTTCCTTTGGGTGGTCATGGTCCCCTTCTGTTGTTTTCACCCTGAGGGGCAGATTAGGCTGAGAGATGGTGCGTAGCCCATGGTCACCCAGCAAATTTTGTAGCTTATTTGCATTTTAAAATGTAATTAAAATGATTTATATGCAGGCAAAGTTTATGAAGTAATGCAGATCCACATAATACATTTAAAGCACATCCAACTCACATTTAAAGCACATGACTTCCCCAAAGAATCCTGGGAAGTGTAGTTTCCCCCTCACAGTTGTAGTTCTCACCACCCTTAAACTACAGTTCCCAGGATTCTGCAGTGGGATTCACGTGCTTCAAATGTATGTTGAATGTGCTTTAAATGCATGGTGTGGATCTGCCCTAGTATGCTGTGCATTCATTAGTGAATTGAAAAGAACAATTTTAAAAGATACTTTTTAAAACAGGGCTGTAGCTCAGTGGTAGGGCACATGATTTGCAAGCAAAGGTCCAAAATTCAATCTCTGGAACAGATTATTGCCTGGAACCCTGGAGAGCCAATACTAGTCCATGCCATCAGTACTGGCTAGATGGTACCAAATGGTGTGACTCATTATAAGGCAGACCCAAGGACCACAGTGAGTCTGAAATGTATTTATGTATTTTATTTACAATATTTATATACCACTTTATTGTAAAAAACCTCAAAGCAGTTTATAGAAGGAATTAAAACAATAAAATTATTGGCAGAAACAGTTAAAGACAGGTATTTAAAAACATTCAAAAAAATAAAACCAACAATGAGTTAAAAGCAGACAAAAAACATAATAGCTTCTACATGCCTGGGAAGGCTTGCCTAAACAAAAATGTTTTTAGCAGGTGCCAAAAAGAGTACAATGAAGGCACCTGCCTAATGTAAATAGGCAGGGAGTTCCAAAGCATAGGTCCTAAGTATGTTTAGAACTGCAACCTTCAGAGGCATCCATCTTTAGTCCTGTGTGCTCCCATCTAGCATCTCTACAACATTAAGCTCCCTTCTTCCTACAATGGCTTTCTGGTGAATGGCCTGGCCTGAGAGCACTTAAACCTCCTTGCCAGAAGCAACTAGGCTAGATTAAATGTTCCTTACCTAAGCTCTGTATGCAGGTGAGAAGGAATGATCCCGTGACTTCAGCTGGACCTAGAAACACCCTCATTTAGCTAAGATTAATTTCTGAATTTTCAATCAGATAATTTTTTTTTGTCCGAATGGTATGCTCCGAGCAACTGTGGTTGATACTTAATGTATCATGCTTAACGACATCACTAGGGCCCACCCCTGAAATCTCACCATTCTGCCATGCTGTGAGAAAGAATTGGTTAAACTGGTGGCTTAGTAGCCCTGAGAGGAATTAGCCAGGATAGGCTGCAGGTGAGTAAGTAGGGGAGGGGCTGGAAAGATGTTGCAAACTTCCTGTCATGGGGGATGTTGGCATATAAGTGTCAGAAGAACTAGGGAAAGTGAGAGAGAGAAGCTTGAGGCTTCTTTTAGGAAGAGGTAGCAAAAGTGCTGTAGAATTTGAGATGGATTTATATACTCTTGTTTCTTTCTTGATAAGCGATGCTTCTCAGGTCTTACAAGAAGACTGAGGCCCCATCTGTACTATACATTTAAAGCAGTATTATACCCCTTTAAATTGTCATGGCTTCCCTGAAGCTACACAGCTACAATTTCCAGAGTGGTTTAACAATCAGTTCCTCTTCACAGGGTACTTGGAGAATTGTAGCTCTGTGAGGAGTCTCCAAACAATTCTCAGCAACCTTAACATACTACGGTTCCCAGGATTTTTGGAGAGGAAGCTATGGCTCTTTAAAGTGCTTTAATAGTGTTTTAAATGTATAGTGCAGATGGGGGCCTGGGAAGGAAGGAAAGAAGCAAGGAAAGCTGTCCAAGCTCTGGGGGTGGGACCTTGGGATTATGACACATATTTATTGTATATAATGTATTTATTTAGGGGACTTTAAACCTGCTTTTCAGTCAACTTGATCTTCCAAAACTATGTCATTTAAAAACTAACAGTACAAACAAAATGGCAGAGGGACTGAATACAGCCAGAGCCAGTATTAAAAAGATGGATTATGAAAAGTCTGCTCTAACTGCTTTCTGAAAAGGGACAAGCCCTACAATGCTAGAAAGTTGCTTTCAAAAGGTTTACTGGGATGTGGTGGTCACCAGCTTCTTGGAGGGTAGAGCCACCACAAGATTTTTGTCCCTGTATCTTAAGAAGTGGGGAACCACATATAAAAGAAGGCACTGCTTCACGTATCGTAGACCATAAAATTCTTTACAGGTAAACAGTAACATCTTGAATGTAACCCAAACACAGATCAGCAACCAGTAGAGCTCATAAAGAACAGAAATTATATACTTGCTGTAGCTATTTATCCAGCTGCTGCATTCTGAACTAGTTGCAGTTTCCAAACAGCCTTCAAGAGAAGCCCCATGTGGACCACATTACAGAAGTCTAGTTGGAAGGCCCAGGGCATGCTGAACTCTCAGTGAAAACTGTCTATTTGCTGTTAGAAACAGAATACTGGATTTGAGGGACCTTTGGTCTGGTCCAGCAAGGCAGAGTCTTTTGGTGGCACATGTAGTCTCCAAAGCTCCGTCACGCCTGATCTGCACAGGATACTGCTGTAGCAGTTATTTGGATTAAAAGTACTGGTTTACCAACACATCTAACTATGAGCAACCTGGATATCCCTTAACTGAAGCAACACCTCATTGGTTAATTTATCTTAGGCTCACTCTAACAAGCTCACAAAGCCAATCTATGTCCTTTTTTAAAAGCATTATTGACTTTACTCACCAACAGCTTTGTTTCCTAGCTAATTGATGTGCCATGTAAGATGATAATTTAGGCCTTGCTATTAAGAGAGATGTTACTTTAATAATATAATGACCAGAGCACATGGAAGGAGCCTAGTAACAGTAAAGACCAATAGCACAATTCATAAAATTCTTCACAAAATCTTTGGAAGTTTATTGGATAATAACTTCCCAGGATGGCTCTTCTAGCCTTTCTGTTGCACAGCTAGGGGTACATAAGTAGAGGCACCATAAAACAGAGGATCAAAATTTAGTAAGTCCACATTTTTCTTCTGATTATGCTACAACAGTAACTGTCAAACCCTGGATATACACACACTATTACTTATTCAGTTTATTAATAGTGCAACAGCTGCTATGTACTAAGATCAGAAATAAGATAAGGTCACAGGTCTTCCATGCAGTGTTGTGATCATACCAGTGGTACATTTTCTAAATTCCAAAGGATTTTGCATACTGTCCCAACAAAGAGTGTGAATAGAACTTCACAATGTGAACCTCTAGTCTAAAGGCTTTTAGGTATCTGTTCTCAGACAACCACAAATGCTAGATGCTCTCACAGACAAAAGACAAGTACTATTCGGTTTCTGGAAATTTAGGCTAGCACAGTATGGTCTTTTGGATATCCATCATCCATATTTATAACACATCAATATACAGCACATGCCCAGTGTCAGCACCTGGCTTCCAAGCGCAGCTGCCAGGGTCTCAGTACTCTCAACAGGCCCCACCACTTACATCTGTCCTAGGAGTTTCACAATGGGAAACTGGGACTGTGAGCCTTCAGTTTTATTTCTCACAGTACCCTGGAGTGACACTCCTTTGGGTGTTCCAGGGCATTGTGGTAAATCGAAGCGGCAGCTTCCACCCTTGGAGTGCTGCTGCAGTGAAATATATGTGAGGAGGACCGTCAACATAAGAGAAGACCTACCAGAAGATGCTTTACCCAGGCCCCCTCAAGTTTGACCCTGATGCAATACCTGGATTAGAACAAGAGTGGAGAACTCTTTTTCAGCCTAAGGGCTGCATTTGTTTCTGGAGCAACATACCAGTAGTGGATGGGGCCGGAAGCAAAATTGGTGGAGCAAGAAATACAGATTTTACCTTTCTGCAGTACATTAGTTTCTGCACACACTCACACACCCCTGTCTATACTCCATCCAGTCAAGAGGTGTTATCAGATCACAAGGACACATTCCAACCAGGCAATACCACACTGGCTATGAAGGAGGGCCAGTGAGGGATAGTGGTGGCTTGGGGAGAGTTCCGAGAGCCCAATGAGGGGGCCTTGAAGGTCGCATTCAGCCTCTGGGGCTGAGGTTCCCTGCCCCTGCACTAGCTATATAAAATGTGCAGTTATAGCCTTTCCCCATGAATCAGGAAGAGAAAAACAACAACCAACCCTGTTGCTTACTCAGGCCAGACAAATGAATGGCCCAGTGAAGAACTGGTTGAGCCAATTCAATGAATGGATTAACTCGGTTACATAATAACTCTGTGCTGATGTGCACACACACACACACACACACCCAGCAGCTAATACAGTCTGAAGTCAAAGGCAGGATACTGGTCTAGGCAGACCACCGATCTAAACCAGTGAGCCGATTATATTATTTTCTCTCTGTGTGAGTCTAGGTATAAAATGCATCTCCAGTGGGGCTGAGCACTTTGCCCCCAAATGTTCAGAAGACAAAACCAGGAGGTGACAATTGTAGCGATGCAGAGCAGCCACACTTTGTTACTTCTTACACCAGCCTTTGAAACAGATCAAATGAACAGTGGAAGACATCTGTCTGTTATTTCCTGCCACACAGCTTTTGGTTCGGCTTTGTTGCCAGAGAGCTGCACAGATGATGTCACTTTTCTCTGAAGAGAACCGGCCACTGGAGCCTTTTCACTGACATAATTCATTATCTGTAGACTAGCCTAGGGACAGCAAATTCCCATGACCAGGAATTAACTATATATGCTGCTTGCTCTTGTCAGACTTTTAAAGGGTTGAAAGATATCACTTCTTGTTTTGTTGACACTGAAAGGGAGCCTTGTTCTGTATTATCACACTAAAGGGAAGGTTACTGCAAGCCTATGGTTCCATGCTCCTTGGCAGTACAAGAAACAAACTTGAAAGGTCACTGTAGATTATGTATACAAATCAAAGCGTGTTGAGATATGTCTTACATGCTTCAGGAATGAAGACATCACAATGGGCAAACAGGCTGACTTGCAGTTTGCCGTAACCAGTTGTTATAAATGCTCTCACGGCCAAATTTAGCCATCTGTAGATACTGTGTACATAAGGTTTATCAGCGGATGGAGTTACTGAAGGGAACCAGAACAGTCCTATTTTCTTCTTCTGCAACTGCCGGAGGTTCACAGGAAGATTGACTAGAGACTGCCATGGGGCCCATGAGCATCCACTGGTTGTGCTAAGGTCAAGTAATTGTGTAAGATTCTAATTAAAAACTACAGCCATTCAACCAAGTGCAAAGAGAGAAGAATAAGGCTCCATGACAAATCTCTAATCCGGATTCTCCAGTCCCAAAGAAACTAGTTTTTTTTAAAGGAAAAACACCAGACATGTTAGATGCAATCTCACTTTTGACATTTTGTCTGTTTTGTCCTTCTAGGGCCTTGCAGCAGTGTAGATTCTTCACTAACCCAACAACAGAAAAGGACACTTCCCACAATGAACACAGAAAATGGGGGGGGGTCTTCAGCTGCAAGGAGGTATCACAGGATAAGGAGGGAGAAGGTTTTTTCACATTCTCTTCTGGGGGCAAGATGAAAAAGTGGGTGGAGCAATGAATATAAATTTTACCTTTGTAGAGTAGGCTAGTTTCTACACACACACTTACACCCATCTTTATCTTCCATCAGGGAAGCAACAGGCATTATTACAGTCCAGTGACATAAGAACATAAGAAGAGCCTGATGGATCAGGCCAGTGGCCCATCTAGTCCAGCATCCTGTTCTCACAGTGGCCAACCAGGTGCCTGGGGGAAGCCCGCAAGCAGGACCTGAGTGCAAGAACACTCTCCCCTCCTGAGGCTTCCGGCAACTGGTTTTCAGAAGCATGCTGCCTCTGACTAGGGTGGCACAGCACAGCCATCACGGCTAGTAGCCATTGATAGCCCTGTCCTCCATGAATTTGTCTAATCTTCTTTTAAAGCCATCCAAGCTGGTGGCCATTACTGCATCTTGTGGGAGCAAATTCCATAGTTTAACTATGCGCTGAGTAAAGAAGTACTTCCTTTTGTCTGTCCTGAATCTTCCAACATTCAGCTTCTTTGAATGTCCACGAGTTCTAGTATTATGAGAGAGGGAGAAGAACTTTTCTCTATCCACTTTCTCAATGCCATGCATAATTTTATACACTTCTATCATGTCTCCTCTGACCCACCTTTTCTCTAAACTAAAAAGCCCCAAATGCTGCAACCTTTCCACATAAGGGAGTCGCTCCATCCCCTGGATCATTCTGGTTGCCCTCTTCTGAACCTTTTCCAACTCTATAATATCCTTCTTGAGATGAGGCGACCAGAACTGTACACAGTATTCCAAATGCGGCCGCACCATGGATTTATACAACGGCATTATGATATCGGCTGTTTTATTTTCAATACCTTTCCTAATTATTGCTAGCATGGAATTTGCCTTTTTCACAGCTGCCGCACCCTGGGTCGACATTTTCATCATGCTGTCCACTACAACCCCGAGGTCTCTCTCCTGGTCGGTCACCGCCAGTTCAGACCCCATGAGCGTATATGTGAAATTAAGATTTTTTGCTCCAATATGCATAATTTTACACTTGTTTATATTGAATTGCATTTGCCATTTTTCCGCCCATTCACTCAGTTTGGAGAGGTCTTTTTGGAGCTCTTCGCAATCCCTTTTTGTTTTAACAACCCTGAACAATTTAGTGTCGTCAGCAAACTTGGCCACTTCACTGCTCACTCCTAATTCTAGGTCATTAATGAACAAGTTGAAAAGTACAAGTCCCAATACCGATCCTTGAGGGACTCCACTTTCTACAGCCCTCCATTGGGAGAACTGTCCGTTTATTCCTACTCTCTGCTTTCTGCTTCTTAACCAATTCCTTATCCACAAGAGGACCTCTCCTCTTATTCCATGACTGCTAAGCTTCCTCAGAAGCCTTTGGTGAGGTACATTGTCAAACGCTTTTTGAAAGTCTAAGTACACTATGTCCACTGGATCACCTCTATCTATATGCTTGTTGACACTCTCAAAGAATTCTAATAGGTTACTGAGACAGGACTTTCCCTTGCAGAAGCCATGCTTTCTCTGCTTCAGCAAGGCTTGTTCTTCTATGTGCTTAGTTAATCTAGCTTTAATCATACTTTCTACCAGTTTTCCAGGGACAGAAGTTAAGCTAACTGGCCTGTAATTTCCGGGATCCCCTCTGGATCCGTTTCTGAATATTGGTGTTATATTTGCCACTTTCCAGTCCTCAGGCACGGAGGAGGACCCGAGGGACAAGTTACATATTTTAGTTAGCAGATCAGCAATTTCACCTTTGAGTTCTTTGAGAACTCTCGGGTGGATGCCATCCGGGCCTGGTGATTTGTCAGTTTTTATATTGTCCATTAAGCCTAGAACTTCCTCTCTCGTTACCACTATTTGTCTCAGTTCCTCAGAATCCCTTCCTGCAAATGTTAGTTCAGATTCAGGGATCTGCCCTATATCTTCCCCTGTGAAGACAGATGCAAAGAATTCATTTAGCTTCTCTGCAGTCTCCTTATCGTTCTTTAGTACACCTTTGACTCCCTTATCACCCAAGGGTCCAATCGCCTCCCTAGATGGTCTCCTGCTTTGAATGTATTTATAGAATTTTTTGTTGTTGGTTTTTATGTTCTTAGCAATGTGCTCCTCAGATTCTTTTTTAGCATCCCTTATTGTCTTCTTGCATTTCTTTTGCCAGAGTTTGTGTTCTTTTTTATTTTCTTCATTCAGACAAGACTTCCATTTTCTGAAGGAAGACTTTTTGCCTCTAAGAGCTTCCTTGACTTTGCTCGTTAACTATGCTGGCATCTTCTTGGCCCTGGCAGTACCTTTTCTGATCTACGGTATGCACTCCAGTTGAGCTTCTAATATAGTGTTTTTAAACAACTTCCAAGCATTTTCGAGTGATGTGACCCTCTGGACTTTTTCAGCTTTCTTTTTACCAATCCCCTCATTTTTGTGAAGTTTCCTCTTTTGAAGTCAAATGTGACCGTGTTGGATTTTCTTGGCAATTGGCCATTTACATGTATGTTTAATTTAATAGCACTATGGTCACTGCTCCCAATCGGTTCAACAACACTTACATCTCGCACCAGGTCCTGGTCCCCACTGAGGATTAAGTCCAGGGTTGCCGTCCCTCTGGTCGATTCCATGACCAACTGGTCTAGGGCATAGTCATTTAGAATATCTAGAAATTTTGCTTCTTTGTCATGACTGGAACACATATGCAGCCAGTCTATGTCTGGGTAGTTGAAGTCACCCATTACTACCACATTTCCTAGTTTGGATGCTTCCTCAATTTCATATCTCATCTCAAGGTCTCCCTGAGCATTTTGATCAGGGGGACGATAGAGCGTTCCCAGAATTAAATCCCTCCTGGGGCATGGTATCATCACCCACAATGATTCTGTGGAGGAGTGCGCCTCTTTTGGGGTTTCGAGCTGGCTGGATTCAATGTCTTCTTTCACATATAGAGCGACTCCGCCACCAATACGTCCTGCCCTGTCCTTCCAATATATTTTATATCCAGGGATAACCGTATCCCACTGGTTTTCTCCATTCCACCAGGTCTCCATTATGCTCACTACATCAATGCTCTCCTCTAAGACCAAGCACTCCAGTTCTCCCATCTTGGTTCGGAGGCTCCTAGCATTAGCGTACAGGCACTTGTAAGCAGTGTCTCTCTTCAAGTGTCTTTGGCACTTGTGGTTTGGTCTGTGGCAATTTTGCCCTTCTGAATTTATATCCTGTGCCCCACTCTCACAATGCCTACTTCTAGGCCTACCCCTTTTAAAATTTCATCATTTCTTTGGTCTTTATCCCAGGGGGGAGGTTTATTCCAAACCGGACCTTCCTCAGCTCCTGTCGAGTTTCCCCCCTCAGTCAGTTTAAAAGCTGCTCTGCCACCTTTTTAATTTTAAGTGCCAGCAGTCTGGTTCCATTCTGGTTCAAGTGGAGCCCGTCCCTTTTGTACAGGCCTGGCTTGTCCCAAAATGTTCCCCAGTGCCTAACAAATCCAAACCCTTCCACCCGACACCATCGTCTGATCCAAACATTGAGACTGCAAAGCTGTGCCTGTCTGGCTGGTCCTGCGCGTGGAACCGGTAGCATTTCAGAGAAAGCCACCTTGGAGGTCCTGGCTTTCAGCATCCTACCTAGCAACCTAAATTTTGCTTCCAGGACCTCACGGCTGCATTTCCCCATGTCGTTGGTGCCAACGTGCACCACGACCACTGATTCCTCCCCAGCGCTGTCTACCAAACTATCTAAACGACAGGCGATATCTGCAACCTTCGCACCAGGCAGACAAAACACCTTGCGGTCTACACGCCCATCACACACCCCACTGTCTATGTTCCTAATGATCAAATCACCCACTACAAGGATCCCTCCACCCCCTGGAGATATATCCTTGGCACGCGAGGATAGCTGCTCATCCCCCAAGGAATGGGTCCCTTCTAAGGAATCGTTTCCCTTTTCCTCAGCTGGATGCTCTCCTTCCCCGAGACCGTCGTTCTCCATGATAGCAGAAGAGCTATCATCGTTGGAGTGGGACACAGCTATAACGTTCCTGAAGGCCTCCTCCACACACCTCTCAGCTTTTCCAGGTCCGCCACCTTGGCCTCAAGGAAATGAAGTCGTTCCCGGAGAGCCAGGAGCTCATTGCACCGAGAGCACACCCACAACTTCTGTCCAACAGGCAGATAGTCGTACATGCTGCAGGCGGTGCAAAACACTGGAAAGCCCCCACACCCCTGCTGGCTTCTTACCTGCATAGTTTTGTTTAAGGTTTATTATGTCAATGGGTTGGGGACTGCGGTTTAGTTGAGGTCAGGGAACAGACGGGCAGAGTGGGGGGGGGCTGGCCTCCTCGCCCTGCTGCCAAAGTCACTCTGCTGCTTAACTCGCCTTGACGCTTTGTCAGCTGGGGCCTTGACGAGTTTCCTTTTCCCCCTTCTCTCCGACTGGAATTTAGCAACTTATCCAGCCCCCTTCCTTGGTTCTCTTGAGGGAGCTGGGGCTCGACACCTAGCCCTTCTAAATTAGCCTGCTGCCTCGCAGGCAGTGGAAGTTGTGATCCCATCACCACTGTAGAAGGAAGATTCAATTGCCACTCCGGTCGGCTTTTGTACATGGAATGGGGAAGAGGTGCAATCTTAGGCAGAACAATGTCTCAGGCCAGCTCTATGGATAAAGGTCATTATTTTACCATGCTTCTACCAAACATTTAATCATATACTTGTCCCTGATATTTGGTTACAAAGTGTTTTACCATTTGGCAAGAAGATTGTACCTGACCAGGCTACTCCATCTATACAAGGCTACAGGCTCAGACAATGGGCTTATTAAGCAGTTAAATGTACCACTTGATAAGTTGTCAATTGGTAAATAGTTACCCACTTTGCACTTCCCTTGAACTAAAGCAACATGCATTATGTGGTAGCTTCATAGCATCCACAGTAGAATAGTCAGTGATGAGTTGTGCCCATATAAATGCTAGCAGACTGGCTTAATGCTCTGGCTGATCTATAGTGCAGTGCCAGCTGTATTTCAGGTCCCTGCTTTTAGTTACATCACACTCTCCAGGCCTAGATTCAGCTATAACAGAGATGCCAAACCTATAGCCTCCCAGCTATAGAATGCATTATTCCTAGCCATTGAGCATACTTCCTGAGGCTGATGGGAAATGGAGTTCAGCAACATATGGAGAGGTACAGATTTTCTATCCTTGAGCTACAGTGAGATCCTGAGTCAGTATCATTTATGAAGAGCAGTTCAAGTATTTATTTTGCTGTTAACAGACTGGTTGATAAAATGGGTTTTGGACTTGACTTAGTTCCAATATAATCTTGGTGATGGTCTCATAATGAACTATGAAAATTGTCCCTCACCATGTATTGCCACATTTAATTTGCAAAGTTATTTAAAAGATGTCAATGTCTGAAGGGAATTTGTCCAACGACACAATTATTTGATATATTGGCAAAATGCTAATTGTGTTTTTTAGATGTCAATTGTTCAGACATCTGGTATGATTTTTAATGCAGATTCAGTTAAACCATGAGGAAAAGGCAGGAGCATCAATAATCCATTGTGCAGTACTTGTTCCATTTGAATTGACCAACAGGTGGAGCCTTTAACCCAGATACATACAAAACTAGAAAGACTAACGTTTTTGAAAATCTCATGAGATGATTGGCTGTTTTGTATTTATTTTCATTAATTTTGCTCAAACAGTGTGGCGTGTCCCTAAACAGAAGACCAGGAGATCTAAATCTATTTACTGTTCACAGTGTGAATAATCTTAAAATATCTGACTTGATTAGCATCCAGAAACTGACTAGGCAGGGGTCGAGTCTGACAACTTCAAGAGGTTACATACGTACATATTTTTGGAGTAGGGGAAAAAAGGTATTCTGTGCATTCTCATGGCCTGGACATATTCTACCCACATAAAGCCACTGTGAACCTGTTTCCCATGTCTGAAGACCCCAAGAGCTAAATAATCTAAGTCAACCTTTTAAAAAAATCAGAAAATAATTATTCCTTGTAAAATACTGTTCTTGAAAATTAAGATTTTTACTGCAATTTTAAAAGCGAGGGGAGGAGGCATAAAATCGATAGGTGTATAGGCTCATGTTTCCTTTCAATATCCTGATGGGGAAGCATTTAAAATTGGTATGGCTTGTGGCTGCAGTTCAGAAATGAAAATGGACTGCCTTCAAGTTGATTCTGACTTATGAAGAGGGTTTTCATGGTAAGCGGTATTCAGAGGGGGTTTACCATTGCTTTCCTCTGAGGCTGAGAGGCAGTGACTGGCCCAAGGTCACCCAGTGAGCTTCATGGCTGTGTGGGGATTTGAACCCTGGTCTCCCAGGTTGTAGTCCAACACCTTAGCCACTACACCACACTGGCTCTCTGCAGTTTGGAAACCAGTGTCGAAATATTTTTCTGCCATTACATACATACATATGGTTAGCTTTTAGCCTGTGCCCCAGTAATAAGATACTTCTCTTCATTTAGTACCAGCAGGCCATGGATAATATTCCTGTGACTGATACTGATAATAACACATCACAGTGTATTTGTCTCCACCCCCTTAGTTATTGCATTTTTAATACATTATATGTTACCAGTTTTTCAGTTTTAGGGTACATCTGCATGATTATTAAAAAGCATCCACAAAGCATTCCCTTCACCAAAACAAACAAACAAAACAATAACATCTGACACAGCAAGGTTGTAATCCATGGATTACCCAGGCATTGCAAAGTGCTGCCGTTCTTGGCAGGCTCTATTTCAGAAGACTAAATACACAATTACAAATGTGGGCAATTCAGCAGACAGCCTTTCCAGACTGTGTCCTCCCAGGAGGACTTAGGTGATGGTGACTGAAGCAGTCACAGGGAGTGTATAGCCCCAACAAGGGCTCCTCTTGTGAGATCATTGCTATTTAATGAAAATCGAACTTCTATTGTAGTTTCTAGTAATAGAAATCCCTGCCACCAATTAGCATTTTTTTGTATGGGGAATGTTGTTGTGCTAGCACAAGGGGGAGAAAGCTGTGAACCTCCAGATGTTGCTGGTCTACAACTCCCATTATCGCTGACCATCGGCCATGCTGGCTGAAGCAAATGGGAGTTGAGTCCAACAACATCTGAAAAGCCCAGGATATTGAAAGTTGCCCAGCCCTGTGCTAGTGTTACAGGAAACACTTAACTAGGTGGTACTTGTGCTATTAACAGGAGGTTCCAATAGTTCAAGAGGTCCTTTCCCTATCTATTTTAGCCAGGTGGCTCTTCCTACCCCTAACCCCCTCCCTCAGCTCATCTGTTTCAAACACATTTTTAAAACCCAGCTACTTTTTTCCACAATAGGATAAACTCTGATAGCAAAGTTAGCCCCTCCCTGTTTTGTTACAAAAAATAAGATATATTTTTGCAGATGGTAGGCATTACTGCAGCACCAGCAAAGTGTATAGGGGGTAGTCAGCCATTGACCCCTCATACAGACAGATTCAGAGACACAAGAATGTGGTTTAAGTTCTGTGCTTCAAAACACTCGGCAAGCCACTGACTATGTACAGAAAACAAAAAGAAAAACATATTATATGCTATAGTATATTCACTGATAGGCAAAACGACCTTGCGGTTTAAGAATGTATTTTATTTTAAAGTGAACATGAGATCATGGCATGTTGTGTAGATATTATATAGATAGTGAGCAAAGAGTTTTGGTTTATTTGCTTTTACCATTTGACAAGACATAACTATCTGTAATCAAATAATTGATTCACTAACAGGCAAAAAACCTTGCAATTTAAGAATGTACCTATACCCAACAGATATTTTGATCAAACTTTAAAAAGCAGGGAAATTGGGCAGCTATAGTGAATGCACCAGGGGAGCAGGAGACTTGACCTCCTCTCTGAGATATTGTACTGCCCTACAAAGTTGTCAAAATATAAACACAATTTAGGTTGGTCTTTCACAGTCCAATCCACTTCCTCTGTAGCTTGGAAGAATTTGGTAACATGCGCCTCTGAGCATATGGTGAGCGGTGGCAACATCTGCCATCTCCAAAGATGGAGAATTACATTTTTGTATGTATGTTGGTGTTCTTCTTACATTGCTTTTTTCTTGTGTTACTATTGTTTCTACAGAGAATCTAACCTAGAAAATTGTATTTCTCTCATTATTCATCCTTGAAATCTGTGTCAAATTTATTTTTATTAATTTCAAAGCTTTTTTATTGGACAATGTCATATGATGGTAGAGATAGCCTTTTGTGTTTCAAACTGGAGATTATATTCTATTTCTATTTTGGGTGCATTAACAGTTGAATCTGAAACTGCAGTTTGATGTAAAATCAGATGGATTACAATATGTTGCTACTGAAGCAATGACTCTAGCTCTTGGAAAAAACAAACATGGCCCGCCCAAGATGCATGTTTTCAGCCTGCTATGCTTAAACCACTCCACTTAAGGAAAGGTGGGCATGGTCAATTAGAAACATAGAGCACACCTAGAGTTTTGCTAGAATATATTTCACCTCCCGCTGTTTTATCTTGTGCAAACTGTCCATTGGAAGCTTCTGCAGAACAGTCAGTGCCATTATTCCAAAATTATTTTTGGAATTTTTTTACTACTGCAAAGTGTTGTTTGAAGTGGTCAGGGGAGGAGGAAGAAGGAAGAGGGGAGCAGAGAAGGAAGGGGGAGGAGAGGGGAAGGAAGGAAGGGGAGAGCAGGAAGGAGAGGTGAGAGGGGAAGGGGGAGGGGAAAGGCAGGTCTGATCATTTGCATGCTTATTGAGTTCAATGGGATTTTGTTGTTGTTATGTGCTTTCAAGTCGATCGCGACTTATGGTGACCCTATGAATCAACGACCTCCAGTAGCATCGTGAACCACCCTGTTCAGATCTTGTAAGTTCAGGTCTGTGGCTTCCTTTATGGAATCAATCCATCTCTTATTTGGCCTTCCTCTTTTTCTACTCCCTTCTGTTTTCCCCAGCATTATTGTCTTTTCTAGTGAATCATGTCTTCTCATGATGTGTCCAAAGTACGATAACCTCAGTTTCATCATTTTAGCTTCTAGTTATAGCTCTGGTTTAATTTGTTCTGACACCCAATTATTTGTCTTTTTCGCAGTCCATGGTATGTACAAAGCTCTCCTCCAACACCACGTTTCAAATGAGTTGATTTTTCTCATCCACTTTTTTTCACTCTCCAACTTTCACATCCATACATAGAGATTGGGAATATCATGGTCTGAATGATCCTGACTTTAGTGTTCAGTGATACATCTTTGCATTTGAGGACATTTTCTAGTTCTCTCATAACTGCCCTCCCCAGTCCTAGCCTTCTTCAGATTTCTTGACTATTGTCTCCCTTTTGGTTAAAGACTGTGCCAAGGTATTGATAATCCTTGACAAGTTCAATGTCCTCGTTGTCAGCTTTAAAATTACATAAATCTTCTGTTGTCATTACTTTAGTCTTCTTGGTGTTCAGCTGTAGTCCTGCTTTTTTGCTTTCCTCTTTAACTTTCATTAGCATTTGTTTCAAATCATTACTGTTTCTGCTAGTAGTATCGTATCATCTGCACATTTTAAATTATTGATATTTCTCCCTCCAATTTACACACCTCCTTCATCTTGGTCCAATCCCGCTTTCCGTATGATATGTTCTGCATATAGATTAAACAAATAGGGTGATAAAATACAGCCCTGTCTCACACCCTTTCCAATTGGGAATCAATCAGTTTCTCCATATTCTGTCCTTACAGGAGCCTCTTGTCCAAAGTATAGTTTGTGCATCAGGACAATCAGATGCTGGTGCACCCCCTATTTCTTTTAAAGCAGTCCATAGTTTTTCATGATCTACACAATCAAAGTCTTTGCTGTAATCTATAAAGCACAGGGTGATTTTCTTCTGCAATTCCTTGGTCCATTACATTATCCAATGGATGTTTGCAATATGATCTCTGGTGCCTCTTCCCTTTCTGAATCCAGCTTGGACATCTGGTATTTCTCGCTCCTTATATGGTAAGAGCCTTTGTTGTAGAATCTTGAGCATTACTTTTCTTGCATGGGGTATTAAGGAAATCATGCTTAGAACAGATAAAATTGACCATGGAGGAGGAGAAGGAAGAGGGGGAAGGGGATTGGAAGGGGAGGGGGAGGGAGGGGCAAAGGAAGGGGGAGGAGTGGGTCAAAAGGGAGGGGATGGGAAGGAGGAGGGGAGGGTAGATTTGATCATTTGCATTCTTTTTTAATTCAATGGGATTTACTCCTGTACAATCATGCTTAGGAAAGGAAGGGTAGGGATAGGAAGGGAGGTACAGGGGAGAGGGACAGGAGGAGATTGGGCGGGCACTGGGTAGAGGGAAAGTCCCTTTCATTTCCAGAAGGAAAAAGTTGTGAATAGTATAATTGTTTTTCAGGGTTTTCCCCACCTTTTTATTTTACAGCAAGCACATGTAGTCTCCCACTGAAATGCAAACCAAAGCTGTCACTGGCCACATCCACACCAGATCTTTATTTCACTTTAGACAGTCATGGCTTCTCCTAAAGAATCCTTGGAAGTATAGTTTGTGTAGAGTGCTGAGAGTTGCTAGGAGAGGCCCTTTTCCTCTCACAGACCTACAATCCCCAGAAGAGGGGCTTACTGTTAAACCACTCTGGCCACTAGAGCTCTGTCAGGGGAATAGGAGTCTCCTAACAACTTTCAGCACCCTTCACAAACTACACTTCCCAGAATTCTTTGGGGAAAGCCATGACTGTCTAAGGTAAAATAAATGTTTGGTGTGAGTGTGGCCACCTGATTAGCCAAGCCAAACAGCGGTGAGTCTGACTTTTAGAACACTGACGGTTCTTACTCAGCATGCCAGATGCTATAATAGAATTCAGTGTTAATTTTCTTAAATTAATTAAAAATCAGCCACAATTTTTTAACTTTTAAACTGCAGAAGATGAAGGTCAGAGTATAGGGCAAGTTCAGTAATAGGATTACAGGTACTCTGTGAACATGGCTGATGTTTAATTAATTTCAACAAATGACTATTTTGTGTATCACCATGAAAACTTAGAGGTTGTTAAGCACACGTTTCTGAGTTCAAGATTATACGTTTTGTAAGGTTTTGTTTTGAAATGAACTTATGGGAAGCATCAGAATGGCATGGGGGTATTTTCAATTTAACACTGTGGAATGTGAAAAATCCATGCTGGCTATAGTATGAGAGTGGCTGTATCATTAGGTAACATTAGGTCTGCCAGACTCTTCACTCTGGCTCATTTTGCCCTAAGCTTATCATCATCCTATCTCAGCCCAGACATCCTGGCAACTCCACTAGTGGATTCAACATCATGGAGTCATCAATTTTAAAACTCACTTGGGGAGTGACTGTTTTCTTTAAAAGAGACACATAATAACCCCGTACATCAGTTAATTAATTATATATGAGTCATATAGATGGAGTCATATAGGCTTATATGCTGACTAACTGAGCTCTCATTTCATTTACAGATATCACATGGATGCAGTCTTTCTTGACCTTTCTTGACCAGCTTTTTCCTTTCCTCCAGATCATGTGGGAATTTATTCCCTTGAGTAAGGGAGAGCATATTGCAAGTACTCTCCCTAAGATCATGCAGAGCGATGTCTTCAAAGACTGTAAAGGAACTATGTATTTGTGACAGTATAGGTCAAGGATGGAGAACCTCTGGCCCTCTAGTGCCAGGAAAAAACATACCTTTTTCCCACGTGTTTGATGGACGAGGAAGATAGATGATGTTTTTGCTGTCAGTGTGCTGCCACAGCTTCCTATAGTTGTTGTTGGGGTGTGTGTATATATTTTTATTAATTCTATTTGTTTTTGTATGAATTAGCCAGAAATATCTTACAACACTACTGTATCCCCACATAGCTTGACACAGTGCTTTGGCTATTGCTGATGCACAAATAAGAGCTGATCTGAACACTGGTCAGTATGAGGTAGTAGAATTGTAACGCTTCAGACTGCTGTTAGAAGGTCATAGTTTGAAATTGTCTACATGTAAAAAGCTTTCTGAATCTTGCATGTTAGGACATCAGGGAGATGACTATGCCAAGTCTTTCACATTGATTTCAAGGGAGTAGTTAAGTCTCCCCATTGAAATCAATGGGACATGTGCTCAGATGTGGCACGATCATGCTCTAGAAGTGCGTAACTGTTTCTAGGTGGTTTTTAATTGTTTTTAAGTACGTCTTTTATTGTATTGTATTATTTTACCATTTTGATGTTTGTTGCCTGTGGGAGGAAGGATGGGATGGAAATATAATAAATAAAATAAATCTGTAATGTAATCTAATGTATTTTCAGTTCTCAGTTGCAATTGTTGGGAAGGCAGGTTTTAAAGTAAAAATAACTCCTAATAGCTCCTAATAACAATTAGGATTGTGAGACCCTAAGGAAATTCCTACCTCCACTGTTGGAAGGCAGGATGCCTCTGAAGGCCACTTTCTGGAAACTGCAGGAGGGGAGACTGCTGTTGTACTCAGGCCCTGCTTGCAGGCTTCACACAAGTCATCTGGCTGACTACTGTACTGTGAGAACCGGATGCTGGACTAGATGGGCCACTGGCCTGATCCAGGAGGCTCTTCTCATGTTCTTGTACCTCGCTCTAAACATTGCAGGGCAGGCAGAATTGCACTAAGTATTTTTTTAAAATGTTACAGCGGCACAATGACAAACGAAGCTGCCCTGGATGAGCTTTTTTGCTTCTACACAACTCTTCTACCCTCAGCCCTCTGTGCTTAATTGGAAGAATTATGACTCTCAAGCAAATGTGCATATGATTGTGGTTTTAAACTGAACAATCATTTGCAAGGAGGTAACTTCTGTAATAAATTCAAGGTTATATATATAAAGGCATGAATTTCTTTTAAAGTATGTAAGCAAAAATATTTTCAAAAAATAAGGAGGGAGAGAATTTCTGATATACCTGTAGTTCTCCTTCCATTATGCTAAGGAGCCGGACCAGATCCTCTTTAGAAAGCTCTATTGACTTCTTGTTTTTCCGCTCACTAGGACCTGGCAGTCTGCTCTGCTGCTTAACATTTCCTGAGCCTGGGTCTTCATCCTCTTTTCGATTGTGTTTGTTCTTTTTCTTTGCATCTTCCTGAATTTTTTGATTTTCTGTGTTGCTGATAATGGGCTTTGACTTGGAGAAATGCCCATTGGATGAGCTTTCTCCACCTTGATTTCGGGATCTCATCCTGACCTAAATAACAAAAACAAAAATTGAATGCTAGGATGGATAGTTTTATTTTTAAAGTCGGGCAGCAATTGATTTTAAGTCAGATAACAATGAAGCAATCATTTGAAATAGTAAAATACTTTCATCATAATCACAAATAAAACATCAGTTGATAAAATTCTACACAAAATACTTGGTATCTCATCTAAGTATCTAAGCAAGTTCACTGCATTTGTCAATCAGCTACACACAATGAAATAGAACTTTAGCAAACGTTATGAGAGGCAACCTGTTAAAAGTGAAGGAGGAACATAGCAAGTTATCATTGCAATCCTATACATGTCTAAGCAGAAGTAAGACCCATCAAATTCAATGTGACTTTCTCCCAGGTAAGTGTGTATGGGATTGCTGCCTAAGCCAATTATTGGATCGGCTCCAGCATACAGTGGCACATTCAATTTTGGCAACAACAGTTAAATGCTTAGCCTCTTCAACAGATTCCTTAGTCACTAGAATGATTTGGTGTGTGACCATACAGAACTGTAGTTTCCCCTCAACTTTCTGACTGCAAAATAGTTAACATATCCATAAATACTTGCAAGTTTAGACTTTAGTTCTCACATGCAAGGTTTGTCACATTTCCTCCCCATTCCTCCCTGCATATATATATATATGCACCTCCCAGAGTTTCCCAAATGATCTCTCGATGTAGAATCTGCTCCTCTCTGAGCTAACAAGTAAATACCATGATCCTCTGTAGCTTAAAGTCTCTTCTTCACTCTCTGTTCTTACAAGGTTTTCAGCTAAGGGTAAAATGGCTTTGTCTGCAAGATTAATTAGGCACTTTATCTAACTACAGTGCTGAAATTCAAAAACATGCACATGCACATTGAAATTTATTTAATGTCCAATCTGATGCTTGCAGTCACACCTAACATATCAGTAAACCTTCCCCAGTAAAAGGAGCTGTGAGCTTCAGAAAACTACTGTTTCTCCACCCTTAACCCCACATCTGCAATACAAGGATAATGCTGCTGCGTTTCTTAACACAACTATCATAAAGATGACTGAGATAATGCATATGCAGTAGTTTGAACATTCAGAACTTGCAAAACATTCTTGTTGGAAGGGCCTTAGCTCACCATTAGAGCACACGTTGGTCCCTGGTTCAGTCCCTGGCATCTCCAGATAGGGTTGGAAAAGACTTCATCTGAAATCCATCTGTTGCCACTGCCAGTCATTATAGGCAATACTGAGTCAAATGGACCAAGGTCTAACTTGCTACAAGGCAGCTTCCAATGGACTACTGTAGGTTCCAGTACCACAGCTCCCTTTCCATTGCCACCTCTAAATTGTATCTCTTTCACTATTTTATTTTGCCCATATAAAGGAGAAAAACTCAGGCCAGAGTTCTTCTGTGTGGCCTTATTTCTATTAGAACAATGATCAAACACAGGCTTATAGTGGGCTAGATCCAGACTAAGTTAGTCTCATTGAAATCAGTGGGTTAAGTTAGTCATGACTGGTGCTAACTCAATGACTCCTAGGTTCTCAACTGCCTAAACAGAATGTTCCCACCCAGCCAGCAGTAATTTTCCCTCTTAGAAAATCTAGCCCCCTACTCTAAAAATAAATATCCATTATGAGCATGAACAATACCTGAGGAATTCAGGAAACACTTGGTGTCTCTGTTGTCCAACATTGTCCAATATTTCCTTTGAGGCCAATTCAATTTGCTTCTGAATTGTCATACGTTATGAGCATTTCAATTTACTTCCTTGTCAGTACTTGGGTCTGAACATGACTGTTTTTCGGTTGTCGCACTCCCCTTCCCCTGCTAAATGACATGACCTTCTCGGAAGAGCCCATTTGGTGATTTGACACAGTTCAAGGGGGGGATTACTTAATGATGATGGCAAATTCCTTTTATTGATGAGTAGCACAGCTCTTCCTTGTGTGTGTTTATATGTGTGTGTGTAATTCAAATTTCTACTTAATTAAAGCCATGTCCACACAAAGATTATTTCAGGGATCAGCAGAAACAAAAGCAAAGGGGATGCTTTGGGGACCATAATGGCCCCTGCACCGTGTCGGTTTGGAGATATTCTGGGAGGAAATGTCATCTTAGGAACATAGGAAGCTGACTTATACAGAGTCAGACCATTGGTCCATGTAGTTCAGTATTGTCTACATACTGATGGCAGAGGCTCTCCAACGTTTCAAATGGGAGCCCCTCCCATCCCTATCTGGAGATGCCAGGGATTGAAACGGAGACCTTCTGCATGCAAAGCCTTTTCCTTAAAGTCACTTTCATTAATCGCTATGACAGCACCCAACAAAGAAACTAGGTAGCTTCCCAACTCATGTGTTTATATATATATTTAAAATAAAATGCAATATAAAATATAAAATAATATTTGTTAAAATAAAAACAAAAGCAGGGAGCAGGAAAAATTGAAAAGCAACACCCCATTAACCAAACCTTAACTGCATGAATAGTAATAATGTTTAAAAGACCCCTTTAAAGATGAAGCTCCTGAATCTGGCACACTGCAAAAGAAAGCTGGGTCCAAACCTTTGGGAATCACTATACTGACTGCTCATTCAGCAGGCATGATTGCCACCCCTTTAATATGGTGGGACCACCAAAATGCACCACTATATTCATCTTACTCCCATTTGCCATGCAGAATGTGCTATTAGAATTATGTAGCAGGCTGGGATGACATTACGAGTGGGGCCACTGGAGAACAGTAAAGGATGGAAGGCCTGAAGATTAAACTGTAAATTCGTGAATGTCATTACTGTTGGTTTTTCTTCTCTGCTGCATATTATGGGTCAGGAAGAGACACTTTTCAGGGGCTACAGGGACACAATTCATGCATGTCCTGCACATACAGGTACAAATTGATATCTGAATTACTACATTGATGGGATTCTCACAGAACACAGATTCTACTAATATGTAGGGTTGCCATATTCCAGTTCCACAAATCTGGGAAGGCTAATTTGCATATTATGTAAATTATTTGCATATTAGGCAAATTATTTGCATATTATTTGCATATTATGCATATTATTTGCATATTAATGTTTGGATTGTCCAGTTGTTTTGTTTTTGTGCCTAGGAATTACCAGCAAAAGCTGGGGAAAGATGTGAGAAATCTTTTTTTTAAAAGCAACATTTTCAGCCTTAAATGCCTAGACTCTAGTTTCCAACACTATGGAGTATTTATTGATTGATTAAGAGGATTTATATCCTGCCCTTCTGCTGTTAAAAACAGAGCTCACCACAGCTTACAAATATAATAAAAACAATAAAAATACACAATCAATATAAAAACAATAAAAACACAAAATAGCAACAAACATAAAGTAAGTCAGGGCAGCAGTACGGTTAACCATATACGATATATTTCAAAGATGTGGTGGGTGGAGAAAAACAAGAAGCCAAAATGTTAGGAAAAGGAGTCTTTCACACCACATACTCAGTTCTAAATACTGTTGCAGCAAGTTTTACAAGTTCCTCCAGTATTCCACTGGTGCAGGCACTCAGACATTCAAAGTATCTGTATGTTTCTTAGGTTTTATAAAAGCAGAGCTTTGCTTAACTCAAAATTTCTTCTCCCTTTGATCAACCACATCTACACAGGTTCCACCTCCATACTCAAAATGAAACTGGGCCTGGAAGTGTGCAACAACCCCACGCATACCTTGCTAATTAGATTACCAATGCCAGGATGTCTGTCTTATCGACTGCTCTCCTGCTCCCCCCCCCCCCACCAGGCATCATGAAAGACCCAGTCCTGGGTTCTGAAAGAAAATAAATATCTGGTCCTCTTCAAAGTATTGATAAGCCTCTTGTTTTAATTGAAATAATAATTATAAATTCTTGCTCTTATCACTAATGGAAGTTAATTATCTTGCATGTGCTGCTGTTGCTTCTATGGCTGTAACGGAGTGAGGTTAAAGATAAGTGAAATGCAAATAGGAAAAAAACAACACAAAAGGCAGTATCACTTTCCTAAATGTAATACCATACCAACCACAAGATTCCTATGAGTAAGGCAGAAAACTAAGCATCTCACAACCAGTCAGGATTCCTAACCAAAAACCAAAAATATGATAAATGAAGAAATATTTATATAAGCATGACTATCAAATATATTTATTATTTACACAAACTGTAAAGATATTTATAGTGCAATCCTAGGTTTATTTATTCAGAAGCAAGTCCCAGTGTATTCAGTGGGGCCTACTCAAACAGGGACAGAAATGCAACCTCAAGTGATAAGCAACATATGGGATTAGCATTGCTTTTACAAAAAGCAAGTATTGGGAAGGTTTTCAAAACACTGCCCAAGATCTGACTCCTGCGCACAAGAGGAAAAGAAACTGAAATGCATATACTTACCCAATTTATGAGATTTTCAGATAAACGGAGGGGGGGGAGGAACCACCATTTTGTTTTCTAGACACTGCCTCAGGTCAATGAAACTGAAACCATCCTGGCTTCTCTGATTGGCTGCAATGCTGAGCGGCAGGGTTAAAGCTATGAAGTGCTATAGTACTGTATACAGTACTGTTTAAAGAAAGATTTAACAGTCGGGGGGGGCGGCTGACGTTTTTCTGCATATCTCCAGAACCGGACCACCTAGAAACTTAATTTTTTTTTAAATTAAAGGTGAGAATCCGGGCCACCTAAGGGGCTAGCCGGGCACTGGGTGGCATGCAAAGAATCTGGGTAAAACCCGGCTAACCGGGCAATATGGCAACCCTACTAATATGGGATTCTAGATTGCACGTGTGTGGAAGCCTTCTTGTTGGGGTGGCACAAACCAAGCAAAAAAAGCCTCCCACTGTGCTGGTGTAACATTTGAAGCAGGGGTAGCCAATGTGATGCCCTCCAGCTGTTGTGGACTACAACTCCCATCATCCATGCCCATTGACCATGCTGGCTGGGACTGATGGAATTGTAGTCTACAACATCTGAAGGGAAACATGTTGGTTACCCCTGATTTAAGGAATAACTGTTTGGAGGGTCAGTGTGGTATATCTGCTCCTCCTCCTTGGAATCTGCTGTTGATGGTTTCTCTGACATGACAAATGCTTGGTCGTGCAAATCAAGTTGCAAGGAACACTGTGGCTTCTTCTACTCTGGGCTGCTATTCCGTATGTTTGCTGCACTCCCATAAGCATCCTCCATTCTCTGCACTCCTGTAAGCATCCTCCACCACGGTCTACATCTACCAGGTCTGTTCGCTCCACCTGCAGACGTCGCCGGGGAGTCATTTGGCCAGCCTGAGGAGAACTTACGGTGGCACCCACGGCCCCGGAAGAGCTGTAAGACTATGAGGCCTGGGAGCTACCACTGCAACGTCAGAGGGCCCATGTATTGCCTTATTGATGTATTGCTTTTTTGATGTATTGCCTTTTTGATGTATTTTTATATTTGTGTTTACTTTTTCTGTAAGCCGCCTTGAGGGCCTTGCGGCCGAAAGGCAAAGTATAAATAAACATTAACATAACATAACATCTACGATGAGTTTCTTGCAAGTGTCATGTGCAGTCTAATAAACGTCCCATGAGCCCTTTAGTTGATCATATCAGGAATGGCATGAGAAAAGTCAGTAGCAAAGTTGGCCTTAAGAAGGGAAGCCCAAAGGCATGTGTTCACAGGGGCAGGCAGAAAGTAGATCTGGATCTACTAGTACATGGATTGCCAATGTTTTTTTGAGCCCATTGCACATATACAAACAGGATAAACTGTCATGGGCTCCACACACACAGCACAGCCAACCACACACCACAACACACCTAGTCTGTTAGCTACAACAGAGTGCTTCTTTCAAGCCAAATTTCATCTGTGAGGGGGATCCTGTGGGTGCCAGAAAAGGCTTGTGTGGGTGCATGTGTGCCCGTGGGTGGCACACTGATACCCCCTGTATAACTCTATAGGCGATTTGCAGTAAATCAACAGTGTTGTTTAATAATAAATTTAATAATAAATATATAAATAATAATAGCAACAGAAAGGCTGCTCAAACATAGCAAGCTTGGGGGAAAACCAGTAGATTTATATATGGAATGCATGTGAGCCTTATTCTGTC
Source organism: Rhineura floridana (assembly GCF_030035675.1). NCBI lineage: Eukaryota > Metazoa > Chordata > Lepidosauria > Squamata > Rhineuridae > Rhineura > Rhineura floridana. Next base: position 62,060,995 of record NC_084483.1, read on the forward strand.
ACTGAAAACAAATCCCTGGGCTGGGCATTTGCTCAGAGGCATCCTGTCTCTTAATTCTAAGAGTAAGTCCATCCTTCTGAGCCACTATTGCGCACCTGACTCTGACTGGTGGGATTTTGGGGTTGCAATAAAAAACAAAGTAGATCCTACAAGCCTAAAGTTTTCCACCTCTACAGTATCAAGTTAATGGCTCAAAAATTGTGGTAGATTGTGCTAACTGGGTAACAAAAGGTGAGAGGGAAATCAACACAGCAATTTTAGATATTTGTATACAAATGAAATGCAAGAATTATGAGGAAGGAATAAACAAATTGAATTTGCTGGTTTGGCACACGGAAAGGATTATGACTTGCACTACCTCAAATTCTTCCTCCCCCTCCCAAGGAAATCTGTTCAGAATTCCAGTAAAGTGGAACCAGGAAGGGATTTGATGTAAAAAGGGGAGAAAGATTGCAAGAATATAGATTTCATGATAATTACGGCTTGTTCTAAGCATGAAACAGAACAAACAAAATTCTGGTTTCTTGATCAATGTGGATAATAAAAATTTTCTCCAAAACAAAACATATACTCTATTATTGTTGTTGTTGTTGTTATCAATAATAATAATAATAATAATAATAATAATAATAATAAAACATTCAAAACTGCTCACATATGCATTTATATGCAAACTTGGATATATATATCCAACATCCCGGATGATAAAAGCAAATAAGAAAGAAGCAAGGTAAAAGCTGATATCTATATTTTCATCAGCATGAAAATTTGTTTGCAGAACTCTTCAAGGCAGCGGCTTTTTGCAAGAACATTAATGTTCTGGTTATTTACTTAAACCGTTGTTGAATGGGCAATAGTTCTTTAATTTGCAATAATTAGCAACATATGTACTTTTCATTACATAACTTTTACATTATTTTTATGGAGATCAGAAATAATTCTTTCCATGGAATTTGCTGACAAAGAGGATGTCAGAGAAGGATAAACCTAATCTTGTTTTCTTTCATGTAAGATACATACTCACTAGAGCTCCTGAGAAAACAGGCCAAATCAGATAATGTTGTGACATCAGCAATACTTGTAGAATCAGATAAAAAGGCGGAATTACATATAGATAGGAAACCAGCATAAAGAGACACATGCCAGTTAGACAAGCTGACTTTGGCTAGCACCTTGTTTCTATGACTTGGCTTAAGCTACGGTGGTGTAAGTAATAACCCATTATCCGCCCCATTTTCATTTATATGGAAATAGCTGCCAATTCAACTGCTTTAACAGAGGGAAGTTCAAGTCTTCATACATGAATCTGACTTCTTAATGCATCAAATGATAGAATCCAGACTAATTTACCAGTGGCACCATTTTCTTCCTACAGATCATAAGCCCAAGTGTATTATTATTAGTAGTAGTAGTAGTAATAGTAGTAGTAGTAGTAGTAGCAGTACTGCTACTACTACTACTACTAATTTATTTATTTAATTTGTATCCTGCCCTTCCTCCCAGCAGGAGCCCAGGATGTCAAACAAAGCACTAAAAACACTTTAAAACATCATAAAAACAGATCTTAAAATACATTAAAACAAAACAGCATTAAAAACATTTTTAAAAAAACAACTTTAAAAAAGGGTTAAAAGCTTTTTAAAAAACTTATTAAGCAGTTCTAACGCAGACTGGGATAGGTCTCAACCTAAAAGGCTTGTTGAAAGAGGAAAGTCTTCAAAAGGTGCTGAAAAGGTAGCAGAGATGGTGCCTGCCTAATATTCAAAGGGAGGGAATTCCACAGGGTAGGTGCTGCCACACTAAAGGTCTGTTTCCTCTATTGTGCAGAATGAACCTCCTGATAAGATGGTATCTGCAGGAGGCCCTCACCTGCAGAGCACAGTGATCGACTGGGTATATAAGGGGTAAGACGGTCTTTCGGATATCCTGGTCCCAAGGTGTATAGGGCTTTGTACACCAAAACTAGAACCTACTACTACGTTCATTTCCTCCAAGGAGCTCAATGTGGCATAGATAGTTCTCCTCCTCCCCATTTTATACTCACAACAACCCTGTGACATAGGTTAGGCTGAAAGACTGTGACTGAACATCATGGCTGAGATTTATTTTGAATCCTGGACCCTCAAACACTCTAACCATGACACCACACTGGTTCTCATGTTACGGCAGCATGATGTCCATCAGAAAGGACAACCCTCATGGACCGGCCCTAGTATTGACTGGTAGGGAATGTTCAGACCACATGAAATTGCTAATTAACACACTACCCATTTGGTCATTGATGCCAATAATAATGACAAACATGATTAAGACTATCCTGAATATTAAAGTTTCCATACTCTATCAAAGCGACAAGGAGCAGGGCAACAGGAAAGCCACCTTAACATTGCTCCATAAGTATCATTTCCTTGCTTCCTCCTTCCTGTGTCATCCCATTGGCTGGTGAGCATAGCTCCTGACGTTAAACATGAAAGGAACAAACTGTATTTTGCTCCAAATTAGCTTCATCATCTGTCAGCAGCAGGAACATACCTGGCAAGTTACCAGATAGATTAGCTTGCCTGCAAAAGGCTTTCTTTGCTCTTGAAATGGCTAATCCTTCACGTTAGGAATGTTGCCATTTTGCTATTGTCAGTATAAAACTGACTCTGTGTACTGTAATTTAAGTACATCGTGCATTTGTTAATTGTACTCTTGATCTTGAACAGTTTTAATGGTCGTTACTCTTCCCACAGTAACGTCTTTTCTTGTTCCAATATGGGAAGAACTTGCTGATTTCATCTTATATGGTAAACATAGCATGTTGGTAATATACACAGCTGTTGACTAGCGTTTCTGGCTCAAGCGCCTGCCCTTCAACTTGCCTGTCGAAGTTTCATATTGTTGCTGCACTGCACCCTGTAAAGAAACTTTTGGTTGTGGGCAACTAAGTCCTACTAAGAGTAGACCCATTGAAATTAATGCACCTAAGTTAGTCAGTTTATTAACTTCAATGAGTTTACTCTGAGCAGGACTAGCATTGAATATCATCCCTAATTCTAATCCTCTACCCAAGCAAGGTAATATTTAAGACTTCTGTAGAGGCCCATCTTGTCCCCAAAGTAATATTGTATTCCTTTGCGAGTGCTGATACGCAGGGCACTGTCTCAGAACCAACTCTTTTTTAAAAAAAAATTATTCAAGATAAAGTAAAAGTACAAAATGTTCCAATTCGATTACATAGAAGCATTACAAAATAAAGCAACAACAACAGCAAAAACAAAATATGAAATGAACAAAAGTAATAATAGGTAATCATTAAGGTTAACTTCTTACCCCTTCATATTTAAGCGTAATAATATAATACTACAGTTTCCTATATTGAGGTAAATAAATTAATGGAGCTATTTCATCTATCACTTTATTATCACTCCAGAATTGTATAAATAAAGCCCATTTCTCTACACATTTATTTTGATGGTTATAATTCATCGCATTTCTATTATAAGTCATTTTTATCATTAATACTGTCTCCCAAGTTTTTTTCAACCAATCCATCAATGTTGGGGGTTTGTTATTCTTCCATTTTTGCGCGATACACATTTTTGCCACTGTGATCAAAGCAGCTACTAATTGAAAATCTACATTAATAATTTCTTCACGAAATAAGAACAAAAGAATTGTTTTAGGATTTCTGGATAACGTTTGACCTGTAATATTCTGTATTATATCTAAAATTTTGTTCCAAAAAGGTTTTATTTTAACACAGTTCCAAAAAAGACGTATAAAATCCGCGTTGCTTCTTCTACATCTCCAACAGTACATATTTTGATTAAATATTTTGCTTAATCTATGTGGTGTTAAGTACCATTGATAAACTGCTTTAAAGAATTCTCTTTCAAATTACTATTTGATAATGTGGTTGGGATATTCTTAAACAACCAAATCCACTCTTCTTCCGATATTGATAAATTAAATTTCTCTAAATCTCTGCTCCGTTTCTTTTTATATGTTGAATGTAATTGTTGCATACTTAATGAGGAGAGGATTTGATATATTTTAGCAATAGCATTCTTTTTCTCTGATTGTAGTAAAAAAAGTCTCAAAAGCCGTAGGACGACGTGGGTTTCCGTGTTTTGTTTTTATTTGTTCTACTATATGCCTTAATTGAAAGAAGAGAAATAATGGAGGCATCTTATTATTCAAAATTTAACCCATAGTAGTTCCTGTAATCTTCTCCTATACATTTCTTGCTCTGCTTTTAATATCAGAACCAACTCTTGATTAAGGTAAAATGGAAATGGACTGCCTTCAAGTCGATCCCGACTTATGGCTACCCTATGAATAGGGATTTCACAGTAAGTGGTATTCAGAGGAGGTTTACCATTGCCTTCCTCTGAGGCTAGTCCTCCCCAGCTGGCTAGGGCGTGCTCAGCTTGCCACAGCTGCACAAACCAGCCCCTTCCTTATCCGCAACTGGCAGCTGGGGGGCAACTGGGCTCCTTGGGACTATGCAGCTTGCCCACAGCTGCACAGGTGGGAGGGCACGTAACCCCTGAGCCACTCACTGTGGGGGTGATCTTTAGCTGGCCGTTTACACCCAGGAGACATGAGCGGAGATTTGAACTCACAGACTCTGGACTCCCAGCCAGGCTCTCCTCCCCACTGTGCTATACCAGCTGTGTATTGATTAAGTTAAAGCAGAGGCAAAGACATTCTCGAATAGAGAATACAACAGCAGGATCCCTTTGAGCCAGCTTGACCTGGAATTATTTTACAGGAGTTAAGCCAGGGTTGAGGAACTTGTGGCCCTCCAGATGTAGTCCAACATTTGGAGGGCCACAGATTCTCCAACCCCGAGGTTCGCAGGACCATATGTTACCCTTCAAACTGCTGTTAAAGACTGGAGGATACTTTGCTGCTCTCTCTCATTCCCCTTTAGTTCCTTCCTTAGGCCAGAGCCTGGTAATAGCAAAATGACTAAATCCCTTCCAGCAGTCTGCTAGATTCTGGATTCAGAACCTGCAGTGGATTTGAGTCCTGAGACACTGCCAAACAGATGCCAATAATACTTATCACAACCTCCTGCCTTATAGAGAAAAAAACTGAGATAGTCCCAATGTACAGGACACACATTTATATTTCCTAGCAACTGTAGTCATTGTTCTGGTTGCTGGGAAGGAATGGGGCACTTTCAAACAAACAATTCCCCATGTGAAAAGCTATAGTAGTACAAACTACTATATTCCAACACAGAATTACGCCAATCATACTTAAGCGTACATTGCTAGACTTCATGATAAATCTGTACTCATATAGCAATGGTGCCACAACCAAGCAGGCCCTTGAAATGGTATCCAGACCCAGAACAGGACTTTGAAGTTTATTGGACCATGTGAAGTGGAGTTCATATAGGAGAAGACAGTTCATCAAGTATCCTCATCTAGACATTCAAGGCTTTAAAACTAACACTTTGAACTGCACTCAGAATTGAATAATCAATCACTACACAGATGAAACAAAATTGGCTGCAAGTCATTAAAATAAATAGCATATTTATATCAAGATGCAAGGAGAAAGAATACTCAATATGATCAGCCAGACACCATGTAAATATGTTAGTTTGTTTTTAATGTTATAGACAAGTGTTTTTTTTTTCACTCCCTAGCATATGGTTTTGGTAAAAAGAGGGAGGAAAGTATGTTTTATCAGAAGTAATTATAATCCTAAATTATGAAAAGCATTAGTAGAAGCTACTTCAAAGGGGATGGAGTTGTTACAAAACCATACGCCCTATTAGTACACCCAAGCAAACCACAAAAGTATCGGCATTCTGTATGACAGATAAAAAGCAGGAAGTGAGAATAACCCTTTTAGAGCCAAATTCTCAATAGCATGCAGCTTTTACTGGGATGGCTAAACAAGAGCCAGATTTCCAATAGCATAACTACCTTTAAATTCTCATTTATATAGCAGAGTTCAAAGCACGTCACATACAGCATCTCAATAAACCGGGTAGCAACAATATTGTAAGATTTGTTGTTGTTGTTATGTGCCTTCAAGTCGATTACAACTTATGGCAATCCTATGAATCAGCAACCTCCAACAACATCTATCATGAACGACCCTATTCAGAACTTGTAAGTTCAGGTCTGTGGCTTCTTTTATGGAATCAATCCATCTCTTGTTTAGCCTTCCTCTTTTTCTGCTCCCTTCTGTTTTTCCCAGCATTATTGTCTTTTCTTGTGAATCATGTCTTCTCATTATGTGTCCAAAGTATGATAACCTCAGTTTCATCATTTTAGCTTCTAGTGACAGTTCTGGTTTAATTTGATCTAACACCCAATTATTTGCCTTTTTCGCAGTCTATGATACGCACAAAGCTCTCCTCCAACACCACATTTCAAATGAGTTGATTTTTCTCTTATCCGCTTTTTTCACTGTCCAACTTTCACATCCATACACATAAATCGGGAATACCATGGTATGAATGATCCTGACTTTAGTGTTCAGTGATACATCTTTGCATTTGAGGACCTTTTCTAGTTCTGCTAGTAGTATGGTATTGTCTGCATATCTTAAATTATTGATATTTCTCCTTCCTATTTTCACACCTCCTTCATCTTGGTCCAAACCTAATTTTGGTATGATATGTTCTGTGTATAGATTAAACAAATAGGGTGATAAAATATACCCCTGTCTCACACCCTTTCCAACTGGGAACCAATCGGTTTCTCCATATTCTGTCCTTACAGTAGCCTCTTGTCCAGAGTATAGGTTGCACATCAGGACAATCAGATGCTGTGGCACCCCCATTTCTTTTAAAGTATTCCATAGTTTTTCATGATCTACACAGTCAAAGGCTTTGCTGTAATCTATAAAGCACGGGGTGATTTTCTTCTGAAATTCCTTGGTCCCTTCCAGTATCCAACGTATGTTTGCAATATGATCTCTGGTGCCTCTTCCCTTTCTAAATCCAGCTTGGACGTCTGGCATTTCTCGCTCCGTATATGGTAAGAGCCTTTGTTGTAGAATCTTGAGCATTACTTTACTTGCATGGGATATTAAGGCAACAGTTTGATAATTTCTGCATTTCCTGGGATCCCCTTTCTTTGGAATTGGAATTATATTGAATGCTCCAGTCTGTGGGCCATTCTTTAGCTTTCCATATTTCTTGACAGATTTTTGTCAAAATTTGGACAGATTCGGTCTCAGTAGCTTGTAGCAACTCTATTGGTATGCCATATGTTCCTGGTGATTTTGTTTCTTCCAAGTATTTTAAGAGCAGCTGTCACCACACATTCTAAAATTTCTGTTTTTTCATCATACCGTTCCTCCATGAATGAATCTGTCATCCTGGCATCTCTTTTATAGGGTTCTTCAGTGTATTGCTTCCATCTTCCTTTTATTTCATCTCGGTCGGTCAGTGTGTTCCCCTGTTGATTATTCAACATCCCTACTCTTGGTTTAAATTTCCCTTTCATTTCTCTAATCTTTTGGAATAGGGCTCTTGTTCTTCCCTTTTTGTTGTCCTCTTCTATTTCTATACAATAACTATTGTAATAGTTTTCTTTGTCCCTACGTACTAGTCATTGTATAGTTGCATTTAGGGTTCTGACCATGTTTCTATCTCCTTTTGCTTTTGCTTTCTTTCTCTCTTGAACCATTTTAAGAGTTTCTTCAGTCATCCATTGAGGTCTTTCTGTCTTTTTAACAAGAGCTATTGTCTTTTTGCATTCTTTTCTGATAATGTATCTGACTTCACTCCATAGTTCTTCTGGTTCTCTGTCAACTAAGTTTAATGCCTCAAATCTGTTCCTTATTTGATCTTGATATTCTTCTGGGATGTTATTGAAATTGTATTTTGGCATTATGATTGCTTTGTTGTTCTTCTTTAGCTTTACTCTGATTTTTGAAACAACCAGTTCATGATCTGTACCTTAGTCTGCTCCTGGTCTTGTTTTCGCAGAAGGTATGCAAATTCTCTATCTTCTGTTACCAATTATATAATCAATTTGATTCCTATATTGACTGTTTGGTGATGTCCATGTGTACAGTCATCTTTTCGGTTGCTCAAAAAATGTGTTCGCGAGTAACAAATGATTAGCTTCACAGAATTCAGTAAGTCTTTCTCCTGCTTCATTTCTGTCTCTTAAGACCCATTTCCCTACAATTCCTAGTTCTTCTCTGTTCCCTACTTTTGCATTCCAGTCCCCCATGATAATCAGCACATCTTGTTGACATACTGTAAGATATGTGAGTATTATCCCCATCCTGCTGATGTGAGGCTAAGCCTAAGAAAGAGTCCTTTTTTATATACAGACCCAAGGTTTAACCATGGTTTGATTGCCTTAAACATTACATCTGAATCCCTAAGTCATAGTGCAGGATTGTCTGCAAATATTAGCCCCCTTCAAACATTTGAATAAACCCAAGAACATAAGAAGAGCCCTGCTGGTTCAAGCCAATGGCCCATCTAATCCAGCATCCTGTTCTCTCAGTGGTCAGCTAGATGCCTGTGGGAAGCAGGACCTGAGCACAAGAGCACTCTCCCCACCTGCAATTTCCAGCAACTGGAATTCAGAAGTATCAGGGCCAGCACCAGGCATGACTAGGCCCTTGAGCACCAACCTGCCCCTGGGTCCCCACTCCCAGCCCTCTCCCACAGACTATGCAGGACAGCTCGACCTACTTCTTCTCTCTTTCTGTGAATACCCTGTGCGCTGGGCATGCAGGTTGCTACCATCAACCAAGATGGCAGCGGAGGCTTCTCTAAGGCACTGATACTCCCATCGCAATCTTCAGTAATGGCATGCATGCGTGCTACGCTGCAGGCGTGTACATGCTTGCCATCAATCAAGATGGCATAGGGGCATCAGCCCCTTCGAGAAGCCTCTGCTGCCATCTTAGTTGATGGCAGCTGGCATTCATAGAAAGGGAGGAGAGGTAGGTGGAGTAGGCGGGTGCCGCAGGCCCACATGTTCTGTGGGGAGGCTGGGAGCTCCATCTCTGCGATCTGTGGCAGGGTCAGGAGTTGACCCTGCCAAGGATCACAGAAGGGGAGCGCTACCCCCACACCCTAAGGAGAACCCCTTCAGGGGCCCCTCTGGGTCACAGGGACCCTTGGCTCAGGTCCGACCTGGCCATCCTTTGGTGCCGGCCCTGAGAAGTATGCTGCCTCTGACAGTGGAGGCAGAACTTAGCCATCATCCTCCATGAACAGTTAATACACATATGGAGAGAACGCATCATGGCAGTAGGCTCTGCTCCTGATTTAAACACATTGGGTTGTATCTGACTAAGTCATACTAAGAGTAGACCCATTGAAATCAATGCACTTAATTTAGTCGTGAAGGGGCTCTCACTATTAAAGACCTTCATTACAATGTCTGTAGACTTTGAGGCTCCTGATCACATGGTGGCACCTCCACAAGTACAACTGATTCCCCCTTCAGGCCATCTCTCAATGCATAGAGCTTGAGGGTGGAGCCAGGAAAGTGAGCGCAAAGTCAGGGTGGAGCCAGTGATGTGGAGCCCCTTCATGTGGAATAAAGTGTAAAGTGGGCTTGCCAGACATATTACTCAGTGATTAAACACTGTCTTCAGCAGGCTCTCTACTTTTTCCTTTTTAAACATGAAGCATGTACAGTACGTGCATATAATCTGTGGTTTTCAATAAAAAAGTAACAAGCTTTTAAAAAACATCTTCATTACAGATGTACTCATGCTATATATATTTAATACGAATGCCAACTTCTACCTCTTTGGCTATGAAACAACATTGAAAGCACTCTCCATTTCATCTTGCAATACTTGCTGCTCTCATTTCAATCTCAGCTTCCACATTTAAATTACTACAGACAAATGTTGCCTTTGCTTCTAAACAATAAAATTCAAAATGAGTGGTTGTAGGGGATATCAATGAAATGTACCCCAAAGACTCCCAAACTGGAAAACTCAGACAAAGTAACATAAGACAGCCTTTCCTAACCTGGTGTTCTTCAAATGTATTGGACTACAACTCCAATAATCCTCTGCCAAGCATGGCCAATTGTCACGGATCGTGGGGACTGTAATCTGAAACATCTGGAGGGTACCAGATTGGGAAAGGCTGACATAAGGTAACTATGGTTGCATCTACAAGTTCTGACAGCAACATTGTGATGATTTGCATGTGTTAAACAGGGATCCCACAGCAAACACCATAAACAGAGTTTTCCTATCACCTAACATCATTCAAGCACAATACTTTTTCAGTTCACACATGCAGCTTAAAATCAAATGACAACATCAAGGGATGAGACACAGAGTGATAAATATGCAGATCTTTATTTATTTATTTATTAGATTTGGTCATTGCTTTACTACACACATATGCACACTTACAGCAACCTACAGTTAAGAAATATTAAAATAAAAATAAAGTAAAAGATTAAAAATATATAAATGAGTTAAAAACAAAAACAGTGCATAAGGCAATCGAGCAACTCTTCTTAGGAAGGCTACACAACAGAAGCCCTCCAAAAACCTTCCAAAGTTAAGAACCAAATGCTTGGGATAAATGTTTTTGCCTGGCCCTTAAAGATGGATCATGTAGTGTACCTCCCTGAGGAGAGCATGCACAACTGGGCGGTGGGACCACTGAGAAGGCCCGTTCGCATGTTGCCACTGATGTTGAGTGCAGGGTGTGGGTTGGTACATATAGGGAGAGGTGGTCCTTGAGGTATTGGGATCCTGAGCCTTTAAGGCTTTATAGGTTAAAAACAGCACTTTGAATTGAGTCCGGGAACAAATTGGTAGCCAGTGCAGTTGCACCAGAATTGGTGTTATGAGCTCAAACCATCTTATTCCAGTGAGCAGTCCAGCTGCTGAATTCTCCACCAGTGACAGTTTCTAAACTGTCTTCAAAAGCAGCCCAATGTATAACGTATTGCAGTAATCTAAGTTAGAGGTTACCAGAGCATAGACAGCAGAAGTCAGGCTATTCCCTGTCCAGATAGATCTTCAGAGACAAGCCTCCTTGCTGCCAGCATGAAAAAACCTTGGTAGGCTAGTAGGCAAATGAAGTCTTATTTTATTATTATTCTTTAAAGTAGTATACTTTAAAAAAAAAAAAAGCTTAATTGTTCCGGTGGGTTTATTTATTTATTAGTTTAGTTTCTAAAATGCCCTTCATCAGTTATGATCGCAGGCATTTTACAGTCGAAACATCAATACTATAAAACAATAAAATTCTGATAAACTATTTCACACCAATATTAAAATACATCAATTCACAGTTGATCTCATCAAGTTTAACCTCCTCCAAAGGCCTAGGTGAAGAGGTACATTTTTAACTGGCACCAAAAAACAAATAATGAAGGTAGCAGTTGTGCTTCCAAGGGAAGGGAGTTCCATAGATAGGGTGCCATCACAGAGAAGGCCCTACCTCACATCACCACACAATGGGCTTCACCCAACAGTGGGATGACAAGAATAGATTCCCTTGCAGATCTCAATATATGGGTAGACTGGGAGAGCTGCTCCTTCATGTCTTTGGGTCCTAAGTCACTTAGGACCTTATAAATGAACATTAACATTTTGAATTGGGCTTGGAAGCATATAGGAAACCAGTTCAGATCCTACAAAGTCAGTGCAATATGATTCAGGTAAGCAGTGCCATTTAAGACTCTAGCAACTGTGTTCTGTTGAAGTTGGAGTTTCCAGTCCTATCTTCAAAGGCAGCCCCTTGTACAGCGCATTACAGTGGTTTCAGAACTTACATAAGGAAATGAGAAGCAGTGGTGATGATATCATTGCTGAGCTGACACTTAACTTCCAAAATGACTAGTCTAAGAATCACACATTCACATCTCAGTATGACATATAACAGATAGCATTTCTGTCAGGATGGGTGAAGTTTAACCCTTTTCTTTAGAAAAGCATATTTTTAAAATAAAGAAATAAATAACTCTTTTGGAGGTGAAATTTCACTTTGATACTCTTGGCCAATTGGGTCTGGGGCCAAGGTGAAATGTCATGAATTTGGGACCAGCCAAGGAGGAAGTCAGCTCAAAGCAAACCCTTCCAGGGTTATGGTTAATTACTAACTGCAAAACCCAACATTTTGGTTGGGCTGGTATCGGTATTGCCCTCATATAGATTTAGGAATGTGCCAACACAGCTACTGTTACTTTTTGTGTAATTGGCAAAAGTTGTCAATGAAAGAATATCCTTTAAAGATCCACAATTAGCTAGATATTTAGCAGTTGGTTGCTTTGTCATGCTGGTAGGAAGTGCTTTTGGTTTGAAGGGACGACTGGACATGAAACAGGCTTCCTGGGATACAGGTGCTGTTTCTTGGAATGCGACTAATCCACCATGTTTTCCTCAATCTTGGGGCCATTTTAATTCATAGAGGAGGATTTCTCCATCATGCCATTTCGGGCATCAAATGAGTCTTCTGCCTCTTTTGTATGAATATCCAAGCTATGCAGTTTTGCTCCCAGTGAACATATGAGATTGCAAGACAATTCAGGGCTGCTTAGAAAAGCAGACAAATCCCTGTGCACCAGTACTGTTAAATTCGGCATTACTTATTCTATATAACATTGTGATAAAGTGAAATAAATTAAAATGTAATGAGTGCTGAGGGTTAATATGGTAAAAGCATGTGTTTTCCACAAGAAGCTTCTCTGTTCTGTTGCATGAAGCAGCAGCTTCTCTCTCTCTCTCTTTTTTTAAGGAGGTGCTCTCCTTCCCTGCAGGGCTGTGCATACCTCTAAAGGGCTGAACAGACATTTCCTTGAGAACAAAACTAGCCCCTTTGGAAGCCTTCTTTCTCACCCCATTTTGTTTGAACAGTTGTCACACTAATGCTACTAGACCAGGGCTACTATAATAGTAGCAGAACTAAAACATGAATGTGTACAAGCCCTTAAGATTAACTTTCTTGGAAGGTGACTGGCTCCAGACATTCTGCCTGGAAGCAGGGCAGGATTAAGCTGAGGAGGGCCCCTAGGCTGATTCTGAGCCGCCCGCCGTCCCATTCCATCCCATCCCCCCGCTTCACCAACCTTTCCGCTTTCTTTGCGGCTGCACACACTGCATGCACAGGTTTGCCATCAACCAAAATGGCGACAGAGGCTTCAGCCCCTTAGGGAAACCTCGGCCGCCATCTTGATTGATGGCAAACAGCAAAAAACAGCGGAGAAAAAGGTAAGTGAAGCAGGGGGATGGCGGGCGGTTCGGAAGCTCTTGTCCTGCGATCCGCGGCTCCTGTTCTGCTTCCACGGATCACGGGCCCCCAAGAGCTCGGGGCCCCTAGGCTTCAGCCTACTAAGCCTAATGGATAATCCAGCCCTGCCTGGAAGCATAACAAGTCAAGTCCATTGACTCAAATCACAACTCGGTGCCAGCTGTCTCTACAAGATCTGCACTGTTTGTTCACCTCTACCGAATGTTATTTTGCTTAACAGTGGTAAGGTCATATCAAATGAAGTCAACATTTAAGTAACAGCCCTGGGGATAACTGATAGCCAGCCAGGATAGTAGCAATTATAATAGCGCAAGGCACATTTTCCCATGTCCTTTCTAAATGAATTGTTTGTGCATCCTTGCAAAAGAAAAAGAAAAAAGAAGAGGGGGAGAGGGGAGGGGAGCTGTACAGTACCGGAAAAGGGCTGAAAAACAACTTGACATTTACAGTCAACGCAATCAACATGTAATCTAAGAGCATGCTCAAAAAGTCTGAGTTGAAAGGGTAATTGAAAAGGGGGAAAATATGGTAAAATCCAAGCTAAATTCAGGCTTACTGAAACCAGAGGGTTTGCAACACTGGAACAGAGAGAAAAAACTGGCCGTAGATTAAAGCACAGTGTTTCATGGATAATGAAATCTACATTTTCATTTTGGAACGTTTGAACAGGAAACTTAAATCTTGAATGACCTGTTCCGGAATACAACTATGCAGTCTTTTAAAATGATCATTCTTAACAGATACCATTTCACCCCAAGTCCATATATTACATTGAAAGTATAATTCAAAATCTACCTTCAGTTGAATGTGATGGTTCAAAGGGGACAGTACAGAAGACAAGGTGAATATCTATGAACTATTGGGCAGATTGTGATGTGTTTTGCTTTTCAGAATCTGCTTGAAATCCATCTGAACAAAATAAATGAGTAATTTATTTAAAACCCAGCTACTCTACTTCCATGTTCCTCCATTTCTAAGGGGAAAAAATAACATAGTTGATTGTGGTGTAAACATTCAATGGCAAGATTCTACTTCAGGAGATACCTGCAAAAGGTCATGCCACAGTCCTTTCACTGATCTTAAAGGTGCCACAGAATTCTTTGTGATTTTTTACCACTACAAGCTAACAGTTGTTTTTCTGGAATTTAAGACAAGCATTAGAGGTGAGCCAATCAAGCCTTTGCCTTGGACCCACAGCAGCAACAGGAGTCAGGCCCAGCACAGCCACACTGTCTTGTAAGAGGTCTTATTACAGGGTAGAGACACACTTGTGGTTTTGCTGGCTTCAGCACACCTCTACATCCTTTTTCTGAATGCTGGAACACACAAACTCTGCCCCCTTTTACTCCAAAACCTTAGAAGTTGCAGCTTTACCTTGAAGTCCATTTCACACAGACTTCAAAACCGATTGGCCATCAACCCCATTGCCACTCCAGGTGTGTCAAATGAAAATGCTTTGTTGTAAGGCAGACACAGTGATTGGCTCAATGCTTTGCTGTGGGCAGTCCTAACCAGGAGTGGAAAAGGTAGATGTGTCCAGCCATAGGCAGAATTGTTTGAAAACGCAGCCAGAGAAAATGGTCTGGTAGCCTTTGAAGTAACTAGTGTGTCTGCAGCCTTAGAGATATGGAGCCTTCTGGGTACAACTGTTTCTCTTAATTTCCCTTTCTCATTGCAACTCTGAGCTGTCGAGTGCCTATGCAAGATATGGAAGGAACAGACAACTGAAGAAAAAAATTGGAGTGGCACTGACGGTCTTTCATCTGGGGCCCCAGGAAAACCTGCTAGAATCATCAGTTTTAGGGCCAACTGGCTACAATCCTAAGGTGGTGATGGTGGTGGGATCCAAAAGTGGCTCTGATACCTTATCCAACACCCTGTTGGGCCCTGTCACTTGCCTTCTGCTGTCCCTTTTGGCGGTACTAAAATTTCCTCTTTTTGATGGGACAACCAGAACTGTATGCACAATTCCAAATGTGGTTTCATCATATAAGGACACAGACAGTTTTACCCTAATAACTCCTAACATCAGTTTGCCTTTCCCCCCATTACTGCTTCAGTACTAACAGAGCAATCCAAATCCCCTTTATGCTGGGCTGGGGGGAAGGGTTGGATTAGGTGGAAATGTCCCTCTGTTTAGCAATCCTGGCTCAGCTGGTTGCCAGAGTGATGTAAACTGGGCTGAGCCAGCCCCAGATCCACTAGATGCCAGTGCCCAAGTTAATTTCACTGCCATCATGAGATGGCATCAGGACCACTCATCCCGGCCCCCTTCCATTGCAGCCACCATGAGCAGCAGGCCTGCATATGACGTGATAGCTCTGTAGCTCCACAAAACCCGGCTTGTGGGGGAGGGGAGTTTGGATGGCTCCCTATGTTGGTTACAGTATTTTCAGGAAGTTATCCACTACAGTCTAAAAATCTCTTTCCTAGATATTCATCTGTCAATGCATTCCTATTCTGCTTTCTGATCCCTAACCAGCTGCCAGTTCATTAGAGGACCTGTCATTTATCCTGTGACTGCCTTTGACGAGTGACGTAGTAAAACAAATTAATTTAAAAAATTGGAAAGGGAATCTAATAAGTATGGCCAATGGCCAGGGATGATGAGAGCTGGAGTCCAATAACATATGGAGAGCCCCACATTGGCTACCCCATTCTCGATGTTTAATTCCATGCACAGAGCATGCGGGGAATTGTTGCAGGGAATTCTTTTCCAAGAGCTCATCCAGACGACTGCAAAATGTGTGACACGCCCGCTATGTGTGTTCATTATTTTTCGGTCGTCCAAATGATGTCTCATGCTGTTACACATTTTCGCGGGTTAAATCCGCTCCTTGCAATACCAGCAAAAATGTGATTTGCTGTTTAAAATCGGGAATCATCCGCTGTGCCTTCAGGAGTTAGGATGCAATACCACGGACTTTACAGCTGATGGGCGGTTTTTGGGTGTTTCCCCTTGCCCCTTCTCCTCATTCCAGCCAATCACGTATCTGCACTTTTGCGCATGTGCGAGAATAAAAGCCCGGGAAAATTGAACCAATCATCGCAATGGTGGGGTGTTGGGAGGGGGATCTGCAACTACTGCACAGATGCATTTTATTTTTTGCCAGCCTGCAAACTGGGCGGCCACTCTGGGTGAGATCTGCAATGCACAGCAAGCCAGAAAGGGGGGTAGTGGTCGGTTTCAGCCTGCCTCCGAAAGCTTTGTCAATTTCATTGTACTTGCTGGGGTTTTTGCTTCAAATCAGAAAAGCATACATTCGTTTAAGTGTAATATCGCAAATGCAAACAAGAAAAGGGCTTCTGGTCGGTTTCAAGCCTGTTCCAGAAAGCTTTGTCAATTTCATTCTCCTGGGAAGGAAAGGGAGAAGGAGGGGGGGGGGTGACACCTTTCCTGCTTTTTTGGAGAAATAAGTGCAATTGCTAGTGTGTGTATCTCCTTAAATATCAATAAAGGCAGAAAAGCATACATTCCTTTAAGTGTAATATCGCAAATGCAAACAAGAAAAGGGCTTCTGGCTGGTTTCAAGCCTGCTCCGGAAAGCTTTGTCAATTTCATTCTCTGTGGGAAGGAAAGGGAGAATACAAACAAGGTAGGCGTGAAACCGACCAGCAGCCTTTCCTTCCAAGGCGAGAACTCCTTTACAGCCATATTGTGCTTCGTTGCAAAGGGGGAGAGGAGCATACATAATTTTTTTGCTGACCAATTGGTTTATAGGGAGAGGTTTTAGAGGCGGAGCTTGGAAAAAGCGAAAAGAATGTAGGGGTCTTACCGCTGCGGGTGCGGGTGCAAAAAAGCATGGTTTTTAATTGGGAAAGAGCGAACTAAAAGGCAAAGTGAGGACTATCAGATCACAAACCGAATATGGAAACCGTGGATTATCCCGCTCCGTTTGGATAAGCCCCAAGTCTGGCCATTGCATATTCATGAGAGAATAGGGCCTGGTCTGCATGTTATGTTAAAACCAGGGCTGTGGAGTCAGAGTTGGAGTCGTGGAGTCGGAGTCGGGAGCAATTTTGGGTGGAGTCGGAAGAAATGTACCGACTCCGATTCCGATTTCAACTCCGACTCCAACTCCTTCATAAATGGCAAATGTATATTAACTAGTAATAACAAATTTACTGTAGTAAAATGGTAGCACAAGGCATTTCATCACCACCACGTGAATCCAGAGCTTGGAAAAGTTACATTTTTGAACTACAACTCCCATCAGCCCCAGGGATTGTGCATGTTACTGATGTTCTTAATAATGGTAGAACTATGAAGGAAAGTACATCATACTTTTAAATGCACCTTTTAAATGCATTCCAAAAGTATGCCACCATGTAAGCACTCCAGAGAACACACAGATAGTTTGGTTGAACAGCAATGGCAGTAGTGCAAAATCTGATCTCAGAGCAATTTCAACTTGGCGTAACACTCAACACTTTACGACTTCTTTGGATTTGAGATTACAAGCATCTGTGTTAAAAGTATTTGTTACTACCATGTCCAAGGATCAACAGTAAGGAAATATGACTACAACTCCCATCATCCTTGACCATTGGTTATACTGGCTGGGGCTGACAGGAGCTGGAGTTCAACACACTTGGTGGGCCAGTTGATGTTGCTGCAAGGACCAGCTATGTCAGAAGTGTTGGTCTGTCTGCATCCAGGGGAGGGGCCATAGCGCAATGGTAGAGCACATGCTTCACCTGCAGAAAGGCATTGGTTCAACACCTCCATCCTTCCCCCCCCTTCATGCAATCTTATACCCATTTTTCCACAGCCTCTAGTGAAGAGAAGAAGCAACCCACAGTCTACAAAGGTAAGTTCCCATAAAAGAACAGGAGTGCTAGGGAAATCCTAAAACCCATTTCTTCACAGTGTACAGGATGCAGTACATGCAGTGAATCCACACTGAAAATAACAGTCAGGATCTTGCAAAAAAAAATGCATTAATTAAAACCTGTCACAGACATTTATGTAAAGACCCCCAATATAAACAAGCAGGCTCCATGGGGATGTGAGCTGGCCAAAAATACCATGATAAAGTAATGATATTTTACTCACTCTCTGGCACTCCATAGTCTTGTTCAACAGATCTATGGGCCCTGCTTTTCATTATGTTTACCCCTGTGCAGACTGAATTGGAAGACAGACTAACCTAACTTTTTTATTCTGTGCATTTTGGTGACAACTCAAGCCTGAACAGAATCAGGCATTACTCAAAGCACTTTCAGAACTGCTATGATATAATGTTTTGTTTTCTGAAATACCATTTGTCTTTATTCCAAAATGTATCTTATGATATAATCTGGCAAAAAGGTCAATGTTGGGTTGGGTTGCCATCAGGGGAGGATGGTCCCTGGGGCAAGGTGGGGCACAGCCCTACCATTATTTTTTGCTGTACCCCAGAATCCAGAACTATAGCCTCAGTCGCATGCCCCCTCCCTGAGTCATATTCATAAACTTCTTATCATTCAGAGACAGCTTGAGGTCTTTTCTCCCTACCTCTCTTGGTATAAGCAGAACTGAAAAATTACAGGCATATTTGATACACCTTTGTGAGGGAGGCATATCCTTAGGCTAATCTGAAGGTCTAACAACAACAACATTATAGTGAAACTCATGTTCTGTAGATTTGACCGAGTGGATCCAGGGTGTGGTCAATGCATCATTGCGGGAGGGAGTGGTTCCAGCCTCCCTGAAAGAGGCTGTAATCTGACCACTCCTGAAAAAGCCCACCCTGGACCCATTGGTTTGTGACAATTACCGACTGTTCGCAAATACCGCCTTCTTATGGAAGGTGATTGAGAGGGTTGTGGCACAGCAATTGCAAGTACTTTTGGATGAAACAGATTATCTTGACCTGTTCCAGTCTGGGTTCAGGCCTGGTTATGGGACTGAATTGGCCTTGGTCACCCTGATGGATGACCTTTATCGGGAGAAGGACAGGGGGAGTGTGACCCTGTTACTCTTACTTGATCTCTCAGCACCTGTGATACCATTGACCATGGTATCCTTCTGGGCCAACTTGGTGAGATGGGTATTGGAGGAACTGTTTTACAGTGGTTCTGATCCTATCTCCAAGGTCGTTTTCAGAGAATAGCATTGGGTGATTGTCTTTCGGCCCCCTGGCAGTTGTGCTGTGCGGTGCTTCAGGGTACCATCTTGTCCACCATGCTATTTAACATCTATATGAAGCTCTTGGGAGCGGTCATCAGGAGATTTGGGGCAAGGTGTCAGCAGCACGCTGATGATACCCAGCTCTATCTCTCTATAACATCTGAATTGGAACAGGCCATGCAAGCCCTGGACCGCTGTCTGGACTCGGTGGTGGGCCAGATGAGGGCCAATAAACTGAGTCTGAATCCTAGCAAGACGGAGAAGCTGTGGGTTGGTGGTTCCTGAGTTCAGTTAATTGGTCAGCTGCCTGCTTTGGATGGGGTCATACTCCCACTGAAAGAGCAGGTCTGTAGTCTGAGGGTGCTCCAGGACCCATCTTTGTCACTAGAGGCCCAGGTGACTTCAGTGGCTAGGAGTGCCTTTTACCAGCTTCAGCTGGTAAGACATCTGTGGCCATTTCTGGACCAGGATAGCCTGACCACTGTTGTCCACGCACTGGTAACCTCCTGGCTGGATTACTGTAATGCACTCTATGTGGGGCTGCCCTTGAGGTTGGTTCGGAAGCTGCAGCTGGTGCAAAATGTTTCGGCAAGACTGCTCACTGGGGCAGGCTATCGCCAACATGTCACCCCACTGCTGAAAGAACTGCACTGGCTGCCCATTTGCTACTGGGCCAAGTTCAAGGTTCTATACAGCTTGACACCAGGATACCTGAAAGACTGTCTTATTCCTTATATACCCAGTTGATCACTGCACTCTGCAGGTGAGGACCTCCTGCAGATACCATCTTATCATGAGGTCTGTTCTACACAACATAGGAAATGGACCTTTAGTGTGGCGGCACCAACCCTGTGGAATTCCCTACCCTTAAATATTAGACAGGTGCCACCTCTGTTATCTTTTTGGCACCTATTAAAGACCTTTCTCTTTCAAGAAGTCTTTTAAGTTGAGACCTTATCCCAGTCTGTGTCTGTGTTGGAATTGCTTTTTAATATGTTTTTTAAACCTTTTTTAAAAAACAATGTTTTTAACTTTTTTCTTTTTTAAGATGTTTCCAAAGCTTTTTAAAAAAATGTTTAGATGTTTTAATGTATTTTAAAGTCTGTTTTTATGATGTTTTAAAGTGTTTTTAGTGCTTTTGTTTGCCGCCCTGGGCTCCTGCTGGGAGGAAGGGCAGGATATAAATCAAATAATAAATAGATTAACATATGTCTATGATACATTTGTAGGTCTTGATAAAGCTATCTTACCTCAAACTCTTCAGTTTGTTCTTTTCTCCCCACATTATCCCCAAAACTCTTTCCCATAATTCATAAAGTTTCCTTGATTTGTGTTGGTGTTGTTTTATATATAAAGAGCATTTTATTCCTTGCTGCTGTTTATCACTGCATGTCTCTGTAACCACTTCAGCCTGTGTTGTTATGGTTCCTTGCCCTCAAGTATGAAGTACCAGGCTCTCTCTGGGTTATCAGCCATAGAGGCCAAACATGGCAGAATGAGACTGACAAGAAAGAAAAGGAATCAAACCAACATCTCACACACCCTTGCAGAGCCAAAAGAGACTCTCCAGAAGCCTATGCTGTCGAGGGCATGAACAAGAGTTATTCATGTTGCTTCTGCCGTGTTCTAAAGCAAACTCATTAAAGCTGTCAGTGTCACTGGTAGTGGAGGGGGGAGAGATGGTCATGTGGTTTAGAGGTCCCGAAAACCCAATGCTTCAAAAGCAATCCTGATGCCACCACAGATCAACAAATCTTGGAGTTTCTTTCCTGGCACATGAAGTAGCAGCTGCACTGCTTCTGCTGGGTCTCTAACATGGACAAGACTCTCAGCATTGTCTGACTACAGCAGTGTACGCTACATTGAAAGCTGGATAAAAGAAACAGCAAGAACAAGAAACCAAGAGGAACCACTTCAGGCCTTTGATGTGAAAGTGACATGGTGGTATCTAGCCAAACAGTCCCACTAGTGCAAGGAATTTTAACTGCACAATTAATCTTCCCTACCCTGTCCTTGTCCCACATGCCCCCCCAAAGCTGTTATGGGTTTCCCCCCAACACTCCAGAGCACTTTTATGGGGCTGGGGCAGGAAAAGGTGTGGAAGTTCCATTGAGCAGCTAAAACTCCTTGCACTAGTGGAACTGTTTCATTAGATATTGTCCACAGCCTGGAAATAGACAGATTCACCCATCTTTAGTTGTATCTTACTGCTGTGTGTGTATGTTTATTTATATCCCTATCTTTTCCTGCAAGGGGTTCAAGTGGTGTACTCCTTATCCACCCACCATTTTATCCTCACCACCACAATCCTAGGAGGCAGTGGGTGCCTAAGAGAGCCTGAGAGAGTGCAACTGGCCCAAAGTTACCCAGGAAGCTTCATGGCCAAGATGAAATGTGAACCTCCGTCTTTTCACTCCTAGTCTGTGGGCACACTAGTCGCCCTAGAGCAAAGCGTTTCCATTGGCGACACCTGGAGGGGGAACAGATTGATCTACCAATCTGTTGCAAAATCTTTTTTAAATTATTTATTTTACAAGAATCACTCCACCAAATCCCACCAGGTTTTACAGTAAAAAGGGATAGGGTTTTACAAGCAACATGTGCCCCTGTTTTCAAAAAAGAGAGGTGGAGATGCACTGGAATGGGCAGAACACTCTAGCTTTATTCTGATTTACTGACACAGTCCAGCTATTGACTGCTGTGAAGCTGTCTATTACCTTCTCTTCTTGCCAGTTACAGTTATTAATTTATAAAAAGAAAGGTTTAGAAGATCAAGTCCTGTCAAGAGATACATTCCCACTAAAGCAAAAACATAACCAGACATTATTTGAATTTGGCCCCTTTCTTAACCTACAAAAGAATTCATTTTGGCAGCATGCTGGAAATGTATAAAAACAATATAACAGCTACAGTTTGTTTTCCTTCCTGTAATGTTTTATGACAGCATTTTAAAATATGTGTTTATTTGACACTTAGCCATGGTTATCTTCTATATCTTTTGGAATTTTAGCCCAGTTTCAGCCACACACAAAGATCAAGAAAAGATATTTTCCCGCTCATATATAGCAAATGTTGTTTTAACTCAAAGAACTACATAGGGGAGAAAATGTAAATCTGCTCTGCACATTTGTAGTTCACACAATTCACCAACAAAGACAAAGGTTTAAACAATGTGAACTTTTCTGAGGCATAACCTTGTTCTTGCCTTATGCTCAGCTCCAGGGTTGCTTGATTGATTTAACAAAATTTATATGTAGCTTGAATGTAAAAACCCTCTAAATGGTTTACAAAAAAATCAATAAAACAGTTAAAAACATATATAAAATAATTAAATCAGTTATTTTATTTATTTAACAAAATTTATATACCACTGGTTTAATGAACTATCTTCTAGATCAGAGGTCACCCAGCCTTTTTTGGCCTGAAGACACATTTGGAAATCTTACTAATTGTCATGGGCACCACAAAATACACAGAAGAAAGAGTAGCAATGTTTAGAACTCCACCCAAACAGGCAAAAAGAAAAGGTGCTTGATGGCACAGCCACAAACCTCATCTCACCAGGAGCAGGAATGGAGATATAGTCATGCACAAAATATTATTTATTATGATTTATTATGATTGAATCACCACACACATCTCATTTATTATAAATGAATTACCACACACATCTCAAGATGACACACAAAATGCAATAAAAACAGCTAAAAAACAGTTTAAAAAATACAGAAAATGACACCAAATACATCTGAAAAAATACAAAGTAGACACTCACAGCAGAGACCTATTCATCCGGCTGTGAAAGTTTTTCAGAACAAAAATATATTCAGTTGTTTCCAGTTGTCTTCAAATGACACACATGAGTGGCCACATCTATAGCTATCCTGAATTGTATGCATCCATATGTGCTCATGGCTACTATATCACTTTGGGATGGTGTCAGCTGATCTCTTTGCCCAGCTTTTGCTTCTCCTTGACATCCGAGGAGGTGGTGGGTGGATAAATTGACTGTATGGGGAGGATCAGTTGCCCGCTTGACTACTCTTTTTCTCTCTCTCTTGTTTTTTTTTAATGGCAAAATGAAGGTTGGGGAAACCCAAGGAAGTGGATCTCCTGTTTTTCATCTTCACCTTCTCAATAATTTCAAGGGCTCCATCCGATTGCTGATGACAGACCTGAATTCACGAGACAGTTGCTCATCTTCCTGTCATTGGTCCTATGGTCCATGGGCCTGGCACACTGTTAATGAGAGGAATGTGTGGTGGCAGGATGTTCCCTATCTCTCCCCTGAATACAGTCTGTTAGAACTGCCTTTGCATAGTTATGTGTCCAAAGAGCCCCAGTGACATTTTAGGTAGATCTCAGTGGGAGTAAACATTCATAGGATTGTGCTGTATATCCTGTACATGAAGCCTTGATGTGAAGTCTAGTTGGAGAGTTTGTACTGCTCTTATGAAGATTCACCCACCACACTAATGGATGCTATAGTCTTTACAGTGTAAAGTTTATGGGGATGTAGGATGCCAGTTTTTTCAGAATAAAAGGTAAAGGTGTCCCCACACTTGTAGTGCGAGTCGTTTCCGACTCTTAGGGTGACATCTTGCGACGTTTACTAGGCAGACCGTATATATGGGGTGGGATTGCCAGTTCCTTCCCCAGCCTTTCTTTACCCCCCAGCATATGCCGGGTACTCATTTTACCGACCACGGATGGATGGAAGGCTGAGTGGACCTCGACCCCTTTTACGGGAGATTCGACTTCCTCCTTCCGTCGGAATTGAACTCCGGCCATGAGCAGAGCTTTCGGCTGCGTTACCACCGCTTACCACTCTGCGCCACAGAGGATCTTTTTCAGAATAGCTGCATATAAAACATGTTTCCTGCTGCAAAAGTCAACATGGCATAGTGATGGCTCTTAGGTAATCTTTCACCAAATGGCTTTCCTTGGAATGCTTTCAGTTCATATAATTTTCAAACAGCATCATTCTCTTTTGATTCCCACATGAGAAACTATTTCAGTGAATACACTGCCCATATTGTGCTGTTATTTTATCAAGGCTACACTCCTGTTCTTGCTTAAGTGAAAGCCAGTATCATTGGAATCAGCTAAATCACTTCCAAAGACAGGAGGTTAGGACTGGGATGCTAGTGCTCTATCGGCACTAGAGACAGTGCCATTATCTTTGTAAGGAAGGCGATTTGTGCATAGTTTTCAGAAATATGTCATGAGAGGAATCAAACACTCAAAGCAACAACTCAGAGGCAGAGTTTATATTGCGGTTCACCAAGATGTAGCTGTCAGCTGTAGCTGTCAGCAGAAACACCGAAGAAACAGCAGCTGCTTCATACTGCCAGCAGGGGAGTGGAACAAGCCAATCTCCAAAATAGATTTGAAAGTCAGACAGTGTTTACTTCTAATGAACCCCATTAAGAACCAAGGCCTGTTCACTCTGCTTTTCTTTCACCTGAGTGATATCACAGCTGTTAAAGAAATGTTGAACCAAGTGACACAAGTCAGATCTATTCTTAAGATGAAAGTTACTTACCTGGAGTTACTACCAGGCAGTGTGGTGTAGCATTGTTTTTCAACCTTGGGTCCCTAGATGTTGCCAAACTTCAACTCCCATCAGCCCCAGCCTGGTTAGGCAATGGGCAAGGATGATGGGAGGTTTAGTTCAACCTTGAGTCCCCAGATGGTACTGAAGAACAGTGGTGTAGTGAATAGAGAGTTGGACTAGGACGTGGGAGACCAGAGTTCAAATCCCTACTCCCTCAGCCATGAAGCTCACTGGATGACCTTAGCCAGTACCAGTGTAAGCTACCTCACAGGATTGTTGTGAGGATAAAATGAGGGTGGAAACCATGTATACCACCTTGAGGTCCTTGGAGGAAATAAATAAATAAATCTATCTATGAATTATGTAACTTGTAGTGTGTGTGCATGTGTGTGAGAGAGCGCAAGAGAGATCCTGTACCACTAAGCAGGGCTACTGACAGTGGTAGAAAGGGTCCATTTCTAATGGGCCAGTTGGGAACCCAGACTCTTAGCTTTTTTTTAAGTAAGTTTGTATGTGATCTAGAAATAAAGATATACCAAAATGTATGCAGCCCCCCAGCCGCAATTTCTGTGACATCAGCTAGTCTGTTGCTCCAAGTCCCTACCCTTCCAGGTTTTTAGCTAATGAGTCCAGAGAGAGACAGAGAGAAGGAGGACCAGGCTGGATCTTGGGAGGGGTCCACGCTGCTAAACAGCTGCTGCCCCATTTATTCATGAGTTGCATGAGGCAAGCAAGCTGATCCAGCAGGTATCCCTTGCCTTGCACCCAGCAGCTGCAAGAACAAGCAGAGGAATGAAGAGGGCCCCTAGTCTCAACCCACCCCAACCCTGCCATCTCAGCTGCCAGTCTGCTACTTCAGAGAGAGAGGACTGGGTCTCAATCTCAGAGTCAAGGGGACCCTTCTGAGCTCTTCCTGCAAGTGACTGATCTGCCTTGCAGCTTGCTTGCCTCGCACAACTCTCAAGTAAGTGGGGTGGCAGCAGCAAGAATTGGTTGAACCTGCCTTTGCCCTCACTCTGCTGCAGGGCCTGGTGGTTGCCAGGCCGTCCAAAGAATTCCTGCTGCTGCTGTACTGGTGGATCAGCTTGCTTGCCTCGCACAAGTCTTGAGTAAGCGAGGTAGCAGCAGCAGCATGAATCTCTTGGAGTGCCCAGACTTCCAGGAGTGGCAGAGTGAGGAAGAAGGTGCAAGGCAGCAGGTCAGTCTCTTGCAGGAGGCACTCAGAAGGGGCCCTCTCACCCTGAGCCTGACCTTGCCATCTCAGCTGGTAGCCCACCACTTCAGAAAGAGTGAGAGTGGTCCCACCAGAGCTGCTCGAGTATGTGCAGTCCAGAAACTGCATATGGGGTAATGGTGTGCATGTGGACATCACATGAGTTGAGTCAGTTTATGCAGCATGCTTACCTGCCCACCATCCTCTCCCTGTGTACATCCAGCACAAGGTCTAGAAAGTCAAGAAAGCGCACACAGCACTGCTGCAGTAGGCTCTTAGTAGGCATGCACATTAAACAGGTCCCAGGCTATGGTCTGAAGGCACATAAGGCCAACTCCCTGGTGAAGCTAAGCAGGGTCAGGTCTGGTCAGTGCCTGGATGGGAGATTGCCTGGGAACCATGTGTAAGTCGCCTTGGGTTTCATGAAAAAAGAAAGGTGGAGTATAAATGTAATAAATAATAAATTATACCCCCTTTTTTCTTTGCAACAATCCTGTGAGGTAGGTTAGGCTGAGAGTTAGTTCAATCAAGAGTGTGGGGGAGGGAGTTTGGGTTTTGGTCACTTGCTATAAAGTATCTGGACTGTGGAATGTTGGAGATAAAACAATGAAGGTGCTTTTGTGCATGTTTTTCCCCCTCCCTGTATGGTTTTCACCTTGCTTTTCTTCCTGGGTTCTCCCTCCCCCTTTCATCTTTGCAACAACCCTGTGAGGTAGGTTAGGTTAAGAGTTGGTTCAGTCAAGCTGCACAAGTTTTTTTTAGCTGCTCTTATCTTTTAAATGTAATTTTAATGTTTAAATGTTATTTAATAATTTTATGATTATAGTTTTCAAATTATTTATAACTGCTGTAAAATGTCTTGTGAGGGCAGGAACTCTGACAGACAGGTTAAAAATCTGTTAAATTAATACATTTTAAATCAAGTCTGTAGATTTAAAATAACTGTTCATTTTGGTAGTATATGTACATAAGCAGAAGTTCTTGCCAATAAATGCCAGGAGGTGGGGTGGGTGGGAATGGAGGAGGGCCAATCTACGTACAACAACAACGTTTGTAGGCTTAGCGCTCATGGGTAAGCACACAGCCAACTGCTTCCCTTCCAAATGACTTACCTAAACAACCTAAATCAACACTTACAAAGGAGGTAAAACCAGGTGAGCTGTATGGCCAGGTATGCAAAAGGGCTTAAGAGAGTATCTTGCCTGCTCCAAAGCTTTGAACTGAGGCAGGAATGACGGCTGTGGTTCTTTTGGGCGGGGTGGTATATGTTTGTTGTCACAGTAACTGCAGATCTAATAAACAGGCATTGCTTCATTTCCTTAAGCACTCAGGTTGCTGCACTGCAATAGTCCATCATAAACTCTACACCAAGGCTTTCCTTGTATCAGCCTGTATCTCACTCAGTTACCGGAACTCAGCCTATTACAAAGTTACTTTTAGCCTAAGTGCATTAGAAAGCAGAGAGGGAAATGGGAATGAATAAAAACAAAGAAAGGCTGCTGAGCCCCATTGCTTCTCATCTGTGTGTAGGAAAGACCTTATTTTCACAAAGATCTCATCAATAAACAAGGCAAGTTGGCAGCAGTTTGTAAGGGTGACGTCAGCAGTCGACTGCTTTCAATCACATACTTGTTTATTTTACATGTTTCTCTTGTTTTTTAAAAAAGCACTAATATGTCTGATAAACTATAATGGCAACTATTGTAGGGGGTAAGGCGAGAACACATACAATAAGACTTCACAAAAATGTAGCAGTGATAACTGTTTAATGAAAAGCTACTAATATTGAAACTGTTGCAATTCTTTTAAGGCTGCAATTCTTTGCTTTAAAAAGCAAAGATAATTTTCTTCCCATGTACCACAGTGGATTTAGGCTTAGAAACCCTGAAACATTTAATCCCCATGAGCCTGAAAGAATTCACATATCATTCTGTTAAAAAAAAACAACCTGACTGTACTTTTAGATTACTTATCTGTCTCTTTCAGACAAAGTTTCAGAACAGCATAAACTACTTACACAAGAATTTACCCAAAAAGGAAAAGCAACCAGGGAGCCCTTTCCAGTGGTTTCTCTCAGCTTTGATGACATTAAATCATACTCAGGACGGTTCACACAAAGGCTGGCTTCTCAAGCAACGCTTAAATTGTGTTTTTGCATTTCTTGTATCTGTATCATTAAAACTGACATTAGGTAACATAATTATTTCATAATTCCACTTTCTGTCCCACACTAAATCACAAGGATTCCAGCCTAAAAGGCTCCTCCCAAAAAACCTGGCCACACGGTGAGTGAGTTCAGGCTGCTTCCACTAGACCATGAAATTGTCTAATTGCTGTGTCATATAGTGGAATTATACAGCCACAAGAGTGGAGACTCCTATTCCACTGACAGAGCTCCAGTGGCCAGACTGGTTTAACAGTCAGCCGCTCTGATTGAAGGTCTGTGAGGGGAACAAGGCGTCTCCTAGCAACTCTCAGCACCCTTCACTAACTACACTTCCCAGGATTTTTTGGGAGAAGCCATGACTGTCTAAAGCAGCCTTTCCCAACTAGTGGGCAACCAGATGTTGTTGGACCACAACTCCCATCAGCCTCAGCCAGCATTGCCAATGATCAGGAAAGATGGGAATTGTGGTCCAACAACATCTGGTGGCCCACTAGTTGGGAAAGGCTGGTCTAAAGTGAAATGGTCTGGTGTGGATGTGGCCACGGCACCTTTGGTTTAAATTTGGGTGGGAAAATACATGTGCCTGCTGTAGAATAAAAAGGTGGGGGAAACCCTGAAAAAGAATGATACTATTCATGTTTTCCTTTTGGAAAGGAAAAGGGCTTCCTCTCTGCCCAGTGCCCACCTATCCAATCTCCTACCTCCCCTTCCCTTCCCCATCCTTCCTCCGCCACCCCTTCCTGCCCTCCTCCTCCCCTCCCTGCCTCTCCCCCAGGTCAGTTTCACCTATCCTAAGCATGATTACACAGGAATAAATCCCACTGAACTCAATAAGCATGCAAATGATCAATCCATTCTCAGCAAATTTGCACAGGATCCCATTTCTTAACTCTTGGATTAAAAAGCAGAGAAATTCACTAATAGGCAAAAAACCTTGCATTTAAGAACATACATATAGCCGTTGCCATCACTCCCCATATGCTCAGAGGCACGTTACCAAATTCTTCCAAGCTACACAGGAAGTGGATTGGACTGTGAAAGACCAACCCAAATGGTGTTTGCATTTTGACCAATTTGTAGGGCAGTACAATATCTCAGAGAGGAGGTCAGGTCTCCTGCTCCAGTGATGCATTCACTATAGGTGCCCAATTTCCCTGCTTTTTAAAGTTTGATAGAAATATCTGTTGGCTATAGGTATATTCTTAAACAGCAAGTTTTTTTGCCTATTAGTGAATCAATTATTTGATTACAGATAGCTATGTCTTGTCAAATGGTAAAAGCAAATAAACCAAAACTCTCTGCTCACTATCTATATAATATCTACACAACATGCCATGATCTCATGTTCACTTTAAAATAAAGTGCTTGGTGAAAATTGCTCTTCCCATGGCACATAAAATAGTTAACGAAGTGCACAGATATTATATAATTGTGCTTGTAAATTATGTATCTTTAGGAAAGGGACTACTCTGTATGGAGTAAAATACCAAATTATACTGATAAATACAGCCTCACAGATCACTTTCAGTATACAGTAAGCAGCGTTGGTGGACTTCAGTTCAACTCATTTCAAGATACACACTGGATCTGTGACTGCATTTCCTAATGTATTTTATTTCCTCTTAAAAGCAGCCACATGGGGAGGGGGATTTGGATTAAAGCAATGACACATGGAACATAAAAGCGTAACCTAGGCTGCAAAGCTTAACTGATGACTTGTTTAACTGATGGTTGTACATGAAACAGGTCAGAGGTTCAATCCCTGGCATCTCCTGGAAAGGCTGCAAAATAATCCTGTCTGAAACCCTGCAGAGCCACTGTCAGTCAGTGTAGACAGTGCGTAGATGGACTCAGTGTAAGGCAGCTTCCTATGAACTTGAAGTCTAGTGATCTATGTGTGCCTGATCAGTGGGGTGAGCCACTAAACTGTAGGCCACGCCATCTAATTAGGCAGTGAAGCATCTTCAGGATTAAATCTGCCCAACAAGGCTGGCCGCTAGATCCTCCTGGACAGGAAGGAGTATAAAAACAGGCTTCCTGTTCCACTTGAAACCTTGCCTGAACAGCATAGTTTTCTTGACCTTTGCTGTGTTCCTGTATCCCAGGTGTGTGGAACCTTGGCCCTCCAGATGTTGCTGAACTACAGCTCTCATAATCTCTGTCCATTGGCCATGCTGGCTGGGGCTGATGGGAGTTGTTATTCAGCAACATCCGGAGGGTCCGATGTCCCCCACCAGAGCTTGGAAAAGTTACTTTTTTGAACTACAACTCCCATCAGCCCAATCCAGTGGCCATGCTGGCTGGGGCTGATGGGAGTTGTAGTTCAAAAAAGTAACTTTTCCAAGCTCTGCCCACACCTGCTGTATCCTTTGGTTGCTCTTTGATCCTGTCTCCTGGTTTATAGTTTGATTCTCACTTGCTCTCCAGCCCTGTATTATCTATGGCCCTATCTTCATCCCTTAGCTCTGTCAAACAATTCCTGGCTCCCATCTCATCTCGAACTGCTGTCTACTGCACAGCTCTGATGGGGGCATGTGTTTAACTTCTTCACACCTGCAAAAGACTCATTGCCTTTAGCAGTCATAAAACTCGTATTATTCTCCATTTCTTCATATCATTGTGGAAAGAGCACAGTTAGGCTTTGTCAATCCCACCAAAGTCGAAACAACTTAAGGATGCTAGTTTGCAGACTTCCTCCAGCCAAACTTAAAACACTTTCAAGTCCTATCAGTTTTAATGGGAGAGTTAAGTACATGTGAAAGTGCATAGGAAGCTGTGTCTTATACCAAAAAAGACCACTGGTCTATCTGGCTAAGTACCATCTACACTGATTGGCAGTGGTTCTCCATGGGTTTCAGACAGTCCTACTTGGAGATGCTGGCAATTTAACCTGGGACTTTCTGCTTACCAGGCAGATGCTCTGCCACTGAGCTACAGCCCCTCAGAATTCTAAAGTGCTTGACTTTGACTTGTCCAAGTTTGTAGAGCAAAAGAATTATTTGCTTTCTAGAACCCCTGGGGTTCCTTCTCTAGAGTGGTTTTTGGAGGGGAATTGATGCCCCTGTGTGCTACATGCGCCTAGGATAAGTATATGCTGGTCTTCCAGCCACCTGCACAGAACAGGTAGACCACAGCTGTGCTGGTGCAGGATACTCTGTCTAAACAAGCAAGGTATGAGTTTGACTTAGAGTTCTCTTGTACCATCCTTGGGCTTACCTTGCCAAGGAAGTTCTTCCCATAGTTTTCTGTTTGTCTCTAAAGCGTTTAGTAAGAAACAAAAGAGAGCATCACGCAGACACGTCCTAACACTACCCAGTGCTGCTTCTGTCCATTTGCAGCGTGAGTATCAGGTAGCAGCACCACAGATTCCAAACAAGGTTCTGAGTGTCTGTGTGTACATTCCATCCTCTGCCAGTTTTATGTCATGGAGCATGTAACAAAAATATGTAAACAAAGGAAAATAGTTTCCTCTTCTTTTGAAGAAGAAACAAATACAGGGAGGCACTCTTGTTAACACGTTTAGATGGGATTGTAGAAATGACATCAATTTGAACATTTTTGTTATTCATTTATTTAGATGTGTATCCCAACATGTCATTTTTTAAAAGTTATTTATTTATTAAATTTATCTCTCACTCTTCCTCCCATACTGTTAAGGCGACTTACATAAATATTTATATGGTAGTTTTTTAACCTTTAAAAGAGAGAGAAGGGGAGGGGTGGGGACAGAAAAATATAATTTCTCTAAATAGCCTATGGATGCCCCCAAATTAGTTAGTGAGACTAAGAGCAGCTAGTTGTTTTCTTGGAGTATTATTGTGGCGAGGGAGAAGGTGCATCCTGCCAGCAGCTCTTGGGAGAAGGACTGCAGCTCAGTGGTAAAGCTGTCTGAAATCCCAAACAGCTGCTGCCAATCTGTTTTGACAATACTGATCTAGATGGACCAAAGATCTGACTCAGTATAAGGCCGCTTCCTATGTTCCTATGTTGTCTGCTGGTGGATGAGTGGGACCAAGATGCCAGTCCTCTCACTTCCATAGCCACGGGGCAAACAACAGTTTGGCAGAGCTTTCACTGGGACAGCAGCCACATGGCAGCTGTCAGTGCTTTGGCAGGGGTTAACTCAATCAGAATCAGGGTCTGGGCACTTCAGTTACTTCAGTGTGTTTAGTCTTACTGCATATACAATAGTTGATGGCAATCTACTCTCTGTTGCATAATTTCCTTCAAAACCTTTCCATAGCTTTCCTCCAGTGTATACGGAACCTGACCTTTACCATAAGAAGAAATGGCTGTTTATAACAGCCTTTCCCAACCAGTGTGCCCCCAGATGTTATTGGACCACAACTCCCATCAGCCTCAGCCAGCATTGCCAATGGTCAGGAAAGATGGGAGTTGTGGTCCAACAACATCTGGGGGCACACTGGTTGGGAAAGGCTGGTTTATAACATGTTGTGAAACAGCAATATGGAAGAAGTAGAGGCAAAAGCCTGTAATAGTTGTGTACAAGCGGGAATTTCAGCAGGTATAGTTTGCATGACAGGTTACACCTGCTAAAATTCTCTCTTCTTTAAAACTGTTAATGGGGCATGAGTTCTGTCATCTTTTTCACCTGGAACCCCAGTTATCACTTATAAATACCAATCTAGAGAATAATTACAGTGCAATTCTCCATGTTTAGATAGAAGTCCCATTTTGTCCAGTGGGGCTTACTCGTTTGAATCCAATTGAAATCAGTGGGACAAATTAGTCATCATGATTAAAATTCAGCCCCATCAATTTCAGCGGAATATAGGCATGAATACACTTCTCTGGACTGGGACCACAATCATCAATCTGGATACACTGGTTGACAAATGTGCTGTTTAGGAAGCAAAGTCACATAAACTTTGACTTTGCACATACCATGGACTGCAAAAAAGACAAATAACTGGGTGTTAGAACAAATTAAACCAGAACTATCACTAGAAGCTAAAATGATGGAACTGAGGTTATCATACTTTAGACACATAGTGAGAAGACATGATTCAATAGAAAAACAATAATGCTGGGAAAAATAGAAGAGGAAGACCAAATAAGAGATGGATTGATTCCATAAAGGAAGCCACAGACCTGAATTTACAAGATCTGAAAAGGGTGGTTCATGACAGATGCAACTGGTGGTCACTGATTCATAGGGTCGCTATAAGTTGTAATAGACTTGAAGGCACATAACAACACGACTAGCTAGATGGATTGCTTTTTCTGTTTTGTTTTTAGAACTGTTAGAAAAAAATACATCAAAGCATATTTGAAAATTACTGAGAGTTGTATTCAACTAAGCCCTACTCAAAACAGACCTATTGAAATTAAAGAACCTAAATTAGTCATGTTTATTAACTTCAGTGGCTCTACTCTGAATAGGACTAGCATTGAATAACACCCTAAGAGTGGTATTCATTTAACTCATCCCATCAGTGCAAGGATTATTCCTGGTGCAACAGGATTTCCACCCCTCCCCCCCGCACCCTACCCAAATCTTCTCTGGAGGGTTGTGGGAACCCTAGAACAGACTTAGGGGTGTGGGGGGGGAGGAGCAGAAGTCCATTGCGCTGGTGGTAATCCTTGCACTGATGGGACCCTGCCTTAGTGCAATGTGGGATACAACCCTTTTATTTTATGTAGCAGAAGAAAATGTTTGTTTCAGAAGAGGCCATCCGTTAGCATATGCAAATAAGGTAGCAGCAAGGAAATGAATGAGAGAGATGTAGGCTGCCTCCCCCATGGAAAGGGAGAGGAGCTGGAAATGGCAACTGGAACTAGATGTAGGACAGATGCTAAGCTTTGAAGGTGAGATCAAAGTCTTGGAAATTTGATGGGCTAAGAAGAAGAGGGCTTAGTGAACTGAATGGAAAATAGAGAGCCACACAACAGAGGAGGTCAGCAATATGGATCACAGATGACAAAGAGCACTATATTTGTTCTTTGGGAAGGATGATAAGGAGAGGTACTCAGTGGAGGATACAGCTCCCTATTGGTTTAGAAGATAGCCTTGACAGAGGGGATTCCACACAGTTAGCAGATTATTGGCAGCATTAATCTTCCCAACACAGGGTGTTTTTCATCCTAAAATGGTGATGCAGGCATTTGTAAGCAGGAGCAGGCAGTTGCCAAGGAACTGTGGGTACAAGTTACTCCCTGAGCGTTAGGAATGTGTCTTGATTAGGCTAGGAAGACTGCAACATGGGTAGCTGTGTGAGTTTGGAGATAAAAGCCTTCCCTTATGTTAACCGATAATGCAGGAGGCCAAAGTAGCACCTCCCGTATATTTTGTACGCTTCCCCTTGTGGCCTTATCACTGACTGCCTTTAAATTCCCAAGTCCAAGTGAAAGTGTTGGTTTTATTTATTTATTTATTTATTATTTAATTTATATCCTGCCCTTCCTCCCAGGTTTTAACCTTTAAAGCATGAAACAGTTTGGGACCAGGCTACCTGATATTCTCCCATATGTTCCTACCCAAACCTTTGGAGGCCCTGCTCCAGGTGCCCCCACCAAATGAAGAGAGGTGGGCATCCATAAGGGAGAAGACCTTTTCAGTAGTGGCACTCCAATTATGGAACAGCCTTCCCAGGGACGCTTGCCTGGGTGCTATCCTTGTGGTCTTTTTGGTACCAGGTGAACACCTTTCTGTTCACCCAGGCCTTTTAAACAACTTGAATGATTTGGAGAAAGTGGATAGAGGACAGTTTTTCTCCTCTCTCATAAGACTAGAACTCAGGCCTATCTAATGAAGCTGAACCTTGGAAGATTCAGGACAGACAAAATAAAGTATTTCACAGTGCATAGTTAAACTATGGAATTTGTTCTCACAGGAGGCAGTGTCGGCCAACAACTTGGATGGCTTTAAAAGATTAGACAAATTCATGGAGGATAAAGTTATCCATGGCTACTAGCTATGATGGCTGTGTTTTCCCTCCACAATTGGAGGCAGTGAACCTCTGAATACCAGTGGCTGGGAAGCACAAGTAGGGCGAATGGTACTGAACTTGGGTCTTGCTTGCAGGCTTCTCGGAGGCATCTGGCTGTTTTTCCTGTTTTTTTGGTATTTTATTTAGTTCTTCCCCTTCCCTTTTAATGGTTTATGTTTAACTTTCTATTTTAATGTTTTTAATTTATTCTAAGCCTTATTTATGTTGTGCAGCAACATGCAAATGCCATAAATGAAAAAAATTAAAATGCTATGGTCTGGCTGGGTCTCTTCCTTTGATTTGCATGGGAGAAGACTGAGTATCAGGCCATGGGCAAAGCAGGCAAGTTAAGGTAATCCAAATAGGGGCTGCAGAGGCTGAGGAGAGGAAAGCTGCCTTAAATGTTATTTTGAAAAGGGAGATATTCAAACAATATAATAAACTCCCCCTGCAAGTAGAAAGCACATATGGAGTGGGCTGAGCTACACCCCTTCTCCTTTAAGTAATCATGCTTTTACTTGTAGGAACATTTGTATGTTATTAAGTTTTTTTGGGGGGGGGAATGTATAGGTGATATTGATCACTGACCTTCCATGTCAGATCAAATTGTGACCTTAGATAGTGGGTGAACAGAAGGAACAGAGACATAAGGTTAATAAAGGTTGAACGTGCATGAGCAACTGCTATTGCACTTATTTTGGGGCTCTGTGTCATCCATGATGATCCTGTGCTCCTAATTGGACTGTCTGTAATGAGCACGGGAGCAGTGCAGTCTCTCTGTGTGTTGCATTTGCAGGTATCAAGCAGTGCAAAATAAGTAAGATCTGACACTTGCAGTAAACTCTTTCTCTGGAAGCATCCAAAGAAATGTCACATTAAAGATTACTATGACAACAATAACTCATAATCACAATAACAGCGGTTCATCATCTTACTGTCTGCCCATTTAACTGTTCCGGCAAAACAGAGCAAAGGCAGCAGTTGTCTACTGCCAGGAAAGCCTCTGCTTGCAGGGTCATGCTATTGGTTTCTCTTGGGAAGAACTATTCTAGAGACTTCCATAAAGTCATCAGATTTTGGAGCAAAGGAGGGAAGAAAGAACGGGAACATATGTTTAGGTCTGTATCTTTTCCTGGATTGAAAATCTACACCAAATCTAGTTAACACCAAACAACTTTTTCAGCCCAGAAGACAAAGATTATTTATTTTCCAGCTACAAAAGCAGCAACTGCTGAAGGGGCCAGAGACCATCTACCTGTGTGAGTTTCTGCAAGACCTGCTCCCTGCATTTCTGGCTGATTTCCACCTGGCCTGGAAGGGTGGGGCCCTGTCTCTCTCCAGCTACAAAAGCAGCAACTGCTGAAGGGGCTGGAGACCATGTGTGTGTGTGTGTGTGTGAACCTGCTGCTCGGGATGTCTATAGACTACTGGGGTTAGTTGTTTTTTAGTTGTTTTGGGGGTCAAGATTTAATTTTGGAGATTCATTTTTGCTGTTATTTGGACTACAGCATATTTTTGTTAAACACTGTTGTGAAGTGTGTGGGGATTGTTTAATTGTATATTTATTGAGATGTTCTCATTAGTTTGTTGTTTATTATTATTGTTTGGCTACTTATATACTGTGTATATTTATATGTTAAAAATAAAAATGCTACTTATTTGCTGGGAAATTGAAGATTTTTATCTAGGCCTTTTTATAAAGTGTTTGGTTCTTTTATTGTGACACATTTAAATGTTTTTTCTTTTCTTTTAATAATGTTGTTATTTAATTTTGAGAATTGCATTATTGTATTTATGCATTATGATGTGTTATATTCATGTTTTTGTAAGCCGCCTTGAGGGCCTTTTGGCCATAAGGCGGGGTATAAATTTAATAAATAATAATAATAATAATAATAATATTTTATATATGTATTTATAGCACATCCCAAGGGCTTAGTTAACTTGCTTCAGCTACTAAAAAGCCATCAAGCTATTAACAATCCCTCTGAACCCAGCTGTTGAAAAGCCTATGTTACATATTTCACAGATTTGATAGGAAACTCCCAAAGTCTCTTTGTGGATACCTGTTTAGAAGGGTAATTTTAGCTTGCTTGCCTAGTTTAGGGGGAGGGACACAGAGATGACTGATATTTTGCTGTTACACATATTGACTGATGAATTTCATTCAGGCAGACAGTACCTGAAAAAATATTAAGGTGAAGCCATCAAGAATGCCAGCACTAAGCTATTAGCTGTGCCAAAGTGAAACAAAATAACCTTTCCTACAATGTGAGATGGTTAACTCCACAAAGCGGTTTTTATGTTGCTTCCCCTAACATCCTCATCAAGAGGAGCTAATTAGTTTCTATCACCCGTTGTTCAAGAACAATTTAAAGTTTTCTCTTGTTTAAATTATAACTTTTTATGCTACAGGATAATAATAATAATTATTTATTTATTAAATTTGTTAGTTGCGCTTCTGGCTGGTTGTCCAGCCACTCTGGGCGACGTACAAAATAAAAACATACAAATACATTAAAACATTAAAAATCTCAACAACAATAATAAAACCTAGCCCACCGCAAAAGCCTGCCTGAAGAGCCAGGTTTTCAAGGCCCGGCAGAAGCTCATCATAGAGGGGGCATGGCGGAGATCATTTGGGAGGGAATTCCACAAAGTGGGGGCCACAATTGAAAAAGCCCTCTCCCTAGTCCTCACCAGTCCAGCTGTTTTAACTGGTGGGATAGAGAGAAGGCCTTTTGAGGCTGATTTTGTTGGGCGGCATCGCTGCTGATGCTGGAGGCGCTCTTTCAGATAGACTGGGCCGAAACCGTATACGGTTTTAAAGGTCAGAACCAACACCTTGAACTGGACCCGGAAAACAACCGGTAACCAGTGCAACTCCTTTAGCACTGGAGTGATGTGATCTCGCAGGCAGCTGCCTTTAATCAGGCGAGCCGCCGCATTCTGTACCAGTTGCAGCTTCCGGACCGTTATCAAGGGTAACTCCACACAGAGCGCATTACAGTAGTCTAGGCGAGAGGAGACCAGGGCATGTACCACCGATGGGAGCAGATGATTGGGAAGGTAGGGGCACAGCCTCCGTATCGGATG
Source organism: Rhineura floridana (assembly GCF_030035675.1). NCBI lineage: Eukaryota > Metazoa > Chordata > Lepidosauria > Squamata > Rhineuridae > Rhineura > Rhineura floridana. The sequence goes on from NC_084483.1 coordinate 62,099,306, forward strand.
GAGTTGATACAGCGCTGCCCGGCTCTCAGCCGAGACCTGAGCCTCCATGGACAGCTGGGAGTCAAGAATGACCCCCAGGCTGCGGACCTGGTCTTTCAGGGGCAATTGTACCCCATTGAGCACCAGGTCAGCATCCCCCAACCTTCCCTTGTCTCCCACAAACAGTACCTCGGTTTTGTCAAGGTTCAGCTTCAGCTTATTCCTTCCCATCCAGGATAAGACCTTGCTGCTTTCTTTACATGAGACATTATGGGTTTTGCATTCAATTATCTACAGTAGCTATAAGAGACTGCTATCATGACAGAATTCACTGTTGATCTTGCGGTTTATACAATATGTATATCTCAACAAGGTTGACTGTTTCATATGGTGGATGGAAGTTTATTATCTCTTGGGATGAAAGAACAGGGAGTGGGCATATCATTGTTCCTAATAAGGGCAGGTCAAACCAGCACGCACTACTGCTAGAAGGAGATTGGAGAGCAGTGTGTGCTCCTCAACAGACTGAGGAAGACTCAGGACCCTGAATAGGTGCTATAGCTGATATTGGATCAAAACATTCAATTGATATATCTCTGGAAAATCAATAATGTATTTTTCTCTGCCTCTTTGGGACACTGTTTCATTCTTAGTATTTCAACTCTCCCATTGTTTTGTTAGCAGTGATATTATCAGCATAACATCTAAAAGCAAAAAGAACCACTATTGTATAGTAGTTTAGTGGCATCACCCTAAGTCCACTTACTGCCACTAAGCTGTCATTTAATCACTCGGATGTAATTCCTTTCAGACTAGATGTATTAATGATCAAAAGACCAGATTGTCATTTTATTTCTTTGTATAATTAACTAAAGCAAAACATTATCATCTTCCTAAGACTGCCACTGAATAAATGTTCTGATCTGGACACACAACAGGACGCTGCGTTTCTGCATTCTTATAATACTGGAAAATCATCTTTTAACAGAAAGTATCTCAGGTAAATGTCAAAACTACAATCTTGCATGCTTCTTTTAAAAAGAACACATTTCAACCAAGTGTGGATTATCCTTGCATTTATTTCTTGATTTGATTTTTCTGTTGCTATCTAGTTTTAGATAGTTAAGATTTAGATAGTTGTAGTCATGGGGCCACACATTTGTATCAATTTTAAGCTGCAGTTGTAAACACCATTGCTTTATTGTTGAATTATAAAAGGTATACACCCTTCATTAAAGCTTCCAGGGTAGTTTACAAAAACAAGATAAAATACAAAAACTAAAACTAAAATATAATAGACATATTTTTTATGAAGAACTGTCAGTTGCTTGGGAATAAGTTCCACACACTCTGGAAAGTAAATGTTTTTATTTTTTGTCACAGTAGAATGTGGGTTCTAGTAAGGTGGTGACATTTTGAACTCTCAGTTCTCAGTAAAGATATATTTATACTTAAAGAAATAAATTCAGTTATTGTTAAGTCCAAACATATCCTGTTTATAAGTGCTCGTGGAGTTATTCACAAGAAGTAAACATTCAAACTGTAATTTAATAAGATAGATATTTTTGATAGCAGTGGCAGAACTCGGAGCTATGTCAGAAGGGCAGAACAAAATGTACCAGGTGTACAAAAGCACTTATAGACTTCCAAAAAATAGACCGGTGACATAGAAAGCACCAGACAAAACTCTCACAGTTGATTCAGAATATTTAAGCATGCCTATTTCATCTTGCTTCCCAGCAGTCTTCGCTACTAGGTTTTACAGCTGTTGTGATACTAGTCCCTGCCAGTCTTTTTTACAAATAAAAGTCAAACCTTAATAAGTTTTCTGACAGCCATGTGTTTAGACAAGCACGTATGGCTGACGCCTTTGTTATAATTCATGCCTTCATATACCATCTCCCATCATGAGTCCAATTATGTTTTAGAATGTTACTATTAGCCTTGCTAGTTTGACAGATAGCTTGAAGAATGTGATAATTTTCCTGTCCTGATAAAAGTAAAGGAGAGCATTGTTTGGTCTTTTTTTTAAGAGTCTCTCTCTTCTCAACTTTATAAATTAAACAGAACATTAAGCACAGAAGGCAAAGGCAACAAAAGCACTTAAGAAAACATTCACAAACAAGATGCAAAAAAAAAAACTGTACTGGAAAAGTCAATTCAGTCTTACCTGACAGCTGGCAGAAAGGAGCTAGATGCCTTCCTTTTACAAAGACACTGTGTTCAGAAATCTAGCTTGCATGACCAAGACTGAAGGTATTCAGGCCCAGAAGAACACACATACAGAAGCTCCCCCCCTCCGCCCCTCTTTCTTTCTAGATCTATCAGTGACTGAAGTAATGCAGGAAATAGGGAAGAGAGTAAAAGAGGAACGCAGTTCCTGTTCAGAGAAATACCAGTCAGAAGAAATAGGAGGTACAAACTCTTCTTTCCCCAGGCTTTTGTCTGAAAACCTCTTTTTCTGTTGTTTCCACACACACACAGAGAACTGCTGCTCTGTGGTGCTAAGCTTTGGCAGTGAAGTTCTGAGATTGCATTTCCCCTCTCCTGGTCTCCTCTCACACTGTTAAGAGCGATGACTTGGTTGAGCTGAGCTCGCTGGTGCTATATTTAACCAGTGTTCTCAGCAAGTCAAGCCTGTCAACAGCTGAGAAGTTTGGAGCAGGCTTTGCTGAGTTCCTCAGCTGCTGAGTTATCAGTGGATATAGAACTGCACTCTGTGGCTACTTCAGTACATGTGAAGGAACCTCACGTTTTGTGAAAAGGAAAAAGAAAATATCTTCCTGTGACTATAAACATCAACACAAATTAAGTATGTAATTAAAAAAAAAGAACATGGAGAAGGGACCATAGCAGGGTAAGCAAGTCAATGTCTTTTTAAAAATTATTTTAGTCTTTAAAAAAAAATTACAGGAAAACCATCATTTGAAAGGCCAATAGCATTCATTAGAAAGATATCACACATGCAATAAGCACCTGAAAACTCTTTTCCTACTTTGAAGCAATTTAAACAATTTTGCCGATGGAATGTTAACAAGGATCTCTCAACAGGCGCTTTGGCATTCTAGCATCCTGTTTACATAATCAACTATCCTGGGATACAGATCAGTGAATCATCTTCGATCTTTGGTTTGTTTGCACATTCAAAGCGTGAAATGGGGGTCAGGGAAAGATGGCAACCTTGACAGGAGGGCTCTTGACTTCCCTTACTTCTACCCTGGGATAAGTGATCGTATAAATAATGCGCAGAGCATTTTAGTTCTGGTGGGTGGCGTTCACATTTGCACAGAGACACACACTGAGCAGTGAATGACCCAAAATAATCAGCACAGGCCTTTTACTGTCTTGGAGTTACTTATCCATTTGACTAGAAGGAGGTTACTAGGATAACCTTGAGACAACAAGTCCTGAATTTTGATTGGGTGAACAACATAGGAAGCTTCCTTATACCAAGTCAGATCGTTGGTCCTACAGCTCATTACTGTCTACTGACTAGCAGTGGCTCTCCAGGTTTTCAGTCAGGGGTCTCTCCCAGCCCTACCTAGAGATGCTAGGAATTGAATCTGGGCGCTTCTGTATGCAAAGCAGATGTTCTATCACTTAGCTATGGCCCTTCCCGAAAGGGTAGGAAAACTGTGGCCCTCCAGATATTGGATTACAACTCCCATAATCCCTGATCATTGTCCACTGTAGCTGGGGCTGATGGCAGTTGGAATCCAACATCATCTGAAGGGCCACAGCTTTCCAAACTCTATCCTAACTAAAGCAATACTAAAGTGTTGTTTGTTTGTTCTCCTGAGGTACTTTCTTTTATCAAAAGTCTTGTGTAGCTGACTGAAATCTTTATGAAATAGCACACATATCCACCAGACTCCTAATTATTATTTCCCAAGTAGAAGCTTCCCTTGGAAGGTATACTGAAGAGGGCATCCTGGAAAAATACTTGAGAATAAAACGTCTGCCACTTTAAAAGTACAGTATACCTGCCAAAGTGACCTAACGTCTCCATTTTAGAATAGCTGTCCTGTCATGTCTCAAGCATCTCTCAGATACACAGGCTAGAATTTTCCCTTTGATGGGTCCTGTCTACCTGAAGTAAAAAAGAAATCTCTCCTTGTTCACACCTTTCTTTTTATATTCCAGAGTTGTTGGAAAGTGTTAATGGCCCATCTCTCTCTTCATACATGCTCCAAGTATGCCAGAAAAGCCCAACCAGCCAGCAACAATGGCCCAGCCTGCTTGGAGATTCTTCTCCCTGCCAATCTCCCCCCTGATTCTAAGAGGATAAAATGAAGCTTATTCTGTATGAAATTTGTCACTAATTTATCATCTCAGAATGGTTTTCCTTCCTCCTTGCAAGAAGTTTACGATTTAAAAAAAAGACTGTCTAGTGTGGTCTATTTAAAGCATACATATGTTTTGTTTCTTTTTATGCTGCCTACCTGATTTCTCCCTCATCTCTTAGCCCTGATCTTAATAAAGTTACTTAAATTGGAACCGGTGTATTTGACAGCCCAAGCATTCCAGGCCACTGTTTCATGTGCCAGGCCACTTTTTCATATTACACACTTAAAAAGGAAAACAGACTGAACTCGCTCACCAGTGACTAGGAAGTAAGGGGGTGGTTGTCCCCTCCAAGTAAATACCCACAGATCTTTGCCTTGCTCAAGTTCTAGGACTGAACAGCAATAAGTAAATTTGAATGTTGCAGGCTGGACTTGCCTTTGACGCAACCAGGTATTTCTTTAGGAGGGGTTGTAGCTCAGTGGTAGGCATCTGCTTTGCATGTAGATGGTTCCAGGTTCAATCTCTGACAGCTCCAGGTCTGGGACTGTCCCTTGTCTGAACCCCAGAGAATCACGGCCAGTCAGTGTAGACAATACAAGCTAGATGCACCGAGGTCTGGCTCTGTATAAGTCAGTTTCCTATGTCCTTGACAGACATTTTCTGTGTGCAAGATCTAGCTTCTCCCCTCTGCCTTTGATCACATTTACATTGAGATATTAAACTTGCAGGGAGGGGGGCTGTACCACTCCAGACTAAAGGTGGGGGCTTATATATGAATGCCTCACCATACCTGCTGCTCCAAATTCTCTCCACACAGAAAAATTGTCAGGGGAAAAGGTTCTTACCAAACTTTCTCAACAAAGCATGCACTGGGAATTGTTTTTCATGCATTCAACCATACAAATAACACACCTCCAATATGAAGCAGTAGAGCCACCAGACACAAGTTTACTGCTTCAGAAAAGACCAGACTGCACATTATGGAAGAAACCTGTGATCGAATTTCTCACTATTTTGGTTTTGCTTTAATGCAGCCATTGGTAGTGGTCATGGGGATGCCAAATATGTTCAAAGCACTGGTGCTGGTTGAAGGGATGTTTAAGCTTTCTCCCTGAATTGGTTTTCAATCTAAATCATGCCTCCAATCCTCCTGTTAGTACCAAAGGAGAAAAATATAGGTGTGTTTTTTTTACATTGAGAAAACAGTGGAAGAGGAAAAATTACCTATTCTGTCTCCCAGAACCACTGCTGTGATCAAATTTGGAGCCAGGGATGGACAAATCTGTTCATTTCATTTCTCTTGGTTTCTCATTTTTCCAGGCTCAAATTCGGTTTGCCCCATTTCCACATGCTTAAAAAAAAAAATCTGCATGAAAATTCATACACATTGTCATGGATATTTCTTCTAATATACACATTTTTGTATGTAGCTTTGCCTAATATATGCATTTTTGCAAGCTGTTTCTCCCTAAAACACATTTTTGTCTGTTATTCTCACTAATATACACATTATTGTGAGCAGTTTGTATTAATATGTGCAATTTGCTTGCGTGCTTGGGTTGGAATACTGTACTGCAAAATTCCGAGAAGGGCAAATTTCAAGGGGGAGCTGTGCTTCAGTTCATATATTTATTTTTATTTTTATTTATTTTCATTTCTAGACCACCCATAGCTAATAGTTCTCTGGGCAGTGTACAAAACGAGATTAAAATACAATATAGAATAAAATCAGTAACAAAGAGGAACACATTAAACTCAAACATTAAACATAAAACATTAAACATTAAAATGCCTGGGAGTATAGCCAGGTCTTAACCTGGCGTCTAAAAGAAAGAACCGTAGGCGCCAGGCGTATTTCCTCCGGTAAGCTGTTCCACAATTCGGGGGCCACCACAGAAAAGGCCCTAGATCTAGTAACAGTCCTCCGGGCATCCCGGTGAGTTGGTACCCGGAGGAGGGCCTTAGATACTGAACGAAGTGAATAGGTAGGTTCATAGCGGGAGAGGTGTTCCACAAGGTATTGCGGTCCCACACCGTGTAAGGCTTTATAGGTCAACACCAGCACCTTGAATCTGGCTCGGAAACAAATAGGTAGCCAGTGCAAACGAGCCAGGACAGGTGTTATATGCGCGGACCGATTGGTCCTCGTCAACAGCCTGGCTGCCGCATTTTGCACTAGCTGAAGTTTCCAAACAGTCTTCAAGGGCAGCCCTACGTAGAGTGCATTACAGTAATCCAATCTAGAAGTTACCAGAGCGTGGACAACAGAGGCGAGATCATCACTGTCCAGATAGGGGCGTAGTTGGGCTACTGAGCGAAGGTGGTAAAACGCATTCCGTGCCACCGAGGCCACTTGAGCCTCGAGCGACAAGGAAGGGTCAAAAAGGATGCATGCAATCTTGTCCTGGAAGTGCTCCGCAAATTCGTTGCAGCGGGCTTCCGATGTTTCCTTAGTATCATGAGGGCCAGAATGTAGGAGCCCTCGTACCACCCTAAAAAGCTCCGCTGGGCGGCAAAGGGATGATCTAATGGTGGTAGCAAAATAAGACTTTTTCGCTGCCCTAACCGCTTTTATGTACAACTTAGTGGAAGCACTTACCAAGGAATGATTACATCCGTCAGGAGTTCGCCTCCACCTGCACTCTAGCCTCCTTCTCTCTTGCTTCATCACTCTCAGCTCCGGGGTATACCACGGTGCTGTATGAGTTCGGCACCGAAGGGGGCGCGCGGGAGCGATCATGTCGATGGCCCGGGTCATCTCCATATTCCACAGGTCAACCATGGCCTCGACAGGAGCACCAGTGTTATCAGCCGGAAAAGCTCCCAGAGCCCTCTGGAAAGCTACAGGATCCATAAGCCTCCAGGAGCGGACCAACTTAATAGGTCCCCCACCTCTGCAGAGGGAAAGGGCTGTCGTGAGTCTAAAACTCAGCAAGCGATGATCTGTCCATGACAATGGAGTAGATGAAAAATACCCCACCCTCAGATCACCATCTCCATGACCAGTGGCGAAGATCAAATCAAGAGTATATACTGGTTTATGAAGTGCGAATTTGATAAGTTTGCATCACAGTGTGAACTGAACAAATTTCTCCCCTGTCCTTATTTGGATGCCCCTAAACTAAATACAAAAATTGGCAAAACAGCTAGTCTTTCAGTGATAAAACACCAACAGGAAAATATATCAATAAATGCTGACAATTTAGCAAGGAAAACAAAAGCAGAATTTAGTCTTTACTTCTTTACTCTGGCTCAGCATGGATGGCAGTTTGCTGATCTAGCCCTAAAGACTTTAGAAAGCTACTTGGGAATTTAAGCAATACGTGTGGTTGGGCAAGCACCTGGGAAGTGTGGGTGTGCGTGCACTAGTCCCACCTTGATATCCCCATCCTGTGTGTACTGTGCCAACCTTCCCCCATTGAGCAAAAGGTCTAAAAGGAGATTCTGAGCATGTTTGGATTGACAAAGCTTCTCTGCATTTAGAAACCCTGATAATGAAGGGTTCCCACAAGTGAAGATCTCTTGGGGTGGCAGGGCTTGCCCATTTCAGATATTCACATGAAGAGGACTGGATTCACAACTGGACTGGAGCCATGACTGGTTTTCCAGAAATGGTCAAGTTCTGACCTCTTCCTGGTGGGGAATTTTTCAAATGGATGTTTTTTCAGAGCAGAATTTCCATTTGAATTTCCATTTGAGAAATTTAGCAAATCATGTTGGACTTAGAGAAGGGGTGGGGAACTTTTTCCAGCCTTAGAATCGCATGCAGATGTAGGACCAGTCAATAGGCAAGTCACCTTTGAAGCTGGCTCTTTTAAATGGTGCAATACTACCAAAAGCACATGGGCAGGAAAGGAATAGTTAATTATCTTCCAGGAAAGAGATGTTTCATAAGGATCACTACTTAACAGAGCATTTATTGGAAAGAATGGGCATTGTATCAGAAGAGAGAGTGTTTCTCAGACAACTCTCTGAGGCACACTGGCTGTTTCCTGAAAGGTAACTCATCATGCTACTCTCATGGATATCACAGGGCCTGTTTTAATTTATAGACATAATTTACAGAATCTAAAAAGGGTGGTATCTATCACAGGGTGAGGCAATAATACGTGTGTACCTTATTTGTATAATCATTTTCTTCTTGTCTTGTCTTTAAAAATAGCCATCATGACCATGAGAATCTGGGTTTGTCAAATAATCATCCTCATAGACTAAGTAGTGATCCTTTCTTTATGGAATGAATATATTATGTTCTGGTACATATTGTATATAGTTCTCCTTTAGTGATTTCCTGCTGGACATCAGAATCCATGCCCACAGAAACATTTTTAAAATGTTGTTCTAACATGGCCATTATGTTCCCCCAACTCAGTATCACTGAACAGTTGTTGATTCTGAGTGCAAATATTTCTAGATATAGCCCTTGACCGTAGCCCTTGACCAATGTGGTTTGCTACATCACTCCGTGTCAAAGAATCACAGGTTGCTATCAGAAGGTCCTAGGACCAAATTGATTCCCTTTGGATCTGTGTGCAGCTGCCCCTTGTGGTGAGCCATTGAGTTGTAGGTTGCAACATCTACTTACCTAAGCAAGGAAGTATTCTTAGGCCCTGGACTGATTCTGCTAGCTAGCTGTTAGATCTTTCTGGACAGGAAAGAGTATAAGAAGGCTTCCTGTTCCAGTTAAGCCTTGTCCCAACAACACAGTCTTCCTGAATTTTGGTGTGTTTCCAAGCCCTTTGGCTTATCCTGTATTCCTTCTTCTTTGGGCCTAACTTCTGGCATTGTGCCTTGATTCTGATTCCTGGATGCACCTCCTGGCTACTGGTCCTGCCTACAGCTGAGCCCTCACAGTTGCCTTCACCTTGGTTACATACTGCAACTGAGAGACTTTGTTTTTTTAGAAAGGAATACAGAACCATAGAGTTGGAAGGGAACTTGGAGATCACCTCTAGTATTCCAGCCCACTGCTCAGTGCAGGATCTTCAGTGGAGGATGCAATTACAGCATCCCTGATATATGTCTGCCCGGACTCTGCTTAAATACCTCTAGGGAAGGATAGTCCACTACCTCCCAGATCTACCCCATTGTTGAACAGCTCTTATTGTTAGAAAGTTTCTCTTAACGCTTAGCTGAAATCCTCTTTCCGATAATTCCCATCCATTGATTCTAGTCCAGCCCTCTGGAGCAACAGAGAACACAAGTCTTTTCCATCTTCTGTGTGACAGCCCTTCAGATATTTGAGGATCTCCACCATGTCCCCCCACCCCTTCATTTTATCTTCTCTGGACTAAATATACCTTACATTTCTTTCTGAAATAACGATTATGGCCCTTCTTCAAATCCATATACAATCTGATATTCCATTTACCTTTCACATCTTGTTTCCAAGAAAAGAATCTCCCTTCCATCTGCCAATGAAACAAAACAGCTGCCTCTTATAACACGTTCCCTCACAATTAGCCTCCTTACTTTGCCCAGCGATAAGGCTGGACTTGAATAAATCACTAGCAGGGAGACTGTCTAAATGCTGCAAACCACAATTGACTCATTCTGGCACAGGTGCCCCGCAGTGCACAGGCTATTCAGATTAAATATTTTGTTCCTAGGCTTTTCTAGGAAGATTTCAATGGAAGATGAGAAATAAATAGCTTGATGTCAATGTCCTTTACCTCAGGAGGCATGTTGTTATGATCACAGTCACATTACCTCAGACTGTAGTTCCATAGCACATGGCAGGGCTAAAAATGAAGGAAGTTCTAAAACGTTTGACCAAAACATACAGTTCAGCATTTGTAGACAAATGGGACTAAGGTAACATACATGATGCACTGTCTCCACATTTGTTTCTGTAATTCATTGAATATCCTCATTCCTAATCTATAATTACTTAAGACTCGTCTGTGACATGAGTATCTTTATGCCCACTGCCAAAACTGAATTGTTCAAAGGCAGTGCAGTCAGCAGACACGAATGTGAGTTTCTGAAGAGGAATGGGAGAGAACAGCCTTCTACTTACTTTTGGAGCAAAACCTATGCTGCACAGGCTTTTATTTAATTATTTTAGAAACAAGGATGAAAGAAGAGCCCAGCTAGATCAGGGAAACAGCAAAGAGTTCACTATCTTATTTTCCAAAAAGGGCCAGAACGGTGTATCTGGGAGACATACAAGCATGACATGAAGGTAACAGCCCTCCCCCATAATTTATCTATTCTAGCTGATACTTTGCTTCATGGTTTAGCTGTCATTAAATGTCATCACCTTCCTCAGAACTGATCTGAGGCAACACAGAAATGTGAGAAGAGCCCTGCTGGATCAGACCAAAGACCCATCATGTCCAGCATCCTCTTATCACAGTGGCCAACTAGATGTCTATAGGAAGCACATAAGGAGCACCCAAGAGCATCAGTGCTCTACCCACTTTTGATTCCCAGCAACTGGTATTCAGAGGCTTCCTGACTCCAACAGTGTAGGGAAAACAAAGCCATAATGGCTAGTAGCCATTGATAGCCTTGTCCTCCATGAATCTGTCTAATTTTTTAAAGTGATCCAACTTGGTGGCCATCATTGGATCTTATGGGAGCAGATTCCATTGTTTATCTATGTGCCTGTCCTAAATATTCTAACATTCAGCTTCATTGAATGGGCCCATGTTCTAATATTATGAGAGAGGGAGAAAAACTTATCCATATCCACTTTCTCCACTCCATGCCTGTATAGCATGTATCTACTCTGATGTAAACCTCACCGAGCTCATTGGGTCTTGTTCCCAAATAGGACTGCAGTTACAGTATTTTTTTAAAAAAATTAATATATGTGAAACATGATTTGAATGAAAATAACCAAGCAATACCATCCCTACAACGGGCATTTAAAAGTCTTCTTGAAAAGAACAGTCTTGCATTGCCTTCTGAAGATGTGGTACAGTGCAGTGATGATACCTGGATCAGGTCTTGTCTGAGCACTGGTAAGTGGGCTCATTAGGCAATCCCTAAGATGTGCAGACCCAGGTTAATGAGAGAGGTTTATAGGTAAAAAGAAATGCATTTGAATTGGACCTGGTCCCAGGCTATGGTCTGAAGGCACATGAGGCTACCACTTTGCTGAAGCTAAGCAGGTCTGGGTCTGGTCAGTGCCTGGATGGGAGCAATAATAATAAAAACAATAATATATGTACTTTGTGTGCACTTCCCCCTAATAGTTTTGTAATACATTTTTTTGGGGGTGGCGGAGAACTGCATTGCAAAATTTAGAGAAGTGTGAATTTCAAAAGACAGTTCCATTTGGATTTGTGTAGAAGTGCAAAAACAGGTAGGTTTACATTAAAAGTGCATTAAGTTAATTTCTCTTATTCTTTACCCTCTCCCAGGTGCAGATGATAAACTACACTCCTGAACAACAGGCAGTATCCAATAGAAAACCCACTGAAATATCTGAAACAGGTTGTGTGAATCAGTTTCTGGGAACTCCCAAATTATATGGTTCCAAGTTCTGAATGACAGGTACACTGATACAGAGCATTTGACACAAACAAGCCATATGGGAACTACAAGTTTCTCTTCCCCTGTTTATCCTTGCTTGTCCAAATGGCACACTGGGATTATACAAGACCTTTGCTTAAACCTCTTTCCTGTGCTATCCAGTCTCCAATTTTGGTTTAGCACTACGGAGCCAAATCAATTATGAGGCAAGCAACCTGTCCAAACAAACCCTTAGATTTGTCATGGGTCTTATGGAGAACATGTGGCAGGATTGGGAGAATGAACAGGGAGTTGCAGACATTGGGGAAGGGTCTGGTGAGACCCTGAAGGAAATGATTCCTGAGACCCCTGTCAACCTTGTGCCAAGTAGTCCAGTTAGTGTTTCTGCTCAGAAAGCCTTAGCAGTCCCCCCTTGCCTGTAAGGAATGTAAGCAAGGAATGTAGTCTACGCTTATTGCTGATGCCTAGTCCATTCTATAGGGATGGGGGAGAATATCCGCTAAATCAGACTTAGTACCAGATTTTGACTAAGTCTGACAGTCCACTGTCTTTTCAGACCAGCACTGATTTCTTGCGGCAGGCCGCAGCTGTAATTGGCATGGCTTTTTTCCAGAATTTTTCTCACCAATTGTACGTAATTATCTTCATAATTACCATCACTATTATCCATTAACTTCCATGGATTTATGTAAGCATTCATGTTAAAAATTGCATAATGTTTTTCACCACCAAAACAACAATAGTGGATTAAATCGGCAATTGCAAAAGCAAGTGGGAACAAAAAAATGGTGGATCGGGATTGAACAACGGACTATTGGAATACAAGCGGATCGGAACTAGGCAGTGAACCCCATCCCTAAGCCCAGACACATTCATTCAGTAACCAGATCTTAATGAATCTGCTGAACAATTCCAGAGAGATAAGGAGGGGGAATCTCTCACAGAGTCAGAACTGACAGTTTCCCCAAGGTCATGCAGATGGGAGAAGAGATGATTACAGCTTGAGAAATTAGCCTCTCTTTCTAGGAGAAGCCTCCACCTTGCTTCAAAGACCAGAAAGTGCTAGATTTAGCTCATGTAATTTGCCTGCCCCCCTCTTTTATTTGGAGTGTCTGGGGGGTGAGAGCTTTGTTGCAACAACTTTACTTTGCTTCCACAGCCTAGTTACACCTGCTGGTGTTCTGTATCCTGATCCATGCCGAGTAAGTTTTGATGCTATGTTTCTGTGCTAACCTCAGTAATAAAACTCTGTGCAAAACCTAGTCTTCGAGTCTTGAGTCTGCTTCTAAGGTCGGGAGCCAGGACAAGATCATGGGGTAGCCAACATGGTGCCCACCAGCCCTAGCCAGGTTGGTCAATTCTTGAGGATGATAGGTGTTCTAGTCCAAAACAGGCCTTAATAACATCTGTTTTGGTACATTTTCTAGCATACTTTTGGTCTTTAATAAATATTAAATAGCTATAGTAGTGGTGGTGGTAGTAGCTGGAGCAGTCCAGTGCTGAATATAGTTGAAGTATGGCATGCATACTGAGCCCCAGTCCAAACAAAGTCAACCTTAAGTCCTAGTAAAATCATTAATAGGACAAAAACTCAACTCTATATCAGTTGTCTTAAACCTTTTCTGACCTGGGACCCACCTGTAATCCAAACATGCATTTGGGGACCCATTTCTTAATCCTCCCACATTTATTCATATGTAATCATGAAACTCATGACCCACCTTAGATCAGGCCGTGACCCAGTAGTGGGACCTGACCCACGAATTGAAGACCAATGCTCTTGATGCAGGCCATTTATATAGAATGCTTATATTAACGCAATAATGGTAAAAAGTATCATAACATGTAGGGCAGTGACTTGTATGGCCCATATCCAGCAATTCTGTCCAAAACATTGTTGGCAAGATCTAGTTAAAGTTCATTAGTTAAGCCCCATTGATTTCAGTGGGGAGAGTTGAGCTTATGCTTAAGTCTCTTTCACTGAATCTTTGTTCAGACACAGTTCCTCTAACTGCATTAACAATTTGAAACGGACAATTGGTTAATGTCTAATTCCTGCAATGCTTCCTGTGTAGCAACACAGGAAACTGGTGCCCCAATAAACAAAAGATAATGTGGAAAGTGTGTAGGAAGATTGGTAGCTATAAATTACTCACAATGTGATCTCATGAAGTTGAGCTGCAGACCTCAATCAACTCACTTATGCAACAGATCCACCAACATCGGTAGTATTGCTCCTTCACAAATAGTTTTAAGGATAGTAGCGTAGTCTAGATTTAGGACAGTGGCCATTATTCAATGGCTGATCTATGGTTCTTAGTTTATACTTTCAAAAAACATTTTGAGTCATTTTTAAAGTCAGAATTAACCAGTTAATGCTGATTTCATTTTTGACTGATGTCCATAAATTATATTAAAATAAATAAATCCTATTTTATATATGTATATGTTATATAACTTAAACATTTGAATAATATATTCTTATAGATGTTATGAGGACCATTTAATTCCAGTATTTCCCATCTCTAATTTCCAACATTCAAATCTACCTTTATAATATTCCATGTATCTATCCATCTGCCTTCTGTGTCTTTTCCTGAACCACTTTTCTGGTACATTCGGAAAGGGTACCATCACAGCACTGAGGGTCAGGAAGGTAATAGGTGTGGGTTTGGAAATCTTTTTTCCTGGGAAAATCCCCTTATCCTTTCCCCCTAGAAACTGTTGTGGGGAAAAGCACAAAAAAGCTCAACAACACTGGCAGATGAGCAGACCTGTGTCCTTTTTTACAACAGCAGTCAGTAGACTGAGCTCCAACATCTAATAACACATATCTGCAATCCATTGGACAGAGGATGGACAGCCAAACAATACATCACCTTATATGCAGATACCATGAGCTCTGAACAACAACCACACCAAGAAAAGATTGATGCCCACTGATGATTCCATTGACCCCTGTGCCATAAAGGAGGGGGCAGAGGAGAAGGATGCTGGCATAGGAACGTGTTGGTGGTGCACCCCCCACCTACTTAGCCCCAGAGCTGCAGCATTTGGAGCCAAAGAGCAGGCAGGAGGGGATGCTGTTGGGATAGTGGCAATCTCTTCTCCTGCTTGAACTTCAGGCACTTGACAAAGACTTTTCTATTCTTCTATTCTTAAGAAGTTATCTGTTTTTACGATTAATTTTAATTGATTTTATCTTTTGTATGCTTTTTGTAATTTTATGCATTCCGCTTAAAAATTCCAGTACTTTAGCCATATATAAATAGAACAAACAAACAAACATTAAAACCAGTATTTGAAAACAGCAATAGAGAGTGCTAAACAAACTGAAGATAGCATACAATATTTTACGAAGGAAGAGAATAAGAAGAGCGAACGTACTTTAAGAGATTTGCTAATATTTAATATCAATCAATTAACCAGTTATTATACCTTTATGAAATTTTCTATTAAGAGTGGGAAATTTTTTTGGACTTTTATCTGAATTGCTAGTACCACCAGTTGAGATAAATTTATTTATTTTATTTATTTATATTTTATTTATTTATTATTTCAATTTATATAACGCCCTTAGCGAAATAGCTCTCAGGGCGGTGAACAAACAAAATAAAATACAATATATCATAATAAAAATACAAAAACATATACAAACAAACTACGAAAAGCACAGCAAAAACAAAATAAATACTACAAAAATTAAAATACAGATTAAAAGATTAAAAAAGTTAAGAAGATTAAAATGCCTGGGAGCATAAAAAGGTCTTTACCTGGCGCCGAAAAGATGGAAGTGTAGGCGCCAGGCGTACCTCTTCGTGGAGGCTGTTCCACAACTCAGGGGCCACCACAGAAAAGGCCCTAGATCTCGTAACCACCCTCCGGGCTTCCCGATGGGTTGGTACCCGGAGGAGGGCCTTAGATTCTGAACGAAGTGAACGGGTAGGTTCATAGCGAGAGAGGCGTTCCACAAGGTATTGAGGTCCCACGCCATGTAAGGCTTTATAGGTCAAAACCAGCACCTTGAATCTCGCCCGGAAGCAAATAGGAAGCCAGTGCAGACGCGCCAGGACAGGTGTTATATGCGAAGACCAACTGGTCCTCGTCAATAATCTGGCAGCTGCGTTCTGCACCAGCTGAAGCTTCCGAACTGTCTTCAAGGGCAGCCCTACGTAGAGCGCATTACAGTAATCCAATCTTGAAGTTACCAGAGCGTGGACAACGGAGGCGAGGTCGTCCCTGTCCAGATAGGGGCGTAGTTGGGCTACCAGACGAAGGTGGTAAAACGCATTCCGTGCCACCGAGGCCACTTGGGCCTCGAGAGACAAGGAAGAGTCGAGAAGAACCCCCAAACTACATACCTGTTCCTTCAAGGGGAGTGTAACCCCATCTAGAACAGGATAAACATCCACCATCTGGGCAGGGAAAGAGCTCACCAACAGTGTCTTAGTCTTGTCTGGATTGAGTTTCAGTTTATTAGCTCTCATCCAGTCCATTATCGCGGTCAGGCAACGGTTCAGCACATCAACAGACTCACCTGAGGAAGATGAAAAGGAGAAATAGAGCTGCGTGTCATCAGCATACTGATGGCAACGCACTCCAAAACTCCTGATGACCGCACCCAGAGGCTGCATGTGGATGTTAAAGAGCATGGGGGACAAGACCGACCCCTGAGGGACTCCACAATGGAGAGTCCAGGGTGTCGAGCAATGTTCCCTAAGCACTACCTTCTGGTGACGATCCGCGAAGTAGGAGCGGAACCACTGCCAAGCAGTGCCCCCGACACCCAACTCCGCGAGTCTCCCCAGAAGGATACCATGGTCAATGGTATCAAACGCCGCTGAGAGATCAAGGAGAATCAACAGAGTCACACTCCCCCTGTCCCTCTCCCGACAAAGGTCATCATACAGGGCGACCAAGGCTGTTTCGGTGCCAAAACCGGGCCTGAAAACGGATTGAAACGGATCTAGATAATCGGTTTCATCCAAGAGCGCCTGGAGTTGGCTGGCAACCATAAATAAAACCCCAGGATCCCATTCATTCATTCTTTTCTTCTTCTTTTTGATAAAGTATGGTATATCATTCTTTGTGGGATTATGCTCATGTAGCAATGTGGGTTGATACTGGAAATCGGTATTTTCAGAGTTCTTACCTATTGGATATATGGATATATAAGTGTGGTTGCATCCCTATAACAACCCAAAATGTTTTGATAAAAAACATGGATAGTCATAGTGGTCCATATGAAAGAAAGAACTCCAAAACCCATAGTTGGGTAATACCTTTACAAGGACCAAAGTTGCAAAAATGTAGCAAGGTTTGAAGTTCAGCAGAACTCTTCATTACACAAGATAATGTTGTGTAATGTCTTGTCTGATAAAGAGTTCTGGAGAACTCTTGCAACTTTTTGCTTGGTAAAAGTCTGGTAAAGGTTTTACCAGTTGTTTACGTTATTGTTGTCTCTGGGATGAGACAGCATTTTAGAAGTTTCTGGATGATACTTGTCCCAAGTAGTAAATAATCTTTTTGAGAAGAACTTAGTATTATCAGTAGTATATTTATTTTATTGCTTATATCTAATCTCTCTCACAGATATAGGAGGTCACAGAGATGGAACTCTGTGAGAGGGCAGAAGAGTAGTATCAGCTAGCTGCCTTTCAACCAACAGCCCCAAGACAGCAGGTTGACATGTTAATCAGTTTCATTCTTTCACAGATATGAGCAGGACATTTGAATTATTATACTGCATGAGATATGATTAAAGAAAGCTTTAGTCAGCTCTTTTATTCCTGAACTAACATTATACATAAGATTTTTATCTACAGCTTCAAAGGATTTGTATCCAGACAAAATTAAGTAAATAATAACAATAATACAGCAACCAATTGCACAGGCTCAATAAAACAGGAGAATATAAATCACGTTCTTTGTGCACCATGCATAAAATAAAACAGAATGAGGAAAAGACAGACAGACTACCAAATGAGCTCTGAGAAAATCTTTCAAGAACTCTTAATACTGCCATCACTTTATTACTATGGATAAATAACAGAAAGCAACTATTTTGATATTCATACAAAAGAGCAACAAAGATGTCAGGCTCAAGCCAGGTGGTGTCAAACAACCAATGGGTTTCTGAGTAGGCTATAACCATCCACACTTGAGGGAGGACAGGAGGTCACAGAGATGGAACTCTGTGAGAGGGCAGATGAGTTTATGAGACTTAAGAATGTTACTTGTAAACATGCCCTAAAGCTCAAGGAAAGCATTCAAGTCTGAATTAACTTCTCCAGCTGGGCTGGAAATGTGATCCCATCAATAGGAAATATGATGGTGTTTAATTTTTGCTAGTTGACTACATATAGTTTCTACAGCTAGAATTTTTCAACACATCACCTTGATTGTGCTTCAAGTATGGACTCTAAACTTTCTCTTTCTTTTCTAACTTGTTTACTATCAGACCAAAACAGGTTTATTTTCATTTTCAGTGCCTTCAGCTCCTCTTACTAGCTGGCACATACCACAGAGAAATGAGATGTTGAAGCTTTGGTTCTGTTTCAGCACTTGTTGGGTTCATTGCCAAGCTCTAGTGCGAAGCAGTCTACTCCTGAGACTGTCCAAAATTCTCTTGCCAAGCTATCTAATATATGTAGTCAAAGAAGAGCTTGCTTTTGTTTCTAGACTAGCCTTTTCTATAAATTACTCATGAAAAGTGAGCTTTATTTATGTACTGAAAGCTACAATATGTTATAGCTTTCCATCAATAGATACTAAAATGCACAGCGGTAATGTACTGCACATTCTGACAAAAAAAAGTGATGGTGACAGGCAGCAAACCTGATGTCTCAGGTGTACAAGGTGAGGAGAGGATTCCAAGGTGTTGGTATGTGTGGGATACTGGGTACTTTTTTAAAGTAGTGCTCTTCTTATGGGGAAATATGATACACGTATACTAACTATGTGGCTTTATGGAACTTGGGGCCTTTTTTGTATGCAGATTCAAGGAAACTACAGTTGCTTCCTGACTGGATATAAATTAGGCCACACATTTTATTCACACATTGCAGTCAGTCAGTGTAGGCAGTACTGAGCTAAATGGACCAATGGTCTGACCTGGCAGCTTCCTATGCTCCTACAATAGGGTTGCCAGGTGTCCAGTCTTTGCCTGAAGACTCCGTTTTTGGGGGGTCCTCTCCAGATCTCCAGGTGACTCACCTTATTCTCTCTGGACTCTTAGCTTTCATTAAAAAAATAGTTTCTAAGTAGTCTGGTTCAAAAGATAAAAACCAAAATATCAGGGGGGGCCCAAGTCTGTTAGTACATACTGCTCTAATCGCCACCCTTTCACGTTTTTAGCCAATAAATGAAGTCAGGGTTGTGATTGACAAGATTTGTTGGCCCAGGCAATACCTAAACATTTCAAGTTCTGAGAACAGTTTCCTTTTCCTGCTTCTCTCATGTCAGGAACTCAGCAAATATATAGCTTTCAGCAGCATAAAGAGTATTTCTCTGTACAGGATTGGGACTTGCTTCTCAGTAAACATGCATAGGATTGCACTACAACAGAAGATCACAGCAGGATCTTGGTAGGCATAAAGTGTACAGGCAGGGTTTTTTTAATTACTTGCAAAAATGGCATATTATGCATTTTATCTTTTAAATAATTTTTGAACATAAGCTTTTAAAAGTGTACATGCTGCATTGTTATACTTTTCAAATTAAAGAGTCAAACAAGTTTAAATTTACTAGACTGTTGAAGAGGGCAGTTTATTTGTCTTATTCATAAACTGTTTTGAAAACCTTCCCAGTATGAAGCTTTTCTGGGAGTAAAGCTACAATGCTAATTCCACATACCCGGGATCTAACCCCATTGAATTCAGTAGGACTTAGAGTAGATGTGGTTAGGATTGCGCTGACTTTTGAGTGAACATAGGAAAGGATTATGTTGTAAATCTTTCTCTCCCCCTCCAATCCTTTTTTCTTTTAAGCAGTTAGGCAGGGCTTACTTAGGTGTCACTGCTTGTTATTTGGCAGGAGACTAATACTCATTTTTAAAAAAAAATTGTTCTGCAATGGCCAACTGGTTTTGACAATAAACTATTATAAGGGGTGTATGTATTTTTACATCTCCAGTGTGTGTGTATATGGAATATTTCCAACAACCCTATGAGGTAAGGTTGGAAACCAAGGCAGTTCACAACAAGAAATAAAGCCTTTTAAAATCCAATAACCATAAAACAAGTTTAAAACAGTTGCAAAACAGCTTAAAGTGGCATGATTCTGAATTTTGGATTGGGTGAGTGAAGTTCCTTATCACTGAATTGCTGTCCTGTGCATGCTTCCCTGTCTGAGTAAGCCCCATTGAATATATTGGGATTTGCTTCTGAGTAAACATGCATAGGATTGCACTATAAATATCTGTATAGGTTGTGTAATTAATAAATATATTTGGCATTCATGCTTATATAAATATTTCTTCATGCTATGTTTTGATATGTATCTGATTTCACACGATGGTTGTAAATTATTATCTACAAATTGTTTAAGTCTTCTACATTTTAAGTGTGCCCTTCTTCCTTGGGGTGATCATGGTCCCTTTATATTGTTTTCACCCTGAGGGGCAGATTAAGCTAAGAGATGGTGCAAAGCCCAAGGTCACCAAGCAAACTTTGCAGCTTCCTTCCATATTAAAATTTAATTAAAATGATTTATATGCAAGCATTGTTTAGGAAGTAATGCAAATCCACATAATACATTTAAAGCACATTGAACTTGCATGTAAAGCACATGACTTCCCCTAAAGAATCCTGGGAAGTGTAGTTTCCCCCTCACAGTTACAGTTCCCACCACCTTTAACAAACTAGTTTCCATGATTTTGTGGTGGGATTCATGTGCTTCGTGGGTTGAATGTGCTTTAAATGCATGGTGTGGATCTGCCCTAGTATGCTGTGCATTCATTAGTGAATTGAAAAGAACAATTTTAAAAGATACTTTTTAAAACAGGGCTGTAGCTTAGTGGTAGGGCACATGCTTTGCATGCAAAGGTCCAAAATTCAATCTCTGGAACAGACTATTGCCTGGAATCTTGGAGAGCCAATGCTAGTCCATGTCATCAGTACTGAGCTAGATGGTGCCAAATGGCCTGACTCTGTATGAAATCGGAAAGAGACCAAAGGGCCACAGTGACTCCAAAATTTATTTATATATTTTATTTACAATATTTATATACTGCTTTATTGTAAAAAAAAAACCTCAAAGAGGTTTATAGAAGGAATTAAAACAAAACATTATTGGCAAAAAAAAAGTTAAAGACAGGTATTTAAAAACATTCAAAATAATAAAATCAACAGTGAGTTAAAAACAGATAAAAACACAATAGCTTCTACATGCCTGGGTAGGCTTGCCTAAACAAAAATGTTTTTAGCAGGTGCTGAAATGAGTACAATGAAGGCAACTGCCTAATCTAAATAGGCAGGGAGTTCCAAAGCGTAGGTACTGCCACACTAAAGGATCGATTTCTTACAAGAGCAGAAAAAGTACTATGTGGCACCCATAAGATGGAAAGAATACCTTGACCTTGACCTGATAGCAAATCATCAACCAGTGCAGATTTCAGAACAGAAGTATTACGTGCTGATAGGGTCACATTCATGTCAGCAATCATGCTACAGCATTCTGCACTAACTGCAGCCCCTGGGTCAGGTTGTGCTGCATGGGGATTTCTGTGACCTTGGCTGAATGAATGCCAGTATTTTGGGGGGTTTTGGTTAGGAATCCTGACTGGTTGTGGGATGCTGAGTTTTCTGCCTTACTCCTTGGAATCTTGTTGTGGTTAGTATGGTATTGCATTTAGGAAACCACTGTCTTTTGTTTTTGTTTTTCTGTTTGCATTTCATTTACCTCTGACATTACTGCCTTATTACATCCATAGAAGCAACAACAGTGGTCAGCTCAACCCCCTTAAACCCACTGATGATGCACCTTGGCATTTGCATGATGGTTTGTTTCTTGCCCAATAGTGGTAAAAGAGAATTAATATACTGGGAAGTGTGGCTTCAATTGCTACTGTTCCCAGTCTAATGCCTGTGAAGGTAGACCAAACCATGCATATTTTCTCTCTGCCAATTATTACTCACTGGAATTGGGCTGGCTGTCAAAGTGAGTTTATAGCAGCCCACAGAGTAGGCAGGAAAGGGTAGAGAATCTTCTTAACTCTTATTCATTTTTCCAACCTCTCTCTGCAGTGAAGGATCAAGTCAGTAAAGAAGTTTGGAGCAGCCATGTTAAAAGGCAGGCAGGGCATTCCAGGCAGGAGGTTGTCAACCCTGGTTTGATATGGATATTGTTGCAGAGGATCCCTAGTCAAACCTTACCAACAGCACAATTCTAACAATATGTACTCAGAAGTAAGTCCTCTTGAGTTCTATGGGGCTTAGCTCCTTCAGAGTCATCCATCTTTACTCCTGAGTGCTCCCATCTAACATCTCCACAACACTAGGCTTTCTTCCTACGATGGCCTTCTGGTGACTGGGCTGACCTGAGGGCACTTAAACCCTTCTTGCCACAGCAAGTAGGCTAGATTAAATGTTCCTTACCCAGGCTCTCTACGCAGATGAGAAGGAATGATCCTGTCACTTCAGCTGGACCTGGAAACACCCTCATTTAGCTAAGATTTCTATCTTAATTTCCAATCAAAGAATTTTTTTGTTTGAATGGTCTGCTCCAAGCAACTGTGGTTGATGCTTAATGTATCATTTTTAATGACATCACTAGGGCCCGCCCCTGAAACCTCAAAGTCTGAGATGCTTCTGATCTGGCAACCCTATCCTAAAATATGTGTGCTAAGGTATTATGTCTGGGAGAATAAAGCATGTGGGGGGGGGACTTGAATGAGTGACTCGGGCAGCAGGACTCAGGTAACTTGCTCCCTGCACCACAAAGAAGTTACTGGCCTGATCTTTTCTGGGTTGCAGCACCACTCATATAATGGCCAGAGAAGGTATTGGGTCTCACTAGCTCAGCCTGACCGTGTGGTCTTAGGAGCCAATAGCTGACTCTATTTAAGTCTTGCTCCTGGTTGACTCTGTATAACTGTTGTTTTAGGGTTGTCTCCTCTGTCTGAGCAACTCATCTCACTACCTTGTCCTGCTAGACTGCTTGCTTCAGAATCTGACACACATACAGCACGCTGTTATCTGACTCTAGTCTCTTTTTAATTTTCAGTTTGCTTGATGTCCCAGAACTGGACTCCCAGTTGCGGCCTGTCTTGGAGCCCAGCCAAGGCCCAGCAGGGAGTCAGATTCCCACTTAGTTCTATGACAGTGAAACTCCCATCTGGGCATCTGGGTCCTTTCAGTCACTGGGAGGTTAAGGCCAACAAAATTGCTGTCAGTATTTCACACATGGGAAATATCTTGTTTAACATGAAAAAGCTAACTGACAATAACTTTTGTGCTTTCCCAAAAGCAGTCTAGAGTAAATACTTAATCCATGGGAGATCATGGAATAAGGCCAGCGACCTTTAGAAATCTAAATAAGATAACTCATCCCCAGTTAAAATTTGGCTGTGGTCTCCTATACCGAATAATACATGGTTAGTGGGTTGTTAAAATAACCTAAAGTTATATCTGGTATTTCATAGTTTATACATGATGTCACTTGCAAATTACATTCCTTTCCAACTTTTCTGATTAAGTCTGTGGCATGATCTTAAACTTGGGTCAGCTGACATAAATTAACACTGCTGTCTTTCTTGTATCAATCAAAGCCAATGTAAATAAGGAGTGGCATTGGGGTACAGAATACTTGAAGGCCATAAAACACACTGATTATCTTTCAAATGTTTACTGAGTCACCACCTAGTCCTGTTCATGTCAGGTTTTATACCATTACTTCACATGTTGTGCTTTGAAAAGCTAAAATAAGCAACTGTGCATCAGAAGGATTTGTGTTCAGCTGCAAACATAGGGTCATATTCAATGGAGTGCTAAGTAAGTCGCTCCATCAGCGCAAGGATTTCTTTTTGCACAAGGGAATTTTTCCTTCCTTCCCTGTACCCGGGCACCCCTTAAATGTGTTCTAGGGTTCCGCAACTCTCGGAAGCAGATTTGGGGAGGCTGTGGGGTAGGCACAACAGGAGGAGGAGGAGAAGGAGGAGGAGGAGGGAAAGTCCCACTGTGCTAGTGGTAATCTTTGCATTGATGGAATGTTAGTAGAATACTGCCCATGGTCTGTGTCTTAGACCAGGGGTATCCAATGTGATGCCCTCCAGATTTTGTTGGACTACAACTCCCATTATCCCTGGCCATTGGCCATGTTGGCTGGGGTCGATCAAAATTAGGGTAAAGCAACATCTGGAGGGCACCGCATTGGCTACGCCTGTCATACACTCTGTGACCTCCTTTTCACTAAGCCTTCATCATTTGTAATAGCAATAAGCAACATTTGGATACAAACAAAATAACTTTTATGTGTCTTATCACTTGAGTGCAGTGGAAAGTAGACACTGCCCCTCCCCATTAATCGTGTACCATTCCAGTAAATTCTACTTACTACTGTTACTTAAATGTACTTCCTTTTGTTCAATCTCTACTGCTGCCGCCACTGCAATCCTAAGTATGAATAGCTGAAGCTAGCGGGGCTTCTGCCATTCATTTCTTCTTCTTAGCCCATTAATTTCAATTAATTGTGCCGATTCCATATGGATTAGATGCAGTACAATGATACATTTGGGGCTTTCACAGAGTTTCCTTTACTAACAACCTAAGGTTGCAAAGAAATAAAATAATGCCACCTTGTGGTTCTCTGTTGAAATGTGTTTACGTATCACGCAGTCTTTTGCAGGTTCACCTGGAAACAAGTCCTGCTGTGTTCAGTTATCCTTATCCCCAGACCCATGTATAGGACTGCAGCCTAAGAAAGATCATATTTATGTAACAGCAATGATTTGTCACTCATACTAAACTATGCATAAGTTAACATTTTAACTTGTTTGCAATGTTAGCCAATAACAGGATATTGGACTCTCCCACTGTAAAATGGGTTGATCTTCTGAATCCCAACTGCTGATATATGTTTTTCTGAAAAAAATTGATCTCTCTCTCTCTCTCTCTCTCTCTCTCTGTGTGTGTGTGTGTGTGTGTGTGTGTAATTCTCAATCAAATGTTCTTAACTAAACTTTTACATACAATCTTTTTGTCAGTATTCACAATTATAGATACTTTTATATCCATTTTTTGGGGGGGAGGGGACAAAACAGTAATATATGGAGCAGGAGTTGCCAGGGGGTACATTCTGAAATTTGAGAGAGTGCTGTGGGTAACAGTAACAAAATGGCTGCCATGGAGGGGAGGCATAATGCAAAATAAGTGGCAATACAGTCATTGCTACTTCCCTCCACAATCTCCCTCCCCTCATGACAACTTCATATTTCCAGTGGGAAGTCAGCTATATTCTGCTGGTCCTGCTAGTGGAGTTAAAGGGACAACAATCCTGTTTTTCCTGATACCAACCCTAAACCAAAGCCTAGGCTGTCATCCTGCACCCACTTATCTAGGAGTTAGCGCCATTAAACACAAACAGATTTACTTCTGAAGTAGACATGTATACCATTGTACAGTGGGTTAACTATACAGTCAATTCTTAATGAGTGCCTAGACATCAGCTTCTGCACAGAGTGGCTTTTGTGCAACTGTCAGTAGTGTGGCTTCCCCACCACTCTGCCCTAGTGGCCTAAATTGAAGATTCTTGCCAAGATACTTAAGGCCCATCCATACATTTGTATAATCTGTAATGTAAACCCCTGTAATTCCATTAATTCACCCTCATCTATATGACTTTCTCCTCTGATCGCTGCCTTCACACATTTTCTCCTTCCTTGATATGGAGTTCCCAATACCAACTATGTATACACTGAAAAGGAGAGAAACAGTTATTACAAAGGGTTGCTAGAGAGGGATACCAGTTGCTTTCAGACACATTTTAACTTTCTCCTGCTTCTGTTGGGTTCCCATTGGTGCCCTCTTCTAATCTGAGCCAATCAGAAACACAAAAAGAGGAGAAGGAGGGAGGGGGAGTTTGTAAACAAAAAAGGACATGCCTAGGAGTATGGATGAAGGAAACACATGATTCCAGCGCAAAGAAAATACAAAGCACTCAATTCCAATACAATTCCAATGAGGAAAATGTGGGGTTTGGGTATGGCATAGATGATCCCTTAGTTTTGTCTTATAAAATTCCTGACTTGGAAAAGTGGGTACTGGTAAGTTATGTAGTTAACAAAAATAATTGGATTTGGTCTCATGAATGGCATTTAAAAATACCTTTTCACCCTGGTATTGTACTAAGGGCAAGTGAAAAAAAACAACAGAGAGTGATGACAGTGTAAAGGGTGATTCTTTTTCTCTCAGAAACCTCAAACGTAGGTGTGTTCTGTTCCATATGACTCTTTCCCAAATGGAGATAATCCAGTCAATAGGAAGACATGTCTACTTATGAAGTTAGGCCAATATACACAGTGGCTTGCTGATGTGTGCATGTGGTGCCATACACTGTCTTTCTCAAATGTTAGTGTACATTTTCTTTCTTATATTGAGATTATTCCTTGAAGAAAATGTCATGTGTGATGCAGTCGTGAAGTCCTTCTGTGATATTCCACATTTGCTATTCTTTTGGGGCATTTCAGTTCCAGAACAGTATTTTTCTGTCCGTATTTGTGCACTGTGCTGCTAATTTTGTGTCTTTTGTTTTGAGTAACTTTCCCTCAGGTTGAGTTTGCTCTTGCCCTTGTTTTAGGGTAGAGACACACTCACTGTTCTGCCAGTTCCACCGCGCCTCCACCTCTGTCTTCTGAAAATGGGGGCACACGATGCTAGTCAAACCCCACCCCTTTTTACTGTAGACCTGGTGGGATCAGCTTGAGTGCATTTTTTTTTAAATCAGCTTCAGAGAGATTTCACAACTGATTGGCAGATCAACCCATTCTCCCTCCAGGTGCGGCTAATGGAAATGCTTTGCTGTGGTGACTAGTGGGTTCACAGCGATCACCTCCCAGTGAGTGGCTCAGGGGTTACGTGCCCTGCCACCTGTGCAGCCGTGGGCAAGCTGCATAGTCCCAAGGAGCCCAGTTGCCCCCCAGCTGGCAGTTGCAGACAAGGAAGGGGCTGGCTTGTGCAGCTGTGGCAAGCTGAGCAGGCCCTAGCCAGCTGGGGAGGACTAGCCTCAGAGGGAGGCAATGGTAAACCCACAAACACCCTATTCATAGGGTCTCCATAAGTCGGGATCGACTTAAAGGCAGTCCATTTGTTTCATTTTTCTTCATCCCTTTATTACTGTAATTCTATATATAAGAAGTGGATCTGAATCATAGCACAGAAGCAAAGTAGTCATGGTGAAGCTTTTCTTCATAATTGTATTTCCATACTAGAAAAGGCTTGACCTGTTGAATTTCTGCCTGCCATAAACTGTTAAAGGCCCATTAAACACAAAGAGACTTACTTCTGAGTAGACATGCATACCATTGTTCTGTAAATTAACTATATAGGAAATTCTTAATGAGTCCATGGTCTTTAGCTTTGCAGGAGACATGCCTAAGCCTCTTTGCAAAGTTTTTATATTTGCAATTTGGGAGGGAGGGGGGATTTTTTAATATTCAACCACCCTTACTGTGTAGTAGAATTTGCAGAAATTAATTTCTAGGTGTTACCTGATCTCAAGCAAGCCCAGAACAGGTAAGATGCATCCTGGTTGTTAGGGAAAAGGAAAGGCAAACTATGGTGATCCCAATGACTAGAAAAAAAGACAGAAGCAGAAAAAGTGCACTGAAAGGAAGGACAAAACAGCAGCTCTTTAGAATCCCAGGGATTTCTATTGCCTGGTGTGCAAACAACTCACTTATCAATCACAGCCCTGACTTCACTCATTCACTGGCAAATAGCAGCAGTCAGGCTGGATTATTTCACAGAAATCATTTAGAAGAGTACCGGCACATTTTAGTTCATGACTCTTTCTAGGAGGACTAGAGACTTTTTTTTTTAATGAAAGCTCAGAGTCTGAGGCTGCCGCCTGAGGACAACAATGAAGGCCTTTGTGGGCACTAAGTTATAAGAACTGAATGTGGCACTATTCTAACAGAGATGCAGCTGCACAACTTATAACCTATAAGCTGAACATATTATTACTGTTGTTATTAACAACAACAACAACAACCTACCCTTCACCCAAAGGTCCCAACGCAGGTTTCAACAGTTTAAAAATGCATAATTAAAAACAGTTAAAACAGCCTAAACAACATCACAGAAAATAGGCTGGGTCCTTAAAATATAAAATAATCACTGAAAGTTGTACAATAAAGTTGCCAGACGCACCTCAGTGGGGAAGGAGAATGCCCTCTTCCGTGCTACCACCCTGCAAGCTTCTGAGGATGATGGAACTACCAAAAGGGCCTCCTCTGCTGATCTCAACACCCAAGAAGATCTGCAGGGAAGGAGGTGGTCTTTCAGATATTTGGGACCTAAGTCTTTTAGGGCTTTAAACACTAATGTGAGCACCTTGAACTGGGCCTGGAAACAAACTGGCAACCAATGTAGCTGTTTTAAAACAGGGGTTATATGAGTTCTAAAAGGAATCCCAACCAGTAATCTGGCTGCTGTATTTTGGACCAGTTGAAGCTTCTGAGTCATCTTCAAGGGCAGCCCCATGTAGAGCACATTGATATAACCCATTCTGGAAGTTACCAGAGCATGGAGCACTGTGGCCAAGTCTTCTCTGTCCAAAAGAGACCGAAGCTGGCAAACCAGATGGAGCTGGAAAAAGGCACTCCTAGCCACTGAGGCCACCTCAACCTCCAGTGACAGTTGGATCAAGGAATACCCCCAGGCTGTGGACCTGCTCTTTCAAGGAAAGAGCAACCCCATCCAGAACGGGCCATCTTCCCATCTCCTGGACATGAGAACTCTGCACACATAACACCTCTGTCTTTTCAGGATTCAGCCTCAATTTATTGGCCCACATCCAGTCCATCACTGCCTCCAGTCACCGGTTCAGCACCTCAGCTGCCTCTCCTGATTCAGATGGAATACAGAAGTAGAGCTGGGTGTCATCTGCATATTAATAGCACCTCACACCAGATCTCCTGATGACAGCTCCCAGGGGCTTCATATAGATCAGTGGTTCCCACCCTGGGGGCTGTGACCTCCGGGTGTGTGTGAAGTAATCTGGGGGGGCTCAAATAGTAAATAAATTATTTATTTTAAAAAAGTCATCCCTCCCTGGATGCTGTCTGTTCCCCACTGCCGCTGTAGACAACACCTCCCCCTTGCTCCAAACAAGAGGGGAGGACTTTTGCTGAAGCAGCAGAGCATCTTTCAAGTGTGCCGAGGGCAGCCATCTGCCTATAAAACACATGGCAGATGCCAAAAGAGACTGAGGATGGAGCTACCAGGAAGAAGAAGGGATTACTATCGGTGACTCCCGTCTCCTTGCACTGCCACTGCTGATAATACTCTTGCTCAGAATGAGGGGAGAGGGCTTTATGTGAAGCAAAATGAAACAAGGCTGCAAGGAAAGGATGCTTTCCCCTTTCCTTCCCAGCAGCCAGCCTGCCTGCATTTCTTAGCTCCTGCTTCGCTGCCACTTCCGTTTAAAAATTATTCTTTTTTGCAAGGCCACCCAGATCTTGCCTTTGGCCCAGACAGAGCCAAGAAACAGCAAGGAAGCTCAGGACTTCCTTATCCCCGATTTCTGAGGCTAAGTGTGTGCGCCAGTGTCTCTCCTTTCTTCCATCTACACTCCGCCCCCCAATCTCTCTCTCCAAGATGCTGCAGTAGTTGAGGGCTTCCTCCCTCCCATGTGCCTGAATGCATGCAGGCCTGCAGATGTTTGCAGGAGGGGCAGGTGTGTTTGTGTGTGTGCGCATGCACTTATGCCTTCTGCTCTGCTTTCATTCTCCAAGTGCGCACTAACCAAGTAATCAGTTCTGATGATCATCCCAAGGCCTAAAAGCACTAAACCCCCTCCTCAATCTGACCACATTATTGTCTGAAGTGCACAATTTAGTATTCCCACCACCACCACCATATTGCTGCTTCTTGATTATTATTATTATTAAAAAAATAAAAGCTCAACAGGTTGGCTGAGGCTGGGATCCTGATATTAAAGCAGAAATTTATTTATTTATTTAATTATTGCATTTATATTCCACCTTTCCTCCAAGTTGTGCAAAGTGGTGCACATGGTTCCTTTCCATTTTATCCTTACACTAATCCTGTGAGATAGGTCAGGCTGAGAGACTGTGTTTGTGTTTGGTCCAAAGTCACCCAGTGTGCTTCATGGCTGGTTGGGGATTTGAACCTGGTCTTAAGAACATAAGAACATAAGAACATAAGAACATAAGAACATAAGAAGAGCCTGCTGGATCAGGCCAGTGGCCCATCTAGTCCAGCATCCTGTTCTCACAGTGGCCAACCAGGTGCCTGGGGGAAGCCCGCAAGCAGGACCCGAGTGCAAGAACACTCTCCCCTCCTGAGGCTTCCGGCAACTGGTTTTCAGAAGCATGCTGCCTCTGACTACGGTGGCAGAGCACAGCCATCATGGCTAGTAGCCACTGATAGCCCTGTCCTCCATGAATTTGTCTAATCTTCTTTTAAAGCCATCCAAGCTGGTGGCCATTACTGCATCTTGTGGAAGCAAATTCCATAGTTTAACTATGCGCTGAGTAAAGAAGTACTTCCTTTTGTCTGTCCTGAATCTTCCAACATTCAGCTTCTTTGAATGTCCACGAGTTCTAGTATTATGAGAGAGGGAGAAGAACTTTTCTCTATCCACTTTCTCAATGCCATGCATAATTTTATACACTTCTATCATGTCTCCTCTGACCCACCTTTTCTCTAAACTAAAAAGCCCCAAATGCTGCAACCTTTCCTCGTAAGGGAGTCACTCCATCCCCTTGATCATTCTGGTTGCCCTCTTCTGAACCTTTTCCAACTCTATAATATCCTTTTTGAGATGAGGCGACCAGAACTGTACATAGTATTCCAAATGCGGCCGCACCATAGATTTATACAACGGCATTATGATATCGGCTGTTTTATTTTCAATACCTTTCCTAATTATTGCTAGCATGGAATTTGCCTTTTTCACAGCTGCCGCACCCTGGGTCGACATTTTCATCATGCTGTCCACTACAACCCCGAGGTCTCTCTCCTGGTCGGTCACCGCCAGTTCAGACCCCATGAGCGTATATGTGAAATTAAGATTTTTTGCTCCAATATGCATAATTTTACACTTGTTTATATTGCATTTGCCATTTTTCCACCCATTCACTCAGTTTGGAGAGGTCTTTTTGGAGCTCTTCGCAATCCCTTTTTGTTTTAACAACCCGGAACAATTTAGTGTCATCAGCAAACTTGGCCACTTCACTGCTCACTCCTAATTCTAGGTCATTAATGAACAAGTTGAAAAGTACAGGTCCCAATACCGATCCTTGAGGGACTCCACTTTCTACAGCCCTCCATTGGGAGAACTGTCCGTTTATTCCTACTCTCTGCTTTCTGCTTCTTAACCAATTCCTTATCCACAAGAGGACCTCTCCTCTTATTCCATGACTGCTAAGCTTCCTCAGAAGCCTTTGGTGAGGTACCTTGTCAAACGCTTTTTGAAAGTCTAAGTACACTATGTCCACTGGATCACCTCTATCTATATGCTTGTTGACACTCTCAAAGAATTCTAATAGGTTACTGAGACAGGACTTTCCCTTGCAGAAGCCATGCTGGCTCTGCTTCAGCAAGGCTTGTTCTTCTATGTGCTTGGTTAATCTAGCTTTAATAATACTTTCTACCAGTTTTCCAGGGACAGAAGTTAAGCTAACTGGCCTGTAATTTCCGGGATCCCCTCTGGATCCCTTTTTGAAGATTGGTGTTACATTTGCCACTTTCCAGTCCTCAGGCACGGAGGAGGACCCGAGGGACATATTTTAGTTAGCAGATCAGCAATTTCACCTTTGAGTTCTTTGAGAACTCTCGGGTGGATGCCATCCGGGCCCGGTGATTTGTCAGTTTTTATATTGTCCATTAAGCTTAGAACTTCCTCTCTCGTTACCACTATTTGTCTTAGTTCCTCAGAATCCCTTCCTGCAAATGTTAGTTCAGGTTCAGGGATCTGCCCTATATCTTCCACTGTGAAGACAGATGCAAAGAATTCATTTAGCTTCTCTGCAATCTCCTTATCATTCTTTAGTACACCTTTGACTCCCTTATCATCCAAGGGTCCAATTGTCTCCCTAGATGGTCTCCTGCTTTGAATGTATTTATAGAATTTTTTGTTGTTGGTTTTTATGTTCTTAGCAATGTGCTCCTCAAATTCTTTTTTAGCATCCCTTATTGTCTTCTTGCATTTCTTTTGCCAGAGTTTGTGTTCTTTTTTATTTTCTTCATTCGGACAACACTTCCATTTTCTGAAGGAAGACTTTTTGCCTCTAAGAGCTTCCTTGACTTTGCTTGTTAACCATGCTGGCATCTTCTTGGCCAAGACTATAGTCCAACACTATAACCCACGGGTGTTGGGAGACAGGACTGTACATCTTCAGACTGTGGGGGTGGTGGAGGGGGATACCAATTTGATTGGATCTTTGCATTAAGAAAAGAAAGCAACAACTCCCTGTCTGCAGGGAGCTTTTAATGGAAATGGATATTTGGATATAAGATTTTGCCATGCAACATTTTTTCAATTAACAGAGACTAAAATTACAGTTAGCATGGGGGGGTGTCATTAAAATGTTTGAGCTTATAAAGGGGATTCCATACTCATAAAGGTTGGGAATAGCATGGGAGACAAGATGGAACCCTGCGAAACACCACAGGACTGCTTCCATGGTGCTGAACATAGCCTCCCATAACTACTTTTTGGAAGCAGCTCTGGAGGTATGAGCAAAACCACTGAAGCACAGTGCTCCCAATCCCCAGCTCCTCAAGAGATTCCAGAAGGATACCGTGGTCAACAGTATCAAAAGCCATTGAGAGATCAAGGAGAATGAGTAGGGTCACATTCCCCCTATCTCTCTCCCGACAAATGTCATCAACCAGGGTGACCAAGACAGTTTCAGTGCCATAGCCAGGCCTGAAGCCAGACTTGAATGGATCCACTTAATCAGTTTCCTCTAAGTATGCTTGAAGCTGGACCGCCACCACCTTCTTAATCACCTTGCCTAAAAAGGGGATATTTGCCACTGGGTGATAGTTGTTTAACACTTCTGGGTCCAGGGAGGTCTTCTTAAGGTGGGGACGCACCACTGCCTCCTTCAAGGCAGATGGTACCTCCCCCTCCCCAATGAAGCCTTAATCACTCCCTGGACCCACCCAGTCAGTACCCTACCGCTAGTTTTCAGCAGCCAGGATGGGCAAGGAACTCATTTATTACATTTATATCCCACATTTCCTCCAAGGTGCTCAAAGTGGTGTATATATTTTATCCTTACAACAACCCTGTGAGGTAGATTAAACTATGCTGATGCATCTTGATAAAGACTGGTTTTGCTGCCTGCTTGGGACTGCCAAAAGAAAGAAGGGGGGTGCCTAGCACCAGGCATATATATATTTACTTTGCAATTCAAAATAGATTCAGCTTCTCAGGCTAGTACCTCATGAGCCCTGGCTCAAATTAAGAGTAGATGATGACTTCTGAAGCAGGCTACAGTACTAACTTTATATTACACACACATACAGCTGCTCTGGCACGGTATAAATATGGTGCCCATGTGTTGCAAAGTCCTAGCCAATTGTGACTTTTCAAATTATATGAATGAGACAAAACAGACATCTATACCTTCATCACATATGATATGGCACAGCATGTGTACTATGTCTGTACATATGGCTTAAAGTGACTTTTTATGAGATACTTATTGACTTTAAAAATGATTTTATTCTACTATTTTTGTACTGTTGTTTACTGCTTTGAATGCTGTATGCAGAGAGACAGATATCAATGGAAATAATGCCAATGTGTCTACATGGATGTCATACCTGTGCAGCAATCAGTGTTGGCTCCAGGCACGGGGCAGAGCCTTTGGGCCAGACACCCTCCTTGGGTCCCTCTCTCTCAGTGAGTCTAGTTCCTCACTATCATTATCACCAGCTGCTCCTCTTCTTCCTCATTGTTGCCACCACCTACTTGCTTGCCAGGTAGAGAGCCAGTGAGGAAGCAGGCAGTGATATCTACTGCCCCATCTTCTTCCCACCACCAATGTTTGGACCAGAGTGAGAGGCAGGTAAGCAAATAGGTTGCAACAGGGAAGAAGGGGGGCTCTTATTGAGGATGGTGGTTCTGTGCTGGGGTGTGAGCGCTTGCCAGATGCCCAGACATGCTGACTTTTAACTGCAGTCCAGAGCATGGCCCCAGGAATATTAATAAGTGCCTGATCTGGGGCTGTTTGGGATTAGACCACGTATAACATCATCTGGCAGACTCAGAATGGAAGCTTGTGCATAGGTTTCATAGAAATAAATACAGTAACATCGCTCAGAATTCTGCGTAAGCTGCTTTTTGGAGAGTGCTGCAGTGTTGGTTAGTTTCATGTGGGCCAAATGCCAGATTTCAGAGACACACATAAGATTTTCCAGGGTTGGGAGTGGTTTGATAGTACCATCACCACCACCCACAATTCAAATGTATGCATTTTTTCCTATCCCAGGCTCTAGTTAAAATATTTTTACAGATTTTCAGCATAATTCTCACTACATCAGAGAGAGAAAAATCCTGATTCCCCATTTAATAAAGTGTTTCTTTTAAAAAAACATAACTGTACATTTCTACATCTATCAACACTCCAGCCATTTAAAGCAATGTTATTATTTTTAAATGTGTTTTCCCCGTCTAGCACTAATATTGCCTGACATTTAAAATCTTTTAAAACTGGACAGATGAGATTTAAGTCCCCCACATGAAGGCTAGCCCCATTCCCTGCCTGATGCCCTGGTTCTCCTTTTATTACAATTTGTGGGTGAATTGATCAAGCTGTCAAAGTTTGATTGGGGCTTGAGCCACCAAAGTGGTAAGGATGGAGGCAATCACACAGAAAATTCTATATGGGACGATGGTCTGCACGTTATTTTCATGAACAAGCAGGTGGTCAGACTAGGGCACAAGCAATGCTGCTCCAGGAAGCTATTACTACATGAGGGCATGTTGCACTGGCATAGCACAATTACACTGGCAATAGCCAGCATCACCAGGTGCAGCAGCCCAGTAATATTATACAAAATTATGGTGTCACACAGGATTAGCCAGGAAGAGGGCATGGGATCTTAGTGTGGGCTAGAGTGCTGGACTCAGACAGTCACTAGGGAAACCTGGGTTCAAATATCCACTCAGCTACAAAGCTTGCTGGATGATCTTGGGTTAGTTACCATCTCAGCCTAACCTATTTCACAAGGGTAGTGTGACTGTTAAACTTACATGGTTCAGAGCTTTGATGAAGGTGAGGATGAAAATGGACCAAAATAACTATAAAAATCTAGCTAGCATCCTTAATGTGATTTCAGTCACCGCGGAGCCAGCTATTTTGGCATTACCTAATAGTTCAGCACCAAGCTTTTGCAACAGGATTGCAACTGACAGGAGGTATAGCTGGATGAACTGATTCAGACATTACAGGTTAACATATGTGTTGCACTTACACATAGCTAGTGAAGTGCGACACATACACTCGCCTCCCCAAGTTAGATTTGGAATTGAAATTAAAAACTTAAAAATAGCTCAGGTAATTCTGAGTGTAATTTAGAACATGCAATGCTCTCAGTAACAGCTGGCATAGCACAGTGGGGAGAAGAACCTGGCTGGGAGTCCCGAGTCTGTGAGTTCAAATCCCCGCTCGTGTCTCCTGGGTGTCAAGGGCCAGCTAAAGATCACCCCCACAGGGAGTGGCTCAGGGGTGACGTGCCCTGCCACCTCTGCAGCCGTGGGCAAGCTGCATAGTCCCAATGAGCCCAGTTGCCCCCCAGCTGGCAGTCGCGGACAAGGAAGGGGCAGGCTTGTATAGCTGGGGCAAGCTGAGCAGGCCCTAGCCAGCTGGGGAGGACTAGCCTCAGAGGAAGGCAATGGTAAACCCCCTCTGAATACCACTTACCATGAAATCCCTATTCATAGGGTCACCATAAGTTGGGATCGACTTGAAGGCAATCCATTTCTATTTTCAATGCTTGTGATAGTGTCACTGGCAGTGTATCAGGGGTTAAAACTCCCAGAGTGGTTTGGCAGTGAATCCCATCTTCCCAGGGAACTCTGGGAATTTTAACTCTGTGAGGCGAATAAGGGGTCTCAGAACCCCTAACAAACTACAATTCCCATGATTATTTTGCGGTACCTATGACTGTTTAAAACAGTATAATACTGGTTTAAATGTATAATACAGATAGGGCCTTTGATCCACCATCTCTAGTAAATTCTGTCTTCCCCCACTCACACAGATACCTGAGAGGTGCTCTTGTACATTGATAGCATGTGGAGCAATCCTTACAACACAGAAACCAGACTTTAGAATTTAAAGTGAATTTTTAACTTGCACATTTGGTAATTTTTTATCAGGAAAACTATAGTCAGATGGAATTGTAGTCCTTATACCAACTGCTCTCTCTGTCATTCCATTGGTTCCTTTTTAATGTTATAAGAAATGTGACAGCAGAAAGATCTGTTTACTCTAGTACAGTGGTTCCCAACCTTTATGAGTATGGGACCCCCTTTATAAGCTTAAAATGTTTTGTGACCCCCCTCCCCCCAGGGAGGGAGGCTGGCTGCCAGGAAGGAAGGGGGAAAGCAGCCTTTCTTTGCAGCCTTGCTTCTTTTTGCTTCACAAAAAAACCTCTCCTCTCATTCTAAGTAAGGGTGTTGTCAGTAGCGGCAATGCAAGGAGATGGGAATCAGTGATAGTAATCCCCTCTTCTTCCTGGTAGCCCCACCCTCAGCCTCCTTTGGTATCTGCCATGTATTTTATAGGCAGATGCCTGCCCTTAGTGCGCCTGAAAGACACTCTGGCGCCTCAGCAAAAGGCCTCCCCTCTTGTTTGGAGCAAGGTGGAGGTGTCATCTGCAGCGCCAGTGGAAAGCAGACAGTGTAGAAGGAGTGAAGACTTTTTTTAAAAAAAATTAATAAATAATTCATTTCTTTACTGTTCACGGCCCCCTCTGGATTACTTCGTGGGGCCCCTGGGGGTCCTGGCCCCCAGGTTGGGAACCACTGCTCTAGTAACTAAACTGAACCAGGGTTTAAATCCCTACTCAGCCATGAAATTCATTGGGTGACCTTGGGCCAGTCAGCCTACTCTACCTTACCAGGTTGTTGTTGGGATAAATTAAGAAGGGGAGAAAAGGTGAGGTAGAAACACAACAAATAAATAAATGTAAGCCCAGCATTTTAACTCTCATATTCCTGCATTTTGCTAAAGCATTTTCTAAAGCACAGAAAATACAGTAACATGCATTTTTAGGTACTCACAAACTGGGCATTTGTACAACATGAGTAACTATAGCAAGGCATTAAAATGTTCTGATATATAACTATGTGCAAACCAAATATTAATGCCATTACATAAAACCTGAAGCATTAAAAACATTTACTTGATAGCAGTTGCTTAAAGCCTAAATACAGCTCCCTTAAGATAATATTGTCACACTGAATAATAACTTAACTCAGAAATGATAGATTGAAAAAAAACTGTCTTACCAGAGCTATTGTGATATACTTCCAAAAATGTCCTGACATTATTACTGAATGCAGAGTCAAATGAAAGAAAATTTATATATATAATCCATTAAAAAATGTAAGTGCATATCTGAAGCATATGTCAAATATACACTGTAGGAAAAACCAAAAGTATCAGCATTTAGAATGTTTATCAACTGGGCTGTGAGTCTGAAAGAATTCTTTTATTCTCTTTAAGAGTGGGTTGTTCTAACTGCATTTGAAACTATGCATAACTTTATCATACTGAATTTTGAAAATAGTAAATAAACCACTACTCTTAACAGAAGGCACACAATGTGCATTGAATAAATGTTCCACATAATTAAAGCATTCTTGATATGTATGTTAAACATTTTATCATGAAAACCTTGGAAACAGACAGACTGATATGTACATTATATGTTATAGTATTAAGAAATGTTCAGTGCACAAGAGAAAACAGAACTGGTATGAGAATAACCATCTAATGATAGCTGATACTGAAGATGACTAAAATGTTTTGTTAGATTTGTTCTTTTAATATTACATTTATAATGCTGTCAGTTAGCTACTGGACCATGTTCAAGGTCTTGTTATTAACATATAAAGCCTTGAACAACTTGGGACCAGGTTACCTGAAAGACTCATTTATTTATTTATTTATTGTACTTATATACCACCGCATAGCCGAAGCTCTCTGGGCGGTTTACAGTAGCTCATGGCACCGCACCCTACAGAATATCACAGGGCAGTGACGCAAAAATTGGCATTTTCTGCTGTTGCCCCTGTTCTGAGGAATGCCCTTTCCTCTGCCATGTGTGGAGCAGCAACCATCAGTTGCTTCAGATGTCTTGTAAAAATATATTTTTGCCCAGGCTTTCCCTGATGTATAAGACTGGCCCAAGGTCACCCAGTGAACTTCATGGTTGAAGAGGGATTTCAACTCTGATCTCCCAGATTGACACTCTGATCACTACACTACACTGGTGTTACTGATGTGCAAAATAAGATTTTAAAAAACAAATGCAACAGGAAAAGGTCCAACTGATTTAAGTGAGAACATTTTCAAAGACATAGCCAGTTTCTGTGCCA
The DNA here is from genome assembly GCF_030035675.1 of Rhineura floridana. Taxonomy (NCBI): domain Eukaryota; kingdom Metazoa; phylum Chordata; class Lepidosauria; order Squamata; family Rhineuridae; genus Rhineura; species Rhineura floridana. Next base: position 62,137,856 of record NC_084483.1, read on the forward strand.
TTGTGATAGCTGAGTGATGCAAGCTGTGATCATTTGCATCCAATTGCTGGCAAGTTAGCAAAGCAATCTGGCTGTATTCTGCATTGGACTAAAATCCCACCAAAGTCCTTACAATGCAGGGAAAAAATCAATCTTGCATGGTTGTGCTTATCCCAGTCCCTAGTTCTCCAACTTGGCAGTGTTATGCTAGGCTCTTTACTCTGTGAGTTATAATAGGAGAATGAGGGCTCTGGATGGCATAGGAATACTGATTGGGGGCTTCTTGTGCTTATTTATTCATTTAGGTTATTTATATCCCAACAGGTCACAGTGTAGTTTACAATACAACAAGTAAATGAAAATCCATTAAAAAAAACAGTTGCTAATAGCAGCAGCAATTAGGTCTCTCCTACTGCAAACACCCTCCAAAAAGATGCATCTTGGCCAACCACCTGAAGCTCTCATCAGTCCTTGTAGGGAGCCACTTTTCTGTCGACAATAGATGGCTTCAGTCACCTTCTTGATACTGGCCTCTCATCCCAGATTCCCATTAAAGCCATCAAATAAAATAAAACTTAGACTGCATATATGAAACCTGTTCACCTCTCACATGGGGAGGTCCCACCCAACACCTCACCTCTCCCTGGTGCTCATCCAGAGAGCAGGATCTAGAACTAATAAAACAGAGAGTTCCCCCAGCTCTCCCCAGCTAACAACCCAACAGGACAATTCCCTTAAGTGTCTTCCCTTTGAGGTCAGCTCCTTCTGGGCTCATTCCACCTCTGGGCTTGTACCAAAGCATTTTGCTAGGTAATGTCTATAAACCTCATTTAAAATTAGTAGTTTATAACTCTAGCCCAGCCTTCCCCAACCTGGTGCCATTTGGATGTCTACCACTCCCATCAGCCCCAGCCAGCATGGCCAATTGTCAGGCATGATGGGATGGAAACTGTACTCCAACAACATCTGGAGGACTCCAGGTTGGCCTAACATCAAAGAATCTGTGTGATGAGAAACACAACCACCACTCTCATGGATGATTTGCACAACCTGTGAAATGGAAATGGACTGCCTTCGAGTCCATCCCAACCTATGGCGACCCTATGAATAGGGTTTTCATGGTAAGCGGTATTCAGAGTAGGTTTAACACTGCCTCCCTCTGAGGCTGAGAGGCAGTGACTGGCCCAAGGTCAAGGCCCAAGTGAGCTTCATGGCTGTCTGTGTGGGGATTTGAACCCTGGTCTCCCAGGTCGTAGGCCAGCACTTTAACCAGTACACCACACTGGCTCTCACGCACAACCTGTAAGGATTAAAGATTTATGTAACTTAAAGTTGAGAACGAGGACATTGAACTTGTCAAGGATTATTAATACCTTGGCACAGTCATTAACCAAAATGGAGACAATAGTCAAGAAATCAGAAGAGGGCTAGGACTGGGGAGAGCAGCTGTGAGAGAACTAGAAAAGGTCCTCAAATGCAAAGATGTATCAGGGAACACTAAAGTCAGGATCATTCAGACCATGGTATTCCCAATCTCTGTGTATGGATGTGAAAGTTGCCACTTGCCACGGGAACGTTATTTTGGATGCGTTGCACTCGGAGTCATCTTGGGGTTGTCTTGGAGAAAGAAGACAACAGAAGAAATGTAAATAATGATACTGTTTACAGAAGATGGTGGTCAGGTGGGGAGAAGCACAATGGAAAATTAGAGAACACTTGACATCCATGACATCCTTATGATGAAGACAAAATAGGTGATGCCAAGAATAAGATATTGCATATATGCTTTTAGTGTAATATTCATGGAAATTCTTAGATATATTTTATAATTGTTATATTCTTTCTTTTTGTTTTGTATATGATTCATTTTGTTCTCATGTATATTGTTTAGAGATTTATTGTTTAGTTATGCTTACTTAAAATGTGAACGATTGTTTTTTATTATGTAGAATTTATATTGATTTTTTATGTTGTAAACCGCCCAGAGAGCTTCGGCTATGGGACAGTATACAAATGTAGTAAATAATAAATAAATAAATAAATATGTCACTACCAGGCTGTTGATTTAATTCCTCCAGGATATCTGAATGAAGTAGAGGTGGTGGGCAGACCTTTGTGGAGCCCTAGGACTGTCCAGCCCTTTCTCACTACCTGCTAAACTCTCCCCTTTGTTAACTGAGCATGAACCTCCTTCTTGATAAACATTAAAACCTTACAGGCCCTCTCTTTATGAAGCCATGAATACAATCAATTTAGTAACCAAGGACAAAAATACTCTAATTTAGTACCACATATTTATTAAAAAGAAAGCACAAGAATTACAGCATGATAAAACCAATAATTTCTGTTTCTAGTTAGCTCACTGATCTCTCCATCTTAGAGGTGAAAAATGCTCAGCAGAGCTCCTAGACATTCATTGTTCAAGTAAGTAAAAGGTTTCAGCTTTTGTAAGTATTCCATGTTCCTCAGCCCAGTGCCAAGAAATAAGGAAAGTGAAAAAAATTGTTCAATCTTATAAATAATATTGTAATTTTTAATTTGTTGTAAACTGCTCTCTGGTTTTACACTGGAAGAGTGGGGGTATAAGATTTCTCAGATAAATAATCAAGCTCCTCTTAAACAGACAAGTTACATTCCAACAGTTTCAGCCAGTTCAAGCAGGCACAGAAAAATTATGATTTAAAAAAGTTAAGACACCCATGATGCGTGAGTCTGCAAACAATCCCTGAATATTGCCCATGTGTCCTAAAAAGTATAAAATAAATTAAAACAAAAAAGAAAACTTCTTCATTCTCGAGGCTAAAAAGATTTTATCACATAATTGGTAATGTATTATTTATTTAATTTGTCAGGGTGCAATCCAACTCAAATTTAAGCCAGGCTGAGGGGAGTTGCATATGGCAGGCCCCCAGCTGAGCCAGCAGGATCCTGATTCTGCCAGGCTCTGCCGGGCTCCACTGGCAGAAGCTCCTCACCCTGGCTCTGCCTGCAGGTCCTGATCTGGGCCAAAGTTACCCTGAGGAAAAGGTAGGTCTAAGAAAATAATTATAATGGAAGTCAGTGGTGAGCTCTTACTCACCGGCAGGGGTATTTGTGAGAGCTGGGTTTTTCTTTTTCATCCCTGCATGCAGCTCCCAGCTGAGCTGACGTTCATCTGCCCAGCGGCTCCCCAACAGCAAATGGATGCTACGGAGCTTCCCTCCGGCTCCTCCATGGGCACCCCTTCCGCCTGCTTCCCAAGTTGGATTGCTGTGCCCGTTGCCTAATACCCTAAATAACTTACAATCAAGTTTAAAAACATGCAACATGGATTGTATACAGAACCCCCCCACACCAAATTTAACTAATCAATACATTAAAAACAAATCAGTATATAAAATGGTTACCTCTACAGGACACCTGGAAGTTCTAGCTCTTTTGTCTTCTCCCGAAATGTCTTTTATTTGAAAACTGACCTTTCACAAAAAGAGGACTACTTATAATTAAGCTGTGAGCCAATTATTTTGAGAAGTGGTGGTAGCATCACTGGATGATGTCAGCACACTTGATTAAGTCAGAGGCAGTATAATTTGTCTGTTCTTTAATAGATTCTCTCTCTCCCCCTCCCCCAGTTATAGGATTATTGGATTACAGGAAACATTTATATGTTGCCAATAAACCAGTGATGTAACTGAACAGGGATGCACAGTGAGTGACAAAACTCTGCCACTTATATCATGGCAGGGACAATGATGTCATCTCTTGCGACTCTGTTTGCCAATTGTCTGCATGCCAAATAAATAAGCTTTTCCCAGAGAGAAGCTCACCAAAAAAGCTAAGCAGGGGATGAAGGTTACATTAGCATGCATGGCTATTGATAAAACTGCCAGTTTTATTTTGAAACAAATGTACAAATCACTTTATTATGACCAACCAAATGTCACAAGATAGTGAACAAGCTTTTGAGTCCAACAGAAATTCTCCCTCAGGCTGGATGTTAAGGAAAGCAGGAGAGAAGAGTAAGAGAAAACAAGCTGGCTTGGTATTAAACATATAATGTTTGCATTGGTCCAAAAATTATTTTTGTTGTACAGTCTTAGAAGGGGGTGTGGGTATGGAGTTGTCATGAAATGCATCTGCAGAATTTACTAAATATATTATAATATAAGGCAGCTTCCTATGCTCCTATATTACCATTCATTGGGGATAGTGGGATGATAATACTGCTCCCCATTATACTTCAACAGATGCAGCCAGGAATGACTTTGTTGCGATGATTATACTATAGACACTTCATACTCAACTGGATGCTGTTATATTTTGGAGCCTGCATAGCTAAGATGTTAGATGTAGGGACCTTTCATTAAACATCTATTTGGACCTCTTTTTAGCATCAACAGCAGAAACTACATACTTATTACTCTTTCTGAAGGACAAATCAGCTTGTAAGCCGCCCTGAGTTCCAGCTTTGGAAAAAGGGCGAGGTAAAAATAAAGATAATAATAATAATAAATCAGCACAGTCTAGTCTAGCTAATAACTTTGGGCTATCACCTGGATGTAACATTTCCAGCAGTAGCTGTGCCAGACTGAAGATGCTTGGAAGTATGGCTCGAATGCATATTCTGGCTGTTCATAGACCAGAAGGCACCACTGAGTAGAACAGATTCACAGTCTCCAACAGCAGCTTTGCCCTCCATATCAGAGATGGCCAGCTTCAATGTTCTTAAGGATCATTCTGCCCCCCAATGTCGAGCCCCAGCTCTCTCTGGAAGGGCAGGGAGGGGGAAGTCATGAGTTGCAGATGCCTCAACTGCCAGAAGGCGTGGAAGATCCAGCTGTTGTTGTGTCTATTCCAGACATTCGGGAAAGGAGTGTGTTAGATGCTCCGCCAATTCCCACGGGTGACCCAGCCCCCCTTGGGGACAGCGCTCAGCCTTCAACCATCCCAACAGATCAGTTAGGGGAGGATTCCGAAAGAGCAGTAACTCCTCCTTCACCAAGCCGTGAACTAGCAGTAACCCCCCTTCGTCCCTCAGTAATTTAGAGACGCCTGACGCTTCTTAGCCCTCTACTTCCTGGACTGTTAATAAGGACCCTGTTTTGTCTGATGAGCCTGTGGAGGCTCGCCCCCCCCTCACCTTGCTCTCGGCGGCGGGAAAAGCGTACTGGGCAGAGGGCGGGTGTGTGAAGGAGTGAGAGATTGCGCTCAAAAACTTTCCCTATATAAGTCTGCTGAGTATTGAGGGGGGTGTTGAGTCAACTTTCTTATTACGTCGCAGAGCATGTCAAGAGTGTAGTTAGGGATTCCTAGTGAGTTAATGTAGGGTTTTCTATGAAGCACACTGCTTTGGATGTATCCATTACTCTAATAAAATGAGATTTACTTGCACCAGTGTCTCAGTCTCCTGGTATCGACTCTGGACGGGACACCCAAATAATGGTCAGGGTGTCAGAAGTGTATTTTGCTGCACAAACCAGTCCCCTACTAAAGCTATTGTGACAAGTATTTAATAATTATGTGTTCAAGCATAACATTACATACTTTGTTACAACTTGGAAAGCAAATTTTCCTTGTGAAATGGTATAAACTCTTTTTACTATACCTTGACAAGTTGGTAGGGCCACTGTGGGCCATTGCCTTGGAGGCCAGATCCAGCCCATGGCCTATCCATTACTCATCCTTCACCTGTATAAAACAGAATCCCTAAAAGCTTGTTCAAAACAGTGCTTGAGATAGGGTGGGCCTATAACAATCCTATAATCTCACTCATTTTCAGATGGAGATAATTGAATCTGGTCTAACTATCCAGTTCCTTTTTTTCCTCGCTCACCTCGGGCACTGGTTCAAAACAGTTGCTATTATTCTATGGCATTTAATCAGGGTAAAAACATAGTATTATAATGATTTTACAAACTACTGAGATTATTTGTAGAGAACAAAGTCCATTTCCTTTGTCTCGTCTCACAAAGGTGCAGTGTTGGCACAAAGCTGGTCCCTTAAACAGGCGAATCCAGTGATGACCTTGAGGCAGAAAGCCCTCCTTCCTCATCAAAGGAAGAGGCCCTTTGATGTAGAATGATGCCAGTGTCTACACTGGTAAAGGATATTTCTCTAGTATCTTTTGAAGCCTCAGTCTTACTAGTATAAGGATGGCTATGCTGCCCAAACACTGAGAAAACAGGAACAGCAGGATGAAGTGACTGGCATAAGGGGTGAGGGTAAACGAACAGGTGTCTGAACACTGCAGCTAATATTGACCCTAGTTGCTTGGGTTTGGGCTCCACAGGCAGCAAAATGTCTTGGACTGGCACTGTTGACAGATCAATCTTATTTACATTGTTAGGTGAGTGATAAGGATAGCGACATGTATGTTCTTTAAAAAAAAGCACAGATTGAGTTCAAAGGGAAATGTAACAAATATGTTAATATATTTTATACATTCAGGAACAAATTACAATGGATTTTTTGAGACTACAGGCTCATCTACATGGGAGCATTTATTTGTAGCAAATACACTGCTTTTACCTTTGCTATTGATTTGCAGCGTCTGCAGTTCCTGCTCAATGGTACATGCCAATTGGTTTTTCCTATTCACACAAGTAGGCATTCCTATGGGAAGGATTAGCCTTGCTGTTTTCTTGTGGCCCTGCCCTCTAATTATACATTTCTACTCCCTCTGGTTGCTACGTGATCAAGCATGCTCAGTCTGTTCTACCAGCTGCAGCAGGTTCCTTAAAAAAAAACCAGAAATGTGAATATCTGAATTTTCTCTGCCTGTGGTTGGTAGGATACAGCTGAAATACAAATATTTGTTTGAGCAGTGTTATGCTTTTGTACACAAGTTAGGTGAAAAATAAAATAAAATAAAATAAAGGCACCATTTGCAGCAACATAAAAAAGGCCAGCAGAATGGAGAGTAGCTGGAAGTTGCTTGTCAGCCCTCAGGAAACAAAATGAAAGAAGGGAGGAGGAGATAGTGGGCGTGGCGAGGGGAATGATTGACATATCCACCTAAAAGCAGTGGAGCAAAGCATTGTAACCACTAGAGAAATGGAGTGGAGACTTTTTTCTCTCCACTTTTTGTACTATTAGCGGTTGGGTTAGTACGGATCTACAGGGGGTAAATTGCATGATAGCTTCTGTTTGCCAATAACATCATGTGAACCATGCAAATTTAAAGTAAATGTGGGTAGCACCAAACACACAGTAAACCACCCGTGTAGATGAGCTCTCGAATGGTATTTACAGAATTTACAGCTCCATTGTTCTATCATCTATTTCTCCGTCTCTTTTAATTTTTTTGTGTCAATCTATGTGCAGGAATGATATATTTGCTGTCCAACTAACCATTGGCCTTGCAAATATTTGCAGTTGAGTCATTGCACTGTATACAATGGGGTGTATACAATACACACATATATATATACTTTGCAGAATTTTGTAGGCCCTGGTTTAACCCAGCAGGGAGAGAGAAAGGGATGATGGTAATCTTTCTTTCTTTCTTTCTTTCTTTCTTTCTTTCTTTCTTTCTTTCTTTCTTTCTTTCTTATAATGAACAGAGTAACAGAGCAATTCTGTACTCTAGTTATGCTTGGGAGGGGGTGGGAGAGATATGCTACCACTACATTGGTAGAACAGCCACCACATCCTATAAATGTTAAGCCTGGGATGGGAGAGGAAGATTACACAACCAGAAAATACCAAAATAGTGTAAAAACAACATACATACCCACAGTGTCCCTGGAAACACCACCAATCAAGGACTGTGCTGGAACAATGCTCAAACTCCACACACAGACATACTCACACCCAGAGGAAGCCAATGAACTCTGATATGACAGGAGCACACCACTTTCATCATCACCACATATACTCCATGTAAGATGGTGCCACAACACCCTTACTCCATCAGCCCCCAGTATAACAGGCAACAATACCTTTGCTATTTGCAAGTCCCCATGCATTTTCCCACTGATGTTCCTCACAAGCACAGTTTTTAAGTACATTACATAGTGAGGGAGAAGAACTGGCCACACAGCACACCAGCCACTTATCTTCCTGGGCAGGATGCCTACAGAGAACATCAGGCTCTCCTGGAACAATGAGTTCAAGACCTCAAAATCTCAAGTTTAGGACTGCACTCTAATATAAATATGTATATATGGCATGATTTAGAGGAGCTTCCTCTACAAAACAGGAGGGGAAATAGTACCTTGTACTTCTAGAAGAAATCCTTACATTTTACATGGATTTTAAAAGATAATGCTGAATATGTCAAAATCTTACAAAAATATCTTTCTTTCTCATAGATCCTTTATCAAGGACAGCAGGAAAAGTACCTGCAGTCCCCTACCACTTTCATTTTATGCATTGGGGAAATACTTGGTAAATAGGTAAATGGAAAGCTGGATTTTCTAGATAAGTTCTCAAGGGGAAAGATTCTTGCAGCTGTATGATGGAATGGTGCCAAAAATGCTATTACTGAATAAACCTTGGAGGGCTAATCTTATTCATTCACAAATATTTACTCATTTTGCATTGTTGATGTTCATAAATATGTATAAATGTGTGCATATCTTTGTTTCAGAATTTTACTTTTAGCAGGTAAATGGAAAGCTGCATATACTCAGAGAGGTCTGTCTGCACTGACTGACTGTGTTTCTCCAGGGTTTCAGGCACGGTTCTTTCCCAGCCCTACCTCAAGATAGCAAGCATTGAACCTGGGACCTTCTGCACACAATGATGGTGCTCTACCACTGAGCTATGGCATATGTAAGCATGCTACTATCTGAGTATGTTGGCTTGTATAAGAGTTGTGAATTAGCCTATTTACAAGGCTTAGAATTTCAGGGGTTACGTAGAAATATGTCCCATTCAAACGCATGGGATTTACATCCATGTAAGGTCGATAGGATCACAGCTTAACATTTGTTTTTCTGGAGAGGATTTAACCATGTGACTGTCACCTGAGAACAATCTAGTAGAATCCTGTCCTGTTCGGAAAAGAAACTTGGAGCTGGATGGCCTTCTTTCCAAGCCACTCACATTCTTCACAATAGTCTCCCTTTCCACCTATTGGCGCATTCTCTCCCCCACCCCTGACATTGGCTCTCCCCTCCTCCCTTTTGGGGAGCAGGAGTCTTTCACCAGGTCCCATGCCTCTCCTCTGCAGCAGCCACTCTCTCCCCACCCTGTAAACATCTGCAGGAGATGGAGGAATTTGGGGGAAAGAAGATGGAGTGGTTGAGACATGAAGGGGAAGGGGATGGAGGAGTGGAGCATCTTTTGATAGATTAATTAAATTCAGTCTGGCTTGAAGATGATGTTGATGTTGACAAGGAGCAGCAGCAAGCAATGATCTGTTATATGCGGAAATGTCCATTTTTATTTTAAAAAATTGTTAACTGCCTTGAGCAATTTTTGAAAGATGGTATAGAAGTAGATACAGAGAGGTGCGTGCTATGGGAAGAACTTGTTAGGAAGAATATGGAATTTGTGGCATTGGGGTGCCTCTGGTAATGTTCTGGGTGCTGAATGCCTGTTGAGTTGCAATAGGGAGTGGAGGATGCAGGAAAACACTTCTGCCAGCACCCAGGAAGTGTATAGCTGAACCATAAACTGAAAAATAAGAATGAGGCTGCAATACTCACTTGAAAGTTAAGTCCATTAAAATAAGTAAACTTACTTCAGAGAAAATGAGAATGTGAGCATTAGTGTGAAATTTACCATAATTTACCTTTCAAAAATCCAGTGCTTACCCTTTGCCCTTTCTGTGCCCCCACCCATATTTTGTTTCCGCTGATGCATTATTGCAGTGCTGATGTCATGTTTTAAAAAGGAACTTAAAGAAAAGATGAAAATTGTCTCAGAACCCACAGTTTGCACATTGCTTCTGCGCAACTTCCTTTTATGCAGTTGCAATGGAGGCATAGTAAAGGGGCTTGCACAAACTCATCCACCACTTCGGAAGCATCTCACAGTAATTTCTAAAGCTTCTATTTGATAACTGACATAAGAAGTGTGTGTGTGTGTGTGGTGGGAGGGAAATAAAAGAATAAGAAACAGCAAAGATGGAACTCTCACTTTGCCAATCTAGTCCACTATTACTTGTGCAAAACATCTCTTCAAATTTCATTTTGTCCAGCTTCTCATTTCTTATACTTTCAAGTTCTTACTTGTTGAAATTTACTGTTGATCCTACCCATAACCTGCTAACTGTGTTCCACTGAAATCAATGGGACTCTGATGAAAATGTGTGTATACATGACTGAAGTAGACGTTCATGTAATGACACGGGCTGCGGCTTGCACTTTGAGAAGGAGGCAAGGAAGCCATCTAAGCCACCTCCCCTCCGTGGGTCTCAATACTGCCCCCAATTGAAAATCCTTATTTACTGTCTGCTTCCAGTGTGGTGTAATAGTTAAGGTGTTGGACTACAACCTGGAAGAACAGGATTCGAATCCCCACACAGCCATGAAGCTCACTGGGTGGCCTTGGGCCAGTCACTGCCTCTCAGCCTCACAGGAAGGCAATGATAAACCCCCCTCTGAATACCGCTTACCATGAAAACCCTATTTATAGGGTCGCCATATGTTGGAATCGACTTGAAGGCAGTCTATTTCCATTTCCACTAAAATGATCCTTGAAGGGGCAATCCCATACTAACTGGGAGGTCAGGTGCAGGGCCTTAGGGAGCGGCATAAGTGCTGCTTTGCTGCCAGAGAGGGAGGTCTGATGGAGGGACAGCATGTTAATTGCTGGAGGTCCCCTGCATGCAGGCAACAAGCTCTACCAGCACAAATGTCATCTGGGTAGCGTGTGGAAGAAACTAATTATGTCCAATCCACCAGATGGAAGCCCCCTTATTCCCCTGATATGCCCATAGAGATAGTCTAACACTACACCTGTCCAGGGCTGACATAGTTCACAATGGGAAGGTAGAAGAGAAAGCTGCTCCCTGCCTCCCACCCTGGCTGCAGCAAAATGGCAGGGCAATGGAAGTTGCATTTTCCAGCAGATCACCTCTGGAACCAGAGGATCTTCCCCCTACTTACGTGACCCTTAGGATTGCTCTGTCCACCTCTGTAACTTCCTTAATGGTCCAGACAACTCACTGTACTGCATAGTGTGGTTAGGCAATTCGGCATGAGGTGAAAATCAAGGCATGAGATCAAACCATTTGAGGACCAAAAATTAATATAAATATTTGCTATAAGGTAGGGTATATTTGATGGGTTTATGCACACTCCCTCCCATTTTTGGTACATTTAACCATAAAGTTAATTCAATTTATATCCCACCTTTCCTCCCAGTAGGAGTGTAAGGCTTGTGCAGTCTCATTCTGTCCACATTAGGAGTTCTCAGGAGGAACAGCTGGGGATACCAGAAATGTCAGGCTCACTGTGCCTATTTGTAGGGCCTGCCCTGGGCAGAACATAAGAACAGCCTGCTGGATCAGGCCAATGGCCCATCTAGTCCAGCATCCTGTTCTCATAGCAGCAAACCAGATGCCTATGGGAAACCCACAAGCATGACTGAGTACAAGAATACTCTCCCCTCCTACAGTTTCCAGCAAGTGGTATTCAGAAGCATAGTGCCTCTGACTATGGAGGCAAAACATGGCCATCATGGATAATAGCTACTGACAACCTCTGTGGCAGATGTGCCACAGACATAACTACAATAGATTAGATTCCCCCCATCCCTACTCACTGAAATGTGGCTATAGGATTACTCTGTCCAGCTACAATCTAATGTACTCTTACCTAGAAGGAGATCCCATTAAACTTAGTGGGACTTACTTCCAAGTAAACACACATAGGACTGGGTGCATACTACTTTAAGAGCAAATAAACATGTTTTAACTGCTGTTCTTAAAAAGACCAAGGAGGTTAATTTGATAGGTTTCTTTTCAAATGATATTCCACAAAATGAGAACATATACAATTATCTTGTGAAATCTACAACAGACCTTTAATTCTTGGCTGAGAATGAGGCAATATTGAAAACAAAATCCCACAAAAATCCCACAGCCACCCTTCCTTAAGTGGAGTGGGTTAAGCATAACAGGCTGAAAATGTGCATCTTGGGCAGGCCAAGTCCGTTTTTCCCAACATCTAGAGTCATTGCTTAAGTAGCAACATAGTGAAATCAATCTGATTTTATATCAAACTGCAGTTTGATTCAACTATTAATGCACCCAAAATAGAAGTAGAACATAACCTGGTTTGAAACACAAAAGGCTGTCTTCACCATCATGACATTGACTAATAAAAATGCTTTGAAATTAATAAATATAAATTTGACACAGATTTCTAGAATGAATAAAATAATGAGTGAAATATAATTTTCTAGGTTAGATTCTCTGTAGAAACAGTAGTAACATGAAAAAAGCAAAGTAAGAACACCAACAAACATACAAAAATGTAATTCTCCATCTTTGGTATTGCCACCACTCACAATATACTCAGAGGCACATCTTACCAAATTCTTCCAAGCTACACAGGAAGTGGATTGGACTGTGAAACACCAACCCAAATTGTGTTTGCATTTTGACAAATTTGTAGGGCGGTACAGTATCTCAGAGAGGAGGACAGGTCTTCTGCTCCCCTGGTGCATTCACTATAGCCGCCCAATTTCCCTGCTTTTTAAAGTTTGATAGAAATATCTATTGGCTATAGGTATGTTCTTAAACCGTAATGCTTTCTTTTGCCTATTAGTAAATGATTCTAGAAAAAGAGAGGTAATAGTTGATTCCACATCAGCACTTTTTAGCACTGCTGAGCCATTGCCTTTTTGCAATAAGATTGAAGTCAAATTATAACTGGATTTGCCACAAGGTTGAGGCTATTTTGTGTGTTTGTGCCCTACAACATTCCATCTCTACTAATGAGTGGTCCATTATCCAAGTTGCTCCCCTATTCCCCTTTTTAACTTTTTTAAGACTCCTGCATACATGACACATTTCTCTCTGAATACTTTTTTCTTTACTTTCAATGCTTTTATTATCACACTATAGCATGATATCAAATTGTCCCTCCATGCACTGTTTCAGCATTTTAGCAACAGGAATCAGCCAACTTACCAACTATGTTTTGTCAGGTTTTTTTTATGAGTCTTCATCCATGTGTACTCTACTCATTCCTCCATCAGCCTCATTGCTCTTAACTCCCTGGTAAACCAGAGAACACTCCAGCTGTAGCTCAGTGGTAGAGCATCTGCTTTGCATGCAGAAGGTACCAGGTTCAGTCTCTGGCATCTCCAGGTAGTGCTGGGAATATCCTCAGTTTGAAACACCACAGAGCCACTGCTGGTCAGTGTAGACCAAAGTTCTTCAACCTTTGGTCCCCACATATAGTTGATTGCAGTTGGAGTACAATCCCCACAATCCCCAGCCAATGGTCAGGAATGATGAAAGTTGTAGTCTAAAAGTATATGGGGACCCATGGTTGAATAAGGCTGGTGTAGACAATGCTGAGCTATATGCACGAGTGGTCTGATTTGGTATAAGGCAGCTTCTTATGTTCCTGTGCTCCTATCCTCCAGCAACTGGAAGAGGCTCAACTGCCAGAGTTAATTACCCATTCCAAGAAGTCTTTAGGACTTTGATAAAACAGCTGCCCATGTCAGCTAAAATATTCTCTAAGTCAGATCAGAAATAAAACAGAACCTTCAGCCCAGGTGGGGTGGGGCTGTGGAGATGACAAAGGAGAACTCATTGGCTCCCCTGCCTGTCCTGAACTGAAAATTAAATGGGACAGAGATTTGATAGAGTGTTAATGTAATTAAAATATTTTTATTCTGCGACTGTCTTGAGATAGTTGTTTACATGAGAGGTTTGAGGTATATAAAGCAGTAACTTAGGATCTGACAACTCTACAGCATTATATTGATTTGGCTAAAGTTTTGAGTGTCTGTGTCTCAAATTTGTCTGTTACCACATTTTGTCTGATATCTGTCAGGAACAGTAATGCTCTATGGAAGATATATAGATATATCTATTTGGAATGATGAGAACCAGTGTGGCGTAGTGGTTAGACTGTTGGACTACGACCTGGGAGACCAGGGTTCGAATCCCCACACAGCCATGAAGCTCACTGGGTGACCTTGGGCCAGTCACTGCCTCTCAGCCTCAGAGGAAGGCAATGGTTAACCCCCTCTGAATACCGCTTACCATGAAAACCCTATTTGTAGGGTCACCATAAGTCGGGATTGACTTGAAGGCAGTACAGTCATTTGGAATGAATTACTCAGTCCGAAGATTTGCTGTGCTTGTACATAAGTATTCAGGATGGAACATACAAATTATGTCACAAATCTTGATATTTTCGTAGCTTTGTAGACATATGGAGTGCAGCAAACTAATATGCCAGCACAACTGCTTAGGATCAGAGCAAAACAGATATTATATTAAGCGTCAATACCATTTGTAGAATCTAGGTTTTTAAAAGTGCATCTCAATGCTTAATGTGAACATCTAACACTGTGACCCAAAATATATTTACAAGAAAGTTGTTTGGATCTCAGTATAATTTAGTGTCATATAAGTATGCTTAGCAATGCTAAAACAGGTTAAAGTTATACTGCTACCTTAGGCAAAAAATTATTTTGCTGCCTGCATCTTGTTCTTTGCAGTGCTGATTATTATTATTGTCTATGCGGGGCAGATTAATAGAGGGAGAAACGGGACTGCAAGACCTGTCTGTCAGCTCTGCCGAAAGACCAGCTTTCTCAGGTTCCTCCCTTGTCATTTAGAAGCAAACATTATATTAGGCTGTGGGGACAGCAGTTGCTTCAAAAGCAGCAAGAATGGTTTTTCTGGCTGCATTTTGAAGCAACTCTGCCCTTTGCTAGCCACACCTCCCTTTCCCACTGTTCACTTCAAATCTTTCAGGACTGCCCAGAGCAAAGCGTTGAGCCAGTCATTATCTCTGCCTGAACCTACAGCAACCATTGGCCACACCTGGAAGGCAGCAGGTTAACCTACCAATCAGTTACAAAATCTGTCCGAAACTGAATTTTTTAAAAAATCACACTGGAGCTGATCTGCCCAGGTTTTAGTATAAAAAGGGGTGGAGTTTGTCTAGTGTCATGTGCCCCCATTTTCAGAAAAAAGATGTTAAGACACACTGGAATTGGTACAACAGTAAGCGTGTTTCTGCCCTCAGGCTATAGCAGAGGGAAATGTTAGGCTGCAGGGCCTCTCCATCAGCCCAGCATCTTTTGGATCCTCCTCCCCTCAAACTCTTTCCATTCCAACTGGTTGTTACAAGAGCTCTGTAACTAAGGAATTAGTGCCCGAGTTTACTTTTTTTCCTTTTCCCTCCCAATCTTTTCTCCTTTTGTGTTGCCTTTTAAATGGTAAGCCTATCTTTACTGATATTTGCAGGGCACTGTGGGAGCTCTTTTTCAACTGAAGAGTGGGGTAAAAATGCTTTAAACAAAATAAATATTTCCTCCTTATGAGTTTTTCTGATTACAATAGCTAAGAGTATTTGGAAAATCATGGGGACTCTGGGGACACATTTCTTACAATGGTAACTGAGAGCCCTACCCCCATCCCCCCCCCAAGGTTTTATAGAGCAGCCTGATGGTACCAATCATTGGTTCTGTAACTTCTAGATCTATTATTGCAGTGTGCTCTATGCAGTGCTGCTTTTGAAGACATATTGAAAACTCTCATCAAGTGTTGAGAGAGACACACATACTCAATCTGTGCTGCACTAGTCACATTGGTTACCAATTTGCTTTCAGGCTGTTGCATTTGACCTTTAAAGGCCTGCATGGATCTTTGTATCTTAAAGCAGCATACCCAGTATTTTTGACAATGCTCAGAACCCCACCCAGACAACAGGCAAAACAGTTACACCCCCAAAACAAATAAATCAGATAAAATAACAAGCATGCAAAGCAATGACCACCCTCATTTAAAAAAATAATAATGGGTGTCACATTGAGGACTCCTCAGTAACTGAGATCTAGTCCAGTGGCTCCCAACCTTTATGAGTACAAGACCCCCTTTGTAACTTTTTACAACCCCCACATGCTAATTGTAGTCTCTGTTAATTGAAAAATACATAACTACACATTAAATAATGTCACTTTTTATTCATCACAAAAACAAAAAAGATGATGATTATATTTCTTACCTGCCCTTCACCAGAAGGTCCCCAGGCAGGTTACAGCAAAATAAGTAACTTTTAACATATTTCAAAGGAAATTTTATTTATTTACTTATTTATAAGATTTATATCCCGCCTTTCCTCCCAGTAGGAGCCCAGGGCGGCAAACAAAAGCACTAAAACACTCTAACGCATCATAAAAACAAACTTTAAAATATATTACAACCAAACATCCTTAAAAACATATTAAAACAAAACATCGTTAAAAACATTTATTTTTATTTTTTTAGAAAAAAAGCTTTAAAAATGAAAGGAGATAAAAGTAAACCACCCAGAGTGGTGGACAGAGGCTGGTTGATGCCAGGGTATTTGGACTCTGGTTTTAAGTGTTCCACCTGTATAAAATGATGCCTCCTCTTCAGCACTTGGTTTAGGAAGCTTCATATGCCAATAATAATGGTATGTCTAACAGACAGAATGTCAACAGGTGAAGCTTTTCCCATAACTGAAATACCATCTTATCTCTTGTATACCCAGTTGATCACTGAGCTCTGCAGGTGAGGGCCTCCTACAGTCACTATCTTATCAGGAGGACCGTTCTGCACAACATGGACCTTTCGTGTGGCAGCACCTACCCTGTGGAATTCCCTCCCCTTAAATATTAGACAGGCACCATCTCTGTTATCTTTTCAGCGCCTATTGAAGACCTTTCTTTTCCAACAAGCCTTTTAAGTTGAGATCTATCCTAGTCTGTGACTGTGTTGGAATTGCTTTTTAATATGTTCTTAAACCTTTTAAAAATGTTTTTAATCTTAGAAGATTTTTTGAAAGCTTTTTTAAAGAAACATTTTAAAGATGTGTTGTTTTAATGTATTTTAAAGTTTGCTTTTATGGTGTTTTAAAGTTTTTAGTGCTTTTGTTTGCTGCTGGGAGGAAGGGTGGGATATAAATCAAATAATAAATAAATAAATTGTATTTCCATACTTGAAAAGGCTTAATTTGTTGAATTTGTGCCTGACATACAGCTGTTAAAGACACAAGAGCCCTGCTCTCCTTCAATGCCAACCCTAAACCATGGAAAGAACTCAAGAGTAAAAACAACAAAATTTGGGCAATTTAATCTATTTTAAAATATTTAAAATGAACATGCACAACTGTATAAGAACACACTCAAAGCCTTGATAAATAGCAACAAAAAACCACTGAGAATGTGCAATTTCACATTTTAAAAAATTACTTTACCCATCATGTTTTGCTTACTTACTGCCTTTTACAGTATAATCCTAGATATGTCTACTCAGGAGTTCAATGCGGCATATTCCTTTGTTTAGGATTGCAGCCTAATAGGCAAAAACAGGAATATGCTCCAGAAGTATAAACACATGTGGCTTTAAAAACATGAGACTGGGGAGTACGGTAACCATATGTCCTAGTTTACATAGGACACTTCTCTATTGAAGGGCTGCTGTAGAAAGTCTTATATTTGAAGGGCTGTCCAGTCCAAGTAAGGATTAAAGATGAAGCCAGAGCAGAGGCACTCAAGTTCTGATCTTCCTCACTATGGTGAGATGTTGCATTATATTTCAATGCATTTAAATTATAGTTTTTAAATTAGCATATACAAAGTTACACACATCAGTGTCTTTTTTGATGATGTATAAGTGCCCCTTACCAGCAGGAAGATAATAGTGGAGGACCTAGTAGTAGTAGACCTCCTCAAAAAAGCAGAACTGGCAGATCAGACCTTGATGTTGGTGTGAATCTCACTGGAGTACTTAGAGCTACTCTAAATGTGGGAGACTGTTTTACACTTCCAACTACATGACAGTTGAATAATACAATTATTATATCTAGTACAGTGAAACTAGGAAAGGACTGTGAATTCGATACTATGTATTTATATGGATCCATGCTATACTAGAAGGTGTGTGAGGGCAGGTTTCTGCATCTGAAACTAAGACTGCAATCCAATACACACTTACCTGGGAGACCCACTAAATCCAATGGAGTTTACTTCTGAGGAGACACATATTGGATTGCAGCCTAACAGTATTATCTAAATATATAAAATTATTACATGTATGGCACTGGAAACATCCCATCTCATATTTTGTCACGTTTATCTGAAGTCTTCTTTAACCTGTCCCGAGCCTATGTAATTGGGAGAGGAGGAGAGGACGGGTATGCTATTAAATAAATATGTCCATATTTTTAATACATAATGTTCTATTCATATAATGCTTAAAATAAATCTCCAATCTTAAGGACCTGAGAAGTTACGAAACCTTGCCCACCCAGACCCTCATTATATACACCTTGAACAATTTCAAAGTTAATTCCCCGTCTTTCCTCCTTGTGTGTTTGTCGCTTTCCTCCCTCCAACCTCCAGAACTGGTGGTGGGGCGAGACCAGCAGAAAAGCCGGCAGTAGTAGTGTACAGTAGCAGCCCAGCTCTGCTGCGGCCATTTTAAACTTCGGGGAGCGGCGGGAGGAATAGAGGTGTTGCTTTTTGTTGGCAAATTAGCTACACCTTCTTTCTGTATGTGCGTTTAAGGGCTGGCCTCCGTCGCAAAGGAGGGAGGAAAAAAGAAGAGGGAATGGTGTGTTGAACCGCGGGTCTCGTCTTCAGTAAGCTAGGCTGGCTTGTATTGCTGAATGCTAAGAGAGGCGAGAAGAGGAAGCACTGACCGCTGCAACACGAGCTTACAACGACGGGGGGGTAGTGGCGGCGGCGGCGGCGGCACCCGCAGACAGAATAGCCTCGCTCGGTTGGGTCGCTCCCGTTCATTCTTTCCCACCGCCCCCGCCTTCGGGTGCCAGGCAGCGAAGCAGTTAGGGAAAGCCAGTCAGCCTGCGTGACTTTGGCCTCCTCTTGCGTCTTCCGAACGCTATTGGTGACGCTGGACACAATAAGGGAAGACGGGTGAGGAGCGGAGCCGACGCGACTGCCGCTTCTGCTTCTTTTCTACCCCCTCTCTTCGTCCCTTTCTCCTCTGTTATAGGCCTAATTGGGCGACTGGACTCTTGGTTTGTGAGGGGCGCTTGAGTAGGTCCTCTTTGCTTTCCAGACCTCTTATTTCCCTCCCCCGTCATTGAGTGCTAACTCAGCCTCAGTCACGGTAGGCGAGGAAAGGCAAGGCTGCAGGGTTGGCGGCGGAAGAGGCAGGCCGAGGGGAAAGGCCTAGTGCCGCGGCTGCGCCTCTGAGGCGCCGGCGTCTGGGCAAAAAGCGACTCCTCAGCGCAATGGTGTGAGAACGGAGCAGCGGCTGAATGAAGATGGCCGGTGGCGGCGGCGGCGGCGGCGGCGGAGTCGGCAGAAGTGTTGGGGGCTCCAGACAGAGCAGCTTTCTCGAAGGTAAGTGTGTTTATAATGGGGAGGGGGGTTCTGTGGGTGCAGTCCTAAGCATGCTTCTCAGTGGAACTTATATCCGAGTACATGTGTTATAGGATTGTGGTTTTCATGGGTTGGTAGATTCATCCCCTCCACGTTGGCGGCGGCGGCGGCGGCAGATATAGTCAATACAGTTTTGGGAAGTACTGTGGGGTGCGGGGGAAAGGGGCAGTCTGTAAACTGTGGGTTTTACTTTAAGTTGAGGGTAGGAGGAGGAGAAAGAAAAATATATGCCTGTTGGAGTTACATGGCTTTCAAAGGAGAGGGGATGCGTGTAATGGGTGACTAGCAAAGGTCTAGGTTTAGGGAAAAGGTGAAGGTAATTGAACAAGACACTTTTGTGTGTTGCTCTTTGCTGTGATCAGTTGCTATGAGTAGTGGCCTGTCTTCCATCCTTCCCTGCTACCTCATCTCCTCTTCTCCCTTTTCCCTATAAACAAGATTCTCATTTTCTACCTTAAAAGAAATGAGAAATGCCATCTTGAGGATCTTGGGAAGGACGAACAGGAGGGTGGTGGGAAACCCTAACGTAAGAATATTGCCATCTACGTTTTTACACTCTTTTCTTTCATACCTGCTTAACTTGGAAAGGTAAGAGACCTACTTGTTCGTTGGGAACGGTGTTCAGTAGGGCTTACTCCCTGGAAAGTGAGCGTAGGATTTCAGCTTTCATTAATAATAATTGTAAAAGGGAATGTGTAAAGCACAAAAAGGCATTGTATGAAAAAGAAAAGTTTACTAAGTGCTCATAATTAATTCATTTTAAGATCATTTAGTTTCTTTTTAGGATATGAACCCTTTAATGAACAGTGTAAGGATTTCCATGATACCTTTGCATCCTGTTTCCCTACAATATAATGAAACACATTTCTTTAAAAAAAAATACTTAATCTGGAAGGTAGATTTCAAAGAATAGTGTTCTCTCGCCTGCAGCTTTAGATCTGCCTATTTTTAATAGTAGCAGGCACTTATACATCAGATTTTTTTTGTAAACCGCTTAGAGGTTTTTATATTCAAGCACTATATAAATTTTGTTAAATATGTTATCTCTGTGAAATCAAATAGTGAGATTCCATGCTGATGCTACAAATTGTAAGATGTAGAATTATCATATAACCTCTGCACAGAGATCTGTATAGGAAGATATTTGATTTATTATAGTGTACAAAGAGCAAGATGAATGGCTAAAAAAACATGTGAAGAACCTATCATATATAGTGCTTTGGATGGGCAATGTATCAGTGTATTGCCAGAAAATGATACTGCACAATTGATGCAAGCTGAAAGAAAAGGTTTACGCTTGACTGACAAATAACAACTACAGTCCGTGCTAGTGGCATAGGAGTCTTTGTTTCAAGTGGCCACTCACAAGTATAGTTGCATGTATGAAATGAGTCTATACCTGCTTGCTAGGAGTTCTGTGTTCAAAGGGTTGAAAATGAATGAAAGCTGCTTATGTCTGATGTTAGCAATATAATCTGTGCTAGCTGATTTTTTTTGAGGACCAAGAAACTGACTTTTCCAGTTTCTCCCTCCCTGCCACAGTAAATTCCAGTACTACTGTTCACACATTACATTCCATACAAGTAAGCACCCCACTTAACATGTCAGGCTTGAGCTCTTGCATTTCTGAGAGCCAGTGTGGTGTAGTAGTTGAAGTGGCAGACTAGGAACTGGGAGACAAGGGTTCAAATCCCCACTCAGCCATGAAGCTTGCTGGGTGATATTGGGCCAGTCATTGTTTCTTAGCCTAATCTACTCACAGGATTGTTGTGAGGATAAAATGAGGAGGGGGGAAGAGCCATGTACGCCACCTTGAACTCTTTGGAGGAAAGATATGTTAGAAACATAGTAAATGAATCAATCTTAAACCTCTTTCAGCCTGCATCCATAGTCCTCACAAATAGATTTACTTGGATATAGGCACACCAACCTGTTGCTTAAATTGGGAGGATGACAAGCCTGTTTGTAATCCAGTTTGCCATTTCAAGCAGCGTGCTTATGGGGGTATTGTTTCTTGCAGGATCTTGATAGGTGTTCTGAGGAACGTTATGGGGGCCATTGATTGCTTCTTCTACTTTCCAGATTAAAATCTAGAAGTGAACACATGCTGTCCTTGTTCAGACATAATGATCTCTGTCTGATTCCAACAGTTTATGAGACCAAGACTCAGTGTTGTGGCAGGGTGCTCTTTCTTTCTTTTTGTCACGTGCCTTAATCCAAGACTTTTGGGAGTTAGTTAGATCACATTGTCCCATTCCATCTAAAGCAGGAAACTGAGCCGGAAGTGATGACTATGATCCTTGTTTGCAAACCAGGATAAAACCATGGCTTATAGTTGAAAGAGAAGGGTGTATTGGACTAAGATTGTTAAGTTTTGACTAGGTCAGTAAGGGGGACACTGAGGTGCAAGAACCGTTCAGAGTGCACCAGCTGTGCTTGGGATGTATGTAGAGAGAAATAGCTGTTGCAGGCCTGCCCTTATAAATGATTAGCTAAGAATGACACAAAAAATATCAATTAAGTTTGTATTTATAGAATA
The DNA here is from genome assembly GCF_030035675.1 of Rhineura floridana. Taxonomy (NCBI): domain Eukaryota; kingdom Metazoa; phylum Chordata; class Lepidosauria; order Squamata; family Rhineuridae; genus Rhineura; species Rhineura floridana. The sequence goes on from NC_084483.1 coordinate 62,159,871, forward strand.
GTAGAGCTGGAAGGGGCCTTTAAGGCCTTTGAGCCCAACCCCCTGCTCCATGCAGGAATCCAAGTTAAAGCATACCCAACAGATGGCTGTCAGGTGCTTCTTGAATGCCTCCAGTGTTGGAGAACCCACCACCTCCATAGGCAATTAGTTCCATTGTTGTACTGCTCTAACAGTTAGGAAGGTTTTCCTGATGTTCAACTGAAATGTGACTTCCTGCAAGTTGAGCCCATTATTCCGTGTCCTGTACTCTGGGATGATCGAAAAGGGATCCTGGCCCTCCCTTGCATGACAACCTTTCAAGTACTTGAAGAGAGCTATCATATCTCTCCTCAGCCTTATTCTAAATGATTACCTCACCAAATGTATATATTGGAGTATGACAGACTTCCAGATGATGTATTTATAACATTGCATTTATACATTGTCTTTGATTTCAGTGAAATGAAATACTGATTTTACATAGTATGCTAAAAATGGTTAACAAAATCAAAACATAAAATAATTACTCTAAATCAACACAAAATTGAAAAGCAAGGCCTGTTCTACCCCTTGCTGCTACAATTTGATTATGTTAAGTGGCCATGGCAGGAGTTATAAATGGAGGTAGTCCTTGGTCCCTCCCTTTGTTCCTGGAAGTTGGTATTTTCTCTACAACAAAAAAGGGGCATGTTATTATTATTATTATTATTTATTGTATTTATATACCGCCCCATAGCCAAAGCTCTCTGGGCGGTTTACAGCATGTTGATATTAATAATCCTGATTAACAGTATTTTGAACTCCAGATTCTATGTAGCTTCTAGGAGATGGCATACATCTGTTTCTGAGTCCCTTGTTCACTACAGGACAGCAATAACTGTTCAGTTTGCACAGTTTTCAGGCTATGAATAATTTTTAGGCTAATTGAATAGATTATAGCAATCACATTGTGGGAATACAGTTGTATGAACAAATATTGATTGCGGCTACGATTGATTGACATACAATAGTCCCTGTCAAGGTGGTTGGGCCATCCAATGTCAAGAATGTTAGGCATGTTTTGCCTCCACTCAGTATTGTTTCCCATGAATGTTGTTCATTTCCAATACGAATGAACAAAAACGAGGATTTGGAGCATCAGCTGGGTTGTTGTCATAATTTATTTTGTTTAGATTTTTAACCTGCTTTGCATCAAATGTAATTCCCAGAATGGGGATAGGAAAGAAAGTGGTACCTTCTAATGGGATGGAAACCATTTCTGTAGTTAATGCCTCTTTTACTTTATCATGGAACTGCTACTGTTGCTTTAATAATACTTGCATTCTTTAATGACTTCTGATGATTTCTAAAATTCAGTAGCTTTAAATCACCACTGCACTTTTGAGTCTGTAAGGACTTTGTGATCATGGGACACAGAATTCTGGGAAACTCTGTATGTAATAGTGTATAATACCTAATTCCAAATGTTCTTTTGTGCTTTAGTATGACCAAGAAACAAAACCTAGGATGGGGTTGTGTATACTAGAGCAGGCTGACCTATAGTTAGGATCACCAGGGGCAGGGAGCTGGTTGAGGAACCTGAGTGAATTTTATTAGTAAAAGAGAATAGAGTATATTTCACATTTTTCTACCTTTATTTGCTGTGCCTTCTAACATCTTCCCTAGCAACCATTTCATGGTTTGGAAACCTGACTTCCACTTTGAAAACCATGGCTTTATTAGCATTTTCTTCAGTTCTGTTATACAGCAATATTATTAATACATTTTGGGCTAAAAACTGTTTGTAGACAGATTGCCAAGAAGCAGTACAGTGTCTGATATTGTCCCCTTTGATATATTTATTTCAGACTGGTATGAAATAAAAATTGCATTAGCAACTTGCTGTGGTTTCAGTTTTGCCACTCCTGCGGGTTTTTGAGCCAGCTGAGACACTGAAGGGAGAAGAAATGAACTGGGCCCACTGAAGGGCAAGGTAGCTAGAGGAAAGGGCACACCTAACAACTTTTTCTCCACTGTCTGGGCTGGTTAGTGTTAAGGACCCCACCAGACATGAGAAGGAGCAGCTGGAGAACAAGAGCCAGTTCATAAAGTACATAGGATGATCATGTAGAAGCATGACCAGGAATTAAAGATGGTGTGACACCTCCCCTCTCCCCCCAATTATTAGCAGTTCTCTGGAAAGTATCTCTTGTCAGTAGTGGTGTCTTCTGTTCTTGCATAGACTGTGTTCTAGCATATTGAGGGCTAGGTTACCTGACAGAGCACCTCCTCCACACCTGTTAAATCTTTGAGATCAGACTGTGATCTTTGGAGGTTGCCTTGTTGGCCATGCCATGATCTGTGGAACTCCACATTATAGTAACATGAAGGTGTGTGTTCTCCATGGTGGCACCTATTGTGTGGAACAAAGTTCTGCATGTGATACGGGAGGCACAAACGGTGATGTGTTTCTGGTTTTACTACAAATGTACCTTTTTGCCCCAGGGTTACTTAACTGTTGCTACCAATTTTAGAAATGTCTCATGTACTGTAATGATGTGTTGTTAGGATTATTTTATTGTATTGTTAGGTTTCAATTCACAGTTGCATACTGCTTTGGGAATTTTTAGAAATGAAAATGTCTAGAAACAATTTAAAATAAATAAACTTTATGAATAGTCAATATTGATAATCACTGTTAATCAAGAGGAAAAGGTTTAAATTCTTGAAGCATCACTCTTTACATCTACATGCGAGGAAAAGGAGGAAGTAGAAGTTTTTATTAATTGATTATTTTATATCCTCCCAGTAGTGGCAAACAAAAACACTAAAACCACTCTAAAATATAATAAAAACAGACATTAAAATATATTAAAACAAAACATCTTCAAAAACATCTCTTTAAAAAGCTTTAAAAACATCTTTAAAAGCAATTCCAACACAGACTGGGATAAGATCTTTAATGACTTCTGATGATTTCTAAAATTCAGTAGCTTTAAATCACCACTGCACTTTTGAGTCTGTAAGGACTTTGTGATCATGGGACACAGAATTCTGGGAAACTCTGTATGTAATAGTGTATAATACCTAATTATACACTCTGTGTGAGTTTCTGCAAGACCTGCTCCCTGCATTTCTGGCTGATTTCCACCTGGCCTGGAAGGGTGGGGCTGTCTCTCTCCAGCTACAAAAGCAGCAGCTGCTGAAGGGGCCAGAGACCATCTACCTGTGTGAGTTTCTGCAAGACCTGCTCCCTGCATTTCTGGCTGATTTCCACCTGGCCTGGAAGGGTGGGGCCCTGTCTCTCTCCAGCTACAAAAGCAGCAACTGCTGAAGGGGCCGGAGACCGTGTGTGTGTATGTGTGCGTGAACCTGCTGCTCGGGATGTCTATAGACTACTGGGGTTTTGTTTAGTATTATATGTTATATTTTACTCTGTTATATTTTAGTCTATGTACGCCGCCTAGAGTGGCCGTTAATTCGGCCAGATAGGCGGCCTAGAAATAAAATTTTATTATTATTATTATTATTAAAAGGCTTGTTGAAAGAGGAAGGTCTTCAATAGGCGCTGAAAAGATAAGAGAGTTTGTGCCTGTCTAGTAATTAAGGGGAGGGAATTCCTAAGTGTAGGTGCTACTACAAGAAAGGTCCACTTCCTATGTTGTGTGGAATTGACCTCCTGATAAAATGGTATCTGCAGGAGGCCCTTACCTGCAGTTCTGAATCTGTGGTGGTATGGCTTTAAAACTTAGGTGGCTTTAAAAGAGGATTAGACAGATTTGTGGAGGATAAGACTATCAATGGCTACTATATTATATATTATATTAAATTTATTTCTACCCTGCCTTTTGACCAAAGGCCCTCAAGGTGGCTTACAAAAAATAGGCACAAACATAAAAATACATCAATGAAGGCAATACAATTTACAAAAATTAAATAACAAATATCATTATTAAAAAAACCAGCAATTACAACATTATTAAAAAACAGCAGTTACAATTTATACCCCTGCAGATGTTGCTGGACTGGATTGGATGTATGCATTGTCACCTATTCCCACAAATGGGACCTGAGAAACAGTGAACAGTCACCTATGCCATGAATAACATCAGAAGTAGATAGACAAAGTCACTGAAGTTGTTAGGAGTTGCTGGCACATTTAGTTGGAATCAGCATGAATTACCGGGAGTCTTCTGATAGTGCTGTTGAAATCTTAGTGCCACTTGCAGCAGCTTCATGGCATGGGTGGAGGAAAGGTCCAGACTGTCCTTCTCAGCCATGAGTTTGGGCAAGTACTTGCTCTTGGGCTCGGCCTTGGCTGCGGACTTGGCGCCGGGCAGCAGTGGAGTAGGGGCGGCGCTGGAAGCCTGCGGGGGTAAGCTGGTGGCTGAGCGCAGCAGGAGGGGCGGTGGCTGAACCCCACGAGGCCTCCACGAGGAAGACACGGCCTGAGGTGACTGGAGGTGGTGTGAGGGAGCCACCAGGCCCAGAGCACTGGAAACCCACTGTTGCAAGCTGGCAGGGCCGAGCTGGTGGCCAAGGGCGGCAGGAGGGGTGGTGGCTGAAGCCCGTGGCAGCCTCCGTGGAGAAGTCATGGCCTGAGGTGACTGGGGGTGGTCTGAGGGAGCCGCCAGGTCCGGAGCCCTGCCCAGGCGGGTGGCAGCGAGGTCATGGGCCACAGCTGGGCCCAAGGCAAGTGGTGGAAATTCTGCAGCTGCCCCAGCATGAGCAAAGGGCGGCTACTAGCCATGATTATTTATTTATTTATTTCATTAAGCTTATAGACCGCCCCATAGCCGAAGTTCTCTGGGCGGTTCACAAGACTCTGCCTCCATGTTCAGAGACAGTGTGCTTCTGAATACCAGTTGCTGGAAACCACAGGAGGGGAGAGAACTCTTGCACTCGAATACTGCTTGCAGGCTTCCCATGGGCAACTGATTGGCTACTGTGAGAACAGGATGTTGGACTAGATGGGCCATTGCCTGATCCAGCAAGCTCTTATGTTCTTAATGTATCCATTGCAGAGCCTCCATTGAAACATAACTCTTGCCTTTCATTTATTATTACTTTATTGTATTTATAGATATATCCCATTCCTTAATCCTGAAGAGATCCTAGAGTGGAACAATAACTTAAAATAACCTATTATTAATAAGAAAATATTAAAACTGTGGAAAATATTAAACAGAGATAGAAGTTAAGCTGAATGGAGGACCCTTTTGGTTCCACAGGCCAGGTCCCAGGATTGGCCTTGTGGGTCAGATGAGACAGGTGGACAGGGCCCTTTGCATGTCATTCAAATGATACAATTACGACATCATGTGATTGACAAGTAGGTTGTCCCATCCATCTGGCAAAATTCCTTGTGGGGGTTTCTTTAAAAGGCAGGTTTTCTTTTCCCATGGTAACAGGAGTGTGGGGGGAGAAGTTATTATTTCTCTCCTTTGTCCCACCCCCCTTGGGCCACTGTTGCTGCTGGGGTAGGCGTGCTGGGAGGAAGGAGTGGTTCCCTTTGAATGGAAACTTGAGCAAGGCATACTCCTATTCTCCATCATCCATCTAACCAAGGAGCAGTCAGAAGCCCACTTTACGCTCCCAGTTCTTTCTTTGAAGCCCTGGCCTTACCCACCCTACACCTGATGTCATGCATGATGTCAGGTGTAGGGTGGGTGGGTGTGGCTCCCCCAAAATGGCCTCATGGGCCAAATGGGGAGGCATGGGGGATGCATTTGGTCCACAGGTTGGAGGTTTCCCACCCCTATGTCATATTGCAACTAATAAGATGAAAAACACATAGCGGCAGCTGAAAGGCCTAGCCAAATAAAAAGGTAAGAAAATTGCCTCTAGGCTAGGCTCTTTGTGGAGAGCATTCAAGAGATGACGTGCCACCACTAAGAAACCCCGTCTTGGGTCACCAGTTGCTTCACCTCAGATGGGGAAGAGATCCTGGAGGCCCCAAAGAACATCTGGATCAGTTCATGTGAGAGCAAATGGTCCTTGACATACTCTTGTTCAGAGGTTTAAAGGCTTTAAATATAAAAACCCCAGCACTTTGAATTGTGCTTGGAAGCAGATTGGAAACCAGTGCAAGTCATTTCAAATTTTGCACAAGATTATCATAACACCCATTTTAGCTTAGTGAAGAAACTGGCTAGTATTAAAATGTAAAACTCAGGAGACCCACCCCCTGTATTTTGGTTTTCTTTACCACCTGAGGGTTGCAGAGACTGATGACAGTGATTTTAGAATACATAACTTATCAGGATCTCAACTCTAGATGTTGCAATCTTATTTCCTCCTCATTCTTGCTCTTGCCTGATTGTATCTTTCCTGCCAATAGTGCACAATCCATCCTGTCTCTAGGTTTTATGTATCGTATTGTACTTCTGCTTTCACGTTTGACTCCGCCTTCAGCCACATGCCTCCACTTCCATTTTTACTAGGTTCTTTTGGTTTAACCCACTGGCTACTTTGTCTAATCTCCTCTCTCTATTACTCTTCTCTTTGTCCTTTCGTGACATACAATTCTTGCTATTTTTAGGCACTGTGAAGTTTCTTCAGAGCTTCCTTTTTGCCTCTTCTCTCTTCTTCCGATGATCCTCTGACCCAGTGGTGGCCCTGGGGGTTTGCATCAAATTTTGTGTGCCCATTGGGATACTGTGCGAGCAGTCTTTCTCACTGAACCACCCCTCTGGGTATTGCTTCCTCTTCTGTATAATGTGTAAGTTTGGGGTCCTACTGGGAGGAAGTGTGGAATATGAATGAATGAATGCTTGTGGGTGTGTATGTCTAGGAATGGGTGAGAAATTCAATTCTTAGCATTTAAAGGCAAATCTACCAAACACCAAACACAGCCATCCTTTGAACTTCACACTTCTCCAAACTTTGAGTTGAGTTCTCCAGCCAAGTAATGTGTACAAAGATTCATATTCTAGGGTAAAGTGTGCATCGGCCAGATAGGCGACACATAAATTAAATTTTATTATTATTATTATTATTATTATATTAGTGAAAATAACATACAAAAATATGTTATGCTAGGGGAAATTGCTTTTCAAAAATGTGCACATTAATTAAAATTCTATACAAAAATATGCATATTAGGAGAAATTTGCAGTGAAACGATGGTAAATTTTCATGAGGGCCTTTTTGTTTTTTAAAAAAATTGTAATCTGATGTGAAAATATGAAGAGCTGGACTTAAGATTGGAAAAATGAGAAACTGAGAGAAACCAAAATTGACGTATTTACCCATCCCTAGTGGTGTCACAGAGAGCAAGAACAGTGCAATCCTGCAGTGCTACAAACTTCTCGCTTTTGGATCTGGCCACACCCGCCACAGTACACTCAACAGATTATCCCTGAGGGAATGTGGCTGCTTTCCATCATGTTTCTCTCTCTCTTTTTCTGCCTATCACCTACTATGTATCCATATTTCAGCCTCCTTTCCTCTGGCCTTTCTGTCTTTTTGCTTCTCCTTTATCCCAGACCTCATCATTAACTTCTGCCTGCTCCTGTTTGCAGTGTACATTGCAGCCAACTTGACAAAATTCTCTTGCTTTACAGAAACTGAGCAGCCAGGCATTCTGAACCCTCAAATCAGTTCAGCCATTCAATACCAGAGGTTTCACCTGCATAGGCACAATGCAGATTACATGTTGCGGTATTTGATGAATGTTATGTTAAGTTATTTTAAAACAGTGGTAGTTTCTCTCTGTGCAATACTCAGGTGGTGTATATTCAGTAATTTCTGTAGAACAGTGAGAGCTACCTCTTCCTTACTATTGCCATGGTTCTAGTCCTCATCCAGCAGTAGGGTTGCCAGGCTCAGGGCCTGAGAATGATTCTGTATCTTTAAGAGAAGAGAAAATTCAGCCAAGTGCAGGTTTTCTTGCAACACTGTAATGGGAAAAACCACAAGGTGAATGGTTTTTCCCATTATAGTGTTGCAAAAAAAAAAAACAGCACTTGGCTGAATTTTCTCTTCTCTTAAAGATACAGAATCATTCTCAGGCCCTGAGCTTGGCAACCCTTTCCAGCAGTAGCTGTTTTCATATATGTATGTATTTAATCTGGATTGAAAAATCTTTCATGTCAATTGAGTGGTGAAATTGACTAGACAGATGGAAGCCAATTACTATTCTAGTAATTGTCCCTCCCAAAAATAAAATAAAAAGTATTGAAGGACTACTATTCAAATAAAAATTGATATTTAAAACTAAGAAAATGTTATTGAAACAATTGGATATAACTATGTGGAAGCAGGTATCCTTGCATTATTTTTCTCTAATTGGCTACATAAGTGGATATTCACATTGTTCTGTTGTCTCTCCTTTTGGAGAGGCGTACTAACTCTAGAATAATCTAGTGTAGTTCTATATAGAAGCTGTTGGCCCTTTGAAAGATTGCTTGCATGGAGAACCTCACTCGGACATTCTGTGGGCATCTTGGTCTGTGTAAATGGTATCATGTGCACAGTGCTGTAACCAGCATTTTACAACATCCCCAGGCCACACCCCTCACTAGGCTTGTTCTGTGCTCTCCTTGAGTGGGCTTATCTGGCTGGAATGTGTTCTTGAACTGTAATAATGGTTCTTGCTTGCTTGGATGGAAAGTGTTGGGTAGGGTAGGGGATTAAAAACCTGTGAATTTTGCATAGCTGAAATATATTTATTATTTATTTATTTATTTTACTTAAAACATTTCTGTCCCACCCTTCTACCCTACAGGGTGGCTACAATAAAATAGCACACATGTATAGTAAAATACACAATAAAAACACAAACATTACAGTAAATTAAAATACAATTAAAATACATAAAATGCATTATGCATACACACACGTATGTGCATACACATATAAAATAGTGAGAATAAAAGAACTTAAAAGATAAAAATAAAAGATAAACTTTAAACAGTGTCAGGCTGACCCGTCAGTCCCAACCAAAGGCTCTCCGGAACAAAATAGTTTTTACAAGTTTCTGGAAGACCATTAGGGAGAGAGCAAAGCGGGCTTCTTGGGGCAGGGAATTCCAAAGTCTGGGAGCCACAATTGAAAAGGCTGTCTCCCGTGTGCCTGTCAAACTAACTTCTTTCATTCCAGGCACGCAGAGGAGACCAGAGGCAGATCATCTTATATCCAGGGTAGGAACATATGGACGTAAGCAGTCCTTTAAGTACACTGGTCCAAGGCTGTTTAGGGCTTTAAAGGTCAAAACCAGCACAAATATAGGGTACTGTACAAAGGTAAGAGTCACATCCGTTGCTCCATCCAGTTCTGTCTCTGGCCTTGCCTACTTATTGGCCAGTTGTTCACGAGAGAATGCAATCCTCGGTTGAGAGAGGTCCTCCATCTCTGCTTTACATGAGTGCATACACTGATGGGGGATTTAGAGGCCATGAAACAATACATACAGTTGATAACTAGTCTTGTTGATATCATGATTTGTGTTCTTTGTAGTCTTCTATTGCTCCATGTATAATCCAAATACATGTATGCCTTCCCAATGCAGCACAGAATCTTCATTCATAACTTCATGGATTTTGTTGTGCTATTGAATTTGGGGTAATAACGCTTGGTCAAGATGTTCTTTCCAAGTGATTACAGGAGGAAACAACCTGTTTTTTTTCCATGAGTGTCTTTTTGAAACTAACTTCAGAAAGCAGGCAAGTATAGGGTGGATTTTGCTGACTAAAACGCTTTGAAATCAGAATATAATTTCTGGAATGTTGGATTTGGATGTAAGTGTTTAAGATCTAAATGACATGGCCTTTTCTCCCTCAGAAGATTGTGCTGAGGACAATTCCTAAGCTAGAATGTTACAAAACTGATAATAATACTGTCTTGAGATCTGTCAGCTAAACAGTGGAATTGTTACATATATAGTTTGCTTTCTTATTATGTATTCATTGGTGTTGTGGCTTGGAACCAAAACTGATTCTAGTTTATTTTTGTTTCAGCTTTGGATAGCTCACAGTCCCAGCCACATGGAGGTTTTAAAATTACCTGGAGCTGTGATCATTCAGAAGAAAGTGAAGGAGATACAGAAAAAGAGTAAGGATACTTTAATCTAGGCTGCTGAAAGTAAAATGTGGAATATTACAGTACTTAGAAAACTGAGGTCCTCCCCCTGAATTCTAATTCTCTAATGTGATAGTGTTATAGTGTGTCACTAATTCACACCCACAAGAGAGAGTCACATTCACTTTACATGAAAGGTTTTTCTCAGGCTAATTATTGCCTAAAGATGCTGTAGATTATTCCAGAAAAAAATATTAGGTTTGTTATTTTTTTAATATCTAGAATCTAAGAAAATAAGTGAAATTATGGAGCCCACTTAGTTTAGATATAAAATAACCAAGTCAGGCATTTTTTAAATGTCAGAAATAGCAGAAGGGTTTTTTGTTTTGCCTGCACTTTTAGAGCAGGTTTGTGGACCACCAGTCAGGGCTGTGGAGTCGGAGTCATGGAGTCGGAAGTGGAAGCAATTTTGGGTGGAGTCTGAGACGGTAGAAATGTACTGACTCCGACTTCTAAATAAAATTAATATTTTAATAAATTTAATATTAATTTGTTAATACTAATATTAATTTATTAATATTAATACATTAATATACATTTGCTTATGAAGGGGTCAGAGTCGGAGTCAGACAGTAGAAAAATTAATATATATCTGCCATTTATGAAGGAGTTGGAGTTGGACAGTAGAAAAATAGAGGAGTTGGAGTTGAAGGTTTGACATACCGACTCCACAGCCCGGCCACCAGTGATTCCCGAGCACCATGCAGTAATCCACAGTGTGTCTGTGGATTTGTGGTGAGAGATGGGAGATGGCACATCCATTGTATTAAATACTCATATTGATTTTTATTGTATTTTTGTTTTATTTCTTACATGGTATTTTGTTGTATTACTATTTGAATTCTATGAAATTCACACTGTAACACAATAAAATACAATATATAAGAAATAAAAGAAGCAATAGAAATACAATTAAAAATCATACAGCATCTAGCACTGTGCATTATAATTGCTACAACAGGCAGAAAAATATTTCAAGTGGTCTGCCACACCTATGCATGTACACACACTCGCCGTGACTGCAATATCCTATGCCATATTAGATGCTGCATCAGAGGGTGAATTTACCTTAATGAGTGGTTTGCGCTTCTTTGAATTTTAGCCAGTGTCACTTCCTCTAACAGTCAACTCTGACAGTGAGTACCGATGCCTATGTGGTGAAAATGAGCTTATTGAGAAATCATAGGATAAGATCAGCATGTTTGAAGGAACTCTGAGCGATGTAGGACTGAAAAAAATATTTTTAAAAACAAAATCTAAAGGGGCAGATCCCCTTGCAAAAACTCCAGTGAATACTGAGCATGCTTTATAGCAATGGATGATTGAGTGTCAGTTGGAGAAAAGAAAAGTGACAGGGAATTGAATGGAGTATCCTGGAGGAGGGCATGGCTGGCTGGCAGGTATCCTGAAGAAGTGCTTGTTTGGCAGCGAGAATACCCTGCAGGATTTTGCTGCAGGTTCCACTTGTATATTTTTCAAGCCTAATCCTACCTCGTTTTTACATTTCTTCATATATTACTCCCATCTAAAACTTCAGAATACCTTGAAGATTATAACTTGATATGTTAAGCTATGAGATTGAACAGTGTCTGATTTATGCTGTATCTAGATAATCATGGATACGTGTCCCAACTGTTTTAACCTTTATGTGATAGTTCTGCAATCTCCAGTTGGATAGAATGGTTAAACTAATCTCTTTTAAGGGTATTGTGAAAACTCTATTTAAAAAAGCACATCTTTATGAAATGGTGAGGCGTTGTTGAGAGGGAAGCTTTATGTTTGCCTTTTTTTCTATTTTAAAGGATAGGTAAGCATTCACATTTTGAAATAGTACAGTGAGGAAGTGTTCAGTCTATAAAGCATTGAACCCACATATACAACTGGCAGAGGTGGAATATTAACCCTTCTCATCACAGGTGATATGTAGAACAGAGATGGGGAGCCTGTGGTCCTCCAGAGGTTTTTAGACTTCCAGCTCCCATCAGCTCCAGCCAGCATGTGCAATGATCAGGGATTATGGGATTTGGAGTCCAGAAGCATCTAAAGGGCCACATGGTACTGGCTCTTTATCCACATTGTAAATGTTCTGGTTACAAAATTAGTTTGAGGTTTATGTCTCAATTTCCATGTTTATGTGAACCGTAGTTTCTATAAAATTCACCTAAAAGAGATCTTATGAAGTTGCGTATGTTAAAGTATTCTGCATATTCTCAGCTTTATAATATTTTGATCCATTCTCTTTCTTCCAGTTTCTTTTTGTATACACTTTATTTTGAGACATAATAGCACAAAAGTATTTTAGAGGAAAGTGTAAATGACAAGATTGTTTAACAAATCAAAGAAACATTACCTGGACACGATGGTCTTTTTGCAACAGTTATTGAAAACCTGTTTTGCTACTGTTGAATTACAGTATACATATTTTGTGTCCTGTTCTTTGCTTGTTTAGTGAAGCCAGTCTGCTGAGTGTGGATGAGAGTGATGGAACCTGCAGTCCTAATGGTGAAAAAAAGAAAGTGAGTTTTTATATATAAAATATAATGCAGATAAAAATGCTTATTGTATACTTCATATTAAGTGAAATACTTTACTAACTGACTCTTTTTTTAAAAAAAGTTCCAATGTTGGATGATGTTTGCTACAGGCTCTTAAGTTGCATGCAGTGTGTGTATGTCAAGAAAACATACTCATATTGCCTTAAACCTTTATTGGAGCTTAGTATATTGTACTCCATTGCACTTTAGAGTTCTGAATCTTGAAGATCTGGTATTATTTATTTTATTATTTGTTACATTTATATCCCACCCTTCCTCCCAAAGATAGCCTAATAGATGATAAAGTATTAAAAACATATTAAAACCCAAAACATCTTAAAAACAATTTTAATACAGATGCAGACTGGGACAAGGTTGCTGCTTAAAAGGCTTGGTAGACTGATCTTGTGGCAAAATATGATGTATATGTGTGTGAACAATATTAAGTATGCATGTGTTGCTGGAAAGGAACTCAGTAAATCATTCCTTGCTGGGAAAATTGTAAACTATCTTCTCTCAGATTTAAAGTCTACAGCACAATTCATCTGATAACCACTTTTTCATTTGTAGAAGATTATGTTCCATGTGGTTAGCCAGGACAAAGGGATATTTTCTGCGTCCATCTCACCTTTACTGCTAGTTTAAACTCCATGACACTTCAGATGGAATGACAAACCATGATTTGCTGTTATGAGGATGAGCAGTGGCAACCTTCTTTCTTGTTCTCACTCCTCTTAATTCCTTGTCAGAGGGGAGGAGGTTGGAAGCTTGCCTCAAACTTTTAATCTGGTGTTTTGTCCATGATTTGTGATTCTAGTTTAAGGGTAAGCTATAATTTGCAGAAGCCACAGTTTACTGCATTCAGATGAAAGACCATTTGGAGAAAATTAGACATGGACACTTTAATCTACTCCTGTTGTGTGTTAAGGAGGAAGAGGAGAGAGTATATGATTTTCCATAGCTCATTCTGATACCTGCTGGTTTGTTTCTGTACTGAGCCTAGGAAATCAGTAAAGAGTGCTCATGATATGATACATGGAATGCACTCAATAGGGAGAAAGCGTAATGCTGTTGCAAAATTTGGAATATTAAATGTGGTTACGTGTATTTTGAAATATTATGTGTGTGTGTGTACACATGTACTGAAACACTGAAAGAAAAACTGGGATAAGCCATTATAATAAACAGCACAAACGTATGTGTGGCTACTTGGAAGTAAGTCATGCTGTGATCAGTAGTGCTTTCTCCTTAGTAACTGTATTTAGGATAGCTGCCTTAGACTGATAGAATGTACCAAATGCCAAAAGGTTCTGTAATATGTTGTAATAAACAAAACTTCAATTCAAACTCTGTGATGTCAATATCTCGAATACAGGTTTCAGTGTGTGAAGTAATCTGACATACTTGAATGCTTGTAAAATGTAGATCTCCCTTCCTACCTGGTTTTTAGTATGTCCAGTTTTATTCAGTTTTTCTTAGTATGGTATCATTCTTAAGCATAGTTTTCTGTAACTGGTGATTGTGGTGGTCTAGCCCTTATGGATACTGTGAGAATGTTCTAGAGAGAGTCATTCTAATTAAAGGTAGTCTTTTAAATGTAATGAAACTGTTATATGGCTCCAGTTTTTTGCCTTGTCATTATTTTTCTGAATTTCCTTGAAATTTTGCCATGTCTTGCATACAGCTTTGATGCTATGTTAAAAATTATTAATCTAATTTTACCTGTTTTTGCCCCTGTCCTGAATCATAGTGATATTGAACTACATCTCCTATGGATCTTAGATCTGGCCCAGAACTGGTTGAAAGTTGTTTTCCTTGAAGTTGTTCCACAGACTGCAAAGTGTGGTCAATTGTACAAAGTATTTTCTTGCCCAGGTGCTCTCCACATCAGGTCTGTGGAGTGGAATTTGCAGAACTGTTCTATAAAGCTGTCATGTGGCCCCGAAGACTGTTCTATGGTTTAAAGTTGCATGTGATTTTATTTTTAATTTTTCAACTTGTTCTATATATACTAAAGGTAGCATTTCTGGAAAAACAATATTCTAGAGAAGAGCCATTATCAAAATAGTGAAAGAATGAGAATAGGATTCATATTGCGCATTGTTCTTTCTGCCTCACAGGTTTTGATAATCAATTTTTTTACCATTATCTTTCATTTTAGTGATATTCAGATCAGAACAGGTCTTTGAAGGCTGGATTGGGAATATCTTAATATTTGAGAGCTTAGGAGAAATACAATTCTGTCTTCATTTGATAGCTGCTTTGTGTATTTAAACTTCTGCTAATTGTTTCAGGCAGTACATTTTCACTCAGTAACTACTGATACCAGAAGTGATTCTTTAAGAACATACACTAAACGAAGCAAAACTGAACCTAGTATCTTAAAAGGAAACCCAGTTGGACTCAACATGTTGGGAAGCAGCAAGAAACTAAGGTACAGCGATTCCTAATGTACTGAAATTGTTTAGTAAATAGCTTGTTTCTGGTGAAAATGCTGATTGTGAGAATGTTGTTTGAATCTTTACAGTAATTATGTTGCATTTTGCTAATATTTTCTGGCAATAGATTAAAATGCCTTATTTATAATATCAAAATGTTCTTGAGAACACAAGAATGTTCTTGTGGAAATTCAGATAAATAAGACCTGGGATCCGTCCCTTGCAGATTCTTTGCTGGAGGCTGTAAGTTTGTTACATCATAAGTTTAAAAAAATTCCAATATTCTGGAAATGTGAGGCAAGGATGGTGGTTTATTAGTTTTCATCAGAGTGTTCATCATAATCATTGCTTATAAAAGCACTTGAAATATACTAGGTATTGTACAAATATAAGATGAATAACTCCTTATCCGTCGGTTCACAATCTTAACAAAAAGAAAAGAAAAAAGGAGACGGGACTTTGAGACCAAGGAGAGAATATCCCTTTTCCCTTCAAGTCTAATAAAATGCCTGTTTATATCCACACTGTTAGGAATTTTCCTGTGAGGCCCCTTCGGGAGCCAGCCTTGTCAGTTGTGTTGAGGTTTTGAGATGTAAGTTGAAAAAGCTTACACAAAGAAGACAAGCTTTCATAGAATAGTAGCGATTGAATGGGCCTATAAGGCCATCGAATCCAACCCCCTGCTCAGTCGAGGAATCCAAGTCAAAGCATACCTGACAGGTGGCTGTCCAGCTGCCTCTTGAATGCCCCCAGTGTTAGAGAGCTCACCACCTCCATAGGTAATTAGTTCCATTGTAATACTGCTCTAACTGTTAGCAAGTTTTTCATGATGTTCAGCTGAAATCTGGCTTCCTATAACTTGAGCCCATTATTCTATGTCCTTGTACTCTGGGACGACCGAGAAGAGATCTTGGCCCTCCTCTGTTGACAATCTTTCAAGTCCTTGAAGAGTGCTATCATATCTCCCCTCAGTCTTCTCTTCGCAAGGCTAAACATGCCCACTTCTTTCAGTCTCTCCTGATAGGGCTTTGTTTCCAGTCCCCTAATCATCCTTGTTGCCTTCCTCTGAACCTGTTCTAGTTTGTCTGCATCCTTCTTAAAGTGAGGTGTCCAGAGCTTCAGTGATCAATAGGTAGCTATACTGCTGTACAGTTCTGACAGCTGGCTATAGGTATTTAGACAGTTATTCAGTCAAGTTATTTCCAACACAGGGCTGGCTCATACATGGGAGCTTTTGCTCTATGGTAGAGCAGAATTGTATCCACTGGTTGCAAATGGCTCTACCCGTTTCTAGCTGCTGTTGCTGGCTAACCCCAAACTTCAGTGTGGCTATGACTATGTAGTGTAGCTCAGGGGTTCCCATCTGTGGTCAGTGGACCACCAGTGATCCACAACCTTCATTCAGGTGGTCCATGGCATGCCCACATTAAATATTCAGATTGATTTTTTATTGTTTTTTATTGCTGCTTTTATTTATTGTATTGTACAATTTAAATAACATCCCAGAAGAATATAAAGATTAAATAAGGAACATATTTGAGGCTTTAAACTTAGTTGACAGAGAGCCAGAAGAACTATGGAGTGAAGTTGGAGACATTATCAGGGAAGAATGCAAAAAGACAATACCTCTAGTTAAAAAGAGAGAAAGACCTTAATGGATGACTGAAGAAACTCTTAAAATGGTTAAAGAGAGAAGGAAAGCTAAGCAGAAGGAGATAGAAACATGATCAGAACCCTAAGTGCATTGGTATTCCCGATCTCTATAGATGTGAAAGTTGGACAGTGAAAAAAACTGATAAGAGAAAAAAATCAACTTATTTGAAACGTGGTGTTGGAGGAGAGCTTTGTGGATACCATGGACTGCGAAAAAGTCAAATAATTGGGTGTTAGAACAAATTAAACTAGAACTGTCACTAGAAGCTAAAATGATGAAACTGAGGTTATCATACTTTCGACACATCCTGAGAAGACATGATTCACTTGAAAAGACAATAATGCTGGGAAAAATAGAAGGGAGTAGAAAAAGAGGAAGGCCAAACAAGAGATGGATTGATTCCATAAAGGAAGCCACAGACCTGAACTTACAAGATCTGAACAGGGTGGTTCATGACAGATGTTCTTGGAGGTCACTGATTCGTAGGGTCGCCATAAGTCATAATCGACTTGAAGGCACATAACAACAACAACAAATTTTGTGGTATTATGATTTGAACTCTATGGAGTGCAAACCATAATACAATAAAATATAAGAAGAAATAAAAGAACAATAAAATGCAATTAAAAATCACACAGTTGAGCATAATGCTACAATTGCTACAACAGGCATAAAATCTTTAAGTGGTCCTCCAGGATCCTCGACAATCTTCAAGTGGTCTGTTGGGGGGGGGAGTTTGGGAACCACTGGTGTAGTGGAAGCTCTGATTCAGTGATCACTTAGAAAATAAAGTAATGGAAGTGTTTCTCTAAGCAAAGTTATAATCTGTCCATGGTGTGAATACTAACACACATTCTACCTTTTTTTTAATGTTTGCAGTGAAAATGTTCAGAATATTCGTTGCTCTGGAACAGTAGGACAGGCTAGACATTGTCACCATGCTCATGTAAAAACAGCAGCACAAAGGTAAAACTTTTTTTAACTACTGTGTGTCTTCTGTGTATTGTTTTACATCCATTTTAAACTGGGTAATGTTGGGGACCATGCACACCTCCGTGGAGAGGGAGTTCCACAACCTAGAAAAGGTCCTTTTTTCTAGTGCCCATCAACCAAATTGCACTAAGAGGTGTGGTATGAGTAGGGCCTCTGAAGCAAACCTAGTGGTCAGGCAGGTTCATATAGGTGAAGGTGGTCCTTCAAATAATGGTATCCCAAACCATTTAGTGCTTTAAAAGTTTCAGCTTGTTTTATCCTTATCTAATCCAAGAAATCTAGGACTCCCATTAAATACATAAAGAAATAACATGTTGGATGTAGACTAGTGGAACTCTGCTAACTAGACTCTTCCTTTTCCCTGTACCCTCCTGAAGTTCCTGAAAATCCACTCTAGAGGATTGGGGGACAATCCAGAACAGTGTGGGAGGTGGTGCTGAAGGCCAAAGGCAAAAATTACTGTCCCCCTCCTCAGATGAGAACTTCCACTGGATCTTGAGCCCTTCTGTGAATGGAAGAAGACATTCCATTTGCTGAAAGGCAAGTTTGGATCCAATCCATAGAGTATAATTGACAAAGAAATTTAAAGAAACTAAGTGCCACAGATGCTTTGCTACTTGTTGCCATCTGTCTTGCTATTGTATCTGCTGGCTTGCTCAATCAGGATGCAGTTGTAACAGCTTCTGTCCAGTCAGTCTCTTGTGCCCAGCTGACTGTAGCTTGGCCACTCTGGTGCCAGTCATGCCATACCTTACCCTGTATGTTTTCTTTCCTGCTCCTTAGCAGTTTCTTTCTTTTGTGTCCTTCCCTTTCCCTTATGTGTTGTATCCACCCCCTTCCAGCTCATTTTTAACCCATAGCTGCTGCTTCACTAATCTGTGGCTGTGTACACCACAGCCTGTCTTGGGTTTTGTTGCAGGTTTTACTTTGCCACTGGAGACCACTTCTGGCTAGCTCTACTAGCCTGTGGCTTGTACTCCCAAAAGACTTCTATAAAGTCTGGCCCAAATAAATCAAATATTATTCAGTTTAGCCTTTAACAAGCACCATTCAATTAAGGAGGTGGGTGGGCTGATATGAGTAGCAATTATTCTGGGCTCTCAGATGAGTAGTAGCACTTGCTTATCACTCTAAAGCACTTCTCTTTGATAGGCTGCAAAGAGCATCTGCCAGGTGCCTGCCTCCCCTGATTCTAAATTTAAAGAGCTTGAGAAGGGACTTGGGTTTGCCCCAATGCACCTCCCAGATACAGAAAAATAAGCATGGGAATTGCTGTAAAGCAGAGGTAGGAACCTGAGAGTCCAGCAACTTCTGGAAGGACATAGGTTCACCATCCTGGTGTAAAGAAAGAGGATGGAGCAATGGAGGAGGAGCACAGGTTTCAAGGCTGCTTGATGAGGAGAAAAAGATATGTCAGAAAACATTACAAACCTTACAAAAAGGTGGAAACTTGGAAAGAAGGTAGCGCTGCCGTACTGGGTTCATCATGGGCCTTAACAGCACAAAGTGGGCTTTGGTTATCTGAAGCTTCAAATTGTAGTTATTACAGCTAGTCTTAGGAGGAACTAGAATATTTTGTTGTTCTCTGGCTATTTGCCAAGGCAAATTTAACTGAATTAAGATGTATTCCAGACCAAAAAAGTGGTATGTAGTATTTCATTTTAAATAACAATTGTAATTAAATAGGATCAAATGTATAAGAAGGAAAATAGTGACGCAGAATAAAAATAATGACTAAAACAATTTACTTTGGTATAATAAAAGGAAAACATTTAAATTGCTCACCCACAAAAGGGATTTGGCTTATTTTTCAGCCCTGGACTGAATTAAAACTTCATGTGATATGGTAAGGAACAGTGTTGCACTGGCAGGGAGAGGAAGCGAACGCTTTCTATCGTCTGAAGTGAGGACTGTAGTCTTTGTCTGGGTTTTAATGTTATGAGAGGTACCCTGATTTCTGGAGGATAACTTTGCTTGAAGCCCAAGGAGTTGGTTTTCTGAGGCAGCCAGAGTTGTCTTCCTGCTTACGTTACCAAGGATAAAGGCTGATTGGAAATAAAAACACCTCCTAGAAAAAAAGAAGCAGACTGCTTATCCAATACTAACAACACTGGATTTTGTTCAGTCCTTCTTTTACTGTCTTTTGCCCCCTTCTGTCCTGCTTCTACTATCCATGGGTCAACTTGTACATGTAAGTCTCTGTTGTTGGCTTTTAGTGTTCCCAATATTACAGTATTTAGGATTATTAAGCAATCCAGAAGAAGACATATTTGGAGCACTGCAGGCCCACTGAGCACAGTGTCTTCCTACTCTCTGTGTTGGTTTTTTATCTGTACTTTTTCCTGCCTTGATTGACTCACAGATTTGAACGCTGTGTAATGTTGAGTCTGGTCATGATTTTGCTAAGGTGCCTGAGCCTGAATCTACAATCTGATCGTGTATGCCAGTTGAAGTCTGGGTGATTTTAAAGTTCCTACTGCACCATGTGTTTTAATAGTGTGTTCATCTAGTTTTGTTTTGTGGAGTCAGCTTTGGACTTAGATGAGGGAAATTGTTCAGAGGTTTCCTTTCTGTGATGATGTGCTTTTGAATTAACTTCTGTGAGAGGGAAGTTACCAGTTTTTATATAGAGGATGGGGATCCGATAATGGAATCTTGGTTTGTAGGGAATCCATGCATCACTACCATGCTTACTTTTAACCCTATAATCTTTCCCTATAATTTAAAAATAGTTAACTTCCAATGTTTGCTTGTTATTAGTCAAGACATACTTGAGGCCCCCATTAGAAAGAAATGAGTTCTTGTCTGCTAGTAGGAAATCTCAGCTAGAAGATATTTTATATTGTGCTGGGTTTAAAAACATATTGGAGGCTTCACAAGCACAGTGGATTTTATTTTAATAAAAGCAATCTTAAATTATAATTCAGATTGTGACAAATTTTAAATCAGGTTTTCCATATTCAGAATTATTGAAACAAAAGTGCATACTACTTGGATGATAGAACCCTTAGTTACAAATAAATATTCTTTATTATCTAGGAGAGTAATTAAAAACCTTTTCTCATCCATTCCATGTTCCTTTTGCACTGTAGTGTTCTGTGTGTATACAGGGCAACAGTTGTTAACTTATCATACCAAAGGACAGTTGAGTAAGTCTTCAAAATAAATGGTCCAAGATCCCAAAACCTTTGTGCACTGATAGTCCACCAGTTGCTTAGCCTCAAATAAGTAAACTATGTACCACAACATGTGTTCCAAGACAACATGGACTTTCTAACACATAGCTTATTGTGCCATATGCAGCTTGCCACCAAAGCATGCATAATATGTTTTCCTGTGGTTTGTTCTTCATATAAGGTTGAATCCTGACTTTGCATACTTAGAGTAGACCCACTGAAATTAATGTTACTTAAGTCAGTCATGACTAACATTGATTTCATTTGGTCTACTCTAAGCATGGCCAAGTCTGGAGCCAACCCATAGAAAAATAGCTTTATTTCAATGTGTTCAGAGTGAAGTATTTCTTTTCCAAATGGTCTAGTCCTGAGAAATTGTTTTAGTCTTACTGAAACTCTTAGCTTCTCTTGAAATCCCTTGAGAAAGAATTCCCAAATTTTCATCATATTTTGCTTTTGTGACCTCAAGCTGGGTTGCATATGTAGTACCAACACTATATTTAGAAAGTTTTAGTCGTTTTTTAAAGAGAAGATGAAAGAGAGGCAGAAGGATGAATATTTTTCAAAAGAAGAAATTTGCTATAGTCAAGAGTAAAAACACCATTGCCAAACAATTTGGAATAGAAGCTTTATTAAAGAAAAGAGGATTTTAAAAATGCTTGGACTAGAAAAAGGTGGACAGAGGTCCAAGGAAATGTAAACAGTGTCAAAGCAAAAGGTCTTAGAAAAGGATAGGGGGTGGGTAGGAAGCAGGGCCCAAAAAGATCATATTGGAGATAGGAACAAAGAAAAAGAAAGGTGGGGTAAAGATGGGGATGTTGAAGCTCAAACTGGCCAACTCCATTGTGTCTCATTTTTCTATAAGGTTCTGCCAGAGTGCGTTCTTCAAAATGTTCTCCCTGATTGTTTAAACCAATGTTGCTCAAGTGTCCATGCTTTCTGAATGCCAGTCAGACTTTTCTACAAACCCAGCCACCTGCACTTGTGGGCCTTGCTTGTTCCCCCCTGGATGGGCATTAATTTTTGTGCTCCATAATATAAACACAATAGGATGGTTGCCCTCTCTTTTTAAAACTATCTTGGGAACTCCTGGGGCCTGGCTGCTGACAGAAAACCATTTATGTATGACCTGAATAAAAGCTTAGAGGTGGTTGCTTGAATGTGATCTGGTGCATGACACAATATGGTATAAATGCTGCTATACCATAAAATGTCTGCCTAGCCCTTTTGGCAATATTTCTGCACACATTCTCACTCTTTGGTGGGTGTCTTGCTAGGATAATCTTAACAATTTGGCCTTTTATGTTTTAGCAAAAAGGACTCCTGGCTATATAATAGTGTGAATAAGTGTTTGTCACACAATTATTTCAATAACCTTACTGAACTGAACTATGTTATATTTTGACATGCCACATTCAGTTGTGTTCTGACATGTCTTCTATGGAAGACAATGGTGGTAACTGCTGGCAAACCTAGGAGGATATAGTATTAACCAGCTAAGAACTGTTTCTGATTGTTTCAAATGATAATTTTAGGCTTATTTAGATGTTTAGTGTTGCCTTCATTGAATGAGAGTTCAGATTTGATTTGGATGTTGGCTATGCAGATACAATCTTTTTTTAAAAAAGTATTGATGTTCTACAAATGAAGGGCTTTGCATCTTATTATATTTTTCTCTTTCATATTTTAAGCAATCTGGATCGAAAGGAAAGGTAAGCTCAATGGTGACATGAGCATGGTAATAAAAATGTTGTGGAAATACAGAATGTATGTCTGCTAGCTAAATCTGCCCCCCCCACACACACACACCAGCAGGTGTGGTGGTCAGCTTTGCTGAAAAAGAACAAATACCATTTTGCTAGGATAATTGTAGGATAAGTGTAACTACTCATTTTGGGAATTTCTGTTTAAATTGACATGTCACAGAGTTTTCTTGACTAAATGCCTGTGGTACATATATGCAGATATGTATGTGAACTACATATGTGCATATATGTATGACAGACATTAAGGCTGCAATCCAAACTCCACTTACCTGGGAGTAAGCCCCATTGGATTCTATAGTATTTTCTTCTGAGGAGACCGAGTTAGGATTACACTGTTAAGAAAACATTCTGTGACTTGCCAATTTAAATAGAAATTCCAGTGTAGCAAAATAGGCAGCAATAAAATGCAGTATCTTGGTTGCTAGTTGTGGTGAGTGGTGGAGGAGAATGTGCTTCCATTGGGACTGGGCAGATAGGGGGCAGAGGGGAATATTGGCCAGAGCAAATACTGAGGCGGTTTGGAGCAAGAGAAAGTATGGCATTTAGAAGATGGAAGGGGAAGGAACTTTGGACACCTTAGATCAGCCTTTCCCAACCAGTGTGCCTCCAGATGTTGTTGGACCACAATTCCCATCTTTCCTGATCATTGGCAATGCTGGCTGAGGCTGATGGGAGTTGTGGTCCAACAACATCTGGAGGCACACTGGTTGGGAAAGGCTGCCTTAGATACTTCTGATGTAGCTCCAAGCCCACACCAGTGCTATGGATAATTATTACCGGGGCCACTAGAATGGCAATCTTGCTGGTAAATGCAAGGTCAGTAAAAACTTCTGCTTTCCATGATTTGATTATGGATGTGGCAGCTAACTGGATCTTCCTTATAGACCTGGCTAGATGATTTTGACAGTTCTGTTTTTCCCATATTGTCCTGGGCAGCTACTCTATCCAGCAGTAGACTTGTGTTGATTATCAGGGTGGGACTGGGAAGGCTTGCAGTCATTTTGTAAGGATGTTTTTATCTTTTACAATCGGGCACTGCTAATACTTAAAGCCTGAAACTGCATGGTTCCCACCTACTTGAGGAAAAGTGTCTTCCCATATCACCCTTCATGTCAGTTAATATCAACAGGGGAGTCCTTGTTCTAGATCTCTTGCTGGGAGATATGTTGTCCTGTGAGACCATGAATTAGGCCTTTTCAGTAGTAGCTCTGGTTTTATGCAGTTTGCTTCCCATCGTAGGAATTTCACATTCACAGATGTTTAACCTTGTTAGACTTTAGAAACGAGGAAAAACATTTTACTGTACTATGTAACCAGAAGCGGCTTGCTGGGTGGGGCAGAGCCTCTGCACTAGCTTCTTGGAAAGTGGGTTACTGTTGCTTACTGGGGGAGAGAGGGGGGGAGGCAGTGGGGAGGTGCAAATGCACTGGCAGAGTCCCCTGGGGAACTGTTTCTTTATGTAACTTATAACCAGACAGTTTTGTATATATTTTTTAAATGGATTATAAGTGGAACTGATTTATAGTGTTGTGTTTACTGCTTTAGATTTTTATAAAAAAAAGAGGTATATAAATTTGTAATAAGGAGAGAAACATTTTACTTGCTTTTTCTGAACATTTGTGTTTTGGAGGGAAGTTATAGTGGAGAAAAATGGCCTTTCCCCCCCTTAAAAAAATTCAGGCCACTTTTCAATTTTCATAGTTCTACCTTGCTGGCAGGGAACGTGAAGTTTTTATTTTTATTCTGATGATTCTTATACATTTTATATTTTTACAATAGAGACAGCATTGCTGTAACTTCCATGTACTTGGGAGCTTACTACTTTTATGCATGTTGTTAAATTTGATCTATTTTGTGTGACACACTAAACGACACCTTGTGTAGGTTCCCAGAGAGGAGCTCAAAGCTGCTTGGGTCCTCAGTTCTTTTTGCCTCCACACAGTGCTGAGCTAAGCCAATGTTCGGCTTGGCATGTCATCCAAACCGGAACATGTGGTTAAGCTCTCTCCTCAGCTAAACCATGCTAAGCTCTTGTTCATTTTGTTGGGACTACATTTATTTTATATAACTGCCTGGATTATGTTTTGGAGGGGGGGGATCTTCAAGTTTTCCCTGTTTTTTCCTAATAAGTTGGAATTATTTAGAAAGTTGATTTCACACAAAGGTTACTCATGCTAAAGTGATGGTGATTTATGTGGCTTGTTAACAGAATTAATCAACTATAACTGAGAATTTATACTACCCATTTCTGTTGGTATTATGTTGAATGAGTTTGTCCTATTGCCAGAAAGTTGTACAGTGTGTCTTGTATACTTCCTTGAGATGTGAGCAGTTGTTTAATATGGGAACATCTCAAGCAGAAATGTTTTTAAATCACTAAAGCAGCCTGGAATAGAAACTGCAGTAGAGCTAACTGCATAAACCTGTCTGTCATGCAAATAAAAAAGTAAAGTACTAAAGGCTGTTGTTAGACATATACTCACAGGAGAAAACAGCCACATTGTTTTTGTAGTGATTTGAGTGAAAATTCCAGAAATTCGATAAAAGAGTATATAGCTTTCTGCACCATAATGGACCAGTTGCATATCTGCCAAGTCGCACTATTTGGGTGGTGAAAACCCAACTTTAAGTTCAATTTTTCTCTGCCTTTTTCAAAGTGACTATCTAATTTTGTCTTTTTCCCAGTCAGCCTTTCCTTCTCTGTGGCTTCTTAAGAAATGTTGTCAATCATCCTCTGCCATGATGAGCCATTGTGCCTTGACCACTTTCCCTTTTATGCAGTTTTTTGTTATTGTTTTGGTGCTTCTGTTATCTATACATTTTTGCATTTGACATTGTGAAAAGTCGTATTCCTTGGTAATAAATGACTGCTCAAAAGTAAATATCCGAATACATATAAATAACAATTATGTAATTTACTTGTAGTTACAAGTTACTTATTTCCAATACTGCTTTGTTTGATATGTCTAAAAATATCTATTGCTTCCCCCCCACACACACACAATTACTTTAAGTTTGGTTTGAACTCATTTAGTTAAGTAAATGTTTCATTTTTCTGTGCCTGCAGCATACACAAGTAAGCAAGCAGTAAAAATTACTCCTGAATAATCCCTTCAGCAGGGGTGGAGAACCAGTGGCCCACAAGCCAGATGTAGCTCATAGGGCCTCCTCACTTGGCTCACAGCCTCCTCTTCCTCCATGTTTTTGCCCCTCTCCCAACTGCCGGCAGAGCAATTAAGCCTAGCACCTATGAGAGGCTTTCTAAAAGTCTGAATGCTGTCTGGAGGGTGTGTTTTTGAAGTTGCTGCAGCAGGAGAAGGATGCTCCAATTTTGTTCAAGCCTATTTTTGGGGGGTGGGGGAAGAGTTAGAGTGTATGAGTGACAGGAACGGTGAATGAATTGGTCTGTTGTGTGAGGATCGATATGTAGATGTTATGCGTGTATTTGCATGATGGCGTATATATGAGAGAGACGGCCCTGGCCATCACAGGCATGCGACCCAGTAATGTTACCTACAGGAATGCGGTCCTCAGTCTGAAAATGATTCCTCATTCCTTTCCTACAGGAATATATATTAAAGAGAGGAAAACAAAAACACAGCATATAGTGATGAGGATACAACTTAGATAGAAAATATGAAATAAAATGCCATGTTGCTTTTTTAAAAAAAGATTTTACATTTAACTTGAGTAATAACTTAACACCATGTCAGAAATAGTCAATAGCTACTACTACAAGATAAACATGTTAAAAATGTTGATTAAAAATGTTGATATTAAAGTAAATTTGGCATTTACCTTGGGTTTTGATTTATGTACATAATATAACATTGAATAGTTTCCCTTTGTAGCAATTGCACTGCAAGGTCCACAAAATAACACATTGCTTCTATTAGGGTATTTCTTTTTGAAACGAAAGGCAGTATATAAATAATTTTAATAATGAATAAATAAAACCCATTAATTGTGATTACACCATGCCTATCACTTTAATGATATCTATGAAGAGCACCAATATATTTTAATGGGGCACTTGCTGCTCACCATGAGTAAATGTCATATTACACATGAGCCATAAAACAAATGAAGAGATGTGCTCTCTTCAGAAGAGTTAAAGGTTTTAACTCAAGAATTTATGTTGAGAATTCCTTTATAAATGGTTGGAAAATTAAAAAATACATTTCTCCCCACACATAGTAAAATTTTAAATGGACTTTTATCATGACAGCAGTAGATGCAGTACTTCTCCTGAACTTTATCTTAGTTTGTGGCACTGAATGATAGATTATACAGCCACGAGAGTGGCTATACTATAGCCAGCATAGATTTTTCGCATTCTGAAATGTTAAATTGGAAATACCCCCCATGCCATTCTGATGCTTCCCATAAGCTCATTTCAAAACAAAACCTTACAAAACTTACAGTTCTGAACTTGCTTAACAACCCTGTCAGTTTTCATGGCGATACACAAAACAGTCAGAGAGAATCGAGAGTTCAAAGTCTAAAAAGAGAGAAAAAAACTCCAGAGCCCTTTTGGACTTTTTTCTGCGAGTTCTCATAATCTGTTGAAATTCATTAAAAATCAGCCATATTCACAGAGTAACTGTAATCCTATTACTGACATTACCCCATACTCTGACCTTCATCTACTGCAGTTTAAAAGTTAAAAAATGCCTGGCTGGTTTTTAATTAATTTAAGAAATTTAGCATTAGAGTCAATTATAAGCCTGGGCATGCTCAGTAAGAACCAACTGTCAGTGTTCTAAAAACCAGACTCACAGCTGTTGGGCTTGGCCAATCAGGAGGGCACACCCACTCCAGACATTTATTTCGTGTGAGACAGGCATGGCTTCCCCCAAAGAATACTGGGAAGTGTAGTTTGTGAAGGGTGTGAGAGGAGACTTCTATTCCCCTGACAGAGCTCCAGTGGCCAGAGTGGTTTAACAGTCAGCTGCTCCAGTTGAAGATCTGTGAGGGGAACAGGGCATCTCCTAGTAACTCTCAGCACCCTTCACGAAATACACTTCCCAGGATTCTTTGGGAGAAGTCATGATGTGGCCAGGGATAGCTTTGGTTTAAATTTGGGTGGGAGACTACATGTGTCTGCTGTAGAATAAAAAGGTGGGGGAAACTCCGAAAAAGAATGATACTGTTCACAGTGTTTTCCTTTTGGAACATGCTTCCCTTCTGTCTAGTGCCCACCTACCCAATCTCTTCCCTTCCTCCTCATGCCCTCCCTGCCCACCCCCCAGGTCATTTTCAGCTATCCTGATTGCACAGGAGTAAATCCTACTGAACTCAAAAAGCATGCAAATGATCAAACCTGCCCTCCTCTCTTTCCCCCTCCCTCATCCCCTATGGTCAGTTTTACCTATCTTAAGCAAGATTGCATGGGAGTTAATCCCATTGAACTCACTAAGCATGCAAATGATCAAACCTGCCCTGTCCTCCTCCTCCCTCCCATCATCTCTCCTTGCCCCTCCCTGCTTCCCCATCCCCTTCCAATCCCCTATTTCACCCTCCTTCTCTTTTCCCTCCACCACCTCCTCCTCTTCCCCATGGTCAGTTTTAGGTATCTTAAGCATGATTGCAAATCCCATTGAATGCAATAAGCATGCAAATGGTCAGACCTGCCTTTCTCCTCCTTCCCCTCTCCCCTCCCCTCCCCTCTTCCTCCTCCCCTGCCGACTCCAGCCCTCCCTCTCTCTTTTCCTCTTTCCCCCAAGGTCAGTTTTACTTATCCTAAGCATGATTGCATAGGGGTAAATCCCACTGAACTCAAAAAGCATGCAAATGATCAAACCTGCCACTGTCCTCCCCTCTTCCTCCTCCCTGCTGCCATCCCCCTTTTCCCCTCTCCCTTTCCTCCTCCTTCCCTCCCCATCCCCTGTGGTCAGTTTTACCTATCCTAAGCATGATTGCAGGGGAGTAAATCCCACTGAACTCAATGAGCATGCAAATGATCAATCCATTCTCAGCGAACTTGCACAGGATCCCATTTCTTTCCTCCCAGATTAAAAAGCAGAAATTCACTAATAGGTTAAAAAAAACCCTTTGCAGTTTAAGAACGTACCTATAGCCCACAGATATTTCTATGAAACTTTAAAAACCAGGAAAATTGGGCAGTGTGACGTCCTTCCCTGGTTCTCCCTGTCAGGTTCCCACCTGCTTGTGGCTGCTGCCTTTCACTAGGCACCACCAGGGATACCACCAGTCTGGACTGTCCTTTATATGATTTCTCACTCCGCTCTAGCACAGATCTCACTAGATCCCCCTGCTAGGCAGCACCACCAGTCACGTCCTATAACCAATACTCCCAGAGACTTTGCCTGAGTCTCTCTAGCTGGTTACTTTTGTGACTGCGTGCTTATGCTGTTCCCAACCCCCTTGTATCTTTATAGATAACGCATACAACTCTGGGTTGCTCTGGATACTTGAATTGTTATTATTCCTCCCTTCACCGCTGCCACCATTAGATACTGTTTCTGTTCAGCCTTGGTAATTACCTTGCCCTCCCTTCTGGTATGTATATCCCCCAGCCAAGGATCAGGCCTTTGGTAAACCAAATAAGTATTTATTAAATATCAGAAATAACAAGATTAGTTTTAGAATGTTTCACAAGCGTATGGTTTCATCTATTCCTGTTTTGTACTTGACTTATTATTAATCAGAACTCCAACTCCCTCTTTCTCCACACTCCTGACCTCCCCCCTCAAACACCTCTTTCTCCACACTCCCAACATCCACCACCAAACACCTTCTTCTCCACTCTACTAACATCCACCCAGATTCAACTGTCATTCTTCCATTTATACTCCCAGCCATTCAAACGCTCAGCCAATCATCCAGCATTCTACTGCTCATGTACTCCCCCCTCCTCTTTCACTCCACTTACCATATGTCTTCTATATAAACAGCACTTACCATATTTACACTATAAGCAGGAACATCACAGGCAGCTATAGTGAATGCACCAGGGGAGCAGGAGACCTGACCTCCTACTCTGAGATATTGGACTGCCCTACAAATTTGTCAAAATGCAAACACAATTTGGGTTGGTCTTTCACAGTCCAATCCACTTGCTGTGTAGCTTGGAAGAATTTGGTAACGTGAGCATATGGTGAGTGGTGGCAACACCTGCAATCAGCCCAAATAACAAAAACTAGACATGTGCTATGCTCATCTTGTTTTTAGCAGGGAGGAAGCAACAATATTAAGATAGTTGATAGAGTTCATATAGTCACTTTAAATATGTTTGATTTACTTTGCAATTTTAGTGAAGCTTCCTATAGTAAATCATTTTTTTTGCTTCTGTTTCTGTGAATATGTGAAGTAAAGCAACAGTTTGCAACACTAAAAAATGCAAACAATTGTGGAATAATGGCACTGACCATTCTGCAGAATAGTTTCCAATGGCCATGAGGAATGTCTCAGTTTGCAGAAGATAAAATAGTGGGAGGTGAAATATATTCTAGCAAAATTCTAGGTGCGCTGTATGTTTTTAATTGACCATGCCCACCTTTCCTTAAGTGGAGTGGGTTAAGCATAGCAGGCTGAAAACATGCATCTTGGGCAGGCCAAGTTTGTTTTTTCTAACAGCTGGAGTCATTGGTTAAGTAGCAACATATTGTAATCAGTCTGATTTTACATCAAACTGCAGTTTTAGATTCAAGTGTTAATGCACCCAAAATAGAAATAGAACATAACCTCCAGTTTGAAACACAAAAGGCTGTCTTCACCATCATATGACATTGACTAATAAAAAAGCGTTGAAATTAATAAAAATAAATTTGGAACAGATTTCTAGAATGAATAATGAGAGCAATATAATTTTCTAGGTTAGATTCTCTGTAGAAACAGTAGTAACATAGGAAAGAAGCAAAGTAAGAACACCAACAAACATACAAAAATGTAATTCCCCATCTTTGGAGATGGCAGGTGTTGCCACTACTCACCATATGCTCAGAAGCACATGTTACTGAATTCTTCCAAATTACACAGGAAGTGGGTTGGACTGTGAAAGACCAACCCAAATTGTGTTTCCATTTTGACAAATTTGTAGGGCAGTCCAATATCTCAGAGAGGAGGTCAGATCTCCTGCTCCCCTGGTGCATTTATTTATTTATTGTATTTATATACCGCCCCATAGCCGAAGCTCTCTGGGTGGTTTACAATAACTAAAAATATTAAAAACAAATATACAAATTTAAAAACACATATTCTAAAGACAATTTAAAACAATCTAAAACACATGCTAAAATGCCTGGGAGAAGAGGGAAGTCTTGACTTGGCGCCGAAAAGGTAACAGTGTTGGCACCAGGCACACCTCGTCAAAAGGATCATTCCATAATTTGGGGGCCACCACTGAGAAGGCCCTCCCCATTGTTGCCATCCTCCGAGCTTCCCTCTGAGTAGGCACCCGGAGGAGGGCCTTTGATGTTGAGCAATATTTCTGTACATGTTGAGCATTAACGATAGCTGCCCAGTTTCTCTGCTTTTAATGTTTGATAGAAATATCTGTTGGCTATAGGTATGTTCGTAAACTGCAAGGTTTTTTTGCCTATTAGTGAAAAATAGCATGTATATGGGTCGCTAAAATTTCTGCAGGTTTTTTAATCGATCCTGAATATCTGTTTGGTGGCATTGGAATTGGGTTTGAATATCTACATTTTTCATTTTAGAAGATGGCAAACTCCAATATTCTAAAATAAAATTTCTGCCATGTAAAATATAAATGTATTTTATTTACATTTGATAGTTTTGTCTTAGTTCTATTTAAACAAGAAATATATTTTCTGAATGCAATTTCTAATTTGTTTTTCCCAGAAAAGAATATCCCCCTAACATTCAGAAGATAGAAAATGACTGTGTTAGTTTGTCCCCTCTTCAGGAGAAGCGTAAGTTTATTTTGTTTTTTCTTTCATTAAATGCCTGTCAAATAGTTGTCTGGAATAAGTGAATGCATTTATGTCTGTATGAATATAAATAACTATTACTCTTGCCTAAATTGAGTAGAATGGCAAATGGTACCTGCTGTGTGAATAGCTATGATGTGTTCATTGTTTTGAGCCTACTAGATCGTCATTTTGTGCCATATGATCAGTCATAGACTGGATGGGAGTGAATAAGTTAAGCTTAATCCAGTTAGAACAGCGTTGATGATAGTGGGGAAACTCAGTAGGTTGGTTTGATAGGAATATGCTTGTTACAGATGGGATCACATTTTCCTGTAAAGTCTAGAGTTTGGGCATATTGCTGGGTTTGCTTCTAAATTCCCAGATGGCAGCTGTGACCTACAGTGATTTTCCTTTGCTTTGTCTGATAAGCTAGCCATGCCTGCTTCAGGACCACAGGTTGCTATCATTTGTGCATTGGTCACCTTCAGATTAACCTACTGAAATGCTTGGAATTGCCTTTGCAGACTGTTTGGTATTTTCAGCTAGGATAAGATGTGGTGGCCCAGCTGTTTATAGGTGTGTAGTGATATTCACATATATCATGTTTTGCAGCATCTTCACTGACTGTCAGTTTGTTTCCAGGCCCAATTCAAACGGTTTTTTAACCTTTTAAGCCCTAGATGACTTGATTCTCTTGGGAAATGCTTTTCCGGTATGACACTTAAAATTTTCAGATGAGAATCTGGTTTGAATTGCCATCCTATGAAGAGGATAAGTTAACCTCTGTTAGGAACAGTACCTTTTTTGTAGTGGCCTCAGTGTTGTGAAATTTTCCCTGAAAAGACATATGTACAACATTCTTCCTGATGACTTTTGAAAAATTAGGGGAAACATTCTTAATTTAGTTGGCCTTTTAAAATTAATTTTCCTTGGTCCTTATATGGATTTTGTATTGCTGTGCTGTTCTTTTTGCTGTTGTCATTTTTATTATTTGGTTTATTTAGATTACTTACGGATGTTTTACTTTTAGTTTGTGAGAAACTTTTGAAACAGACCTGAAAAAGCAATATGCAGTAATTAAAATAAATAATGGAACACTGTATTTTGGAGGAAGAGTGGATTGGTAGGTGTGTAAATATAATTTTTATACTGGAGATACGAAGGTTTAACTACATTCTATTCTTTATCTGTGAATTGTAAAATGGAAGCAAGTAAATAAACCGGGAAAGTATGGCCTGTAAAAGAAGCTGCATTATATGTGCTTTGTTGGATGGCATTCCCACAGCAAGTTTAGGCTTGTGTTGTGTGTGCTCTTGTTTTATTTTGGTCCATTTTAGAAAAGGGGACTTTCCACTGCCAGATCTTGAGTTACTGAGTTGTATAAATGAAATGACTTAGTTGGTACATTCAGCCTCTTGGTGGGAAATATAATTAATTATGGATTATATGCGATGTTCATTCTGAAAATTGTTTAGTTATTTCTGTGTAATCTTGTTGCTGTGCTGTTGTATGAAAAGAGATCTGTACAGCTTTCTTCCTGATAACTTTTGAAAGCATTCTTATTTTAGCCTTTCAAAATCATGTAATTATATTTAGAAATAAATATAGGCCTTTGTTTTAGTTAGTATCCAGTGTCAGTCTTAATGTTATAAACTCTCACTCACTTAGGGTGAGCAGCAGTTGCTTTCAAGGAAGTACTTTCTCAGACTTTCCTTTTACATTGTTACACACATGCATGAAGACAGACAGTAACTTTTTATGCTGATCCTGATGGGATATAAAAGTAAATTAGAATTATATTCTTCAGATAAGGATATTTAGTGGTAATTGGTAATGATTTCCCTCTCCCCTTCCAGAAAGTGTGATGGAGAACAGAGAAGAATCTGAGTCAGAGTCAGGAATTACAAGGAAGGTACAACTGAAACGTCACTGCACTTTATATCAGCCTGGTTTACTTCCATCTCCTGCTACAAAAAAATGTGCAACCCACCTAGAGGTGGGTTATATATTAAAATTTCCTTAAGTTCTGTTAAAATTCTGTTGACATTGTTAGAAAGTTAAATTGTATATTTAGGTCTTGGGGTACAGAGTAATCTGCAATTATTGTAATTTGGCTGCAGATGCCTTTGCTATCATAACAGCACTGTGTTTTTAACTGAAAACTGCTGCCCTGCTGTATCTGTGAAAACCTAATTGGAAGGCAACAACTTGATTTCCCATTACTGCTTCCCACAGTGTCAAGTGGTGAACTTGCTGATTCTTGCTCTTTGTCTTGCAAATGTGTACATATGGTCTACTGTATGGAGAGAGGATAGGATAATGGTAAATAGAACAAATCTTGATTCCAGTTTGAACAAGTACCCCTAGACAATTCTGACATTGCTTCCAGATTGTTGAAGTATTGTTGAGCAGACAGTAATGCTTAGAGGCCTGGCAGGTGAGTGGCAAGAAGCTCTGGTGCTGACATGAGGAGCAGCAAAGGATAAGAGCACTTGGAAACTGTGGGTAAAGGGCAGGGGTAAAGTAGACAGTGGGCTGAAAAACTAAGGTGTGAGGGAAGAATGGGAGTGGAGGCACAGGTCCAAGTAAAAGAATTTGACCTATTTGAATTATGCAGCCCGGTTCTTACCCTGAAATCTCACAAAGGTAGATCCCCTTGATTGCCATATGTGTTCTTTGTTTCAAACCTGGCTAAGCGTTGTAACAGGTATAAGGAGCCTTAGGCCCTCCAGATGTTGCTGAACTATAACTCCCATTAGCTCCACCAAGCATGGCCAATGCCCAAGGATGATGGGAGTTGTAGTAAAGCAAAATCTGGAGGGCGAAACGTTTCTCACACCTGCTTTATAAGATGTCTAATGTGTTTATTTTTAAAAAAATCAAAATAAATACAGTTGTTGTCTCTCTCCTTTTTTAATTCCTAGAGCTTGGAACAGAACAATTACTCTACCGTTTGCCCATGCATTGGGAAACCAAATGAAAGTCAGATCAAATGCCAAATTTGTGGAAGTTTTTATATTGGCAACTTGCAAAGACAGTCCATGCAGAGTGATTCTTTGGAACCTCTAGCACGAGAATCAATACATGAGAATTCAACAGGGCAGAAATCTTTAAATACAGGACAAAATGCAAAGAAGTTTTATGGATCTTCTCCTGGAGCAGTTTCAGTCGATTTCACGGTGAGGCGCAGTATAGGTCCTACTCTGTTGCGGCCAAATGGAAAAGTTGGTTCTAAAATTACAGGAAATTTAAGGCAGAGGAGTACAACAGCATCTGAACTAAATGATCCAAGTAAGTTGTAGTAATAATAATAATAATAGTATTAGTAATAATAATAATAATAATAATAATTTGTAAAATGTCCCTGTTTGGGAGAGAAACTTTGATAGATGTTGCTTACTGGCCTTGAGGCAAGCTAAGTAGTTCTCGGTCTTGCCAGTGCCTTGATAGAGATCTCCTGGGAAATTGATGTATGCTGCCTTAAGCTGCATAGAAGAAAAGTGAGTTATAAAAGTAATTAATATTGACACATACTGTTGAACTATGAGAAATTATGTGAAGGGCTAGGAAATGGCAGAATAGGTAGAGAAGATTATCATCCTTTTAAATAGGCCTCTTTGGCTCCAAAAAGTCTTTCACCTGAAAGGGCTATGGTGCAGCATTGCTCTCGACAGCCTAGATCTTAAATGGTCACAGTGTTAGTTATTAACATTGTGGGCTTGAGACAAATACTTTTCATTTCAGTTGTTCTATCCAGTGATGATGAAGAGGAGGATGAAATTGGCAGCACTAACAGAATGGAGAGCATATCGCCACGGCCAGCAGATTCAGCCTGTTCTTCTCCTGCACCTTCCACAGGAAAAGTGGAGGCAGCCTTGAAGGAACACACATGTGAACCAGAACAAAGATTAACCAGTATTACAGCAGACACAGAACCTGCAGTCATATTACCAAGAAAAGCAAGAATGAAAGACCAGGTAGTCCATAAATATGTGGTTTGACATGAATGTGTAAACATCTATACAGTATCTATAGATAAATGTGAATGTATGGTAGTGAATACATGCACATGCTTTGCAGTATGTTAATGAGAAAATAGTCTAGTCTTGAGTAATACTGGGCATGACCTTATAGTGTCTACCATACTGTATATTAGATTGTCGTAACATTTTTGCATGTTAGTTAACAAACTAGACCACAATCTGGAAAATTGTGTGGCTAGTAGTATGTATCCAGGAGAAGTTTTGAAAACATCAGATCTTCCAGGCTGCATCACAAGCTGCTTTTGAGGTTTGGAAGTTTTAGAAGATGTTTAGGTTGAATAGGCAAAGTTACATTCAAAAAGCAAAAATAAAGTCACACTGGGCATGAGCAGGCTTGTTGGCATAATTAAAGGTGTCCCCTGGATTAGTACCTTAGTTACAATTTGCCTCAACAGTGTGAGAGCCACTTTCCACGCTGGTCAGGGGCTTAGAACCGTTTTAGAGAAGTGAGGTCATATGGGACAAACCGCTTTAGTGTTTGATCAGTAAGGAGGGGGAAAGGGGATGATTCCTTCTTGTGGTCCAACTTGTCCTATGTGTTCCTTCTGTTCCTGTAGTATCAGAAGAGTATAGAAAGTAGTAACGGAAATGGTTCCAACCGTGCAGCTGGTACATGTGAATTGGCTACCAGTAAACAAAGTGACGTGCAGCAAGGATAACAATTCCTTAAAATTAAAATACTTTGAAAATTGTCCCAATTAATAGCACTTTAATTCAAGGATTTCATGGTGGGGATTTTTGTTTTTTAGTTTGAGCATCACTGCAAGAATTGGATAAACAAAGACAAAAAATGCACCATGAGCAGGCTCCTTAAGTGCTGTCAAGGGGGACAACTTTCACGGTATGTTAACTTAAGACTTTAAAAGTCATGGTGGCAATTCTTTAAAAAGGGCATATTCACTATAACACTTGAACTTTAAAACTCTTAAGTAGATTAAAGCTCTTAAAAATACAGTTTCTTGAGATTTATGGAAATATGTACGGAACATGCAAAAGATACTCTCCAGAGGGCTACTGAACAGAACAGGATGTGCAAAAATACACAGACAAAAAGGCAATGTTTAAACAGACCAAGCAAAATATTAGACAAATATAGTAAATTGATATTGGAAGATAATGGAAATGATAACTAATCACTAATATAGAGTAAAACTTTGCTGTAATGTGGTTCACTGTACTGTAGATTCTGATATACCATGGGTATGACAATGTCCCTGAGTACAATACTGTATACAGTACTGTGGTTTTTGTTATAATGTGCAATGCCTATAACTCAGGTGCATCCTTTGCCCTATTGAATGCTCATGGCAAAATTGAAGGGTCACAAAAACATTGCAGAAATAAATTGCACATGCAATGTTGTCTGTCCAGGGCCTTAAGAATGTAAAAAAGAAACAGTCTGGTTTCAGTATGTGCTATCTCTTACATTTCTGGCATAGGACCTAAAAAGGTTTGTTTTTGAAATTGTTAGGTTATCTATAATCCTTTTATGATTTTCCAATTTTGTAGTTTGTGTTACGTTTACATTGTGTTGGTGGGGGGTATGATCCAACTAAGGTGAAGAACTTAAAGTCCTGGTAATTTCAGTGGGAGCGCACACTTAAATCTCTTAATATAATTAATAGGATTTGCTTAACTAGTGTAGACTATGCTCATGATGTTTTATTTATTATTTACTTATTAGGTTTATATCCCACCCTTCCTCCCAGTAGGAGCCCATTATCGTTGCTATACAATAAAATTATGTGATCGGTGATGTTACTTCAATATTTGCATCTAATCTATTTTCATGGTCTGTTTTAAAGTGTTTCTTAATTCCTATGTTCTCTGTCTGATAGGATATTTTTCTGTTATGGTCCTGTTTACTGTTTCCAACTTGACAGGGGAGGGTGTATAATGGGGGTATGATGATAGCACAGTTTATATACCCAAGTAAAGTACACAAAGAATGCATATGTCAGGGAGGCGATAGGGACCAGATTAAAACAAAAGTATATACTTTGTAGTTTCTGTGCAATCTCACATATGGGTTCCGTGCTTGTGTAAAGCTTGGTCAGGAAGTTTCTAAAGCTAGCCTAGAATTTTGGGCAGGCTTCCGGCCCCTTAATTTTCATGCACATGTATCAGGAGTGTGTGGCTCCAGCCTTCCATTCAATTCCCTCTTGACTATCACAGCAGAAGCTTATTCAGATAACTGTTTTGTCTAGATGCTTTTTTAAAATAACAAACTTAATTCTCTTCTTTCTTTTGTATTCTGTTTTTTCTTTTGTCAGTACAGTCATTTTGCTATCCTTGTTTGGAATTTTATTTTTTCATCGATCTTTCTTTTGATGTGCCTCCTCCCTGCTGTGTTTTCTTGCATACTCCCAATATTTTATGTTGCTTCCACACATACTTTTAATGTGTAAAGAAGGTTGAATTTTTTAACAAGTTTTATTTGGTGCCTTCTGATCTTTACCTGAAACATGCCCCACACATTTTAAAGTCAACTTTTAGAAATAAAACCGTTTTGATAAATTCTGATTATTTTTCAGTTTGGTAATGTTGTCTCCAGTGCTCCAGTAAAGCGTCGCAAAGTTCTCTCTCAAGAAATCACAACTGATGTTGTATCTTTAAAGTATCAGAACTCTTATGAAAGTGTCATCCTGCACTGTCGAAGCATAAGAATAGGAACCCTGCGAAGAATGGTGGTGGATCCTGTAATTGTAAGTTAAAAAACTAATATTATACTTTGTCAGGTCCTGTTTTATAATAGCAAATAGGGTAGTGGGGTATCCAAGTCCACAATTGAAGGTGAAGGGGGAGTTGCAAGTGGAATTTGAAGAGTTTAAGGAATTGCCAGATACAATGGAAAGATGAAAAGGGTCTATTCTTCTGAGCCATAGTATTGATAGACAGCAGGTCATAGAAGGAGTGAAAGTCAGAGTGTGAGAAATACAGGAAGTGTACAGTGTTTGAAAGACAGGGTGATATAAGACACGGGGAATTCCATTGTAAAGACTGCAAACAGCAGTTCTTGAAGATAAGATCAAGTGACTGACAATGTCAGTAGGCAGAGAGTCTATCCAGATATGGAGCCCAAAAGATACGAAGATTAAGAAGTGAATCTGGACATAGCTAGGCTGACAACATGTATACTGAAGTCACCAATGAACAGGGTGGTAATGCAGTTCAGAGGAGAGAAGATGAACCAAGTAGTAGCAAGACTCCTCTGTAGACACGTGTTTCACATTCACCCAAATAAACCTAATCATAACCAGATTAACACATACACACACACATGTGCAGGAGCAGGAAGGCAGAAGAACAGATGCGGGGGTTGAGTTCAGCACAACTGAGGATGGCACACTAGCCTGCCCCTTTCTCTCTCTCTCTCTGGGCTTACTTTGCAGACTAGGCCTCAGTCATGCACAGCTGGGCAGGGAGGACCAGAATATGGCTTCTGAAACACAGTCACACATAGTCCAAGATAGGCAGAGGGATCAGATGTGGAGGCTACAATTTGATGAAGAAGGACCTCCAGATGACAGGATAGAGACCAAAATATACCTTTCTTAGCCCTGGTGGGCAATCTGTATGTAGAACTGGACCACGTTGAAGCTCCTGGATCAGCCAGGGAAACAGCAAAGGCAGGACCTGAAATGGCTTCTTGGATCTCTGCTTTGCAAAGGTCCAGAGCAAAGCAGGAAAAGTAGTGCAGCCCTGAAAAGAGCTTTTGAAGCAGCTTCAGCAAGCAGGGACCTCTGTTTCAGCAGGCAGGGGTCCAGAGATAGTGAAGGAAAAGCAAGGCAGAGTCAGACCCCTTTGTTCTGGCTGGCTAAGTGACTCAGCATGCTATATCAGGTAGAATGATAGTCAGCAGAGTGGGTGACCAAGACCTAGAGCCCAGAACAGTGATTCAGCAGGTAATTTCATAGTGGAACTGGGCACCCGGCAACTAGAACCCTGAACCTGGCTCTAGGAGTCCAGTTTTTATATCTTTCTGGACAAAAGCCTCAAAGTTAATTTCCATATCTATTATGAGTTGTATGATCAGGGTAATGGGCTTTTCTTTTGTGAAGACAGGTGGTGGCATTCACCTTTTAGCTAGCTTGATAAGATTTGAACAATAGGCTCATCTTTTGAGGGCCAAACTTTTACTATTATTTTTGGGATTGCATTGATTGGATTGCCAAAGGTCATGTCCTGTGCAATATGACTGGCAAACTCCTCTCGGTTGAAATGAAAGACTTGACCCTTTCAGCTATTTTTTCCATCAGGTCTCAAGCAGCCTTTTTGCAGAATGAACTAAACTGAAGCCATTTTAAAAATCATATAGGTCACGTTGGGGTGGAGTGTCTCTCAGGTTTATAGGCTCGTAGCCAGCCTGCCAACAGAAGTGTCCAGTTCTGATATCAGGGAAGAATGGTGAGGATGACTATGAAATGAAGCTATATGGGATGCAAATAGGAGCAGCTTCTAGGGCAACTTCATGAAATGCACTGAACTTTCTCAGAAATATAATGAAATATATTTTAGCACTATTAATTTCTTTAAATAAAATGTGGTATAATGGGTACACAAATTGCTTTTACATGTGGATGTTTCTAAACCAGCAGGTACAGCTTGTGGAGATGCATACTTCATAGCAAAAATAACTTCCTGCAGTAATTTTTTTAAACAAAGTACATAAATAAGATAATCGTCTTCAGGTTCTGGAGTCCTCAAGTTTTCCCCAGGTAGCATACCATCAGGTGGGTAGTAGCGCTGCCTAGTGTCCAAAGGCAGGAATGCATGAGAGTCAAGACTGGCTGCTCCTTCCAGCTTGTCCCCATTCCATTCCTGCCTTTGTCCTAGGTTGGATCCTTTAGCCTTAGCTCTATCTGAGTGAGTTTGTTCCTTTTTGTTTCTCTTGTCAATTCCTTTTCCTTTCTTCAGTGTTT
This sequence comes from Rhineura floridana, assembly GCF_030035675.1. Lineage (NCBI taxonomy): Eukaryota > Metazoa > Chordata > Lepidosauria > Squamata > Rhineuridae > Rhineura > Rhineura floridana. The sequence goes on from NC_084483.1 coordinate 62,200,332, forward strand.
GTCTTTCTTCTAGTTTGTATATTTTATACATTTATATCTTTTAAAAAAGGAATTATACAGCCACGAGAGTGGCTGTATACTATAGTCAGCGGGGATTTTTCACATTCCGCAATGTTAAATGGAAAATATCCCCCCATGCCATTCTGAGGCTTCCCATAAGCTCATTTCAAAACAAAACCTTACAAAACTTACAGTTCTGAACTCAGAAACGCTTGCTTAACAACCCTGTCACTTTTCATGGCGATACACAAAACAGTCAGAGAGAATCGAGAGTTCAAAGTCTAAAAAGAGAGAAAAAAACTCCAGGGCCCTTTTGGACTTTTTCCTGCGAGTTCTCATAATCTGTTGAAATTCATTAAAAATCAGCCATGTTCACAGAGTACCTGTAATCCTAATACTGACCTTGCCCCATACTCTGACGTTCATCTACTGCAGTTTAAAAGTTAAAAAAATGCCTGGTTGATTTTTAATTAATTTAAGAAATTTTGGCTGGAAGCCTGTTATAACGCGGAGCATGCTCAGTAAGGACCAACTGTCAGAGTTCTAAAAGCCTCACAGCTGCTGGGCTTGGCTAATAAGAAGGCCACACCCACACCAGACTTGATTTCACTTGAGACAGTCATGGCTTCCCTCAAAGAATCCTGGGAAGTGTAGTTTGTGAAGGGTGCTGAGAGGAGACTCCTATTCCCCTGAGAGAATGGTTTAATAGTCAGCCACTCTTACCAAATTCTTCCAAGCTACACAGCAAGTGGATTGGACTGTGAAAGACCAACCCAAATGGTGTTTGCATTTTGACAACTTTGTAGGGCAGTCCAATATCTCAGAGAGGAGTTCAGGTCTCCTGCTCCCCTGGTGCATTCACTATAGCTGCCCAATTTCCCTGCTTTTTAAAGTTTGGTAGAAATATCTGTGGGCTATAGGTACATTCTTAAACCGCAAGGTTTTTTGCCTGTTAATGAATATATATTTATATATGTGTGTGTGTATATATATATCTGTCTGCTATCTGTCTACTATCTGTCTTCTGTCTGTCTATCTTATCTAGATATATAAAATAAAGAAAAGAAGAAGGAAAAAAGGAGTTGGCTGCTTTGAGGTCATACTGCTCCACTCTACTGTGGGCATGTTTCCACTGGCCTCCCTCAATCCACTGCACCCCTCTACCTGTGCGTGTGTTGATTGGTTTGCCACCATATCCTGTGAGTGTGGGACGTGATTGGACTGCTTCATTGGACTATTTATATCCTGCCTCATACTGCTCCCCTCTACCGTGTGTGTGCTTACCATGGCTGAGCTGCCTCCCGCTTCAACTATGGAATGAATGACAGAACCACAGCCACTCATCAGTGATGTGCAGCCGCTAGTCCCTTTGCAGCCACCAACAAATTGCACTGTGTTTAAAGCTTAGTCATCTAAGCATAGACTTTCCAAGCACGTTCCCTCCAAATGTGGCAAGAAGACACTTCTCTCTACTAAACTGGCGGCTAACAGACGTGCTCATTATATCAGTCTTCTGGCTTTGCGTGGTGCTTCAGTTGATGGTCATCAGAGATTGGAAGCCATTTTCCATTTGTCTCCTGAGTCTTCGGAGGAAGAATTTGAAGGCTTCCCAGACCAGCCTCCAGTGGTGCCCCCTCGCCAGGGAGTACTCCTCTCACAACCCCCAGCATCTGAGAGTCTGGACTATCCTCATCTTCACCACAGCCTCAGTTGCCCTTGGATCCTCTTGTATATGTGGCTCCCTTACAGGGTCCGCTTCTGAACCAGACATTTCTCTCTCAGTTTAGAGATGCACTGCTTGGTTGCTTCTCTGAGATTCAAAGGCCGGCCTTCATCTCTACACATCAGGCCTGACCCACATCCTCGTCTGAGGTATATCTGGAACAACAACGAGCCTTGTCTCCTAACCCCTTTGACTTCTCCAGAGGCAGGGTCCAACATGCCCTAGAGGCTGAGGCTGATGCTCTTGATCCCTTTATCACCCCTGAGGGGGAGGAGGGGGAGCACAGCAGGGAGCCGGCTGGAAAAGAGGAGTTCTCACATTGTCTGTTTGATTCTTCGGACTACCTTGCCTTATTCTGCAAATCCTTAAGTACACTGGGTCTTGATGGGCCAGTATCTGAAACCTCATCGACCCCAGTCAAGGGGGTGAAAGTGCTGAAAGCTCCCAAGTTTTCGGTTCATTCCTTCCCAGTGCCTGACACTCAGTAAAATGGCGAAGGAGGAATGGGTTCATCCTCTTCAAGCACATTGTGTGACAGCATTAGCTAACAAATTTTATTCACTAGATCCTGACTTCATGAATTTTTTGAAAGTTCTTTCTGTGGGTGGGGTGATTTCCGCTCTTGTTTCCAGATCTCTCCTTCCCAAGGAAGGTGATTTTCAATTCAAAGACCCTTCTGAGTGGAGACTGGATTTCGCTCTTTGAAGAACCCATAAAGCTTCTGCATATGCAATTTGAGCTTCCTGCACGGCCTTCTTGATCACCAGAGCCTCCATGATGTGGCTTGATGAGTTACTTGACGACCCACAGCCTAACCAGGCTAGATTGCGCAGGACCCTGGTCAAGCTACACAAGGCTGAAGTATTTGTGGCAGATGCATCGCTTGACACAATGTAATTTGCCACTAGGGCTATGTTCACAGGTGTGGTTGCTCGCTGCACACTTTGGCTACATCACTGAGATGCTAACAACACTGCTCGTATCAACCTTTCCATGGCCCCCTATTCTGGTTCCCTCTTGTTTGGGGATGAGGCCCTCAAGGCGGTGCTAATTGATCCCAGTGACAAGAGGAAACTTGTGTTAGCCACTACTAAATGAGACAATAGTAGAGCCACCTGCAGATTGTCATCTTACGCATACCAGCAGTCCTTTTGGTCTTCACGGCCAGCAGGTAGGGGCCATGATTTTTGTTCTTCAAGAGGCTACTAGAACAGATAGCAATTATTTGACCATAACCAGAATCAGTTCTCTGGACGCCAGAGGTGCACTCTACCTGATGGTCGTGGAGGACATCAGCAGCACCAATACTGACACCATACCAATAGGTGTGGACTCCTCCATTTTGCCAGAGCTTGGAGAAATGGAATAATAGATGCATGGGTGCGAGATACTGTGACTCAAGGTTACTCTATAGCTTGCTCCTCAAAGGTTTCTACCGTCCTCCCTCTCTGCCTCACTTGAGAGGCAGGCAGTGATGACAGAGGCCATATGCCACTTGCTGTCTGTAAGCGCTATGGAGCCAGTGGCTCCCACCCAATTTTACTCAAGTGTCTACTCCATTTTCTTCTCAGTGCCCAAAAAAGATCATTTGTGGAGGGCAATCCCAGATCTCAAATTCCTCAACTCATTTTCAGGCATCGGCAGTTCAAGATGGAGTATCTGGCACCGATTGTGGAGGCCCTTCAGGAAGGTGACTTTTTAGCTTCTATTGATCTGAAGGAAGCCTACTTACATGTTCCCATCCTACCCAGCCACCAAAAGTTCCTAAGATTTGCTTACAACCAGGCTCACTTCCAGTACCGGGCCTTTCCGTTTGGTCTCTCGTCAGCTCTGAGGGTGTTCAGAAAGCTGATGGTTGCTCTGGTAGATCCACATCTACCCCTACCTGGACGATCTCCTGTTAAGGGCACCCTCCATGTCTCAGGCATCCATCCATGTACGTATCACCCTCAATGCCTTCAGGGAACATGGCGTCCTTGTGAACTTAGAGAAGAGTCACCTGATTCCATCGCAGCGTCTGCAACACGTTGGCACCATATCGGACACAGCCCAGGCGATGGTGTTTGTGTCCCCAGAGAAGATAGCTGCCACCATCCACACTGTTCGCCATCTGATGACCAGAAGGATGGAGGACATGATGCTTCTAGCCAAGGCTCTGGGAATCTTAATGTCCCTTATGCTGAGATGTTGCTCAGTAGCCATCTGAGCATTGTCCCTTGGGCTTGCCACCATACTTGGCCACTCCAGTGGACTCTTTGGCCTTTTGAGCTGGACATCGCCAATTCCAGACACAGGAGAGTGCATCTCCCTCCTCAACTGAGGGCGTCATTTCGTTGTTGGGCAGTGACCAAGAATCTACAGAAAGGAACTTCCTTCAGAGAACCTGAGAGGACCCTGATTACAACCGATGCAGGTCTCCTGGGATGGGATGCCCATTGCAATTCCCTCTTCATTCAAGGCCGGTGGATGGCTACTGAGCAACATCTCAGCATAAACCTGCTGGAGTTGCGAGCACTGTGTCTGGCTCTCCTCCACTTTCCTCAGAAGCTGCATCTGACAAGCGTTCTCATTCGGACTGACAATGTCAGTGTGAAAGTGCATTTGAACTGTCAGGGCGGCACATGGTCAAGGGCCCTCCAGGGGAATCAACTCTCATCTTCAGTTGGGCCGAACATCACCTATATTCCCTGAGAGTAGAGCATCTCAGCTGCAACCTCAATATCACAGCGTACTGGCTCAGCAGAAAACAGGTTCTTTCTTGGGAGTGGAAACTGCATCCCAGGGTATTCCACCAACTGCACCGTCAATTCAGTCCCTTTAAGCCAGTCTCTTCTCCTCTATTTGGAATGCTCAACTTCCAAGATTCTTCGCCTGGTATATTCAACAGGATGCTGATGCAATCAATGTTTTGTCAACTCCTTGGCCAAGAGGGATACTCTATGCTTTTCCTCCGGGTCCTCCGCTAGGACACACAATCAGGAAGACTCATCAAGAACATGCTCGAATTGTATTCCTGGCTCCTTACTGGCCACGGTTTTCAGATCTACTGGCTCTCTCAATCTAGGAACTGTGGCGCCTACCAGCTTTGCCAAACCTGCTATCTCGGTCCAGTTTGTCATCTGGACCCTGAATGGCTGAGGCTGACAGCCTGGGTGTTGGGCTGAATCACTTGAGGCATTTGGGACTTTCTAAGAATGTTATAGCTACCATCTTGGCGTTTAGAAGGCCTTCTACAGTCCATATATATCAAGCCACATGGACAGCCTTTGCTGTATGGTGTGTTAAACATCAAATCTGTCCCTCCAGCGCTTTGGTTACTCACCTACTCGAGTACCTACACGCGGGTCTCTTAATGGGACTGAACCCTAATACTCTGCACAGGCAGGCCTCATCCGCCTCATCCATATTGTCCGCATGATTGGACCATCCTTCCTTTGGAACACACCCCTTGGTCAAGCATTTCCTGAGGAGGCTTCTGTCCTGTCATCACCTATAGTTCATCGATTTCCCTCATGGAGCCTTCCAAAGGTCCTTCAGGCATTGCAGCGTCCTCCTTTTGAGCCTCTCAAGTCTGCAACATTACGTTTGCTCTTGTACAAAGTCCTGTTTCTCATAGCAGTTACTTCAGCTTGGAGGGTATCAGATCTGGCAGCATTGTCCCTTGTCCATCTCTGTGTCTTCCACAAGAACTCTGTGATATTGCGTCCAGATCCTACCTTTCGACCTAAAGTTCCTTCTGTCTTTCACTGTAGTTAAGATACTGTCGTGCCTTTCTTTTGCCCTCAGCCAACTCATTCCCTTGAAGGCCTGGCACTCCTTGGACATATGTCGAGTGCTGAAGGTCTATGTGGCTAGGACCCAAGACATGCATCTATCTGAGTCTCTTCATCTTGTTTCATCTGAGGACTTTGCGGAAGAAGGTTACCAGCTCAATGCTCTCTCATTGGCTGTGGACTTGAATTACTCTGGCCTACGAGTCTCTTTGGATACTGGTACCTCCAAATGTCACAGCCCATTCTACAAGGTTGGAGGCCACTATGGCTGCCTTCACTACCAACACACCCATTGCAGATATTTGTGAGGTGGCTGTGTGGTCCACACCAAATTCCTTTATTAGGCACTATAAGGTAGATCATTATGCTTCGACAGATGCCTTATTTGCTAGACAAGTTCTATAACAGGTACTATCTTCCTCTTAGCCTGGGCCCACCCTACTAGGTCTGCTTTGGTACATCCCACTTGATGGTATGCTACCTGACAGAAACGGACTGTTGGTCTCACCTGAAAGGTGGTTTTCCCAAGTATTATACCATCAGGGCCCTCCCTGTTGGGGGGGGCTACCTACCTGCTCTGCAGATAATTTTCACTATTGTTTAATAATTCTGTCACTTGTTTCAATTTAATACAGTTTGTTTCACATCATACTACATTTACTGCTAAGGCAGTTCTTACTGGTCTTATGGTTGTTTACTGTTTGTGCATATTTCCTGTTTGGAGTCAAGCTGTGTATTTGTTTAATTGCTGCGCCTTATATTATTGTCTGGCTGAGAGTGTTCTGTCTGAAGACAGATGTCCGGAAAGGGGTCAAGCCGGAAGGTCTTGACTCTGTGCATTCCTGCCTTTGGACACTAGGCAGCGCTACTTCCCACCTGATGATATGATACCTGGGAAAACCACCTTTCAGGTGAGACCAGCGGTCCATTCTCCTGAAATGGGGGGATTATGATGATGAATTTCATTTATAAATTGCTTTCAATGAAACGTTTTGAAGCAATCTCACAATACAATAAATATAAAACATATATAAAATTAAAACATTTGCATATATAATGAGAGTTAAAACAATGACATATATAAAAACAATTTCAAATCCAATACAGATACCAACTGGGGAAAAATCTCCACATACAAGGCTTGCTGAAAGAGGAAAATTTTCAACAGGTGCCCAAAAGACAACATGCCCGTTTATAAGTGCATTGTGCATGTGTGTCCATCTGTACTTGAACACCAGCAATCAGATGGGAACAGTCATTGTTGTACTTGCGTGGTACTGGTTTAAAGATGACTCCATATATACTTGCACTGCAAGCTCAGGATATGTGAACATCGTGATTCAGGAGCATGTTAAGACTGAGTTGCCGCAGACTACAAGTGTTCAAAGTATGATGTATTAGAGGACCAAATACACTACTTAGTAGGTGTTCAGGAACTGTACTCACAGTTTCTCACTGAAAAAAATCTAGCTCTACTTGGGTTGAAAAGCAGTGATCAATTCCACCCCAATGAAATATAGAATTGTTCCAGCAAGTTTGGAAATTTATCTATTGTTAAACTTTTATAAAATTAGTATAGCAACTGCAGATACTACTTCATTATAGAAGGAATGCGGGACCTCTAAAATGCATTTCTTTCACAACTGAGTAATCTCAAGAAGCCTTCAAATATCTTGGTTTAGGGAGCTGGGCTTTCATGTTGGAAGATGCAACAACTTACCTGATTTGAGCCTTGGCTTTTGATTTTGAAGTATAGGTTGGGAATCTTGTTATTGAAGTTATATAGTCCATTAACTGAGATTTTGTTTTTCAGTTTTGCCTAGACTATATCAAGATACGCCTGGAAGGTTAGTATTTATCTTCCCTACCCCAAATTACAATTTTTTCCATTTGCATGCATTGATTAAATATAGTATGTTTACATCTGATATAGTCATGGTAATGATATTGTTTGTCTTCCTACATAACTGTTCTGTGTGAAATAAAGACCCAAATTAATGCATCATTTTTCATTCTTAAAGATAATTAAAAATAATGGTATTGTTGGCAATGTACATGTCTGTTTTCTGTTTGTTCTGCATCTTGCCTACCCAACATTGAAAAATCCCAGTGCAAATAATTTGGCCAGCTAGTAGTGCTTGCTTGGTTTGAAACAGTAGGAGCATAGAGAATGTTGAAAAAATAATTTATTTGGGCTTTGTGTTTCTGATTTAATATGCTTGGCACAGAAGATAAAATGTCCAAACCTTTGCAGTGTTTACACCACAGAGGGAACCTATGGCTCTCCAGATAGTGTTGGACTCTAGTTCCTATCAGCCATAGCCAGTGTGGTGAATGGTCAAGGATGGTGGGAGTTGTAGTCAAACAACATCAGGAGAGCCACAGGTTCCTTATCCCTGGTTGAGGTGCCTTACATGAACAGTTTTAGAGAACTGTTCACGCTATAGCAGTGAAATTTTAAAATACGTTAAAACAAAAAACAACCCCCCAACAATGCCCATACAGAATCCTATCTAAATGCTTTTCCATACTTTCCCAAATGAGTTTTATGCATCTTCCTATGAGTGAGGAAGATGTGTGTTATTGCACTACTTCTGGGATATCGGTCAATAACCTCAGGACTACAGCTGTAAAGGTCATGTTTGTTGCTGCAGGTGGCATGGTAGGGGAAGGTCTTATATGGCAGGACATGTTCTTGAGGGCGGGAATGTTAGGGTGATTGCAGAGGGGGGGGAAAGACAGTTGGGGAAGGGCTAAGTATTCCTCCTTTCCACCTGCCAACTTCTCCCTGCGTATACCTGTCCTGCCCTTACTTTGCACATCAGAGGCAAATTTATTTATTTATTACATTTATATACCACCCCATAGCCGAAGCTCTCTGGGTGGTTTATAGCAATTAAAAACAATAAAAACAAATATACAAATTTTAAAACACAAAAAACAATTTAAAAATACAATTTAAAAACAATGTAAAACATAGAGGAATGGGCAGTAGTAGAGCATCTGCTTTCATTCAAAGGGTCCCAGGTTCAGTCCCTGATACCTTCAGGTAGAGCTGGGAGAGTCCTCTGCCTGAAACTCCGGAGAGTCTCTGCCAGTCATTGTACACAAGACTGAGCTAGAAAGAACAAGCATTTGACTTTGAATAAGGCAGCTTTTTATATTCAGAAGATGGAGTTTGGTTTGAATCCAAGGATTTATGAGGGTGGACCCTGCTTGCACAACACTTGTGCAACACCCACCCCCTCAGTGCAGTCCTTTGCGCACCCCAAAAATCAGTCTAGAATCATATGGGATGTGGTGCGAGTAGGCTGCAGAAGGAAGGGGAATCAGCAGAGAGTGGTCCTTCTGTGAGTAAAGGTGCTTACTGCTTGCCCAATAGCAGGTTTGTTTCCAAAGCTCCTATGTTTACTGCTGAATATAGTGTTCCTGCCTTACCTGCTATGCCTTATTGGTGACATCCAAAAGTAGACATACTGTACTTGGAGAAAACCATTGAAATAACGGAATTGGATATCACCATGTATAAATTGTGCCTAGCTTTTCAAGGGACATTTTCTTCCTTGTAACACAAGACTGGGTGATCCAAGGGAATATAACTAATATTGTCTCTATCTTTGCCTTTTCTTCTTCAGACATTGGAAATAATGATTTCTTGTGTATTTACTGTATGAATTTCAGTTTTAAAACTTGTCAGGCCAGGCAAAGAAATATACTAGTTGGATATATTGGTGATACTATGGCAAATATACTTATAGCAGATTTTACAGAAATAAATGTAGCCAGTTTTTGAGGTTAATGGGCTTTGTCTTCTTGTGCTGTATACAACTGTTAATGTATGTAACTTTGGCTTAAATCTTTTTAAACTTTCTAGAATCAGAAAATGATACTAGGGATATTAATTTAAAAACTTCTGAACTTACCAAATGTGAGTGGTGTGGTGTACGCAAGTTGCCAGTAGTTTTCCTGCAAACTATACCTGCTGCCTGTCAGAGCCTGAGATCCCAACTGAAGATGAGCAGGCAGAAGGATAATGTCTGGTATGACTGTAAAGGTGCAAGTAAGTGAACTTTTGTCTGCGTTTAAAACTTAGGAAGTTTTTTAATATTCTACAAAAAAAAGGCATGTGTTTGCGTAGAGCAGTATATTGCTGAACAATGTTAACTTTCCTGATGTTCTCTGAAAATGCATTTATAAGAATACTAAAAAAAATAGTTTTCACACTTTACCAATTCCAGTATTCAATTGTATACTTAGGTCAATAAGCAGTAGCATAGTAGTGGTGATGTCTTTAAAAGCTTGCATTAGGAGAACGGGTATATTTTTGCAGTAGAAGCTTTTACTACTTCCACTACAAAAAGTTCTGGTGATTTAGACAACCTTTGTCTAGAGCAGCCTTGTCCAACCTTTGGGTTCCCAGATGTTGCTAGACTGCAACTCCCATCAGCCCCAGCCAGCATGGCCAATGGTCAGGAATTATGGGAACTGTAGTCCAGCAACATCTGTGGCCCAAAGGTTGGACAAGGCTGGTCTAGAGCATATTGAGGACAAAGTAGTATATACAGTAGGGCCCCACTCACACAGCGGGTTACGTTCCAGACCTCCGCCTAAAAGCGAAACCCGCCGAAAAGTGGAACTCCGTCAATAGAATGGTGTCCGATGCCCGAAAAACACCGTAAAAGCGGAACAAGCGCCGTATGCGTGGGGCCTTACTCTAATTGAAAGCTGTCGTATTAGCGGAACGTCAAAAAGTGGGGCCCTCCTGTATTTTGCATTTCTCTACTTACTCAGTGTAGCTGTTCTAAATACACAGTGATTTGAACTGCTTTTTTGCAGTTACACTGCAGTTCTTACAGATATTGGTGTGTTTTAACATCTGAGCAATTTAATTTAAAGCCATTAAAGGACATGCACTATGCAAACATCTTCAGTAGAAAAGATTCCTAAAGTTTGAGGATTCAGTTATGTTTTTTGAAAACTGAATTGCTAATTTACTATCTTTATACTTTTTTATATAAATAATCTTAATTGGAAATTAAATATACAAATCAGATCAGAGATGCATCTTATTCTTTATATTTGGATAGATAGTAAAAATAAAGCAAATGGGATAACTTTAATGATTTTTTTTACATCTGAGACTCCAATGTATTTTTATCTTAACATAGATAAGCATATATTTCAATCTAAGCATTTTTGTAATTTTTCTGAAAGTAGAAAATGTTGCACATCGGAGTCACACTGGATAATCAGAAATCTTTGTCACGGCCCTGAACCAAACCAGCAATTGATTTGCTATAGTAGTGGAAGAAATTCCCATTAGGAGGGAGAAGTATGAGAAACTGGAGAGTGACAGTCCCAGTTCCAAGTTCCTTGGTAGAGATTCTAATGTTATAAATATACCTCATTACTAAAATAGGGAGGACAAGGATGAGTACCATGGGGAGCTTGTCTCCTGAAATTCATGGGCCAAATAGTAACATGATTTGCAAGTTTCCCTTCCTGTTCCCTTGCAAAGGAGGGTTTTCTTATCTGCCCACCTTCTGTTCATCCTTTGTTTTGTCATGTATGTCTGGCTTCAGACACAGCATTCTGAGGGATTTCAGAAGACCACAGAATAAGCTGTCAGAAGGAATGTCTGCATACTTGTGAGTTCAGTTCCTAGAAATATCAGGTCAAGGGAGGTAGTTGAGCTTCTCTACTAAATAAGGTTGGGGTGTTGACTGTTGCTTCTGGGACTGGCTATATGTAGTCAGATTAGAATGAAAGATCTTCCTATGTGAGAATAGCTTTGCTTACTTCGTAAAAGAGTTAGAAAGTAACAAATCTCCTTGGGCATCTGAGATGAACCGCACAGAGATGTTGGGATTTTTTCCCTGTCTTCCTCTATTTACTGCATAGGTTTTCCTTTGGCTTGTTACCTTAAAACTGCAGAAAAGTGTGACTAATTTTACAGAGTCACTGTGAATGTGGTTTTTTTCATAGTCTGCTGCACAGTTTAGTAATTTAGAATATTTAAGTAAAAACATTTCCAAGAAGGAACATTTAACATTTTGATTAAATGAATAGCTATTATCTTTTAAAGGAGATTGTCAGATCATTTTTTCCTCAGTCTTTTTTCTCAATTCAGAGATTTTTGAGTGTCGCACAAAACTGTGTGTTCTGTTGTGCTTAAGCTGCCCTCTTTCATAAAAAAATGGGATCAGCATATCAGTCCCATTTTCTGCATCTACCCTTGTGATCTGTGTTACCATTCTGAGAAGAAGAAAGGAGTTTCTGCAGTTGAGATGAGGTGTGAAGTGAAAAAAGTGAATACTTGAACTGAATTTGGTGTCTGTTTCTTTCCCCGTCTATCTCTCTCTTCAGTGGCTTGATGTAGTTAATGTAGACTTCCCTTCCCCAGCTTTTGCATGAACAGAATCTTTTCTCTGAATTGAGGAACTAAATTCTAGTTTTCGAAAACTATCTTCACTGTGTTCAACTAGAGACACCTTAACTGCAGTTGGTTATTCTAGATAATAAGCAGTGTATCGACGCACATTTTCACATAAGCTGCAGATGGTATTATGATTTTAGATGTATAATTTCATTGTCTACTAACTTCCCTTTTCCCCCATAGATCCAGAAGAACAGTACATCATTTTAATTTTTGAGACGAGCCTTGATTCTCGAGCAAATGGAATATTTGAAAAAATAATTGCTGATATTGGTGTCAGGAACAACATTTCTGATTTTTTTGTGAAAATTACTTTTGAAGAAGCAAACAGTAGGCTTGTGGCCTTTACAAAATCCTTTGAAGACACCTCTAGAGGAAGTACTGCTCATAAAGAAGGCAAAACAAAACATGTATTACTACTTTTTAAAAATTTGGATTAAAATGTTTAAAAGTTGTAAAGTCGTTAATTTAGAAGCACTCTCTGCAATGTTTCTTTCCATATTCTAGGTATAATGTTTTATTCAGTGAGGGGGCAAAGCATATTTATTTTGGATAGTAAAACTGCAAAACCTGAAATGTGATCAAGTCAAATATCTAGAATAAAGTGTTCTTTTTGACTCTTCTGATGTACCATTTGTAAATATGTGCTATTTCAGCTAAAAGTGCTTATCTATATTTTTAATGTGGGCAATATTAGTTTCACTGGGTCAGTTTGGAGATAATGTTGTAGGCTTCATAAACTAAGCTGGGAGCAATCTTTTAGTTTAATCAGAGTTCCCTGTTACATATGAAATGGGGAATTCTAGTTTTATTTTTATTTACTGAGCAGAGTATTACGCCAGGACCTGATCCTGATGTAATATCCTGCTTCAGAAACTGACATTAAACTTGAATTCCATGTTTTGTACATAATGTGGAATTCTGGTTTAAACAGCTTAGGAAATCGGTGCTGAAGTTGGCATGGAACAGAGGAGAGTGTGGGGCTGAGTGCTCATTCTCTGCTTCATAAACCATGGTTTTATGAAGCTGGGAACATTACATCTGTATCTGCTCAGTATATTCAAATTCATATTCCGCTTGGTTTCAACAAGTTATTTTAGAAAAAGAGGGACTTGCCATACTATTTAGGAATTGGTAAGAATTTGAATATTTTATGGCTTTGGTATTGCATGGTAAATAATTGTTCATTTATTTTTCTAAGGTCTCTGAATCCAATATGCAGTTGCGAAATGCAACACAGTTCCAGTTTTTTGATGATGATGAAAGTGGAGAACCTCATACAGTCTTCATTGGTCCTATAGAAAAGTAAGAGGTCTTTCTGTGTGTTGTAATTATTTTCTAGATAATAAGTTCAGTATTTAGTTAATGTATTTTTCTTTGCAGGTTGATAGTTTATCCCCCACCTCCTGCAAAGGGTGGTATTTCTGTGACCAATGAAGATCTTCATTGCTTAAATGAAGGAGAATTTTTAAACGACGTAATCATTGATTTTTATTTGAAGTAAGTTGTTTGAGAGTATTGGAATCTTCTGTGGTGTCTTTCTCACTGAGGCAGTTGACGATGATAAAAAAACTTCGTAAATTCTAAATATTGCATATCTGCTTAAACTCTTTATCAAGTGCTTCCATTTTAACCTGATTTTAAATATATGATTTTTAAAGAATGTTAGAGCTGATTGAGGAGGAAATGCTATCTTGACATGATATTTAGGTGAGTGGCCATGTTCTGAATTGTATTTGAATGCCAAAGTATGATTATTTGGTTTAGGATATATTGATCAGGTTGAGTGAATAAGGGTGAGAGCTGATGTAGCAAGAACAGGCATCTGTTCATGCAACAGGATTCCTACTTCCTTTTCTCTCCCTGTATGGCCTCAAAAATAGCTTTGGAAGGCTGGATCAGAGTTTGGGTGCACACAGGCTTTGGGGTGGGGGGAGAAGAGAAACTGGAGGCTCCTTGGGTAAGTGGGCAGGCATCACTGGATGTTACCCTAACAGAGCAATCCTAATTATAGAAAGCTGGCATAAGTTACACCAGTGTAAGTACCCATATTCCAAACTCTGTTCAGAAGGAATTTGACTTATACCACCTTTTTTGCATTTTTAAAATAGCCAGTGGCTATGTTCACTATATAACACTAAGCCATGGTTTGTTTTAAACTTGGCTTGTTCAACAAGCCATGAATCATTTCACAGACAAGCAAATAAACCTCCAAAGCTTGGTTTGTTTAGTAGCTGCTCTTGCCTTGTTCCTTTGTAGTTTGATAAGTGTCTCAGATGGGGAAGCCAAACAAATCATAGTTAAGCAAGGCTGTTGGTTTCAAACATAATGCCAAAATTAAGTTAAACCATGGTGTGTAAGCCAACAGCAAATTATGGATTTACATTGTAGTTTGTTGGCAGAAAATAAACTTTGGTTAGTCTGCTGGGCTGTGTTTGCAAACAAGCCATAGTTAACGCTAAACAAGCCATGGTTTAGCATTATATGCAAATCAGGACAGTGGTACAACCTGCTTGTTAGATAGATAGATAGATAGATAGATAGATAGATAGAGAGAGATAGATAGAGAGAGATAGATAGAGAGATAGATAGAGAGATAGAGAGATAGATAGAGAGATAGATAGAGATAGAGAGATAGATAGAGATAGAGAGATAGAGATAGAGAGATAGAGATAGAGAGATAGAGATAGAGAGATAGAGATAGAGAGATAGAGATAGAGAGATAGAGATAGAGAGATAGAGATAGAGAGATAGAGATAGAGAGATAGAGATAGAGAGATAGATAGAGAGATAGATAGAGAGATAGATAGAGAGATAGATAGAGAGATAGATAGAGATAGATAGAGATAGATAGAGATAGATATATATTTTCAAGGAGAGTATTGTCATTTACTCACATTTTTTCAATCAAATTCTTTCAGTTTGAACTAACGGATTTTAATTTGATGGGAAATTCTATACCTCTTTGGCAACCTGTTTTGTCTGGACAGAAAGCCAGCATGTGGCAGCCTTTTAAAGAATAATAGATCTTTATAGGGAAGAATGGAAGCATTGGAAAATACCTTTTTGTTTTGTTTCTCTTTCTCAAAACAAAGATATCTGGTGCTTGAAAAGCTGAAAAAAGAAGATGCTAATAGAATTCATGTGTTCAGTTCTTTCTTTTACAAACGCCTTAATCAAAGGGAGAGAAGAAATCTTCAAGAAACTTCGAAACTCACGTAAGTTTAGTTAAAATACATATTGAGTGTGTCTCTTCCAGTCCCAGTAGAAGTCAGGATAATGTGACCAGGCCAGAAAATATCCTGTACTATACAAGAACACATCTCAGAAGAGAAACTCTCTATATGCACATTTGCCAACAGGCACATGGCTAGCCCTTGCACTAGGCACTAAGATTCTTCAAAGTAGTGCTAAAGCTAAGGTTCTGTCAGCGCAAGGATTTCTCCTTGTGCAGTGGGTCAATCTCTTCCTCTCTTCTGTCTCCCATAAATCTGTTCTGGGTGTTCCCCCAACCCTCCAGAGCAGATTTGGGGCCAGCGTTGGGGAAGGAAGGGGAAAAATCCTGTTAGGCTAGTGCTAATTCTTGCACTAGCATGAAAAGTTAGTTGAATACTGCCCAGTGGCATTTTTAAAGATGTAATGCTAACTTGAATGTATGAATGTTAGACTCATGCCTCTCTTCCTCCAGCGCAGTTATAAAGAGATTTAAAAATGGAAGGAAAAGTTTTCACTTGAACCCAGGCAAACTGTTGTTTGCTTTCACTGTCGTTCAGGGAAACAAGTGAATTTGAAATTGAAATTTGAAATTGTGTGTTACAATACTGGCTTGTTTCCCTAAACTGTAGTTAACGTTAACCATAGTTTGGGTTTTGATGGAACAATAAACAGCAGTTGATTGAAAACAAAAGCTGCCAATATCCTTCTGGTTACCAGAGAAGAAGAGGGGAGGAAAGAGTGCATGAGCCAAAGGCTTGTGCCCGTCTGCATCAGATTAATATTTGGGAAGTTCATTTAGAGCAAATTGATTAGAAGAACAGAATGGGACTTACTTTTTATACCATCTGTTAGTATACAAAGCCAACAACTACTTGGTACCACTTGTCAATTCATTTTTAACTTTTTAAAAATGTTATTGCTGCCCAAACAACTGAAGATGCAAGATAGGTCATATATATCTTGTACAAGATTGGGATAATAGTTAAACTATCATTGTGGAAGAAGAGAATACATAGTCCCCTAAATGTCAAAAGGGATCATTAATGCGTTTTGCTTCCTATTGGTGTGTTCACAGAATTCAGCAGAAAAGGCATGGTCGAGTGAAAACATGGACACGACATGTTGACATCTTTGAAAAAGATTTTATTTTTGTTCCCCTTAATGAAGCGTAAGTAGGACTTGTACTGTTACACAGTAATGGTAGGACTTGCATCTTTGTCATCTGAGCCATATTGTCAACTTTCATCACCCCTAGAAAACTGTGGACATTGTAACCCCATCTTCTCTAGGGCCTGGGTTTTTGCTTTCTTCTTATACATGTCTGTTCCCCAACTAACCTTTTTTCCTTCTCTTTAACAGCTAAAAACCACAAACTGAACATTCTTCTCACTCCTTTCTGATTGTCCTCAAAGATTCTGTTTCGTTTCAAGTTCCATCCAATAGGGAAACTGGGGCTACATCTAGGTCCTTCCATAAATCACTTACTTTGGACAACTATGGAATAGATAGTTGCACTACAATGCAAACCTTCTGCATTTGTTTGAAGGAAATGATGGCTCAGTACGCAGTGTGCAACTAGCATGGGCAACTGCCCATATTTTTGGTTTTGTTAGACTATTTCCATGATAAAACCTAGGCTAGGATTGCGTTTGTCATTGGTTGTGTTTCCACGTAACTCTAAACCATGATGTAGCGTTATGAGGATAAACTTGAATAAGCCCAAGCAAAGCATCAGGTGCTCTCCCCTACCCCACCCCCCTCTCCTGGCCACACAGAACGAGTACTTCAGCAACGTTTAGTTTCATTTTTACTGAATCCTGGCTTAGCATTGCGTTGGTATCAGGGATCCTGGTTGAAAACATAGTCTGGTTAGTGTAACACACCAACTTCATAACCCGTGGTTTAAAGTTAGCTTGTTATGAAACCTACCAGACTTTATAACCAGGACCCTTGGTTTGATTAACATAAGGCTAAGGATTCAGTAAAAGTGAAATTAAACTCTGTTGAAATCTTCCTCCTAGCTGTGTGGGAGGAAGAGAAGGGAAAGGGCAGAGCTTGGGAAAGTTACTTTTTTTGAACTATAACTCCCATCAGTCCCAGCCAGCATGGCCACTGGATTGGGCTGATGGGAGTTGTAGTTCAAAAAAAGTAACTTTTCCAAGCTCTGGGAAAGGGAGTGTATAAAACTGATCCATTGCACAGGCTCATCTATGTTGAGAGCCTACTGCTCAGTAATACAATAAAGAACAAGGGTACACCCAGATTCCCTGCATAGAATTGGTGTTGTGTCTGGAATTGTGAAATTTGTAGATAAACCGCATCTGTGTGTGTAGTGTTGGAATTTCATTTCTCTTGAGATTTTGATAGTAGAGATCTCCAGAAGCTCCAGGGCATTTTTAGACTTTGCCCATTGACTGCACTCAAATGTAACAGCAAACCATGAGCATACTACAGTGACCCTTAAGCTTCTGTGGTCCTACTTTGCTTCTTTCACTTGTGTGAGGAGGAAATTCTAAAGCTTCCAACCACAGTTTACACAAACTACAATGACCATGGCTTGTTGTTCTCGAAATGTGGCAACGCTGTTTCTGTACGTGAATGTCCAATAGAAATGGTGATGAGAAGAATTTAAAAACTAAGAATTTGGAATTATTTGATCTATACTAGATGCTTAATATTGTCTGTCTATCTATACATATATATATATTTTAAGCCGTCATGCAGCATGGCAGCAGCATTCCATGGGGGTGGGTGGGAGGCATGGTAGGTATGAGACAAGTGTGGTGAGTGTGTGAGGCAAGCGAGGATGGTGAGTGAGGCAGCCTGGGTGAGCTATGGATCAACAGTCAGGACAGCCCAAGGTAGCTCCTCATCAACTGTTGTGCTCTGCTGTTGCTGCCCCCCCACCTCAGTGGCGGAAGGCAAGAAGGAGGGAAGTGGCCAGAGAGCAGGACAGTTGCTGAGGTGCTGCCCCGGCCACTCCCCACTGTTCTGTGCCACTTGCCTCCGCCGGATGCCTCCCTTCTCCTCGCAGGAGAAGGTCTAAAGGGAAGGAGAAGAGGACACTTCGTGTCCCATGGAGAGGGGGAGGGTAATCTGTTTGGGAGTCCCTGTAGTGTGTGTGTGTGTGTGCACTTGGGAGTCCTGAGTGGGATGTGGTATGGGAGTCTCTCTGTGTGTGTGTGTGTTTGTGAGTCCTGGGGGGGTTGAGAGCCCCTGAGTGTGTTGGGGAGCCCGTGTGTGTGAGTGTGTGAGTGAGTGAGCGTGTGAGTGTGAGCGGGAGTGTGAGCGAGTGAGAGAGACAGTGAGTGAGAGAGAGAGTGAGAGTGTTCCTGTGTGTGTGTTCCTGTGTGTGTGTTCCTGTGTGTGTGTTCCTGTGTGTGTGTTCCTGTGTGTGTGTTCCTGTGTGTGTGTTGTGGGGGAGCCCCTGCGTGTGTATGTGAGTCTTTGGGGGCAGTTAGGAGTCTGTGTGTGTATGTGTTAGGGAGTTCAAGGTGGGGGCTGGGGGTTTGTGTATGTGTTAAGGAGTCCCTCTGTGTGTGTGTGTTTGTGTTTGGGAGCCCGCATGTGTGTTGTGGGGGTGGCAAGCAAAGCACGCAGGGGCAAATCACCTAGTAATACATATTTATAAAGATAGCCGCTGAGTCAATTCTTTCTTGTGTTTTGCTTTTTTCAGGGCACATTGGTTTTTGGCTGTCATCTGTTTCCCAGGTTTAGAGAAACCCATATATGAGACCAATCCGTACTACCAGGAACATGTATCTACACAGGTTAAATCTTTCTCTTTAGATCAAGACAGAAGCACTTCATCTCCTGTACCTAGTGAATTGGATCCATTACAGCACTCCTCCTCTGAAACTATTACAAAGAAGGTTCTGAACAAGAAGCATATTGTAGCATTAACTGACACAAGCGCAGAAGCTGGGGAGAGTGAATCACTGTATTGCAAAAGAAACACTTCTGTGAAAGGTGGCTTTAAAAAACTAAATCAGTTAAATAGCACCATAGAAGAATTGAGAACTGTGGAATCTGTATTTCATAAACATGACCATAGGACGTCAGAGGTGAATGGCATGCAGAACGAAGATAAAATTCATATCCAGGCTACAGGTGTGTACTTTCCCCTACGGTATATATGTTTGTTTCGGTGTCAGGAGTCCAAAAATATATTTCTTGGAATTTGATATCTTAGTACTGCTAATACGACTTAGAAATTAATTATTTAAGTACTTAAATTGATGAAAAAGTCCAGTGAATGATCGGGGGGGATTAGGTTGTAGCATTGTTAAAACTAAGTGGGAGTGTTGTAATAACTGGATGGGAAACAGAGATGCCAGTATAAACTGCTTCGTAAAGGAAGAGTGGGATTTAAGTAAAGTAACAATTGTAGTCAGTAAAATATTAGAGAAATAGGAGTTCCTACCAAGGCATAGTGCAAACCATTGCACTGTTCCTGCATTGTGACAGAACACTAGGTTTTTGATCCCTACGGAGTGTTTGCCCATTCACTTCAGTATGGATGGCAGGTCTTAGATCCATAACATGGAGACAGGATTATAACCTGTTTGAATAAGGATGAAGCACACCGTTGTTGGAATGCTAATTGCGTTTTTGAATATTGCAACTGGTAAACAAAGCGTTGTGGTTTAAAGTGTACTTGAGTTTGAAATTCCCAAAATAGTCTTTGTCTTCTGACAGTGCATTTGCTCTCATGTAGGGTTCCTAGTGCAGAAGGTCCCAGGGTCAATTCACAGCATCTCTAGTTAAAACATATTGAATACTGTAGGTGGGATTGACCTCCACCTGAGACATTGGAGAATAGCTGCCAGTGAGTGTAACCAATACGGTGCTAGTTGAGCCAATGGTCTTGCTCAATATAAGGCAGCTTAGTTCTAGATACGTATTATTGTGTGAACAGGGATCCAGTTTCTTTAGAATTAACCAGCCATTAATATGGTTTGTTTTACACATTTTCCCTTAGTTACGTATCAATGTTTACTGGCAATATTTCAGTGTTGCAAAAACACCAGTGTAACAATTCCAACTGATCCTCAGTAAAAGAGCAGTGGTTATATGTCATTCTTGGCTTGGAAAATTAAAAACAAAAGATTATATTTGCTTTTATGCCATCCACAGAATAGCTAATACAAATTTAGTTTTAGATTTCCAGTTTAGATTGTCTTCTGAGCATCGTCATATTGCTCCTTCTGGATGTGTACATGTGAAAATTAGACTACCATTTTCAAAATTAGAAAAATAACCTCTGTTGCCTCTTCAAGATACTAAACTTACTTGGTTCTAGAAATATAGAATATTCAGTACTTTCTTGAATTCATTTCTTCGTGCTATAAATATATGAGGAAGATGTCATGTAACCAGAAAAAGGGACCCACTTGTTAAAGAATATATAGTAAAGCTTAGGTGCAATGGGCCAAAAAGGTACTATTTCTATCACAGCCAAAAAAAAAAAAAGATTTAAGTTTTGCATTTTTAACTTTCCATTTTATGTTCCTTGATCAAAATTGAAAATTGTATCTATGAGGAAGATTAATGTACTAATAAATTCTACAGGATGTCTGTAGATTAAAAGGAAAACTTCTGTGACTGGTGAAGATGAAACTTATATACCTGGACTTACTGTTTTCTGTCATTACTTTTTGATGGCATCTTTTAAAGCAGTTCTTTTTTATACAACAATGGATAGACTAGCAATTGCTCACAATGGATGTGATCCAGTCCAACTGCAAAGGGCAAGGTGCAAAAGCCAAAAAACCTATCCTATAGTGGTGATCGGCCATTTCAGAATATTTTCTTAATAACTTTTTTCCTCCCAATCCAAGCTATGAAACACACTTTGGGGAACTTTCTGTTAACTAGCTGCAAAATGAAAAGGAAGACATGTGTTTTGTTAAATATAGAATGACAGTAAAAAGTGTCTTGTTCATACCTCAGTAAACCCTGGCTTAGTACAAACTGATGTAGTCCCCTCCCGTTTTCCCCAGCTGTTCAGAAGGTTTCTTCATCTTAAATAAATTTAGTCATGTCAGCTCAGATTTGAAATTGGTTTGAAATTAACTGTAATTAACGTTGACCAGAGTTTCATGCTTGATGACACAACAAACTGTGGTTAAACCAAATGTAAAGACAAAAGCTTCTGAAATTCTCCTGGGTGCATGAGAGGAGATGGGAGTATGCACAAGCCAAAGTTCTCTGTGGCTTGTTTCTGCTTGTGCACATTGTACATCATGCTACGTACAATCTATTAATTGGACAACTGGTGAAGAAAAAACTGTCTACTTAGTTTTCATCAAGCAAAACATTTGGTTCATTTATTTAAGCAGGTCTTCATAATAGATAGCCAAGGACTATTAGAAAGAATACATTCCAAGCTTTTCCATTTCATCAAATGTAATTGTATTAAAATATATTTACAATCTTTAAAAGATATGTGCATACTCTTATCACAATGAATAATCAGAAATAAAATGATAGCTTAAAAATCATAAATATTTTCTCCCAGAAGCTGTCAGTCTAGTTAAGAGTAGTTGTTGTGATATTATAGTTGAAAGCAGTATTGGAATTTTCCATAGGAGGACTGCCATCAAGCGGGTTATAGCTCCACCTATCGTCCGAAGGCAAGAATGTTTTTGAAGTCAAGACTAGGGGCGTCAGCCCCCTCCCACTCTCCAGTTCATTCTTGCCTTCGTCCGTGCAAGTTGGATATATAGCTAGCGTCTAGATAAGTTTTTGTGTATTTGTGTGACAGGGTGTGGAGTTTTTGTGTGTGTATTCCATGTTATTTCCTTCCCTCTGTCTTTTACTTTAGAGTCTGTGGGACTGACTGTACTTTGTTTGTCTTTGTACTTAAGGGGGTCCCCTTTTTGTCTATTTTTTTCCCTTACTCCCTAGCTATTTACTGGGAGACCGCGCCTGTGGTTCTCCCTTCCTAAGGCGGCGGACGCAGCCTTGTTACGGGAGCTCGCGGCTGCAGCTCCCTGCCTAGCCAAACGGCGATTCTGGGAGACCACAGCTGTGGTTCTCCCTCAGTCGGCGTACGCGGACTTACTCCAGGAGCTTGCGGCTGCAGCTCCCTACCTAGCTGAACGGCGATTCTGGGAGACCACAGCTGCGGTTCTCCCTTCCTCAGCCGGCGGACGCAGACTTAATCCAGGAGCTTGCGGCTGCAGCTCTCTGCCTTGCGCCGCCGCTCTTTTTTCAACTCGCTGCCTGTTTTCGCGGCAGCTCCCTCAGTTTTTTCTCCAGAGCCTGCAGCTGCGGCTCTTTCTACTTTCAGTGTCCCTTTCTGGTTGGGCTGCCCCGCCTCCCCCAGCTCATTCTGCGGCATTTTAAATCTCGCCGTGACTGCCTTCGGAGCCTGCGGCTGCGGCTCCTTATTCCCCTCGCTTGCTGAGGCTGTCCCGCAACTGTAGCGATCTGGCTCACTCTCTAAGCCGTGATCGCGCTTCTCAGCCCCACGGCTCCAGAGCATTTTTTGAGGCCGTATTTTGAGCTCGCTGGTGCTCCCTTGTGACCGCCATTGCTTCTTCATCGCCCCAAGCCTTTCTGATTGGCCAATTTTCCCACTCTTTTCGCAGGCGCCATTTTGTTCCTCCCCCTTTTTTCCCACCCTTTCTGTTTGGTCCTTTCCATAGTAAACGATTCTGTTCTAGGCCTTTTCTGTCAGTTTCTGCCTTTTCTGTCAGTTTCTGTGTGTATGCTGCAGAGCAGAACCTCTATAATCCTGCTATAAGTTCTTCAACGCAAACTGCTGCCTGAAGCTGACTATTGAAGCTGTTTCGTGTATCCAGCCTAGTTGGAACTGTACATTCTGCCCCATCCTTGGCCGTGTGCAAAGCCTGTTTGGAACTGTGCATTCTGCCCCATCCGTGGCCGTGTACCAAGGCTGTTTGAAATTGTACATTCTGCGTATACTCAGGCTGTCTGGAACTGTACATTCTGCCCCATCCGTGGCCGTGTACCAAGGCTGTTCGATCTGTACATTCTGCCCCATCCGTGGCCGTGTACCAACGCTGTTGAAATTGTACATTCTGCCCCATCCGTGGCTGTGTACTTAGCCATCTGAGCCGGTGCATTCTGCCCCATCCGTGGCCGTGTACTGAGCCTGTTCGGGTCTGTACATTCTGCCCCATCCGTGGCCGTGTACTGAACCCCCCTAGAAAATATATGATGGCGGAACAGCCAGCGACAACTCAGGCAACCAAGCCGAAACAATCTAAGGCGGCCAAGCATAAGCACACCAAAGCGGTTGCCAAAACTAAACATCTATCCAGCCACAGCACAACCAAGCGGCCACGCTACGTCTCTGTTCTGGTTTCCGAGGGGGCGGGCCAGGAACAGTTAACGAATCTATTTCACTCTCCGACTGCATTCTCCGAGGAGAACTTTGCTTGGTTTCCTGACCAAACAGCAGCCAGCCACCCTCCTCCCATATTACCACCTAGGGCTTATTCATCTTCACAGCCTGCTGAGCCATCCATAACGTTGCCTCTACAAGCGCAACCATCTACCTCACTGGGGCTGCAGCTGTCTCATGAGTTCATATCACAACTACAAGACATGCTGTCGTTCTTCACTCAAACACAGTCACCGTCACAAGTCCCCGCCATTCCTCAGCGCAATGTGGACCACTATGTACGCAATGAGGCAGATCCATCATGCTCTCCAAATCCTTTTGACATTGCCAGGGGCAGGTTTGTTTATTATTTATTTATTTATTGAATTTTTATACTGCCCCACTAGCATAGCTCTCTGGGCGGTGTACAACCATTACAATAAACACAATAGAATCACACAGAACAATACAAAAAATATAAATGCAAATCCACAATCTAAAACCAATTAAAACATGTTTAAGAAAAGCTAAAATGCCTGATAAAATAGGTTTTGACTTGGCGCCGAAAGGATAGCAATGTCGGCGCCAAGCGCACTTCTTCAGAAAGACTATTCCACAGTTCGGGGGCCACCACTGAGAAGGCCCTAGTTCTTGTTACCATCCTCCAAGCCTCTCTATGAGTTGGAACTCGGAGGAGGGCCTTCGATGTTGAGCGTAGTGTACGGGCAGGTTCATATCGGGAGAGGCGTTCCGAAAGGTATTGTGGTCCCGTGCCGTATAAGGCTTTATAGGTTAAAACCAACACTTTGAATCTGGCCCGGAAGCATATAGGTAGCCAGTGCAAGCGGGCCAGAACAGGTGTTATGTGTTCAGACCGCCTGGTCCTCGTTATTAGTCTGGCTGCCGCATTTTGCACCAGCTGTAGCTTCCGAACCGTCTTCAAAGGCAGCCCTACGTAGAGCGCATTGCAGTAGTCCAATCGAGAGGTTACCAGAGCATGAACAACTGAGGTGAGATCTTCTCTGTCCAGATAGGGATGTAGCTGGGCCACCAACCGAAGTTGGTAGAACGCATTCCGTGCCACTGAGGCTACTTGTCGATGACGTTTCTTGTGGGGAGGAGTCACCATTTGCTGTGCAAGCCGAAGGAGACGAATGGAGTGATCATTCGGAACATGAGGAGGATACATCTTATCGCCTGTTTGATGCCTTAGATTAACAGCCCCTTGCTTGCAGAGTATTGAACACCCTTGGTCTCCAATCTACACAACCTGCAGCTGCCACTCCCGCTATTAAAGGGGCCAGGGTCTTGAAATCCCCCACACCAGCAGAGCACTACCTTCCTGTGCCAGATCCTATTGCTAAACTGGCCAAGGACGAATGGTCTCATCCATTACAAACACACCGTTTTAACGCCCTTGCGTACAGACTTTACTCTTTGGCTCCGGACTTTACAAGCAGACTTGCTGTCCCTGGCATAGACGAGCCGATCTCCAATCTAGTCTCTAGATCCCTTTTGCCGAGGGAAGGAGATTCACATTTAAAGGACGCCACTGAGCGGAGGCTGGACTTTGCCTTACGCAAGAATCATGAGGCCACCGCTTTCTCCATGCGAGCCTCTGCATCAGCTTCCATCTTTTCCAGGGCAGTGATGATGTGGTTGGACGACCTCTTAGATGATCCTAATCCCGATCCTGTCTCTCTGAGGAGGTCACTGATGAAATTGCACAAGACAGCGGCTTTTGTGGCTGATGCTGCCTTGGACGCAAATCAGCTGGGAGCATGAGCTATGGCAGCTCAGGTAGTTGCTCGACGGACCCTCTGGCTTCGTCACTGGCAAGCGGACTCTACAGCCAGAGTTAATTTATCAAGGGCACCTTATTCCGGCTCATTACTCTTCGGCAAGGAAGCCCTAAAGGCAGTGCTTGTTGACCCCAAGTATGCTCGAAAGCCTGTCTTGGCCACTGTCTGGAACGTTGATCGCAGGCCTTTCAGACGTTTCACCTCATACCGCACGACCCAGCCCTTTCGAGGAACGCGGCCCGGGGGACGAGGCCGCGATTTCCAAACCTATGATTTCCGTCCCTCCAAGGGAGTCTGGAACAGACGTTTCCCAGGCAGAGGTCAGTACCAGGGGCGCAGAAGTACTTCAACGTCCTCATATAGGGGAGGGTCTCACCAGCACAGACAGTACTGACGCGATACCGGTTGGGGGCAGACTGCTTCTGTTTGGAGACCATTGGTCACCTGGATCAGAGATCTTTTTTGTTATGGCTATGCACTAGAGTTTTCGGCAATCCCTCCAGACAGATTTCATCCTTCCCCTTGTCCCAGGGCACCAGCCAGGCACTGCATCATGCAGACAGCCATACATCACCTCTTGGACACAGCGGCGATAGAGCCAGTCCCTACAACAGAGAGGTCAGAAGGGGTGTACTCCCTCCTATTTGCTGTGCCCAAACGAGATCTGTCATGGAGGGCGGTGTTGGACCTCAAGTTCATCAACCATTTTGTAAAGTATTGCAGGTTCAAAATGGAATCCCTCCACTCCATTACAGAAAGCCTTCAAGAAGGAGACTTCCTGGCTTCTATCGACCTAAAGGAAGTGTATCTCCATGTGCCTATTTGCATAGCCCACAGAAAATTCCTTCGGTTTGCTTTCGGCCCCCAGCATTTTCAATATCGAGTGATGCCGTTCGGCCTCTCATCTGCCCCGAGAGTATTTACCAAGGTGCTACTCATACTAGTGGCTTACCCCCGGCTTCAAGGGGTCCATATCTACCCCTACTTGGACGATCTTTCAATACGGGCGAGTTCCAGGGAGCTGGCTCATCGCCATCTAACGCTCACGCTCCATGTCTTGCAGGCCTACGGCTGGCTAGTCAATTTCGACAAAAGCCATCTCCAACCAGCCCAACGCCTACAACATCTAGGGGCGATGTTGGACACCCTGCAGGCGACGGTGTTCCTGTCTCCAGACCGCATAACTGCTGTCACAGACATCGCACGGTCTCTGATGCACCACGCAACCGCAGACGTCATGCTTCTAGCCAGGGCTCTCGGAATGTTGGTGTCCACCATCCATATTGTGCCATGGGCTCGAGCTCATACTCGCCAACTCCAGTGGGCTTTGTTGCCGTTTCAGCAGGACATTGCCAGGTCAAATCATCGAGCAATTCCCCTGAGCCCCGCAC
Organism: Rhineura floridana; assembly: GCF_030035675.1. Taxonomy (NCBI): domain Eukaryota; kingdom Metazoa; phylum Chordata; class Lepidosauria; order Squamata; family Rhineuridae; genus Rhineura; species Rhineura floridana. Next base: position 62,227,026 of record NC_084483.1, read on the forward strand.
TGCGTCTTTCATTCCGCTGGTGGACGAGGGTCCAACATCTCACCAAGGGCACTCCATTCAGAGAACCCCGCAGGACTGTTATTACCACAGATGCCAGTCTCCTCGGCTGGGGAGCCCACTGCAACTCCCAGTTCGTTCAGGGGGTTTGGACCACAGCAGAGCAGACTCAGAGCATCAATTGGCTAGAACTGAAGGCTGTCCACTTAGCTCTGCTCCATTTTCAGTCTCTGTTCCACTTGGACCATGTTCTCATTCGAACGGACAACACGTGTGCCAAATCTCATTTAAACAGACAAGGGGGGGACCAGGTCCCGTCCTCTGCAGAACCTAGCCTCCCTCATATTCGACTGGGCAGAGCAACATCTGCAATCCTTAAAAGCAGAACATCTCAGAGTAATTTGGAATGTGACAGCAGACTGGCTCAGCAGACAACAGGTCTTTCCGGGAGAATGGAAACGTCATCCGACCATTTTCCATCTTCTCCAGTGTCGGTTCGGCGTCTTCTCAGTTGATCTATTTGCTTCCAGTCGCAATTGCCAGCTACCCAGGTACTTCGCTCGATACCTGGACACGACAGTGGAAGCGGTGGATGCCTTATTGCTACCGTGGCCGGATGGCCTATTGTAACGCCTTCCCTCCAATACCACTGTTAGCCAGAACCTTGAGAAAGGCACGACGCGAGAGGGCCAAACTGGTTCTGATAGCTCCATATTGGCCCCGTCGACCGTGGTTCTCGGATCTCCTTCCATGTCAGTGACAGACCCTTGGACGCTCCCGGTCAGGCCAGATCTCTTATCCCAGGGCCCAATATTGCATCAGGATCCCAATTGGCTTAAGCTAACAGCGTGGCTTTTGAATGGGGACATTTAAGGTCTGCTGGCCTGTCTGATGCTGTTACTGACATTATCTTGGCCTCGAGACGACCATCAACCACCCGTATATATCAACATACTTGGGTGGCATTCTCCAGGTGGTGTCAGTCCCAGCACCTCGATCCTTCCCAGGCCACAATACAACAGGTGCTGCAATTCCTTCATAGGGGCCTCCTGATGGGACTTAGACCCAACACCTTACGTAGACATGCGTCCACTCTGTCGTCCATTCTCTCAGTGTCCTCCGCTGGTGCTCCTATTGCCTCGCACCCGTTCATCAAACGTTTTCTGAGGGGAACCGCGTTACGCTCACCGGCTATATTCCACCGTTTTCCCTCATGGAATGTCGAAGGTCCTACAGGCTTTACAACGTCCTCCGTTCGAGCCCCTTAGGACTGTGCCTTTACGTCTGTTGTCATTCAAGGTCCTGTTCCTGATCGCGATCACCTCTGCGGGACGAGTTTCGGAACTGGGCGCATTGTCTTCTGCCCGCCATCTCTATGTCTTTCACAAGGACTCTGTTGTGCTGAAAACTGATCCTTCCTTCCGTCCCAAGGTCAATTCAGTTTTCCATTGCAACCAGGACATTGTTCTTCCTTCATTTTGTCCGAATCCTACCCATCCTCTAGAGAAGGCTTGGCATTCATTGGATGTTCGGAGGGCTCTCAAGACCTACCTGTCTAGGACCCAGGATATACGAAGAACTGAGTCTTTGTTTGTATCCTTTCATCCACGTTCTATGGGGCATAAAGTAGCTAATTCCACCTTATCCCGCTGGTTGCCTGCATGTATTACCTTAGCCTATGAGTCCCTTAAGCTTCCAGTTCCAGCTAGTATAACAGCTCATTCTACTAGGTCAGTGGCCACTACGGCTGCTTTTGCTACCAACGCTCCTGTTGCTGATATTTGCAGAGCTGCTGTTTGGTCTACCCCACACTCGTTTATAAGGCATTACAAAATAGATCATTATGCCTCTGCCGATGCCTCTTTTGGCAGACGAGTGTTGCAACAGGTTCTTAATGATGATTAGGATGTGGGTGGTCCCTCCCTGTTATGGGCTGCTTTGGTACATCCCGCTTGATGGCAGTCCTATGGAAAATGGACCATTGGTCTCACCTGAAGGGTGATTTTCATAGGAGGACTGCCATCACGACCCTCCCAGTTGGAGGATACCTGGATACCTAGATATTTTTGGGTTTTTTTTCATATACTCCTGTTACGCTATTATATTAGATTTACTAGTGAAGTCAAGACTGCTATTAATGTTATATCGCTACGTTAGAGTCATATTATTATGATTATTGCTATTGTGTTATGTCTTTGCTGGTAGGCCCGTTGGCCCTTTCTCCTGCATTTTTAGATACCTGTCTTTGGACTCGCTGCAAATGAACTGGAGAGTGGGAGGGGCCTGACGCCCCTAGTCTTGACTTCAAAAACATTCTTGCCTTCGGACGATAGGTGGAGCTATAACCCGCTTGATGGCAGTCCTCCTATGAAAATCACCCTTCAGGTGAGACCAATGGTCCATTTCCACTCCCAGCTCCTTGGCTCAGTTTGCACACAATGCTAAGCCAAACCATGGCTTAGTGCAAATGGACAGGCTCCCAGAGAGGAGATTGTGGCTGCTTTCCTCCTCCTCCTCCAGTCCTACTGTGAGCTAAACCATTGTTTGGCTTAGCATGTCATTTGAACCTGGGCTCCAAGAACAAACTTTTGTTACAGCTCCTGGTTTTTCTGAAGCAAGACAAATTATAAGTCCAAGTTCAGACAACATGCTAAGCCAAAGCATGCTAAGCCAAGCAGTACTATAGAAGGACCAAGTGGCTGCAATCTCCTCTTCGGAAACATAGTTTGGCTTAGTGTTGCATATGAACTGAGTCATTGAACACACAATCAAAACATTATTTATTGTTCAGTGGACTTACTTTCCGGTATGTAATTAGTAATAGTGTTGTCTGTCAGTGGTAGCGTGAGATGAAACTTAGTTGAGTGCTTTTATGTTAATGGTTTAGGCTGCATTAATGAACCTAGTTACCTGGGAGTAAATCCCATTGCATGCAGTGGGACTTAGAACTGAATAGACATATATAGGATTGCAGTGTTGGAAGTGTAGATTTATAAAAACATGGTCACAGTATTTTTGTAGGAATTCTTTCAGTTAGGCACTTGTTGTTTTTTATGCTGTTACATAAAATTCATTTATCCTACTTTGGGAGATAATGTATATGTTTATGGCACTTCTAATTTTTTTAATCAATCTTTGTGATTGTTGCAGATGGTTTACAGAAAATCAGACTGAACTATAGTGAAGATTCAACTGACAGCACTAAATTAAATGAAGATGAGCTAATAGATTTTTCAGAAGATCAAGATAATCAGGTAAAAGTAAACATTACATAGATAACTAGTATTACTTTTTCTAGGAGCGAAGCATTGTCTAACAGTGTTTAAAATGTTCAGTAAATGTATTACTGTGGAGTAAATAGCCTTTTCAACATTTTTTAAGTTCTTCCTGTATTTTCAAAGTAGGTGTTAATTTGGCATTTTTGAAGTTGAGGTGGTCTCAGTGTAGCGCATATTGCAAAACTCCCAACAGTCTATTGATTTAAAGCTAGTAAGTAGTAAGATGGAATGTGACACTTAAGTGTGTTTTCATGTGGCTGTGCTTTTTCAAAAACAAATGGAAGAATACTCAGTTTTAACTAGTGCTGTATGTTTTACATGGTTATGTATAAAGATTAGGCTTGTTCCTCAGTGCTGCTAGTACCATGCTTTGGTCTTTCTCCTGTACCTTCTCTCGATAGCAGTTGCATAGTTATGTTCCCAACTCCACCACTAGAAGGCAAGCTTTATCCATCTTTGTTATTAAAAATTGGGACCTGTGCTTCTTTACATCCACTTTGAAGGCTACGGAGGCTTTGAGAGGCTACAGCTTCTTTGTTGTTGTTTTGTTTTGTTAAACAGAATTTAGGGCCATGTTAAAGTTTCACTTTGGGAACTTGTTACATGTTACTTCCACCAAGGGAATGCTGTGTTTCCCTTTTTTCTCTTCCATTGTTCAAGAATATCAGTCCAATTATAGAGACTAGATGGTGGTGTAATATGAAGAGTTGAAGTAATATGAAGAGAGCAGAATAAAGACTTTGCAGAATAAAGATTTACGGGCTGGGTTAATGCTTCATCTAATAAGTTGCTTTTCATTTTGTCAGCTATATATGTGAGGCATAGTGAGACTGGATGGAGTTTAGTAATTTTTACCTAAAGGAACTTGAGAATTAAAAAAAAATCACAGCTGTCTTGGAAGAAAAAAAGTTGAGATGAAAGTTCTATCCTTATAGTCTGTGTAGAATCATAGAATGAAAGAACTGAGCATGTTAGCCTTGACAAGACTGAGGGGAGATATGATTGCACGCTTCAAATACTTGAAAGGTTGCCATGAAGAGGAGGGCCGGGATCTCTTCTCGATCGTCCCAGAGTGCAGGACATGGAATGAGGGGCTCACCTTGCAAGAAGCCAGAATTCAACTGAAAATCAGGAAAAACTTCCTAACTGTTAGAGCAGTACGACTATGGAACCAATTACCTAGGAGGTGGTAGGCTTTCCAACACTGGAGGCATTCAAGAGGCAGCTGGACAGCCACCTGTCGAGTATGCTTTAATTTGGATTCCTGCATTGAGCAGGGGTTGGACTCGATGGCCTTATAGGCCCCTTCCAACTTTACCAGTCTCTCCTGACAAGGCTTTGTTTCCAGTCCCCTGATCATCCTTGTTTCCCTCCTCTGAACCTCTTCTAGTTTTTTTTTTAGTTTATAGTTTATTTATATGCTCCTTTTTGGCCAAAAGGCTCCCAAAGTGGTGAACAACATATTAAAACCGATTACCAAAAAAAATTACATAAGAAATAACCAGTAAAAAATATACAGTAAAAATACAATGCAACAAGAACAAAGTAAACAAAACTGCAACAAAAACAATGTTTTCTTTGTTTTCGAACGATGCACACAGTGGGGCATTTGCTTTACTAACAATACAGCCCCAGCTTTTTTATGTGCTTAACATAAATTATTTTTGTAAACTCATAAAAGGACACTTATTAGCAAATCACACAGACCTGCAGTAATGGGATGAAATCCTCTTGTTCCAAATAGTTACAGTTTGGTTTTGCTAAAAGGCAAATGAATTTTGATGCATCATCATGGCAGTTGTGTAATATATTTCTCCACATGTCTACAAACGAATGTACAGATAGAAATCCTGTCTGCTCTTCTCCTGATGCATTGAACATGGGCATTTTCCAGTACAGAGGGCAACAGCATATCTTTGTAATTTCCCCCATTTCATTAAGCAGGACCGTCTCATCTTCATACTCTAGAAAGGCTGCCTCAACCTTCATAATTGTCTCCTCAAGACTACTGCAGACTTTAGGAAGTCTGCTGGGGAAGTACAAATGTGGAATGTTTATGGACCAAGGGGCACCAACAGTTACTTTATTCACAGGCAGAAGTGTCTGTGGACTGACTGTCGAATTTGCAGGATGTAGTCACAGGTTTCTTCTCTTGTTTATTTTGGACCTTTATAACCTCTGGTATCTGCTGAATAAGTGATGGGACAGGTTCTTTGGCAACTGTGCCTATGTAGCTTTGCTGGACAGCTGTGATGGAGGGAGTGGCCAAAGTTTCCTGAAGGATGTGCATAACTTCCTTCTCTTTTGATAAGCTTCCTTTGCCTATTCGGAATTCTACTAGTTCCTAGGCAAAGTCTTCAATACTCTCCAGGATTCGCAATAAAAGGGTTTTGTCTTCATCCTCAATTTTATGACCATGGGTTTCCATGTGTTTTGATGTAGAGGAAGGAGCACTTTTGCCTACAGGTGAACGGGCTTTACCTTTATTTTCAAGAGTGGGAGATAGGGTAATACCCTTCAGACATGCGGAATTACTATGATTAGCGGTAGTCTCTCTCAGAGTAGTCTCCATTTTCTGTGAAAAATGCTACAAATCCAGTAGAAGTTTGCCTATCTCTTCTTGATTGTTTTTTCTAGATTCTCCTTTAGAAATCTGAACAGTACAATCAAAGCCTTGACTGGTGGAGGTTGCATGGGTAGAGGTTTGGGCCAGCATTATAGGTTGCAATACAGTAGGTGGCGTTTTAGTTGGATCTACATCAGGGTGTGTCCTTTCAGTGCTTTGCTCACTGCTCTCTGAATTCTCCAGTTTGTCTTCGTCCTTCTTAAAGTGCAGTGTCCAGAATTGGATGCAGAGGCCTAACCAGTGCATAATAGAAAGGAACTAATCCTTCACGCAGTTTGGAAACTATACTTCTGTTAATGCAGCCTAAAATAACATTTGCCGTTTTTGCAGCCACATTGCTCATATTCTATATTTATTTCCTGTTGTATTTCATTCAGATCCCGAATAGAAAGGTGGCTTAGATTTGGGGTTATCTATCTATACAGAAATTTCTTAACATAGTTTTTATGTTTTTAAATACCTTAGAATCCTTGTCTGGGTTATTTCTAGCTTTCAGTGTAGGTTTTCTGTTAGCTATTTCCTCTGCCCAGAGCTGGAGTGCAGTCTTTATGTTCTGCATAGCATGAAAGTTATACTTGGATTGCACCTACCTTGATAATCAGGTCAGTTTGAGAGATAACAAATGAGATGTGGCCGTTTTTCCCCTCCAACAAAAGACTCACAGTAAAATATCTAAGCATACCCTACAGGTAAGTGAAAGTTCAGAACTATGTGGTAGACAGCAATATATGTATAGCTTATGTCAAGGGTGTAGTTTCAACACTTTTTGTCACGGAACAACAGCTTGATGTCTCTTTGTTCTTGATATCTTGGCTGGTGCCTGGATTTGTTTCTTGCATTTATACCCTGCCTTTCCATAAAAAATGCTCAAGGTGGCTAACAATAAAATCCAAGAAATAATAAGCAATTTAATAATAAAACCATTAAAAAATCATACGAAATAAATAAAAATAAAATAAAACAATGTATGCAAGACTATCCTCTCCTTAGTCTTATATAGAAAAGAGCCCACTGATTCTACCTACAGGAAAACCAGAAGGTAATGAATGCTCCACCAATGTATCCTTTTTGTGTTGGTTTACCGTTCAGAATGTTGAGGTTCTTTCCTCGGGGATGTCCCATTTCATCACATTGCTGGCTACAGAAATTATTGTAGAATTGTGTGTGTTCTGATTTTTCTCCTTTGCCATTATATGGTGCTGGAGTTATATGTGCTGATAGGTTTCTCATTCTGGATAATGTTTCTCCTTGTTTAGGAGAATTGCTTCCTGATTTTTTTAAACAAAGAGTAATTAAAATACAGGAAGTAGTGATAACAGCTGTGTACACTTCCTTGATTTAGTTGCAGTTTGTGTCATTATATGGCTGAAGTGGCACGTATGGAAGATATGGTCCAAGAAAGGTTTACATACTTCTTTTCTCCCAATTTGCATTAAAAAAAAAAGTCTTTCTGCTGCTGTACCAGATTACTGTTTTCCACATTTCCAAAAGCCTCTTGCAATAAGCTAGACCAGTGCTTACCAACCTTTATGAGTATGGAACCTCCTTTGTAAGCTCAAAAAATTCATGGTAATTGTAATTTCAGTCTCTGTTAATTGAAAAAATGGTGCGTGGCAAAATCACAGCTGCAAATATCCCTTTCCATAAAAAGCTCCCTGCAGACAGGAAGGTGTTGCTTTATTTTCTTAATTCAAAGGTCCAATCAAATTGGTATCTCCCTCCCCCCCCCCAGCCTGAAGATGTACAGTCCTGTTTCCAACACCAGTGGGTGACAGTGTTAGACTAAGATCCAGGTTCAAATCCCCACCCAGTCATGAAGCCTACAGGGTGACCTTGGACCAAACACAGTCTCTCAGCCTGACCTATCTCACAGGGTTGGTGTAAGGATAAAATGGAAAGGGGGGAGGAACCATATGCATTATCTTGAGCAATTTGGAGGAAAGGTGGGATATAAATGCAATAATAATCAAATAAATAAATACATTTCAGTTGCTGTATGTGGACCCCAGCCTCAACCAACCTGCTGAGCTTTTAAAATAATAATAATAATAATAATAAAGAAGTGATGCGAAAGTGGTGGGGATGCTAGATTGTGAAGACAAAAGGGTGGATAGATTGAGGAGGGGGGTCAGTGCTTTTAGGTCTGGGGATGATCATCAGAACTGATGGCTTGGTTAGCGTGCATTTGGGGAACGAGTGGAGCAGAAGACAGATCAGCACACGAACAAACACACCTGTGCCTCCTGCAAGCATCTGCAGGAATGCATGCATTTGGACACATGGGAGGGGGGAAGCTCTCAATTGCTGCAGCGTCTTAGAGAGAGAGATCGGGGGGGGAGGGCTAGGATACATGGGGAAAAAGGTGGATGCTGGCACACACATTTAGCTTCAGATGGGGGACAAGCAAGTCCTGAGCTTCCTCACTGCTCCTTGTCTCCGTCTGGGCCAAAGGTGAGATCTGGACAGCTTCGCAAATAAGAATAATTTTTAAAAGGAGATGGCAGTGAAGCAGGGGCCAAGAAAGGCAGGCAGGCTGGCTGGCTGCCAGGAAGAAAGGGGGAAAGCAGCCTTTCCTTGCAGCTTTGCTTCTTTTGCTTCACGAAAAGCCCTCACCTCTCGTTCTGAGCAAGGGCATCATCAGCAGTGAGAAGACAGGAGTGCGCGGAGACAGGAGTCAGTGATAGTAATCCCCTCTTCTTCCTGGTGGCTCCCCCCTCAGCCTCCTTCGGTGGCTGCCACATGTTTTATAGGAAGATGTCTGTCCTCGGCATGCCTGAAAGACGCTCTGCTACTTCAGCAAAAGTTCTTCCCTCTTTTTTGAAGCAAGGAGGAGATGTTGTCTGCAGTAGCAATGGGGAGCAGGCAGCATCCAGGCAGTGAAGACTTTTTTTAAAAAATTTCTTTACTGTTTGCAGCCCCCCTGGATTACTTCACAGCCCCCCTGAGGGTCCCGGCCTCCAGGTTAGGAACCACTGAGCTAGACTGCTGTATCTGATGGTGCAGCTGTTTGCTTTGATTTTCTTGTAGCAAGAGTGTTTATTGTTTGGGCTTCAGGGGTTAATGAGTTAGTTTTAATTTTGACTTGTGTTTTGCTTCCTCTCATTCTCCCAGTGTCAAGTAGGTCTCTAGATCAGGAGCATTAAAGGATGTTAGGTCTGCTGCTGTATATATAGCAAACAAATTGACATTGTTTAGAATTCCAGGGATAGGAGGGCATTTTCTTAAGACTTTTGAACCATGTGTTTTGTTGGTTGAGACCTTAACATAAGCGAGATAGATTATATAAACATCTTGTCCTTGAAGGCTATATTCACCAGGTTGTTTGAAAACATAATTAAGTCAATAAGTGTTTTTCAAATGCATTCATATCAACATTTAGAAACTTTTGTCTCCTAGTACATATATTTATCAGAGATTTCTTATGCACTCTTCTTCTGCATTCCTTGAATTCTCTAACAGTAGGGAAGCTTTTTAGCACTTTTTATGAGTGGACTGCTGGACAATGCTAGTGTGATACAATTGGGCTGACTGGAAAAGTGTGAGCAATCGTGAATTTGGTGCTGTGTTTTGGTAGTATTATATGTTTGACAAGAAGGTATGTTTGACTTTTGAGAGTGGAACACAGTCAACTTTAAAACTGGATTGAAGATACCATGCATATTTATGGAGTTAGTTAAAGCTGAAATGGTACTAGACAGGTTGAGATTTAAGTATGTAGAAATGTTGTATGCTTATCTCATAATAATAATACAGCTTTTATAAAAATAAGTCTGCTTTATAAATAAGTCCACAAAAGGGCTGGCAAGGAGGGACAAGGAGGTCCATCCTTCTTCCAGCAGTCCACTGCATTTGTATGCAGAATGCAGAGTAGGGATGAGGAGGAATGAAGCCAGCTTGCATGCAGTACTTTTTCACTAGTGGCTACCAGGTGAGTGCTTAAATTACAAAGCCGAGTTAACTGTGCCTCAAAAGGGTAAAAATACTATTGACACTTCGATGATCCAGAGACAAGATGCTGTTTTCCCTCAAACCTTATGCCCAGGAAGAGGTTGGTAACAGACCAGAATTGCACATTCCTTTTCTGATAGAAGAATGAATGGCCCTGCATTTTGTTTTGAATTTGAGATCCTTCCTGATTTTGCAGGATCCCCATGTATACAGAGAGATGTGCATTCAAATAAACACAGATAATTGATTTCTCCCTGTGACATAAGGAACATGAGTGGAGGAGGAACTGTACAAACTCATATGAGCCCATAGTCTACTCCATATTTTTCCTGGGGGAATAGCATTTTAACCAGGGCAAATGCCTGACATTTTCTATTGCCTTGACTTTTAAAATGGCAATTGTATGACATTAGAGAAGAAAACCCACCTAATTACTTGGAGTTAAAATATGTTTTTGTATATGCTGATATATTAAGCGTTAAGAGAGATTCATTACTCCATAGAAAGTAAAATGATAGAATACTAAACAAATTTCAAAGGTAGTCCAATTTTATAACTTGCTAGCAATGTTAACCATGTTGCTATCATTTTCTCTCAGTCCTAGAATCAACAGAGATCGTGCAACTTTGCTGTATATGTAAATGGACCATTGGTCTCACCTGAAGGGTGATTTTCCTATGAGTACGGACATCACAGCGGGTGTTAGCTCCACCTATCGTGCGAAGGCAAGAATGTCTTTGAAGTCAAGACTAGGGGCATCAGGCCCCTCCCACTCTCCAGTTCATTCGCAGCGAGTCTAAGGAGAAATATCTAAAGATACAAGAACAAGGCCAACCGGCCTGGCAGCAGGAAAATAACACAATAGTACCATGCATAGTAACATGACTGCAACATAGGGGTATAACAGAACTAGAAGTCTTGACTTCACTCTTAAATTTAAATATAATAGCGTAACAGTAATATATAACACATTAGAAAATATATAGTCATCCAACTGGGAGGGTCGTGATGTCCGTCCTCATAGGAAAATCACCCTTCAGGGGAGACCAATGGTCCATTTTCCCTATGAGTCCGGCCATCACAGCGGGATGTACCACAGCAGCCCATACAGGGAGGGACCACCCACGTGTTAATCCTTATTAAGAACCTGTTGCAACACTTGTCTGCCGAAAGAAGCGTCAGCAGAGGCATAACGATCAATTTTATAATGCCTTATAAACGAGTGTGGGGTAGACCAGACTGCAGCCCTACAAATATCGGCAACAGGAGCATTAGTGGCAAAAGCAGCCGAAGTAGCAGCTGACCTGGTAGAATGAGCCGTTATACTAGCTGGAACTGACAGCTTCAGGGACTCATATGCTAAAGTAATGCATGCCCTTAACCAACGAGATAAGGTAAAATTAGCTACTTTATGCCCCATAGTCCTTGGATGAAAGGATACAAACAGAGACTCCGTTCTTCGAATCTCTTGGGTCCTAGACAGGTATGTCTTGAGAGCCCTCCGAACATCCAACGAATGCCAAGCCTTCTCGAGCGGATGGGTAGGATTCGGGCAAAAGGAAGGTAAAACAATGTCCTGGTTGCAATGAAAAACTGAATCAACCTTGGGACGGAAGGAAGGATCAGTCTTCAGCACAACAGAGTCCTTATGGAAGACGCAGAGGTGTCGAGCAGAAGACAATGCGCCCAACTCCGAAACACGTCTGGCAGATGTGATTGCGATCAGAAACAAGACCTTGAAGGACAGCATACGTAGGTGCACAGACCTGATGGGTTCAAATGGAGGGCGTTGCAAAGCCTGCAGAACCTTCGGCAAACTCCATGAAGGGAACCGATGGACAACAGGCGGAGAGCGTAGGGCGACTCCCCTCAAAAAGCGTTTGATGAACGGATGTGAGGAAATATGATCTCCAGGAAAGGACACTGAGAGAATGGACGACAGAGTGGACGCATGTCGACGTAGAGTGTTGGGTTGAAGTCCCATCATAAAGCCGCTATGAAGAAATTGCAGCACCTGATGCACAGTGGCTTGGGATGGATCATGGTGGTGGGACTGACACCACTTGGAGAAAGCCACCCAGGTATGTTGATAAATACGAGTGGTAGATGGTCTTCTCGAGGCCAAAATAATATCAATCACTGCGTCAGACAGTCCAGCTGACCTCAAATGTCCCCGTTCAAACGCCACGCTGTTAGATTGAGCCAAGTAGGGTCCTGATGCAGTACTGGATCCTGGGATAGAAGGTCTGGCCTGACTGGAAGTGTCCAAGGATCCATCATTGACATTGCCAGAAGATCTGAAAATCACGGTCGGCGTGGCCAAAATGGTGCTATCAGAACCAGCTGTGCCCTCTCGGTTCGCGCCTTCCTCAAGGTTTTGGCTAACAATGGTATGGGAGGAAAGGCGTACAATAGACCGTCTGGCCACGGTGTTGTCAGAGCATCCACTGCTTCTGCTGTTGAGTCCAGGTATTGGGCAAAGTACCTGGGAAGCTGGCAATTGCGACTGGAAGCAAACAGGTCGACTGAGAGGGCGCCGAACCGACATTGGAGACGATGGAAAATGGCTGGATGAAGTTTCCATTCTCCCGGAAAGACCTGTTGTCTGCTGAGCCAGTCTGCTGTCACATTCCAAATCCCTCTGAGATGTTCTGCTTTCAGGGATTGTAGATGTTGTTCTGCCCAGACAAAAATGAGGGAGGCTAAGTCGTGCAGGGGACGAGACCTGGTGCCCCCTTGTCTGTTCAAATGTGATTTTACACACGTGTTGTCTGTTCGAATGAGCACATGGTCCAAAGGGAACAGAGACTGAAAATGACGTAGAGCTAAGTGGACAGCCTTTAGCTCCAGCCAGTTGATGCTTTGAGTTTGCTCCGCGGTGGACCAAACTCCCTGAACGTACTGGGAGTTGCAGTGGGCTCCCCAACCGACGAGGCTGGCATCTGTGGTTACAACGGTTCTGCGGGGTTCTCTGAACGACGTGCCCTTGGAGAGGTGTTGAACCTTGGTCCACCAGCGGAAGGAGAGGCGCAGTGCGGGGCTCAAACGAACTTTGCGATGGTTGGTGCTGGCAATGTCCTGTTGAAACGGTAACAGAGTCCATTGAAGGTGTCGAGTGTGTGCTCGAGCCCATGGCACAATGTGGATGGTAGAAATGAACATCCCGAGCGTTCTGGCAAGAAGCATGACATCTGCGGATGTTTGTTGCATCAGGGACCTTGCGATGTTTGTGATGGCAGTGATGCGATCTGGAGCCAAGAAGACCATTGCCTGCAGGGTGTCCAACATTGCCCCTACATGTAGATATGAACCCCTTGGGTCCGGAGGTAAGCCACTAGGATGAGTAGCACCTTGGTAAACACTCTTGGAGCGGAGGAGAGGCTGAATGGCATCGCTCTATATTGAAAGTGCTGGTGGCCAAAAGCAAACCGAAGAAACTTCCTGTGAGCTATACAAATGGGCACATGGAGATACGCTTCCTTAAGGTCGATAGAAGCCAGGAAGTCTCCTTCATGCAGACTCTCCGTAATGGAATGGAGTGATTCCATTTTGAACCTGCGATATGTTACAAAACGGTTGACAAACTTGAGGTCCAATACCGCCCTCCATGATAAATCTTGTTTTGGGACAGCAAATAGGAGGGAGTACACCCCTTCCGACCTCTCAGTTGTGGGAACTGGCTCTATCGCCGCTATGTCCAAGAGGTGGTGGATAGCTGTCTGCAAGATGTTGTGCCTGGCTGGTGCCCTTGGGCAAGGGGACGGATGGAATCTGTCTGATGGGGTTGCCCAGAACTCTATGGCATAGCCATAACTGAAAAGGTCCCTGATCCAGGAGACCGTAGTAAGGCGCAGCCATCGATCTCCAAAATTAAGTAATCTGCCACCTATGGGGAGGGCGTTAAGACTACTTGCGTAGGCGAGGGCCTCCCTTATATGAGGACGATGAGTTGCCCCTGCGCCCTTGGTACTGACCTCTGCCCTGGAAGCGTCGGTTCCAGGAGCCCCTGAATGCGTTGGGATCATAGGATCTGAAATCGCGGCCTCGTCCTCCTGGCCGCGTTCCTCGAAAGGGCTGGTTAGAACGGAAGGGAGGAAATCGCCTGAAGGGCCTGTGGTCGCTGTTCTTGACTGTGGCCAGAACCGGTTTGTGGGCGTCTTTTGGATCAACCAGCACTGACTTTAGAGCTTCCTCGCCGAAGAGTAGAGATCCGGAGTAAGGAGCCCTGGACAGTTTCAATCTGGCCGCTGAATCAGCTTGCCAGTGGCGAAGCCAGAGGGTGCGACGAGCGACTATTTGAGCCGTCATGGCTCGTGCCCCTAATTGAGTGGCATCCAAAGTGGCATCGGCCACAAAAGCTGCTGTCTTATGCAATTTCAATAGTGCTCTTCTGAGGGCGACAGGATCAGGGTTAGCGTCCTCTAGAAGGTCATCCAGCCACATCATAGATGCTCTGGAGAAGATGGAGGCTGAAGCGGAGGCACGCATGGCTAGGGCAGTGGCCTCGTGATTCTTGCGGAGGGCGAAGTCTATTCGTCTCTCAGTAGTGTCTTTCAGGTGGGATTCCCCTTCCCTGGGCAAAAGAGATCGTGAAACGAGGCGAGCGATTGGTTCATCTATGCCAGGGACATCTAACTTGGTGGCAAAGTCTGGGGCTAGGGCGTAAAGTCTGTCAGCCAGGTTCTTGAAGCGTCGAGCTTTGAGTGGATGGGCCCATTCTTCAGAGGCTAATTTGGCAATTGGGTCTGGCACCGGGATGTAGTGTTCAGTAGGTGCAGGGGATTTGAGGACCTTGGCCCCTTTGATAGCTGGGGCGGACGAAGTTGAAGGCGCTGTCTGGAGACCAAGAGTATTAACTACCCTGCGTGCCAGGGGCTGATAGTCTGAGGCATTAAACAAGCGATATGATGTATCCTCCTCATGATCTGAATAGTTGCTCCAGTCATCTCCTTCAACGTGGTCATTGAAGGTTGACTCCTCCGCATACGAGGCTTCGTCAATACATCTGCCTCTGGCTACATCAAAGGGGTTAGGTGAACAGGAAGGGTGAGTTTCATGACACGCACGATGTTCCATGTTGAGTTGAGGTATGGCAGGAACTTGTGGTAGTGACTGCATTTGGGTAAAAAATGCCAGCATGGCTTGAAGTTGGGAGAGGAAATCAGGAGACAGCTGCAGCCCGGAAGTGGCAGATGTATGTGCCTGAGGAGCTATTGGAACAGATGTTTGGGGCGGTAAATCGGAGGAAGGTTCGTTAGTCGAATACTGAGCGGGAAAGCCAACAAATTCTTCCTCGTCAGAGGAAGCAGCAGGTGAATGCAGAATATCGCTTATGTGTGCCTGAGGTGCTGTGGTGGTGGTTGGCACAGAGACGTAACGTGGGCGCTTTGGTTTGCTATGGCTGGAAAGATGTTTTGTCTTAGCCAGGGCTTTGGTGTGTCTGGTCTTAGTCGTGTTAGAATGTTGTGGCTTGGCTGTTTGTGGCATGCCTGGCTGATCTGGCACCATATGGGTTGATTGCGGCATGCCTGGCTGTTCTGCCATCTTATATTAACTTGGGTACAGTACACTGCCACGGAGGGGGCAGGATGTAAAGACCCGAACTGGCTTAGCGTACGACCACGGAGGGGGTAGAATACACTGGCAGATGGCGGAGTGCACTGCCACAGAGGGGGCAGGATGCACTAAGGTATTAGCGTTAATATGTTATAGGCTGTATTTAGACTTAGCACACTCAGATTAGTGCTGTAGGCTGGGTTTCAGGCGTGGTACACGGCCCCAGAGGGGGCAGGATATACCAATATAAATCAGATTTAGTACAAGTCAGCCACTAGGATTAAAGCTCCAGCCTTGATAATACCATTCAGCCACTAGGATTAAAGCTCCAGCCTTGATAATACAATCCAGCCACTAGGATTAAAGCTTCAGCCTTGATAATACAATCCAGCCACTAGGATTGGAGCTCCAGCCTTGATAATATAATCCAGCCACTAGGATTACAGCCACAGTAAATTTGTGTGCAAATCAGCCCTGTGTAAGTCTGTTTGCAGCACCACAGTAAATTTGTGTGCAAGTGAGCCCTGTGTAAGTCTGTTTGCAGCACGTATACAACACACATACGGATAGATAGCCTGCAGGGAAGGTATCCGATGGTTAATAAAGGGGAACAGAAAAGGCGGGAATTTTGAATTCAAAAAATGGCGCTCGGAAAAAAACGATCAAAAAAGGCGGAGAGAGAAGGAGCAATGGCGGCCGTCTGGGGACGAAGTGGGGGGAAGGGCTGCCCAGCACAGACTAGCAGGGGGAGCCGCGGGGCCGATAACCGCACTAGTGGCTCCAAAAAACCCCCACAAAGAAAGTGCAGATAGAAGCCTGTGAGGGATAAGGCAGCAGGAGGCAAGCCGCTGCCGGCGCCGGGAGCAGGGCTAGCCGCGGCGAAACTAACGTGCCGAGAAAAGCCTGTGAGGGATGAGGCAGCAGGAGGCAAGCCGCTGTCGCCGGCGGGAACAGGGCTCTCCGCGGCGAAATAAAGGAGTGGAGAGAAAGCCGGATCGCCAGGCTCCAGGGAGGCAGAACCCTGGTAGATTAAAAAAGGTTGGAGGGAGCCGCAGCCGCAGGCTCCCGCCTCGGAGAAAACGGCAGCCGCGGTCTCTTCAAGGGCTCCACAGAGCGCGACTTGAGTAAAAGCAGAACCGCTACGGGAGAGAAAAGGCTGCGATCTCCCGAAGCTCAAAACGGTCAAAAAACACAGAACACCGCAGCCGCGGTCTCTGTGGGGGTCGCCAGACAAGCAGGAGAGAGAACGAAAATAAAATGTTAAAGGCAAATCAGGGAGAACCGCAGCCGCGGTCTTTGAGGGAAAAAACCTCTAACAAGCAACAGTGGTAAGTGAAAGTAGGGAAAGAAGGACTGGGAAGACACAAGCGACGCTGGGTTCGCACCCAGTCAAAACAAATAAACAAATACAAAAACAACTTAGCTAAATGCTACGCTATAGGATCTCAATGATAAGTTTTCCAATCTTGTTCGTACGAAGGCAAGAATGAACTGGAGAGTGGGAGGGGCCTGACGCCCCTAGTCTTGACTTCAAAGACATTCTTGCCTTCGCACGATAGGTGGAGCTAACACCCGCTGTGATGGCCGTACTCATAGGGAAAATCTAGTTTCTCCTGATTTCCTTGGAAAGAGGGTCTTATAAACGTGCACTTTCTTTTTTAGGACAACAGCAGTGATGATGATGGCCTTGCAGATGATAATTGTAATTCAGAATTAGGACAATGGCATCTGAAGCCAACTATATATAAACAGTAAGTTTTAAAGTGAAATGTTTATGGTTTCCCATTAATCTTACAGATACAGCTTTGAATTGGTGTTCTTTTCACTCACTCTTCTTTTCATTCCCGTATTCTGTCATTTCCAAATTTAGAGCTCAAATGGAAAAACAAATTCCAGCTCTGGTCAGGCAGGACTTTAGAAGGTCAGATTTGAATATTGTGAATAAACTTTTTTAAAGCTTTGCTTTTTATTTTTTCAGAATTTAGTTTATTCATCCTTTTTTCTTCATTTATCAATCCTGTGTTTACAAAAAAGAGTTGATGTATGTTATATCAAACATACAGCATAGTAAGATATGTGTATCATTAGTGAAATGTTTTTAATGGCTTATCCACTCCACTAGAGAGAAACTTGTTGATTTTTGTTAACTTTCAAAGTATCACATTCAGAGCTACTGTGACTTTGGGCTACAGCTTGGCATGGATTGCTACAGCTTGGCATGGATTGTCCTAAGCAGATGGTGGATCAAGTATTTTGCTATTCCGCTCAAATCTAAAGCTTAATGATCCCTGGATTTACTACTTCAAACATCAGCTTTGCTTTGGAAAAAAAGGACACAATTACTTTAATATCCCCACATTTTGCCTGATGCTTCTTATGTTGCTAACCGGTTCCTTAAGTTCACTTTTGCAATAGGAAGATAATTCTCTTGATAATTTTTTGTTGCTTGAATTTCACTGTTCCTCTCCTTATGTGCAAGTTGGCCCCTGACTTATAGATGAAATATGTAGCTCTTAAAAGTTAAATGAACAAAAAATAGAGTAACTATTTATATGGCTAAATAGAATAGAATAGAATTATATACTGTTGTATTTATGAAAGTCCTGCCAGTGGAGTACTTTGGGAACTAGAATTACAATACTACTGCAGTGTCTGTCACTTGGAATCACTTTTGGATAACTATCCTGCCACATACACCTAGATTATATTTATTGTATAGTTTTAACTGACTTTGAACTTTAAGAAATTGGTATGCTCTATAGCATAGTGGCTGTGAGGCTGAGCTGTGAATTAAGTCCCTGATTTGTAATTTCCCCTCTGTCATGAACCCTGTCATATATGTGACTTTAAGCAAGCCACTTTTTCATAACCTCAACTGCTATCTGCCTTATAAGAATATAAAGTGTTGAATATAAACTTTTATAATTATAGTAGTAAGAGTTATAAGTGATAAAAATTGAAGCATATGTATGCAAATCTAAAACCACTGAGATAGTAATAAAACTTGCTTTGAGAGATGCAGATTGGAGGAGAAATGAAACATTTACCTGATCTTCTAGTTATAGATCTGTCTAGACCAGGAGATGGGGAATCTGTGGCCCTTCAGATGTTGTTGGACTCCATCTCCCATCAGCCACAGCCAGTGGTCTGGGATGAGTGTACTTGTAGCAACATCTAGAAGATAACAGGTTCCCCTTTCCTAATCTAGGCTTATTTATAGTAAAGTAATATGTGTAAATAGCTGTTCAAATTATTTGTATTTAGCCATGTGTTATATCTAACTGTAGTTTGCTTTGCATTTGTGTGGCATTCATAATGAGATGAAAGCAAGATCTAATGTAGCTTTTGTGTTTCAGACAAGAACATAATTTTAGGTAGAGTAAAACAACACTTCTGTATCTGCCCCCTGAAGTGCACAGTTCTTAAGAGATTGTTTAGGAAGGAAAAATAAATATTCTTCCGCAGTGTACAGATATGGAAGAAGCCTCTTTTTTTGCACATCATATCTGAAAACTATGTGATACCTCTTTAAATAATTCCAGTTTGATCAATGTGGCATATGTAATACTAATGGGAGCAAAAAAATAATAATACTGTGTTTTCTTGTAGGCCTTGCATTCTGCTAATGGATTCATTGAGGGGCCCTTCCCGATCAAATGTTGTTAGAACACTACGGGAGTGAGTAGCTTACTTCTAATGTAGAACCTTTTTTGCTTAGATTTGCAGCACTCCATAAAAACATTGTTCTGATCCTCATTCTTTTCTATTGCAGATACTTGGAGGTGGAGTGGGAAGTCAGGAAGGGTACTAAAAGAAGTTTCTCCAAAGATGTCATGAAAGGCTCAAACCCTAAAGTGCCACAACAGAATAACTTCAGCGACTGTGGAGTTTATGTGCTACAGTATGTAGAGAGCTTTTTTGAGGTGAGATTACTGGCATCTTTAGTTAAGCATTTCAGTGTGCTTCAGAATATCAGGTTGGATTTGGCAGCCATGCACATTGCTACAGCCTTTCTCTTTTTTGCTCTGTTTGTGGAATACAGCATTTTATGCAAAACTAATCACTTGAGAAACAACCATGAGTCTTATCAACTTTTATTATTGTAGTAAAAAAATGAGAATGGATGTTCAAAGTAGTAAATATTTATGTTTGGATATAGGTTCTCATGTAGAGGTTCTATATCTTCCATTCTAATGGTGTCCAGTCTTGCTCAGATAACGAATGGAATATACCACTAATATTATTTATTTATTATTTGATTTATATCCCGCCCTTCCTCCCAGCAGGAGCCCAAGGCGGCAAACAAAGGCACCAAAAACTCTTCAAAACATCATAAAAACAGACTTTAAAATACATTAAAACAAAACATCTTTAAAAACATTTTTTTAAAAAGCTTTGAAGAAATCTTAAAAATGAGAAAGGTAAAAACATATTTTTTTAAAAAAAGGTTTAAAAACGTATTAAAAAACAATTCCAACACAGACACACACTGGGATAAGGTCTCAACTTAAAACGCTTGTTGAAAGAGGAAGGTCTTCAATAGGCACTGAAAACAGAGATGGTGCCTGTCTAATATTTAAGGGGAGGGAATTCCACAGGGTAGGTGCTGCCACACTAAAGGTCTGTTTCCTATGTTGTGCAGAACGGACCTCCAGATAAGATGGTATCTGCAGGAGGCCCTCACCTGCAGAGTGCAGTGATCGACTGGGTATATAAGGGATAAGACAGTCTTTCAGGTATCCTGGTCTCAAGCTGTATAGGGCTTTGCACACCAAAACTAGAACTTGGCCTGGTAGCAAATGGGCAGCCAGAGCAATTCTTTCAGCAGCGGGGTGACATGTTGGCGATACCCTGCCCCAGTGAGCAGTCTTGCCACCACATTTTGCAGCAGCTGCAACTTCCAGACCAACTTCAAGGGCAGCCCCACGTAGAGTGCATTACTATAATCCAGCCTGGATGTTACCACTGCATGGACAACAATGGTCAGGCTATCCTGGTCTAGAAACGGCTGCAGCTGACCAGCTGAAGCTGGTAAAAGGCACTCCCTAGACACTGAGGTCACCTGGGCCTCTAGCAACAAAGATGGATCTAGGAGCACCCCCAGACTACGGACCTGCTCTTTCAGAGGCACTGTGACCCCATCCAAAGCAGGCAACTGACCAATTATCTGAACTTGAGAGCCACCAACCCACAGTGCCTCCATCTTGCTAGGATTCAGACTCAGTTCATTGGCCCTCATCCAGCCCACCACTGAGTCCAGGTAATGGTCCAGGGCTTGCACGGCCTCTCCCAATTTAGATGTTACAGAGAAATAGAGCTGGGTAGCGTCAGCGTACTGCTGACACCTTGCCCCAAATCTCCTGATGACCGCTCCCAAGGGCTTCATACAGATGTCAAACAGCATGGGGGACAAGATGATACCCTGGGGCACCCCACAGCACAACTGCCAGGGGGCTGAAAGACAATCACCCAATTCTATTCTCTGAAAATGACCTTGGATATAGGATCGGAACCACTGTAAAACAGTTCCTCCAATACCCATCTCACCAAGTCGGCCCAGAAGGATACCATGGACAATGGTATCAAAAGCTGCTGAGAGATCAAGTAAGAGTAACAGGGTGGCACTCCCCCATCTTTCTCCCAATAAAGGTCATCCATCAGGGTGACCAAGGCCGATTCGGTCCCATAACCAGGCCTGAACCCAGACCAGAATGGGTCAAGATAATCTGTTTCATCCAAGAGTACTTGCAGTTGCTGCACCACAAGCCTCTCAATCACCTTTTATAAGAAGGGGGTATTTGCGACCGGTTGGTAATTGTTGCAGACCAATGGGTCCAGGGTGGGCTTTTTCAGGAGCGGTCATATCACCCCCTTTCAGGGAGGCTGGAACCACTCCCTCCTGCAATGATGCATTGACCACACCCTGGATCCACTCGGTCAAACCCCATCGGCAAGCTTTAATAAGCCAAGAAAGGCAAGGGTCGAGAGGACATACTGCTGACTGCATCATCACAAGCGCCTTGTCTACGTCATTAGGCGCATCAACTGAAACCTTTCCCAAGAAGTTGCACTGGACTCTTCATTGGGGACTACAGTAGATGTGGATGGGGCATCAAGACTGCCACAGAGGCAAGCAACTTTACCTTCAAAGGGCCTTGCAAACAATTCACAGTGGGCCTCTGAAGGGTCTAAAACTCCATTTCCTCAAGTTGATGTCAACAGGACTTCTGACAATACGGAAAAGCTCCACTGGATGGCTACTTGATGAGATAATATAAAGATATCCCACCTTAATGGGCTTCTCTTGAAGCACTGCACTTTAAATGTCTAGTCCAACAAGTTAATATGCTTCCCCCACATTACACTCAACTCATATCATTTTCTACCGTTTCCCTGTCTTAATGTCCTCAGAAGTGCCTTCTAAGACCAATACTTGCTTCTCTCCAGTTGAATACACACAGACTGTACCAAATGGATGCCATCATGGACTTAAAATCCATATGTGTATTTACTATATTAATATCCCATTTTAGCTGTGCATGAGCATTTGCCTAAACACACAAGATGTACAAACAAGTATGGGGTGCACACACAAGGGTCCATGTTCACAGTGAAAGTTCTTTAGTATGTTCAACCAAACATACTTCATAACCCTTCTCAGACTTCTGATGAGAAGCCTATGTGCAGAGGAACATCGCAGATGAAGCTTGCCTGCACATTCCAGCCCTGTCCCCATTTTTCCACCTCCATGTGAACATGGCTTTTATCTTAGAGTAATTTAAGGCAGTTAACAGTAACTTTGAGAACTGATCTAAATGTGGTAAAAGCATTTGTGAAAGGCCATTTGATCATTTTTCAAAGTTATGATTACTTTGGACTTGAGAAGGCAACTTCTGCCTATCTTTGTCAGGTTCTCAGTGGCTACTTCATCAGGATTTATTTGGCAGCTGGCAGCAGCATCTGTCACAGGTCCAAGTAAATGAGCAAGAGCGAGCCCAAGAGTGTAATTTCCACCCCATGCAATAATGATGATGGCAGAATCATGGAATTAATGCTTCCGTTAATAATATTTGGTTATTTGTTCTGTAGGTGATATGAATACAGACAAACATTTTAATGTAAAATAGATTTATAATTCCCCACTTTGCTTTGAGCAATGATACAGATGCAAGCGGATTAAATTCCCTGTAGGTAGCATGCCATCAGGTGGGTAATAGCGCCGCCTAGTGTCCAAAGGCAGGAATACAGGAGTCAAGACTTCGGCTGCTCCTTCCGGCTTGACCCCATTCCATTTCTGCCTAGGTTGTCCTAAGTTGGATTTATTTTTATTTATTTATTCTTGGATTTATTAGTCGCCCATCTGGCTGGTTACCCAGCCACTCTGGGCGATGTACAAAACAGAATAATACATTAGACATTAAGCATACCATAAGCATTAAAATATTAAAACATACAGTAAAAGTATCAACCCATCCCAAAAGCCTGCCTGAAGAGCCAGGCTTTTAAAGTCTGGCGGAAGCTCATCATAGAGGGGGCATGTCGGAGATCATTTGGGAGGGAGTTCCATAGGGTGGGGGCCAATATTGAGAAAGCCCTCTCTCTGGTCCTCACCAGGGATCAAGAGAAGGTCTTGAGTGGCTGATCTTGTTGAGCGGCATCCCTGACGGTGCTGGAGGCGCTCCTTCAGATAAACTGGGCCCAAACCGTATAGAGTTTTAAAGGTCAAAACCAACACCTTGAATTGGGCCCGGTAAAC
Organism: Rhineura floridana; assembly: GCF_030035675.1. Lineage (NCBI taxonomy): Eukaryota > Metazoa > Chordata > Lepidosauria > Squamata > Rhineuridae > Rhineura > Rhineura floridana. The sequence goes on from NC_084483.1 coordinate 62,250,187, forward strand.
AACTGGTAACCAATGTAACTCCTTCATAACTGGAGTAATATGATCTTGTCGGCGGCTACCCTTGATCATACGAGCCGCCGCATTCTGTACCAGTTGCAATTTCCGGACCGTTTTCAAGGGTAACCCCACGTAGATCGCATTACAGTAGTCTAGGCAAGAGGTGACCAGGGCATGTACCACCGGTGGGAGCAATGGTTGGGAAGGTAGGGGCGCAGCCACCATATCAGATGCAGTTGATACAGCGCTGCCCTGCTCACAGCCGAGACTTGAGCCTCCATGGACAGCTGGGAGTCAAGAATGACCCCCAGGCTGCGGACCTGGTCCTTTAGGGGCAATCGTACCCCATTGAACATCAGGTCCACATCCCCCAGCCTTCCCTTGTCTCCCACAAACAGTACCTCGGTTTTGTCAGGATTCAGCTTCAGCTTGTTCCTTCCCATCCAGTCACTCACCAAGTCCAGGCACTTGGACATGGTTTCTACAGCCAACCTCGGTGAAGATTTAAATGAGAGATAGAGCTGCGTGTCATCTGCATATTGATGACACTGCAGCCCAAATCTCCTGATGATTGCTCCCAGCAGCTTTACATAGATGTTGAATAGCATCGGGGAGAGGATAGAACCCTGTGGCACCCCACAAGTGAGAGGCCATGGATCTAACCTCCTCCTCCAGTGCTACTCTTTGGTACCTACCAGAGAGGAAGGAATGGAACCACTGTAATACAGTGCCTCCTATGCCCAGCCTCTTCAGGTGGTCCAAAAGGATACCGTGGTCAACGGTATCAAAAGCCGCTGAGAGATCAAGGAGGACAAGGAAGGTACCTTCGTTCCTATCCCATGCCCTCCTCATATCATCTACCAAGGCGACCAAGGCTGTTTCAGTCCCATGTCCAGGCCTGAAACCCGATTGAAATGGATCTAGATAATCCGCTTCCTTCAAGTGTGCTTGCAACTGTTTCGCCACCACCCGCTCAATCGTCTTGCCTAAGAATGGCAGGTTTGAGACTGGGCGGAAGTTGTTGAGATCATGAGGATTCAAGGAGGGTTTCTTTAAAATAGGTTTTATTATTGCCTCCTTAAGCGCTGATGGCATTATTCCCTCTTTGAGCGATGTGTTAACCACCATCCTGATCCTCTCACCCAGTCTATCTTTACAGCTCATAAGAAGCCACGATGGGCAAGGGTTGAGTAAACAGGTGGTTGGTTTTAGAGTTGAAAGCACCTTGTCCACTTCATCAGAAGGGAGAAGTTGGAACCTGTCCCACATCACCGGAGCACTACTGGTCACCTCTGGTTCACTCACTGTATCCACAGCGTACGGAATAGCACTCTTAATACGATCGATTTTCTCCGCAAAGTGTTTTACAAATTCGTCACAGGAGACCTTATTATGTTCCATCAGTTCCGGAGCAACTGGACTGACCAGGCTCCGGACCACTTGGAACAGTCTCCTGGGACAGCACTCTGCGGATGCAATAGAGGCAGCATAAAAATCTTTTTTTGCTGCCTTTATTGCCACATGGTAGGTTGTCGCAGCCACTCTAACCTGTGTTCGATCGACATCAGAGTGAGACTTCCGCCACCGGCGCTCTAGCCGTCTCACCTCCCGCCTCAGAGTTCGCAGCCATGGGGTAAACCACGGTGCCGTCTGAGCTCTGTTCAGGGGGAGAGGGCGTTTCGGAGCCACCCGGTCTAATGCCCCGGTGATCGCGGTATTCCACCCCTCCACCAGGGCTTCAGCCGAGTGGTTGTGTGCCTGCTCCAATGAGTCCCCAAGCGCATTCAGGAATCCATTTGGATCCATCAGACGCCTGGGGCGGACCATCTTAATGGGTCCTCCACCCCCACAGAGGGTTTGTGGCGTCGAAATATCCATCTTCACCAGATAATGATCTGACCATGACAAGGGGTTGATGGACGTATCCCCAATTTTCAGATCACTCCCCTCCTCTCCCGAGACAAATACTAGGTCGAGTGCATGACCGGCTACATGGGTGGGCCCCATTGGAATATGGTGCAGTTCCCAGGAAGCCACGGTTTCCATAAAGTCCCAAGGTGCTCCAACGAGGGTGGTCTCGGAATGCAGATTGAAGTCCCCCAGTACCAAAAGGTTTGGGGACTGCACTCGCACATCCGAGACCACCCCCAGCACCTCGGCCAGGGAGTCCGTCGTGCAGCGGGGGGGACGGTACACGAGCAGAATCTTTAGCCTTAGCTCTATCTGTGAGTTTGTTCCTTGTTGTTTTTGTTAGTTCTTCTCTTTAGTATTTGTCTTTCTATTGTGTTTGTACTTTTTACATGTAAAAACAAAAATTATAGTTTGTGGGGTGGTTCTGCCTAGTTTGGTCTCTTGTAGGGCCAATGTGTATTCCCTACCTGGCCTTTCCTTCCAGTTCCCGCCTGTTCAGCTCACCCAGCCTTCCCCTCTGGAGCTCGCAGTTGCGGCTGCGATTTCCCTCTCCATTTCTTGGAGCTCGTTCCTGCGGCTCCAACTGTCACTGGCCTTGTCTCTGTCAGCCTCCCTTTAGCGGCAGTGTCTACTACCTGCCTTGGAACTTGTGGCTATGGCTCTATCTCCCACCCACCGACCTTTCGCTGCTCCGGCTTCCGCCTCCTTTGGGGCTCACAGCTGCGGCCCCATCTCCCTGCTGTCTGTCATTGTGGCTCCTGCCTCCCTTGGGGCTTGTGGCTGCGACTCCATCTCTGCTCTGCTGCCCTTTCCCAGCGGCAGCTCCCACCTGCGTTGGAGCTTGTGGCTGCGACTCCTTTCCCTCCTACCTGCCATCCTTTCATGGCAGTAGATCCTGCCTCTTTTGGGCTCACAGCGGCAGCCCCATCTCCTATCCACTGCCCTTTCGCAGCCCTTTGCCGCCTGCATAGGAACTCACAGCTGCCTGTTTTTGAGTTTGCGGCTCTGGTTCCATCTCTGGCCCACTCCTGCCCACTGCCTTTTTATGGCTCCATATAAGGTCATGGCGACAGCAGCTTCTGCTCTCTGGCTTCTCGCGCACCCCACTTGCTTTCTGCACCTTGCGGCAGCAATCCACTCTAGTCTAGCGGTAGCTTCTCTTTTCCCCAGGTTGTTTCAGGAACTCGCAGTTACTGCCTCGCACCATATTTTGCTGGCACTATAGAGCGCCATTTTTGTCCCATCTTCTTCCTCATAGGTGGCCATTTTGTGTGCTGTTTTTTCCAGCTGTTTTTCTCTGGTTGCCATTTTGGCTGTCACCTTCCTGCCTTTTTTATTCTTCTCAGTCATTATTGCCTATCTGTCCCTGGCCTTGCTATCTGGCCCTGGCTGCCTCTTGTTTATTCTCCTCAGACAAGGGACAAATGGAGGATTTAAAGGGACAAGCACTGAAATGGACACAACAAAGTGGAAGGAGCGATAAGGAAGAAGTAATGAGCAGTCAAGATATAAAATAAAATAGGAGAAGCAAGGAAAATGAAAACGGGAGGCGTTGGCTGTTTCGAGGTCACACCACTCCCCTCTACTGTGGGCGTGTTCTACTGGCTTTCCTCAATCCATTGCACCCCCTACCTGTGCATGAAGGAGTTGGCTGCTTGACGTCATACCGCTCCCCTCTACCATGGGTGTGTTCTACTGGCCTCCCTCAATCCACCACACCCCTCTACCTATGCGTGTGTTGATTGCTCTCCCACTGCACCCCACAGTCTGCACGTATGACATGATTAATCACCTTCATTGGACTATTTATATCTTGCCTGGTACCACTCCCCTCTACTGTGTGCGTGCTTACCATGGCTGAAATACCTTCCGCTGCATCTAGACAATTACAGGACCATAACTCATCAGTGATGTGCAGCCTTTAGTCACTTTGCAGCCACCAACAACTCAGGTGATGCCTACAGCCAAGTCATCTAAGCATAGGCCATCCAAGCACGCCCCTTCCAAATGTACCAAGAAGTCATGTTTTTCTGCTGAACAAACGGCTAACAGACAAACTTTTTATATCAGTCTTCTGGCTTCACCTGCCACTTCTGCTGACTGCCAATAGAGCCTGGAAGTTGCTTTCCATTCACCTGCTGAGGAAGAATTTGAAGACTTCCCAGAATAGCCACCTTGCTAGGGAGTTCTCCTTTCACAACTCCTGACCCCTGCACCTGAGCAGCCTGGGCCATCTGCGGCTCCACCACAGCCTTAGCTACCCTTGGATCCTCTGGTGTATGTGACCCCCTTGTAAGGTCTGCTTTTGAACCACACCTTTGTCTCCCAACTTAGAGACACACTGCTTGGTTCCATCTCCTCTGAGATTCAAATGCCTACACGTTGGGCATGACCCACTCCCTCGTCTGAGGTTGGTCAAGAACAACAATGGGCCTTGTCTCCTAACCCCTTTGACTTCACCAGAGGTAGGGTCCAACATGACCTTGAGGCTGACGCTGATCCACTTGATTCCTTCATCACCGCAGAGGGGGACGAGGCGGAGTGGAGCAGGGAGTCAGATGGAGAGGAAGAGAGCTTGCATCTTCTGTTTGACTCTTCAGACTATTTTGCCTTATTTTGCAAAGCCTTAAGTACTCTGGTTCTTGAGGGGTCACTAGCTGAAACCTCATCAGCTCCAGTCAAGGGGGCAAAAGTAATGAAAGCTTCCAAGTGTTCAGTTCATTCTTTCCCAGTGCCCAACCCTCTCAACAAAATGGCAAAGGCGGAATGAGTTCATCCTCTTCAGGCCCGTTGTGTGACAGCATTCACTAACAAATTTTACAGTAGGACTCCACTCAAACGGCAGGTTAGGTTCCAGACCCCTGCCTAAAAGCGAAAATCGCCAAAAAGCGAATCAGCTGTAGCATGCGAGGGTCTGGAACCTAACCCACTGATTGCGCAGGAGGAGGAGGAGATCAGCTGTAGCGCACTACAGCTGATCTTCCCCTCCTCTTGTGCGATCAGATCGAGCGCGGGAGTCTGATCACGCCAGAAGAGGAGGAGATCAGCTGTAGCACTCTACAGCTGATCTTCCCTTCCTCCGGCAAGATCAGCTGGAGAGTGGGGAGCTCCAGCCCCCCTCCAGCTGATCGCCCCACTGGTGCCATATTAGCGGAACGCTGAAAAGCAAGGCACCGAGAAGCGGGGCTCTACTGTATTCACTAGATTCTGACTTCATGAATTTTTTTAAAGTTCCTGCAGGGATACGCCTATCTCTGCTCTTGTTTCCAGATCTCTTCTTCCCAAGGAAGGTGATTCCCAATTCAGAGTCCCATCTGAACAGAGACTGGACTTCGCTTTTTGACGAACCCACGAAGCTTTCGCACATGCAATTCGTGCTTCGTGCACGGCCTCCCTGATCACCAGAGTGTTGATGATGTGGCTTGATGAGTTACTTGACAACTTGCAGCCTGACCAGGCTAGATTGTGCAGAACACTGGTCAAGCTACACAAGGCTGAAGTATTTGTGGCAGATGCATCGCTTGACACAATGCAATTTGCCACTAGGGCTATGTCCACAGGTGTGGTTGCTCGCTGCACACTTTGGCTACGTCACTGGGATGTTGACAACACTGCTCATATCAACCTTTCTATGGCCCCCTACTCTGGTTCCCTCTTGTTTGGGGATGAGGCCCTCAAGGTGATACTCGTGGACCCCAAAGACAAGAGGAAGGCTGTGTTAGCCACTACTAAAAGGGACAACTGCAGAGCTGCCCACAGATTGTCATCTTACCCATACTGACAGCTCTTTTGGGCTTTGCTGCCCGCAGGTAGGGGCTGTGATGTTCGGTTGCCCAGAGGCTACTGGAATAGACAGCGATTCTTCGGCCACAACCAGAATCAGTTCTCTGGACACCAGAAGTGTACTCCACCTGCTGCCCATGGGGGGTGTCAGCAGCGCCGATACTGACGCCTTACCAATAGGTGACAGACTTCTACATTTCACCAGAGCCTGGAGTCTTGTCACAATGGATGCATGGGTGTGAGATACTGTGACTCAAGGTTACGTGATAAGAGTTCTGGGAGTTTGCTCCTCAAAGGTTCATATCATGTTCCATTTCCGCATCTCCCGAGAGGTGGGCAGTGATGACGGATGCTATAAGCCATTTGCTGTCTACAGGTGCAATGGAGCCTGTGGCTCCCGCCAAATTTTACTCAGGTGTCCATTCGATTCTCTTTGCAATGCACCAAAAAGATCATTGATGGAGGGCTATCCTGGATCTCAAGTTTCTCAACATCTTTATCAGGCACCGGCACTTCAAGATGGAGTCCCTGTCGTTGATTGTGGCGGTGCTTCAGGAGGGGGCTTTTTGGCTTCTATCGATCTGAAGAAAGCCTGCCTGCATGTCCCCATCCTGTCCAACCATCAAAGGTTCCTGAGGTTCGCCTATGACCGAGCTCACTTCCAGTATCGGGCCCTCCTGTTTGGTCTCTTGTCAACTCCAAGGGTGTTCACGAAGGTGATTGTTGCTCTGGTGGCGTGCCTTTTGGCTCCAGGGGATCCACATCTACCCTTACCTGGATGACCACCTGGTGAAGGCACACACTGTTTCCCTGGCATCCATCTATGTACTTCTCACCTTCAATGCCCTGAGGGACCACAGCTTCTTCGTGAACTTGGAAAAGAGCCACCTTATTCGAACCCAGCATCTTCAGCACCTGGGCACCAGTTTGGACACATCTGCTGGCATTCTCGACCCAGGAATTGTGGCGTCTACCTTTGTCGCCAGACCTGCTTTCTCAGGGTCCAGTTCATCATTTGGACCCCAACTGGCTGTGTCTTGCAGCTTAGGTCTTACTTGAGGTGTTTGGGATTCTCTCAGGACACTGTAGCTACTATTTTGGCCTGTAGAAGGCCTCCTGCAGTCTGCATATATCAAGCCTGGTTGGCCTTTGCTACTTGACTTTTTAAGCAAGAAATCCAACCCTCTAGGCTAGGGTTAATCACCTACATGCAGGTCTCTCGATGGGATTGAAGCCTAATACCCTACGCAGAGAGGCCTCATCCATCTCATCCATATTGTCCCCACAAATGGACCAGCCTTCTCTTGGAACACACCCCTTGGTCAAGCATTTCCGGAGAGGTGCTTCTCTCTTGTCACCACTTGTAGTTCATCAATTTCCTTCCTGGAGCCTTCCAAAAGTCCTTCAAGCATTGCAGCGTCCTCCTTTTGAGCCTTTCAAGTCTGCATCGTTATGGTTGCTCTTGTACAAGGTCCTGTTTCTCATGGCAGTTACTTCAGCCCAGAGGGTATCAGATCTGGCAGCCTCGTTCGTTGCCATCTCTGTGTCTTCCACTTGGATTCTGTGAAGTTGCACCCAGATCCTACCTTTTGACTTAATGTTTGTTCTGTCTTTCACTGTAATCAGGATATTGTCTTGCCCTCCTTTTGCCCTCAGCTGACTCATCTCCTGGAAAAGGCCTAGCACTCCCTGGAAGTTTGTCGAGCCCTGAAGGTGTATCAGACCAGGACCTGGGACGTTTGTCTATCTGATTCTCTTTTCGTCTCATTTCATCCAAGGACATTGGGGAAGAAAGTCACCAGCTCTATGCTGTCTCATTGGCTGCTGGCTTGTGTTATCCTGGCCTAATGAGTCTCTTCGTATACCAGTGCCTCAGAACATCACAATCCATTCTACCAGGTTGCTAGCCACTGTGGCTGCCTTTGCAACCAATGGGCCCATTGTAGTTATTTGTAAGGCAGCTGTGTGGTCCACTCCTAACACCTTTATTAGACACTATAAAGTAGATTGTTTGGCATCAGTAGATGCCTCATTTGGTAGGCGAGTTCTGCTTTGGTACATCCTACCTGATGGCATGCTACCTGGGGGAAATGGAAGGGTGGTTTTCCCAGGTATTATACCATAAGGGCCCTCCCTGCTGAGGGCAGCTGCCTAGCTAGTCTGCAGATAATTTTTTACAGTTCTCTGATAACTCTTAAACCTTTTCCAAGCCACTAGAGTTTAGATTACCTGTGTTACTGCATAAGTTAGGTTACTGCTAAGGCTGTTTTCAATGTTCTTAACTATGAATATTTTCTGTCTGGAGTCAAGATGTGCATTAGTATGTTTGCTGCTCCTTGCATTTTTTTCTGGCTGAAGAGAGAGATCTGGATCCGGGTACAGTTCATCCGGAATGGAATGGGGTCAAGCCGGAAGGAGCAGCCGACGTCTTGACTCCTGCATTCCTGCCTTTGGACATTAGGCGGTGCTGCTACTCACCTGATGGTATGATACCTGGGGAAACCACCCTTGAGGTGAGACCAATGGTCTGTTCACATTTAAATCAAGACTGTGCACTGAGGTGTCATTAGGAATCCTTTCCAATGCATGTTTTATGCTCAGTATTAGAAACATAGAAATCATTTGCCACTGATGATCCATCACAAGCACTGCAACACTGGCAGATAAGCAATGCTATGCTGCACTTGTGACCAAACAAGATCTTCCTCCACTAGTTTGCAATATCATGTGAGCTAATACAAAAGTTATCTGGGATATTCTGGTAGAAGTCCTTAAACTGCTTCTCACAATTGGATTAACCTTTAAGGTGTGACTAAGATAACCTTCCTGCTGGTGTTTTAAACTTTCATTTTAGCCTTTTGATTATAGGATCTAAAGAATATAGTCACAGCCAATTAAGGTAGCTGAATGGGACCAGATACAGTAATCAAGTGTAATAATAATACCCATGAAACTAATTTAAATAGCAAATGAACAAAAAGAGATGTTAAACATTGTTCATTATCTGACTTTGAGATCAGCTGCTGTTTAAGCACTCTACCTGTGAAGACTTTTTTGAAACTTCAGCTTAAAGCAGAATTCTGTGGTTCATTTGTTTTAAGAGCCCCATAAGTTGCCTTTTTGAATCATCTGCACTGATTTGCGAGTAATGTTTCCTGGCTGAATTCAAAATGGTGCTGCTCATTTTTTAAATAGGGGTGAACTAATTGGTCTATTTCTGGTCTGTTTCACTTTTGCATGTGTGCCCCTATGTCTGTTCTATTCTGTTTTTTTTATTAATCTGCAAAAACAAAAAATTGCATTTAAATACAGATTTCTAAACTTAATTTTAGAAATTGGAATTTCTGTTAGATTTCACAGAGATCAAATTTCTCATGCATCCCTACTTTTTCTGTCCCTAAACAGTCTATCCTAATTATTTCAGGGAACATATAACACTTTGAAGGCATGTAAAAACTTACTTGTTTCAGTTAGCCTTCTAGAACTAACCATTGCCATGTCCTTGCTCTACATTCTGTTGCTGGTTTTTGCTGCTGCTGCTATTTTATTGTTGGGATTATTTTGTATTTTATCTTTTTGTTTTTTCAATTTGTAAAGTGCTGTGAAATGTTGATGAATAGTGGCGCACAAATATTTTAAAATAAGACACTGCAAGGAAGAATGTGCTTCCAGCTGCATCCTTAGTTTTGCTTCTTGCTTTGCTTATGTTCCTCTGGAGGGGGAGGGCCACATACCTGGGTAGTATGATCAGGCTTTGTGGGAAGAAGGGCAAGAGTTAGTCTTCCAGTGTCACCCTCAGTGTGGCATATCTGACAAGGCAAGACAGTTCTGGAGGTACTTGTCTTAGCAGGTGCACCTTGGTATTGATGCAAGCAGGTAAGATTTTTAAGCAGTCTTGACCATAAGCTAGGGCTGTTGTGAAATGTTGATGAGAGAGCTTATAATAATAATAAAACGTATTATTTCTGGAAAAGGAGCTGGTTCTGTTGCGAAAAAATGTAATGTAATTGACACCATATGTATATGTATGAGAGATTGGTTTAACATTTAATTGTGGACATGCTGATGGGTGCAGTCCAGTTTGGCTGGGGTGGCATCCTGCTTATGGACCTATCCCCCATGGAATTGTGTCATTATCCATACCGGCATCTTTCTGCCAACAGCTAAAAAAATGTATTTAAGTGTTCAGGAAAGGATTATTAGAGCTGATGTTTATTTCTACTTGCTGAAATATACAGTTGTTACTGTTTTAGTGAGAGTTTTTATATGATTGTTTTTGTGATGCTATATTATGTGTATGCTCCTTTAGGAGGAAGTAACAGCAAGGGTGGTGGTGGTAAAAATGTAATGAATAAATAATGTGGCATTTCCAGATTTTTAATTGCTAATTTTTGAATACTTTATACAAAGTCTTATATATACTTTAGGCACTATTGCTAAAACCTACTACTTTTGTCCCTCCTAGACTCCCATTCTAAGTTTTGAACTACCAATGAATTTAACAGACTGGTTTCCTCGCCCAAGAATGAAAACAAAACGAGAAGAAATACGGAACATAATCCTGAATCTGCAGGAACAGCAGAACAAAGAAAAGAAGGGACAGAAGGACATTAAATTGACAGAGAAATATTTTCAGGAAGGGGCAGAACAATTTATCAGCAGCTGTTCAGACTGAATATTGCTACATTAAAAACCTTGAAATTTACCATATCTTCTCTGCCCAAACTAATGACTTTGGAGTATTATCAACTCAAACTTATTGGATGCTTATAAATGTGTCATCAATTGAACAGACTTCCCTCAATATATTAACTAGACAAAACTGTACATATGTTAATTAGGCCAACTTTTTTCAACATTTGTAATTAAGTTTTTCACTACTTAGGAAACCTTTTGTTATGTATTTCTGTTAATAGAACTTAATAGCAACTTCTAGACACAAATCAAATAAAGAAAATATTTATAGGATACATTGGTTAACCTTTTCTGTGTTTAAGTAAAGCTGTCATTGAACATTTCCCAGCAAGGCTTCTGTAATGCATGGGGAATACTTATGTAGCAAGATGATCAAATCCACACTTTGATTTACAGTTGCCATTATAAGATGTGTCTGCTTCAGCTGTGTACAACAATATAAGAATGTGGCTCAATGCATTGTTTCTAAGGTGAGTTGTTTGCACTTAAAATACAAGTGCAGGCAATATAATTTCAGTAAAGAACACGTCAGATAATGAAAGAAGGAACTTCACAAGTGCTTGGGATAATGCTTCTTTATGGCCACACGTTTTACTCAAGCAGTATTTAACACAGTCTCAAACATAAGAGAGTTTAAGTAATACTATTGAACCCTTTTTTGTAGTTCCTGATCGTTGTATTTTGACAATTCTTTCATTATAAAATTGTATTTTTGGTAAGTGTGCTTGAAATAGCAGCAAATTGCCCACCTTACATTTTCTGTGTCAGAATTCTGAATGTTGCATTCATATGTGCTTTACCTGATGAACTTTTTTTAAACGTATGAGTACTATTTTTTGTATCGTCCAGAAAAACCAAAATATTGCTAGATTTCATTGCTCGCTTGCTTGTTTCCTTTTTAATTTTAAGTAGAGTTATCTACCAACACTGAATCAACTTGTTGGCATATTTCCATGATATAATTTGATTTTTAAATTATGTGTTTTTTTTTTAAAAAAATACAGCCTTATGATACCAGGTTGTCTAAAAGCCCAAAAGAAAGCAGGTCCCTTCCATAACTTAAGAAATATTCACAAGGTATTGTAGTCAAAATGAGGGAATAGAAACTCCTTTGCAAATATGTTTTGGTGTAACAATACTTTTGTCCAAAAGAGCCGTTTGTGGGAGGGAAGATAATATTAGATGGAATATCCAGGGAGAATTATTGACTATACAGGAAGCTTTATATACCACCATTACTCCATACATCCTTTTAACCTTTTTAGAAAATGACATTCTATATAGAAACTTGCATCTTTGCATCAGCTCTTGATTCTTATAGTGGTGTCACCTGCTCAGTGTACATGTTTTTGTTTACATGGAGCTAGCTCTGAGAATGATTTGTCCAAAGAGATGTTCTGAAGACCAAGCTGCTTACATATAATTGGCTTCAATTTAAAAAGCCCAACTTTAGGGTTGCAACCTTAAGCTTTCCATACTTTCCCAATATTTACTTTTGCTAGACAAGTTGTAGAGCCCACATGGCATTGTCAGTGCTACACTCAAGAAATCTATGGTGATAACATGGGACTGAAGAAACAACTGTTGGGATTGACATTACCCAACAATTATGTCTGAAAAGTGTCAGAATTACTAGTAATTTTTTTTAAAAAGCTAGCTAGAGTTAACCTAAAAAAGGGTTGGCAACATTTGTTGGTTTTGCAATTTGTTTTATAGTTCTTTTTGAACAAGTTATACTAGAAGAGGAGACTTGCTTAGCAAAATGCATACTTTCCAGTGCAAGGTTATTGTTGAAATGAGAACTTTGTTTTTGTTCTTTAACAGGTTGTGGTGTACCTTAGTTTCTGATTATTCGGTTTTGTTCTTCAGAATGCCCTGAAGCTTGTATTCCTTTTCAAGATGTGAAGAATGCAATGTTTCTCTTAATATTATGGTAATAGATCAGTCATGCAGCAACCTGATACACATGTTGATATAGGAAATTTATTTTTCTAATAAAATGATTGAAAACAAGTATCAAGACCATGAGTATTTATAACGCATGTTGCCTAGCTTTATACTTTGTTTCTACAATGCATTTTTTTTTAAAAAAAATACCCTTGGTTCATCTGACACTAATCAACATCCGAGTTCAGGTATAAAAGTCAAGCTGTAATCCTATACAGAGAAACAAAGGAGGGGATGCACCAATGATTTTTTTAAAATTCTGCAATCCTATACACACTTGCCTGGGAGTAAGCTCTGCTGAAGTAGATGAAGCTTCCTACTGAGTATACATACACAGAATTGAGTGCATGTTTATAGAAATGCATTCTTGCCTGCAAAATAACGCCTTTAAGATGGTATGACCCGTATTCATTAAAAGCAGCATGAATGAGTTCTTCAGAGAAAGCTATCAAATAACTGACTAATTAGATGTATCTGTTATATTGGTTTTCATGTTGGATAGAATAACTGTTAAGAGTTTTAGGTTACTTAGCATGAAAAATGTATGATTCTCTGGTAAACATTTGCTAGAGGCAGTAGAAGAGATGACATTTAATATTCCCTTGTGGCATTCTTCATTTTTCTTGTTGAGAGAATTGCCTGCTTACACTTAAGAGTGCAGAACGTTTGGGGAATATTCTAAAACTAGGTCCTGTTAATCTAGAATAACAGGACTTTCCTTTTTGTTTTGATGTTTGTAACTTTTTTTCCCAAGGGCTCAATGACAACTTCAGCTGAAGAAACATTTCAGGCATTCCTTTTCAAATGTGAGATGGTACTGAAAGCAGTTTTTTTCTAATTGTAGAGCACATGATAGGAGAAAAGGGGAAACTGTATTTCTGTTTGGGTTTTTTTTCCTAGTCAGTGAAATACCAGCTTTAATGGCCTGAAAAAATACCTCCAAGTATTACATATTTGAATGTTTTTCTCTCATTTTCAAACTTGTTCTTCAAGTTTGATTTTGCAAATTGAGAGGGTTTTTTACTTTGACTTTGAGAAATTAAGTATTAATTAGAACTTCCTTTAAATGTTCAGAAAAAATAATTTGGTACATCCCTTTTTTGGATTGTACCGCTTCAAATACAGGTTGCATGTTGCTGAATTTAATGTTACCCTATCTCAGAGCTGTGTGGAATGCTAGCATGTTAAGGAGATGGCTTGTGGCCATCTAGACCAGGGGGAGCCAATGTGGCACCCTCCTAGTAGTTGTTGGACTTCCAACTCCCATCATCCTTGTCCATTGACTATGCTAGCTGGGGCTGATATGTAGGTCACCATGTTGGCTACCCCTGGCCTAGACTCCCTGAAATGCTAGCTTTCCGTATGCAGTGTAATTTAACAGAACAATCTTACACCACTATTCTGAAGTGCTGCAATCCAAGAATCTATTCCTATGTTACAAATGAGTAGCCAAAATAGTTTTCCTTTTTACTTCCCCATGACTGGGCTCAGCTAGATTTTGCATGATGTGCTCAACACTAGACACTACTAGTTCTACAAGGGAAATTATTTTTTAATTGCTTGGACTAGAAGTAGAAACTAGTTCCTTGAGTTAAGATTTTCTACCCTTACTGTATTCTTCTCTGTCGGAAGACCATCAGCAGCTGTTTTCATTCACTATATTTCTCCTGTAGGTAAAATATAATAGTAAACATGTATTATAGATGTTGTTTGAATTTCTACCAGCCAGCATCCCTATAGCCACATATGGAATACTGTTTTTCATTCGATCTTAGAAAAGAAGTTTGGAAAACTGTTATATAAAGAGTTAAAAATGTGTATATGCAGCTCTGAAACTATTTGAATTGTTGGGGTGTGAACAAGGGAAATATTACCCAGGAAACAACTTGCATGCATTTCACTACTTCAGTCTTAATTATTGCATTAAATGAATTCCTGTTCGTTTTTGCTGTTTGATCCTCTGATCCTCACCTTCCCAGTAACAAGAGAAGTTTCCTAGAAAAAAGGTGTTTCTGTGAGTCAGTAAACAGAGGAGCCTTTCCTTTTTCTTGGAGTATTTTGGTAGAATTATCTGAACTATCATCAGATTACTCATTCTCGCCTTACTTTGTAAGGCACAAGTATTACAAATAAAAAAAGGAAAAAAAATGGTCTGAAGGAGAAAAACATACTATTTAAAAAAAATTAAACATTTTATTCTGCTAAAATGTAAACTAATCTGGTTGCAGTGCATCTTGCTTTTTCTGAGTTGCTGTTTGTTTCCTAAAGACAAAACTTCCTAAAAATAGGAAATGGTGTATTCTTCAGATTGTCAAAAGGAACATAGGAGTACAGCTTCTATAAAAAGGACAACTGGATCATTTAAACCTTAAAGAATTGACTTACAGTGGTAGACAAAATATTCCTTCTAGTCCAACGCACTGTTTCTAACTGGCCAACTACAACCTGCTGGAAAGCTTACAATAGGTCAGGGTAGAGAGGTCTGCCTGATGCACTTTATAATTCCTTGTCACTCTCCAAAGGGTTCTTGACATCCTTGCATTTTGTTTTGGCTTATTACAATTAAACACCTCAGATGATTGATTGGACAGTTGTTAAAGAATGTCTAAAGCAATGCCAATCGGTGAATTCTGTAATTAAACATTGCGTCTATGTCCTGTCTTTCCTTTGATGTTTTCAAAGTAGCTAATAATCAGAATTACACACAAGAATTACAGCAATCAATTAAAAAAATAAGCTTAACAAATGCCAGTATCAAATGATCAGTCATAATAAATGAATAGAGCTATGGGATGCTGACTGGCATTTCTGTCATCTGTATTAATTTCTGTTGATAGCAGTGATGATAAATATTTTTGAACCCAGTGGAAGGCAATCAATAAATGAACAGCAGGCACACAAAAAATTCAGCAATGTGTAATGAGAGGGAGGGGGAGAGACATTCTTGTAGATATGGGAAATCTCATGTGAGCAGTTCTTTCTAGTAATGTAAGCTAGTGTACTTCACCTTTGGATCCCGATATGTTGAACTACAAGTCCCATGATCCCTTGACCCAGTGGCTAAGCTGGAAGAAGATGATGGGAGTTGTAGCCCAAGAATAGCTAGGGACCCAAGGTTGAATAACAGTGATGTAAGCAACCTTAGGATCGCGTCTCATATTTTTATGTCAATGTTTTTAAAGCCAACTTTCATGCTTTCTTCAGAAAATTATCTTGCAAGAATTTGCATATTAGAAACTTGATTGTCTGCATATGATTACATTCCTTGTGGAATGTCTGGGTGGGGGACTTCTGATGGAGAGACCAAAACCTTTTGCTGTTTTCCCTGTTGTACTTCCAAAAAGGTTACTTCCTTGGAACTTTATATAACACCCACCCCACCCCCACCCAGATGCACTCAATAGAGCCTATAACAGTGCAACGTAACATTCTTTTGCAGGTAGAATAACTTGCAAGCCAAATCTATCTGAATTCTTGTTTAAGTGTCCTGGGATAGAAAGCAGAGAGGAATAGAGTGTTGTTCAGGTTACTGACTTGTCCATGAAAGGCTTCTTCAAAAACACAAGCTTTTTCTGGCAGTGTTTGGGAATCAGCATGGACCCAAACCTACTTTATTGCTAGCATACATGGAAGTAGTACTAAATCTGTGCTCTTTTGGCAGCAGGAACTGCCAAAAATCTCTCTAGTGCTCTTTTGATTTGTCTCTCTGCTAAGCTTATGCTACAATCAGCTCTGTAAGTTAAAACTAATTTTAATTCAATCTTGCTTTTTTTTTTAAATGTTCAGAATTAGAAATAATCAGATGGACTAATTCTACAAATTTATATTTTTAGGTGAAGGGCCATAGCTCAGTGGTAAAGCATCTGCCTTGCATACAGAAGGTTTTAGTTTCAATCTGGCATCTTAAGGTAGGGCTGGGAGAGACTCCCTGTCTGAAACTCTAGACCAGCCTTTCCCAACCAGTCTGCCTCCAGATGTTGTTGGACCACAATTCCCATCTTTCCTGACCATTGGCAATGCTGGCTGAGGCTGATGGGAGTTGTGGTCCAACAACACCTGAGGCACACTGGTTGGGAAAGGCTGCAAAAGCAGCAACTGCTGAAGGGGCCAGAGACCATCTACCTGTGTGAGTTTCTGCAAGACCTGCTCCCTGCATTTCTGGCTGATTTCCACCTGGCCTGGAAGGGCGGGGCCCTGTCTCTCTCCAGCTACAAAAGCAGCAACTGCTGAAGGGGCCAGAGACCGTGTGTGTGTATGTGTGCGTGAACCTGCTGCTCGGGATGTCTATAGACTACTGGGGTTAGTTGTTTTTTAGTTGTTTGGGGGGGTCAAGATTTAATTTTGGAGATTCATTTTTGCTGTTATTTGGACTATAGCATATTTTTGTTAAACACTGTTGTGAAGTGTGGGGATTGTTTAATTGTATATTTATTGAGATGTTCTCATTAGTTTGTTGTTTATTATTATTGTTTGGCTACTTATATACTGTGTATATTTACATGTTAAAAATAAAAATGCTACTTATTTGCTGGGAAATTGAAGATTTTTATCTAGGCCTTTTTATAAAGTGTTTGGTTCTCTTATTGTGACACATTTAAATGTTTTTTCTTTTCTTTTAATAATGTTATTTGTTACTTAATTTTGAGAATTGCATTATTGTATTTATGCTTTATGATGTGTTATATTCGTGTTTCTGTAAGCCGCCTTGAGGGCCTTTTGGCCATAAGGCGGGATATAAATTTAATAAATAAATAAAAATAATAAAATAATAATAAAGGCTGCTCTAGACAGCCACTGCCAGTCAGTGTAGACAATCAGGAGGTAGGTGGACCTATGGTCTGACTTGGTATGAGGCAAGTAATGAGCCTGAAATATTCCAGGTATGGAACTTAGCAAATGATGAGGCAGTCCCAGCCTGCAGGTTTGCAATCTAATAGACACAGCCCCCATCTTGCCTGCATATTTGAAATTTTATCATGCCACTTTAAACAACCCTGACCTGCCCCCCAAAGAATCCTGGGAACTGTCATTTGTTAAGCATACTGAGAGTTGTTAGGAGACAAAATTCTCTAATGGAAACATTTGGGGGCATCTTGTGGTAACCAGTCTTCAGGTCTTGTTGACAAGCCACTGATAACTGCTGAAAGCATTTGTAGCTGCTCTTGTAATGGGGTAGGATTTACTCTGAATCCTTTTGAAGTCCTCGATAAAATTTCTCCGCTGAAGCTGCTCTTTGCATTGGGAGAAAATATTAGTGGGTTTAGCAGCTTTAGAGGAAGAACTTCATTCAGTTCTAAAGCACACAAGGAAAGGGTTAAATTCCCCCTACACACCTGCAATTTATCTTGACCTAGATAATTGTCAAGCCTACCAGGCAGTGCAATTTGCACTTTTTAAAACCTGCATTTTGAATGCTAAGTTACATTTAATCTGCATAACATTTTGCCCTGGAGGTAACGTCAGAGATGGACAAAAAGGGGGACAGAGATGTGGGATTTCCATTCTGCCGGCCTCTCTGGGGTTGGGGCTAGGGTTGCCAGGTTCGATGCCTGAGACTGATCCTGTATCTTTATGAGAAGAGAAAGTCAGCGAAGTGCAGGTGTTCTTGCAACACTGTAATGGGAAAAACCACAAGGTCGAATTCTCCCTTCCCCCTGCCCAACTTTTAAAGATACGGAAGACCTCTTGGTTGCCAGGCCCAGCCTCCAAGAGGTCTTCTGTATCTTTAAAAGTTGCGGAGGGGGGTGGGAGAATTCCACCTTGCTGTTTTTCCCATTACAGAGTTGCAAGAGCACCTGCACTTGGCTGACCTTCTCCTAAAGATACAGGATCAGTCTCAGGCCATGGACCTGGCAACCCTAGTTGGGGCTGTAGCTGTCGTATCTTGCCGGCTTTGGATTCAACATTTATTGCTGTTTGCTTCCTCTAATTATATTATTGGCTGTTTTATTTTGGTTGTTTTCAGATGTCATCTGCTCTGGGAACTGTTCAGTGTTGTAGAATGGGATATAAATTTAGGTAAATGTATTCATAAGCAACACAATAAAACTGAAACTGAAAATGACCAAAGATCTGTCAAGGTCTCTAAAGTTCTGTTTAACAAGGGGCTCAGTGTGTAACAGAGTGCTAATAAACAAATGGCCAGTGCTGTCCAAACAAAATGAAGTCACTGTCATTTATGCCAGGGTAAATTCCACTGGTGTAACTTACATCTATTCTAAACTCCATTCAGGAGTGGGGCTACTGTGTGCTGTGCTGACTTGAGCCTGCCAGAGGGAAAGCCAGCCTTTAAAATAAGAGTTTGACTTACACTGCCCTTTTTGCCAGTGGAACTCTGCTGGGCTTAGGTCATGTGACTGAGCTGAATAGAGCTTGGAATAGGAGTATGTCTCCCCATGCTATATTGGGTTTGGATCACTCCATTAGGCTTTTTCTAGCTGAGGTTGTCAGTATGTGACAGGAAGATCAGCTGCCAAGTGGCAGTGGCCTGAAGAATAAGAACATAAATTTGGGTTTCAGTCACAGACAAGGGTAGTCCAGTCTAACTATCCCAGCAGAAACTGTTTGTGTGACCTTTACCTAAAAAGAAACCTATGCAGCACCACATGAATGAAGAATGTAATTAGGAATGCATGCCTTTGGTACAAATCCTGCCCAAACACACATTTGAAACTGCTTTTTTTTTAAAAAAAAGGAATGAAACTCTTCAGACTTTAAATTGTTAACCTTTGTTGTCACCTCTTTGCTTATTTGAGAAAGGCAACACAATAGGACTTCCACTGTAGTCCTATGAATATGGGCATGTGAAGAGATGGAGGGTTTTTTTTTAACCTGTTGTCCTGTACCCTGGGTCAAAAAGAGGACCATCCTCTGCAACTACTCAAGAATGTAACTGCACTCTGCATCACACATACAATAAATTACAAGAAAAAGAAAACAAACTTGTTCAGAGCCGGTTTCAATAAAACAGGAAATTCTGGACTGGACAAAGGCTTTGTGGCCACTCACGCTCTGCTCAAACAACATGGTTTCTACTACTTTGAGCTTCCTTCCTTCCTTTCTTACATATCTTTCCAATGAATGTGTCTACATTGTACACATACCCTTTCTTAATATTTCTAATGTATGTATTACTGCATTACACATGCTCCTCCCACTTAGAGACCAGCATCTCAAGCTGGACAGGAAAACCTAAACTCCCCAAGGGGGGGGGAGGAGAGAGAGAGCTCAGAAAACCAAATTTGAAAGAATAAAACATCATCCAGAGAAAATTTTCACTTCCTAAGTATATTGAATCACAGATTGAAACTTTGAATCTTGTTTCTAAATACCAAATACATGGCAAGAGAATAACGAAAAACCAAAAAATGTATGGGTTGCTGTAGTTATATACAGGATTTGGTTTTACGGTCTACGTACACTGTGTATGATCGTGGTATGGTTGCGAATTTATTTATTTGGACTTCAGATGTGACGTAAAGCACTTGAATATTTTGTCTGAGACTGCATATATCGCCGCCCCTCTCTTTTGAAGGTGTTTTCTTTGATCTCTGTCATGCTGGGGAAACATATCTAGAAAGCCAGTGTAATGGGACTAGCCAAGTGTGTACTCTGCGCATTGATTGTATGCACCTAGATTCACTGGAGCGCGATCGCTCAAGTCCTATTCCGGGTTTGGGGCAAGGCTCACCTACTGCCAATAAGGACAGTGACGCCGATGCTAGAGTGCTGAGCATGCTCTCTTCATGCCAGCTCCGAAGTCCTCATACCCCACTGTAGGTTTCTCATATTATACAGTAATTCTTTTCTTTCCTTTTTTTAAAAAAAATCTTACTTTATACTTCCTCTGTCCACATTTTCCACCTAGAGTGGGCAACAAAAGGGCACCCGACTTCGGTGTTGCTACTGAGCACGCTCCGTTTCATTTGAGCATGCTCAGTAGTCCTCGGTAGGGAAAACTGACAAGCCCCACTAAAAGTTGCTACTCCGGCCGGCTTCGCGACAGAGGCGGCATTAGGAGCGTCTTTCTCCACCTCCCGTCCTGCCGTGGCGTCAACGGAGGCCCCGCCCAGACGCCTGGCCGCTCTGGGCTCCCGGGAACATCGGGCCGGAGCCGCAGCAGCGCAACGCCCGGGCCGAGTCTTCATCAGCTGAGAACGAAGCGCGGTGGCCGAAACAGCAGCAGGTAAACTTGGCGGCAGTCAGCGAGCCCGGCTGTCCTTCTTTTCTCCCCAAAACCCAAGGCTGCGCTGTCCTCTTCTCGTTCTTTCATATCTTCGGTTTGGGAGTGCCTTTTCCTCTGTTTGCTCTCCGTTTCAGCGTCCCTTTCCTATTTTGCATCCCGAGTTTCTTATCTCTCTCTCTCTCCCTCTCTCTCCCTTCTTCCCCACTTGCTTCTTCGTTCTGTTTTCTGTCTCGGGCTTTTCCTGACTCTTTCCTCCGGTCGCTGATGCTGTTTGTCGGTATAGTCATGTGAACCCTGATTTGTTAGATGGACCTTGGGATCCGTCAGATCTATCTATCTATCTATCAAAAAACTCGCAACATGTAAGTTTTGATTTGGCAAGCTGTTGTAGCCGCAAGCACTTTCCAAGAGCATCTCCACAAGTAGACATTAAAACTAATCTCCATTCCAAAAGCACATACTAGGCACTCCTTTTTGCGTACACTTTAAATATTGTATGCACAATAGATTGTCTCTCTCACACACAGTGTGTCTGTGTATGCGTGTGCCCTAATGTAAACATGTGTGAGTATATACTTAGAAGGATGGGTCTTCATCCTGTTCATTATTCAGTGTATGTTGTCTTATGGAATGATTTAGCCGGTGTCTCTGAGTATGGAATTCGTGGGTGGCAATCATTGCAGGTTAATTACTCACCTATAGAAGAATTTTATAAACTCAGTGATTACTTTGTGTGGGAAGTTATTGCGGCTGGGAGAGACTGCAGAACTTTTGACTTAGAGAGAGCTTTGAAGCTTTCTTAGTTCTGAACCCTCCCCACTCCCAATATCTTGGGTTTGTTTACTGCATTTTGCTTACTTGAGGCATGTGCAATATTCTGAATTGAAGTTGAAAAGGAAGGAGAAGCTGATATTCCAGAACAGATGGTATATGTGTATGTGTGTGGATAAGATTCATGATAATGTGTATTGCCTTACTATGTGGGCGGATAGCTGCTTCTCAAGAGGTTTAACACTTGAATTTTTTCTTTAAATTAGGAGCTATGGTTACTAAAGTTGATGGTTTCCTTGCCCACAGTGGTTGTTACCTTGTCTGCCTCTTTCATTAAATTAACATGTCACCTGCTAATTAATTCAGATGGTGATGATTAGTGTGGAACATGAATCTCTGGTGTTAACAGAGAAGTCCTGAGCCCTTACTGTGGTAATCTATTTTAATTAAAGGGGAAAAAATGAGGAAGCCATGAGGATATGTTTTGGGTTATGTAGTAGGGAAAAGTTAAGATCAGGATGTTTATTATAGCATAATCTTTTCAAGACTTTCAGGAACAGATAAGCACCAGCATTTGGAGGAAAGTTCCTTGTTTTCTTACACAAAATGCACATTGCTGTTCAAAGGACACAAGTTATTAGTACAGGTTACAGAAGGATAGCTATGTGTATCTGACACATTAGAAAGGCAGCTTTTTTTTTTTTAAAAAAAGAAGTGATATGAACTTTTGTAGGCAAGACCCTAATAGTGAGATGCATGAAATGGACACAGAACACCATTGTACTTTTAGCATGTGGGAGTCAGGGAGGGGTTAACAGGAAGCAATAATGGTGTTATGGTTCTTGTGTACTTCTGTTGAATGTCTGATGCTGAGGCTTGTGGATCTCTGTCATAGGGAAGTATGCATAATCTAGATGGTGAATAGAGTGCACACATTTTCCTATGGCAAAACTGTGATTCATGAACTCTAGCTCAAATTTCACATCTTGTTGAGTGTCTCAAGTGCTCTAAGTAGATCATGTATGTCCGTGTACATATGTGTATTTTCTCTCTCATTGTAGCCAACATGGTGCTCACCAGATGATGATAGACTAGTGCACACTATATTTTACATCTCCATCTCCCATGCATTGTGGGTCTTGTAGGGGGTGAGTGTTGATGGCATGGTTACTTCTAAAAAGAAGTACTCAGTGTATTGGCAGGATAGAGATCTCCATATACATATCTGTGGAGACTGTAATGTGAACTTAGGACCACTGCTTTTATTTTCATTTCCCACATTCCATATTTGTGTGTATATGCACCAGGGCTCCCATCATCTCTGTTCATTGGCCATCTTGACTGGGCAGATGAGAGCTGGACTCCAGTGACCCCTGGAGGGCACCATGTTGGGTACCCCTGGTGCATATACACACAAATATGGAACATGGGAAATGGAGATAAAGCAGTGATCCTAAGCTCAAGTTACAGTCTCCACAGATATGTAACTAAATGCAACTATTACATAGTGAGTGAGCCATAATTATATTTGATTGTATATGGGGATCTCTATCCTGCCAATGAACTGAGTACTTCTTTTAGAAGTACTTACCATGCCATCAACACTCATCCCCCCCAAGGGCTACAATGAATGGGAGATGGAGCTTTAAAATTTAGTGTGCACTAGAAAGTCATTTTTGGCAGCATATTCAGGGCAACTGTAACTTGTGCTCTAGCCCACAGCTAGCAAGGTGAGAGCTAAAGATAACAGGAACAGCTATTGTCCTGATAGCTGGCCTGTGAAATGAGCATATAATATATATCATGGATTAATTCAGAAAATACGGGTGATGGTTATCTGTGAATCTTGAGAAGTTACTTCCTTTGTAGTGTTTAGTAGAAAGTTAATGATTTAAGTGTTTGCTTCTGCATTAGCTGCTAATATTAAAGTTTAATTTGTGTGATGGCTCCTTGCTTTAGGAAGCTATGCTCTTCTCTGTATAGTTTAAATTTGTATTTGGAAACTGAGGAAAGTTGAAACACTGGAACAGTGTCAGTAAAGTCAAGAAGCATGCCTGATGCTCTGCTGATGGTAGAACATGGATAGTTCATGGGATTTTAAAGGCTGTTTAAGGTGCTAAGTTTCATTATGCTACTGGTGCTTTGTACTGTGGAAATCTGACCAAGGCATGTATACCTATATCCAATGGTTTGTTTTTTTTCAATAGTACTTGCTGCCCATGGCAGACATTTTGTGCTGGTTCCCATGACATTTTCTATCAAGATATGAGTACCAGTACCTCATTTTTTACCACTCCTCCACTGCCTATATCAATAAGCCAGTGTAGTGTAGTGGCTAAGGTGTTGAATTACGACCTGGGAGACCAAGGTTCGAATCCCCACACAGCCATGAAGCGCACTGGGTGGCCTTGGGCCAGTCACTGCCTCTCAGCCTCATGAAAACCCTAGTCATAGGGTCACCATAAGTCGGAATCGACTTGAAGGCAGTACATTTACATTTAGTAAAATGTTGTCTAGGATCCAAAGACACTTTAAACCACCCAGAGAATGTTGTTGTGTGATGACATATAAATGTGGCAATGGAATCTTAATTCATAGATTCCACTGGACTCGCACAAGCCCCTTGCATGAACCTACGTCTCTCATTGGATCCTGGCCATTGTTCACTCAACAGATACTCAAACTATTGAGTGCTCAGTAGTAGAGCATCTGATTTGCATATGGAAGGTTCCAGGTTCAGTCACTGGTAAGTCCAGGTAGGATGGAGATGCATCCCATCTGCAGTCCTTGAAGAGCCACTGCCAGTCATTCATTGTCAACAATACTGAGCTAGATGGACTAATGGTCTGACTCAGTATAAGGCAGCTTCCATAACCTGTAAAGACAACCTGGCCATATATTTCTGAGTTGGAGGACAACTTGCTTGACTGTATAACATAATTAAGATGTATGGGATATTTGGTAGATTAACCAGGAAAACTGAGATGTAACACTCTTTAAGGATGCAAACAGAGTGCATAAAGGTTGTGTTATTGTCGTTGACAATGGAGGAAGGGTATTGCTTGCAGGAGTAATTTTTGGATTAGGCTACATGTGAGTTGTCCATAGTGTGGTGTTTTTTGTCTCAGCATCACATTTTCCCATATGTGGGCTGCACCACCCACCTGATTCCCTATGTCTGCAGAAATCTCAACAAGCCATAAATGGGTGCTGTGTATCTTGTGAGTTTTGGATGTACTGAATGAGCACACCTGTTGCAGGAAAATCTTATATGCAAGAGACCCCTTAGCAGTGCAAGTGATGCAAGCAGTCCCTAACAGGTGTAATTGCTTTCACCCTTCAGATAGAGACAAAATAACTATAAATATTACATTATTAGATCAAGAGAATATGCTGTTTTGTAGGACAACAAAATATAGTTGAATAATTAACCTGTTGGTTCTGAACTGGAGCAGGAATAGATCTCATAATGTGCACCTAATATTCAGGGAGAGATGATGATTTTTACTGGAAAGTGAGGTAATTTCTTACACAGTTCTTGAAATGATTAAGTTGTAAAATAGCCTGTGAACCTGATCTGCAGTGAAGGAGAGTACAAAGTTTGACAACAGAAGCTTTCTTGTACTTCAAGTATGACTCATTAACAGCGAAGAGAAAAATGAGATGCTCACTCTCCAGTTTAGCTTCAGTAACAAAAAAAAAAGGTAAAGGTGTCCCCGCACTTATAGTGCGAGTCGTTTCCAACTCTTAGGGTGACGTCTTGTGATGTTTACTAAGCAGACCGTATATTTGGGCTTGGGATTGCCAGTTCCTTCCCCGGCCTTTCTTTACCCCCCAGCATATGCCAGGTACGCATTTTACCGACCACAGATGGATGGAAGGCTGAGTGGACCTCGACCCCTTTTACCGGAGATTCGACTTCCTCCTTCCGTTGGAATCAAACTCCGGCCATGAGCAGAGCTTCGGCTGCGTTACCGCTGCTTACCACTCTGCGCAAAGGTCTTCCAAAATCCAAGTACATTATAAATTGTTGATGGTGATTATTTTAATGTCTGCCA